>NC_060125.1:251198148-252448148 GCF_021461395.2 Schistocerca americana | reverse complement strand
TACAGTTCGAGACAATCATTAGATTTACTCCCGGAATACAATACTTTTTCTACAAATAACTTATTAAATAATGTAATGCCACATTGTTCACTCATATCTCACTATCAGTCAGTGCACACACTACACACTCTTTGTTTCATAACACTTCACACACACACACACACACACACACACACACACACACACACTGGTGATCTCTGGGCCATTTCCTGTACCGCAACTTCCCATTTGCTATCCTGAAAAACTGAGTAAGCATCCCTCCATAATGAGTGTGCTATGCATAGCTTGGGGTAAGTATTTGTAGAACGGAAAAAAAGAAGGAAGAAAAACGTAAAGTGAAGATGTTATGTGGAATGTTGGACATTTTATAATCATTATTATTACTATTATTTATTTGTATAGCATTTTTTATCAAACCCCTACAGCGCGGCGTATGAAGTATAAGCGACAATCATATTACGAGAGCGAGTACGAAAGTAATGCCTCCGAATTTTTTATTCTGTTCTCAATATCGGTTGAGGTATTACTGTCGTGCATATTACTCAATCGACTTTCCCGCTTCAGAGACGCAAGTTGCAACCCTCTGCTGCTAGAGAACTCTGAACTGTAACACGTAACAAGGCGGTGTGTAACGTAACTATGTCGGTGCGTGAGAAACAGCGCGTTGTAATCCGAGTTTCAAATTCGAAAAGTTCGACCACACATGGAGCTCTCTCTCCTTCAACATGACAATGTCAGAACACACACGAGTGCTGCGACATCTGCAACAATCCGAGGTTTTCGGTTCACTGCCATCGATCACCCTCAATACAGTCCCGACTTGGCCCCATACGATTTTGATCTGTTTCCAGAACTTAAAGAACATTTTCGAGGACTTCATTCGATAGAAGCGGTGCAAGCAGATGTGAGGCTGTGACTCCGTCAACGGATCAGACATTCTACAGCAATGGCATCAACAAAGTGATCTGTTCTTGGGAAAAATACGTTCGTCGTCAGGGTGACCATGTTGAGAAATAAATAAATAGAAACGAAGAATAAAGGTCTAGAATGTTAATAATGTTTGTGTTAATTAAAAAGCGTTAAGAATTTTCACATAAAAGTTCGGAACCATTACTTTTCAGCACAACGTAGTAGAATGTACTGAGTTAACACCGTGCAGTGCTAAAAAAAAAAAAAAATTTAGGGAACAAGGTACGAAATTCTCTCTTTCGTCATTTAACCACAACTACTAACTAACAGCTGAACAGTAAATGATGACTAGAGGTAAAATAATTGTTTTCAGATCTCGTACGTAGTGTCCAAAAAGACGGAATATTTATTACTACGAATTTACGACTTTTGGGCTTTATAACAATCTTTTTATCTAGATATGAAAGTAGCATACGCGAAGGAGGCATTTATTCTGTTGTTGCATGCTTCTTCTAATGAAGTATTGCAGGACGTCGTTGATCAGACAGGCTTCGCTTATTGTTATAGTTGGGCCGAAACTTTTTACCCAACTAGAGCATGGCGGTCGATGCAAAGCAGAGGACTCGGTAGGCACGTGGAAGTTTTACGCACAGGGACCAGAGCTCCAAATCCCGGTATTACAGAGACCACTGTTTACATTCCGTAGTGGCGGCAGCCTTTTGTCTTCCGTTGTTGAACTCTTGCAACAGCGCTGTCAGCTGACAAGTGTTCTCTCGTCATACAGATTATAGTCAAACGAGGCAATAGACTGACGCAACTGCAGCTGGGAACACAATGGGAGACTTCATCCCCACTTTTATTTTAACAGCGTGACTGCGCAGTTTTTTCCGTCTGCTATCACCCAAATGTCAAATGCAGCACAACTTCAGACAGAGAGATTGAGTGTGTGTGTGTGTGTGTGTGTGTGTGAGGGAGAGAGAGAGAGAAACACAGTCAGTGGTCGCATAAGATATTCTTTCCAGTGCCGTCCGCTGTGGCCGAACAGTTCTAGGCGCCTCAGTCCGGAACCGCGCTGCTGCTGCGGTCGCAGGTTCGAATCCTGCCTCGGGCATAGCTGTGTGTGATGTCCTTAGGTTAGTTAGGTTTAAGTAGTTCTAAGTCTAGGGGACTGATGACCTCAGATGTTAAGTCCCCATAGTGCTCAGAGCCATTTGAACCATTATTTCCAGTCAGACATAATGATGGTCTTGTTTAAAGTTTATGGCCAGAATTGCTGCAAGCATCCGTTTCCAATAAGACCAAAGGCGACATTGCATTTGGGTGAAACTACACTCCTGGAAATGGAAAAAAGAACACATTGACCCCGGTGTGTCAGACCCACCATACTTGCTCCGGACACTGCAAGAGGGCTGTACAAGCAATGATCACACGCACGGCACAGCGGACACACCAGGAACCGCGGTGTTGGCCGTCGAATGGCGCTAGCTGCGCAGCATTTGTGCACCGCCGCCGTCAGTGTCAGCCAGTTTGCCGTGGCATACGGAGCTCCATCGCAGTCTTTAACACTGGTAGCATGCCGCGACAGCGTGGACGTGAACCGTATGTGCAGTTGACGGACTTTGAGCGAGGGCGTATAGTGGGCATGCGGGAGGCCGGGTGGACGTACCGCCGAATTGCTCAACACGTGGGGCGTGAGGTCTCCACAGTACATCGATGTTGTCATCAGTGGTCGGCGGAAGGTGCACGTGCCCGTCGACCTGGGACCGGACCGCAGCGACGCACGGATGCACGCCAAGACCGTAGGATCCTACGCAGTGCCGTAGGGGACCGCACCGCCACTTCCCAGCAAATTAGGGACACTGTTGCTCCTGGGGTATCGGCGAGGACCATTCGCAACCGTCTCCATGAAGCTGGGCTACGGTCCCGCACACCGTTAGGCCGTCTTCCGCTCACGCCCCAACATCGTGCAGCCCGCCTCCAGTGGTGTCGCGACAGGCGTGAATGGAGGGACGAATGGAGACGTGTCGTCTTCAGCGATGAGAGTCGCTTCTGCCTTGGTGCCAATGATGGTCGTATGCGTGTTTGGCGCCGTGCAGGTGAGCGCCACAATCAGGACTGCATACGACCGAGGCACACAGGGCCAACACCCGGCATCATGGTGTGGGGAGCGATCTCCTACACTGGCCGTACACCACTGGTGATCGTCGAGGGGACACTGAATAGTGCACGGTACATCCAAACCGTCATCGAACCCATCGTTCTACCATTCCTAGACCGGCAAGGGAACTTGCTGCTCCAACAGGACAATGCACGTCCGCATGTATCCCGTGCCACCCAACGTGCTCTAGAAGGTGTAAGTCAACTACCCTGGCCAGCAAGATCTCCGGATCTGTCCCCCATTGAGCATGTTTGGGACTGGATGAAGCGTCGTCTCACGCGGTCTGCACGTCCAGCACGAACGCTGGTCCAACTGAGGTGCCAGGTGGAAATGGCATGGCAAGCCGTTCCACAGGACTACATCCAGCATCTCTACGATCGTCTCCATGGGAGAATAGCAGCCTGCATTGCTGCGAAAGGTGGATATACACTGTACTAGTGCCGACATTGTGCATGCTCTGTAGCCTGTGTCTATGTGCCTGTGGTTCTGTCAGTGCGATCATGTGATGTATCTGACCCCCGGAATGTGTCAATAAAGTTTCCCCTTCCTGGGACAATGAATTCACAGTGTTCTTATTTCAATTTCCAGGAGTGTATCTCCGAGCAAGCAAGTCCTTTGTGATCATGAGGGGCAGTAACGAACAAAGAACTAGACTGTATACCCAGTTACAGATGGTGACATGATAGACTATTTTTCGACATCGTACCAACTAATTTTGGTGTCTGAAAATTTATCCAATATAAAAACTCTTCCTTCTTTCACACAAAGACCCATTGTTTACGTTGTTGCGTATATATTTATGAAACTTACTTATTTCCCGGAAACGTATATTTTTGTCACTTCTTTTAACTTGACATTAGAATTAAATATTAAAAAGAAAAATGTTCGGAATTAAAATTGATTTAATTATGTAGATGTGACAGTACGTAATCGTAAGAAGGTTACAGTGTGCTTTAATTTCCCGAAATAAATTTGATGCATATTAAGAATGGGATCCATTATTTAAAAACTAATAAAAACTGCTGACTATTTTCCTGTCGTCATTGCCAAATTTTTCTCTCAACACTACCTTGGCGAGATTCATTGAGTGTGACAGATTCTTCATTCAATAGCAGCTCAAATGAATTGACAATACCTCACACCCACATACGTAGAAACATTTCTAAAGTGAAATACTCGGCTGGTAGATAACTTAAATAAATAGACCCAGTCGAGATTCTGTATTTCTGCTGCGGTATTCTCAACTCCTTGTCAGTAGCCCCCTTTGATTTAGTTCAGGCTGGAAAGGACCACACTCTTCAACCAGTAAGAGGGAGGACGTAAAATCGAAGAGGTATGGAAATATGCGAAGAGTAAAAATGAAGGCAAGTGTTACTTTTTTGTAACGCCAGCACATATTTCAGAAACAGACACACCTCCTAAAAATCCAATTAGCTGCGCATACTTTCAATTATGTTCTTCAGTTCTGATGTTGGTGGGACAGGAAGTCCAGTGTTGATTTCGAGGTCGTCTACTTCGATGAGATGTTTTGAAATCTCAAAATCTGAAGGAACTCCAAAAGTCTTCGTTTCGCATAATAGGCGCTGGACCCATGAACTGCGACGATTTCTTCTAATAAAACTGTAGGACAAAATTTAACGATGTAGAAACTTTCGCAAAAATTTAATGAAACGTCAGTTCAGTTTTAGTATCCACCGACCCTCGAGGTGCCACAAAAACTGGTACCTTGGAGAATCTCACATGGCGAAAACAATTTTCAGTGTGTTTGGTGTCGCCAGATTCCTAGCAGAGCGCAACATACTAATGAATCTACTCAGCTGCCAGACTAGTTCTCATTTGCTTCGACTGTGGGTAAACATTTTTAGAGCAACTGCATTCGCTAGCGAACGTTCAAATTTTACACAGTGCCTTGTCCACACGGTTGTAGAAGATTGCAGTTTTCTGAAGACAAAGTGTAAGCTTTCTAGCTTTTAACTTATTTTCGGGTGTGCAGGATAATTATCAAGAATAATTGTCAGTTTACGTTTTTCCAAACTGAGAATCCAGTCGTGGTAAAAATCGCCGTGCCATCAGTATATGGAGCTAGCTGGCAGTGTGGCTCCCTAGACCTGTCATTAACATAAATATTGAAGAGCGCAGGTTATAAGTCCGAGCTCTGTGGCATGCCCGCCAACATGTATTTAAAGCTGGATCGTATTCTGTGTTTGGCCACTGAGAGGGATCTATTCTGTAGAACGTCGTCGAACAATTTAAAGTAGACGTCTGAGGTGTTTGCATCAACATTTTGTGAACCAAATTCGATTGCCAGATTTTATCTTAGGCATTCTGAAGATCCGGAAACACCACCGCCGTTGACGTTGCATAATTGAACACGTCACCTTTTGTGACATGTTGCGTTATCTGAAGAACATGTAATTCTGCAAAAATACGTTAGGTGTTAATTGAAGTAATAATGATCGTGTGATATATGTAATGTAATCAGTTCCATATTTAATTGTGGTTTGGGCTGATATCTCGTAGCAGCGATGGGAACTGTGAGCTGGAGAGCTATAAAGGAGGCTGAATCTGGCGGTAAATGCACACACCTCCTCTCGAGGAATAACTACCGACGTTGTCGGAGGGCCGTAAGGAACTCCAAGTGTCACCTGCCGCACCTTCCAAGTGACGTAAAGTAAAGTAAAAAAAAAGAAAAAAGAAAAGACAAAGCTTCCTTTCACAAGCCCAATTAGAACAGCTCCGCTGGTGGCAGTGTGCCCTCAACTCAGCCATACAACAAAACTATAAGAGGCATTCAAATGAAACCCGGTCACTAGTGTAAAGTAACGGTAACGATATTATTAACTCAAAAATGTAGTTATACACATGACACATACTCAAAAACAGTCGCCCAAACTGTTGGCACGTTTCTCCTATTGCAACACTAGACGGTCGATTACATCCTTGAAGAAGCTAGTAGGCAGCTATCGGATATTGGCCTGGACCCAGTCACACACTTCGTCGTCCGTTGCGAATCGATGTCCGCCAATAGCTTGTATTAAAGCTCCAAACACATAAAAGTCACACGTTGAAAGGTCGGGACTATATAGTGGATGTTCCAGCGTTTCCCACCGAAACTGCTATATTACCGTCTTCATCGCATTGGCCGTGTGTGGGCGGGCATTATCACGCAGGAGGATAACGCCATTTGACAACATGCCTCAGCGTTTCAGCTTGAAGGCTCGACTATGGTTCTGTAGAGTGGCTTGATAGCGCTGAGCATTGATGGTGGTTCCCCGTTCCAGGAACTAGACAACCAGTTGGCCCTTGTGGTAAAAAAAGGACATCATGACCTTACCAGAACTGGTGTGCACTGCCTTTGAATTCATAGGAGGTGGTGAAGTCTTATGTTTCCACTGCTTGCTCTGACGCTTGCTTTCTGGTTCAAAATGATGACACCATGATGCGCCACCTGTGACAATACGCGACAGAAAGCCGTATTCCTCCTCATGATATCGTTGCAGATGACTCAATGACAGTGCCATTCAAGTACTGCACTGTTCGGCGATCTGTTAGTGAAGAACCTACTGCGCACAGAGGTTTTGAAAGTTCAAGTGTTGATGCATTATGGTATGGGCGGTGCCCACGCTAATACCCAGTAACTGATGGATCTCGTCCACAGTGATTCTGTGGTTGTCCAAGACTGAAGCATTCACTTCCGCAACTACACTCCTGGAAATGGAAAAAAGAACACATTGACACCGGTGTGTCAGACCCACCATACTTGCTCCGGACACTGCGAGAGGGCTGTACAAGCAATGATCACACGCACGGCACAGCGGACACACCAGGAACCGCGGTGTTGGCCGTCGAATGGCGCTAGCTGCGCAGCATTTGTGCACCGCCGCCGTCAGTGTCAGCCAGTTTGCCGTGGCATACGGAGCTCCATCGCAGTCTTTAACACTGGTAGCATGCCGCGACAGCGTGGACGTAAACCGTATGTGCAGTTGACGGACTTTGAGCGAGGGCGTATAGTGGGCATGCGGGAGGCCGGGTGGACGTACCGCCGAATTGCTCAACACGTGGGGCGTGAGGTCTCCACAGTACATCGATGTTGTCGCCAGTGGTCGGCGGAAGGTGCACGTGCCCGTCGACCTGGGACCGGACCGCAGCGACGCACGGATGCACGCCAAGACCGTAGGATCCTACGCAGTGCCGTAGGGGACCGCACCGCCACTTCCCAGCAAATTAGGGACACTGTTGCTCCTGGGGTATCGGCGAGGACCATTCGCAACCGTCTCCATGAAGCTGGGCTACGGTCCCGCACACCGTTAGGCCGTCTTCCGCTCACGCCCCAACATCGTGCAGCCCGCCTCCAGTGGTGTTGCGACAGGCGTGAGTGGAGGGACGAATGGAGATGTGTCGTCTTCAGCGATGAGAGTCGCTTCTGCCTTGGTGCCAATGATGGTCGTATGCGTGTTTGGCGCCGTGCAGGTGAGCGCCACAATCAGGACTGCATACGACCGAGGCACACAGGGCCAACACCCGGCATCATGGTGTGGGGAGCGATCTCCTACACTGGCCGTACACCACTGGTAATCGTCGAGGGGACACTGAATAGTGCACGGTACATCCAAACCGTCATCAAACCCATCGTTCTACCATTCCTAGACCGGCAAGGGAACTTGCTGTTCCAACAGGACAATGCACGTCCGCATGTATCCCGTGCCACCCAACGTGCTCTAGAAGGTGTAAGTCAACTACCCTGGCCAGCAAGATCTCCGGATCTGTCCCCCATTGAGCATGTTTGGGACTGGATGAAGCGTCGTCTCACGCGGTCTGCACGTCCAGCACGAACGCTGGTCCAACTGAGGCGCCAGGTGGAAATGGCATGGCAAGCCGTTCCACAGGACTACATCCAGCATCTCTACGATCGTCTCCATGGGAGAATAGCAGCCTGCATTGCTGCGAAAGGTGGATATACACTGTACTAGTGCCGACATTGTGCATGCTCTGTTGCCTGTGTCTATGTGCCTGTGGTTCTGTCAGTGTGATCATGTGATGTATCTGACCCCAGGAATGTGTCAATAAAGTTTCCCCTTCCTGGGACAATGAATTCACGGTGTTCTTATTTCAATTTCCAGGAGTGTATTTACGGTGTGATGACACGATGAGCCTGTCCAGGAAGAGCACCGTCTTCCAGTGACTCGCGGCCCTCCAGGAATTATTTGCGCCATTCCACAACACTTGAACGACTCAGACTGTACTCACCGTAGACAACCTTCATCCGTCGATACATTTCACGGCCTCCAGCTCCCTCTGCCGCCAGAAATTGAATCACTCCTCGTTGTTCCTGCTTACTCGCCTGCATGTTCGGTAGTGGACGATAATTTGTGCGACCACCTTCTCTTCGGTGTGAAACCACACTGGCGCTATGCATCATCAAACGGTGCGCCGCGTCAGTCTCTCTACCAATACATGGCACCACCGTATCCGCAGTTACGTGGTGCCACGTTACGTGTGAGGCAAAGGTAGACAAACTAACCAGGTTTCATTTGAATGTGCTTCATATAATTGTAAATCATGTAAGCAATCTTCCTCGTGAATCAGATTATCTGCTAGTGAAAACCGTTTCAAAAACTGTACAGTTGTTCGTGAGATTAGCCTTCATTTACAAGCAGAAAAAAGTGGCGGCGGACTTTAATTTACAATACGTATACACGTTCAAAGACGTCGCTGCAACTCGACATCTGCCTTACGCCGCTGGCACCGGAGTCGTCCGATAGAGCCGTCAACTGCTGCGTGACAAACAAACAGTTTAGCGCCGTTTAGCCCTGTCCTTGAACCCCTGTCCGGGCTGCCTTGCCTCTCCTGCGGAGCTACGCGCGACCAGCGTAGTTTCCGAAGCTGTGTTCTGATCGACGCGCTACCTAACTCGCTCTGGGTCGCTCCTCTGTAGCTGCAGTCCAGCAAGGGTTTCTGTTACGCACTGCTGTTAAGACGAATTTTCAGAATGTGTTTCCAGAAAATGACAGAATGAATTCTCATAATTCTTCGAGAGACTCAACTAATAATGACAATAAAAGTATTTGGGGTTGGATTCCACTGCAGAGCCCAATTCACAAACGACAAATTTTGGACTTAGATTCAGTTGATGTAAGTGAGTTGTTTCAATTCCTCGTTGCTGTCGAACATCTTACATTCCAGGACTTACATCAGACCAAGCCACCCTACTCACCGAATACAGGACCTTATTTGAAGAAAATCCTTTCCTTGAAGGAACTGAGGAAGCAGGGAAGAAACTCGTTACTTCTGTAAGAAGGATAAAAGGGAATCAATAGATTTAGACCATACAAAACTTGGATCTAATGAGACAGTCATAAAGCTTGGAGATTCTTAAACATCTAAGTAATGATCCACCTATGACTACTGTACACCATAACATTACAGCCAATGAAATTGTAAATAGGCTGTTTAAGTTTTTATGTTGGTAACGTCACGTAGCGCTCTGTATGAAAATCACTGGCTGTGCTGTGTGCAGTCTGTGGCTGGTTGACATTGTTGGAATATTCGCTGTTGTAGTGTTGGGCTGTCGGATGTGAACAGCACGTAGCGTTGCGCAGTTGGAGGTGAGCCGCCAGCAGTGGTGGATGTGCGAAGAGAGATGGCAGAGTTTTGAGAGCGGACGATCTGGACGTGTTTCCGTCAGAAGAACGGAATTTGTAAGACTGGATGTCATGAACTGATATATATATATATATATATATATATATATATATATATATATATATATATATATATATATTATGACCTTTGAACACTATTAAGGTAAATACATTGTTTGTTCTCTTTCATTTGCTAACTATGCCTATCAGTAGTTAGTGTCTTCAGTAGTTAGAATCCTTTATTTAGCAGGCAGTATTGGCGCTCGCTGTATTGCAGTAGTTCGAGTAACGAAGATTTTTGTGAGGTAAGTGATTCATGAAAGGTATAGGTTATTGTTAGTCAAGGCTATTCTTTTATAGGGATTATTCAGAGTCAGATTGCGTTGCGCTAAAAATATTGTGTGTCAGTTTAGTGATGATCACAATAAGTAAAGAGAGAAATGTCTGAGTACGTTCAGTTTTGATCAGCTGTTTGAAAATCAAATAACGTAAGCGGCTTACCAGCACAGTAATTCATAAATTTTTCTAAGGAAAGGTTTCAAAATAGCACATCAGTCACTGCGGAACATGAAGACAACCGACAAATCCAAAAAGCCAAAATTGTGAAGAGAAGAGCAAGAGGAGAACAGTCTGCTTACAAGATCATTCAGCATGGAAAAATTAGATAAAGCTATTAAACAAAATATGAAAGGAAAAAATTAGCTGGCTTGGATGGTGTAAGAATAGAGCAAATTAGGCATTTTGGCATAACGACAAGGAAATGAATTCCGCAAGTCTTTAATAACTGTGTGAACAGATGTCCAATCCCAAAGATATGGCGAGAAGAGTCGAGTGGTTGCTTTGGTGAAACGTGGTAAAGAAGGCAACAATCCAAAGAATTTTAGATCAGATTTATTACTCTGTCATCTATACAAACTGCTGGAAAGAATGATCTTAAATCGCTTCCTACCTGTATTTGGCCCCTTGCTAACACATCAATAAGCTGGGTTTCGTCCTGGCCAAAGCTGCACTAGACAACTGCTGAATCTTAGGCAATTCATAGAAGATGGATTTGAAGCTCGTAAGGTGACAGCGTGGTATCTGCCGACTTATCAGCGGCCTATGACACTGTCAAACACCAGTTACTACTCCTCAAGGTATACAATACGACCAAATATTTTAGCCTAACTAGATTCATCGCAGTAATTCTGCAAAACTGTAGGTTCTCCGTTCACTTTCAAGAGCAGAGAAGTCTATGAAGACTATATAAAAATTATCTTCCCCAAGGAAGCGTGTTGGCTCCAATCCTATTCAACATCTGTATAAACGACCAACCTATAGCCCCCCCCCCCCCCCCGCCCACACACACACCAGGAGTTTCTTGTATGCTGATGACCTTGCTCTTGTCACCCACAGCTCAGACTTTGAATCAATGGAGAACACGCTCACGAATGCCCTTGGAGATCTGTCAGGGAACTACAGTACAAACCAGCTTAAACCAAACCCCTGAAAGATTGAGGTGTGTGCTTTTATTTGAGAAATAGGGAAACTACTCTTAAGTTGATGTTAAAATGGTCGGGAGTTGAGTTACAACATTGCGTCATTCCAAAATTCCTAGGAGTGGCGCCGGACAGATCTCTTACTTTCAAGATACACTGCATAAATTGCAAGTTGAAAGTTTCCACCAGGAACAATCTGTTAAGAAAACTGGCCGGATCACAGTGGAGCAGTCAACCTGAAACCATCCGAACCTTTGCACTTGCATTAGCCTATTCTGCAGCAGAGTAAGCTTGTCCTGTTTGGTATAACTCATCACATGCCCAACAGATAGACGTAGCTCTCAACGACACCTGCATAATTATGACAGGTTGTTTGAAATGTACTCCTGTCGAATGGATTTACCACCTTGCAGGAATAGCACCACCTCCCATTCGAAGAGAAACTGCGGCGAATAAGGAATGAAAGAAAGTGGAATAAGAACGAACTCCTTGTAAGGGCACAAACCGTCTTCGCAGCGATTGAAGTCAAGGAAGAGTTTCCTTAGAACATTGAAGGTACTTAATACCATTGCTGAAAATGACAGACTGCAACTTTGGACGGATAAGACTTCCCATCCCTCTGACTGGAAAAGAGTTTCTGAAACTCTGCCTCCAGGGCATGACGAAGAATGGATGATTTGGAAATCTTTGAATAGGCTGAGATCAGGAGTGGGTAGATCAAGGCTTAATCTAGCAACAGGGGGCTACAGTACAGAAAACATTATTAAGTGTGGTTGTGGAGAAGTCCAGACTGTTCAGCACGTGCTTCATTGTCGACTGTGTCCAGCCTCCTGTACTGTAGAAGACGTGTATCAAGCGACAGAAAATTGACTGGAAATGGCGCCAAATTTTGGTCAAAGATTATATGACATGTTAACTATGCACCCACGTATGTTTCTGACACGAGAATAATAAAAAGTGAATTGCTGTAAAATATAGTGAAAAACGTTCACCAAGAAAAATCGATTAACACGAAATAATACCGCGCTCCTCTCAAAATACTACATAATTTTATATTTTTTTACTTTAACACGAAACAGAAATTGCTTAAAACGAAAAGACTTCGATTCTCAGACAAACATATACGCTACCTTTCTGCAGTCGCAACAATGGCCGATTTTTTTCAAGATCACAAAACACACATTAGTTGCTGTTGCGGTATTACCATTTGTCTTTGTGTGCTGCTATTGCGAAATGATTCCGACCAGTTTTCCAATTCGGTAGCTGGTGCGTCAAAGACGATTAACTGTATGTCGGAATCAGTGAATCTTATGTCACACCCCTTTCATGTTTTTTGATTTTCAGTACAGTAAATTCACGCGTAACGGCAGAGAAACCGAGACGGAAAAAAAAAACATTTTTTCGTTTAAATGAAGATGAATCTGTCAAGGCAGTTGATGAAAAACGAAATTTTGTAAAGAATTTGGCATTGCCAACTATACGCTATCGACGGTAATTAACACCCTGCTTGCGAGAAACTCTGTATAGCGTTGCCTACCAGTCGGGACTCTCAGGCCCATGTTGTTCAAATTGATATAAGTTGACACTATTTTGACTACTTATGATGTGAACGACATTTGAGGATCAAATACTACGAAAATAATTTTATTTATATAAAGTTTACATTTTTAAAAACACAATTTTTATACTTTTACTGATGGCTTTTATTCTTATTGCGAATTGGCGCAGTGTCTAGAGACAACAGCAGAATATTCCGAGCATACAGTTTCGGTGCACTTACTGTATAACACACAATTTGACTTTTTCTATCTTTCTTCGCAACACAACTTGCACATCTTCTCAGGTGCTATTAATGAATCCATTGACTTCTTTACGCCTGCTAGTTACTTTCCCAAATTGATGATGAAAGTTCGACGTCTTTTTTTTTTTTTTTTTTTTTTTTTTTTTTTTTTTTTTTTTTTTTTTTTTTTTAGGCAGCATCAGCGAAATTATGTATGCATTCATTACACTTACATCGGTCATGTTGAAGAAAACTGCCAATGGCCAGCGCCTTGCATTTCTCTTCACACTGTAGCATCGCTTCTTCTGGTCCATGGTGTCAACGCCGCCCTTTGTAGCACTGTACGTCATTATAACTTCAGGCTTTAATACTTGTGATGATGACGCCGTTGGTTGGTCATGAAGAGAGTTGAAGACGGTAACAACTTCTTTCTTTTTAGGAACATAAGAGACTATCATCACAACTGGTTGGGAACCAAATAGCATAGAGTTTAGGGCCCTATTTCAAGTTCTTTAGGTGTAATAAAATTGGCAGGCAGTTCAGCTTTGATTTTCGGATAGTACCGAGTAGATAAAGCAAATAATGAGCTGAATTAAGAGGTGTAAGCAAATTAACATTGATGATATCACGTCCAGACTTTTCAACTTCATCACCAGAATTTTCACAACATTCTCTCCAACTCGCAAAGCTTTTGTTTCTCCCTCCTTCCCCAAATTCACTTTCATCTTCCAGCAGTAGCTTGTTTTTCTATCACAAATTGCCAGAATATTCTTCCGTATCTACCAAGCGCTGATGGCATGTATTGTCGAAATGGGCAGCGACTTCGAAATGTGACCAACTGTTCACTGCCATGAACCATCCTGGAATGTAGGCATCCCTCAAGATGGTTACACACATCTCAAAAACTTCTCTAATTGGTTCCAGTTTGTCACTTGACCTAAGTTCACGTCGGGCTGCTGCACTGTCAAAGCGCAACAACCTCAGAATAGCATGGAAGCGGCACCCTCAGAATAGCATGGAAGCGGTTGCGAGACATAATTTCATTGAACAGTGGTCGGCCATTCTCAGAATCCTAAAGCTGACTGATATCTTCATTTCTGACTCCACTCAGCATGAGAATACCAATAAACTTTTTTACTTCATGCGTATCTATATCCACACAGTCCTCGTAAACGATTCGACCTTACTTTTTGCTCCACATACACATTTTTTCGATGAGGGTACACATATGAACAACATAAAACAAAAAAAATGTTCAAATGGCTCTGAGCACTATCGGACTTAACATCTGAGGTCATCAGTGCCCTAGAACTTAGAACTACTTAAACCTAACTAGCCTAAGGACATCACACATATCCATGCCCGAGGCAGGATTCGAATCTGCGACAATAGCAGTCGCGCGGTTCCGGACTGAAACGCCTAGAACCGCTCGGCCACCGCGGCTGGCCAACATAAAACAATATTCTTCATTATCACAGTTCCTTATCTAATAATTTGTAGGTTCCTGGTCTTCTTTCAATAAATCCTTTTTGCCCCACCTATCTGAAATTCCAGCTTGAGCAGCTGTAGCTCATATTTCATTACGAGAAAACAAAAAGTGGCACTCAACAAAATTTGCACTCAGTTGTTCTTCACCATCTCCGTAAAGGAATCCGTTTTGTTCTGAGTTTTGAGCGACGTCTACTTCATCATCATCACTGGGAGATTTATATTCACTAGGTGGGTTTTCAGAATCAGAAGACTGTTCAAACAACTCCCTTATCTCATCTGCTAGTCCTCTTCTCCGTAATACTTTCAGTTTATAGAACAGAGAGCCGGCCGAAGTGGCCGTGCGGTTAAAGGCGGTGCAGTCTGGAACCGCAAGACCGCTACGGTCGCAGGTTCGAATCCTGCCTCGGGGATGGATGTTTGTGATGTCCTTAGGTTAGTTAGGTTTAACTAGTTCTAAGTTCTAGGGGACTAATGACCTCAGCCGTTGAGTCCCATAGTGCTCAGAGCCATTTGAACCATTTTTTTGAACAGAGAGCTGTTGTGAAATAATGCACCAATATAAACATGCGCTTATCACAAGGAGGACTGTTGAACACTGAAAGAATAACAATGCGTGTCAACAAAGGCAAATGACGTAACAGACGCTGGGCAGACAGACATCTGGTTCCTGAAAAATTGCTTATAACCGCACGGGCTTGCGAGGTCCGTACGGTAGGAAACGTACACCAACACTTTAACACAACGTCATAGGTAAATTTTCTTAATTTTTTCCAAAATTACATCTAACTTGACAAATTAGGAAAAGTTATAAAATTTCATTAAAATAAAATGTATAGTTACTAATAGTGGAAATATTAAACATCACGCACGAGTCTGTGACGCCCGATGGCAGATAAAGTGTTAAAAACAGAGATTAGATTGGGGCAACGTCCGAACGCAGTATGTACGAGCCAGAGAGAGAATGTGCCAAGACGACTAAACACGAAGATGAAGGAAATCCTTGTTTGGTGCAAACAAGCTGGCTCTTAGAATGGTGCCGTAGCGCGACCTGTTTTGGTCAAATGATATGACGAACTTGTAACAACTCCAGAGACCTGCGACGTTTGACCAGAATCTATAGCTATCTCTGTATTGTATAAATTAAAATCCCTCACAGTGATTTTTCTGCCTGTATTTTAAGGAATGTTTAAGGAAATAGCGTAAGGAATTTTATATAGTTTCCACTAAAAGGTAGACTCATACACTCGGAAGGTTTGTGTTTATTTGTGTTTATGATTTATTAGCGCTTCGCCGGACAAGTCGTCCACCCGTATTTCCTGAGTACTACCCGTTCAAAGGCGAGCCTGGTTGTGCTAGGCTTCTTGGCACCCTAGGTGAAGCTGCTCTCTACGAATCTACAAGAGTGTACCTAAGTCGTTTAATTTGGCGAAGCCACATCAACCGCTCGTGACATTAGAGCTGGCATACCACAGGGATCGATACTGCGTCCACTACTCCACTTCCTGTTTAAGTCAGACCCGCCTACGGCATCGCGAATTACAAGAGCTATCGTTGCGGACAACACTACTCTGCTAACCTGAAGTGAATAGCCATAAGCGCTGTACCATCTGTGATATTTCTGGCTTTGGTGCCGTAAGAATCCTCCCCATGATGCACTCCATACTTTGGCTGAGATTACAGCAGATGAGCCATGACATGAGAGATGGGGCTAGAGGAAGACAACAGATGGTGCAATGAGTACCCGTTCCTTGAGATACTGCGCCAGCTTAGTAACAGGATAATCTGATTGGCTGCTTACACAGGAGCCAGAGCTCCAAAATTTTTAGACTCATTTATTGATGTTCGACAAATCGTAATCCTTGTTGGTGGCTTCATACCGTTCTTCGTTCTAAACATCTGTTGATCAGCTGTAGCACACTTGTTGTCGAACTCCATCACACAGAATTATCGCTCCGCAACTGAACTCGCCATGTTTGCGACTAGCGCTGACTATCGGCAAATTACGAAACTACGCTGTGGCGGTATACATGAAAAAAAAAACTTTCAGGGTTTCTCTTCAAAACGACATATGTATGATATCTGTACAATATTTGGTTCTTGTGCAATAAATAGTTGAAAATGTTCCCGGACTTTACGTACACCCTGTATTTCTGAAATTATCAAACATATACAATGAATTTCGGTTTTTGATGAACGGGGAACTCAAAAAGATTTTTTCATACCTTTTCATAGGTGTTTAATATGCCCCCCTTGAGACGCATGGCATATGTCAATGCATCATTCAAATCGTCACCGGACTACACCGAGCATGTCTTGAGTTAAAGCATAACAGTTGCTGTTATGCGATGTCTCAGTTAATTCATTGTTGTTGTAACGGAGGCACATAAACAGAGGCTCTTATAAACCGCCACAAGAAACAATCACATACTCTCAGGTCCGGTTACCTCGGACGCCAGTAATGTAAGGCTGAATTATTTGGTCCAGTGCAACCGATCCATCGTCCAGTTATAGTTTGATTTAAAATTTCCCGCATTTCCAGATGCCAGTGTGGCGGTTCCCCATCCCATTGGTAAATGAAGTCGTTCGAATCAATCTCTAAGTGTGGGAAAAGAAAGTTCTCAAGCGTATCGGGATATATGCTTCCTGTAACAGTGTTCTCGGCAAAGAAAAATGGACCATACACCTTTTCCCGTGAAACTGCACAAAACGCACTAAATTTTGAAGAGTCCCTCTCATGTTGTTCAACTTTATGTGGTTCTTCCGTACCCCATATTCTCACATAATGACAAATTACCTTTCCATTTAAATGGAATGTTGCCTCGTCACTAAACACTAAGCGTGGGAGGAAACTGTCACCCTCCATCTTGCCAAGAACGTAATTACAGGACTCCACACGTTATTCTTTGTCACCTTCACGAAGAGCTTGCAGTAACTGAATTTCGTACGGTTTCATGTGTACACGTCGACGCAACACACGCCAGACTGACACTGGGGTCATGTTGAGCTGTCGAGCTGCACGGCGAACGGATTTCTGCGCAGTCCTTGTGAAACTGTGGCGAATGCGTTCGGCATCTGTGTCAGGCACTCGGGGATGCCCGGCGATTTGCCTTTACACAGACAACCTGTTTCTCGGAATTGTTCATTCCATCGTGTAATGTTATGTGCTGTTGGAGGATCCACACCACACCTAGTACGAAATCACTCTGAACAATTATTACTGACCCGCACTGCGCAAAACATAGAATACAAAACGCATTTTGTTGTCCCGACACCATTTTTACTAGAATTGAAGCGGGCACACACTGCTGCTACCTAGCGGGAACCATGTAAAACTCGAAAGTTTGCTCTTTCCAACAGTGTGTTGTTCACGCACCTGTCTCAAATAACATAATAGTTCTGATTTTTTTAAAATCGGATGATTCTTTTTGATACACCCTGTATTTTAAGACTCCTGTGTGTATTCGCTTAGATAGAAAGATACCTGCATGATCTGTAGCGTGCGAAACCCCACTCTGGGTGAAAGATTTTGTCACTCAGTGTGGATATGCCTAGCACTAGCAATTGTATGGCTCTGGGCACTGTGGGACTTAACATCTGAGGTCATCAGTCCCCTAGAACTTAGAACTACTTAAACCTAACTAACCTAAGGACATCACACACATCCATGTCCGAGGCAGGATTCGAACCTGCGACCGTTGCGGTCGCGCGGTTCCAAACTGACGCGCCTAGAACCGCTTCGGCTACACTGGCCGGCTAGCAATTGCAAGGTGCTCGATATACATACAGGATGTTACACTAAATCTGTTTGCCTCTGTAAGTTACGAAGTAATAGGCGACAGAAATGTTTATTGCGGCACGTTACCATAAGAAACGTTGCACTGTCTGCAGAGCTATGAACATAGTTTATTGTGTTATTATCCAAAGAGTTACAGCAAAAAGATACAATTTTTTTAAATGGAACAATAGTTGTTTCTATCATGCGCTGGAATCAGTAACACCAGCTTTGTATATGTCAATTGAAATTACATTCCTATCACTTTTAGTTTGGGAGATACAACCCTTCAAAGTTTCAGGGGCAGATACCACACACGTTGCGCATAACGCAATGCGCCTTCTAAATGTGGTGTGGCCGAGTTGTAACGTCGCCGATGTCACGGAGTGAGAAGCTTCCTCGATGCGCTGTTACACTGCCGACTGTCGCCGCACACGGTCGTATACCCGACAGTTCGAGCCACACAACAAACGGGGCTCAAAAAAAAAAAAAAAAAAAAAAAAAAAAAAAAAGAAAGGTTCAAATGGCTCTGAGCACTATGGAACTTAACTTCTAAGGTCATCAGTCCCCTAGAACTTAGAACTACTTAAACCTAACAAACCTAAGGACATCACACACATCCTTGCCCGAGGCAGGATTCGAACCTGCGACCGTAGCGGTCGCGCGGTTCCAGACTGCAGCGAGTAGAACCGTTCGGCCACCCCGGCTGGCAAAACGGGGCTCAATATACCACAGTTACTGACATCGGATGAAGATGGCACACACGAACGAGTACATTGACATGTCGCTGACGCTCGGCGAGTGCTGACACGATGCCACTGAAGAAGCCGTGGCGTACGCCGCGAGATATCCTAGGCGAAGAGCTCCGGCAGCCATTATGTTCTTACGTGCCGAACAACGACTTCGAGAAAGAGGCAGCTTGGTAATGCGGTGCAGTAACAGACAAAGAACTGCAAGAAGTGAGGAGACGGAGGTGTTTGTTTTAGCTGCAGTACACCACGATCCTCATGTCAGCTTACGAGCCGTTGCTGCAGTCACTGGTGTCAGTCTCATATATGTGTGACGTATAGTACACGGCCACAGGTTTCACCCGTACCTCCTGTCATTGACCCAGGAACTGCATGGGAACGCTTTCCGTGCGAGAGCTACATTCTGTGAATGGGCCATGCGTAATTTCACGCTAGAGTACGTTGACATGTGTTATGTACACTTTCACAAATTATGATGTAGTGAATCGCCATAAGTGCACTACTGGGCCGCAGACAATCCTCGGTGGGTACGACCTGTCGACCGTCAACGCAGGTGGTCTATTAATGTATGGTGTGGAGTACTTGGGGATGAAATCATCGGTCCACACTACTTCCCAGGTACACTGACAAGTGAGTTATATAGCGAGTTTATAGTAAACAGTTTGGGTGGTCTCCTTGAACACGTGTGTCTACACACGAGAGTCCATATGTGGATGCAGCAGGATGGTCACCCAGCCCATTCTGCGCGTGCTGTTGTGGAAGAACTATACAACAGGTTTGCAGGAAGGCGGTTGGGGCGCCAGGGTCCTCAATTATGGCCCGCAAGATCGCCCGATTTAACACCATTAGATTTATTTTTCTGGGGATATCTAATGGATCGTGTTTATGTCACTGAGCCCACATCCCCTGATGATCTAAAATGGCGCATCGATGACGCATGTTGCGCCGTGACACCGGCGATGTTACATCTAGGAATGTAATTTATATTGATGTATACACAGCTGGTTTTATTGATTCCAGCGCATGATAGAAACAGCTATTGTTCCATTTAAGAAATTGTATCTTTTTGCTGTAACTCTTTGGATAATAACACAATAAACTATATTCATAGCTCCGCAGACAGTGTAGCGTTTCTTATGGTGACCTACCGCAATAAATATTTCCGTCGCCTATTACTTCGTAACTTACGGAGGCAAACACATTTAGTGAAAAACCCTATAGGGTGAGTCAAGAGGAAAGATACGTGTTTTGACGGGTGATAGCATTACTGATTCTGACCAAAAAACCTGATGTGGACATATGCCCTATTCCAAATGGTTTCCGAGATAAAACACTTTTAACGTACATTTTTATTTATTTTCTGTATTATCCATTGTCATTGTTTACAATGTACCACAGTAATATAGAGGAAGCCGAGACGAACTTTGTGATACAGGACGCTTGTGGTGTATGAAGTCGGAAAACTACCTCAAACTGGCCTACAAAAAGTACTAAAGCTACAACCCCCGCGCGAGATATTCAATATTCCCGCGATCTCTCCGCGCAAACAGTTGGTCCTAGACAAAAAATAAATAGCACTTTTTTGTAGCAAATTTAATTTAACTTGTGTACTGAGACACGTTTTCGTTGAAGTGTGCGGTTTCCGAGCTATTAAAGAAAAACGTACAAAAGTGATATTAAACGTGTTCTATCTCGGAAACCATTCGCAATAGGGCATATGTCCATATGAAGTTTTTTGTTCAGAATCACTAATGCTGTCGCGTCTCAAAGCATGTACCTTTCCCCCTGACTCACCCTATATAACACGATAGTGTTCTGTAATTCGGTAATTATAACAATTTACAAATTTTACCTGATTTGTACTGTAAGATTTATGTCCTTTGCAAGCTTCCTTGTGGTGCTGCGCTTCTTGCGAACTTCGCGTAACTGTCTCTGCACTTTCAATACGCATGCGACGCACTTGTGGAAACCAGTTGTCTATCTCGGAAAAAGAAGATGAGCCCACTGGCAAATCCTGTTTTCCCTGCAGCCCTGAAGGGTCGCCACGGCCAGCTGTTGCGCCTCGTTTCCCGGGCCCACTAATGCGTGAAGCACGCATCCTGACCTGACGCGTTCGCGGCGGCACAACAGATACGCCGATATGATTGGTGAGCACGCCAGTCGCGGCCCCCCCCCCCCCCGAATCCCCCACCCTTCTGTCGGGCCGACTACAGTGTATTTGAACGTGTTATCTTTAACGCTGTTTTTCCCAACCTGGGAGTTATTAGCCCCAGGGACGACGGAAACGGGAAGGGGAAAATGAAATTTTTTTAGGGCTTAAGATCAGTTATGGCAAAGCCATAATTTTTTCGAAAGAATCAGTAGTACTACTACTTCGTGAAACATAAATATTCATTTGGCATCCACCGTACGGTAAATGCTCCCTCTGGACAAGTACAGATCCAACAGAATAGGGGGTGGGTGGAGATGATTCATTGGAGTGATGAATTCGGCCAAGAAACATTTACTAAAAGCGTTTATATTGTTAAGTACATTGATTTCCAAGATCCTTAGATAATTTTTACAAAATAAAGTAAAATGAAAACAGTCTAATGAGGCAAGGAAGAAATTACAAGTTATGTTCAACACGGGTCTCAGCAATCTTTTCAGTTGCTCGATTGAGGGCAGCCTACACGGATACGCTTGCGAGTTGAATCGTGTAAATCATTATTCTTGAATGAGGGGTAGTCAAATGATAGCCGAACACCGCCCACAACAGTACCGTGAAGTAGTTCCGTTCAAAAGCAGTTAGGGTATGAACATATTTTACAGTATTCTGTTCTGTGTACATTAAAAGAACAGTTCGTAGACGATGATTTTATCAGGATGACAATGAACTCTGTTTTAAAGAAGCATGTATGAGTCAGTGGTTTGTAGACATTAATGTTCCTGAAATGAACTGGCTTGCCCATGTCCAGGGCGAATACAGTACCTCTAGGATGAGATAGAACGTCGATCTCGCGCCAGGCTGTAGCCTACAATATAACTACCTTCTCTGGTTTCGATTCTTGACGAAGAATGGACTGCCACTCCTCCAGTGACCTTCAGACACATCATTGAAAGTGTCTCCGGCTGAGATCATGTCGTTATATAGATGAAGACTGGACATATCACACATAAATGTCCACTGACAGGTATCTGGGTACTTTTGATGAGACACTGTATTTGCGAAGATACTCTATATGGTTGTATCTTCGGCGGCCGGCGTGGACGAGCGGTTCTAGGCGCTTCAGTCTGGAACCGCGCGACCGCTACCGTCGCAGGTTCGAATCCTTCCTCGGGCATGGATGTATGTGATGTCCTTAGGTTAGTTAGGTTTAAGTAGTTCTAAGTTTGTAAGTAGGCTGTTTAGGTTCTTATATTGGTAACGTCATCGCCACGTAGCGCTCTGTATGAAAATCACTGGCTGTGCTGTGTGTAGTCTGTGGCTGGGTGGCATTGTTGGAATTTGCTATTGTAGTGTTGGGCTGTTGGCTGTTAACACCGCGTAGCGTTGCGCAGTTGGAGGTTAGCCGCCGGCAGTGGTGGATCTGGGCAGTGAGATGGCGGAATTTTGATAGCGGATGATCTGGACAGAGACAGTAAATTTGTAAGACTGGATATCATGAACTGATATATATATATATATATATATATATATATATATATATATATATATATATACTGCTGGCCACCGTAAATGCAACACCCTGAAGGAAGCATCCGAATCAAGTGAAATTTACACCATGAATTTGCAGCGATGAGATATGCAACTGATTAGAATTTCAGCGCAGACGCACATCACGCGCGCCTGTGGCGCCACCTCATAGCGCCATTTAAGGCTTGGCGATTTCGACGAGTGTACGTTCGGCACGTGTGTTTACCTTGTGGTTGTTTCACAAGACGATCAGTTATGCCTCGTAGACAACAGCGAACATCTTTTGACCAAGTATCCGAGTTCGACAGAGGAAGGATAGTGGCTTACCGAGATTGTGGATTATCATACAGAGAAATCGCTAGTCGTGTTGGACAAAACCAAACAACTGTAATGCGGATATGTGACCGTTGGATGCAGGAGGGTACGACGGACCGACGTGGTCGATCGCATTCACCTCGGTGCACCACTTCACGTGCTGATAGGAAAATTGTGCGCATGGCAGTGACGGATCGCTCAGTGACATCCCGAACCATAGCACAGCACATTGCGTCTGTAACGCATCATATAGTGTCTGCGCGTACCATTCGACGCCGTTTACAGCAGAGTGGTCGGTCCGCAAGACGTCCATTGCTTCGTCTACCACTGACGCAGAACCACAGACGTCTCCGTCGCCAATGGTGTAATGACAGACGGATGTGGACGGCAGAATGGAATGACGTTGTCTTTACTGACGAGGCACGCTTCTGTCTGCAGCACCACGATGGTCGGATTCGAGTGTGGAGACACCGTGGAGAGAGGATGCTGGACAGCTGCATTATGCACCGCCACACTGGTCTTGCACCGGGTATTATGGTATGGAGCGGTATTGGATATTACTCTCGCACGCCTCTAGTACGCATTGCCGGTACTTTAAATAGCCGGCGCTACATATCCGAGGTGCTGGAGCCAGTTGTCCTTCCTTACCTTCAGGGCTCGGCCACAGTCATATTTCAACAGGATAATGCGCGACCACACGTGGCACGCATTGTCCAAAGGTTCTTCGTCAATAACCAGATTGAATTGCTTCCCTGGCCGGCTCGCTCTCCGGATCTTTCGCCGATAGAAAACATGTGGTCCATGGTTGCTCAGCGAGTGACCCAGATTACATCCCCAGCTGCCACACCAGATGATCTTTGGCAACGTGTGGAAGCTGCTTGGGCTGCTGTACCTCAGGAACACATCCAACGTCTCTTTGACTCAATGCCGAGACGTGTGGCAGCGGTGATCTCCAACAATGGCGGCTACTCTGGCTACTGATTCTGGCAGGAACCACATGTCACAGACATCTGTAAACGTAATCGTTTGATACTTGGTCAACATGTTATCTACAAAATAAATTTTGTTGTGCTACCTCTTGTCTTTCTTCGTGTTGCATTTACGGTGGCCAGCAGTGTATATATAATGACTTTTGAACACTATTAAGGTAAACACATTGTTTGTTCTCTATCAACATCTTTCATTTGCTAACTATGCCTATCAGTAGTTAGTGTCTTCAGTAGTTTGAATCTTTTATTTAGCTGGTAGTAGTGGCGCTCGCTGTATTCAGTAGCTTGAGTAACGAAGATTTTTGTGGGGTAAGCGATTTGTGAAAGGTATAGGTTAAGGTTAGTCAGGGCCATTCTTTTGTATGGATTATTGAAAGCCAGATTGCGTTGCGCTAAAAAATATTGTGTGTCAGTTTAAGCACAGTCATGTATAATTTTTCTATGGGGACGTTTCATATGTCGACCCTTAGCCGAGGATACCTCACTGGAATCTTCTGATTTTTTCTTGTAGTTTGTGTAATTAGTGTAGCTATTGTTTATTGCTAGCGCGTAATTATAGAGAGAATTTCCTTTGTAGTTGTAGTTTTTCATTGTTGTGCAGTAAAACAGTTGTGGCATGCATGTAGATTTGCACCAAGTATTTCGCAGCTGCGCTTGCAATTAAGGAGATATTATTTTCAATGCTATGTTAATGTGTTTTTTTTATTTTGCTCTTCAAATTGTGCTTTTCCGTGTTGTCGTGTGAAAAACCTAATACTAGGCTCCAAAGTAAACTGAGAAATGACAGGGAAGACGAAAGCAGTGTGTTATCGCCACCGTGTTATGAAATAACTAATGTTCAAACTAGTAATTTGGTAATTGTGCATAGGGAAATGGAGCGGGCTACAAATAATGGTGTAGACAGTGAAACAATTAGTGAACGGGGTGGCATTATCCATCGATCGGTCGGCAACAGTTCGCCTCAGGAATCCGAAATGACAGGACACAATCTTGCAAATACTGTAGATTCAGGTTTTGTGTCTTCACCGTTTTCTCAAATAAGTCAAGACACATTTTCTGCTCGTCAAAATATGAATGTTGCCGGTGCAAATGCACTGCCGAAAAGCATAGAGGAACAGATTCCAGACACTAATACATTATTATTGCAATTAGTGCAACAAATGAAACAAAATCAAAGACAAACACTGCAACAGTTAGACACAATGGAACAAAATCTTCAAAAGTTAGACACCACACTTGAACAAACACGTGAAGATTTAACTACTGAGTTACATAAAATCGAATCGAAATGTCAAAAAGTCTGTAATGACGTAAAAACACAAATTTGTGAGCATTTCCAACTTATTTTTTTGCGTCATGAAAATGCATTACAGAATCACGAAGCAGCCATAAAGGAACTGCAAACTATTGTTCATAAAAATCACGACACCTTGCAAGCTAAAATTGATTCAGTTGCATCTACCGATTCGGTTACGCTACTTGCACAAACTCAGGAAAACTTAAAGGACACAGTAGATACGATTTCATCACAAATGGACACTCTGAAACTTGGTTCAGAAAAACACACTGAGGAAATAAGTTCACTATCGGAGAAAGTAGCCGAACTTTCGGATCAGTTCACTAACTTATCTACAAAGGTGGGTGATGATCTGAATGTTACAAGACCTGACACAGAAGAGTATGAACAAATTAAGAAATTCAAACAAAATCAGAATCAAATTAATACGCAATACAAAAGAGAAATCCGGGAAGTACAAGATCAGTTGGCACAAGTAATACAAAAGTTACATATTTCAGAGGACATTCGCGCTCCAACACGGGAAGAAGGACTTGGAAATACGGAAAAGCCGCAAAATAATAACGCATGGAATTGCAGAAATTATTAAAGAAATTGGCAAGGTGCACCGAATTTAGCGATGGAACCACCGACACGACGTAACAATGACCGATATGCGACTCGCCGACACGATGATTTTGACTATAAGCTGTTCATTACTACACGTAAATTCAAAACATTTAAGAATTCTGGCAACGACATTCATCCACAAGCATGGCTTCATCAATTCTCTCATTGTTTTCCTCCCAACTGGTCATTAGAGCACAGATTAGAATTTATGTGTGGCTACTTAGAGAATGAACCAGTTGAAAGAATGCAATCGGTCATTCACGATTGTCACAGTGAAGGAGAATTTTATCATGCTTTCCTCTCAGCATATTGGTCTCAATCTACACAAGACCAAGTAAAACATAGCATCATAATGATGAAACATTTCGAACAATCTGAATTTTCCAGTCTTGTGAAACATTTTGAACACATGTTGCACAAGAATCAGTACCTGTCAAACCCTTACAGCCCCTCAGAACTCATCCGCATTTGCTTAATCAAATTGCCTGAACATTTACGACATATTATTTTGGCAGGACGTTGCAAAGACGACATTGAAGCTTTTCAGGCAGTCTTACAAGAATTGGAAATCGACACTGACAATCGCGGGACGCGAACACAGGAACACAACAATTACAGGTCACATCCGTCACAATTCCGCGATGAAAGAAATAATAACTGGACACGACAAGGCTATTCTTACAACGTAAATCGTGACCAAAACAGACACCATCCGAATGACAACCATTGGCAGAATAATAGTTACAGATAAAGGTCGCATTTCCGTAGTAATGAATATGACAGAGATAACCATAGAAATAGACAGTATGGGAACCAGAACAATTATTATCAAGGGAGACTGAATATCTTCAGTCGCGACGGTCCACCGCGCAGTTACGATTCAGGGAGAAGTTCTCCACCACTTAACCGACAAGAAAGAAACAACAGGAATTACCGACAAAACGACAGACTTGAATTTCATCAGAACTGGCGGGATTCAAACAGGGCAGGGCCCTCTCGGCAAGGTGAATTTTTAGAAGTTAGGTCTCCTAATCCCAATAACGACGCACGCCAACAAAGAGATAGCAGACAATGACTCGCACCGCAGGCAGCCACGTGCGCCAGCTGGCTCAGAGAAAAATAACATAGACGCTAACCCTGAGAATAATTTGAGCATTCTTTACCGATGTGCCATATACCATATGATAATTCCGTTGAAGCTGGAGCTCTGCATAGTAGGAAGAGTAAAGGATTGCACCACATTTCACATGTAAAACCGTTTATTGAAAGATAATCTGCTTTTTAACTTAGTCTTTGCCATAAAACTTTCCACTTCACGTTACTAGTATGCTTTGTCAGACTTAGAAACTGTTAACATGCAACAATGTTTGAAGTTAAATATCCAGTCTAGAACCTAGGGAACATATTTAGGCAGTAATTACGAATACATTGTCATAGTGAACAGACAACACAGTGTTGTTATTTGTATATTCTTGCTTGTTGGTTGCACGATCACGTAACGACTATAAGGCTCACATACTTAGAACATATACTGGCACTGCTAATGAGATTTTCATGCAACATGTTGGTTTACTTGAAAAGACATTCTTTATTTGAAGTACTTTCTGTGGGATTAAAGATGGCTTAGCATTTGGTTTCTTTGACAGCTACACGATTATATCACGACGCTACTAATGAGTGACACAATTTACATTGTTGCTTTTGTGCTGTATCTGTTTTATATCTGCACAGTTTTTCTTTATTACTCTGGAAAGTAAAACATGTTTTTGTAGTAACTTTTGTGGTATAGCTACAATGAGACAGCCCTTTCTGTGGCACAACAATATGTTACAGTACAGTACTTACTTCATCACGGCAATGAGCGTAACAACTACGATATCTATATGCAAAGCATTTCACTTTTGTTTATTATGAGGTAAGTACATTGACTTCAGCAGAACTTTGCTTACAGAGGACGATAACTACGACACTTCCACAGAAATATCTTACAGCAAGACGCACATTTAGCGCTACAGGACACGCATTTGAGTGATTAATTTTGTACATAAACTATTTATTTTTAAAGATTTTTGAATTACAAAGAAAGTTTTCCGTGATACATTTCATTCAATTGCTGTAATCTGTAACACCTGAGGGTATAATTAAATTAATCCTCAGGGGTACACGCCTACTTTGTGTGCTAAGCGTGTAGCGAGCGCTAGGAGCCCTAGCTAATATGGTATTTGCTTATACAACTTTACACATCGGTAACATATTTCTCTAACACAGAATTACACAGCTATCTGATTATTTAACAGAGAAACAAACATTTTTTTTTTACTACGTCAGTGACACATGTTTACGCAATTACACAGTTGGATAACTTCACACTTATGAAATTGTATTTTGTCTGTACTTTGTGAACTGTTCATATTTTTTTCAGAACCATTGTGGTACTATGAGAGCTTTGAATGATGTGTTTGGTATCGGATCACGATTTTTAAAGTACGATTGAGGTAGATGACACTATTGAAATGAGCAGAGAATTTTTTTTAGGTTTTGAAATTATTGCAGAAAGCTACGACGTTTTTTAGATTTGGCTGAGTATTTATGATGTTATTATTACGATGACGATGTGTGTTATGCTGTTGAGGTATGTTTATGATCAATAAGCTGATGCTATATGAGGATTTATTATGACGAAACATTGAAGAAATGTCGACGAATATGTATATGTGTAAGAAAGTAAGGAATAATGAGTAGTGGTTAGGGACTCTGGTTTGTGAAAAAGGATGTTGGAAACCAAGAATCGTACTTTAAGAGTTATGAAATGTGTGTAAATGCGTGAATGTATCACAATGCCGGTGAAAATTTTTTGGACACTGTTATATTTATAGGATTTCGTTTCTACAGATTTGTAACGCAAATATTTCGACCTGTGAAATTTTATTTGTATCAAACTGTCACTGTAGCGGAAACTGATGTCGTAAATATTTCGGTAAGGAAGGTAGGTCACTGTAAGCACCTAGCTGCGCGACAGTCGCCTGGAAAAAGCCATTAGTGTGTGCCTTTCAGAGGCACAGGTGGAAAAAAAAGAGGCCGTTATCCTCGTTATTGACAGTTCTTTGTAGAAAGCATCGCAAATACGACACGCCCAAACTTGAAAACATAATATTACACTGTGGAGTTCTTAATTTATGATATTTACTAAAATGCCTAATGAAATGATGAAAACATTTTACATCAGTTGTCTTTCTAGTTGTGAGATCGCTCATTTTGTTTAATATCTAGTTTCTAGCTGCACTGCAGCATTGGTTAAAAAAATTTGTATAGATGTACTAATATAGATATTTTATGCCTACAGATCCAGTAAATAATAACTTTATGATCTACTTAAAAAAACGAGGGAGCACAAAAAGACATTTCCCCTCCCAGGAATTGCATAAATAATTTTTGTCAATGACTGGTAACTTTTTAGCAGTGTAAGTTAAGGTGATGCATCACTCTAGTGTTAAGATCTGACTTAGTTAGTAGACATTTCCTATCTTTACTGTGATATTTTTTCTGCTTGAGCTTTGTCATGTTTAGGTATAAGTTATTGCATTTGCTGCTGCTGATTGCCATGCATAGTGCTACTGAATTTCATTTTGTATTACTCTGTTAAGCCAGTTTTATTACTGATTTATTTTTCTTCTTTGCGGCACATTGCCTTATATTAATTGTAATATTGCATTTACTCTGCTAATTTATATAAACTGCTGCTTGCTTTGCCAATTTGCATTTTTTCATTGCTGTTTGTGTTAATTGTTTTGTGCTGCTGCATTGCCCCATCCCTTAGTTTAATATCTGAGGTCAGTAGATTTAAGTTAGCTTAAGAGGGGGAGGACTATATAACAGAACGAGTTGTGATGAATTGGAAGAAATGCATTGAGAAGCTATAAGAAAATGGTTTGGCCAAAAAAGTACTTTGAAAGAGGATATGAATAAAACAAGTAGGGTTTAGGGGCAACAGGTTTAGGTACGATTTTCTTGGAAATAAATGATGAGGTAAGATAATGGAAAATAAATAATGAGGTAAGAAATATGTGAACATATAAATACAGAAAGCATGCTTGGATAGGATTTTTTTAGTGGAAACAAATGTTGATATAAGACGAAAGATCGATGGAATGAAGTTTTGGGGTGGACTGCAGTACCAAATGTTACACTGAAAACAAACCCTGCCCTTTCCTTTTGTGTTATCCTGCTGTGTGTTTGTGTACCCTTGTGTATTTGTGCTGTGAAGTTGATGTTTCAAAAGTTATTCTGATCTTTTATGTATGTACTTATGTCATAATTCTTGTAACACTGATGTACATGTTTATTTCTATTCTTGTGTAAAGCCTGTGTCACTACAAACGTTATCTGTACTGTTATGTTTTTCAATGATGTATTTTGTACCTTTGTAATTGTATTCTTATGTTGTAAATTTATAATTGTATAGACACCAGTTCTTCAAATTAAGTTTCATTTCACTGCACACGTTTCTGTTGGTCATAGTATATGCACAATATGTGAGAAGTTGGGACTGTTAGTGCTTGCACGTGTGTTAATAATTCAGCAAGGGACTGGTTAACAGCATTACTGGTTCTAAGGACATTTCAAAAAAAAATTTTGTGAGTGCACAAGTGGTGGTTTATGGACTTGCTATATTCTCTGCAAGACTCTTCAATGGTGATTGTGCACCTGCACAGTCGCAACAGATGGCTGCTGGCCGTCTCTACAAGGACTGAAGTGGGTCTGCACCTTTGATGATCCACCAATACCATTATCTCTACAAGGACTGAAGTGGGTCTGCACCTCTGATGATCCACCAATACCATTATTTCTACAAGGACTGCAGTGGGTCTGCACCTCTGGTGGCCCACCAATACCATACTCTCTACCAACACTATAGTCGGTCTGCTCTGTGATGACCTACCTACCAATATTCTTCAAAACTTCGACTGACTCTGTGGTGGGTTTGCTCTGCTGTGTCCCATTCCCTGTCTGCATGTCAAGAGTCAGCATTGTCTTTCCATTGGAAGGACAACATTACTTCTTCAAGACTGCATGGAAATTCACTACTTTCGTGTGCATTTTCTTTTACTGCTCAGACTTTGACAAAAAAGAAACACAACAATTTTACTGTGATGAATGATCAGTACTGTCTTTATGGACTGTGAGAAAATTTTAGCTTTTGACCAACATTGTATCAATAAGTGTGTGCATTTGATATATTTGTTATTGTAATTATGAAAAATTTTAACAAATATATATTGGCCAGTGCCCAAAACAATTTGTAAAATTTTTTGTGGGGTGCATGGGGGCTATGTAAGTAGGCTGTTTAGGTTCTTATGTTGGAAACACAACCGCCACGTAGCGCTCTGTATGAAAATCGCTGGCTGTGCTGTGTGTAGTCTGTGGCTGGGTGGCATTGTTGGAATTTGCTATTGTAGTGTTGGGCTGTTGGCTGTTAACACCGTGTAGCGTTGCACAGTTGGAGGTGAGCCGCCGGCAGTGGTGGATGTGGGCTGTGAGATGGCGGAGTTTTGATAGCGGATGATCTGGACAGAGACAGTAAATTTGTAAGACTGGATATCGTGAACTGATATATATATATATATATATATATATATATATATATATATATATATATATATATATATATATATAATGACTTTTGAACACTATTAAGGTAAATACATTGTTTGTTCTCTATCAAAATCTTTCATTTGCTAACTATGCCTATCAGTAGTTAGTGTCTTCAGTAGTTTGAATCTTTTATTTAGCTGGCAGTAGTGGCGCTCGCTGTACTGCAGTAGCTTGAGTAACGAAGATTTTTGTGAGGTAAGTGATTTGTGAAAGGTATAGGTTAAGGTTAGTCAGGGCCATTCTATTGTAGGGATTATTGAAAGCCAGATTGCGTTGCGCTAAAAAATATTGTTTGTCAGTTTAAACACAGTCACGTATAATTTTTCTAAGGGGACGTTTCAAGTTCTAGGGGTCTGATGAGCTCAGATGTTAAATCCCATAGTACTCAGAGCCATTTGAACCATTTGATTGTATCTTCATATCGCAGTCGACTCGGAGGTGCAATGTCGAACGCCATATGGAAAGCTAGCAAGACGCAATCTACCTGTTCATCTATATCTAGTGTTTGTAAGACGTGTATGAATATAGCAAACGATGGTTTCCACGAGTCGTTTCTTCTGAATATGTGTTATTCTTTGAAAGAAACTTGCTTATCTGCAGCAGCGTCATGACCTTTGAGCTTAGATTATGTTGTAGAATACTGCAATGTATGGACGTCAGCAATTGTTTTCCTGTAATTCCTTGGATTCAGCCAGTTATCCATTTTGTAAACAAAAATGAATTGCACTCTTTTCCAGTCGCAGCGGACCTATCGCTGCGCAAGACATGTTTGGTTGGTTGGTTGATTTGGGGGAAGGGACCAAACAGCGAGGTCATCGGTCCCATCGGATTAGAGAAGGATGGGGTTGGAAGTCGGTCGTGCCCTTTCAAAGGAACCACCCCGGCATTTGCCTGAAGCGATTTACGGAACTCACGGAAGAACTAGCCGGCCTGCGTGACCGAGCAGTTCTAGGCACTACAGTCTGGAACCGCGCGACCGCTCCGGTCGCAGGTTCGAATCCTGCCTCGGGCATGGATGGGTGTGATGTCCTTAGGTTAGTTAGGTTTAATTAGTTCTAAGTTCTAGGGGCCTGATGACCTCAGATGTTAAGTCCCATGGTGCTCAGAGCCATCTGAACGGAAAACCTAAATCAGGATGACCGGACGCGGGTTTGAACCCTCGTCCTCCCGAATGCGAGTACAGTGTGCTAACTACTGCGCCTCCTCCCTGCGCAAAAAGTTGTCGATATTGTGAGTCTGCAGCGGAGCTAATTCCGTGGCGTATGCAATGTAAAATGTAACTGGAATTACATTCTACTCTCTTATCTCATTCATTCGTTTCTTTTCATTGTCTCTCCTAGTAATTCCCAGCGTGTATCTCTCCTTTGCTCGCTCAGAAGTCCTTGATTTTCTTAAAATATTTTCCACATTAAAATCTGCATTTCATTGACACATGTCAAAATCGTAACACACATAGATGAACACTTTCGTATTCAGATCTATACAAGTTCCAGTCGCATTTACGTGATGAACGCCTGTGTTCGACGACAAGGGGCAATAACTACTCAGTACGCCAGTGGTAGCTGAGTGGTCAGCACGACGGACTGTCATACCTAACGACCCGGGTTCGATTCTCGGCTGGATCGCTAATTTTCTCCGCTCAGGGGCTGGGTGATGTGTTGTCCTTATCATCATCATTTCATCTCCATCGACATGCAAGTCGCCAAAGTGGCGTCAACTCGAAAGACTTGCACCAGGCGAACGGTCTACCCAATGGGAGGCTCTAGCCACACGGTTAATAACCATTCACAGACGGCAGGTGGCGGAACTGTCACAGGAGGGTATATAAACAGTGCTGAGGGGAACCCGGAAAACAGTGCACTCGTTGTCGTGGTGCGGAGAAGGGAATGATCGTTGGCTTTTGGGTCAAAAGTGGAACCATTTCCGAAACGGCTAAGTGTGTAAACTGTTCGCGTGCCACCATGGTTAAAGCACTGCGTGCATGACAAAATGGCGCGATCCAAAATCGGCTCACCTCTGGTGCACCACGGGCCATAGATGACAGCTGCGAAGACGTGTACGTGCGAATAGGTGAGCAATTGTTGAGCAACTGACCGCCCAGACGAACCAAGGGGCTATCAACAGCTCCCCATCAAGCGAGTGTTAAGCGAACATTACTGCATATGGGCCTCCACAGCAGGCGCCCGTTTAATCGACCTAGGCTGACTGATGTTCATCGGCGACGAAGGCTAGAATTCGCACGTAAATATCGCAACTGGACGTCAACTGAGTGGTGACAACTGGTCTTTTCAGATAAATCACTTTTTATGCTTCAGCGGACTGACGGCTGTTGGCATGTACGGAGTGACGCGTATCAAAGCAAACGCCCTGCAGCAATCGTCAGACGGGTCCTGGAGGGAGTAGGGAGCCTTACGGTCTGAGGAATGTTTTCGTGCCATTCCTTGGGTTGTCTCGTCATTCTGGTAGGCACTCTGGATCAACACAAGTATGCATCTATTCTTGGGGACCATGTCCACCCCAACATGCAGTTTGGTTTTCCTCAGCACGATGGCATCTACCAACAGGACAATGCAAAGTGCCACACAGCTTACAGTGTATGTGCGTGGTTAGACGATCACCAGGGTGAGTTTACCGCAGTTCCCAGATTTAAACCCAACTGAGAATCTGTGGGACTACCTTGATCAGGCTGTTCGCGCCATGCATCCCCAACTGAGAAACCTAGAGCAGCTGGCCGTGGCAATGAGTCAGTGTTGCTGAACGTCCCTGTCGATACCTTCCAGAACCCCATTCACTCTCTTTTTTTGCACGCCTAACAGCTGTCGGCGCTGCAAAAGGTGGTCATTCATTTCATTTCCGTGTCCGGTCAGCATTTCCATAAGGTAGCAACTCCGATGGCCTTGTTGTTTCCCTCGATCAGGTCCTGTGTTGTGCAGGGTTGTTCAAGTTGAGGACACATTAGCAGGTGGGCCGGGTCTTGTGTTGTTCCGCTCTCGTAGGATGTACCTCCATCAGTTGGAAGAATGCCCATTTTCGCATGTTGATCTCGCAAAGAGGAACGCCCACCCTAAGGCGACTGAGCGATCTCCAAATAGGGTAGTGCAAGTCGTTTCCTGGAGCTAGCTCTTCTTTTACAGGGATATCAGGTGGTAGCTTGCTCTTCCACCTGGTGATGCAGTAAGACTCTGGTGTTCCCTCTAGTGACTGAGTCCTGGCGATGAAGCTCTTTCTCGACTTCTGTCGACGGACTACAGCCTGATGATCATGCAGTGGATGTCATGGATCATAAGTTTGCTTAGCACACTCTACATCAACAGCAACAGCTCTTTTAATAGTAGGGGGGGGGGTGCAGGGAGATATTCCAACAGTCAAGTAGAGTTTACATTGATTGCAATATCAACCTGTTTGGTGTGAGTGGATGCACCCCCACAGGTGAAGCATACTCTGCAGCGGACACACAAAGCAACAGCCAAAATTCTCAGGATGGGGGGACTTACTCCTCAGGAGGTGGATGTGAGCTTTTTCAAGATGTTATTCCGTGAACTAACTTTCAGCCTGGTGTTATGGCGATGTTTCTTTAAGGACAGAGTTTGGTCAAGGGTAACACCCAGATGTACTGGTGTTCAACAATGCTCCAGTCATTTGCCTTGCCATGTAAGGTCCAGTTCCTGCCGAGCTTCTATATTCTTCAAGTGAAATCCGCATACTGAGTCTTGTTGGGATTTGGCTTTAGATGAGTGGCTTTGTAGTAGGAGCCAAGTGTATCTAGCGCAGAAGTCAACTTTTCCTCTACTACTTCAAACGTCTTTCCTTAAGCAGCCACTGCAGTGTCGTCAGCATAGATGAAAAACCTGGAATTTTCCGTTATGGGCTGGTCATTAGAGTAAATATTGAAGAGCACAGGAGCTAGCACACTGCCTTGAGGTAAGCCATTCTTTTGTATGCACCATCTGCTCTTCTTACCTTGGAGAGAGACTAGGAATCTTCTGATCTGCAGAAGAGTGCCAATAAGGGATGTTAGCTGGTAATCCTTGGTGAATTGGTAAATTTTTCTCAGCCACTTCCTGTGGTTGATAGTGTCCTATGCAGCTGTTAGGTCGACAAAGACAACTCCTGTTACCTTACCCTGTTCGAAACTGTCTTCGATGTGTTGAGTGGGCCGCCCGCGGTGGCCATGCGGTTCTAGGCTCTTCAGTCCGGAAACGCGCGACTGCTACGGTCGCAGGTTCGAATCCTGCCTCGGGCATGGATGTGTGTCATGTCCTTATGTTAGTTAGGTTTAAGTAGTTCTAAGTTCTAGGGGACTGATGACCTCAGATGTTAAGTCCCATAGTGCTCAGAACCATTTTTTTTTGTGTTGAGTGAGGTTCAGTATCTGACTGCAGCACGACTTTCCAGGTCGAAAGCCAGCTTGTTGAGGGATGAACTTTTCTTCGAGGATGCCTCTAATTCGGTTAAGTATAAGACGATCGATAACCTTGAAAGACAAACCACTCATAGTAGATTTTGAAGAAAAAAACCGAAAAGCAGCGAGAATATGCAGTCTTCGTCACAGTTTCGTGTTTGTAAATCGCCATTTTTGTATATAAAAATCCGAATAGCCGAAATGTTTAAGGAGGAGTGTCTCTCTGGGTTCAAAGTTCAGAAAATTGGCACTCGACGAGATATGCATCTTCGAAAATACTCCACAATACAATAAAGAGCCGCAAGAATTAATATGTAACACAAAATAAATTCAGTTCTTATGCATCTTCTAAAATAGTCAACAATGCAATAAAGAGATGCAGGAATTAATATGTAACACAAAACGAGTTGAGTTCTTATCTTACGAAGTTGTTTGCGTTTCTATAGTTCAAAGGCAAGTACATTCAAATTAAGTAGTCCTTTTTCTCTACATCTTTATTTGTTGTGGGATACCATTACTCCAAGGAATCTTAGCCACAATTGGCGAATACCACATGTATAACGTAATGTAATTTTAAATATGAACGACCGTCTGAAGATGAATGTGTTGGTTCAAAACCACGAACAGTGCTATTTATTCGTAATAAATAGTACTGTTAACAATCACTGATTGTTATTTTAATTTTATTGCAAGAATTAATATGTACTGAATAATACCTACCCCATAAGGCGTGACTAGAGTCGATTTTGGATCTATGGTATCATAGGACAATGTTAAATGGAATTCATTCTTTGAAATTCTGAAGATAGCAGGGATAAAATAGAGGGAGCGAAAAGTTATTACAGTTTAACCATACTACACTCGATAGAGTTGAAATACGATAGGGAAGTGGGATTGAGGAGAAACGTTACTTGGTTCCAGGCTCTCAGCGCTGTTATTGAACTTGTACATTGAGCAAGTAGCAAAGGAAATCCACGAGAAATTTGAGAGTTAAATTTCAATGAAAAGAAATAAGAGCTTTGAAGTTAGTTGATGACATTGTAATTCCATCAGAGACGACGAAGGATCTGGAAGAGCCGTTGGACGGAATGGATAGTGTCTCGAAAAGACGTTATAAGATGAATATCGGCAAAAGTAACAGAAAAGTTATAGAATGTAGTCGAATTAATTCAGGCGATGCTTAGGGACTTATATAAGCAAATGAGACACTGAAAGTAGTAGATGAATTTTGCTCTTTAGGCAGTAAAGAAAGTGATGCTAGCCAGATTAGAAAGGGTATACGAGGGTGTGCTGAAAAGTAATGTCTCCGTATTTTTTATTTGAAAACTCTTAAAGTTTTTTTAAACAAAACAAACGCTGTTGCCATTCTCCATCATTATTCTTCATGTCTACACGTTCATCTCCTCAAAATAGTCACCTTGGCGACACATGAAATTCTCCCAACGAGGGAGATTGTTGAGGCCGTCACTGTAGAATCTTTGACGGAGCCATCTCACCCCTACTTGTATCGCATCGTAGCTATCGAAGTGAAGTCCTCGAAGACGTTCTTTAAGTTTAGGAAAGAAATGAAAATCGGAAGCCGGCCGCGGTGGTCTCCTGGTTCTAGGCGCGCAGTCCGGAACCACGCGACTGCTACGGTCGCAGGTTCGAATCCTGCCTCGGGCATGGATGTGTGTGATGTCCTTAGGTTAGTTAGGTTTAAGTAGTTCTAAGTTCTAGGGGACTGATGACCACAGCTGTTAAGTCCCATAGTGCTCCGAGCCATTTTTTTGAAAATCGGATGTGGTCAAGTCGAGACTGTATAGAGAACGATCAATGACAGTGAACGAAAGGCGTTCGATTGTTACAGATGTCGCAGCGATCGTGTGTGGTCTGGCATTGTCGTGCTGAAAGAGATGGTGCTCCATGTGTGGACAAACTATTCGAATTCGAAACTCGATTACAGCACGCCGTTTCTCACGCATCGACATAGTTGTGTTACACACTGCCATGTTATACGCTACAATTCGGATCCCTCTTGCGGCAGATGGTTCCAAATATGTAGACAGGAAGAATAAAGAAGTAGAATGTCAACAAGGTTTGTTTTATTAAAAAAAATCTTTAAGAGTTTTGACATAAGTAATTCGTAGGCGTTACTTCTCAGTATGCCCTCATAAAATTCAGATTGTAAATAGCAAGAAAAGCATTTTTTTTAAAAATTCGTTAACATTCAGTATTAATCAAAGTGTTAAAAACTCTTTCCTGAAGACATTGTGATGTTGAACGGAGGTGAAACGTGACAGATAGTTCACACAAGAAGAAATTGGAAGCGTTTGAAATGTGGTGCTATAGAAGAATGCTGAAGACTAGATGTGTAAATCAAATAACTAATGAATAGTTCCTGAATCGAATGAGGGAAAACAAATGTATGGCATAACGTGACTAAAAGAAGGGCACAGATGACATAACATATCCTGAAGCACCAAGATACCATGTATATGATAGTGGAGGGAAGTGTGGAAGCAAAACCCTTAGGGGGCGACAAAGGCTTCGCTACAGGAAACAGATTTAAATGAATGTAATGTTGCAATGGCAATGCAGAGATGAAGATGCATTACGTGATATACGAGGTGCATTCAAGTTCTAAGGCCTCCGATTTTTTTTTCTCCGGACTGGAAAGAGATAGAAACATGCGCATTGTTTTAAAATGAGGCCGCGTTCATTGTCAATACGTCCCAGAGATGGCAGCACCGTACGGCAGATGGAATTTTACCACCAGCGGCGAGAATGAGAACTGTTTTAAATACTTAAAATGGCGACGTTTTCCTTACTTGAACAGCGTGCAATCATTCGTTTTCTGAATTTGCGTGGTGTGAAACCAATTGAAATTCATGGACAGCTGAAGGAGACATGTGGTGATGGAGTTATGGATGTGTCGAAAGTGCGTCCGTGGGTGTGACAGTTTAATGAAGGCAGAACATCGTGTGACAACAAACCAAAACAACCTCAGGCTGACGACATGATCGAGAAAGTGGAGAGAATTGTTATGGGGGATCGCCGAATGACTGTTGAACAGATCGCCCCCAGAGTTGGCATTTCTGTGGGTTCTGTGCATACAATCCTGAATGACGACCTGAAAATGCGAAAAGTGTCATCCAGGTGGGTGCCACGAATGCTGACGGACGACCACATGGCTGCCCGTGTGGCATGTTGCCAAGCACTGTTGACGCGCAACGACAGCATGATTGGGACTTCCTTTTCGTCGGTTGTGGCAATGGATGAGACGTGGATGCCATTTTTCAATCCAGAAACAAAGCGCCAGTCAGCTCAATGGAAGCACACAGATTCACCGCCAAAAAAAAATTTCGGGTAACCGCCAGTGCTGAAAAAATGATGGTGTCCGTGTTCTGGGACAGCGAGGGCGTAATCCTTACCCATTGCGTTCCAAAGGGCACTACGGTAACAGGTGCATCCTACGAAAATGTTTTGTAGAACAAATTCCTTCCTGCACTGCAACAAAAATGTCCGGGAAGGGCTGCGCGTGTGCTGTTTCACCAAGACAACACACCCGCACATCGAGCTAACGTTACGCAACAGTTTCTTTGTGATAACAACTTTGAAGTGATTCCTCATGCTCCCTACTCACCTGACCTGGCTCCTAGTGACTTTTGGCTTTTTCCAACAATGAAAGACACTTTCCGTGCCCACACATTCACCAGCCATGCTGCTATTGCCTCAGCGATTTTCCAGTGGTCAAAACAGACTTCTAAAGAAGCCTTCGCCGCTGCCATGGAATCATGGCGTCAGCGTTGTGAAAAATGTGAACGTCTGTAGGGCGATTACGTCGAGAAGTAACGCCAGTTTCATCGATTTCGGGTGAGTAGTTAATTAGAAAAAAATCAGAGGCCTTAGAACTTGAATGCACCTCATACTGCCGTAGACAGACAGATGTCTGCCTCAGACCACTCTTCGGACTGAATGCAGCTACAATAGCAATGAAAAAAAGAGGACTGTAATGAACTTCGAGCATGACTTACAACATTTATTAACTGTTACAAATAGAGTATAAAAAGGACTGTCAGCACTAAGCAGTACCAACAGCCTCACTGTCTCTTTATTCTTAAATTTGAATGTTAATGTTAGTATAGCTAGGCAGATTCCAGTAAACTTCGCGGAGTCATGTGACCTAGGTCATTGACCTTAATTGTCATCAAGAGATGAATGTGGGCAATTTGAAAAATTGGTTGGAAATTTAACACATATACACATTTTACACATTTGGAAATTGATGGTACATTTAAAATATATGGCATCTTTCCCACCAATCACAACACACACACACACACACACACACACACACACACACACAGTATCAAAAAGTATCGTATGTCCATATATGTATTATTTACCAAAAATAAATTAGCACCTAAAATTCTGCCTCATCAGTAATTTAGTCTGTCATCTGTTTTGTACTCCACTAAAAGTGCCAAGTGTTTGACTGCGTTTTCTCTGTGTTATACTTCACTAAAATGTTAATGTCATATTTTATTTCTCTTTCTTTCTCTGTTATGATATTCCACTGATGATTGTATCAAAATAATGTAATACCTCATCATCAGCGTGTTTCATAGGAAATACAGTACCGCCTAATCATCAGTAAATTTCATTTCTGTCTTTGTAATATTTTATTGAGGAACAGGAACGGGGGTAAACTCAAACACAAAAATACTGTAGATATATAAAATGGACGACATTTTTTTAGATAATGTTTTCTGCTAGACACAAACATTTGTTCGTATCAGTATTCTCGAAATCATCTGTATCTATGACATTCATTCTTTCACGATATATCATGAAAATTTTGCCACTGTTGAGAAAATCAATTTGTTCTTCAATGATCGCTGAGAATCTGAATTGTAGATCTATCTTGCAGTCCTTCAGGCAGACCGGAACTGCTGTTCCGAATTTGGTATTGCAGCATCTTGTGCTCAAGGTTGTGCGTCTTTCTCTCTTCTCCAGTACTGAAAGCTTTTCGACTTGTATTTCGCTTCCACCGTCACTCGGATACTTCAAGTTCTGTAACACGGAAGCAGGAGAAACCCTGTTTTCTTGAATTACAACAAGTAATTGAAAGCAACATACAAATTTTGCTACAAGTATTATTAGCAGTATAGCATATTACACATCATATTTTTACTAATTCGATGAGGAAAGCGGCAGTAACACTAATGTCTTACTTCTGCTGGTAGTCATCTCGTATTTATAGATATTTTCCTAATGAGACAACAATCGTCGGCAGGATCTGAAAAGCAGAAGTGCTTAGTCAGCGAGTCAATAATTCCGCAGTCTCCTATACATCACCGAATCGACAAAAATGCATATGTGCTTTTCTCAGAGCAAGTTGAGGCAGGGAAAAATGCACAGTTGGCGAGTTGAGGTTTTCTGATGTCTAACTGGTCTCCACCACTTGTGTGCAATTACCGTTATCGAGCAGTAACGTATTTGACGTACACTTTTAATAACAACATTCACTTAATTTTCAACATGCATCATAGACTTTCATTCACGTATAATTGCATCTGCTAACTCTCATCTTCTGTGGTGACTAGCTTGTAATGCTCGCACTACAATTCTGTCTATATTTTCAGTTCTCCTTTGAAATCAAGTACGATCATTCGCCACTTGTTTCCAAATACAATGTGTGCTGTGAAATATCGCACAATAATCACGTGAATAGGTTCTGAATTTGCGAAATACATCTTTTGTGGAGCTAGAAGCTTCCACTGTTGCCGTCTCAACACAAGGGTTCAGCTTGCTATTTCGAAAGGTTTAGATCACGAACAGAATCTTTTAGTTCCTTTAGATTAAAGAACTGAAGAGAAGCATCGTGAGATGGCTAGTAGTACTCTTCTTTATGTTCAGCACCTTCTGACTTACTTGAAACTGGGTGTGATATACTGGCATGAAATTTACAGACAAGAACAATCAACCCTTAATTTCAGGGCACAGGCAAATGCACCGAAGACACATTTGGATATTTTATGTCTAGGTTTGACTGAATGCCCTGATATATTTGTGATGCAGACGAAACAACCAGAAAACTGTACTTTAGGCTCACATCATACCATTGGAACAGAAAATCGCATGCCTCGGCGTTTTACAATCACCCAATTGTATAAACTGCGTAGTGCAGGTTATGCAAGCAATGTGAGGTTCTATATTTTTATCTCAATCACTAACAGGACGAAAACCAGTTTATATGCCATCTTAAGTAGATCAGTGATTTGTTTTCTTTGAGATTTCGTGGGTGATTGTCCCACTCACATAGCGAAAATTATCAGAACAGTTTACGCACGAATGATGTTTGTTCATTGCCATTTTACTAAGTGTAAGCTTTAAATGTCACAACATTCCACTATCTCTCACAAAAGACACTCACTGAGGCAACAAAAAGCTCACAGCAAATGGTTGGGTCGAGGTAAGTATGATGAGTACTGCACTTTGCATGTTCCAACATGCGCTGGATCGTAAAGTTTCCATCAGGTGATTCTTATCTTTATCACACTACCATCTAATGATGATTGATATATCTTCTAGCACTCTTTTACCAAAAAACAAAAATGAAAAACACTAGATATCTTTATGTTATCTGTTATATACAACATACATGAAGCAGAGTTTATATACATGTGCATGTCTGGGATTTCCTCCCAAGTCCCTGGACTGATTCCAACCATTTCTGGCACAGAAACAGCAAATCTCATGGGTATCAGGAATATGGGGTTTAAAACCTCCTAGGCCGGCCCCGGTGGTCTAGCGGTTCTGGCGCTGCAGTCCGGAACCGCAGGACTGCTACGGTCGCAGGTTCGAATCCTGCCTCGGGCATGGGTGTGTGTGATGTCCTTAGATTAGTTAGGTTTAAGTAGTTCTAAGTTCTAGGGGACTTATGACCTAAGTAGTTGAGTCCCATAGTGCTCAGAGCCATTTGAACCATTTAAAACCTCCTAGCTCCAACAGAATCAGAGATACAGACAAAACCGTGTTTTTTCCAGTCCATGGCGTATAGGCTGCCTCACATGACAATCATGTTCCTTGGGAACAGTTTCGGCCATGTCAAATCAACCTGCTTTGGAGAGCAGCGCAAATGTCAGGGGAAAGAAACCGTTTTTTTGGTCCCTGCATGACAGAGGTGTTCTGTTGGAGTAGCTTCATCCTGTTTTATCGTCCTCCTCCGCATGGTGGCCTGTACATCAGAGTCAAATAAATGATATTCAAGCACCTGATGTGTAGCCTGCCAGCATGACAGATGTGTTGTGGGAGTAATATCAGCCTTCTTATTGAACTGGATTGCTTGGGACAGGCTGAAAGGGAATGGGAGGAGAGAATGGATAGAGAAGGGGAAAGAGGAGGAGACGCATGAGGCAGGTGGAAAATGTAGAGGGATAGCGGCCAGAAAAGAAAGAAGGGGAGCTGGAAATGAAAAGAGAGGGTGGGAGGAGGATATGGTCAGAGGGAGGGGGGGGAGTTATGGTCAGAGAGAGGGGTGGAGAAAATGGACAAAGAGACCAGGAGGAGGTGTTGAAAAGACAGAGTGGGGAGGAGGAGATAGACATAATAGAAGTGGGATGGTGAGATGAAGACAGAGGGGAGGAAGAGGTGCATTCCACATATGTGTCAAATACGTATGTCGGTGAAGCCATGGCCAAAATGCTCCTTCAAACAAAAGAAAAATAAACAGCAGAATATGAAATACAAACACTACACTACAAAAACCCTTCAAAACTCAAAAACCTTATGTGCTAGAACATTTTGAAAAATAGGTTCATATACTACAATTCAAAATATATATTTATTGGTACATCACATCCCAGTACCAAAATGGCCCTTGAGTAGTGTAGTCTACTTCTTTTTCCGAGTTGTATCCAGTGTATGCACGGGGTTGACAAGTCATTCTGGGTTTGACAATGTTAGTGGTAGATGGTGGTCAGATGCCCTTCACATCACCAACCCCTTCCCCCACCCCCCCATGCCCTCTCCCTCTCCGGGATGGGATTTGTCTTGTCCATCTGCCTGTGTCTATTGTTTGTTACCGTATGTGAAAGTCCAAGAACTTTTTCGAAATGTTTCAGAATCGTAAAACTGAGGTAGGACGTGAATACTAGCCCGATATTCACCTAGTCGATTCTGGAAAACCGACTAAAAACCACATGTGGGCTGGCTGGCACATCGGCCCTCATCGTTAATCCTCCAGAAACGAGAGGTTAGATTAGATTAGATTAATACTAGTTCCATGGATCATGAATACGATATTTCGTAATGATGTGGAACGAGTCGAATTTTTCAATACATGACATAATTAGGTTAATTTAACAACATACTTAAGTTAATATAACAACTTTATTTTTTTGTGTTTTTTTATTTTTATTTTTTTATTTTTTTAATATTTTTTTTCTTAATTTATATCTAAAAATTCCTCTATGGAGTAGAAGGAGTTGTCATTCAGAAATTCTTTTAATTTCTTCTTAAAGAAGACAGAAATTAGATAACTTATTCATCTGGTGCGGAAGTGTTTTTGGATGACGTCGGGGAATGATTTAACTAACATCAGTAAATAATTATCACTTCCCAACAAGATGGCGGGGATATGTAAGTCCCACTTTACCAAGAAGGCCGCCTTGTAATTCATAGAGTTCTGAAAGAACTTGCTTGTGCAAGTGATCTAGTGTTTTGTTCTTAAAAGAAAAACCCACTAACTAAATAGAAAGCAGTGATAACCACGATAGTTTGCTGTTTTCTTCCGTTGGCTAAGTCCTTAAATAAGACCCAACAGCATCCTCAACCTCACATTAGCTACTTTTCTCAAGCAGCTAACATGTAACGTTCATTTTGAGTAGTTAGCGCCCACCATTATTTAAATTTAAAAAAAAATGGATTAACGTCCTATCGACCATGGCTTCATAAGGGAAAGAACTCAAGATAGAGTTGTAGAAGGGTACATAATAAATTTGACTGCATCATCCTCAGAGAATCCATCCCGGACTTTGCCTTAACAATTTAGGGAAAGTGTAGGAAACTAAAGAGTGAATGGCCGGACGAGAATATGTACCACAGTTCTCCCGAACGCAAAAATATCGGACGGAACGTTGGTGAAAGTCATGTAATGAGAGCTAATGCGCTCAGAGTAGTGAGAGCCTCTAGTGTGCTCTGCCTGACGAAAAAGTGAAACCCCTACAAGAGGAAGAGGAAACGAAACTAAACTTCACTAGTTCACAGGATGTGCGATTTTATTTTAATGATTACAACATGGCGTCAAATTTAGGAAGAACTTGGCATTATGAGCCCACTTATCAATATGAAGTTGCAATACATCTGGCATGGTTGCATGATTTGATTCTGTAGGGGAGGGAGTCATAAATACGTTGCACCCTTTCCAGCTCGAGATGGCCCACTCTTGTAACTCGTCCTTGATATCCTGGATTGGGACGAAGATGATGTCTGACCTGCTGCCACACAAGTTCTATACGGGACAGATCTGGTGATCTTTCTGGCTACAGGAATACCTCAGCACTACGCAGTCAATTCATAGAGACATGTGCCATGTGTGGTGAAGTATTGTCCTGTTGAAAACGGCACTAATATAATGTCTCATGTGAGGTAGCACATGAGGATGCAGGATGTCCATGGCGTATCATTGTGCCATCAGAGTTCCGTCAGTCACTTCTAGTCGTGATCTTGGCATACTGTGGCTTCTCATACCACGATGTCAGGAAAACCACACTGTGCCCCTCCAAAACATTGGAAGAACGGGACCTCTACACAGGTCGCCACAGTTTACACCAGAGGCTTAGCGCAGAACCGCGATTCATTGCTGAACATAATGAGACGCTATTCATCAGCAGTCCATGCTTCCAGGTCACGTCACCACTCCAATCGTATCAATTTATGGTGTGGTGCTAATGCAGCCTACGCATCTGACTGTGCCATATTTAATAAGTTTCCCTTAATTTACGTCTATGATCACAAACTTTTTGTTTCATAAAAGTAAAGCTGCAGTACATTAGGACTGTGCTTTTATGAAACAGATCTGATGATGGTCATTAAAGACCGAAACCGGTAATCTGTTAACAAAAAGTTTGTGACCATAGACGTAAATTAAAGGAAACTTATTACATATACGGGTCACTGTTTTTTCGCGACGATGTCGCAGCTTGTGTGCTATATTTTACAGACTACAAGACGCTACACACCTGTAAGATGCACCGTAATTTTTAAGCAATATTTTTTTTAAAAATGAACGTTTTTACTATTTTTATTATTAGACTGCAAAGACAGTCTAAAAAATTCTTAGTTTATAAAACCGAACTGACCTTTAAAATCCCTCATGATCGTCATCGGAACTATCTTCTTCTTCTTCCTCTTTGTCGTCATCGTGTCCTCTTCATATATAAGCTGGTCTACACTGCCATCGATAGCGGTACTTATGCCATACATCTTTAAAGATTTAACAATAACGTCTTCTCTCACACTAGACCACGGATGTTTTATCCACAGAGACACTTGTAGGTCGTTTTAATGCTCCCTTCGGCGTGATTCAAGTTTGGTTTCATCCATCATCCATTTGTTCCGTTCCTCTCTCATATACACTTTAAGTGGTTTATTTATCGAGATATCAGGAGGTTTCAATTGTGAAGTAAGTCCTCCCGGAATAACAGCAAACTCTGTATTCACTGTCTCAGTTTCTCGCTCACAGAATTTTTCAAACGACTGCTAAACTGATCTAGCACGAGAAGAGAACTCTTCTTCAATAAAGGTCATTTCCATCTCTCCCACACTCTGTTGATCCATAATTTAATACCAGCCTCATCCACCCAACGCTTGTCATGTATTCGAACAACAGCTAACGTTATTTCAGAAGGTTTTGGCATTGTTTTGCGCTTGACAATGATCATTAGATAAAGGGGACACGCCTCTGAACGGGCTACATTTTTATCATTATCTTCACCCTCATAGTGCAACTGATCTATAAATGAGAGATAGCTCAAAATTCGTACACACAATTAGGTTCTTTAGTCAAAGCATTTCCCAAAAAATCATTGAGATATTTATTATATTTTGGTACTGACAACAATATTTATAGTATAAAAATGGAACACTATTTCACTGCGGTACCATTTTCTTTGGAACCACTGACTGCACAGCTTTCGAAAAAGAGTCAGAGTACAGACAAAAATCACATAAGTGTATTATGCCTCCAATTTCCTTCCCTGATGCTGATCTGTGAAAAAGGCAAGTAATTTATTTTACCACACCAAAAATATTTAAAAATGTAGCTCAAATATCATCGACATCGTCATCATCATGTTATAAACTTTTCAGGAAATAGTAGGCAAGGGAGGTAGAGGAGGTCATTCTAAACATCTGTACCAATTTTTGTGAGTTTAACTTCAGTCATTTAGGAGAAAAGTGTACCTGGATGATGAAAATTCAAGTTTTCGGTAAATCGCTGAAGAAGATTTACAGATTTATTAACTTACCACTATGCTCGTTTAGAACATTCCAGCTGCATACTCCAGTTGTCCACCTGTTTCCTTATCCTCCAGACTCTTTCTCTTCGTTCTTTCCTTTATCCTTGACGCCTTGGTAGCAGCTTCTGCAGCTGTCTCTGCTTCGGTTACCCGCCACTTATCAATAACAGTTAGAGCTGAAACAATATTCCTCCCCATCTGTATGTTCAATTTCTTCATAACATTGATCCTTGAAATTGCACCATCATTGAATGTTATTATTGCACCCATTACACCAACTTCAGCACTGTCAGTCCAACAAATACAGTTTTGGTTATTCTCTCCAATATACAACTGTTGAAGCTTTCATTTGCATTCTGAGAGAGATCATGCATACATTTCCTAAGTAGATTATTTGCCAGATCCCTATAAATAGGCCTAATTGCGTCCATTACAGCAAGTGGTGAGGAATGCTTGTGGGTATATTGTATGCCTGTAGCATTGCTCAACCAGTACTTGCACCACAAATCTTCCCCTTTTGGACACAAACCCTGCTGTGGGGTTTCCTCTGTTAACACTCTGTGAAACCACGTTGCCCAAACTGCTTGTCTCATGTTCAAATCTCCTAAATTTCTCCTTATTGCTAGTCCATAATATTGAGTCAAAGAATCAATTTCACTTGTTGTAAGACGACCTGGACCACCTATATGTTTTCCGTCTGACATTTTTTTTCCACTGAAGTCCCTACAGAATTTTCTCAGCCGAGCTCCCGTTCTTTTTTGTACATGCCCAACACATTCAAGCTTTTCTATCAGTGTGTCCCCATATGGTCTGTCAGTAACAAGAGTAGTTCGTACTTTACAGTCTCCATTCCCAAGATAGCCTATATACCTCACACCACGACTGACCTCTGATGTTCTAAAAACGTTTAGAACTCCTTTCGTTTCCATGTTTCCATTTGGGCCATCGAAGTTCTTTACACAAACATGGATGCCAATAAATTCACTTGAACAACCCTAGCAGTACTTTGTTAGACATTCATTATCTAGTATCTCACCAGTTTCGATAAATGTTACAACCCCATTCAGAGAAGTGTCAAGATTCATCCAATGCTGCTACAATGTCTGTATTCTCAGACAAGGCTACTGCTTCTTCTGATGCTCTTTTCATTCAATGTTCACTTACACCACATAAAGCATTATGTATTAATTTATTCTATCTGTCAAACCTCATTGGAGGTGGAGGCAAATCCATCAGTGCACAAAAAGTCTGGGCTGCTCTCCTTCCCCTTCCAATATATCGCATTGCATAAGCAAGCTGAATATTTACACTGTAATATCGACTATCAGTTACTGGCGGTGTCATAGTATCACCGTGCATCTTACACGAGTTACAGGTAATCACTAACCGACTTAAAAGACCCTTCCTTGCAGAAATGCCCTCAGAAACGTCAATACTATCTTCACAATTGTAGTATTTACATTTCACAGCACTCTTCAAAAGTCTTGACAGCATATTTAGGTTCACAATAGCATTTCCGTCATTGCTGCTCACAGTACTTCTAGGCTTTTTCTTATTACATTCAGACAGCGAAAGTTTACGTCTAGAACCTCTGCCTGTAGACACAGTTTCCGCGGGCGGCTTGCTTGGAACTGGTTACCGCAAAACTTTCGATTGGGGCTAAATTTCTTTACTCTCGGCATTTGCAGGACAGGAAACACACACACAGAAACAGGTAATTTCCAAGAATGATTGCCTCTCGAAGACGCGGGGTCCAAACGATACATATCGAATGTGCGATCCTAAATCGATCACGCGATTCTGGTGGCGGGCGTTATGATAAATTATTTGTGTTTTCCGTCGTTCCCTTAGTTGCTATAAGTTACACACCTCCGTGAATTAATGGCAAGAAGGGAATGGTTCCCGTAGCGTACACATCACATGGACTTTCACATGACGACAACACCGACAAGTAAGGTAAGTCGTTTCCTTTGTAATTACAAGTATTTTTGTAATGCTCTGCTTTTGTCGTAGTGACCACCGTAAACATAATCATAACGCCCGTCAACTGAGTCTCGTGATCGATTTGGGATCGCACGATCGATATGTATCTTTTGGACCCGCGACTTCGAGAGACAATCATTCTTGGAAATTACCCAGAAACAAAACAACACAAAATAACTACAAAACCACATGAGTATGAAATTCCGAAATAATATATTCTCAGATCTTTGTTTACATTCTAACCATAGCCTTCTAGACATGCCTGTACTTTGGTTCCGGGGGTCAGTGCCTTCTAGAATACGTCTGTGTTAACGGTCCGTAACCAACGACGGAAAAAACGGAAGAACAAAATAATGCATCACGTATTCTGACGCACTTCAAACTGACAGATGGGCGTGGCCCTCGTGCAACATTATGTTCAACCTCAATTTTAGAACGAACGAAAAATGATAATGCCCATAAACTAAAGATTTTTTAAATCAGCATGAAATGCTCTTTTCGGAAGACCGAGAATTTTTTTTTTTTTTCAAATTTTTGTCATTTTCACCAACATGTCCCCTTAACAGAATGAGATTTTCACTCTGCAGCGGAGTGTGCGCTGATATGAAACTTCCTGGCAGATTAAAACTGTGTGCCCGACCGACACTCGAACCCGGAAGCTTTGCCTTTCGTGGGCAAGTGCTCTACCATCTGAGCTACCGAAGCACGACTCACGCCCGGTCCTCACAGCTTTACTTCTGCCAGTATCTCGTCTCCTACCTTCCAAACTTTACAGAAGCTCTCCTGCGAACGTTGCAGAACTAGCACTCCTGAAAGAAAGGATACTGCGGAGACATGGCTTAGCCACAGCCTGGGGGATGTTTCCAGAATGAGATTTTCGCTCTGCAGCGGAGTGTGCGCTGATATGAAACTTCCTGCCCGGTCGGGCACACAGTTTTAATCTGCCAGGAAGTTTCATGTCCCCTTAAGTTTAGTACCATCAGCACAACATGGAAGGACAACAGTGCAGTGCATTTTTCATGTCCAGTTGTTTTTTGAGTTACAGTTTAATCACCTTTCAAGGCAAGAGTTCTGTTATTCAGCACATCAAATGTCAGAGGAGTTTCGACCATATCAGCTGTTTGGTTTAGCTCCATACTGGTTTTCTTTCAAAGTAGGATAATAAAGTGATGGAAAGATAATATTTTCTCTTCATATTCTTGTGGAATTTTCTGAGATACTTTGGTTTTGGGTCGCATGCTAAGTCCATGACACTTCATGAACCTATAGCACCGACCAACCACACCATTAAAATCTGTTAAGTTCAACTGTAGCGCTTGCCTTCGAGCATGTATTTGAATCATTTTTATGTTAATTTAAATACCGTTTTGACTGTGTCCTTGAATCGATTTCAATACGTATTCTTCTAGTTTTGGCCATTTTGCATTCATTCCTCTACTTGCACATTTAATCCTTCTCGCTTTTTCCAGTTCTTTTTTAGTAGCCCGCCAACCGCGAATGATTTTTTTCAGTTGATGGAGGGCCAAAATGTCACTCAGCTGCCCTGTTTCCATGTTCTTCTGCATACGCTATTACTTTCAAATTATAGCCCGCATCAAATGAATACCTTTTATTTTTTTACATTATGAATCTATCTACTAACAAAAATATTGTACTGTTATCAAAAACACAACTCAGTTTCAGTTCAAGTTCACTGGCACCGTACACGGGAGTAATGCATCATAAACTAGGCAGTGTTCTGGGTTTGTGATGGCGGGCAGGAGGGAGACAGTGTTACCAAGTTTGTGAACACTTGCAACATGTTCGTCGCGTCGGTTCACTGCTGCAGCCAGTTGAATCGATTGAGATAGGTTTCCCGCGGTATCGAATATATGGCCATTTTTAAGACTGGGAGAATTTTAAATCAACACTGGACCTTTTATATTAACTTCGAATATAAGAGGCACCTGAATTTCGGAGGCAATTTTTCAAAGAAAGAAGTGCGTCTTATAGTGCGCAAAATATGGTAATTCCCTACATTCTGTTACAAAGTTTGGATGCTCAGCACCTTGTTACCCACTCGTGGTTTTACCTTCCTTCAGCCACCTCGCACGGTTGCGTGCGGTAGTAACATGCGACCGCCTGCGCCGTTTCCGACACTTTCGTTCCCAGGCGCTGGACAGTAACTATATGTCCTTTTTTCATAGTCGCTTACGTCATTGGATTGTTTTCATTTGCAGCCATAATGTCGCTAGAATGAGTTCATATTCGTCTCTGCTCCGCTAATACACTGCAGCGGGTCGACCGGAGACATCCTGTGTGGTCAGACTGGCTGAGGAAAAGCTGCTTGGTACTTCCTGTGGCAATGCAAATGATTTTTTAACAAAAAAGTGTAATTCCTTTCCGTTACTTTTATGCGTCGTGAAAGTCTGCGACATCACCAAGCACCATTCATCTCGCGGGGTGCTGCGGTCATGTTTTCGCTCGTCAGTGTATTAATTTGCAACATTCTGTTGCATTTGAAAAATTGGCTGGAAATTTAACACACATACACATTTGAAAATTGATGGTACATTTAAAATATGTGGCATCTTTTCCACCAATCACAACACACACACACAGACACACACACACACACACACACACACACACACACACACAGTATCAAAAAGTATCGTATTTCCATATATGTATTATTTACCAAAAATAAATTAGCACCTTAAATTCTACCTCATCAGTAATTTAGTCTGTCATCTGTTTTGTACCCCACTAAAAGTGCCAATTTCTTTCTCTCTCTCTCTCTGGTATGATATATCACTGATGCTTGTATCATAATAATGTAATACCTCATCATCAGCTTGTTTCATATCAAATACAGTACCGCCTAATCATCAGTAAATTTCATTTCTGTCTTTGTAATATTTTATTGAGGAGCAGGAACGGGGGAAAACTCAAACACAAAAATACTCTAGATATATAAAATGGACGATATTTTTGTAGATAATGTTTTCTGCTAGACACAAACATTTGTTCGTATCAGTATTCTCGAAATCATCTGTATCCATGATGTTCATTCTTTCACGATATATCATGAAAATTGTGCCACTGTTGAGAAATTCAAGTTGTTCTACGTTGATCGCTGAGAATCTTAGTGGTAGATATATCTTGCAGTCCTTTAGGCAGACCTGAACTGCTGCTCCGAATCTGGTAGAGCAGCGTCTTGCGCTCAAGATTGTGTGTCTTTCTCTCTTCTCCAGTACTGAAAGCTGCGCTCAGGATTGTGTGTCTTTCTCTCTTCTCCAGTACTGAAAGCTGTTCGACTTGTATTCCGCTTCCACTGTAACCCAGATACTTCAAGTTCTGTAACATGTAAACAGAAGAAACCCTGTTTTCTTGAATTACAACAAGTAATTGATAAGTAACATACAAATTTTGCTATAAATATTATTAGTAGTAGAGCATATTACACTTTATATTTTTACTAATTCGCCGGCCGGGGTGGCCGAGAGGTTCTAGGCGCTACAGTCTGGAACCACGCGACCGCTACGGTCACAGGTTCGAATCCTGCCTCGGGCATGGATGTTTGTGATGTCCTTAGGCTAGTTAGGTTTAAGTAGTTCTAAGTTCTAGGGGACTGATGACCTCAGAAGTTAAGTCCCATAGTGCTCAGAGCTATTTGGGAGGGACTTGCCCCCTCATAAAATCTAGGGTACATTCTTGCTGTTCATTAAGGAAGTCTCAGGCATGTCTAGAAACGATTATGTTGGATTGTACAACACAGTGGCTCTGTAACTTGGGTTTGTTTGGTTATTAGGCTGGTCAAGGGGAATTACGTCGTTTCCTTCGCGCGACGCTGGTTTCTGCTGAGTCCTGTAGTTATGGCGAATGCGAACATTTACAGAAGGGGACCATTCCAACACAAGTGCGCAGGATTTTGATGGCTAATGCAAACATGACCCAGTAAATCCATTAGCACGATATAAAAGGAAGTTTTGTATGTAAGGGGAAATGTTTTTGTTGCACTGATTTTTGTTTATTTCAAAGTAGTTTTCGGCTTATTGGGCCATCTTCAGGAAACAACTGTCTATCGTCTGAAAGAGACACTAGTCTTTAGGTTATGAAACGTTATAAGCAAAGATACATTTGCATAGAATGTTGTGCATCAAATTTGATTCTTAGCGTTGAAAGTACACTTTACACAATGGACAATGTTAAGCACAATAAATAATTAAAGTACACAAAATACACAATATATTATTCAATAGTTATAATGCTAACGCTGAGCTTTATCATCATTTAACCTGTAATATTGTGTACTTTAATTATTTATTGTGCTTAACATTTTCCATTGTATTCTGCTGTAGGATCGTAGAGAATAATCCAACATCAAACATTCTGACATGAACGGAAGAAAACCAGCTTGTCTGAAAGAAGCAGCACGGATCCAAGGAAAACAACTCTTGTGAAACACGACGTCTTGCAAACAATAGATTGAGGTGAACAGGTAGATTCTGTACTTCTATATGTCTGAAAGTCGTTCGAATTGTACCACACAGTTCAACACTAACACAGATTGACCATATGGGGTAACCACAAATACGTGATTGGTTCGAGAAATATTTTGCTAATACAAGAGCGGTTCGGAATGTACCCTCCATTTGGCTGAAAATAAAATAAAAACTTGCACTGAAAAAAAATTTTGTATGCATCTTGAACTGTAGATTTTTGCTCTTTTCAACATTCCACCATTTAAATTTGAGTAATTTTTATAGCTTACCACCAATTTAAAAAGTCCATCTTCATAAATTTCTGCCTCCTGGACTCGTAGCCAATCTTTCATGGCATTTTTGACATTTCCGTCTTCATCGATGTGCTGCGACGCTAGTCGCTTCTTCATGTGAATGTTCAGTGAGCTCAGAGACGGTGAATCTTCGATTTTCACCAATTTTCGTCAGTTTTCTTGGCAAAATCGTTACACATAATAGAAAGCCTGCCACTCCCCTCTTCATCATGAATGTCCATTCTACCACTTTTAAAAAATCTCATCCAATGCCGCACTGCGTCTTCACTCATAAATGGTTCAAATGGCTCTGAGCACTATGGGACAACATCTGAGGCCATCAGTCCGCTAGACTTAGAACTACTTGAACCTAAACTAACCTAAGGACATCACACACATCCATGCCCGATGCAGCATTCGAACCTGCGACCGCAGCAGCAGCGCGGTTCCGGACTGAAGCGCCTAGAACCGCTTGGCCACAGAGGCCGGGTCTTCACTCATAACATTTGGACCGTATACAGTACTTAATTATAGTGCACAACTCATGTTCCAATGGGACGGAAATAACATCTGGAGTGCCCCAAGGAAGCGTAATAAGACCTCTAAGGTTTTCAATATATACACTTGAAACGTCCCCTTAGAAAAAGTAATGAATTCCTGTGCTGATAAACCCCTTACGTTATTTGATTTTCAAACAGATGAGCAAAACTGAACGTACTCAGACATTTCTCTCTTTACTTATTCTGATCATCACTGAACTTACACACAACATTTTTGGCGCAACGCAATCTGACTTTCAACAATCCCTACAAAAAGAATGGCCCTGACTAACAATAACCTATACCTTTCATGAATCACTTACCTCACAAAAATCTTCGTTACTCGAACTACTGCAATATAGCGAGCGCCAATACTGCCAGCTCAATAAAAGATTCTAACTACTCAAGTCACTAACTACTGATAAGCATAGTTAGCAAATGAAAGATTTTGATAGAGAACAAACAATGTATTTACCTTAATAGTGTTCAAAAGTCATAATATACACTCCTGGAAATGGAAAAAAGAACACATTGACACCGGTGTGTCAGACCCACCATACTTGCTCCGGACACTGCCAGAGGGCTGTACAAGCAATGATCACACGCACGGCACAGCGGACACACCAGGAACCGCGGTGTTGGCCGTCGGTCGAATGGCGCTAGCTGCGCAGCATTTGTGCACCGCCGCCGTCAGTGTCAGCCAGTTTGCCGTGGCATACGGAGCTCCATCGCAGTCTTTAACACTGGTAGCATGCCGCGACAGCGTGGACGTGAACCGTATGTGCAGTTGACGGACTTTGAGCGAGGGCGTATAGTGGGCATGCGGGAGGCCGGGTGGACGTACCGCCGAATTGCTCAACACGTGGGGCGTGAGGTCTCCACAGTACATCGATGTTGTCGCCAGTGGTCGGCGGAAGGTGCACGTGCCCGTCGACCTGGGACCGGACCGCAGCGACGCACGGATGCACGCCAAGACCGTAGGATCCTACGCAGTGCCGTAGGGGACCGCACCGCCACTTCCCAGCAAATTAGGAACACTGTTGCTCCTGGGATATCGGCGAGGACCATTCGCAACCGTCTCCATGACGCTGGGCTACGGTCCCCCACACCGTTAGGCCGTCTTCCGCTCACGCCCCAACATCGTGCAGCCCGCCTCCAGTGGTGTCGCGACAGGCGTGAATGGAGGGACGAATGGAGATGTGTCGTCTTCAGCGATGAGAGTCGCTTCTGCCTTGGTGCCAATGATGGTCGTATGCGTGTTTGGCGCCGTGCAGGTGAGCGCCACAATGAGGACTGCATACGACCGAGGCACACAGGGCCAACACCCGGCATCATGGTGTGGGGAGCGATCTCCTACACTGGCCGTACACCACTGGTGATCGTCGAGAGGACACTGAATAGTGCACGGTACATCCAAACCGTCATCGAACCCATCGTTCTACCATTCCTAGACCGGCAAGGGAACTTGCTGTTCCAACAGGACAATGCACGTCCGCATGTATCCCGTGCCACCCAACGTGCTCTAGAATGTGTAAGTCAACTACCCTGGCCAGCAAGATCTCCGGATCTGTCCCCCATTGAGCATGTTTGGGACTGGATGAAGCGTCGTCTCACGCGGTCTGCACGTCCAGCACGAACGCTGGTCCAACTGAGGCGCCAGGTGGAAATGGCATGGCAAGCCGTTCCACAGGACTACATCCAGCATCTCTACGATCGTCTCCATGGGAGAATAGCAGCCTGCATTGCTGCGAAAGGTGGATATACACTGTACTAGTGCCGACATTGTGCATGCTCTGTTGCCTGTGTCTATGTGCCTGTGGTTCTGTCAGTGTGATCATGTGATGTATCTGACCCCAGGAATGTGTCAATAAAGTTTCCCCTTCCTGGGACAATGAATTCACGGTGTTCTTATTTCAATTTCCAGGAGTGTATATATCAGTTCACGACATCCAGTCTTACAAATTTACTGTCTCTGATGGCCACACGTCCAGATCATCCGCTCTCAAAACTCCGCCATCTCTCTCCCACATCCACCACTGCTGGCGGCTCACCTCCAACTGCGCAACGCTACGCGCTGTTCACATCCAACTGCCGAGCACTAGAATAGCGAATATTACAATAATTCCAACCAGCCACTGACTGCACACAGCACAGCCAGTGATTTTCATACAGAGCGCTACGTGGCGTTACCAATATAAAAACCTAAACAGCCTACTTACCCACTGTCCAGACATGTTAAATTGACCACCGCCTATGTTCGACGTCAACGTGGAATAACCACTGACAGACGGCACGTGGCAGCACTAACAGTGTAGGGGATATAAAACCTGTAGGGAGGAAACGCGGAACACAGTGCGGTTGTTGTCGTAATGCGGAAACGGTGCGATTTATCTGACGTCCTAAAGGGCTTTCGGGCCAAGGGTGGAAGCATTTCCGAAATGGCTCAGTTTCCAAAGTATTGGCGAGCCGCTGTGGTTAAAGTAGACCCTGTATGGCAACATGGCGCTATCCGAAACCGGCGCCAAAGCACCTGTGCTGCACCGCAGGCCACAAATACCAGGGGTGAACGACAGGTGCGGAGATGTGTACGAGCGAATAGACGTGCAACTGTTGAGCAACCGACCGCCCAAATGAACCTACGAACTACCAAAGTGTCTCCTCAACGGCCATTCAGCGATCATTGTTGCATATAGGTCTCCACAGCAGGCAACTTGTTCATGAATCCATGCTAACTGCTGTTAATCGGCTACGAAGGCTGTAATTTGCACGCCAATACCGCTACTGGGCGTCCACTGAGTGGTGACAGGTAGCCTTTACAGATGAATCACGTTTCATGTTCCATCGGACAGACGGCCGTTGGCGTGTAAGGCGCGAAACGTCTCAAAACAAACATTCTGCAACAGTCGACGGAAGGTTCCAGGCCGGAGGAGGGAGCGTTATGGTCTGAGGAATGTTTTCTTGGCACTCATCATTTCATAATTCTGGAAGGCACTACGGATCAACACAAGTATGCATCTATCCTTTGGGACCATATCCAGCCCTACAGGCAGTTCGTTTTTCCACAGCACGATACAAATGATTCACATATCGCAGTGTAGTGCGTGGTTCGAAGAGCACCTGGATGAGATTACAGTATTCCCCTGGCCACCAAATTCCCCGGATTTAAACACAATCGAGAATCTTTCGGACTACCTCGATCGAGCCTTTCGCGCTATGGGTCCTCAACCGAGAAACCGAACGCAGCTGGCCGTGACACTGAAGTCGGCATGGCTTCGCATCCCTGTCGCTATCTTCCAGAACCTCACTCTCTTTATCAAAAAATGGTTATTCAGGCTCTTGATAGGTGGTCATATTAATGGGACTGGACAGTGTATAATCTATTTAACGGAAATTATATGCAGCACTAAAAGATCGTTCGCTAACGATGGTTGTGTCACACGTGAAAATATCGTCATCGGTCGATCGTAAGGAAATTGGACAAAATTTCCATAAATGAAGGTAGTATCTGTTCCCGAAAGAACAGATACCATTGATGCCCGGGTAGCTTCTCTATGATGAAATGATAATTAAATCGACATCCTAGCTGTAAACAGGCGTTGATATACATCATTGGGGACATGTTGAAAATGAGTACCTCGACCGGAACTCGAACCCGGGATCTCCTGCTTACATGGCAGACGCTCTATCCATCTGAGCCACCGAAGGCACGGAGAGTAGTGCGCCTGCAGGGACTTATCCCTTCCACGCTCTCCGTGAGACCCACATTCCCAACATATCCACACCAGTACATTCTTATTGCACCTAATAAAATGGTTCAAATGGCTCTGAGGTCATCAGTCCCCTAGAACTTAGAACTACATAAACCTAACTAACCTAAGGACATCACACACATCCATGCCCGAGGCAGGATTCGAACCTGCGACCGTAGCAGTCACGCGGTTCCAGACTGAAGTGCTTAGAACCGCACGGCCACACCGGCCGGGTTGCACCTAATAGATGTTTGCCCATCAGACTCATTACTCGTAGCAGATTAATCTACCAAGTCCCGTACGACTTCCGGTCGGGGCACACATTTTCAACATATCCCCAATGATGTATATCAACGCCGGTTTGCAGCTAGGGTGTCGATTTAATCATCATTTCATTCTAGAGAAACTGCACGGTCATCAATGGTATCTGTTCTTTCGGCAACAGATACTGCCTTCATATATAGTTAAAATATGGCTACCCGGCCATTGACCTTCTTGTGTGAACGCACATGCTATGCCCCAACTCGTACAGGACTTGGTAGATTAATCTGTTACGAGTAATGAATCTGATGGGCAAACATCTATCAGGCGCACTACGAATGTAGTGGTGTGGACATGTTGGGAATGTGGGTCTGACGGAGAGCGTGCAAGGGATAAGTCCATGCAGGCGCAGTACTCTCCGTGCCCCTGGTGGCTCAAATGGACAGGGCGTCTGCCATGTAAGCAGGAGATCCCGGGTTCGAGTGCCGGTGGGGGCACACAATTTCAACATGTCCCCAATGATGTATATCAACACCTGTTTCCAGCTAGCGTGTCGATTTAATTATCATTTCACAAAATTTCCAGTTGATGCAATTAACAGCAACTCTCTTTAGCTCTTGATAAGTGAAGATAATGTCCATTACAAAGAGGAACAACCAGGCAGTATCTGATTACAATATAAGTTGTGAACATATTATGCACGTCACATAGAATAAAGATTTTGGGGTAATCGATATAAAATGAGAATCACTTGAACAAGAAAGGCGGATGGATGGGTTGGATTTGTCGGAATGGTTCTGGGAAGATACCATTCAACTGTTAACGAAATGTATATATGACGACCAATTTTAGGGAATTGTTCCAGTGTTTGGAGTCCTTATCAAGTAGGCACTGTAACATACATCGAACGAATTAGGTGACGCATTGCTGTGATCTTAATTGGTCGGTAGAGCCAATACGAAATACTCGTAGACTTAAATGCGTATCTTCGTACTAAAGACGACGTAGTTTTTGAGGAATCATGTTGCGTAAGTTTAGAGAAGCGAGATTCGAAGAAGACTCCAAGCGTATTATGCTGCCACTGTCTTCTGTCTCACACAGGGATCATGAGAATAAGATAAGAGAGATTAGTACGAGTACAGAGGCATTCACGCCAACGGCCTTGCCGCAATGGTAACACCGGTTCCCGTCAGATCAGCGAAGTTAAGCGCTGTCGGTCTTCGCTTTCGCTAGCACTTGGATGCGTGGCCGCTCGGGTCTGTGGAGCGCCGTTGGTATGTGAAGTACACTAAGACCATGTGAGGCCAATCGAGGAACTACCTGACGGTTAAGTAGCGGCTCCGGTCACGACAGCTGACAACGGCTGGGAGTGCGGTGTGCTGACCACATGCGCCTCCACATCTGCATCCGGCGACACCCGTCGACTGAGGATGACTCGGCAGTCGGTCGGTACCGTTGGGCCTTCCGAGGACTGTTCGGACGGATTTTAGTTTAGTACAGGGGCATTTACACTGACATTTCTCCCTCACTCAGTACGCATATGAAACAGGAAAGGAAATTGATAGTGTTGGTAAGATGTTCTCTGCACCAAGCTCTGTACAGTAAGTTGCAGTGTACATATTTAGCGGTAGCTGTGGAATACATCTCCGTGATAAGGTTCGAATTGTTAGAGGAAAGGGTGGGCAGATTAGTCGCATCGCCACACACTAACACAAGGTCGAATCACGGTTATCAAGAACAAGGGGCGTCCCAGACGTCGGTACGCGTATCACAGGTGATAAGCAAGGACATTTCAGGTGGTACGCATAAAAGTAGACAAAACACGTACTGGTGTAAGTGCTGTTACTATTTTACGTTACTTTTTTTTTAAAGTAAAATTACACTTAGGTCACAAAAGTCGGGGAATATCGACATGCACATATACAGACAGTATCGTGTACACAAGAAAAAAAGGGCAATGCATTGACAGAGCTGCCATTTGTACTGAGTTGATTCATGTCAAATAGTTTCCGACATGATAATAGACTCACGAGGGGAATTAACAAATTTTCAACGTGGAATGGTACCTGGAGCTAGACAGATGGAACATTCCATTTCGCAAATCGTTATGGAATTCAATATTCCAAGATCCGTAGCGTCAATACTGTGCCGAGAATACCATATCTCTCACCATGGACAACTCAGTGACCGACGGCCTTCACTTAACGACCGACAGCAGCGCGTTTGCTTCGAGTTGTCAGTGCTAACAGACAAGCAACACTGCATGAAATAACAGCATAAATCAATGTGGGACCTACGACGAACGTATCCGTTTAGGCAGTGCGGCGAAATTAGGCGTTAATAGGCTGTGGCAGCAGACGACCGAAGCGAGTGGTTCAAGAAATGACTCTGAGCACTATGGGACTTAACATCTGAAGTCATCAGTCCCCTAGAACTTAGAACTACTTAAACCCAACTAACCTAAGGACATCACACACATCAATGCCCGAGGCAGGATTCGAATCTGCGACCGTAGCGGTCGCGCGGTTCCAGACTGAAGCGCCTAGAACCGCTCAGCCCCACCGGCCGGCGCCAGTGGTTCAATTGGCTCTGAGCATTATGGGACTTAACATCTGAGATCATCAGTCCCCTAGAACATAGAACTACTTAAACCTAACTAACCTAAGGACATCACACACATCCATGCCCAAGGCAGGATTCGAACCTGCGACCGTAGCGGTCGCGCGGTTCCAGACTGAAGCGCCTAGAACCGCTCGGCCACACCGGTCGGCCCCGACGCGAGTGCTTCGTTAACAGCACACCACCTGCAGGGGCGCTCCAGGGCTCATGACCACGTCGGTTGGACCCTAGATGACTGGAAAACCGTGGCCTGGTCAGATGAGTCCCAATTTCAGTTGGTAAGAGCTGATGGTAGGGTTCGAGTGTGGCGCAGATCTCGTGGAGCCATGGACCCAGGTTGTCAACAAAGCACTGTGCAGGCTGATGGTGGCTCCAAAATGGTGTAGGCTGTGTTTACATGGAATGGACTGGGTCCTCTGGTCCAGCTGAATTGATCAGTGACTGGAAATGGTTATGTTCGGCTATTTGGAGACCATTTGCAGCCATTCATAGACTTGTTGTTCCCAAAGAACAACGGAATTTTTATGGATGACAACGTGCCACCTTTTGAAGAGCAGTCTGGATAGTGCGAGTGAATGATATGGCCACCCAGATCGCTCGACGTGATCTCATCGAACATTTATGGGACATAATCGAGAGGTCAGTCCGCGCACCGTTTCTAGCACCGGCAACACGTTCGCAATTATGGACGGCTATAGAGACAGCATGGCGAAATATTTCTCCAGGGGACTTCGAAAGACTTGTTGAGTCCATGCTACATCGAGCTACTGCACTATGCTTGGCAAATGGAAGTCTGGCGTGATACTAGACGGTATGCCATGACTTCTGTCACCTCAGTGTATAGTGAGAAAACTGACAGATAAAAGTAACATCTGTTTAACGTTAAAGAAAATAGATTTACTGCAGAATGTTTGCTTCCGACTGTGTGCAGCACACAGGAAGTTCAGATTGTACACTACCCAGTCCCCATTCTTCCCCTCATTAGGCGTCGTTGGCTTGTCCGGGAATGACTTATCTTGTTTTGATGATGGCGATATTTTCGTCGGATCTTGCAGGTGGTTTTTCCAAAATTTTGCGTGCCGCTTTGCAACTGCTGGCAACTTATGCTGTGTACCAATGTATGCCGCTGCAGTAGTTATTACGCAGTGAAAGGTTTATTGTTGTTATCGTCGCTTTTCTGAGCATTACGTCAAATGGCATGGGGATATGGAGAAAGCTTGCGTCTAGAACCGGAGTGTTAGGATTGCCGTCTCTAGCTGGGGCGTCGTCAGGACTCTCGGAGACAGGGGGCGTGGAAAAGGAGTAAAAACTTTATTTACTATAAGTTTTAATATGGAATACTACATGGAACTTGTTGCGGCAGAAGTAGTTCAGCAGGTCATTTTTCCCTCTTGCGTATTCATAAACTTCCATGCATGTCAGTAAACGGTCCACAATAAAACTTTAGTCATCAAAGTACACGTCACTATACACTTCACGTCCTATATAGTAAACATTTCGAACATTACTAACTTGCACTCATTGTTCGTCTTACGTTTAGAAACAATCGTCGTGTCAGGTCACTATACAAATGTGAATTATCCTATTATGCAGGATACGCAACATGCAACGCTATCAGTGCCATGACCTTGGCAGCAAAAACTTGTCGACATAAATAAAACTAACTGAGGCCGCGTTTACATGTTGCGCTAAAGATTGCGTTACTTCAGTACTTGAGCCAGGATCGTAACATTATTTTCCAAAATCGGGGCAAAATTGGGGCTTGGGATGTCGGTACAAGACGGTCCGTAACGGTGACGGTGCCGATATATCGGGACAGATGGCTAGCCTACGCAGTGTGCGTATTACAGTGAGCCTATTCTTGCCTTATATAATTTATGATGTGAAGTTTAACTTCTTTATGCGACTTACACGTAATGTGTTTTAAGTTGACCAAGAAGCGATTTTAAGCCAGGAAGCTCCTTCTACCGCAAGTATGATGGAACCTACCCAAAATCTGGCTTTTCAGTACAGGCCGGAACAGAAACTAGTGATAACCCAGTTTCCCAATGTGTTATTTGTTTAGAAACGCTTTCAAATCAAAACTGAAGCCTTCTTTCCTAAAACGCCATCAAAGTGCTAAGCACTCAAAGTTAGTTGGTAAACCTACTGACTTTTTGCAAAGGATATATGCGTTTTGTAAAAAAGGATCCAGATGCGTGGCAAATATTATTAACACTGATAAAAACTTGATAAAAGTCTCGCACCTGACTAATTTTAGAATTGCATATGAAAGGAAACCTCACAAAATTGCAAGCCTCTCTTACTGCCAGACAAATGCTACTGCAAAAAAAAAAAAAAAATTCAATGTGATTTATATTTATCTGTGAGAAGTATGCGGTCCTTAGTAAAAATGTGTTGGTATTTGTACAAAGGGGGCCAAAGCAATGTATGGTCATTAGTCACTTAACAGGGCTGACAGCAAATGTGAAGAAAGTCGTATCTGATGTGGAAGAACACACTATGTAGTACACCGAGAAGCATTTGCTTCTAAGGATATACCCAAAATTCTTAATATTGTTTTGACAGACGTTGTAGCGTTTATTAACTTCATCCAGGCGAGGGCTTTAAACTCACAGCTATTCGCGCTAATGTGTGTAGACATGGGAGGTAAATTTAGAAGTTTGCTTCTTCATAGTCAAGTAAGACGGTTCTCTCGCGGCTCGATGTTATACATAATATTTGAACTGAGGTCCGCCGATTTTACGTTTCTCAGTGACAAAAATAAATACATGAAGAGATTTTCCGCTAATAATCAGAGGTTACCAGAATTTCCGTATTTTGCTGATGTCTTTGACAGGCTTCACATTTTGAGTACGAGCCTACGAGGACAATGCGCAACAGTTTTCTTAGCACATAACAAAATATTGTCTTTCATAAAGAAGTTGACTCTTTTTAGTTCACAAGTACCGAACAACATTTATTCCCTCATTTTGGGCTGACTATGAACTAGCGCGTATTGAAGATTTAGTTTGAGACATTATTGCGCATTTAGAGGCGGTACGGCCATATTTCTAAAAATGTCGAATGGTACACGGTGGCAAAACGTTTGGGAACCTCTGATACAGAACGCCATGTGTTGGGAACGTTATTCTTTATTAAGACTGTTTCAAAGATCAGTAATCACACAATGACAAGACAAATGTGTCTTGCAGCTCTATACACTCTTTTACACCTCGTCAAGTCTGTTTTCAATAAAGTAACTCCAGTTCACATAATACTCAAATTTCCCGAGAGTACCCACGTCAAGTTTGTACGCCTCGGTCACTGAGAGTTTGCCAGAAAGTCTATAACGCCCCGGTATCGTGGGAAACATAAATGTAAAATTGAAGTCTGTAAAGGAAATTTTCATGGAAACATACGGCATATAAACCTACCGCGAAAGGAAAAAAAGAAAAATAACTTAACAACGGATGAGCTAATTAATCAGATGTGGAAAGAAGAGAAAGAAAACAACATTGAGAAAAACTACACTAATGCAAATTGGGTTTCAGTATGAACAAACATAGTCAATCTAAGTCATACATCAGCCATCAAAGAAGCGTGTTACAAATAGTGTACATTGTAGTCGGCGCCGACGAAAGACCACGTAATGAGGCGATGCAAAAGTAGTGTCTGAAACATGTGCAATCTACATGACACACTAAGTCACGGGTTTACATGTGCGAAAAAGAAGTTTGTGGAAATGAGTCAGGAGACAAATTCGTTGAGCACTAGAAACGCAGAAATGGATTTCACTACGAAAATTCTAATAAGGCCAAAAGGAACATACTATGCCGAAAAGAAAAAGATGGTGCTAATTACCCAAACGATTTAATAATCTAGCTGATTTCCGAGTACACGTCAAGTCCAAGATACACCAAGCACGCAGAAACATATTGAGATATTCTCAAAAACAGAAATCGGTTAGAAAGACGAGTTAAAGTCTCGAAACCTCCAGTAAAGGGACAAAAACCTGGAAAAGACCTCCCAGCAAAATCGTATCTTCAGTCATAACTCACTGAGATTATTTTAGTTAGTTTCAGTTCAATGTTTAAATAGCAAATATTAAGCTTAATTTCATTTCAAAATGTTGATTATTTTAGAAGAGAAAAACATCTGATAGAAAAATTATTTCAATTTTTTGTTTTATATGTTGGATTCGTTTAACTATGGACTTATCTATTCAGCTTGCAGTTAGAGCAGATCGCGCGGTGTGAAGGGCCAGTGAGGTTGTGCATAGGTCCCTCCACTCCAGAGAAACAACCAAAGCTCTTTAGAAAAGATGAACACTAGAAGCATGAAGGGAAAATCAGTAGACACTAAATGGTGAGGGAAGGCGAACTCGGAAGGCAGAAGGACGATTGTTAAGGGAAGAAAGAAACAGTTTCAAAAAAGAGAGGGTCATTGTGTTCTATTACCATTGCGAAGAATCTGCGTTCAGTTACTGCTTCAACTAGGGATGTTTTCTTGGTGCAAAAGTTAGAAGTAAAAAATAATGAAACAAGCAGTTTTTGTGTAGGTCAGAATTTCTTAGCATATGCTTGTGAGTTGTTGCTATAGAATGCTTCTCTTGTAACTGCGGTATATCGACTACAGATCGCCTCTAGATGAACTGTAGAGCTGCCTGTCAGACAAGAAGAAACAGTAGTTTGTGGAGATTTCAGTGTAGATTTCTTAAAAGAAAAATGAACTAGTAATCACTATTTAGCCGTTACAATTTGATTTCATTAGCGAATTTTCCAGTTCATGTGCAGCAAGATAGCAGGGCCCTGACTGACTACATTTTTGTAGATAGTAGGCAGGCTGAAAAAATTAACGTGTAGCCAATTGTCAGTAGTTAATTAATGAAAATAAACAATGTAGCATTTCACTGCTTTGAGGCAGGTTTATATAGAACAGTGAGGTTTATTGACGAGACCAGGACACTAATGTCTTAAGAGTAAGTTAAAAGGCATGGTATGGGATGAGGTAGCTATAGAAAGAGAGGTTAATGCGAAATTAAATATTTTTCATAGTAAATTTGTGCCAATGTATGAAAGTAGCATAACGTTATTCAGAAAGTTCATTAAAAATAATTAAGGCACGCATAACTAATGGGATTATAATCTAGTGTAAGAAGAAAGGAAAATTCATATTAAGGGCAGAACAAGCCAAAATCCAACGTTAGTTACATTCTACAAAAATACTGTAATATTTTTAGGAAAGTTTTTGAAAAGTCTATAGAAATGAACGCCCTCACAGAAATTAATAACGAAGATAAGATTAACATTAGATGGGATATTGTGTTATGGGGGACAGGTCAACCAGTTAGTGCACAAGATTCCATGACAGTTACAATTAATAACAATACTGCGACGCATAATTAACAAATTGCGAAAATTTTTAACAGTCACTTTCTAGATGTAGCAACAAAAGTAGGGTAAGTAGTTCAGCTGAAGAAGCAAGAGAATGTATTAAAAATGCCGTTCCACAATATTTTAAGCAACTAGAAATAGTACCAGATAGGGACTACGAGGAAAGTGGCTGTCCACCGCATAGTGCATGATGTGCTAGAAGTTTCCTTCTCCGATTAGTTCCAAACCGCTGGACTGGACGAAGGGCATTGTACCTTGTCCGGTCAGTTTACGTTGACGACCTTTGATTTTTTTTCTGGGCAAAGTTAAAAGACACTGTTTACAAGGACGTACCGACTACACCAAATGATACGAAACGATGCATTACTGCTGCCTGTGCTCAAAATTTAGTGATGAATTGGTAGAACGTCTGCACTGATGTTTACAAGGCAGAGTAGAAGATTGTACTGAAGCTGCTGGTAGATATTTAGAACGTCACCTTTCAACACCATTTCTCTTTCTTCCATATAATCCAAAGCACTTGCTTATTATTTTTTTTCTCAATTTAGTGCCGACACATGGAGCGGACAACTACTCCTATTACGACTTTAAAGTTATGATTACTCAAGACTACTTGTACTACAATCCTGAAAAAACACACCTTTAGACAAGTTAATTTACTCTAGTTTCATTCTGTTAATGTCAATGGTCACTGAGCCATTGAAAATGTGATTTTCTAAAATAAATACGCGTTCTAGTGATTATTAAAATCTGTATGTCTGCTGCAGTTGTGGGCCATTGGCTACATTTAATTTTTTTCGAAACAGCACATCATCAGCATCTTCCATTCCAGAAGTGCTTAGAGTGCATGATTTAGATGGTCCACCTTGTATTTTACTCATTAGTATACTGTATATTCCCATCTCTGACAGATTACACAGGAAGAATATCGGTGCAGATTTTTCCGTGTTTTTTCACACTGAACATTTTACACTCTGTATGAAAAGCTGCTTTTCTAATTCGTGTGGAGTCTCGCGAGAACACAGTTCCGTTTAATGTTTCCTTTATTACCCTTTTTCGTTGTTTCAAGACCTATATAACTCTCGCACATGAAGGAAAGTGCAGTGAGGCAGCTCTAGCAACGCGTTTCTCATTTCGTGTGCCTCTTCCTTCTGACAGAATTTAATTGAATGGCAATTATACAAGAATAAGCGTTGCGAAAGTATTGTATTCTCTTTCCTCTGCAAATCAAGGAATGTTATCAACAAATACAAGTTTTCTGTAAACCCTCCCTAGAAGTGACTGCCCATCCCACACTCTGTATTGTTTTGTAAGGTTATCGCTAACATCTAATCGTAGTGACAGTGCATAAGTACTATTACGCCAACTACAGTCGTACTTTCGTTATCTTTATTCGCGTTACATTGCACTCCGGAAATTTTAAAAAACCAAATGGTTCTAAGCACTATGAAACTTAACATCTGAGGTCATCAGTCCCCTAGCCTTAGAACTATTTAAACCTAACTAACCTAAGGACATCACACACATCCACGCCCGAGGCAGGATTCGAACCTGCGACCGTAGCAGCAGCGCGGTTCCGGACTGAAACGCCTAGAACCGCTCGGTCACAGCTGCCGGCGGAAAAGTTAAGATGGATGACCCTGTATCGCTGTAAATAATCTCTTCCACCGCCTATGTTACTACACGCTTACCACGACTATTGTGATTATCAGCAGAAGGCGCGAAATGTTTACCATTTCTTTGTATAGTGTGATTTTTGTTCTCTATACTATGTTCCCTTTTTAGTGGTGTGCACAGGTATCCAAAAGGGGGGGGGGGGGCGATTTGGTACAGGCTTTTTATTCATTACAGAATTCTCTCGAATTTCTAGCAATGATTCTCTTCGACGTTATTAAAGTGCAGATTAATGTTGCCTGGCGCGACGGTAAATACTGTGACTTCAGCACTGACTACCTGTCTTGGGACTACTTTGGTTTGCCGGCCGGGGTGGCCGAGCGGTTCTAGGCGCTACAGTCTGGAACTGCGTGACCGCTACGATCGCAGGTTCTAATCCTGCCTCGGGCATGGGTGTGTGTGATGTCCTTAGGTTAGTTAGGTTTAAGTAGTTCTAAGTTCTAGGGGACTGATGACCTCAGAAGTTAAGTCCCATAGTGCTCAGAGCCATTTGAACCATTTGAACTACTTTGGTTTTCACGCCGTCCACGAGTAATTATGGTGATTCCTTCAGCGGTTGCAATTTCAGCGTTACTCTCCAATCAAGGTGGATACGAACCTTTGCAGAACAGTGTTGAAATGCAGTACTCGATCTTTTCTGTGCCTCTTTCTTGTACAAGCCGTATCGAGGAGCAGGAGGTTGGAGGGACCGACCTTGAACCGCGGATTGAAAAAACCATAAACATGGAAGTAGCATATGTGCCTTTCATCTGTCCTAAACCTGTATTGTATTGTATGTTAACTGGTGGCCTAGAAACGACGTAGTGGCCCCATCCCCGCCGCAGCCGCAGTGGTCCACAACCCCACGTCGACCAACCGCAGTCCACTTCACCCCTCCGCCGTCCCACACCGAACCCAGGGTTATTGTGCGGTTCGGCCCCTGGTGGACCCCCCCCCCCCCCCCCCAGGGAATGTCTCACGCCAGACGAGTGTAACCCCTATGTTTGCGTGATAGAGTAACGGTGGTGAACGCGTACGTGGAGAACTTTTGTTTGCGCAGCAATCGCCGACATAGTGTAGCTGAGGCGGAATAAGAGGAACCAGCCCGCATTCGCCGTGGCAGATGGAAAACCGCCTAAAAACCATCGACAGACTGGCCAGCTCACCGGACTTCGACACAAGTCCGCCTGGCGGATTCGTGCCGTGGACCAAGCGCTCCTTCCCGCCCGGAAAGTCGTGCGTTAGACCGAACGGCTAACTGGGCGGACGTCCCAAACTTACTCAGTAACGCCCCCTCCCATTGCTGCTCAACGGAATCTCAATAGCAGTTTATCGTTTGCCTGTGAACAAAGAGAACACGTGATGGTTGCAAATTATTACACGGTACAGTCACATTAATGTGATAACCGCCTATGTTCGATGTCAACGTGTAATAACCACTCACAGACGGTACGTAGCAGAACTAGCAGTGGAGAATATTTATGCGTGTCAGGAGGATGCGGAAAACAGTATTCTAGCTGTCACCAGCTTTCCAGCCAAGGGTGGGAGAATTTCCGACACGGCTAAGTTTGTAAACTGTTCCCATGCCGCTGGCGGCTAAAGTGTACCGTGCATGGTAAAATGGCGTTGTCCAAACTGAGGCAGCTGTGGTGCACCACGAGCGATAGATGACAGGGATGAACGACTGGTGTGGAGATGTTTACAGGCGAATAGATGTACGAGCAACTGACCGCCCAGATGAACCATGGGGCCACCGACAGTGTCTCGGACGTTTAGCGAACGCTGATGCGTATAGGCCTCCACAGCAGACGCCTGCTTGTTGCACACATGCTGACTGCTGTTCATCGGAGCCGAAAGCTGCAATTTTCGCCCGAATACCGCAACTGGAGGTCCAGTGAATGGTGACAGTTGGTGTTTTCAGATGAGTCACGTTTTACCTTTCATCGGACAGATGGCTGTTGGTGTTAACAGCGTGAAACCTCTGAAAGCAGACACCCTGCAACAATTGTCAGAAGGATCGAGACCGGAGGAGGGAGCATTATGCTCTGAGGAATGTTTTCTTGGCACTCCCTTGGTTATCTCGTCATTCTGGAAGGGACAATGGATCAACACAAGTATGTCTCTATCCTTTGGGATCATCTCTACCCCTAAACGCAATTTCTTTATTCTCGGCACCATGGTATCTGCCAGCAGGACAGTCCAACATCTCACTCAGCTTGCAGTGTACGAGTGCGACAATAAAGTAATGAGAATGGTTTTATTTGCAAGATGTGGCAACCCTGCAGGCTTGCGTAGGCACAATATCTTTGACCTTGGTCTATAAGCTGCTTCTAGTCCAAGCAGCACATCGATGCAACTGCTCAGTCGTGAGTTGTACGGTAATAAGTTAAAACGTGTTTGTGTCTCTCGTTACGGAAATGGAACCGCATAATATTGCGCAACGGAATGCCATTTCTTTTTGCGTTAAATTGGGTGAAAACGCGACAAGAACTTACGGTAAGCTTCAGAAGACTTTTGGAGAAGAGGTTATGTCAACAGCTCAAGTTTCTCATTGGTATAAAATGTTTAGTGAAGGCAGAACGAATGTTGAAGATGAAGACCGCAGTGGACGACCATCAACCTCACGGATGGATGTCAACTTGGCCAGGCGATCTGATCGAAGATTATCCATGAAAATGATTGCAGAAGAACTGAACATCAATCGAGAAACGGTTCTTCTAATAATAACTGAAGATGTTGTTATGAGAAAGATTTGTGCAAAAATGATCCCCAAAAATCTCACACCACAACAGCGAGAAACACGGAAAACTGTGGCAGCCGATCTGTTAGAGCAAACGGAAATCAATCCAGAGTTGTTGAGCCGTGTTATCACTAGTGATAAAACGCCAAAGTTCGCAATGGTGCTCAAAGGGATCATCTAGACCAAAATAAACTCGCATGTCAAAGTCAAAAGTGAAACGCATGCTTCTTTGATTCCAAGGGAATTGTTCATAAAGAGCGGGTGCCTCCTCGACAAATAGTTAACCAATATTACTACAAAGAAATTTTAGAAAGACTTCGCAAAAGAGTTCTTTGTGTCCGTGCCAACATTGCTGATAATTGGATTCTGCATCACGATAATATACATTCCATACTGCTCTGTCAGTACAGAAATTTTTAACCTCAAAACAAATTTCAGTACTAACACAGCCGCCATATTCACCTTATTCTCCGTGCGACTTTTTTCTATTTCCAAGAGTCAAAACGGCGGTCAAGGGACACCATTTTCAAACAACACAAGATGTCCAAAAAGCTGTGACGAGGGTCTTGGAGGATATTACAGAAGATGAGTTCCAGAAATGTTACCAAATGTTAACTACTTTGAAGGAGACAACACTAAACTTGACTAAAACGGTAAGCAAACAGTTTTTTTCACATCAGTCTCATTACTTTATTGTCGCACCTCGAATGTACGTGATCCGAAGAGCACCGGAATGAGTTCCCCGGATTTAAATCCAATCGAGAATCTGTGAGACCACCTGGTTCGGACTGTATGCACCACGGATCCTCAGTCGAGACATCCAGCGCTGATGAGCATGGCGCTGGAGTCGGCGTGGCCCCACATCCCTGTCGCTACCTTCGAGAACCTCAATTACTCTCTTCCTGCATGTCTAGCAGCGTTTTCGCTGCAAAGGTGGTTATTCAGACTCTTGACAAGTGGTCACATTAATGTGGCTGGACAGTATATTCAGATTTATACGGTAGAGCTATTGCAGTACGCTATGACGGACATAGCCGTCTGTATTTAACCTAGTTGTCCAAATGCGTCGGTCAAAAAAGAAAATCCCAATTCACGCGCTAGAAGACAGGGCAGAAAGTGTGAAATTTCGAGATCGTAAAGATGTCCTTTCCAGGAATTGGAACCTTCTCGACTTTTTGGTGTATAACACAGCACCAAATTTAGTTATAGAGCTACGAACACAGGAGTCCAGTTGGAATGGCTGCACAACAATGTGAGAAGCTGGACAGACGGGCATAACTTGGTTCTGTACTAGGCTGTTGAAAGTCGATTCTGCCGATCAGTCTGAGTGTCGTTTTGGAAAATTTCTCACGTACATCTGGTCAGTTACAGGCACCATACTGCACTTTACGTTACCAAGTTAAGAAGTGTAGTTTTATAAACACACACTCTTTCTATTTCAGTTATGATGGTCAATATCAAACAACAGAAAGCATGAAAGTGATGAAATAAGTTTATTAACTTGATCAGATGTGTTATAAAATCTAATACGCCTCTTTTTTTTCCAAAGTTTCAGTTAGTTACTCGATTTTGGGGAGTATTAATGCTGATTATTTTTGTTAATATTCAACAGGATTTTCTCAGTCGTTCTCGCTGTTTTTCTGTTTCAGATCTTAATCTACGTTTCGTTCCATATTATTGGGCTATAATAATTTTTTTTATAAATATATTGGAGCTTTATCTCGTAACTTCCTGAATACGCTGTATTTAATCATATGATGGTGAAATTTTAGATCGTTGAATCAAAGAGGTGGCACTTATGTTGATATAAACAATACAAAAGCGTTTAGTGTGTATATAAAATTGAATACGCCTACCATTTAGATATAAAAGTAATCAGACTTAAAAATACTAACTGGCTGACTATCAGTCCTTTGAGGGACAATAAATTTTGTTTATTTATTTTCAAATTTACTTCCTATGGCACCACAAGTTTTCCAACTTTCTGAATCACTTGTGTAAAAAGTGCCAATTGCAGAATTTTGTCCCCCCTTGGAAAAATTTTTGCGGGCGCCCATGGTGATGTGTATTAGAGGTTAAAGTTGAAATAAAGCCCTAACGTAGGGAAAAATTAAGTAAAAAGTTCATAATTGCCATGTTACCACAAGTGTAAGACGTTCGCCGGTAGCCGGAGCTACAGATTCAGACCAAGACTATCCTTATCCTGAGTCGGAGCAAGATAATAATAAATGTAGTAGAGTTGGCAGCTCCATGCCTTCCTACTTGACACCAATTCGTTGACTTGCGCGTCAGTGTCGCTCCTTATTTACACAGTCAGCGTATCATTCGAGCTCACGAGGCTAACTGGAGCGGTTCCAGACCTTTCCACGCCATCCGAAGCAACGACGACAAATCTAACGCGAAATCTCGAAGCCGGAAGGCACAGAGTTCAAATATCTGTGGAGTGTGCTTAAGGCTGTGTTTAAAATCAAATGGAACTGTGCCAAGAGCTTACGTCACTGTTCAGGAAATCTCGGGCTCTGTTTAATCTTTTGATTGGCCTGCGTTCTAGTGACTCTTATTGGTACCATCACAACAATCTGTCTTAGCGCTTTTATGCACTATGGATTTTAATAATAAAAAAGGAACTGTGAAACAGAGACTGAAATATCATCTATAGTGCAAGTAATGCGTAACAATAGACAAATAAAAGATTTCAATCATGATTACGTCCAACTCTCTAGCTTTCACGAGTCCCGCTATCTAGTGAAACCTGATGGTGCTAGCTCCAAGACTGGCCTTACCGCTGTAATTCATACCCGGGATAAAAATATAGTCACTTTATTATACATTTCATTTGTTGGACATTCAGTTCTTGATTAATTGTCTTGATTGTTTCATCTGAATGCTGCCGTCTTGTTTTTAAACTGACAAAATCTACTATTGTTTTCATCTGTTATTCTAATATGTGAACACGGAGTGAACTGCTCGTTTGCAACCGACTTGATAAATCATTCTAATGGACTCAGTCAATAAATATTACACTGGATACAGTCTAGTAACATTTTTTGGAGGACAACATTTTTGCCTTTGTCTTGTACCTTTACTTGAAAATCTGCATAAATGTTTATACATTATTACATACCGTACTGTATGGGAAGTAAATTTGTTCAAACATAATAGGAGTTCGTGCAGTGGTAGGATTTGGTACTGTTTCCTCCAACGTATCACAAAATTGTCAAATTTTAAGTAGAGCCATAGCATATTGTTGTGACTTGTTCCTAGTTTCTTGCCTATACCATGCGGTCGCTGCGTGCGAGTTAAGCGTCACGTGATTGTTCGAACGAGCTCGATACAGTATCGAATGCTGCGGCGCATCGGGAAATCTCGGGCCCGTTCGAACGCGAATTTAGTTTGCCCAGCCCTTCAGTTTACAGACAACATGAAACGATAAATACATCACATGACTTTTGGTACATCGATTTGGTTTATGATTATTTAATTTATTAATATTATTTAATATTACTTTAATATCACACATTCTCGTATTTGGAACTATTGCTAGGCATTTATTTCTTAGCAATAGCGGCTGAAAATCTAAATACGATAAAGAAGAAAGGGTCACGCGACTTTTGGAGTCAGTGTATGTTGGCGACAAATATTCTATTCTACGCATCTGGAAGTCCACTTCATCAAAATTTGTGTTCTGTGCCAGGCGGCAGTGATGCTAACTGCTGGACTGCAGAAATAGACACTCTAACACCTCTCTCACCTCCCACCCTATATCCTTTATTAAAGAAAAGCTGATTATCATGTGAGATATGTTACGTAACTCCAACATTTCCTATGCCTTAATAAACGCAGTACTGAGCAATATACACTACTGGCCATTAAAATTGCTACACCACGAAGATGCCGTGCTACAGACGCGAAATTTAACCGACAGGAAGAAGACGCTGTGATATGCAAATGATAAGCTTTTCAGAGCATTCACACAAAGTTAGCGCCGGTGACGACACCTGCAACGTGCCAACATGAGGAAAGTTTCCAACCGATTTCTTATACACAAACAACAGCAGAATGGCCTTCCCTGGTGAAATGTTGTTATGATGCCTCGTGTAAGGAGGAGAAATGCGTACCATCACGTTTCCGACTTTGATACAGGTCGGATTGTAGCCTATCGCGATTACGGTTTATCGTATCGTGACATTGCTGCTCGCGTTGGTCGAGATCCAATGACTGTTAGCAGAATATGGAATCGGTGGGTTCAGGAGGGTAATACGGAACGCCGTGTTGGATCCCAACGGCCTCGTATCACTAGCAGTCGAGATGACAGGCATCTTATCCGCATGTCTGTAACGGATCGTGCAGCCACGTCTCGATCCCTGAGTCAATAGATGGGGACGTTTGCAAGACAACAACCATCTGCACCAACAGTTCGACGACGTTTGGAGCAGCATGGACTATCAGCTCGGAGACCATGGCTGCGGTTACCCTTGACGCTGCATCACAGGCAGGAGCGCCTGCGATGCTGTACTCAACGACAAACCTGGGTGCACGCATGGCAAAACGTCATTTTTCGGATGAATCCAGGTTCTGTTTACAGCATCATGACGGTTAAATCCGTGTTTGGCGACATCGCGGTGAACGCACATTGGAAGCGTGTATTCGTCATCGCCATACTGGCGTGTCACCCGGCGTGACGGTATGGGGTGCCATTGGTTACACGTCTCGGTCACCTCTTGTTCGCACTGACGGCACTTTGGACAGTGGACGTTACATTTCAGATGTATCACGACCCGTAGCTCTACCCTTCATTCGATCCCTGCGAAACCCTACATTTCAGCAAGATAATGCACCACCGCATGTTGCAGGTCCTGTACAGGCCTTTCTGGATACAGAATATGTTCGACTGCTACCCTGGCCAGCACCATTCTCCAGATCCCTCACCAATTGAAACCGTCTGGTCAATGGTGGCCGAGCAACTGGCTTATCACAATACGCCAGTCACTACTCTTGATGAACTGTGGTATCGTGTTGAAGCTGCATGGGCAGCTGTACCTATACACGCCATCCAAGCTCTGTTTGACTCAATGCCCAGGCGTATCAAGGCCGTTATTACGACCAGAGGTGGTTGTTCCGGGTCTGATTTCTCAGGATCTATGCACCCAAATTGCGTGAAAATGTAATCACATGTCAGTTCTAGTATAATATATTTGTCCAATGAATGCCCGTTTATCATCTGCATTTTTTCTTGGTGTAGCAATTTTAATGGCCAATTGCGTATGTTTATTGCTCTAAAAGGCAGGAGCAGTTCCGTGGGGTCGTAAGTTCCCCAAGTATTTATGGTACTCCTTACTTTTCTCTTTTTACTTTTCTGCAGTTATCTTCCATATGGATTGATCGTAAAATCTTTTATTTTATTTGTCCTGAATTATGTAGGAATGTACTGTGTTGCCTGTGACTTGGGACTTGGAATACTTTAAAAGAACGACAAGTTCGAACAGGGCTCACATTCTGAGGGTTCCTTACAAACTTAATTACGTGTGTAGATAACAATTATGACCTCCTGTGGCTCAGTGTTCTGGCGTAAATCTTTATATTTGACGTAACTTCGGCGACTTGTTCGTCCCTTACGTACCACAGTTATCCAACCTGGGAAAGGATACCTACAGTTTAACATGGAATTTGAACCCAGTAATGAGTGGATGGGCAAATGTCTATAAGGTACATTACATATGTAGAATTGTGGACAGTTGGGAATGTGAGTCTCACGGGAAGCGTGCATGGGATAAGTCCCTGCAGTCGCGCTATTCATCTCTGTCCTCGGTGGCTCAGATGCATAGAGCGTCTGCCATGTAAGCAGGAGATCCCGGGTTCGAGTCCCGGTCGGGGCACACAATTTCAGCTGTCCACATCGAGCTATATCTACAACACCCGTCGGCAGCTGAGGGTTTCAGTTAGTCATCATTTATTACAGTGTTGTTTCTGGCGAATTCTCACATCGTTGAGAGGTGAGGGCTAGTTTAAAACGAAGACTGGAACATCCGTGGTTCGACTGACATTCGATTCTGCGACATCTCGGTTTGCAGCAACGCGCTTTACACGCTAGATCAGTCTTTTTTCCCCAAAGGTATCTCCTTGAAAAATGTCTTCATGCTTTTCATGTTTTTCATGCTAAATAAATTAATTGCACTTTTGCCAACTACAAATCTTCTGTATGCTAAATGGACAATAAATAAATTAATGATGAGTTCCTTGTCATCCATTCCTGAGAATCATTATTTGAGCCCATATGGCTGCATGTGCGTAACCATGCATAATTTATACTAAACTTTTTTCTGTTTTAATAAATAGATAACTTATAATTTAAACTGACATGGTTATTAAGACTCTGTGAAGTCCTTCACTCAATTATTATGGAAGGAAATGAACCCATGCTTCTTGAGCTAAGTAATACTAAACCCATATTCTTCTTCTTGGGATAACACAACAGCTAAAAATATCAGAAACCATTCTTGGTATTTCGGATGTTTGATTGTCCGATGGTGACCCTCTAAGACGTAAGCTACATATTCTAATTGTGTTGGCTGTTCTCTTGTCATCACGTAATAAAGATACTGACTGATTACCCAGGTGTAGCTATTATTCTTCGTAGCATGGTATAATTTCCAGTCGGGGTTTATAATATCGTCGACCATTATCGATGTCTTCGATGTTCGAGTAATGATGTCCGATTTTTTTCTAATCCACTTTCATATACATCTGCGATCACTGTGTGTGTTAAAGTAGCAACGAGATGACAGTTGTTGCGTTACGGATTTGGCTTGAAGTTTATATTATGCACTTTTTCACCTGGGGAACTACCTCATTTAATACGTCGTACCATAGTACGGTCACTCTAAAACTTAGCGTGGTTTTGTTGACATTGTCCCATATGAATATTCTGTTTCTGTGAGGGTACTGCTCTTCGAGCGCACTTCTCTTCAATGTGGTTGACAGTCCATGAATTGGTCATAAGGCTGTAAATCTGCCTCGTATTAATCTTTTCTGGGCTTTTGGCATGTTACTAATCTTCGTGAAATATCGACGAGCGCATTCCATTCTCGTGTTGAAGTGGTCGAGATACGTTGGTGGAGTCATGTCGTTGGTATCTAAATTAGCAAATAAGTTTTTGTAGTGCTTGTCCGGTTGTCTTGTAGTACTCTAATAGTGATCTTAATGAAGATTCCTATGCGGTCTGACTGGATGTCTTTGATCCCTGGTTCACCTTTGAGTCGCCCTAAACTTGTTGCCTCTCATCTCACATTAAAGATATTCCGTCTCCAGATACACCAATAGGTGAGGGCTGATATTTTATTTGTTATATTCGGCTTATTCGGAAGTACCGGAACCACGTGGTGATGTGTTTTTTGATCATGTGCCGTAGTGCGGTAATGTTCGTTTCCCATTCAGTTTGATCATACCTTTCGGATACTGGGTCAGCGTGATCCATGTCGTTTAATATCTTTCGCGTGCTGTATCCAGATTTGGTCCATGTATTCTGTTTGGGAGCCTAGGAGCACTATTTTTGATTTCTATTCCTCCGGTTGCTTCATCATCTTTTTTATCATTTGTCGAGTTGTGTAAACGTCTTCTCCAGGAAATGACGATCCAACTCACTTCATCTGCGTAAGCGTGGTATACTGTTTATGTTACTTGTCTGAAGACCTTGTAGGGAACTATGAAATTCATTCAATAAAGGTTCTATTGTTATGGTGAACAGGGACATTGAGAGGGAACATCTCTGTCGTATTCTTATTTAACTGGCACAGAAGCTGTCAGCTGCCCAGCAATCTTCAGCCTCATTCCTATGTCAGCGATGCATTTCTGCATCAGCTTTATAACTGGCTCACTAAAACCCCTTTTCTCCGTAGTTTGAACTAAAAACTGGTTAGTAACCCTTCGAAGGCGTAATTAAAATCTAGAAAAGCTATTGCTAATCTTGTCTTGAATATCCATGTTAAATGTACAATATCTCTGTACTCGGATAAAAAACTTGTCATTGATCTCCCTGTATATATTCACTAGCCTGCTACGGTCCAATTACTTTGCGCAGTATTTGGTTTTTTGAATTGTTTATACAGTAATGCGTGTTAGAATTTGGGTAAAGTCGGCGTTGAGCTACGTAAGAGAACGGAAAGTTTCCAGGCTATTACTCTGGGCAGTGTTTGGTACGATAACTATCATTACCTCCATAAATTGTGTGGGTAAGTAGTTGTTTACTAAGAGTTAATTGTAAATTTTGGTGAGTTCCTCTCCTGTAATATCCCAAAACTGTTGGTAAAATTCGATGGGAAATCCTTCTAATCCAGCAGCTTTACTCTTGGGAGCGTTGATGATGATACTTTTGACGTCCTCATTTCTTATGCAAGCGACAAGTTCTTCTTTATCACTTGAGTTGTTCAAGACACAATGTGATACTGTTCAAAAAGTAATCTGCTGATGTCCTTTCTTTATTCGATGCTGAGTAAAGGTCTTTATAATATCACACAACATATTCCTTGATCGTGCTTTGTTGAATATATTCATTTCCACCCTCATCTAGAAGTTTAGTAACCAGTTTTTGTTTGCCCTTTTTTGTTTCTCTTATTATGTGATAATGGATGTAGCTTCATTATTGATGTCATTGATATCTCGAGCGCATACTTTAATATCAGGTAAATTTTCAGGAACTCGTGCTGTTACTTTTTTTTAATTCATTCAGTTTTAATTTGATTGACTGTACAATTCTCTTAAAATTGTAAAGTAACATTTCAGAGGATTTATCCTCCGGTATGGTTTATTCCGTGCAAACTGGATGATGTATCTCTTTGTTTGTGGTTTTGCCCAGTCCGTCCACCGTAGCACTCTTTCTCGATACCTGTCTCTTTCATTTACATTTCCTCCAAATTTATTGAATTTCCTGCCTTACTGTATTATCGTCAAGCAACGAAATATTCCATTGCCAAACGCCACACCCTAGTAAAGTTTTGTCTGGTGTGCTATATCATCGCTAAGTTAAGCGGTCATACCTCACAATCTTGTAGGTTGTTTAACATGTCTTTGAGATGTACCAAGTCCGGAACGTATTTAGATAGCACGTATCAAAACATGTGAAATACAACCGTATCTTTTGATTGCATTGGCTTAGAAGCTTAATTTATTTACACCGCCAAGGGATCGTAGACCGTTGTATTTGAAAAATTTCAGACTAATATCTCCACCCGTTGCTGAGAAAATGGCGTCCTTTCAGATGAAATGCACTGATGCAATGGCTTAAATATTTTACATCGTCAAGGGACCATAGACCTTAAAACGTGACATAAATTTCAACTTCATATTGCTATCTGTTCATGAGAACAAGGCCTCTTAATAGGTGGACAGATGGGCAAGAAAATGGCAAAAAAAGTTTTATGTAATATAATTATAAACTAACAATTTTCGGATTTTTTTTCTGTACTTTTACTGTGAAACCTTGTTTCTTATGGAATCTAATTTTTCTATGTCGACAGGAAGAATCATATACGTTTTGAAGAGTGAGTTTACGAGTGTCGAAATATGTGACATAAATGGCCGTATCATTTGATTGCATTAACTTAGATGCCTAAATTTTTAACAACTTCAAGGTCTCGTAGACCTCAGTATGTGACATCAATTCCAACTTGATATCTCTACACTTTCGCGAGGAAAAAGAGTCTTAACAGTTAGACAGATAGACACCAAAGTGATCGATAAGGTTTCTGCTTTTACCGATTGAGATACGGAACCTAAAGGTACTTTCTGTTGACGTAGAATCATGGCATTTAACAAGAAGCAAGGCTTAAGAGTAAAATTAAAGGATGAAAATCCGAAAATTGTTAATTTGTAACTATATCACACAGTAAAATATTTTTGAAATTTATTGTCTATCTGTCTGAAAAGACTACACTTCCTCAGGAACGGGTAGACGTATCAGAAACTTGTCAGATATTAAGGTCTACAGTCCTTCAGCGGCGTAATAAGTTTCATCTTCTAAGCCAATGCAATCAAAAGATACGGCAATATATGTTGCGTGCGTTGATAAGCGATGTCTATATAAATGTCGGTGCTGGCGGTAGTATGGCCCGTGAAAGATACGGCAATATATGTTGCGTGCGTTGATAAGCGATGTCTATATAAATGTCGGTGCTGGCGGTAGTATGGCCCGTGCCTGAAAACCGGGAGGTCGCGAATCGAATCTCGATCGGACCACGCATTTTTCAGTCTTCGTTTCGACTTATCCTTCAACTCTCACTAATGTGAAGAGTCACCAGGAGCAACGCCTGTTTCAGATTCTATGTTAAACTGTACGTCCCTTTAATGAGGTTGGATAACTGTGGTAGGTTAGGGACACGCAAGTCGCCAAAGTGGCGTTCTATTGAAATATTTTCACCAGTCCATTGAACCACTCAATGGTACACCGTCTCATATCTATCCCCATCTCCAGAGATGATTTTAAAGCAGAGTTAGATACAATAAAATTTATTGCCACAGCCAATGGCTACAATCCAGTCCTTATTGACCACATCTTGCACAGGAAACAAAAACGGAAAATTATACCCCTCCTCTATGCCCCACCTGCTTCCCCACTCCACTGTCTGCAAGAAATGGTGTACACTACCATTTCTAGGTCAGGTATCACGGATTGTAGCCAAAGCACTGAAATCCTGCAAGTATAGGCTTTCCTACTATGTCAGGAACACGACAGCCGAGTGTGTTTTTAATAGCAAAGACAAGATCCAGTTATTAGCCAACAGTGGGGTGTACAAAATCACATGTTGTGATTGTGACAAATTTTACATTGGTCAGTGAGGCAGGGACATATCAACTAGGCTGGCTGAACATGAACGCAGCTGGAGGTTGCAGAATTCAGACTCTGTATTTGCTGAGCATGTACTGAGTGAGGGTCACAACTACCAGCCAGTGTCCCATGTAGTTTACTTGGCAAACAAAGGCCATAAACTCAACCTGCTGGAAGCCCTGGAAATTAACAAACATCTTGCTCACAGTCTATATCTCATCCTAAATGACCAGACACAGCTCAACATTTCCCCTCTCCTAAACTTCATATAACCATCTTTGTTGTTCATTACTTCCCACACTCTCTCTTCCTCCACATTCCCATTTTCCTGTATTCATTAAGTTGTTTTGTTTTGTTGAAGTTGTCTTTGTATTCCACATACACTGTAGTTTCAATAGTTAAGGCTTTCTTTTAACTGGTGCTTGTATTACTGTCCATGTTTAACACCCCTTGTAGTTGTCTCATCAAATACTGTTCATATTTTACTTTACTCATTTATTTAATGAAAACTGGTACACAGCCACTGCTTTGATTATAATGTTTATGTTAAAATGCAGTACCACCACACTCTCAAACTGTTGGTTCCCTCAGACACCTCCATTTTCCTGCATTTATTTATTTCTGTTTATCTTATTGATATTGTTTAAGTTCCTCGTGTATTCTGTATTTACATTGATAACTTTCTCTCCTTTTAATTGGTTGTGTATCACTCTCGATGTTTCATACCTGCTGATGCAGCCTTGTCTAGTACTAATTTTATTTTATTTTATTAGTTTTGTTTATTAAGAGAAACTGTTATGTTGGCATGCTATTCCTATTTTGTGCTAAAGGTTTTCCTGTCTACTCCATTGTTGTTTGTGTACTGTTCAGTTTTTACTTTTTCATTGCAAAGATGTTACTTACTGAATGTTTCTACTTCAGCCTAGATGTGTTACTTCTCTTCCAACGTTGTCTGCTAACATTTAACTTCTTTGGTGATAATACTCAGTAAATGTCTGAAGATGGCCTTGTAAGCCGAAAACCGGTAAACAAAAAAAGTAATATTGTAGAACAAATGCAAACTGGTGCTTTTCATTTATTATAATGTTGTTCTACCAAGAACTGACGGAAGATCCTCTTAATATTATTATTATTGTCTACATACATAACTAAGTTTGTACAGGATCCTCAGAGCTCGAGTCCTACTCACGCGTGCCCAGTTTTTTATATTTATTTAGTTTTTGCAAAAATTTGTCACCATCAGGAAATAAAATGATACTAAATGAAACAACAAGTTTACTGTTACCAGTCACAGTAAACTTGATGTTTCATTTAATGTCAATAACAGCCATGGTAAAGCCTAACCTAAAATGTTCACATTTAAAATTAAAATGATACTGCTACTAAATGTGGCAGTTCATTTTCCATTGCACAACTTCAGGACACAAAGGGACACTACCTCATCACATGTATCCAGGCGACCACAAGCAGTGCAAAACTGCAAAACTGATCTCAAGAGAGGCAGATACGTAATAGAAAGTGAGGCAGGGAGTATCATGTTGTCAGTAGAGAAGCAGTAGCAGAAGAACGGGTCAGTCAGCAGAGCTCAGTGATATCAAACGTAGCCTAGCCATTGGATGTCACCTGAGTAACAAATCCTTCAGACACGTCTCTACCCTTCAATACCTGTTGGTGATGTGATTGTGAAATGAAAACACGAAGGAACTACCAAAGTTAAAGCAAGACCAGGAAGACCTCATCAGTACTGGGACAAAGACACCACCACACCACATTGCATTGTTGCCAAATTAATTCAATATAGCGGATAAAAGATGGTGACGATAGATATGGCAACATCACAATGATGTCATGGTGGGAAGTTGAAATTTTGGCAGGAAATGGGTCACTTGGGCTACCTCCACTAAACTAAGAAAATGGCACAGAAATAGGTCACTTGGGATACCTCCACTAACCTAAGTAATCCGACCACCACCTCTTCCTTGAAATTAGTGGGAAAACGGCTCAGCCTGTGGTGGGCTGCTGGACAGGATGGATGTAAGTGTTTATTTTGCATGCAGTGTTTATTTAAACAATTTGAGTTGTCATAGGCAGTATCTCCATCCATTCTGTTCACTATGAGGTCCATAGTCCACCTGATCTAGTACACAGTACTGCCACCAGAGGGTGCTGTTGTCCCATTACGGTCTGGGGGAGGGGGGAATAAGGGGAAACGTTCACAGTCTATGTCCAGCTACTGGAGGAAGAAAGGGGTGTACTTTTATTTATTTTTTCAGTGGGAAACTGGAACAATTTATTTAAGGATGTATGACACATAGTATATTCATTATGCTGATTCAAAATACTCGCCCTGGCGTGCTTGGGGTCACAGTAAATAACCTACTGACCTGCAAACTGCGCGTAAATCATCGAAATAATGCAGTACAATGATGTGCAGACATGAAAACAACTCGTAAATTGTCAAAATAATGCTTGTATAATACTCTGCAAACACACTTGCCAACCGTAAACTGTCAGAATAATGCATTGCACAGTCCACAGGTCTGAAAAAACTCTTAAATGACCGAAAAATGCAGTACTCTGATGTAAAGACACGAAACAACTCGTAAATTGTCAAAATAATGTATGTAAAAGACTCTGCAAACACGTTTACTGATTGTAAACTGTTGAAATGATGCACTGCACAGCCTACAGACCTGTTAACAATATAATGCAACAGACATGTCCACTACTCGTGAAAATTTTAAAAAATAATGAATGTGTAATACTATGCAAACACGCTCACAACGCTTAAACAGCTGAAAATAATGCAGGCGCACACGCTGGTGCGCCCTACCCTGGAAAGCAACGATGCAGCTGTCATGTGCCGGCCACGCACAGGTGTCCATTCGGATGCCACAAACATGAGGCACTGGCATCCCTTTCATATTTGATGCTAGAGAAATTCCTGACGAAACACGTGTTTACCTGCCCACTGGGGCTGACACCTGCGAATCCAGTGCCCAGCAAGAGATGTTTGCTAGCACCTCACCACCACAAGCACAGCTAAAAGGTTGCTAGCGGTAGACTGACATCACATGTCTATGTAAATAACAGGCAAATCTCAATCTCGACGCGCTATAGAAGTCTGTTGCAATGCTTCCCAGAATAACACAGAATGCAATCTTCCGAGCGATCGTAATGGGACATCCCATCCCACATGTGAAACGCGTCGAACTGATGCATGTGTTTACCTGCCCAGTATGGCTGATGCATAGACAAGAGATGTTTGCATAGCATGGCTGGAATTTTTGGTGTCTTACAACTACCGGTCCAGAGATGTCCTAATGCCACAATGATGGATGAGGGACAGCATCATGCCAGAGATGGATGGTCTGCTTCAACTTGTCTTTGAACACTTGAACAAAGAATACATCATATTACTCTCAGAACTTTCCATAGATACCTTCCCCCATCTTGTTTGAACCACTCTGTAGAGGCTCCAAGGTCCCAGCACAAAGGATGTCTTGTGATAGAAAAGAGCAAAACTGCTGCTGCTGCTGCCAGTGTGGGAGCACTGTCTGTCTTTTTTTTTCTGCAGATGAGACTTTCAACAGCAAAACTATTTTGTACAGATCGCCATATTGCACTGACAGATAAACCCGGCAAAAGTGGTCTACAGATGTCAAATAGGGAAAGACACTTACTCAATTACACTGCTCTGCCACTAACGACGGAAGCTTGAATATTTCAGTATGAAACCGATCTCCACATACCATATTGATGCAGTAAACACACAATTCATATCCTGCGCCATACAAAATCGCCATTTCTGCATCCTGCATATAGCTGTCGACCATCAGACATATACCACGAAAACAGACAGCATAAAGACCTGCACCATACATACTCTGCACAGCACTACATATTTCCCACAAGGTTGGGTGGTTATCCACCACAGCCGACGCTCACAAGTCATCCACCACCCACATACATCGGCCCGACAGTGACCAGAGTGCACTCAGCAGACCAAGGCCATTCTTCAAACTGTTGTAAAAAAGCTGGGTCGCTTCCCCTCAGCACAAAGGCGTTACTGTTTCTGGCCCCTACCTGCTTGCATGCTCTCTACATCCATCTCCAGACTCTGCAATTACAAGAACATATGTATTTTCACATGGTTTGCCAGATTATCATACCATTTTCGCGAGACTTCTCGATATCGAGCATTTAGTAGTATGCTAAAGACCGCTTGCCCACTATGATTTCGAAGATATAGACTGGAAATTATTTCTCTAGAAGCCCGAAACTTCAGCGGGTTGGAGCGTGCTGTGAACCACTGAGGACTAGGAACTTATCTCGTCTGCAAAGAACTTTACATGAAAACTCGAAAAAATAGAGAAAAACTTATATTTCCACTCACGAATACCGATGTCGGTGATATAACAGATTCTAAATCGTCCTTATAATTTACAAAGTCAAATAAGTTGTTTCTCAAGTCTAGAGAACCACCAAACGTGTCTTCCACACGTCTTTCACCTGCTAGATGCACGCAACGCACACCACGATCAACGTTCTCTCAACCAAGTAAAGATGGGACATGTGCAGAAGCAGTCAACCAGGCAATTTACATGGGTGCCAATAATGATCCAGCACTTAGATACGTCCAAACTGAATCTTCAAATTTCCATGGAAAACACACGCAATAACAAAGGCTGTTCTACACATACTGCGTATTAATTCGCTATTCATCGATCTACAGGATGACACGGTTAGGTCAGGTACATTCCTGTACCCCATCAGGCCTTTCCATTCGGACAGCTCCTGCCGTTAGTCGGAAACGTGAACCATTCCCGTCACAGGCCAACAAAGCCGCGCGCCATGTTCCCCCAGACAGAATCGACCTAGGAATCCAGCCTCATACACATTTGATCGCTATACTTACAACTAAATATTGTGATTGCGGTGTCAATTGGACGACATTCAGCAACGAGCAAAGTATCAGAAATACCCCCTACTGACAGCTGTGGCTCTGTAAATAGATATATCTGCACCATTCTTAAGACTCGACATACTTCTCCAAGTAAAAAACAAAAATCTTTCATTCCCGTTGCAGCATTGCAGTATTCCACGTTAAATCCATACCTTCCCTTACAACAGGACAAATCACTTTCTTTTCACTTGTCGAAACAAACACAAACACACACACACACACATACTTTATAAGCCTGATGCTCAAGGCGAACCTATCACGCACTCCGTACTACTAAGTATAATACTCCGCCAATACCTGATTGCACTCTTTCTAAGACACTGTGGTACCACTCGCAACAAAACCTTATGAGACATGTCCACGCATCGCTGATTTTCGGTCAGTATTTTTTCGTATTGCCAGCACCCAGTAATTGGCGGAGTATTATACTTAGTAATAGGGGATGCGTGATAGATTCACCTTGAGTATCAGGCTTATAAAGTCTGTGTGTATTCCAACATTTGCAAAGAAAATTATTATGTCCTTTCGTAAGGGAAGGCAACGATTTGATGTGGAATACTGTGATAGAGACAATTGGAATCCAAGATTTTTTTTTTACTTGGAAAAGTATGTCAGGCCATAAGAATGGTAGAGATATTTCTATTTACAAAGCCACAGTCGTCAGAAGGAAGTATTTCTGATACTTCGCTCATTGTTGAATGTCATCCAGCTGAGATAGCAATCGTAATATTTAATTGTAAGTATGGTGGTCAAACATGTATGAGGCCAGTTTCCTAGGTCGATCCTGTCTGGGAGTGCGTGGCGCGCGACGGCGGTAGCCTGTGATGGGAATGATTAACGTTTCCGACTAACGGCAGGAGCTGTCCGAATGGAAAGGCCTGATGGGGTACAGGAATATACCTGACCTAACCTTGTCGTCCTCTAGATGGCTGAATAGCGAACTAATACTCAGTATGTGTAGGACAGCCTTTGTTATTGCGTGTGTTCTCCATGGAAATTTGAAGATTCAATTTGGATGTATGTATGCGCTGGACCATTATTCATTCCCATGTAAATGGTTCAGTTGACTGGTTCTACACATGTCCTGTCTTTACTTCATTGAGAGAGCATCGATTGTGGTGTGTGATGTGTGCACTAGCAGGTGAAAGACGGGTGGAAGACACGTTTGGTGGTTCTCTAGACGTGAGAAACACCTTAGTTGACTTTGTAAATTATAAAGACAATTTGGAATCTGTTATATCATCGACATCGGTATTCGTGAGTGGAAATATAAGTTTCCTTTATTTTTTCGAGTTTTCACGTAAAGTTATTTGCAGACGAGATAAGTTCCTAGTTACTCAGTGGTTTATAGCACGCTCCACCTCGCTTAAGTTTAGGGTTTCTAGAGAAAGAATTTCCAGTCTATATCTTCGGAATTATAGTGTGCAAACGGTCTTTAGCATACCGTTAAATGCTTGATATCGAGAAGTCTCGAGAAAATGGTATGATATTCTGGTAAACCACGTGAAAACACATTTGTTCTTGTAATCCCAGAGTCTGGAGATGAGTGTAGAAAGCAAGCAAGCAGGTAGGGGCCAGGAACTGTAACGGCTTTGTGCCCAGAGGAATCGACCCAGCTTTTGTACAACAGTTTGGAGAGTGACCTCGGTCTGCTGAGGGCACTCTGGTCATGTGTCAGGCCAGTGTGTGTTGGGGGCTATGACTTGTGACCATCGGCTGTGGTGGATAACTGCCCGACTTTACGGGAAATATCTAGTGCTGCAAGGAGTATATATGGTGCAGGTGCTTATGCTGTCTGTCTTCAGAGTATATGTACAAGTGTCGGTGGTCAATAGCTATATGCAGGATGCAGAAGTGGCGATTTTGTATGGCACAGGATATGAATTGTGTGTTTACTACATCGATATGGTATGTGAAGATCGGTTTCATTCTGAAATATTAAAGCTTCTGTCTTCAGTGGCTGCGCAGTGTAATTGAGTAAGTGTCTTTCCATATTTGACGATCTTTAGACCACTTTTGCAGAGTTTATCTGTCAGTGCAATATGGCGATCTGTACAAAATAGTTTTGCTGTTGAAAGTCTCATCTGCAGGAAAAAAAGGCAGAGAGTGCTCCCACAGCATCAGCAGCAGCAGTTTGTGGGGAAATTCATTAAGAGCCAGTCAGAATGCTCAATTCATTCACAAGACATCCTTTGTGCTGGGGCATAGGAGCCTCTACAGATTGGTTCAAACAAGATGGGGGAAGGGATCTATGGAAGTTCCTGAGAGTAAGGTGATGTATTCTACATTCAAGTGTTCAAAGACAAGTTGAAGCAGACCATCCATCTCTGGCGTGATGCTGTCCCTCATCCACAATCATGGCATTAGGACATCTCTGGACCAGTAGTTGTAGGACACCAAAAATTCAAGCCACGCTACGCAAACATCTCATGTCTCTGCATCAGCCATACTGGGCAGGTAAAGATGAGCATGTAGTCGATGTGTCTCACATGTGGGATGAGATGTCACATTACAATCGCTCGGAAGATTGCATTCTGTGTTATTCTGGGAACCATTGCAACAGACCCCTATATCGCATCCAGAGGGAGACTTGGCTGTTATTTACATAGAAATGTGGTGTAAGTATACCACTGGCAACCTTTTAGCTACACTTGCGATGGTGAGGTGCTAGGCAAACATCTGTTGCTCGGCACTGGACCCACAGCTATGCGTCAGCCCCATTGGCCAGGTAAACACATGCTTCGACAGGAAATTTCTATGGTGTCAAATATGATGGGGATGCCAGTACCTCATGCTTGTGGAACCTGAATGGACATATGTGCGTGGTCTGGCATCTGATGCCCACATCTTCGCTTTGCAGGGTAGGCCTCACCAGAGTGTGTACACATTGGACCTCTATAGGAAGCAGTTCATTGATACATCGATGACGAATTTCTTACCGATAGTTCGAAAGCGTTTTTTACGTGCAATGAGTGTTTGTGTCCTGCATTGTTTTCGACTGCTTAAGTGTTGTCAGCGTGTATGCATAGTGTTACACATGCATTATTTTTTGACAGTTTCACAAGTATTTTGTGAACAGGTCTGTTAGACTGTGCAACACATTATTTCAGAGTTTACAATTAGTGAGCGTGTTTGCAGAATCTTTTACATGCAGTATTTTGACAATTTACAAATTGTTTTCGTGTCTGTACATCAGTGTACTGCATTTTTCGGGAATTTGCTAGTAGTTTGCAGGTCTGTAGGCTGTGCAATGCATTATTCCGACAGTTTACGATTAGGAAGTGTGTTTTCAAAACTACACATCAGTGTACTGCATTATTTCGGTGATTTATGCGTATTTTGCAGGTCTGTAGGCTATTTACGGTGACCCCAAGTACGCCAGGGCGAGTGTTTTGTATCAGCGTAATAAATATACTACGTGAAATACAGCCCCAAAAAAATTGTTCCAACTTCCCACTGAAAAAATAAAAGTAGACTCCTTCCTCGCTCCAGTACCTGGACACAGACTGAGTCCTTTTCCCGTCATTTTCCTCCCGAGACAGTGATGGGACGACAGTGCCCTCTCGTGGCAATACTGTGTACTAAGTCATTTGAACTGTGGACCACATGGTGGACACCTTGCAATGAGCGACTGCCTTTGACAACTCAAATTGGTTAAATAAACACTGCATGCAAAATAAACTTACATCCATCCTATCCACCATCCTAGCACTGGCTGAGTCCTTTTTCCACCAGTTCCAAGGAAGAGGTGATGGTCGGGTGACTTAGGTTAGTGGAGGGAGCCCAAGTGACCTATTTAACCCACCATTTGTTAGGTTAGTGGAGGTAATCCAAGTGACCTTTTTTCCTCCAAAATTTGAACTTACCGCCATTTTCTTGTTGAGAGGGGTGAGGAGGGGGAAGGGGAGGGGTTAGGTTATTGGAGATAGACCAACTGACCTTATTTCCCTCCAAAATTTGAGCTTTTCACTATGACATCATTGCGATGTTGCCACATGTATTGCTGTCATCTTGGATCCACCATCTTGAATAAATTTGGCAACATTGCAATGTGATGTGGTGGCGGCTTTGTCCTCCTACTCTAATGTTGTGATGGACAGGGACTGTTGAGAATTGCTCAGGGTAGTTGCAAAACAATGCATGATACCAGCATATTGAAATTTCTCGTACATTCGAACTGCACAATGACTGTGCATAAAAAGCTAAAATGAGTGTGGTACAACAGTGGAGCACCTCCTCACAAGCCACACTTTCTGTAGTCAAAGCTAGGCACCACCTGAGCTGATGTAATGAGTGAAGCAACTGCACACTGGATAGCTATAAACAAGTTATTTGTAGTAATGAATCAGGGTGCATCCTGACGCAATCCGATGGTGGGGTTTGAGTCTATCGAATGCCTGGAGAACGTTACCGGTGTGTGTACTCCCAACAGTGAAGTTTGGAGAAGGCTTTACAGTAATAGGGGACAGTGATAGTTCAACCCAAGAACCGATATTTATCTCTAGATCACTGATAACAAAGACCTTTGGGGTATCGAGTTACACCTGAGGCAACCCACACCCCTCTTACCTCTGGGAACCCCCTCCCTGTCCACGCACCTGAGGCAACTGTATGTGGTACATTCAAGGTCAGTATGTAACATAATACACCATTCGTGCAGCTTGGGCAACACCATGAGATAAAATTATTGGTATAATGCGTAAGAAGAAGAAAATAATGATCAAAATCCAAAAACAATTTATTGGACTGTTCAAATAACTAAAACAAATTCTCCAAGTATAACACCAACACAAAACAGTGATCCATCTTCGAATCACAACTAAATACAAGAATAATATAGAAAACAACTGAAATAATTTCCTATTAGTCTCTACCAGCGACTTCTCCGATATACCAAGCCTAATCCAGAGATCAGCGAGAAGATCCAAGCCGGGCTGCTGGGGTGGCAGCTATCCACGTCTGCTGGCGGTCGATGAACTGCTGATGTGCAGCCTTTATAGTGCTTCGGCGAATGAGTACCTCAGAACTATTTTCCATCATGTGATTTGACGTGTGAAAATAGTTCCAGGATCTGCAGCGACATCTTCCTTATGTTTATGTGGGCCAGTAGTGGCCCCTGGTGGCTGCTGGTGTCTTTGCTGTGTTGTTGTTGTTGTGGCCGTTCATCAACATTGCCTGTTGGTTGTGTAGTGCTTCGGTGTGCCTGCGAAGTGGGCAACCCGCGGCTGCAGGCTGTCAGTTAGGTTGCTGATACTCTAGGCATCGTGATGTCTGGTGGAGAAGGCCACAGCAGACCTCCCCTCCCCCACCGCCACCGCCACCGGCCTGAGTGGGCTGCCAGCCCATGTTGACGTCCAGCCCCAGGTCGGCGGGAGAGAAGAACCCTGGCCTGGGCGAGACATCCACATCCAAGGATGTAGGGACCGCCTCAGGAGTGACTGCCCGCGGTGATCCAGAAGACGGTGGAGATGGCGGTGGATGTGGAGTCAGAGGCGGCGACAAAGACCTGCACAGGGGGAAACAACTCGGTCGACGAGTGAGTAGACTGCTCATGAGCGCAGACAACATTTAAGCAAGTATCCAATGATGCATCCTTCAACTTAAGAAGGTCGGTCTGCAAGGAGTCATCTGGAGCATGTATGAGAAGTATGTCCCAAATGAGCGCTGAAGCATACGACTGTTTACACTAAGGGTTACCACAAAAAAAAAGCCGACAATCCCGGGAGAGGCCTTGAAGTGTGGCAATCCACTCCCTGTAAGATTTGGAGGGGAGCTTCTGACAACAAAAAAACTTGTGACGGGCAGCCGCCACGTGGACCTGAGAATCAAAATACTCCAACAAACTCGAAGTCAACTGTTCGTATGAGAGAGCGTGCTGCTCCGTGTCGGGGTGCAACTGCTACAACAGATGATATATTTCTGGACTGACATAGGCAGGAAAAAACGCGCCCCTCTGCACGTCTCCAAAGACGTCATGCGCCAAAAAATGTTGTTCCAACTGTGCTACATAATTGCCCCAAGGCTCCAAAGACTTGTCAAACTTAGGAAAAGCGGCAGGCGTGGCCCGCAGCCCCACGAGCGGGGAAGCGGACGGAGCACTCGGTGCCTGAGACCCGCGGGAGATAGCGGACAGAGCCTGCAATTGCTGAATAATAAGTTCATTCGTCTGCTGCATACTCGATAAAAGCGCGAGGACGCATGCCGAGGGCTGATAGAGTCTCAGAATATCCTCTGCCATGGAGGAGAACAAGCAACAAACCTGTGAAAACTACGAACCAACTCGTCGCCATTGATATGTCTGCGTAAGCAGAAGAAACTAACGATCAAAGTCCGAAAACAATTTATTGGACTGTTCAATTCATCATCATCATCATCATCATCATTTAAGACTGTTTATGCCTTTCAGCGTTCAGTCTGGAGCATAGCCCCCCTTATACAGTTCCTCCATGATCCCCTATTCAGTGCTAACATTGGTGCCTCTTCTGATGTTAAACCTATTACTTCAAAATCATTCTTAACCGAATCCAGGTACCTTCTCCTCGGTCTGCCCCGACTCCTCCTACCCTCTACTGCTGAACCCATGAGTCTCTTGGGTAACCTTGCTTCTCCCATGCGTGTAACATGACCCCACCATCTAAGCCTGTTCGCCCTGACTGCTACATCTATAGAGTTCATTCCCAGTTTTTCTTTGATTTCCTCATTGTGGACACCCTCCTGCCATTGTTCCCATCTACTAGTACCTGCAATCATCCTAGCTACTTTCATATCCGTAACCTCAACCTTGTTGATAAGGTAACCTGAATCCACCCAGCTTTCGCTCCCATACAACAAAGTTGGTCGAAAGATCGAACGGTGCACAGATAACTTAGTCTTGGTACTGACTTCCTTCTTGCAGAAGACAGTAGATCGTAGCTGAGCGCTCACTGCATTAGCTTTGCTACTCCTCGCTTCCAGTTCTTTCACTATGTTGCCATCCTGTGAGAATATGCATCCTAAGTACTTGAAACCGTCCACCTGTTCTAACTTTGTTCCTCCTATTTGGCACTCAATCCGTTTATATTTCTTTCCCACTGACATTACTTTCGTTTTGGAGATGCTAATCTTCGTACCATAGTCCTTACATTTCTGATCTAGCTCTGAAATATTACTTTGCAAACTTTCAATCGAATCTGCCATCACAACTAAGTCATCCGCATATGCAAGACTGCTTATTTTGTGTTCACATACCTTAATCTCACCCAGCCAGTCTATTGTTTTCAACATATGATCCATAAATAATATGAACAACAGTGGAGACAGGTTGCAGCCTTGTCTTACCCCTGAAACTACTCTGAACCATGAACTCAATTTACCGTCAACTCTAACTGCTGCCTGACTATCCATGTAAAGACCTTTAATTGCTTGCCAATTAACCAAAACAAATTCTCCAAGTATAACACCAACACAAAACAGTGATCTGTCTTCGAATCACAACTACATTCAAGAATAATATAGAAAACAACTGAAATAATTTCATACTAGTCTCCGCCAGGGACTTCTCCGATATACCAAGCCTAATCCAGAGATAAGTGAGAAGATCCAAGCCGGGCTGCCGGGGCGGCAGTTATCCATGTCTGCTGGCGGTCGATGAACGGCCGATGTGCGGCAGAGCGCCGGCCTTTATAGCGCTTCGGTGGATGAGTACCTCGGAACCATTTTCCATCACGTGGTTTGATGTGTGAAAATAGTTCCGGGATCTGCAACGACCTCTTCCTTATGTTTATGTGGGCCGGTAGTGGCCCTTGGTGGCTGCTGGTGTCTTTGCTGTGTTGTTGTTGTTGTTGTTGTTGTGGTCGTTCATCAATATTGCCTGTCGGTTGTGTAGTGCTTCAGCGTGCCTGCGAAGCGGGCAACCCGCGGGTGCAGGCTATCAGTTTGGTTGCTGATACTCTAGGCACCGTGATGTCTGGTGGAGAAGACCACAGCAAAGGTCATCCTCCCCCTCGTCTCCCCACTGCCCTCTTTCTCTCAGGGTCAATAAGATTCAAGTTCCCAATGCGTGTGCTTTGTCATTCGAGGTCTGTTCACCATCGTGAGATGACCGGCAGCAGCAGCAGCAGAATGATCCTACTTAGGAAATGGCGCCAAATATTACCATAATTTTCGAGGTAAGACACTTTGGCATTACAATGTGTGGCTGAATAAGTAACAATTAATGACATCATGACATTTCTGCAAAAATAGCGGAAAATCCTAATCCTCTAGACGAATTGTGTGATAAAGTGTTATCCTACTTAAATAACCACCTTCAAGTTTTGGTTCTTACTTAACACAACTAGCAGCCAAATACTGGACATTTTCGTACTAATCTGGAAATTGAAAGTTAATATTAACGTAATTTAAGAGGAAAGATACGTCAACATTGCAGTATGAGACTGAATTAGCAGAGATTAAGGGAGAACGTCTTTCACTGTTAATCAAAACATCCAGGGTCGTGGGTATGAACCCAGCCACTGCTTAAATTTTGAATTAGGATCATCAGCAATGGTAGCCGAAGACTTCCGGCATAAACAGCCAACCTCACTCTGCCAACTGCCTTGCCAAAGAGGACAGCCGAGAAGACAGAGGTTCAGTGCAGTCTCCTGCCCTTGAGATGAGAAACTGCCCCTAGAAGGCGGAAAAATCAGATTGGTCAGCGGCTTCTGGATGCAGTACCCAAGGAAACCACTGCATTAAAGACACATAATACGTAGAATCGAGACATGTGGCTAATCATCGAAAAAGTGTCTTAATGCACTCCCAATCGGAAAAAAAGATTCTGGATTAGTCCTCCATTCAGATCTCTGCGAAGGGATTGCCAAAGGAGAGGTGACCATGAGAAGACAATGAAATTACCAGCGACGGGATAGCATTCTACAAGTCTGGGTATGGTATGTTAGAGGTTTGAGCGTAGTAGGAGAACTTGAAAATCTCAAAAGGAAATGCAGAGGGTGAATCTACATATAGTGGTGGGTTAGTAAAGTCAAATGGAAAGAAGAAAACGATTTCTCGTCAGACAAATATAGGCTAATATGTGCTGTTCATATTATGATAGCCAGCCGGGGTGGCCGAGCGGTTCTAGGCGCTACAATCTGGAACCGCGCGACCGCTAAGGTCGCAGGTTCGAATCCTGCTTCGGGCATGGATGTGTGTGATGTCCTTAGGTTAGTTAGGTTTAAGTAGTTCTAAGTTCTAGGGGACTGATGACCTCGGATGTTAAGTCCCATAGTGCTCAGAGCCATTTTGAACCAAAAAATGATATAACGGGAGTAGGACTCGTTATGAATAGGAAAGTATGTAGAGAATGAGCTACTGTGAACGGTTCAGTTATAGGATTGTTGTCATCAAAATCGATAGCAGACCAACACCGACAACAATAGTTGAGGAATACATGCCGAAGTAGGAAGCAGAGAATGAAGAAATAGAGAAAGTATATAAGGTTATCCAACGGGTAATTTAGTGCGTAAAGGGAAACGAAAATCTAAAAATCGTGGGGTTGGGATACGGTTGTAGGGGAAGGAATAGAAGAAAAGGCTATGGGAGAAAATGAAAAGAGAAAAACTCACTGCGTTCTGCAATAAATTTCAGATGGTAATTTCCAAAAACTCTGCTCAAGAATCACAACAGGAGAGGGTATACGTGGAAAAGACCTGGAGACACGGAAAGATTCCAGCTAGATATCGTCATGGTCGGACACAGATTCCGAAATCAGATATTAAGTCGTATGCAGGTGCAGACACAGACCCAAATCAGAATTTAGTAATCATGAAGAGTAGGCTGGATTTTAGCCCAGTCTACTCTTCGTCATAAGTAAATTGTAATCTGGCTTTGCCCTGCAACTGAATACGACTAGGATATAAGATGAAGATCAACAAAAACAAAACGAGAATAATGGAATGTAGTCGCATTAAATCAGGTGATGCTACGGGAACTGGATTAGGAAATGGGTCACTTAAAGTAGTAGATGAGTTTTGTTATTTGGACAGCAAAATATCTAAGGACGGTCGAAGTAGGGAGGATATAAAATGCATACTGGCCATGGCAAGGAAAGAGTTTCTGAAGAAGAGAAATTTGTAAACATCGAACATAGATTAAAGTGTCAGGAAGTCTTTTCTGAAAGTATTTGTATGGAGTGTAGCCATTATGGTTCAAATGGCTATGGGACTTAACTTCTGAGGTCATCAGTCCCCTAGAACTTAGAACTACTTAAACCTAACTAACCTAAGGACATAACACACGTCCATGCCCGAGGCAGGATTCGAACCTGCGACCGTAGCGGTCGCGCGGTTCCAGACTGTAGCGCCCAGAACCACTCGGCCTAGCCATTATGGATGTGAAACATGGACGATAAACAGTTTAGTCAAGAAGAGAATAGAAGCTTTTGAAATGTGGTGCTACAGAAGAATGCTAAAGATTAGATGGGTAGATCACGTAACTAATGAGGAGGTACTGAACAGAACAGAGGAGAAAAGGAATTTGTGGCAGAACTTGACTAGAAGAAGGGATCGGTTGGTAGGACACGTTCTGAGGCATCAAGGGATCACCAATTCAGTACCGGAGGGAAGTGTGGAAGGTAAAAACCGTAGAGGGAGACCAAGAGGCTTGCAAAGGATAGAGTAGCATGGTTAGCTGGATCAGACCAGTCTTTGGACTGAAGACCACAACAACGAAGAGTAGACTGAAGTTTAAGAGCATCGTTTGGAATAATCAGTGTGAGAGCAATTGAGATACTGAAGTACAAAGGAATGCTGAGGTGTGTTTGAAGTTCGCTACGGATGTGAATACTGTGATAAGGAATACCAGTGTAGGCAGTAAGGCGGCAGAGAAGTGGACATCTCTAAAAGGGGTAACCACAGATGTCGGACACACAGACACAAGTAGATGGAAGGTAACTGTGAAGAAACCTTGGATAACAGATGAAATACTTCAACTGATCGAGGAAAAAAAGATGTGCAAAACTGTCCAGGGGAAGACAGGAATACAGCAATATACATCCCTTAGGAATGGAATAAATAGGAAGTGCAGGGCAGCCAAGGTGAAACGGCTGCAGGAAAGATGACAAGAAATCGAAAAAGAAATGATCATCAGGAGGAGTGATTTAGCATACAGAAAAATGAAAATAACCTTCTGTGAAAATAAATGCAGGGGTGGTAACATTAAGAGTGCAATGAGAATTCCACAATTAAGCGCAGAAGAGAGAGCGGGCAGGTGGAAAGGGCACACTGAAAGCCTGTATCAGAGGGGGGGAGGGGGGGGGGAAATTGTCTGATGGCGTGATAGAAGAAGAAGTTGGACTGGATGTGGTAGATATAGGGGACTCAGTATTGGACACGGAATTTAAGGCAGCTCAGAAAGACTTCAGATCAAACAAGGCAGAAGGAATCGATAACATTTCATCGGAATTTCTAACATACTTTGAGGGTAATTAAATCCCAATGACTATTCAAGTTGGTGTGTAAATTTTATGAGACTGGCTACATACCAATACACTTCTGGCATAATATCGTCGAAGTAATTCCGAAGATAGCAAGGGCAGATAAGCGCGAAAACCATCGCACAATCAGCTTAACAACTCTTGCATCCAATCTGCTGACAAGAATAGTACACAGACGATGGAAAAGAAAATTTAGAATCAGTTAGATGACGAGCAATTTGGCTTTAGGAAAGGTAAAGGCACCAGAGAGGCAGTTCTCACGTTGCGCTTGATAACGGAAGTAAGGCTGAAGAAAAATCGAGACATGCTCATAGGCTCTGTCGTAGAAAAAGCGTGCGATAATGTAAAATGGTACAAAATTCTGAAAGAAATAGCAGTAAGCGATAGGGAAAGATGAGTAGTATACAACTGTACAAGAACGAAGAGGCAACAGCAAAAGTAGACGGTATTAAAGTGGGGCTGAAATCGTAGCTTGGCAGATGTATTGCGTCCTTGCTTAGTTAAGCGATACATACTGTAAAATTGAAATATATGTGCAACGTTTTTTGGACGATTGTGACTCCACACAGGAAATTATCAACTAGCAGATAAAGTGTTCCAGTGACTGTGAGCAATATGACCAAAATGTCTACCACCAGCAACTGCTCTTTTTGTTGTTGGCAATTTTTCATATCAGTTGCAAAACGTTTGAGAAGGTGGATCTGATGCAAGCCATAGTTGCCAGAACATCACTACTAATAAACATGTTTCCCATCCATATGTCAATCAGCTACGTCACAAGGACCCAGCCAAGTAAGTTGGCTGGCTGCTCATTAAATATAGTAATTCCACAGATTTTTAAGAAATATCTGTATATATATGTTACTGTTTTGTCCTGTTTTAGATGCTGCCCATTGTACCTGACTTATAAGTGTACCTGTTAATATGCAGGATGTGTTTTTCATGTTAACACAAGAAATATATCTAAAACTACGAGTCAGATTTAAAAGAAGAAAAATACGTGTGCAGTATTTTAAAAAATGCTATCCCGGGATGCCAATGCTGAACCCCTGCAATGGCGCCATGGGTTAGAGCAGGAGGCAACTCTGAAACCTTAAATACAAGCATCCCATTTTTATTGTGGACTAGTTGAGAAACCTGAGTATTTATTTATAGCTGTGTCCGACACTTGGTTCACGTGAAATTTATTTTTTACTTGTAAAGCTTCTTTGTATACTATGTTTGGAGCAGTATGATTAGGGATATGAACAAAGAGGTTGTTTGAGAGGCACATTGAGTTGGCCGTGATAAAAGCAACCGACGCTCAGGTCCACACCTGCAAAATGGAGCAGTTGGCCTTGTGCTTTGTTTATGGTCATAGCATAACATAAGCTCTCGGGGAATTTTACTCATTTGAAGCGAAATGGTAAACTGGTAGGAATATGTGGAATTAAAAACTCGTTCGCATGCGACACTTCCCGTTGGAATTTCCGTTTATGCCATGTTATGTCCGACAGAAATAACTTTGAGTACCTGTGAGTGAGTGGTTCTGACGAGCGACCTAATGTATGACATTCCCAAACACAGTTACGCCGCACATCATTTACGGAAGGAGTTCCCACAGAGCGAGTTTAAGCCTGATGATATCGAGCTACAGTAAGACTCGCCTCACCACCTTCATTGGATTCTTGAGACCGCATAGTCCTCAGCGTGTTAGCCATTCTGCAGTATTCAGAAAGACTCGTCCGCATTCTAGTCATTTCTATTGGTAACAACACGAAATAAAAATGTAATGAGCATGCCCTCAACTCACAAAGCAAACTTAATAAATTCATTTTTTAGCAAATAATGTAAACAAAACCTACAGAAAGAGCGAAAGCAATGTAGTTAAGTTTTTAATACATAAAGCGAATTCAGTAAATTCATACAACTTAGCCAAGAAAATTCGCCGTTAGCTTTACGAAAAGCTACCACTGCGACGATTAATTCTATCACTGACGTGGGCGTCTGAAAAATACATCTCTCAATGAATTAAAAAATTGGCCAGGTGCAAGTGGGACCCACCCTGCAACTCAATTATGTATACAGGCAGTTCATACATTCCTCAAAATCGAGAATCTCGACGATTTCTGTCTGTTATCGACATTGATACTGGAAAGATGTTGTTCCTGGGAATTTCAAGATTTTTCGAGAATGTTTCAATTTTAAGTTTGAAGTCGGATAACTAATGCCCAAAAAATAATTTCCTTATGATATAATTACAAACTAACACTTACCGGATTTTTTCTTTGGCTTGTACTGTTAAATCTTGCTTCTTAACAAATTTCAGGTTTTGAAAAACGAGTTTGTGAGTTTTGTGACTGCAGTCTTTCTCGGCGTATTCCACTGATGAATTCTTCCCGGGTTATCAGCCGTGTGGTGGCGCCGTCTTGACGCAACCTTTCAATGAGTTTCGTACCCATCATCTTCTGGCGAAGTTGCGACAAGACGACGCCACCATTCAGCTGACAACCCGAGAAGAATTCATCAGAGTTTCCGAGTGTCAAAATATGTGACATAAATGGGTGGATCTTTTGGTTGTATTGATTTAAAAGGACCTTACTATGGGACATAAATTTCAACTTGATGCTTCTGCCACTTCCTGAGAAAAGAGGTCTTAACAGACAAACTGACACACAGAGAGTCAGATAACAAATGACAAAAATTTTTTTTCGCTCGTGTTATTACAAATTTTCTGATTTTAGTTTTAATATAAAGCCTTGCTTCATGACAAATTTTATGATTCTAAGTCAACGGGAAGTACCCAATAAGGTTTTATGAGTGAGTTTGCGAGTATCAAAATACGTGACATAAATTGCACTATATTTTGATTGCATTGACTTAAATATTTCAGTTTTGTACAACGCCAAGGTGCCAAAGATGTTAGTACCCGACACAAATTTCAACTTGATACGTCTACCCGTTCCTGAGAGACAGTATTCTAACAATCGGACAGACAGATGGACAACAAAATGGTCCTATTAGGATTGCGTTTATACCAGTTGAGGTAAGGAACCCTAAAAACGCTAACAATGCCATCTATTTGTTCTTCGGTGCACTGCGAAACTAACAGCGACGTCTGTTGGAGCTTTGGTGTACTACGACGTGATAATTAAACGTCCAAACTATTAAGCTGGAAAGACGATTTTAAATAAAATTTTAAATCATGATTTTTTTATCCCGATGTCGATGAAATAAAGCTTGTATTTACCACCAATCCAGACTGAAGTTACCAGCGAAGGTCTCACGAAAATTCGTCTAGTAGTTTTGGAGATTAGCGTGTCAAACAAATACACTACTGGCCATTAAAATTGCTACACCAAGAAGAAATGCAGATGACAAACGGGTATTCATTGGACAAATAGGTTATACTAGAACTGTACTGTGATTACATTTTCACACAATTTGGGTGCATAGATCCTGAGAAATCAGTACCCATAACAACCACCTCTGGCCGTAATAACGGCCTTTATACGCCTGGGCATTGAGTCAAACAAAGCTTGGATGGCGTGGACAGGTACAGCTGCCCATGCAGCTTCAACACGATTCCACAGTTCATCAAGAGTAGTGACTGGCGTATTGTGACAAGTCAGTTGCTCGGCACCATTGACCAGACGTTTTCAATTAGTGACATTTCTGGAGAATGTGCTGGCCAGGGAAGCAGTGGAAGCTTTTCTGTATGTAGAAAGGCCCGTACAGGACTTGCAACAAGTGGTCGTGCATTATCCTGCTGAAGTATAGGGTTTCGCTGGGATCGAATGAAGGGTAGAGCCACGGATCGTAACACATCTGAAATGCAACGTCCACTGTTCAAAGTGCCGTCAATGCGAACAAGAGGTGACCGAGACGTGTAACCAATGGCACTCCATACCATCACGCCAGGTGATACGCCAATATGGCGATGATGAATACATGCTTCCAATTTGTGTTCACCGCGATGTCGCCAAACACGGATGCAACCATCATTATGCTGTAAACAGAACCTGGATTCGTCCGAAAAAATGACGTTTTGCCATTCGCGCACCCAGGTTCGTCGTTGAGTACACCATCGCAGGTGCTCCTATCTGTGATAGAGCGTCAAGGGTAACCACAGCCACGGTCTCCGAGCTGATAGTCCATGCTGCTGCAAACGTCGTCGAACTGTTCGTGCAGATGGTTGTTGTCTTGCAAACGTCCCCATGTGTTGACTCAGGGATCGAGACGTGGCTGCACGATCCGTTACAGCCATGCGGATAAGATGCCTGTCGTCTCGACTGCTAATGATACGAGGCCGTTGGGATCCAGCACGGCGTCCGGTATTACAATTCTGAACCCACCGATTCCATATTCTGCTAACAGTCATGGGATCTCGACCAACGCGAGCAGCAGTGTCGCGATACGATAAACCGCAATCGCGTTAGGTTACAATCCGCCCTTTATCAAAGCCGGAAACGTGATGTTACGCATTTCTGCTCCTTACAGGAGGCATCACAACAACGTTTCATCGGGCAACGCCGGTCAACTGCTGTTTGTATATGAGAAATCGGTTGGAAACTTTCGCCATGTCAGCAAGTTGCAGGTGTCGCCACCTACGCCAATCTTGTGTGAATGCTCTGAAAACCTAATCGTTTCATATCATAGCATCTTCTTCTTGTCGGTTAAATTTCAATTTCGCGTCTGTAGCACGTCATCTTCGTGGTGTAGCAATTTTAATGGCCAGTAGTGTAGAAAGACATCTCAGTTTTAGATTAAATTATAAATCACGACATCATTTTTTTTTTTTTTTTTTTTTTTTTTTTTTTTTTGCCTGAAACTATACACAAGTAATCTGTGACAATCCCATGAAAAGTCGTCTAGTAGTTTTGGATGTCAGTGTGTTCAGACAGACACGACGATTTAACAGTTTTATTATTACTATCGAGAAGATAGTACCTACATCTGCACTCACGTATCAGCAGATTTGCTATGATGAGTGATGGTGAATAAGTAAGCTACTGAAGATGCAATAACTTCAGCTGCCCTCATGTTCCTGCCTGTTATGGTAAGAACAGCTCATGATGTGTGTCCCACAGTCCCCCTCGCAAGCTGTCCCAACACACAATGTGTTGGCATGCACAGCATCACTGCCCAGCAGTGTGTACAGGTAAGCATGGGCAGGCGCACGCAGCTATGCTTCACGCTATTGCAGCAGCTACGCATTGCACACTGAAGCACCAAAGAAACTGGTATAGTCATGCGTATTCAAATACAGAGATACGTAAACAGGCAGAATACTGCGCTGCGGTCGGCAACGCCTATGTAAGACGACAAGTGTCTGGCGCTATCGTTAGATCGTTTACCGCTGCTACAGTAGCAGATTATCTGGATTTAAGTGACTTTGAATGTGGTGTTATAGTCGGTGCCCGAACGATGGGACACAGCATCTCCGAGGTAGCGTTCAAGTGGAGATTTTCCACTACAACCATTTCGCGAGTGTACCGTGAAAATCAGGAATCCGGTAAAACATCAGTCTCTGAGATCGCTGCAGCCGGTAAAAGACCCTGCAAGAACGGGACCAACGACGACTGAATGGAGTCGTTCAACGTGACGGAAGTGCAACCATTCCGCAAATTGCTGCAGATTTCAGTGCTGGGTCATCAACAAGTGTCAGCGTGCGAACCATTCAACGAAACATCATTGATATGGGCTTTCGGTACTGAAGGCCCACTTGATGGTTGCAGGAATCAAAGCTTTACGCCTCGCCTTGGCCCATCGACAGCGACATTGGACTGTTGATGACTGGAAACATGTTACCTGGGCGGACGAGTCTCATTTCAAATCGTGTCGAGCGGATGGACGTGTACGCGTATAGAGAAAACCTCATGAATCCATGGACCCTGCATATCAGAAGGGGACAGTTCAAGCTGGTGGAGGCTTTGTAATGGTGTGGGGCGTGTGCAGTTTGAGTGATAAGGGACCCCTGATAGTCTAGATATGACTCTGACAGGTGACACGTATATAAGCATCCTGCCTGATCACATTCATCCATTCATGCCCATTCTGCATTCCGACGGACTTCGGCAATTCCAATAGGACAATGCGTCACCCCACACACGTCCAGAATTGCTACACAGTGACTCCAGGAACACTTCTGAGTTTAAACACATCCGCTGAACACCAAACTCCTCAGACATGAACATTATTGAGCATATCTGGGATGCCTTGCAACGTTCTTTTCAGAATAGATCTCCACCCCCTCTTACTCTTAAGGATTTATGGACAGCCCTGCAGGATTCATGGTGTCAGTTGTCTCCAGCACTACTTCAGACATTAGTCGAGTCCATGCCACGTCGTGTTGCGGCACTTCTGCGTGCTCGCGGGGGCTCAACACGATATTAGGCAGGTGTACCAGTTTCTTTGGCTCTTCACTTTACAACGTGTACATTATGCATCAAATAATGTGAAAGAATGGATTTATTGCATAGATGGTTGTATAAGCGTTGTATTTATTACTTTGAATCGTATCATGTAATCCCATTTAAACCAGTAGAAGCATTTTTAGAAATTTTATAATGCTGAAAATGTTAGAGAGTAAATAGTTATTTCAAAGAGTAAATTTTTTCCTAACTCAAGTAATAGCCTTCAAATCAATAAGTGTATTGTGCTACACACAGTCTAAAGTAGCCGATGTTCTTCCTATGAAACTAACTCCTTATAAAATTTCATCAAAATCGGTTCAGGTGGTAAGTAATAATAAATTTAAATGTCATGCATGATGCGGCAGTTTTCACGCATCTCAATGCTTATGATGTCATACATCCTGAACTATGTGTTGTACTGTGGCGACTAACGCACACGTCGATCGCAGCCGACGCGTAAAATTCGCGCCAACCACAGAGATTATTCTCCACAGTTCGCGCGGGGGTCACAGAGAACAGAGCCGTCCACTGTAATTCTCATACCTACGTTTTTACCCTTTGTTGTTGATTCTCTTTTATGTATTCTCTTACTTGACAACCTGTTATATGTGAAAGAAATAAAAAAGAAACTTTAGTCCAGACTCCGTTAGTTTCCGATTTCTAACTGTTCAGATAGTTCAGATGGCTCTGAGCACTATGGGACTTAACTTCTGAGGTCATCAGTCCCCTAGAACTTAGAACTACTTAAACCTAACTAACCCAAGGACATCACACACATCCATGCCCGAGGCAGGATTAAAACCTGCGACCGTAGCGGTCTCGCGGTTCCAGACTGTAGCGCCTAGAACCGCTCGGCCACACCGGCCGGCCGATTTCTAACTGTGTTTGCGTGGGTACACACCTACTTACGCAACAGTACAATGGTATAATTTTGCAGTTATATTCAATGGTGTATACCGATACTGTCTGCAAAAAGTGTTGCGAATATAACTAGTAGTAAATGAATAAAAAATTAAAACCTTATGCCTAATGTGAAAATGAACAGGGAAAGTGTAGTAACCGATAAACTCTTTTCTCTTTTCATCATTTTGTGGGGGTTGTCAGCGAGAAAAAGATTCGTCAAGGGTTGGCGTTGTGTGTAAAGTTTGTTGCAAGTCACTAAGTGCTCTCTTTCTCAAATAATGGATGAATAAAATCTGGGTATTCGCACATCGTGCCTGCACTTCTTATTCATCCCCACCCTTACCTCTTTGATACGTAGGTGGTTCTTACTCCCACATCCATTGTTTCCCAACAGTATGTGATGTGCTGTACCAAGTTTGGTTGAAATATTTCAAGTGACTACGGAGGAGATGTAGAAATACATGCATAGATACATACACTACTGGCCATTAAAATTGCTACACCACGAAGATGACGTGCTACAGACGCGAAATTGAAATTTAACCGACAGGAAGAAGATGCTATGATATGAAACGATTAGGTTTTCAGAGCATTCACACAAGGTTGGCGCAGGTGCCGACACCTACAACGTGCTGAGATGACTAAAGTTTCCAACCGATTTCTCATACACAAACAGCAGTTGACCGGCGTTGCCTGGTGAAACGTTGTTGTGATGCCTCTTGTAAGGAGGAGAAATGCGTACCATCACGTTTCCGGCTTTGATAAAGGGCGGATTGTAGCCTAACGCGATTGCGGTTTATCGTATCGCGACATTGCTGCTCGCGTTGGTCGAGATCCAATGACTGTTAGCAGAATATGGAATCGGTGGGTTCAGGAGGGTAATACGGAACGCCGTGCTGGATCCCAACGGCCTCGTATCACTAGCAGTCGAGACGACAGGCATCTTATCCGCATGGCTGTAATGGATCGTGCAGCCACGTCTCGATCCCTGAGTCAACAGATGGGGACCTTTGCAAGACAACAACCATCTGCACGAACAGTTCGACGACGTTTACAGCAGCATGGACCATCAGCTCGGAGACCGTGGCTGTGGTTACCGTTGACGCTGCATCACAGATAGGAGCACCTGCGATGGTGTACTCAACGCCGAACCTGGGTGCGCGAAAACCAAAACGTCATTTTTTGGATGAATCCAGGTTCTGTTTACAGCGTAATGATGGTAGCATCCGTGTTTGGCGACAGAGTTTCTGTGAAGTTTGGAAGGTAGGAGACTGGCTGCTGGCAGAAGTAAAACTGAGAGGACGGGTCGTGAGTTGCGCTTGGGTGGCTCAGTCGGTAGAGCAATTACCTGTGAAAAAAAATGTTCAAATGTGTGTGAAATCTTATGGGACTTAACTGCTAAGGTCATCAGTCCCTAAGTTATCCTAAAGACAAACACACACATCCATGGCCGAGGGAGGACTCGAACCTCCGCCGGGACCAGCCGCACAGTCCGTGACTGCAACGCCCCAGACCGCTCGTCTAATCCCGCGCGGCTACCTGTGAAAGGCAAAGGTCCTGAGTTCGAGTCTCGGTCTGGCACATGGCTTTAATCTTCCAGGAAGTTCCACGTCAGAAACACTCCGCTGCAGACTGAAAATTTCGTTCTGCGTAGTTGTTGCATCTTGTGGGGCGTGTGAGTTCAATTATCGAACAAACTCAAGGATGGCTGACATAGTGTTTAGTGTATCTGGGATTGTAAAACAGTTAAGATCCTTAGACGCCAGGAAGGCATCTGGTCCAGACGGTATCCCCTTAAGATTATATCTTGACTATGCTACAAATATTGCTCCATTCTTATCCATCATCTATCAGAGATTATTGGATCAGCGGAAAGTTCCACGGGACGGGAAGAAGGCCCAGGTCGTAGCAATCTACAAAAAGGGTAGAAAATCGGATGCACATAATTACTGGCCCATTTCACTGACATCGATTTGTTGTAGAATCACGGAACATATTTTGTGTTCAGACATCTTTCTAGACTCTGAGAAGCTCATCTGCAGAAACCAGCACGGTTTTAGGAAACAGCGGTCATGCGAGACACAACTGGCCCTCTTTGTGCATGATATTCAACAGGCTCTAGATACCGGCTCCCAGGTTGATGCCATATTTCTCGACTTTAGAAAGGCGTTCGACTGATTTCCGTACTGTCGCTTGCTCCAAAAAGTGCGCGCTTACGGTCTATCTGATGACATATGCGGGTGGATGGAAAGATTTCTAACAGGCAGGGAGCAGTATTCGTCGTGAACGGGGTGACTGTAACAGAAACAAGTGTAACTTCAGGTGTGCCCCAGGGCAGCGTGATAGGTCCGCTGCTTTTTACGATTTACATAAACGATCTGGTTGATGGTATTGACAGCGGCGTAAGACTGTTTGCCGATGATGCTGTAGTCTACAGGGAAGTAGTATCACAAGAAAGTTGTGAAAAAATCAGTGAGGATTTGCATAAAATAAATGGGTGTTGTAATGACTGGCAGTTATCTCTCAATATTAGTAAGTGCAACCTACTGCGTATAACGAGGCGAAAATCCCCATTAATGTACGAGTGCAAAATAAATGCCCAGTCTTTGGAAGCGGTAACATCCGCAAGTATCTGGGTGTGACTATTCGAATTGGTCTCAAATGGAATGATCAGATTACACAAGTAACGGGTAAGGCGAACTCTAGATTGCGGTTTATTGGTAGAATTCTGAAGCGATGCAGTCCTTCAGCAAAGGAAATAGCCTACAATACGTTAGTTCGACCAATATTAGAGTATTGTTCGTCTGTATGGGACCCTTCCCAGTTGGGTCTGATTCAAGAGACTGAGAAGGTCCAAAGAAGAGCGGCAAGATTCGTGACTGGTACATTTAGCCATCGCGAGAGTGTTAAAAATCTCATAGAAAGTTTGAAGTGGGACACACTTGCTGATAGACGGCGCGCTAAACGGAAGGGGCTGCTGACTAAATTCCGAAATCCGATCTTCACCGAGGATGTAGAGCATATATTATTACCACCAACTTTCAAATCGCACAATGATCACCATTCAAAGACAAGCGAAATTACAGCTCGTACTGAGGCGTTCAGGCAGTAGTTTTTCCCTCGAGCGATCCGCGAGTGGAACAGAGGGGGGGTGGGGGTGGGGGGTGGGGGGTGGAATATGACTTTGACGTGAATTGTGCCCTCCGCCACACACCGATTGGTGGCTAGCGGAGTATATAAGTAGATGCAGATGTAGATGGGTTTCATCTGGAGGACGCATGGGTGCACTTTTCGCATTTGTCTATGGAATCTTCGACCACTACCAATTTCCTAAGTAAATTCCGTGATTTGGGAGCTATGATGGACCGGTTATGGAGAGTTGGTTGTGTGCAGCCGACATATGCTAGAGCTTCCCCACGGCTGGAGAGTCTTGTATGGATGGGAGATGCCTTCTGCATCTTAAGCGATAGTGGCAGTGACCCTCCAGTCAGTTGGCAGGTCGTGACTAGCACGAAAACTATTACACATAACACTGTGGGGCAAATATTTACTGTGTGGAAACATTATTTCTCGGATTTTCCTTGGTTCATTTACTAAAATACTATGGGCAGTCTTATAGAGATGTCATATTAATAATTCAGGGATAATGCATACTTGATAAGTTCAAATGGCTCTGAGCACTATGGGACTTAACATCTGAGGTCATCAGTCCCCTAGAACTTAGAACTACTTAAACCTAACTAACCTAAGGACATCACACACATCCATGCCCGAGGCAGGATTCGAACCTGCGACCGTAGCGGTCGCGCGGTTCCAGACTGTAGCGCCTAGAACCGCTCGGCCACTTCGGCCTGCGTCTCCCCTGTAGCTTCCAATATTTTTTCTTAGAATTACGAACATCTTCCACCATTTTACACTGTAGAATGCTTTTTCCAGGTCGACAAGTCCTATGAACGTGTCTTGATTTTTCTTTAGTCTTTCTTCCTTTATCAATCGCAACGTCAGAATTGCCTCTCTGGTGCCCTTACCTTTCCTAAAGCCAAACTGATCGTCATCTAACACATACTCAATTTTCTTTTCCATTCTTCTGTATATTATTCTTGTCAGCAACTTGGATGCATGCGCCGTTAAGCTGATTGTGCGATAATTTTTGCACATCACACCTCTTGCGGTCTAAGGAATTGAGTGGATGATATTTTTCTGGAAGTCAGATGGTATGTCGCCGACTCGTACATTCCGCACACCAACGTGAATACACGTTGCGTTGCCACTCCCTCCAATGATTTTAGAAATTCTGATGGAACGTTATCTATCTCTTCTGCCTTATTTGATCTTAAGTCCCCCAAAGCTCTTTTAAATTGTGATTCTAATACTGGATCCCCTAACTCTTCTAAATCGACCCCTTTTTCTTCTTCTAGCTCATAAGACAGATCTTGCCCCTCATAGAGGCCTTCAATGTACTCTTTCCACCTATCTGCTCTCTCCTCTCCGTTATCAGTGGACTGTCTTAACGCGTACGTTCGTCGTAGGTCCCGCATTCATTTGTGCGGTTATTTCAAGCATTGTTGCTTGTCTTTTATAAACTGCAACTCAAGCACCACTGCTTTGTCCGTGGTGAGACTTAAAATGCCTGAAATTTGATATTCTCGGGACACTCTTGGCACAGTTGATCTTGGAATACTGAATTCCCCAACGATTTCCGAAATGGAATATCCCAAGCGTCTGGCTCCAATTACCATTCCACATTCAGAGTCTATTATTTCCCATCCTGCGGCCACAATCACGTCGGAAACCTTCTCACATGAATCACCTGAGTACAAACGGCAGCTCCACCAATTCAATGCCCTTTTATATCGTGTGTACGCGATACCATCATTATTTGTGTTTCGCGTAACGACAAGAGCCGGCAGATACAGCAGAGAGGGCTGTGAGACGACGCCAGCCAATATCACACTGACTAGGTCGTCACCACGACAGGAGCGGTATCTACACGGAGAGAACAAAAGCGACGCGCCGCCTAGCCGCGGCCGCACTAGAAGACGGTCTAGATGAGCCGCACTAGACGAGCCGTGACTTATAAACTTCTGTGATGTGTTATTAACTGCTTACATCGACAATGTATATTTCAAAGGACACTAATTATTTGCATGTCGCCAATTGCTTGTGACACCACCTTGTACATACGCAAGTTAAGTATTGTCAATTAAATTACTGTAATAAATCCCATTAATATGATTTGCTTGTATGTTGTCTAGCTAGCTGAGAAAACAGCTTTCTAGACACCCTATAAAAGACGAGTTGGCAGAATCTCACAATTTGCATACCTGCACAACGCTATCCCTTAATTTTTGTCACTTCAGTGTATGTCGGTCCACTACGCCATGTATCTCCACTGCTCTAGATCAGACTCGATTGCGCGACCTTATCGCATGATGACAGACGCTTCGCCCAACGACTCAACGTGCTTTGCTTCACTGTCAGGTCTCCGTAGACATTCTGAAAACGTCAATGAATATCTGCGATGCTCTGGTTTTCACAAAAAAAAAATCTCTGACAGTTTGATAGTTCTCTGTTTGGAATGTACCTACATTACACACGCTGTTTCGAAGGCTACATATAGCGCCGCCACCTATCGGAACTTCGTGGAACTATAGGGGTTGAAACAGGAATATTTTACTGTGTTCTATTTTTTTTTTCCTGTATTGCATTTCAATGCCCCATCTGGGGCGGGTTGGCAGCAGCATATGCGCTGCTCTTCAGCTGAAAACATTAATCATACTATAGAAGACATTTAAAATAACACAAAGGAGAGAATATAGCGTACATCGATATAAAAAAGGGGAACACCATGGAAGAGAACAGACAAAAAAGTGGGGCGACTGTAAAATGGAGATAAAAACCATAAAAAATAGCGCACACAAAACAAAACCACACACAGGATCAGAAAAGTATTGACGGATGGCGTAGCACATAACAATCACTGACAATAACACTATGTACGAGTCCAGCACACAATTAAAACCACAGCTCTTGACGCACAGACGAACAGCACCACAAACGACACTGACGTAGTACACTGATGACAATGAGCAAACAGAGAGGATCTGCCAGGGGCACTCAGACAAGGGAGGAGGGAAGAAGGAGGGGAGGAGAGGGGGGAGGAGGGAGGAATGGAGGGAGGGGAGGAGAGGGGGAGAAGGAAAGAAGGGAAGGAGGGGAGAAGATGGGGGGAGTCGGGCGGGGGGCGCGCCGAAGAGGGCCAGAGAGGAAAGGACGTGGGAGGGAAGCAGTCGAGGAGAGGTTGCAGGGACTCAGGGAGCGAAGGAGAAAATCCTGGGAGAAGGAGAGGAGAGGAAAAACTGGGACCTGGGGATTGGGGGGGGGGGGCGGGAGGCAGGGGGACGAAGGCCAGTACAGTTGGAAGGAAGGATTGTTCTACAACAAAGTCTGCATTTTTTCAACCAGAGTTAGCCGAAAGAAGAAATGTGTCGCATTATTTACTGAATGCCTCCCTTATACCAAAGGGCCTGTTTTTACCAGACCCATTCCCTGCCCTATACTTCATTCAAAGTGTACATATGTGCCAGCGAGAGGAGCACAACACCAGAACTTGTGCAGTGAAAGCGAGGCAGCTGAGTGTTGCTGGCTGCAGCGACGCTGATGTGCCAACTCGGCGAATCAAACTGGTGGATTCGCTTTGCAGGATGACTGTGCCTGCTTGTAGCGCAGAATGCTCCCACTGTTGAAAGTTCATTTTTGTGAATACGTCGTTTGTGTTATACTTTTCACCTGCCTTGTAGAAACAGATGCAATATTAAGATATAGATGAACAAGTTACGCTATTTATGCCATATCCTTTGAGCTGTGCATGCCGCAGTGTCTCTTCAAAGGGCTGCACAACACAAATCATCCAACAAACACTTCCCCGACACTAGTCGACAAGATTAGCTTCCCGAGTCGTCTTGTAGTACTCACAGTATACAACGCTGACTAATCTCGAATTGGTATTTAAATGCTGTATACAGGAGTTGCAAACGGACTGCAATGCTATGGTTGCATTATTTTCAACTTTCCTGTGAATTGTTACATGTTTACCCGTGGTTTAATTCATGGAACCCAGTGATTTTTAGGATGTGAAGCGGTGAAATGTAAGTCGCATTGGCAATAAATTCATTCGATGTTTCGGTTCATCGACGTTAGCACACCCACTGTGGAAATCATGATTTCCCTCAAACTGCGTTGCATACGTCCACACTGCAACAATTACTGAAATTAGTGGATGCGCATATTTACAGAAGGGAATAAGTATGATTGCTGGTAAAAAGCTCTTGGGTTTCCAGCAGGACTGCAGTGTTAAAATACCGCTACGTTTCGACGATTGTCATATTCACTCTCTTCTGCAGCCAACAAATTACAACCCAAAACTGTATTTTAATGAACACCAAACTGACAAGTTTTTACATTTATTATCATTAAGTGTTATCCTGTTTTCTAATTCCCGAAACGACCCATGATGAGAATACAGTTTTACCGCGGTGTTCGTTTTACTGCAGTCATAATCAGCGTTATCATCTGCATCACCAGCCTTCAGATTTCGCCTTCCCCACACTTCACCGTGCATAAGGTCTTCAGCTATGCGCAGCCATGTTGCTCCCTATTGTCGTGAGTCCACTTTGCAACAGGTCTTTGTCGCAGTGTTTTCTATACAGCGCCGAAAAAACTTGTACACCTGGAAGACGACGTCGATTTTGATCCGATGGTGGCATATGCCTTATAGCGTAGCAGCATATCTACCAAAGTGCCTCTTTGTCTACCCCTTAACATGGAATGCTGACATCCAGAAGGCCCGGTGTGCTGCAAAGGTGTGAAGCAAGCAGGCAAGCATGCCACGGAGACGCGCTCGTGCTTCCTACAGCCTACTGAATGAGTTTGAAAGGGGTCAAATTTTGGCCTTCCGAGTGGTGGGATGGTCCTTTCGGAGAACTGCCACACAAATTGGACATGCTGAGTCAGCTGTGCAATGATGATGGTACCAGTGGTCACGTGAAACATTATCAAACCTGTAGACGAGGCTCTGGATGTCCATGCAGCACAGACGCCCCTCAGGATCGTCGCATTTTAAGGCCAGCAGTAACAGATCACACAGCTACCACAGCACACGTTTAAGCCCAGACGTGTCAACACGAAGCGTTGGGAGCAGGTTACTAGCAGTGCCACTAAGGCACACACACCTCTAGCTGGTCTTCTACTCACGCCACAGCATCGACGTGCACGATTCGACTGGTGTCGTCAGAGGACTACTTGGAAGACGGAATGGCGCGCCGTGGTCTTCAGCGATGAAAGCAGATTCTGCGTGCATGCATGTGATGTGACAGTCGTTTGCACGTACAGTGTAGAACTGGGGATGTCTCACATAATGCATTCGTCCAAGACATACTGCCCCCCCCCCCCCCCCCCCCAGGCCTTATGGTCTGGGGTGCAATAATTCAATAAGCTGCAGCTCTCTTTCACTTCTGCTGTTTGTGAAGAAAACGCCGACAGGCGCTTCGTACGTGCAGAACGTTGCTAGAACGGTTCTCTTGCAACAGGAAAGTGATGTGTTGCTGCAACAGGATAATGCTCGCCCATACACTGTCGTTGAAACAACGTCCCCTGCAAGACATTCAGTAACTTCCTTGGCCACCAGAATCTCTGGACTTGTCTCGAATCGAGGACATGTGGAATATGATTGGACAAGAAGTGACTCGTACAACTCATCAACCAACAGCTTTTAAGGAACTACACGAATAGCTCGAGCAGGCGTGGAATAACGTTGCCCGTGACAGTATTCGTCGTCTGTACGATCGGCTGAATACCATAGTCAACCTGTATTGCTGCCCGTGGAGGTTACACCACATACTAATATGGGTGTTTTAGGATGGGTCGATGCCTGGTACCTCAGAACCGTTTGTGCTATAGATCTCTAAATGTAATCACAACAATAAATCTTGAGTGGATTGAAAACCTCTAAACGGGTATAATATTTTTTCCGGCAGGGTAGTTTGTAATCCAACAAAGAACTTCCTTGGTCCATTGGTCATTCATTCATCTCACTCTAGGTATTACCCATATACATTTCATTTTCGTTATAGCCGTTATCAGTAAGTCTTCCGTTCAAGTTTGTCTCATGACACACCCGAACAGTGGCGCAAGTTAGCATGCCGCTTCCTGGATTTAGACGGGGAGAGGGGGGGGGGGGGGGGGGGAGCGGGTGAGGCGTGCCGCCCCTAATCGAATCCGCCCAGCGGATTAACGACAAGGACCGTTGTGTTAACCAGATTGCATGTGGTTTTTATGTAGTTTCCCACATCCAGCTAGGTGAATGCTGGGCTCGCACCCACGAACCGCCTCAGTTACACGAGTCAGTGACATTTCGAGAAACATCTTCATAGAGGGTAACATTTATTGAACTATATTAAGAAAACTAAATTAGTTACAAACTACGGCGTGCACGCACTTTATTCAACATGTAAACGTGACTACAGATATTCGAATTTAGGTTATGTCATGTTCGATATGCCTACCATCATTGCCAATGATGTGGCGCACACGAATAGCGAAATTCTGCATGACCCGATGAAATGTCGGAACATCGATGCTTTCGATGACCTCCTGAATGGCTGTTTTCAGCTCAGCAATGGTTTTGGGATTATTGCTGTATACGTTATCTCTAATATAGCCCCCAAAAAAGATGTCGCATGTGTTCAGGTCCGGAGAATGTGGCGGCCAGTCGAGGCCCATGCTAGTGACCCCAGAACCAAAATGCTGTCTCCAAAGTGCTCCTCCAGGACATCAATTTGGGGTCGAGCTGCGTCTTGCATGAGGCACATCTTGTAGAAATCAGGGACACTTTGGATAACGTTCCAAAACCTTCTTGTGTCTTTCGATAATCACTGTGCCATCAAGGTATATCGTACTGATTATTCCATGACTGGACACTGCACACCACACTCTCACCCGTTGAGGCTGAAGAGACTTCTATATCGCGAAATGCGGATCTCTGTCCCTCTGTCCCAGTTTTGCTTAATGACGAATCCATCCAAATGACAGTTCGCGTCTTCGCTAAACCAAAGCATGCATGCGCGTACTAATTCCATCATGCCCCGTGGCCAACCGTGCAGTTTGAACATCCTAGCGGAAACCGTTCAGAAGTTCTGACGATTTTAGTTCATATAGTTTAATAATTATCATCCTGTACTTTGCCACAGGATAACACTAGGTGCTAATGGGGTACACAAAATTATGTCCTGAGGTGAGAGAGTGGGTAAGGTGGGGTGGGGGGAAGGGAAGGGGGGCAGGGGGAAGATTGGTGGCAACAGGACAGGCATCCTGCCACCTTCTACCACTAACATTGCCAAATATTGATTATCAGCCGACCCCGTAAAGATACAGGACAAGAACAGGAAAAAAAGACTCAAGTTTGTTACCTGATATATTTCTTTGGATTCTCATCCAGTTATTTATATTTCTATAAAACGCAGCTCTGTTGGCTGCTACGTCATGTAACGCGAACAATATTTCGGCCATTGCTGCAAGTGGCCTTCGTAAAGGGACGATGTACACTGTCAGTTATTTCTGTCCTATATCTTTGTCATGTTTTCTTTTTTTTATATAACAAACTGCAAGAGTATCGGTTATCGGAATCAGCTTAACGGCAGTAGTAATGTGGCTGTTAATCCTTACAGTTAAAGACCTATACCCCGTCATTCCAAAGAGTTTCAACTTTGTATAAATAAAAAATAGAGAAAAGTTAAGATGTTAGATTCAATTCTTCAGGTATTGTAAATTGAGTACCACCCACTTAACGTTCAGACAGCCATACGAAGCTGTAAGAAAAGTACTTCTTCAGGTTCATGTTCGTCTCAAGCGTCACATTGCCTAGAATTTCGATTGGGTCGTCAGAACGTTAAACATTCTTGTGAATTTCTGCACTTTGTCGTTTTGTGATAAGTCCGTACTGATAACATCAAGTCATGTCACCTGAGATAACATTGTCCGCATTTTACCTTTCAATCATGTCGTGGCAGGCGTGCAAACGTCGTTTTTTTTTCGGTCCTCAAGGTGTGTGAGATAAATTTTGCACACAGTTCCCTCTTCTTCAAAGCATTCTGGAGAATGTCTTTATCACTTGATGTAAAGATTTGCTCCATTACGATTTGTGACACAATACTGACACGCTAAATCCGTATGTCCACTACTTAATACTGCATCCTCACGAGTGACTGGTCAAATCCACGTCTGCTCTTTACAGTTGTTAGTTCGAGCTGCCATCGATGTTACTGTGCTGAATTCTCCAATACCAGGAATAAAATCAGTCGCGGAACGTCTTAGATGGGAGATGTGCATCGAACACACATCAGTGACGCAACAGAAGTATCATTCTGTAGTGGTCTGAACAATAATAAGAATTTTATATATTTCATGATACACAGACTGTCTGAAAACAATTTTTCTATTCAACAACAGTTTTGATCTCAGATCATTACCAAGATTCAATTCTTCCGATTTTGCGAGTTCATGAGAACTTCATGCCGTAAAGTTGTAAATCGTTGCATAATCAGACAAAAAGGGGACTCACAAGGTTATTACTTCGTACAATAAGTACCGTAGCAGAAGCATAGCTCCCACAATGGACACGACATTTCGAAGTTTGTCAAGCGAGTGATCCCTTAATTAATGGCTTGAACGTACACTGGTGAGCCAAAACATTACACCATGTGCTCAACAGCGCGTTTCTCCGTCTCTGGAACAGCAACGATTGGTCGTAGCTTGGATTCGACAAGTGCTAGGTGGGTTTCTGAAAGTACACTGAAGCGCCAAAGAAACTGGTATAGGCATGCGTATTCAAATACAGAGATGTAAAGAGACAGTATACAGCGCTGCGGTCGGCAACGCCTATATAAGACAAGTGTCTGGCGCAGATGCAGTTGTTAGATCCGTTACTGCTGCTACAATGGCAGGTTCTCAAGACTTAAGTGAGTTTGAACGTGGTGTTATAGTCGGCGCACGAGCAATGAGGCACAGCATCTCCGAGGTAACGATGAAGCGGGGATTTTCCCTATAATCATTTCACGAGTGTACCGTGAATATCAGGAAACCGGTAAAACATCAAATCTCCGACATCGCTGCGGTCGCAAGAAGATCCTGCAAGAACGGGACCAACAACGTTTGAAGAGAATCCTTCAACGTGACAGATGTGCAAACCTTCCGCAAATTGCTGCAGATTTCAATGCTGGGTCATCAGGAAGAGTCAGTGTGCCAACCATTCAACGAAACATCATCGATATGGGCTTTCGGAGCCGAAGGCCCACTCGTATACCGTTGACGACTGCACGACAGACAGCTTTAGGCCTCGCCCGTGCCGGTCAACACCGACATTGGACTTTGATGACTGGAAACATGTTGCCTGCTAGGGTGAGTCTTGTTTCAAATCATTACGAGTGGATGGACGTGTACGGGAATGGAGACAACCTCATGAATACATTGGGCCGGCCGGAGTGGCCGTGCGGGTCTAGGCGCTACAGTCTGGAGCCGAGCGACCGCTACGGTCGCAGGTTCGAATCCTGCCTCGGGCATGGATGTGTGTGATGTCCTTAGGTTAGTTAGGTTTAATTAGTTAGGTTTAATTAGTTAGGTTTAATTAGTTCTAGGCGACTGATGACCTCAGAAGTTAAGTCGCATAGTGCTCAGAGCCATTTGAATCATTGACCCTGCATGTCAGCAGAGGACTTTTCAAACTCGCGGAGGCTTTGTAGTGACGTGGGGCGTGTACAGTTGGAGTAATATGGAACCCCTGATACGTCTAGATACGACACTGACAGCTGAAACGTACGCAAGCATTCTGTCTGATCACCTGCATCCATTCATGTCCACTGTGCATTCCGATGGACTTGGGCAATTCCAGTATGACAGCACGTCCAGAATTGCTACAGAGTGGCTCCAGGAACACTCTTCTGAGTTTAAACATTTCCACTGGCAACCAAACTCCCCAGACATGAATATTATGGAGCATATCTGGGATGCCTTGCAACGTGCTGTTCAGAAGAGATCTCCACCCCCTCGTACTCTTACGGATTTATGCACAGTCCTGCAGGATTCATGGTGTCATTTCCCTCCAGCACTACTTCAGACATTAGGCAAGACCATGCTACGCCGTGTTGCGATACTTCTACGTGCCCGCGAGGACCCTACACGATATTAGGCATGTGACCAGCTTCTTTGGCCCTTAGGTGTATGTTGCACCAAATATCTACGAATTGGTCACGCAATTCTCGTAAACTGCGGGTCAGTGGCTTGTGAATAGAGCTAGTGCCCGATAGTGTTAAGAATGTCGAGATCAGTTAAGGCAAATTTGTAGGCCAAGATATTAAAGTGAATTCACTATCATGCCACTCAAACCACTGTAGCACAGTTTTGGCGTTTTGGCACAGGTATGTATCCTACTGGCAGATGTCTTCACTGTCACAGAAGCCATTAACCATGAAGGTAAGCAGATGTACGCAATAACCTTCGCATAGTCCAGGGCTGTCACAGTGCCTTCGCTTACTACCACAGGCCCCATGTAATCATAAGTGAATGTCTCCCATAGCATAATACTGCTCCCCAGTTTCCTGCGACAGTGCTGGAACAAAGACAGAGCCATTAGAGACTGCATTGTTGACACATCTTCACCCCCTCCCTCTCTCTCTCATCCTTTCTGCTCGCCCCTATTGCTCTAGGTCTCATATTTGTCAAGAAAATTAGCCAGTCAGCATGGTTGCCCGATTATCCAGTAGCACTAACCATCTGACGGACTCATCACTCATCTTCTGTACACCATAGTCACAGGATCATCAAGTTCCAGCAGCCACTATTACCCCAGACAGAATACGAAAGAAGTGAGTTAGGGCGTTATCCTGCTAGTTATTATCCAGTTATTCTGCTATAATTTATCACCCAATTAGGATTTCCTAGGGACTCTTGTCACTATGTAATACAACATCCAATTCGGAACGTTTCCCAGGGCATGGATCTACCAGTATTACATTTCAAAAAAACGCGTAGCAGACGTCACTATCGCAATACTGAGTATAAAATGGCGTGAAACGCAATATAGTTAAAAATTACAGGCTTATTATAATTTTTTAGCATTGTTAAAATGTGAATTGTGACCTTCTCGTTCACAATAACTCTTGCTACACAGTAATCACACTGTGTATTTGTGGGAAATATTTAGTACACTCAAGGTAAGTAGAAATTACAATATGGAGTTGTATAAACAAATACACTGATAGCTGCTGGTTGACCCACAGAAGAATTACCTTTACTTTTATAGACAGTGGAAATTCCAAAGTGACTGGATTTGAGCATTCACTTTTCCTATCTGTACTCATCTTCTATATACACACACCTGAGAGTAGTACCGAAATTCCTAAACATATTGAATGTAACTGTGGTAAGTAACTTATACCGATCAGCCAAAACATTATGACCACCTGCTTAACCAGCTTGTTTGTCCGTCTTTGGATCGGGGATCCGACAGTTTGTTGGTAGGTTTGTGGTGCCATGGGGCATTAGATGTTTACGGACAGGCCATTTAATTCGCTTAAATAATGGGCCGCTGATTTGCGTACGTGGTGATGGCACCCGATAGCGACCCAAATGAGTTCCATGGGCGAATTTGGTCACCGGGGCATCAACGTGAGTTCACTATAGTGCTCCTCAAGCCCTGTAGAACGGTCGTGTTCCTAAACACGGGCAGTTATACTGCTGAAAGATAACATTGGCTTCGTGGTAGACATCAAATATGAAGCAATGCAGGGGTCCGCAGCTGTCAGCGTGTTTTTCGATTACTACCACAGGTCCCATGCAAGCACAGGAGAATGTCTCACACAGCATAACACTATTCCCACACGCCTGCGTCTGCGGCGTGCTGCACGTTTAGACGGTCACCTCGATGACGACGTCTGTGGAGACGACCATCAATCTAGTGTAGCAAAAATGTGATTCATCCGAAGAGCCGACACGTTTCCATTGATCGACGGTCGAATCCCGACGGTGCCGTGCCCACTGCAGTTGTAACTGACGATGTCCTTGCGACAGCACGTGAACACATAGGTGTAGTCCGCTGCGGAGAACCACGTTCAACAATGTACGATGAACGGTGTGCTCCGAAACACTTGTGCGTGCACCGGCATTGTGCTGTTTCGGCAAAAATGCCAGAGATCACCATCTATCCCGCTTTACAGAGTAGACAAGCCTCCGAACCCTACATCCTGTGAAGAGTCGTGGACGTCCAACCATTTAGCACCTAGTGCTTGTTTCACTGTCTTACTTCTTTCCGTAAATGCTCACGACAGGAGCAAGTGAAAATTCGACCAATTTCGCAGTTTTCGAAATACTCGTTCACAGGCTCTGCGTAATAATAATCTGCCCTTTGCCAAAATCGCTTATCTCAATGGGTTTCCCCATTTGCAGCCCATATCTTTGCTAGGGTGATTCCCCATCCGTGTCTGCTCCTCTTACATAATTTTGTCACCGCATCACGGACTCGCAACGCCACCAACGTTGCGGTGGGCAATCGTCATAATGTTTTGGCTCATCAGTGTACTTAGGGCATGTATAGCCAGTCTTCCCTTAACTACATGATCCAGGTAGTACATAAGTACCAGCAATCCTAATTCGATAATATCTATGTTTGATGGTGCTGTGCAAACAACGTTCTCGACTGCGAAAAAATATGTTTCTACTGTTTTCATACTACATGTCTGTATAATACATATATCGTCTTCGTTGTAGACTGTGTTAAGAATCTCCAAGTAAATAATTAAAATTGGATACAGACAAAACATAGTCTTTTATTGTTTCTCAGTCTTGTTTCTCTGGAATTAGCATTGGCTCATGCAAACAAAGTTATCCCACAGGTCTTAAAAAAAAGAACCAGTGTATTGAACAGACGTAAACTGTTCCTATTAAAGATGTCGAGTATAAAAACACATATGCAGCACTATTGTTGAACCTTAAGTCTTCTAAAGCAGTAAAAAATAATAAATAAAGAACAGTTATATATGCTTCACATAGTGGCACCACTGGGATAGCCTGTGTCAGTATGTATAGAGTGACAAGTGTATCGCATGCAGTATCTGTTTAGTTGATTTGTTTCATCTTCTCAGTGTAACTGTAATAAAACGTGACACTGCTGTGACATACACTAGTGGGCATTAAAATTGCTACACCAAAAAGAAATGCAGATGATAAACGGGCATTCATTGGACAAATATATTATACTAGAACTGACATGTGATTACATTTTCACGCCATTTGGGTGCATAATCCTGAGAAATCAGTACCCAGAACAACCACCTCTGGCCGTAATAACGGCCTTGATACGCCTAGGAATTGAGTTAATCAGAGCTTGGATGGCATGTACTGGTACAGCTGCCCATGCAGCTTCAACACGATACCACAGTTCATCAAGAGTAGTGACTGGCGTATCGGGACAAGCCAGTTGCTCGGTCACCATTGACCAGACGTTTTCAATTGGTGAGAGATCTAGAGAATGTGCTGACCAGGGCAGCAGACAAACATTTTCTGTACCCAGAAAGGCCCGTACAGGACTTGCAACATGCGGTCGTGCATTATCCTGCTGAAATGTAGGGTTTCGCAGGGATCGAATGAAGGCTAGAGCCACGGGTCGTAATACATCTGAAATGGAACGTCCACTGTTCAAAGTGCCGTCAATGCGAACAATAGGTGACCGAGACGTGTGACCAGTGGCACCCCATACCAACATGCCGGGTGATAAGCCAGTATGGCGATGACGAATACACGCTTCCAATGTGCGTTCACCACGTTGTCGCCAAACACGGATGCGACCGTCATTATGCTGTAAACAGAACCTGGATTCATCTGAGAAAATGACGTTTTGTCATTCGTGCACCCAGGTTCGTCGTTGAGTACACCATCGCAGGCGCTTCTGTCTGTGATGCAGCGTCAAGGGTAACCGCAGCCATGGTCTCCGACGTGATAGTCCATGCTGCTGCAAACGTCGTCGAACTGTTCGTACAGATGGTTGTTGTCTTGCAAACGTCCCCATCTGTTGACTCAGGGATCGAGACGTGGCTGCACGATCCGTTACAGCCATGCGGATAAGATGCCTGTCATCTCGACTGCTAGTGATACGAGGCCGTTGGGAACCAGCACGGCGTTCCGTATTACCCTCCTGAACCCACCGATTCCATATTCTGCTAACAGTCATTGTATTTCGACCAACGCGAGCAGCAATGTCGCGATACGATATACCGCAATAGCGATAAGGTACAATCCGACCTTTATCAAAGTCGGAAACGTGATGGTACGGATTTCTCCTCCTTACACGAGGCATTACAACAAGTTTCACCATGCAACGGCGGTCAGCTGCAGTTTGTGTATGAGAAATCGGTAGGAAACTTCCCTCATGTCAGCACATTGCAGGTGTCGCTACCGTCGCCAACCTTGTGTGAATGCTCCGAAAGCTAATCATTTGCATATCACAGCATCTTCCTCCTGTCATCTTCGTGGTGTAGTTTGTGTATGAGAAATCGGTAGGAAACTTCCGTCATGTCAGCACATTGCAAGTGTCGCTACCGTCGCCAACCTTGTGTGAATGCTCCGAAAGCTAATCATTTGCATATCACAGCATCTTCTTCCTGTCATCTTCGTGGTGTAGCAATATTAATGGCCAGTAGTGTATGGTAATAAAGTTAAGTTTACATGATACTTTGGACAAGAGAGACCTGAAAGATAAGTATACTTATCGGATATTCTGCATTGTTTACATTGCATTAGAGATATACAGTTGGATATGCTATGGTGGAGTTAGCAGGAAGTGGTGCATAATTATATCCAATGACGGAAACAATCGCAACACCAAGAACGAGTTGTGTGACGTAAACGAAAGTTGGTAGGTGTGTTTCTACATCTAAAAGATGATAAACTAAACAAACTAAACTCTGCCCAAACAGGCCATGAAGACCAAACGGTACCGATCGGCCGCGGTGTAATTCTCAGCCATAGGCGTCACTGGATTCGGATTTGGTGAGGTATGTGGTGAGCACACCGCTCTCCCGGCCGCATGTCAGTTTACGAGGCCGGAGCCGCTACTTCTCAATCAAGTAGCTCCTCAGTTTGCCTCACAGGGACTGAGTGCATCCGCTTGCCAACGCGGTCGGCAGGCCCGATGTCACCAATCCAAGTGCTAGCCCAGCCCGACTGCGCTTAACTTCGATGATCTGACGGGAACCGGCGTTACCGATGCAGCGAGGCCGTTGGCATTTAAAAGGTGATTGCTATTCAAATTTTGCGACAGTCGCATTAGGGTGGCGCTAGTAACGCCATTATGAGAATACAAATCAGGTCTGGTTTAAATACGCTCTATAAGGGTCGAGAGCGTTAGTTGCCTTTGAGATTGGACGTGGTGAGTTGATGTTAGTCAAGAATGCCTTTAAGGCGACTAAGACGCCATTATGAACACCTCACCGAGTTTGAACGAGGTCGTGTAACAGGCCTACGAGAAGGTGGCTGTTCCCTCTGCGCTGTTGCAGAAATACGTGGCAGGAATGTAGCCACATGACTGCTGGCAATGGTGGTCACGAGAATATACGGTCGCAAGAAGGCCGGGCTTCAGACGACCACGTCACACTACCGAGAGAGAAGACCATCGTGTTCGGCGTGTGACTGGTGCATCGTACTGCATCTGCAGCAGCAATTTGAGCCGCAGTTGGTACCTCTTGTTGCAGCTGGGATTCACAGTCATACAAATTTTTTTGAAGTACGTCATCTCTACGCCAGTGACTGTTATAACTTTTTATTACACTATTGCAATTTCGGCTTTAGGTCGTTATCAAGTGCTGATACACTCCTGGAAATGGAAAAAAGAACACATTGACACCGGTGTGTCAGACCCACCATACTTGCTCCGGACACTGCGAGAGGGCTGTACAAGCAATGATCACACGCACGGCACAGCGGACACACCAGGAACCGCGGTGTTGGCCGTCGAATGGCGCTAGCTGCGCAGCATTTGTGCACCGCCGCCATCAGTGTCAGCCAGTTTGCCGTGGCATACGGAGTTCCATCGCAGCTTTAACACTGGTAGCATGCCGCGACAGCGTGGACGTGAACCGTATGTGCAGTTGACGGACTTTGAGCGAGGGCTTATAGTGGGCATGCGGGAGGCCGGGTGGACGTACCGCCGAATTGCTCAACACGTGGGGCGTGAGGTCTCCACAGTACAGCGATGTTGTCGCCAGTGGTCGGCGGAAGGTGCACGTGACCGTCGACCTGGGACCGGACCGCAGCGACGCACGGATGCACGCCAAGACCATAGGATCCTACGCAGTGCCGTAGGGGACCGCACCGCCACTTCCCAGCAAATTAGGGACACTGTTGCTCCTGGGGTATCGGCGAGGACCATTCGCAACCGTCTCCATGAAGCTGGGTTACGGTCCCGCACACCGTTAGGCCGTCTTCCGCTCATGCCCCAACATCGTGCAGCCCGCCTCCAGTGGTATCGCGACAGGCGTGAATGGAGGGACGAATGGAGACGTGTCGTCTTCAGCGATGAGAGTCGCTTCTGCCTTGGTGCCAATGATGGTCGTATGCGTGTTTGGCGCCGTGCAGGTGAGCTCCACAATCAGGACTGCATACGACCGAGGCACACAGGGCCAACACCCGGCATCATGGTGTGGGGAGCGATCTCCTACACTGGCCGTACACCACTGGTGATCGTCGAGGGGACACTGAATAGTGCACGGTACATCCAAACCGTCATCGAACCCATCGTTCTACCATTCCTAGACCGGCAAGGGAACTTGCTGTTCCAACAGGACAATGCACGTCCGCATGTATCCCGTGCCACCCAACGTGCTCTAGAAGGTGTAAGTCAACTACCCTGGCCAGCAAGATCTCCGATTCCGTCCCCCATTGAGCATGTTTGGGACTGGATGAAGCGTCGTCTCACGCGGTCTGCTTGTCCAGCACGAACGCTGGTCCAACTGAGGCGCCAGGTGGAAATGGCATGGCAAGCCGTTCCACAGGACTACATCCAGCATCTCTACGATCGTCTCCATGGGAGAATAGCAGCCTGCATTGCTGCGAAAGGTGGATATACACTGTACTAGTGCCGACATTGTGCATGCTCTGTTGCCTGTGTCTATGTGCCTGTGGTTCTGTCAGTGTGATCATGTGATGTATCTGACCCCAGGAATGTGTCAATAAAGTTTCCCCTTCCTGGGACAATGAATTCACGGTGTTCTTATTTCAATTTCCAGGAGTGTATTATGGCTTACATTACGTTGACATGGCTTAAAGCCATAACATCAGCACCTGATAATGGCCTAAGACCGAAATTGCAATAGTGTAATAAAAACTTATAACAGTCACAGGCGTAAAGATGATGTCCTTCAAAAAAATTTGGTATCGCAGTGGCAGTACAGACTGTTGCAAATCGATTACTTAAAGGACAGCTCCGAGCTAGACATGCTGTAGCGTGCATTCGACCGCCGCCATTTGCGAGTTCATTGGTGTCAAGAGGGAGCTCACTAGAGGGTAGAGTGGAGGTCTCTTGTGTTTTCCGATGAAAGCTGGTTCTGCCTCGGTGCCAGTGATGGCCATGTGTTGGTTAGGAAGAGGTCAGTTGACGGCCTGCAACAGACCTGTCTGCCTGATAGACACACTGGACCTACAGCTGGAATTATGGTCCAGAGTGTGATCTCATATGACAGTGCTGGCACTCTCTTGGCTATTGCACGCACCCTGACTGCTGTACGTCAAGCTGTTGATGGGACCTGTTGTGCTGCCATTCATGAACAGCATTCGAAGGGCGTTTTCCCAATAGGATAACGCTCGCCCACATACCGCTGTTGTAGCCCAACATGTTCTACAGGCTGCCGACATGTTGCCTTGACCTATTCGACCACCAGATCGGTCTCCAGTACAGCACATACAGGACATTATCGGACAGCGTCATCCACAAACAGCATTAACCGTCCTTGCATTCACTGAAAAAAAAAAAAACAACAGGCATGGAAATCCATCCCACAGACTGACAACCGGTGACTGTAAAACACAATGCATACACATTTGCATGCTTGCGCCTAACATTCTAGCAATTACACCGGTTATTAACGTACCAGCATTTCATATTTGCAATGGCTTATCTCGCGCTTACAGTATTCTATGATCTTGCAATATTAGTATCTTGAATATGTTACCTAGACAAATGTATTCCCGAAATTTCATTACTCTGCGTTAATTATCTTTTGCTGTTGCAATTTTTTTCACCAAGTGTATGTCCAAAGAATGTAGCTGTTTTTCGTTAAAATGAGACTTAATTTTCTTCAGAACTCTGGAAGCTTCATTGATAGATCTTGCTATGAGTTCATTTCCTTTCGTGGAACACAAATCTTAGATTTAAAGATATCGTAATGTTTCCTTTCCATTGTTTAAGTCCTTCACCTAGTTGTTCTCTGGCTTCTCGAAAGCCTTTATTAAATTAATTTTCTGCAGAACCCTGTGTTATAGATTATCAACATTCTATATTGATATAGTTAATACCTAGGTGGATCAACTCTCTATATGATTATACGATATGCAACACATTCTTCGAAAAAACTTACTGACATTAAATAATTTTGATTTTACTGTCAGAAAGTAGACAACGTAGACAGTCTTCCACAGAGTTAAAAACGTCGCTTGATGTCCTGTAGAGTACTATTGTTAGGACCCATACTACACAGTTCAATATCATCTTGCAACAAATGGTATGTTATGTGGGAATAGCGCACCAGAGGCAACTTGCAGACTCCACTAAGAGTCAAGGCTGCATTGGAGTGTACTGCTTGAAGAATGTTAAACACCATAAATAACAATTGTTATCTGTTGCCTAAACCAACGTGATATTGCTTTAGTAATATGACACCGACACTTAGAAAAAGCAGCATACACAAGAAGTAATCGGATATAAGTTGTAGATATACGAGGAAAATGACATCCTCATATATATAACTTAATAAATATATGATACTAAAATTGCTCTCATGTTATGTAAAAGTATAGGACATAAAGTAATAGCAGTAGGCTATTAAGATGTCCGAATTAATTGTTAAAAATATTTCTCATCTAGCCAGACTCAAATCAGGGCAACGGCCTTGCCGTCGTGGATACCCGGGTTCCCGTGAGATCACCGAAGTTAATCCCTCTCGGGCGTGGCTGGCACTTGGATGGGTGACCATCCAGAATGCCATGCGCTGTTGCCATTTTTCGGGATACACTCAGCCTCGTGATGCCGATTGAGGAGCTACTCTGCCGAATAGTAGCGGCTCCGGTCACAGAAAACCATCATAACGACCGGGAGAGTGGTGTGCTGACTACACCGCCCCTCCTATCCGCATCCTCAACTGAGGACGACACGGCGGTCGGATGATCCCGATGGGCCACTTGTGGCCTGAGACGGAGTGCAGACTCAAATCAATGCCTTTTTACTGGAAGCAATGAATTCTATGTCAAAGTCGACTCATATAATAAATTTTTTCAGGGTTTTTGGATAGATGGAATTGGAACAATTTACTCCATACATGTGTTATAGCAAAATTACGACAAGCTGCTCTGCCAGCTGTCAAATCTTCGTTGGAACACTTCAAGTTATCAAGTAGAATATTACATCTGTTGCATATAACAGACGTGTCGCTGTATGTTGTAGAGAAACTATCTAGCAATAGTAAAAGCAACAATTAAAAAAAGTTAGGATAATCTTTTTTTTAAAAAAGTTGTGTCATTAGTGCTTCTATAAGCATAGTAACCAGTAGTAGGGTACGAATGTTCCATGAAGAATAACATGAGCAATGACTGACTTTGATTCTTGTTAATAACTTTTTTAATGTGCTACTAGTACAGAACATGGATCTGAGTCACAACATGTATTTTGTGATGGGGACAACTGGTCAGTCCGTCGATGATTCCTGTATAGGGTCACAATTACAGAAAATAAGATAAAATAAAATGTCATAAATAGATTTCGTGATTGAAATATCTGTCACTTTCCGCGCAAGAAAGTAATGAAAATGTCACTTTAATACACATACACCGCTAAATTACTTCCTTAAGTGTTATTTTTAGAGTCATCACACAACACAACATAAAGGAAAATCAGATGATATGCCGAGGTTTCGTTGGAAGAATCTTAAGAAATTGTAATTCATCATCTGCGAAAGAAGAAGCTTTTTGATGAGTTGTTGCTCGTCAGCCTGAGTAATACAAAAAGCTATTGATAAACCCATGTTATCCTCAGGCAGATACAGTACTGAATAGTCCAAAATCCATCAAATCATTAAGTATTGATTCCAGAAACTGGGCTTCAAAAATGGTTCAAATGGCTCTGAGGACTATGGGACTTAACTTCTGAGGTCATCAGTCCCCTAGAACTCAGACCTACTTAAACCTAACCAACCTAAGGACATCACACACATCCATGCCCGAGGCAGCATTCGAACCTGCGACCGTAGCGGTCGCGCGGTTCCAGACTGCAGAACCGCTCGGCCACCACGGCCGGCAGAAACCGGGGTATTCAGTTGTTTGTTACAGCAGTGGAACGTTTTACAGACATTGCTTTATGAAAGGAACGTTCACACATTGTTTTTAAGTTCGGATACTGCTGTGTCTTTTTTGGAGTCGTCGGCAACGCAGTTAAGTAATACACCTGTAGACCAGCGAACATACATTAACAGCAGCTGTACCTCGTTTGTGTACAGCGTTTAGTTTAGACGTTTTCTTAGGTGCTTTAGTAAAAAAGTGAACAGTAAATGACATTTGTGCGCAATACTGTTTTTCCTCTTTTTTTTAAAAAAAAGCTTAAGCGTGTTTCCGAGCGTTAGTGTCGGGTGTTCTGTCTTTGTTGTGTAGTGTTCTAGTCTTTGGCATGGACAGCAGGTAGGAACAGCAGTAATATTTGATTCATGCAAAGCACCTACATCATTTATTCTGTTACGTGCTGCTACTTTTCGTGACCTGAAACTGTTTATTTACTGTTTGTGTTGAGTAGTGATTTTTAGTTCCCTAACTGTCTGCGTATTTTGGGAGTGTTAGTGTAGCATTATCTGAGTTCGTCGTGTAGGTCCACATTATCAAACCGCCACAGCCACCAGACATAGTTTGAATTAGTAGCCATTGCGAATAACCAGTAGAGATTATAATGTTATATTTCCCTTACTATCAAAATGTTCGTAAATGTACAGAAAGTAAATATCCTACGTTGAACTAACTATTCTAGTGTTTTCAACGTTTATATAATTTCATAAGGGCAGAAACGTTATATTAGCTGATAAATGTTACTCATCTTGCTATGGCTGTCTCGTTGCCTAGGGTATCGGTCCCTGTTTATGCGTTCCAAGGTTTTCATTAAAAGTCGCTGGAATATTGTTGCTTTTTGACGTCATCAGTATTTATTCATAAATTTTTCACACTTTCTACAACACAACTTGATAAAAGACTGCGTTGTCCAACATTTCAACATAACGCAACGAAATTGATAGTTACATTTACCAATCTCGACAACAACTGAAACTATTATGGCGCATTTAGCGCCTAAAATTTCTATACGTATTAAGTACCTACTTTCCAGATCCTTGTAGACCATGATGTAGTTCAAATTAATTTTTATTAAGGCTGACTCAATTGAAATTACCTTTCAGATATAATTTACATAATGTTTTCTGGAAATAATTATTTGTATAAAGATTTATGCGCTGAATAATTAATAACGATCGCAGGTAGGGCATCCGGCTGTAAAAACATTGCCAAAACAAGAGGAATGATGGATGTTTCTCAAGATAAATGTTCTGGAGTAATATCCTCCCGTTCGGATCTCCGAGGGAGGCGTTTTGAGAAGGATCCAAAGGTGTTCAAGATCAGAGTGGGCGCTCTAAACGTGGGAACGATGACGGGAAAAGGAAGAGAGATGGTAGACATGATGCAGAGGAGGAAGATAAAGGCTTTGTGTGTGCAAGATACAAGGTGGAAGGGCAATAAGGCAAAGATCTTAGCTGAAGTCTATAAATAATTACTATTAAAAACAGTCTTGATCACAATTTATTTTATAAGGTGACCGGTTTCGACCACTGCTGTGGTCATCTTCAGACCATTGAGTGGAAACCCCTTTCTGTTGGAGATTTGTTGTGATTCTCCAACAGAAAGGGGTTTCCACTCAATGGTCTGAAGATGACCACAGCAGTGGTCGAAACCGGTCACCTTATAAAATAAATTGTGATCAAGACTGTTTTTAATAGTAATTATTTACAATTTTATTGATCACTGCTGTTCCCATAATGCATTCAAAAGTAATGAAGTCTATAAGCTACTTTATACTAGTGCAAGCCCGGATTCAAGAAATGGAGTTGGAGTTATTTTGCGCAGAAAGCTTCAAGAAGAGGTATGTGAAGTCAGCAGAGTAAATGATAAGATCATGTATGTTAACATGATGTTTGGCGGAGAAATGTTAACAGTGCTGACAGCCTATGCACCCCAAGCGGGATGTTCGGAAAACGAGAAGGAATAATTTTGGAGAGATTTGGATGAAGTAATGATCGGAATACCAGAGAATGAACGAGTGATGGTCGGAGGGGTTCTAAATGGTCATGTTGGCGGAAGGAAAGGTGGGGAAGAGAGGTGGCATGGAGGATGGGGGTATGGCGAGAGAAATGAGGAAGGAAAAAAGATAGTGGAGTTTGCAGTGGCTTTTGATCTAGTGATTACGAATACGTACTTCCAAAGAAAAAGAGAAAAACTAACAACATAAAGGATTGGCGAAAATAAAAGCCAAATTGATCACACATTATGTAGAAGGAAAAATAGGGGGGAGGTGCGAAATTACTAAGGTCATATACGGTGAAGGAATAGCAACACAACATAAGTTGATTGTAGTGGATTGTGAGATGATAGTATGTAAAAGACAGGGTCACATAAATCAATGTGAAAGGAAAATTAAGTGGTGGAGATTAGATAAAAATTTGAGAGAGGAGTTTAGTGAAAAAGTACTGGGAAAGGTAAAATTGGCAGAGAGTGTGCAGGAGTGGTGGACAATAAATAGTGCTGTTATAAGGAAGACCGGGAAGGAAGTGTTTGGGTTAACGTCTGGGAGAGGGGTGCCCAAAGATAAGGAAGCATGGTGGTGGAATGAAGAGGAGGAAAAGAAAGACGCTAAGAGGAAGTGGGATATGTCCGGAAGTGCTGAGGATGGGCAAGCATACAAACGTGCAAAGGAGGCAAAACGAGCTGTGTTTAAAGATAAAGCTGGATCAGTAAGGGAGGCATACGAAGAACTACAGAAAAATCAGGATATGAGACAATTGATACGGATAGGCAAGTCAAGAGATAAAGCTTCTAAGGATCTAACAGCAATAAAATAAATGAAAGATGAAACAGGAATAATTTTGGATGACCATGGAAAAATAATCCAAAGATGGTTGAATTATTTTGAGAAATTGCTGAATGAAGAAAATGTAAGAGTGAAAACTGAGGAAGGAGGGGCAAACCAAGGATTAACGATGGATATAAGTAGAGATGAAGTAGAATGGGCAGTTGAAAAGATGAAAAATGGGAAGGCAGTTGGCGCAGACCAGATCCCCGTTGAGGTATGGAAGTGTCTCGGTAGAAAGGGAATTGAGCTCCTTTGGGATTTAATGAAGAAGATTTGGCGACAGGAGGAGATGCCAGACGAGTGGAGAACTAGTGTACCGATCCCAATATTCAAGAGGAAAGGTGATGTGCAGGACTCCAGTAACTATAGAGGTATTAAACTGATGGCATACACAATGAAAATTTGGGAAAGAGTTATAGAAGCAAGATTACGCAAGGAGACTGTGGTGTGTGAAGAACAGTTTGGGTTCATGTCTGGAAGAGGAACGACTGATGCAATACCTGCTTTAAGGCGGATAGTGAAGAGACACGGGGAGCTACAAGCCGATCTACATATGGCTTTGATTGATTTGGAGAAAGCATATGACAGAGTCCCAAGGGACGAAATATGGAGAAGCCTGAGAGAGCAGTGCGTGCCAGAGAAGTATGTGAGGTTAGTGAAGGAAATGTACAGGGGAGCAATTGACACAGGTGAGAAGTAGTTTGGGCATGAGCAAGGAGTTTCTAGTAAAAGTAGGATTACCTTAAAGGTCTGCGCTTAGCCCCTACCTCTTTGACCTAATTATGGATATGCTGGTGAAAGATGTGAAGAAGGAAGCGCCGTGGAATATGATGTTTGGGAACGATGTGGTTCTTTGTGGGCAGAGCATCGACAGACTTGAGGAAAAGCTGGAGGATTGGAGGAAGGCACTAGAAGAAACAGGGATGAAAATTAGCAGGACAAAGACAGAATATTTAGCACTGAAGGATATGCAGATGAGGTCTTGCCAGATCCAGGATGATGAGCTGAAATCGGTCTGCAAATTTAAATATCTGGGGTCGCGCATACAGAGGGATGGAGGACTGGAAAGCGAGATACAACACCGAATAAATTGCGGTTGGAACAACTGGAGGAAAATGAGTGGAGTGTTGTGTGACAAGAAGGTGAGCATCGGGTTGAAAGGGAAAGTTTACAAGTCGGTGGTAAGGCCTTTTATGATATATGGGGCAGAGACATGGCCAATCACAGTAGCCTAGGAAAGGAAGATGGAAGTGGCGGAAATGAGGATGCTGAGGTGGATGTGTGGGGTAACAAGGAAGGACAGGATTAGAAATGGATTTGTTAGAGGAGCTGTGAAAGTGGGACCCACGGGGAAAGAGATACAAGAGAGCAGACTAAGGTGGTACGGACACTTACAGAGAAAAGGGGAAGAGTATATCGGAAAAGAGTTGAAGATATAAAGATTGAAGGAGCGAGAAGGAGAGGAAAACCGAAGATGAGGTGGAAGGATAAGATATCCGGGGACCTAAGGGAGAAAGGATGGAAGAAGGAAGAGGCAGTGGATAGAGTACTATGGAGGAGAAGGATCCAGAAGAGGAACACCGACGCTACGTGACGTGGGACAAGGTGACGATAAATAAATAAATAAATAAAGAAGAAGAAAGTAAGATTCTAACACAGTTATGCACAGTTTGGCAGCGCGCTCCATGACATCGGATCCATGTCAGTTTCCAGCATGCTATGGGCCAGTCAGCAACTGATAACCGTTCCGGCAGCCCGGACCACCTCACGATTCTAGCAAGGGAAGACACTCGGCCCGAATAAGAATCCGGTGTTCCAGTTGTATTTAGAAGCATTACGTACCACTACGGTTAGAATGGTGAAAGCATTCGATAGTGTTACTCTTAGTTTGCCCACTATCGGACATCAAAATTGTACATGAGATTCCTCAATAAATTTTAGGAAGAATGGCTTGAGCGTATTTATGATCATTATCGTCATATATATGATACAATAGGCACATTTGGCGAAAGCAATATCTAGACAGCCCTCAGAATCACATTCAAAAGTTGCAAAATCAATTGCCACTTGAATCACATTCTTAAACTCAGCAACGTGTGCGGGAGTATTGTACCCAGCCTCTTGCTAGGAGTATTGAAGCAGAAGCTGATACACTGGAGCAGACAGCTGCTTTTGAGTAACAGAATGCGTTTTCATTATGAAAATTCTGTTACCTAATTTAGATTCGGAATCACTGCAGAGACTCCTTACAGTGTCTGTTATTCTTCTTACATATATGTTATATTGCCGGAGAAATATTCATCCAAAGGCTGCACATAATTTGTTGTTTTTGTTGGGATAGTCATGTAGTCAATGTCTTTACGCGCAAATGAATCGTTTATTATTTTTGTGTCCTTGTGAACATTCCAAAAATCACGAAGTAGTATGTAATCCTGGTTATGTGCGACATTCTCGTTAACAACAGTAACGAAAAATGATTTTAAATGGTTGCCTCACATTTTACCCACTTATGCTAGCCACCAAATGTATGTTTGGTGGAAGATTTTCTTCAATTGCCTTTTTAACTTTCGGGCCGAAAGTTTTTCCTGAGGACAAATATACAGTTTTTTGTTAGGCTCAAATGGCTCTGAGCACTATGGGACTTAACATCTGAGGTCATCAGTCCCCTAGACTTAGAACTACTTAGACCTAACTAACCTAAGGTCAGCACACACATCCATGCCCGAGGCAGGATTCGAACCTGCAACCGTAGCAGCAGCGCGGTTCCAGACTGAAGTGACTAGAACCGCTCGGCCACAACGGCCGGATTTTGTTAGGTCTCGACTCATTGAAACTCCCAACTATCGTGTAAGTATGAGTTGTACTGTGTGCAGACTGGACCAAGGCAACTGTTGATTTTTTACCTTTTTTAGAGAGCGTCACATCCGAAGCTATTTCATAATTAAATCCTCTTTGATCGTGTTCCAAATTGTTGTTGTATATCGAAAACTGCAGTTCTCTGGTTTACTTCTACAAAACGGACCCCAGACAGACTGATATCTTGATCTTCCTGTACATCTCTGGCTTTCGTGAAAGCAATGTTGTGTCTGCAGCACATTCTTTATTCTTTCTTGAGACGTGCTGCGGAAGATGCAGAACACTTAAACTTTGTGCGCCATATGTCTCTTTCTTTTTGCGCTATCCAAAACTTCACGTGCCAGTAATGGACACATCTTTCTCCATTCTTTGCTATGTCAGATTGAGGAAGAAAGTATTATCTCCAGTTCCTTGATTCCTCGAAATGGATGTTCATTACGTCTTTTTGCTCCACATAACCGAATGTTACTTCGATGTTCATGCTTTTTATACAGTAGATGTCTGTCTCTTCAATAACGAGCTGTTGGTCGCAACTTTGCATGGAGGTGTATGATAATCATCATAAATACACTCAAGGCATTCTTCCGAAAATTTGGTAAAATGCCAACAGGAATGGATTTATTTTCTGGTGAAGTTTCAAAGTCACCAGAACTGTTAGCTTCTCTTTGCGGTATACTTTTTCCCCTGCTGCCACCTGCACTACAATCTTGAACACTAGTAATCGTGTTAGCGTCTATCAAGTCGATTTTTTTTGTTTTTTTTTCGTCCAGTGCGCTATCCAAAGTAGCTTCAGTAGAGGAGTCAAATGAATATTCATGTTTCCAAATTACCAGATCCACCAAAAACATTGCGAAAGTGTCGTCATTGTGTCCTACACTATCCACCGTTGGATAACGCCTTCTTAACTTGGATGCCACAGTATTTCAAACGTTCCAAACATTAATTGTTTCATTAATTTTTTCTGTATATGTGTGACAGTATTGACAGACGTACGAGGTGCGGCAATAAAGTAATGAGACTGATTTTGTATGCAAGATGTGGCAACCCTGCAGGCTTGCGTAGGCACAGTATCTTTGACCTTGTATAAAGGCACATTTGCATGCCGAGCGTGAGTTTCCTCGGAAACGCGAGATATTAATTAAATAAATAATCAGTGACAAATAAATAAAGCCTATGGCACACAACTGCAGCGCTGTGTCGCTGATAAAACAAAAGTACATTTACGTTACTCGTATGTTTGATTAAAAAAAAAGAAGAGCCCTGGTTGAAGTGGTGCGAGAAGCACGTATTTTAGTTTATTGTCTGGCACACCGCCATATTTCATGATATAGAAAATTACTGCGAGTTGCAACCATACTAGGCACTCGATTCTGTAAAGAATTTATATTTATAAAAGTAAGTAGGATTATGAACTGTAGGCTTATTCATTGAATATATCTGATTTAACTAACTGTGTAATTTTTTGTTTAGTAGACAATCACCTCTGTACGACGTTTTGGCATGGCTGGCAAATTATTGTAATATTGAGATTTAGTTTATGAGTCCGCACCTACCGCAGCAGTCTTTGGAAACGATTTAATTACGAAGTCCGATTATTTCAGTTTTATTTCACGGTCAACTACGAGTAACATTGCCTTTACGAAAAAGCCATTGTCAAGCGTCTGATACCGAATAATCAAAACCTGACGACTCATAGGAGAGCCAATCATACAGATAAAAATAATTAATATTTTATTTTTGTTTTATTTTATTTTATTTATTTTATACTTGGTCTATAAGCTGCTTCTTGTCCAAGCGGCACATCGATGCAACTGCTCAGTCGTGAGTTGTGCTGTAATAAGTTAACACGTGTTTGTGTCTCTCGTCACGGAAATGGAACTGCATAATATTGCGCAACGGTATGCCATTTCTTTTTGCGTTAAATTTGGTGAAAACGCGACGACAACTTACGGTAAGCTTCAGAAGACTTTTGGAGAGCAGGTTATGTCAAGAGCTCAAGTTTTTCCTTGGTATAAAATGTTTAGTGAAGGAAGAACAGATGTTGAAGATGAAGACAGCAGCGGACGACCATCAAACTCACGGATGGATGTCAACTTGGCCAGGGTGCGTGAACTCGTACGATCTGATCGAAGATTATCCGTGAAAATTATTGCAGAAGAACTGAACATCAATCAAAAAACGGTTCGTCTAATAATAACTGAAGATATTGGTATGAGAAAGATTTGTGCAAATATGGTCCCCAAGAATCTCACACCACAACAGCGAGAAACACGGAAAAATGTGGCAGTAGATCTGTTAGAGCAAACGGAAATCAATGCAGAATTATTGAGTCGTGTTATCACTAGTGATAAAAGTTGGTTTTTTCAGTACGATCCAGAGACAAAACGCCAAAGTTCGCAATGGTGCTCAAAGGGATCACCCAGACCAAAAAAGCTCGCATGTCAAAGTCAAAAGTGAAATGCATGCTTGTGTGCTTCTTTGATTCCAAGGGAATTGTTCATAAAGAGTGGGTGCCTCCTTCACAAACAGTTAACCAATATTACTACAAAGAAATTTTAGAACGTAAAAAAGTTCTTCGTGTCCATGCCAACATTGCTGATAATTGGATTCTGCATCACAATAATGCGCCATCCCATACTGCTCTGTCAGTACAGCAATTTTTAACCTCAAAACAAATTTCAGTACTACCACAGGCCACCTTGTTCACCAGATATCGCTCCGTGCGACTTTTTTCTATTTCCAAGAGTCAAAACGGCGGTCAAGGGACACCATTTTCAAACAACACAAGATGTCCAAAAAGCTGTGACGAGGGTCTTGGACGATATTACAGAAGATGAGTTCCAGAAATGTTACCATCAATGGCAGAAGCACTGGAAAAAGTGTGTGCAATCAGAAGGGAACTACTTTGAAGGTGGCAACACTAAACTTGACTAAAACTCTAAGCAACATTTTTTTTCACATCAGTCTCATTACTTTATTGTCGCACCACATATACTAAACATGTTAACTACTTGCTGAGTTAACTGACTGACTGGAGTGTTAACAGCTCTTCGCCAAGGCTGCAAGCGCTGTTGTGTTCAAACGAGGAGCAACACAATCACACACCGTCGCAGGCGTAATTGTAAATGTGAGATGGGTCTGTATACAAATGTATAAATAGAAATTCTTGTTCGAGCCGAGAACGTCACTTGTAAGTCCACTAGCGTGGACTTAGGCGACAACGAGGTGTCACCCCCACGTCGCTTACAGCAGTTGAATATAGCAAGAGGGAACTGGAAGCTACTTTCAACACATTCGGCAACTTGAAGCTGCTGCTCTGTTTTGCGGTGGCGTAGACGCATCTGTGGCTGAAGGTATAGCTTGTCTGATGCCTCTAGCGTCACATAGTTTAGCAGATGCCGCCACACCTTTAGATACGCCTGAGATGACCGGTTCACACACACCGAGAGTGAATGAAGAATGATGACGTGGTCGCAAATAAACCTACGTTTTCCTAGCTGTGGGAATTCGTCCCAACGTGCTGAGGAATACGCTTGCGCCTTCCGCTGTGCGATGCGATCGCAGGGTGCTGCGTGAAACGTTTTCCTAGGCGCTGCGCGTCAGAACGCCAAAAATGAAACTTTTTCTTAGAATTTGGCAACTGCACCTGATAGAGTGATACGAGAACTACGTTCTGATACCTTTTTTTTAACTCAATGAAAATTTTGTGCTCTTAAAATAGATAAATATTTAAGATTTTAAGAAAAGTCGATTTTTCGCGCCACTCATCTACATCTAACAGAGTTATTAAACACAGTTTTCGGAAACTTCTTCACTAAAGAAGACGAAGAAAATATTCCTGAATTCAGATCAAGAAAAACTGCCAAGATGAGAAACATAGAAGTAGAAATGCTCGGTGTAACAAAGCAGCTTAAATCACTTAATAAAGGCAAGGTCTCCGGTCCAGATTTATACGTCAGGTTCCTCTCAGAGTATGCTGATAAAATAGCTCCATATTTAGCAGTTATATACAACCACTCGCTCACAGAAAGATCCGTACGTAAAGACTGGAAAATAGCTCAAGTCACACCAATACCCAAAAAGGGAAGTAGGAGTAATCCGCTGAATGATCAAAACGACTTGCAAAATGATTTAGATAAGATATCTGTATGGTGCGAAAAGTGGCAATTGACCCTGACTTAAGAAAAGTGTGAAGTTATTCGCATGAGTACTAAAAGAAATTCGCTAAATTTTGATTACGCGGTAAGTCACACAAATCTTAGGGCTGTAAATTCAACTAAATACTTAGGGATTACAATTACAAATAACCTAAACTGGAACGATCGCACAGACAATGTTGCGGGTAGAGCAAACCAAAGACTGCGATTCATTGGCACAACACTTAGAAGGTGCAACAGGCCTAGTAAAGAGACTGCTTACACCACGCTTGTCCGCCCTATTCTGGTGTATTGCTGTGCGGCGTGGGATCCGCATCAGGTGGGACTGACGGATGACATCGAAAAAGTACAAAGAAGGGCAGCTAGTTTTGTATTATCTTGAAGTAGTGGAGATAGTGTCACAGACATGATACGTGAATTGGAGTGGCATTCATTAAAACAAAGGCGTTTTTCGCTGCGATGGGATCTTCTCATGAAATTTCAGTCACCAGTTTTCTCGTCCGATTGCGAAAACATTCTGTTGGCACCCACCTACATAGGGAGAAATGATCATCACAATAAAATAAGAGGAATCAGGGCTCGCACAGAAAAGTTTAAGTGCTCGTTTTCACCGCGTGCCATTCGAGAGTAGAACGATAGAGAGACAGCTTGAAGGTGGTCCACTGGACCCTCTGCCAGGCACTTTATTGTGAATAGCAGCGTAATCACGTAGATGTAGATGACTGATGCGGAACTTTTACCAAACCAACGTCCAAAATGAAGTAAGCGACAAACTTTTTCCTGTTACATTTTTTGTGGGGGTGAAAGAGAGAAAAAGTTTCGAAAACGTTTGAAATAATTCTTACAGTTTGTTGGAAGTCGGTAGGTGCTATAGTTTTCCCCAGGCGAGTGCCCATTGGCGAGACGCTATTTCCTGCGCACTGCGAGGAGCTTCCTACTGGGCCCGGGGCAGTACAATGCGACAGTAGCAGCGAAGACAGTGAAGTCCAAACATGCAGCGCCAGTGCTCAAGCTAAAAACTGTTAATTTTGGCACTCCGAAATACATGGAAGTTAGGGAAGAGGAGGAGGACTGTAGGTCATTAGAAATAGTACTCAGAAAGCGCAATACAGTGGGATGAAAGTTCTTGCATCGTGCAGAAGAAGGAGCATATAAAATTTTAGTTACAAAACATTTGCTCGACAATGCGGAGAAGTAATGGCAATTTTCAGATTCACACTCGACCACTTTCATTATTTTCTTTCGTTAATTGAAGACGAACTGAGAAGTAATTTCTGTATTACATTGGACATAATAAGACATCTACATCTACATCATAACCCACAAGCCACCTAATGGTGAGTGGCGGAGGGTACTTTCGGTACCCCTATCTGATCCCTCCAACCCTGTGCCGCTCGAGAATAGTTTTATTCATTTTTCTTCCGATTTCTGACCAAATTAAGTCTTTTTTCATTTGATTTTTCCAATCGGCGTCGGCCGTATTCCACAAAATTTGCATTTCGGAAACGAATTCGGTAAGTTGCTCATCCTTTGAGGCAGAGAAGCAGTCAGCCGACATTTCTGGTGATTGTTTCTCGGTTAAAAATTTTCTGTTGTTGCCTATGCGCGCGAAGAAAACAGTGGAGTTATCTTCCCGCTGCTTCCAAAAACAAAACAAAAAACAAAAAAAAAAACAAATGTTCAAATGGCTCTGAGCACTGTCGGACTTAAATGCTGAGGTCATCAGTCCCCTAGAACTTAGAACTACTTAAACCTAACTAACCTAAGGACATCACACACATCCATGCCCGAGGCAGGATTCGAGCCTGCGACCGTAGCGGTCGCGCAGTTCCAGACTGTAGCGCCTAGAACCGCTCGGCCACTCCGGCCGGCGCTGCTTCCCAGTTGACTACTCCCGCTCCTCCAGCCAAGTACAGTGAATCCAAAAAGTAATTGCCTAGTTGTTTTTTTTTTTTTTTTAAACTAAGTATATGTCACGTGAAAGGAAGGGAACATAGAATGTGAACATCCAGTCATATGCAACGAACCTTGGTAAGTCATTTTTATTGATGGACAAGGGAATAAATATATCTACAGCGATAACAAGTTTGACTAAATGGAGAATTTATTCAAGGGCTACTTCAAACAGTATTCGTCCATCACATTTTTTTTAAATTTACTATCTGAAAATATGATTTCAATTACAAAACTTAACATTTAGTGGGGTTTCCCTTTGCAGCTATTACTGCTTGTAGTCATCTGGGCATCGACAAGACCAAGTTTGCCATCAAAGAGGCAGGAATTCTGTCCCATTCGTCTTGAAGTGCTTCTTTTAGGTCTCTCTTGTTAGAAATGTGTCTTCTCCTGATGCTATCTTCCAGTACTTTCCAAAGGTGTTCAATAGGATTAATGTCTGGGCTCTGAGGAGGGGTGTTAAGTTGTTTTCGGGTATTGCACAGGAGCCACAGCCTTGTATTTAGAGCCATATGCTTTGGGTCGTTATCTTGTTGAAAAATGTAATTTCCTTGCAGACCTAATTTTTCACGCTAAGATTCAGATCGTCCTTTAAAATGTTGATATACATATGGTGATCTACATCTACATCTACATCTACATTTATACTCCGCAAGCCACCCAACGGTGTGTGGCGGAGGGCACTTTACGTGCCACTGTCATTACCTCCCTTTCCTGTTCCAGTCGCGTATGGTTCGCGGGAAGAACGACTGTCTGAAAGCCTCCGTGCGCGGTCTAATCTCTCTAATTTTACATTCGTGATCTCCTCGGGAGGTATAAGTAGGGGGAAGCAATATATTCGATACCTCATCCAGAAACGCACCCTCTCGAAACCTGGCGAGCAAGCTACACCTCGATGCAGAGCGCCTCTCTTGCAGAGTCTGCCACTTGAGTTTGTTAAACATCTCCGTAACGCTGTCACGGTTACCAAATAACACTGTGACGAAACGCGCCGCTCTTCTTTGGATCTTCTCTATCTCCTCCGTCAACCCGATCTGGTACGGATCCTACACTGATGAGCAATACTCAAGTATAGGTCGAACGAGTGTTTTGTAAGCCACTTCCTTTGTTGATGGACTACATTTTCTAAGGACTCTCCCAATGAATCTCAACCTGGCACCCGCCTTACCAACAATTAATTTTATATGATCATTCCACTTCAAATCGTTCCGCACGCATACTCCCAGATATTTTACAGAAGTAGCTGCTACCAGTGTTTGTTCCGCTATCATATAATCATACAATAAAGGATCCTTCTTTCTATGTAGTCGCAATACATTACATTTGTCTATGTTAAGGGTCAGTTGCCACTCCCTGCACCAAGTGCCTATCCGCTGCAGATCTTCCTGCATTTCGCTACAATTTTCTAATGCTGCAACTTCTCTGTATACTACAGCATCATCCGCGAAAAGCCGCATGGGACTTCCGACACTATCTACTAGGTCATTTATATATATTGTGAAAAGCAATGGTCCCATAACACTATTCTTTCTATGAAATTCTATTCTATGAAATATAATTTTCCAACACCTGCAGCACTCATACAGCGCCACACCATCAGGGAGCCACCACTGTGTTTAACCACTGGCACAAGATGGCGCAGCAACATCTCCGCATTCTTCTTGCGCCACACCATTCGCATGCCATCCGATCAGAAGACATTATATTTACTCTCATCAGAAAATATTACTCTATTCCAGAACTGCCGGCCAAAGTGGCTGTGCGGTTCTAGGCGCTACAGTCTGGAACCGAGCGACCGCTACGGTCGGAGGTTCGAATCCTGCCTCGGGCATGGATGTGTGTGATGTCCTTAGGTTAGTTAGGTTTAATTAGTTCTAAGTTCTAGGCGACTGATGACCTCAGAAGTTAAGTCGCATAGTGCTCAGAGCCTATTCCAGAACTCCTCCTTTTTGAATCTATGGTCCATCGCAAAATGAAGACGTTTCTTTCGATTCTGTTCACTGACACAAAATTTCTTGCGCGCTACCCGGCTATGAGACCCATTCGTTTTGAAGGTAATTCTGATTGTGTTGGCACATACCTTCTTTCCCCTAAACTCTAACTACCCAGCCAACTTAGGAGTGCTGGTTTTAGGTTTCTTCTTCATTTTCCTCATGATAAATCTCACGACTGCATTAGTCGAAGTGTGTGTGTGTGTGGGGGGGGGGGGGGGGGGGGCGGGGGCGGTACGTGGTTGGTTTCTTAATGATTTTGTTGCGCAAAATCGATCTATCATCGACTGAACCGTCGATCTAGGTCTATCGACTACTTTAGCTCGTAAGAAGATTTTCACTCATTATGTAAGCGAAGAATAAGTTTTCTTTCGATCATCGTCGTCTCACTACCCTTACGACCCATAGAGCTAATGGTACTGTATCGGTGCCGTTCAGAACCACAACAGCCGATGGAGTGGGACCGCGCACGGTTCAGTAATGTGTGCTTTGGGTCAGCGTTACAGTTTAATCACTGCGCGCATAATTTCAGCATGTTCAGCTGGTGGACGGATACGTTATGAACCAGCTCTTGTATTACATTTTCTATTTTGTTAACCTTGCTGCCAATTTGAATGTGTTTCTTTCATTGCTTTGCAACAAAAACGACTTCCCGAGGTACTTCTTACATGACTACCTCTTTAGATTTTGTATGCATTTCTTTTCGTGTTACACAGGCATTGTTTTCTAAAAGATATGCAGCTAGACGAATACTTCTTGGACTCACTGTAAGTCGCTGCGACGTGCGTGACAGACTCCTCCCAAAGCACTGCATTGTCCGCAACCTAGGAAAACGGTCTCGTATGTTTGCATTGTGCGAGTGAGCAGCGGGGTCTCGCACGCGTTTTATGCAGCACGCTGCAGGAAATTCCCGCAGCGAGGAATACGCAGCTTTTAACTGATCACTCACGAGCGGATTTTAGCGGCGGGCCACGGATGTTTCTGACGGATTCTTGAACATCTGCAGTCTTCGCCTGTGCATCAGTGTACACACAATCTTCAGATCGTTACCCACAGTTCTTGGAACCAGCGATCTGACCTCTTACCTGTGCAAACAAGTGTGGGTATCTGGGATGGGCTCGTTCAGACAGTCCCTGAGTTTTCAGCTAGCTGGTGGCTAATGGACCACTCCGACAGAATCACACGTTCATATAGGCTACCCTGCAATCTTCTTCACACGATTTTAAAGAAACTATTAGTTAAAATTTTTTGTTTTTACGTTATTTATAGCTTTTTATGTCAGGTTCATAATGAAGTGCCTATAATTTCGTTAATGGTCACAGTAGTTAAGATATTTTGTCTATAAATAAAACACTGCGTATAATTTTAACGACTTGCAATGAAAAATAGGCATGAGTGTCAATAAAATGTTGCTTTTACTATGAACGTTATTGCAGGTAATTACCCATATCTGAGTTATGTCCATTATTTTACGGGTATTACAAATTGTTGTTCTTCACAAAGGCTCCAAAACGCTTTCCTCCTAGCACACTGATATGTTCATCGTGTAAGTAGACTGTTTAGGTTTTTATGTTAGGTTTTTATGTTGGTATCGCCACATAGCGCTCTTTATGAAAATCACTGACTGTGATGTGTGCAGTCTGTGGCTGGTTTGCATTGTTGGAATATTTGCTACTGTAGTGTTGGGCAGGTGGATGTGAACAGCGCGTAGCGTTGCGCAGTTGGAGGTGAGCCGCCAGCAGTGGTGGATGTGAGAAGAGAGATGGCAGAGTTTTGAGAGCAGACGATCTAGACGTGTGTCCGTCAGAAAAACGAAATTTGTAAGACTGGATGTCATGAACTGATATATATATTATGACTTTTGAACTCTATTAAGGTAAATACATTGTTTGTTCTCCATCAAAATCTTTCATTTGCTAACTATGCCTATCAGTAGTTAGTGCCTTCAGTAGTTAGAATTTTTTATTTAGCTGGCAGTATTGGCTCACTGTATTTCAGTAGTTCGAGTAACGAAGATTTTTGTGAGGTAAGTGATTCATGAAAGGTGTAGGTTATTGTTAGTCACGGCCATTCCTTTGTAGGGATTATTGAAAGTCAGATTGCGTTGAGCTAAAAATATTGTGTGTGAATTTAGTGTTGATCAGAATAAGTAAAGAGAAAATTGTCTAAGTACGTTCAGTTTTGCTCAGCGGTTTGAAAATCAAATAACGTACAAGTTTATCAGCACTGTAATACGTAATTTTCTAATGGGACGTTTCAAAGGTTCTCAGAGGAGTGCCAGCGACTCTCGATCAGATCTATGTGTCTGGAATGTTGCCTTTCGCCATTCCGTTTTTGACCTATTTTGTGCGCTTTTTCTTTCGAGAAATATAGATGGGTTTGTCAAAAGAAGTCGAACTAATTTTTTGGTGGCCGGAGTTTTTGTAGGACGCGTTTTACCGCCAGGAGTGCATAGAGCGAACATTTCAGAGTCTGTAAGCCGAGTGCCCTCGTTGAAGAGGTCAGGACTAGTTTTGGCAAAGTTTTCAGATTGATGCTTTTGCAATGGCTGCTTTTCGCGAACAGCGTGCGGTGGTGAAACTCTGGTTTTTACTCGGGAACAGGAACAGGAACTCTTGACATGTGAAAAACTGCGCGCAGGGACGGTGCATGGAGAAAACTCAAGTGTTTGAATGGTTCAAAAGTGATGAAATGTCAGTTGATAGTAAACCTCGTTCCCGTCGTCCTTCCACAGTCCGAGCATATGAAAATATTGAAAATAATCGTACAATCATCAAAAAATATCGACTACAGACCACTGTAGATATTGTGGAGCTGTCGGCAGTGACCTGGAGTTCAGTCCAGCGTGCTAAGCTAGAAAATTTGGGGATGAAAAGGGTGGCTGCCAAATTCATGTCACGACTGATGACTGCTGAACAAAAACAAGGTCCGCTGGAAGCATACTGTGCTTTGAAAGAAGAGCCCCGAAATGATCCAAACCCTTTCTTCAAAAATTATCATGGGTGACGAATCTTGGTGCTATGCTTACGATCCTGAATCAAACCAACAATCAAGCCAGTGTAAGATTTCAATTTCGCCTCTCCCTAACAAAGCTCATCAGATGAAATGAAACATTAAAATAATGCTGATTTGTTTTTCCCATGTCAGAGGAGTTGTCCATTCAGAGTTTCTTCCGCAAGGTCAGACAGTTAATCAGGATTTCTAGTTCGAAGTTTTGAAAAGCCGTCTGCTTTCTGGTACTCGAGTGACTCGTTTTCCATCATGACAAGGCCCCTGCTCAGACAGCCCTGAGTGTGCGACAATTCTTGAATTCTTGACCAAAAACGGTATGACTCTTGTTCTGCACCCCCCCTCCCCCCCCCCCCCCCCCCCCCCCCCCCCCCGCCCACCGCCCGACTCAGCCGACCTTGCTCCATGCGACTTTATTTTGTTTCCTAGAGTGAAAAGAGACATGAGAGGAAAGCGTTGTGCAGGTGTTGATGAGGTGAAGAAAAAAAAAACGACGGAGGCGCTGTCAAACCATCACAAAACATGAATTTAAACTATGTTCTGTAAAATGCAATTAAAGGTTACACGAGTGTATTGGTTCAAGTGGAGCGTGCTTTGAAGGGGATTGAAGATTAGTGCTTAAAATATTAATTGATAAGTTAAAAGAAAAGTTTGGTACGCACATAGTGTACAAGCTGCCAGCGATTGACACAATTTTCTTCCTAGGACCGTCGATACTTTCTCTCAAAGATATAACCTACATTCAAAGAGCGAAAATGTACTACAAAAAATAAAATATACACTACTGACCATTAAAATTGCTACACCAAGAAGAAATGCACATGATAAACGGGTATCCATTGGACAAATATATTATACTAGAACTGACATGTGATTACATTTTCACGCAATTTGGGTGCATAGATCCTGAGAAATCAGTACCCAGAATAACCACCTCTGGCCGTAATAACGGCCTTAATACGCCTGGGCATTGAGTGAAATAGAACTTGCATGGCGTGTACAGGTACAGCTGCCCATGCAGCTTCAACACGATACCAGTTGCTCGGCCACCATCGACCAGACGTTTTCAGTTTGTGAGAGATCTGGAGAATGTGCTGGCCAGGGCAGCAGTCGAACATTTTCTGTATCCAGAAAGGCTCGTACAGGACCTGCAACATGCGGTCGTGCATTGTCCTGTTAAAATGTAGGGTTTCGCAGGGATCGAATGAAGGGTAGAGCCACGGGTCGTAACACATCTGAAATATAACGTTCACTGTTCAAAGTGCCGTCAATGCGAACAAGAGGTGACCGAGACGTGTAACCAATAGCACCCCATGCCATCACACCGGGTGATACGCCAGTATGGCGATGAGGAATACACGCTTCCAAAGTGCGTTCACCGCGATGTCGCCAAACACGGATACGACCATCATGATGCTGTAAACAGAACCTGGATTCATCTGAAAAAATGACGTTTTGCCATTCGTGCACCCAGGTTCGTCGTTGAGTACACCATCGCAGGTGCTCCTGTCTGTGATGCAGCGTCAGGGGTAACCACAGCCATGGTCTCCGAGCTGATAGTCCATGCTGCTGCAAACGCCGTCGAACTGTTCGTCCAAATGGTTGTTGTCTTGCATACGTCCCATCTGTGGACTCAGGCATAGAGACGTGGCTGCACGATCCGTTACAGCCATGCGGATAAGATGCCTGTCATCTCGACTGCTAGTGATACGAGGCCGTTGGGATCCAGCACGGCGTTCCGTATCACCCTCCTGAACCCACCAATTCCATATTCTGCTAACAGTCATTGGATCTCGACCAACGCGAGCAGCAATGTCGCGGTACGATAAACCGCAATCGCGATAGGCTAAAATTCGACCTGTATCAAAGTCGGAAACGTGATGGTACGCATTTCTCCTCGTTACACGAGGCATCACAACAACGCTTCACCAGGCAACGCCGGTCAACTGCTATGTGTGTATGAAAATCGGTTGGATACTTTCCTCAGGTCAGCACGTTGTAGACGTCGCCATCGGCGCCAACCTTGTGTGAATGCTCTAAAAAGCTAATCATTTACATATCACAGCATCTTCTTCCTGTCGGTTACATTTCGCGTCTGTAGCACGTCATATTCGTGGTGTAGCAATTTTAATTTTGCTAGTAGTGTATATAAAACACCGGACTGTACAACGTACTTGCGGCGAGACGCAGTCACAACCCTGAAAACCATCGCCCGTGGCTCCTTGTTTGTCGAGAGTACACTGCCGCCCTGGATCCACGGATAAATCGCTAAAATCCGCCGATTTACGGCACACACGAATGGACGAAGCCTGCGGATAGAGCGGATAGACTACATCGGACTAGCGGGGCCTGAACGTTAGTGGGAAACGAGGCGCCTCGAATTAGACGGCGAATCCCTCACACGTACCCAAGGCACTGGCCCGAGGTACTGGCTCATCGCGGAAATCTGCTCGTGTGTGGCCAGCTCTCTGGGTGGAGGGTGAATGTAGGCGCTATCCTTTTACGCCTAATAGCATGAACGTCAGCAATACTTATAGCATCTACTTTCGTCTTTTTATTTCAGAATACATAGCTGACTTTGATTACTTCTACTAAACTTCCGTAGAAATGTTGAAACACGTGAGGCAATACTGACCCTACGACTTATCTTAGAAGAAAGATTAAGGAAAGGCAACCTATGTTTCTAGCATTTGTAGACTTAGAGAAAGCATTTGACAATGTTGATTGGAATACTCTCTTTCAAATTCTGAAAGTGGCAGGAGTAAAATACAGGGAGCGAAAAGCTATTTACAATTTGTACAGAAAGCAGATGGCAGTTATAAGAGTCGAGGGGTATGAAAGGGAAGCAGTGGTTGAGAAGGGTGTGAGACAGGGCTGTAGCCTCTCCCCGATGTTATTCAATCTGTATATACACTTAAAGTAGTAAATGAGTTTTGCTATTTGGGGAACAAAATAACTAATAATGGTCGAAGTAGAGAGGATGTAAAATGTAGACTGGCAATGGCAAGGAAAGCGTTTCTGAAGAAGAGAAATTTGTTATCATCGAGTATAGATTTAAATGTCAGGAAGTCGTTTCTGAAAGTATTTGTATGGAGTGTACCCATGTATGGAAGTGAAACATCGACGATAAATAGTTTAGACAAGAAGAGAATAGTAGCTTTCGAAATGTGGTGCTACAGAAGAATGCTGAAGATTAGATGGGTAGATCACATAACTAATGAGAAGGTATTGGTTGGTTGGTTGGTTGGTTTTGGGGAAGGATACCAGACAGCGTGGTCATCGGTCTCATCGGTTTAGGGAAGGATGGGGAAGGAAGTCGGCCGTGCCCTTTGGAAGGAACCATCCCGGCATTTGCCTGGAGTGATTTAGGGAAATCACGGAAAACCTAAATCAGGATGGACGGACGCGGGATTGAACCGTCGTCCTCCCGAATGCGAGTCCTGTGTCGAACCACTGCGCCACCTCGCTCGGTGAGAGGGTATTGAATAGAATTGGGGAGAAGAGGAGCTTGCGGCACAACTTGACTAGAGGAAGGGTTCGGTTGGTAGGACATGTTCTGAGACATCGAGGGATCACCAATTTAGTATTGGAGGGCAGCGTGGAGAGTAAAAATCGTAGAGGGAGACCAAGAGATGAATACAGTAAGCAGATTCAGAAGGATGTAGGCTGCAGTAGGTACTGGGAGATGAAGAAGCTTGCACAGGATAGAGTAGCATGGAGAGCTGCATCAAACCAGTCGACATGTACATGACACTAATTGTTTTTTTCCGGCCATCAGTCCGAAATTGATTGGAAACATGAGTTTAAAAATCCACATGTGGTTGTTCACTGGTTTCAGTTCGAAAGCTCCCACAAATTTCAGTTTATTGCACAATGTGACAACGATCTAAACATTAGGTAAGCAAGAAGAACATTGTATTTTTAATATGTATCTTTAGATAAGATGGATTTTCCCACCCGTGTCTACGATATGAACAAGTAAACGTTTTCTGAAGTATTATCAGATACCCCAAATGTAAGTTCTGAATTACGATGATTTATCTTGAGAGAAGGTCGTATTAGGTTTTGGCGTGAGATATGCAGTGCTGAGTCACGGTCAGCTAGCCCTTTGTTTTTATACGTTAATAAAGCAGATGTAAAATCATCTCCTTATCTTCTATTGCGAAAAGATATTATTTTCTAAGAAATGAATATCAACGTGCTACAAAAATCGGCATTCTTTTCAGAGCAGCAATTGCAAGAAATATTTCTAGTAACGGCATGTTAAATTCGAATTTTATGTCCACCTGACTATATTGGAAAAAGTTTTTTGCCGTTGAGAGTGTTTCCTGGGGCACTAGGTCTACACTTCAATAAGTACAAGAGACATCACATGTATGAACTTTTCCTACAAACCTTTATACGTTTTTCTTTACAGACTCTGTTTCGGACAGGTTTTGTGAAACATAAATATCAACTACGTAAAATACATAGTCTACACATTACTGCATAATGATTGGCCATTATCTCTAGTATCATCAATAGTGTGCTGCCTGCTGTAGAGGGACAGGAGAGCTCTTCCATTATCGTTTGGGTTTTATTTATTGTTTTTCGTTCCCATTTAACTCTATTTTCCAGTTCCTTCCTCCAACTGCCAGTGTTTTCTTTTAATATTTGATTTTCCAGTCAATTGTGCTCTTATTCCTTCCGAGCCCCGTGTTTCTTTTGTAGGTTCCTTGTTTTATAGGAAGCACTTGTGTCTCAAAATACACTGACAGGAAAAAAAATCGCAACGCCAATAAGGAGTCGTGCGACATAAATTATAGTTGGTAGCCGTGTTTCCACATCCAAATATGATGTCTATTCAAATTAGGCGCCAGTTGCATAAGAATTGCGCCACTAGAGCCTTTAGCCGGCCGGAGTGGCCGTGCGGTTCTAGGCGCTCCAATCTGGAGCCGAGCGGCCGCTACGGTCGCAGGTTCGAATCCTGCCTCGGGCATGGATGTGTGTGATGTCCTTAGGTTAGTTAGGTTTAATTAGTTGTAAGTTCTAGGCGACTGATGACCTCAGAAGTTAAGTTGCATAGTGGTCAGAGCCATATGAACTAGAGTCTTAATGGGACTGCAAACCAGGTTTGTTTTAAATACAAGCTGTAACGGTCGTGAACGTTAGTTACCTATGAGAGTGTATGTGGTGAGCTCATGTTAGTCAAGAATGCCTTCAAGGCAGCAAAGACGCCATTATCAACACCTGACTCACTTTGAAGGAGGTCATGTAATAGGGCTAAGAGAAGCTGGATGTTCCATCTGCAACACTGCCGAAAGACTTGGCAATATTGTAGCCACTGTACTTGACTGCTTGCAACGGTGGCCACGCGAATGTACGGTCGCAAGAAGACGGTCATGTGACCCACAACGAATTGTTACAAACCTGTTACTTCAAGGACAACTACGATCCAGACGCCCTGTAGCGTGCATTTCACTGACACCAAACCTCCGCGATTTCTGGATTCAGTGGTGTCAAGCACGAGCTCATAGGAGGGCAGCGTGGCGGTCTGTTGTATTTTCTCATGAAATCGGGATCTGCGTCGGTGCCGTGATGGCTGTCTGTTGGTTAGGAAGAGGCCAGTTGAGGGCCCGCCACCAACCTGCCTGCGTACTGCACTGGACTTACACCTGGAGTTATGGTCTGGAGTGTGATTTCATATGATAGCAGGAGCAACGAGGTTAATCCACGCACGCTGACTCCAAATCAACACGTTAATCTGGAGATTCGGCCTGTTGTGCTGCCATTAATGAAAAGCAATCGATGGGACGTTTTCCAGCAGGATAACGCTCGCCCACATGCCGCTGTTGTAACCCAGTGTGCTCTGGAGGGTGTCGACATGACCCTCGGTCTGCTCGATCACTAGATCCATCTCCAGTCGAGGACATACAGGACCTCATCGGACGCCAACTCCAGCATCATCCACAACCAGCATTAACTGTCCCTTTATTGATCGACCAAGTGTAACAGGCACGCAACACCATCCTACGAACTGACATACGGCATCTTTACGATACAATGAGTGCACGTTTGCATGCTTGCAGTCAGCATTCTGGTAATTGCACCGCTCATTAATGTACCAAAATTAGCATTTGTAATGGCTTACCTCGCGCTTACATTAACCTCCGCTCTTGCTGTGTTAATCACTTACACCTGTTACCTAGACAAATGTATTCCCGGAATTTCATTACTCTGCATTAGTTATATTTTTGTGCTGCAATTTTTTTACGTCAGTGTATGTTGTTGTTGTGGTCTTCAGTCCTGAGACTGGTTTGATGCAGCTCTCCATGCTACTCTATCCTGTGCAAGCTTCTTCATCTCCCAGTACCTACTGCAACCTACATCCTTCTGAATCTGCTTACTGTAGTCATCTCTTGGTCTCCCTCTACGATTTTTACCCTCCACGCTGCCCTCCAATACTAAATTGGTGATCCCTTGATGGCTCAGAACATGTCCTACCAACCGATCCCTTTTTCTAGTCAAGTTGTGCCACAAACTCCTCTTCTCCCCAATCCTATTCAATACCTCCTCATTAGTTATGTGATCTACCCATCTAATCTTCAGCTTTCTTCTGTAGCACCACCTTTCAAAAGCTTCTATTCTCTTCATGTCCAAACTATTTATCGTCCACGTTTCACTTCCATACGTGGCTACACTCCATACAAATACTTTCAGAAACGACTTCCTGACATTTAAATCTATACTCGATGTTAACAAATTTCTCTTCTTCAGAAACGCTTTCCTTGCCATTGCCAATCTACATTTTACATCCTCTCTACTTCGACCATCATCAGTTATTTTGCTCCCCAAATAGCAAAACTGCTTTACTACTTTAAGTGTCTCATTTCCTAATCTAATTCCCTCAGCATCACCCGACTTAATTCGACTACATACCATTATCCTCCTTTTGCTTTTGTTGATGTTCATCTTATATCCTCCTTTCAAGACACTATCCATTCCGTTCAACTGCTCTTCCAAGTCCTTTGCTGTCTCTGACAGAATTCCAATGACATCGGCAAACCTCAAAGTTTTTATTTCTTCTCCATGGATTTTAATACCTACTCGGAATTTGTCTTTTGTTTCCTTCAGTGCTTGCTCAATATACAGATTGAATAACATCGGGGAGAGGCTACAACACTGTCTCACACCCTACCCAACCACTGCTTCCCTTTCATACCCCTCGACTCTTATAACTGCCATCTGGTTTCTGTACAAATTGTAAATAGCCTTTCGCTCCCTGTATTTTAACCCTGCCACCTTCAGAATTTGAAAGAGAGTATTCCAGTCAACATTGTCAAAAGCTTTCTCTAAGTCTACAAATGCTAGAAACGTAGGTTTGCCTTTCCTTAATCTAGCTTCTAAGGTAAGTCGTAGGGTCAGTATTGCCCCACGTGTTCCAATATTTCTACGGAATCCAAACTGATCTTCCCCTAGGTCGGCTTCTACTAGTTTTTCTATTCGTCTGTAAAGAATTCGCGTTAGTATTTTGCACCCATGACTTATTAAACTGATAGTTCGGAAATTTTCACATCTGTCAACACCTGCTTTCTTTGGGATTGGAATTATTATATTCTTCTTGAAGTCTGAGGGTATTTCGCCTGTCTCATACATCTTGCTCGCCAGATGGTAGAGCTTTGTCAGGACTTGCTCTCCCAAGGCTGTCAGTAGTTCTAATGGAATGCTGTCTACTCCCGGGACCTTGTTTCGACTCAGGTCTTTCAGTGCTCTGTCAAACTGTTCACGCAGTATCATATCTCCCATTTCATCTTCATCTACATCCTCTTTCATTTCCATAATATTGTCTTCAACTACATCACCCTTGTATAGACCCTCTATATACTCCTTCCACCTTTCTGCTTTCCCTTCTTTGCTTAGAACTGGGTTTCCATCTGAGCTCTTGATATTCATACAAGTGGTTCTCTTTTCTCCAAAGGTCTCTTTAATTTTCCTGTCGGCAGTATCTATCTTTCCCCTGGTGAGAGAAGCCTCTACATCCTCACATTGGTCCTCTAGCCATCCCTGCTTAGCCATTTTGCACTTCCTGTCAATCTCATTTTTGAGACATTTGTATTCCTTTTTGTCTGCTTCATTTACTGCATTTTTATATTTTTTCCTTTCATCAATTAAGTTCAATATTTCTTCTGTTACTCAAGGATTTCTAGCAGTCCTCGTCTTTTTACGTATTTTATCCTCTTCTACTGTATTTCTTTCCCCTATTCCTGTCAATTGTTCCCATATGCTCTCCTTGTACTCTGTACGACCTCTGGTTCTTTCAGTTTATCCAGGTCCCATTTCCTTAAATTCCCACCTTTTTGCAATTTCTTCAGTTTTGATCTACAGTTCATAACCAATAGATTGTGGTCAGAGTCCACATCTGCCCCTGGAAATGTCTTACAATTTAAAACCTGGTTCCTAAATCTCTGTCTTACCATTATATAACCTATCTGAAACCTGTCAGTATCTCCAGGCTTCTTCCATGTATACAACCTTCTTTTGTGATTCTTGAACCAAGTGTTAGCTAAGATTAAGTTGTGCTCTGTACAAAATTCTGCCAGGCGGCTTCCTCTTTCATTTCTTCCCCCCAATCCATATTCACCTACTACGTTTCCTTCTCTCCCTTTTCCTACTACCGAATTCCAGTCACCCATGACTATTAAATTTTCGTCCCTCTTCACTATCTGAATAATTTCTTTTATTTCATCACACATTTCTTCAATTTCTTCGTCATCAGCAGAGCTAGTTGGCATATAAACTTGTACTACTGTGGTAGGCATGGGCTTCGTGTCTATCTTGGCCACAATAACGCGTTCATTATGCTGTTTGTAGTAGCTTACCCGTACACCTATTTTTTTATTCATTATTAAACCTACTCCTGCATTACCCCTATTTGATTTTGTATTTATAACCCTGTATTCGCCTGACCAAAAGACTTGTTCCTCCTGCCACCGAACTTCACTAATTCCCACTATATCTAACTTTAATCTACCCATTTCCCTTTTTAAATTTTCTAACCTACCTGCCCGATTATGGGATCTGACATTTCACACTCCGATCTGTAGAACGCCAGTTTTCTTTCTCCTGATAACGACGTCCTCCTGAGTAGTCCCCGCCCGGAGATCCGAATGGGGGACTATTTTACCTCCGGAATATTTTACCCAAGAGGACGTCACCATCATTTAATCGTACAGTAAAGCTGCATGCCCACGTCAATGTACAATATGCCTATAATTGCCGGATATTGCAACGCACTTGCGGAGAGACACAGCTGCAACTCCTGAAACTCGTCGCCTATGACCACGTCCTGAATCGGCGGATAAATCACGACAATCAGCCGATTTGTGGCACACACGAACGGACCCAGCCCGCGGGCAGAGCGGAGAGACTATATTGGATGGGCTGGGCCTGCATGTTAGTGGGAAACGAAGGGCCTCAGACTGGATTGCCGGATCCCTCACAGGTACCGTCGAAATTGGCCATCGGTTCTGCCCCTAGCGGAAATCCGCTCGTGTATGGCCAGTTAATTTCTACGTGGAGGACGAAAGTAGGCGCAGGACGCATGGTTATCCTGTTACTCCTCAAAGCTTGAATGCTAGCTAAACTTTTATAGCATCTACTTTTCCCCTTTTTATTTTTACATTGCCCACTTCCATTACTTCTACTAAACTTCGGTGAATGCTGCTCATTTCCTCTCTCTTGTGGTATTATACTCGACATATTGAAAGGTGGCTACACTGAGTCACAGCGCCAGAGATTGCGCCAAAGAGTATTATTCAGCCGCCTCCACTGGCAGTGCTTGTCGAGAAGTCGTGGTGGGAGTGCTTATTGAGAAGTGGGCAGGAGGAGTTCTGATGTAGCCGTGACTAGTTGTGAGCACGTTGTATGCAGTTGTTCTGATGGGCTACACAGCCGATGCTGTTCGATTGCGTATGTTGTAATGATGAGAGTGTATGTTTCGACAATATATATGAAGGTAAAAAAAATATTTTATTTTTTATTTCAAATGTGCTAAATACAATGCCTCTTGGTCACAGGTTCAGTCAACAAAGCATCTGGCTTGTGTTCATGTATTAGACTGTAATTCGGGTTTCTATGTGCAAGTGTAGTATTTCAGTTTTATTTAATTAATTCAGTGTAAATGGTATTTAAAATACCTTGTCTTATTGAGGAAAAACCGTGCCAGATGTGTACGTTGAATCACACTTCCACACACAGAACAGTTACATTTGTGCTTTGTTGTTTTGTAGCTTTTATAGTTGCTGGGGACTTAATTAATTAATTGTGTTAACAGAAGTTTTCTTTCATTCTTTGTTGTTATTCTATGCAGTCAGATTGTGTACTAATACTGGTCAGGGCCAACCGGTTACGAGACTTCGTAGCCGGGCGTACAGCGACTAAAATAAAAAAATATTTGCATTATATTTAATCAATCCTCCAAGCACGTGGCGACCCTGCCAGGATCGTCCCTTCGAATTCTTCTGATAGTAAAAATAGCAGACAGTAGTATTGTTGAAGTTATGTGTAGTTTAGTAGTTGTAGTCTATATTGCATGTATAGATTTGGTAACTAAGCATTTGCAGTTGTCTTGTCATTCTTTTAATGGTATTTTGGCAGAATTTAATTTTTGATGTCTTGTACATGGGTTTGATAATTTTGTGCAATTATGAAGATTTCAATTGTTCGTTAATCGTGTTTGTCGGAAAGCTTTTCGTGTGAATGGTATTGTTGGAGATAAAGTGTCATTGTGTGTAATTTTCGTATAGGGGCGAGTTTTGTATATTTTGTAAATGATTACGTGATCGATGAAAAAGGCAAAAATGATGGATAGTCAGAATGACGAAATTGTTGATATGGCGAACTCGCCAACACAGGACAACAGTATGATGAATAATGAAGTTGAAAACAATTTAATAAGTCTGTAAAATAGGCCGGAACCAGTTCAAAATTTTTCACAATCAAAAAATTTTCGGAATACGAGATTAACGACAGAAGATTCTGGAATAGTATCGGACACAGATAGCTTTAATGCTATGACGAAGGAAGTTAGTTTTACGGGAAATTTTAGGGGCGAAAATAATTTTGAACAAGTTAATATGGAGCAGTTGATGAGTGCAATATTTAATTTGGGATCTGAATTAAAAACAGTGGGATCACAGTTAGGGTCTGAATTAAAAATAGTGGCAACACGGTTAGACTCACAAATAGGAACAATTAAAACAGAGATGGAAACAATGGAAACACGGTTAGACTCACAAATAGGAACAATTAAAACAGAGATGGAAACAATGGAAACACGGTTAGATTCACGAATAGGGACATGTTTCAAAAACAGGAAAGATGAATTAAAGAAAGAAATTAGAGAAGAAGTACAACCGATTTTGAATTCTAACAATAATAGATTAATTGCAGTAGAGATTAGACAAAAGGAACAGGATAGAGAACAGGAAGAAAGAGGTCGCGTGATAGTACAAAAATTTTCAGAGTTGAATTTACAACGTGCACACGATAAGGAAGAAATATTTGAGAGAATCGAGGAATCCGTACTAAATGACAGAATAAATAACCTAACACAACAGTATGAACAGCTAACTACTAAATGTGTCAATACTGAAACCCGAGTCGCGACACTTACGGAAGACGTAAATAAACAGAAAGAACAAATAGGTGACTTATCGGAAAGAGTTGAGGAGATTGCAGATAAATTGACAAGTCTTAGTTTAAATGGGGACAGAGATTCAGATGATACAGCTCCATTGCCATTTGCAGAAACAGAAGAGTACCAGAGCATAAATAAACATGTTGAAAGTCAGGGAAAATTTAATGAACGCGTTAAAAGGGAATTTGAGGCATTACGAAAGCAAGTCAAACAAATTGAAGGCGAAATCGTAGGAAAAGACAGCAGAAGAAATTTAGAATCGCAGATAGCAGAGGGCTTTGAAGAAAATAATTTATTTCATTTACGAGATGCAAGAAGAGAGCGCCAGGCGCGCGAACTTGACGATAATCGACATCCGGACTGGGACAGACGCGGTAGGTCTTTGTCGCCACGAGGAGAAAACTTTGACTATAAACACTCTTTAACTGTTCGGAAATTTAAGATCTTTCGCAATTCTAAGAATGACATACATCCATGTTCATGGTTAGATCAATTTATGTACGCACTTCCACCAAATTGGCCACTAAGTCACAAACCGGAATTTATGTGTGGATATTTAGAAAACGAACCGGCGACGCGCATGCGCGCACTTATTAGAGATTGTAATAATCTAAATGATTTTTATCATGCGTTTCTATCGGCATATTGGTCCGAAAATACACAAGACAGAGTCAAACATAGTCTTATTATGCAGCGTAATTTTAAACACTCTGAGTTCCGCACGCCAGCAGAATACTTTGAAGACATGATTCGAAAGAATCAGTTCCTTTCCAACCCTTATAGCCCGACCGAATTAATTCGCACTTGTTTAACTAAGCTGCCACAATCCATAAGACAAATTGCTTTAGCCGGAAGATGTAAAGACGACATTGAGACTTTTAAGACGTTTCTACAAGAACTTGAGTATGACAACGACGACGGGACTTCTTGTAATTTTTTCAGTAACAGTTGCCACAATAGATTTTCAGAGAGAAGGGATAATGATCGGAACGGACGTTATAGTGGTAATTTTGAAAATGACAGACGTAACAGACAGGACAATAGATACCAGCCTTATGACAATAACAGACGGTTTAACAGAAATTACACAGACAGTTATAATAACGGAAATTCCTACCGGAATGATCAATCATACGGAAACAGTAATCGGTATCATCAAGACAGAAATTATTCATACAATAATAGGAATTCTTACTACAGAAATAACCAGGGTAGTAGATATAACAATAATTTCAGAAGTGACAGTCGAAATTACACAAGAGGTAGTCGTGCAGATAGCCAGGAAAACAGAAATTTTAATAACAGACACAACCAAGAATTTACAGGTAACAGACAGGAGGGACCTAATTGGCATCCTCCGCGTGACAGAAATTCAGAGAGACAAGTGCAAATCGTAGAAATTGATCCGCGAAATGACGGAAATAATCAAAGACGTGACGCCAACAATCGACAATAACTTGTAGCTTCGGCTTCTGGCAGCAATATAGACGGTTCAGAAAGTAATGACACTACAACTTTTCATTACGTACGCCTGGAAGACATGAGAGACATTTTGCTAGACGAAAAGGAACATAATGTAGACGCATTTTTACATCCTGTTATTGAAGTATGTGTGGGTAAGAATAAGTTCACTGCAGTTTTAGATTCTGGGAGCCCATTGAATGTCATTAGTGAATCAGTTTTTCGTATATGTGTAAGAACTATTGCTTGTCCTGTGTTACCTGTTTCTAAAACTACAATTCGAGGCGCTATTTCTGGAAAAAGTGTGGAAGTCAAACAGCAGACCAACCTAAATTTCATTTGTCAAGGATACGAATTTTCTGCTAATTTTATTATTGTTCCATTACGCAACACACAAATTATATTAGGTATGGAGTTTCTTAACACACATAAGGCAATTTTAAACTTTAAAGAAGGAAGTGTGAATTTGACTGTTGCCGGAATGCCGAAAAGTTTGAAATTTTTCGAGTGTTTAACAAAATCTGAATCAGACACAAAATGTTTAAGGTTTCTTATTTCTGATGTTTTCGCTGAGCATTATGACGACAATGTGTTCATTCATGACAACGACAGATACAGAGACGGGATGGATGATATAATTAATAGCGAAGAATTAACTAATGAAAAGGTTAAGAAAGCTGAAGTGCCAGATGACGTTGCAAGAGAAGAACTGCACCAAATTTTGACTTCACATGCTACAGTATTTAGTCATCACACAGGAACTATACAAGGCTTACAATATTTATTTAAAGTAAAAGAACACACACCATTTCGGAGGAAAACTTACGCTATTCCTTTGGCTTACAGAGACAAGGTTAAGAGTGAACTTCAATACATGTTAGATCAAGGCATTATTGAGCCAGCAGTCAGTCTTTATACCAGCCCATTACATGTCGTTCTTAAAAAGGATGGGTCGATTCGTTTGGTTCTGGATTCCAGACAGATAATAATATCATCATTCCTGAAACTGACCGTCCACAAAATTTAGATGAACTTCTTCAACATTTCCATGGAATTAAAGTTTTATCCATGATTGATATGCGCGCAAGTTTTTGGCAAATAGAACTTCACCCTGATTGTAGAAAATACACTGCCTTTTTAGCCTTTGGTAACTGTTATCAATTTCGGAAATTACCGTTTGGACTTACTGTATCTTCAGCAGCATTCATTCGTAGTTTAAACGAAATTTTTACCTGTTTATCTTCGTGACAATATCACTTCATATGTTGACGATATTCTTATTGCTAAACGTTCTTGGAGTGAGCATAACAAAATTTTAGATTCATTATTATGTATTTTTGCAAGAGTTGGCATTACAGTGAACTTGGAAAAATCTGAATTTGGTCGTTCTCAGGTGAAATTTCTTGGTCATATAATTTCTACAGAAGGTATTCTTCCTGATCCAGAGAAACTAGATGCTATTCGTAATTATGCTGTTCCTACTACAAAACGTGATGTTCGTAGTTTCCTTGGTGTCTGTAATTTTCTTAGACGCTTTGTTAGATTGGACGATTTGGCCACACCTCGTTTATGTGAACTATCTGGAAATAATTCTAATTGGTGTTGGGATGAGGAAGCTCAATCAGAATTTGAACAACTTCGTGATGCTTTAGTTGCTGCTCCACTTCTTTCACATCCGGATTTATCTAAAGATTTTTGTTTGGCGACAGACTCATCATACAAAGGCCTAGGTGCACATTTATTTCAAGAGATAGAAGAAAACGGCGTTGTAGTACAGAAAACTATTGCATTTGGAAGTCGTGTTCTCTCTAAATCAGAAAAGAATTATTCGATTACGGAACTTGAAGCTTTGGCTGTTGTATGGGCTTTCACAAAATTTCGCATATTTTTGTATGGGAGACATACTAAGGTTTACACCGATCATCGAGCTCTGGAATTTCTTAAGTCAACAAAATTAACTCATGGAAGATTGTCACGACGGGCGTTGTACCTACAGGAGTTTGATTTTAGTATTGTCTACATACAGGGTTCTTCAAATATTGTTGCTGATGCTTTATCACGTGCACCTATGGGTTTGAAACAAAGTGCTGAAGAGGACTGCAAAGAAAACAATTATTGTTTGATGTATATTCAAGGTGTTGCGTTTGAGAATTTTATTTCGTCTTCGCTCCAGGACATCGCTAAGGAGCAAAATATGGATCCAATCTGGAAGGACATTAAGGAGAAGTGGAGGAGAAAGGAAAGCGTAGCGATTAGACAGTATTATTTAGTACGCAATGATATTCTTTTTAAACGAAAATCGGTCGACAACTCTGTTTGGTTAGTTTGTATTCCTGATGAGTGGGTTAATAAATTGATTTGGTATACACATTTCAGTTATGCGCACTTTGGTCCCAGAAAATGCTTTCATAAATTGCGAGAAAATTGCTACTTCAATAATATGGAAAAACGTATTCGATGTGTTCTTGCCAAATGCAAATTATGTCAAAAGGCTAAGCCGCCAACTATTTCTCACAGAGCACCGTTGTTTCCTATCATTCCAGCGAAATTAAAGGACATGGCTGCAGTCGATTTGTTCGGCCCAGTGGTTCGTTCTACTAATGGTTTTGCGTACATTTTGGTAGCAGTGGAATTGACATCAAAATATGTGTGTTTTACACCTTTACGCAAAGCAACAGCTCGTTCAGTATCTAACGCTTTCATCAAACATTTTCTTAAAGAAGTGGGTCATGTTGATAAGGTTATATCAGATAATGGATCACAGTTTCGCTCTAAAATTTGGCTTCGTACTCTACGGCGTCGTAAGATTAAACCAATTTTCATTTCACTTTTTCACCCTCAATCTAACGCTTCAGAGAGATGGATGAAGGAAATCAATAAATTGTGTCGTCTTTATTGTCATCAGAATCACAGAACTTGGGATCAGTATCTTCATATTTTTCAAAACATTCTGAATGAACTCCCTAATGATTCAACTACTTTACCGTCTATATTGATATTAAAAAATAAAGCACCGACAAATCGCATTTCTGAAATCGTTCCTTTTCCGCCTTCACGGAAACTGCGGCATTCTGAAGTTGTCAACCTGGCTCTACAAAATATTGCATCTGCGGCTGCTAGAAGAGAGAAATCAGCTAAACGTCCTGGTCGTTTAAAAACCTTGTCAGTTGGTCAAAAGGTGTTAATTAAGTCTCACCGTTTGTCTCACAAAGGAAAAGGCTTGTGGGCAAATTTTTTCTGCTTTATAATGGTCCATATAGAGTTCGCAAAATTATTCATGATAACACTGTTGAAGTAGAAACTCTTAAATCTCGACGCTCTAAGGGAATACATCATATATCGAACGTTAAAATTTTTGTGGAATGACATACTTTTGAGAGACTAACAGTTACATGTAAACACACGGAGAGTACAAGGATACCGCGCCGTGTTCTGGCGGCGGCACATACTCAAAGCAACGGTCAAGTCTGCGCGCCGCACAAGGCAGTCGTTGACCGCAAACAATTACTTCCTACGTCACGCGTACCTACAGCTGTTTGAGCGTTCAGTGCGAATGCACTGACAGCCGTAAACAAAATTTCTCTGATTAAATTCAGTATAAAGCTATAGTGACTTGAAAAATTATGTTATTAACGTTCAGTATTTTTCAGGATACGGTTGTATAAAATATTTAAGAACTTCAGGTAAATTCTGTGTGTGTCCGACGTTAAGAGGACTTGCTATCAAGAAATTTTCAGGAAGAATGTAATTTCGAAGAAGAAACTAATAAACTAAAAAGGTAACTATTAATTGAGTTTATTTTTCAGGTAACATATTTCCACTTAGGTACGTACTTTAGACGTAATTTGCTGCTCGCGATTACGTGATTCATACTTCGTGTTAACTGATATTGACAATGATTGTTTAATGAACAAGGTTGTTACTTGTGTATATTATGCATCGCTTGGCTGCACTGCTTTTTCACTGATGTCATATTTTTTATTATGTGCCTGTTGTGCTTATTTATTTAAATTATAATTGTCACCTGATTAATTGTGCTGACTGTGGTTATGTATGTAAGTTATACTTTGTGATTTATCTGCTTGCGCCTTCATGTTTACTTATTAAGATTACATGTGAACATTTATTTGCTTATGCTGATATGAGGCTAATGATCTGTTTATTATGTAAGATACATATTTGCTGCTCTGCATATGGATTGCATATTTACACATTTCTGTTTTGTTGTCATAACTACTCTTTAATTTGGTATATAGAAATGCTGATATGCGGTGTATGAACATGGAGTTTAGGTCACACTATGGTATTAATTATAGGTTGTTCGCTTGGCAGAGCCTCGTTGTAGGAATTGTGCTGCATCCACTTGTTGACATTCTGTTCTCCACTGGTATATTTACTCGCTATTGCATGTTTTGCTTACGCTCAGTGCCTTATATTTTTAAGATAGGAAAATGAACTGCTATAATTCGACGAACGACATTAGTACAAGAAACTTCATAGAAGTCACATGAGCTGGAGGTTTTATGGAAGCTGTATAAATTTACGCTAATAGGAAGGAAGCTAACGATATGACATACCAACACTAGGTTTAGACCATTGACAGTTATTACACTGCATTCTTCGTGAGCAATTGAAATAGTAAGTGACACTTGACACAAGAAATACTCCACATGTTTGCTTCTGTTTTGCCGTGATTCTTGAAGTGGTGTACACACTGTGAAAAATTATGATCATACACACTCTGTACTCGTACTTACTTACTGAAAGTTATTCAAACTAAAGGCTGTTAGAGGTCATGTAGGCATTTCTTTTATTTAATGATGGACGTTGTAACCAAAATGTATTTTATGATTCATAATGAGTAGAAGATATGGGTCAGATGGACTACACAGAGGTTGTGTGTGGACATTGTGTCTGCGGATTGTATGGGATGATGAATTGAAGTTTGCACTAGGATTTTGTCTGTACTTGTTCGTGGAGACTGACTAGAGGAAAGAGTTGTTATGGAAGTGAAATGATATTGGTAATAAGGTTTATATGTATGGACGTATTGAAGAGGTATTATTGAGGTATTGAGATTGTGTGAAGTTAATGATTATTGGAGTTTTGGTGGACAAGAGGCAAGGTAAATGATATTGATGATAAGGTTTATATGTATCGACGTAAGAGGTATTATTGAGGTACTAAGATTATGTGATGCTGATGATTATTGGAGTTTTGGTGGATAAGAGGTAAAGTAAGTGAGGAGCATTTTTTTTTTTTTTTGTTGGTCTATATGGAACAAGGAGGATGAAGATGGCAGACTAGAACACTCAAGTGGAAAGAAGATTGTCTACACACACACTTTGTTAAATCAATAAGCAGTATATACTTTTTTTTGGAGAGAGGAAGCATTTGCATATCTTGGCACACTGACAGTTGTTCAGTAACCGTACATTTTGATTTGGCTTGGCAAACATTGGTCTTGACATGATAACTATGACGTTGACTAACTACACTCCTGGAAATGGAAAAAAGAACACATTGACACCGGTGTGTCAGACCCACCATACTTGCTCCGGACACTGCGAGAGGGCTGTACAAGCAATGATCACACGCACGGCACAGCGGACACACCAGGAACCGCGGTGTTGGCCGTCGAATGGCGCTAGCTGCGCAGCATTTGTGCACCGCCGCCGTCAGTGTCAGCCAGTTTGCCGTGGCATACGGAGCTCCATCGCAGTCTTTAACACTGGTAGCATGCCGCGACAGCGTGGACGTGAACCGTATGTGCAGTTGACGGACTTTGAGCGAGGGCGTATAGTGGGCATGCGGGAGGCTGGGTGGACGTACCGCCGAATTGCTCAACACGTGGGGCGTGAGGTCTCCACAGTACATCGATGTTGTCGCCAGTGGTCGGCGGAAGGTGCACGTGCCCATCGACCTGGGACCGGACCGCAGCGACGCACGGATGCACGCCAAGACCGTAGGATCCTACGCAGTGCCGTAGGGGACCGCACCGCCACTTCCCAGCAAATTAGGGACACTGTTGCTCCTGGGGTATCGGCGAGGACCATTCGCAACCGTCTCCATGAAACTGGGCTACGGTCCCGCACACCGTTAGGCCGTCTTCCGCTCACGCCCCAACATCGTGCAGCCCGCCTCCAGTGGTGTCGCGACAGGCGTGAATGGAGGGACGAATGGAGACGTGTCGTCTTCAGCGATGAGAGTCGCTTCTGCCTTGGTGCCAATGATGGTCGTATGCGTGTTTGGCGCCGTGCAGGTGAGCGCCACAATCAGGACTGCATACGACCGAGGCACACAGGGCCAACACCCGGCATCATGGTGTGGGGAGCGATCCCCTACACTGGCCGTACACCACTGGTGATCGTCGACGGGACACTGAATAGTGCACGGTACATCCAAACCGTCATCGAACCCATCGTTCTACCATTCCTAGACCGGCAAGGGAACTTGCTGTTCCAACAGGACAATGCACGTCCGCATGTATCCCGGGCCACCCAACGTGCTCTAGAAAGTGTAAGTCAACTACCCTGGCCAGCAAGATCTCTGGATCTGTCCCCCATTGAGCATGTTTGGGACTGGATGAAGCGTCGTCTCACGCGGTCTGCACGTCCAGCACGAACGCTGGTCCAACTGAGGCGCCAGGTGGAAATGGCATGGCAAGCCGTTCCACAGGACTACATCCAGCATCTCTATGATCGTCTCCATGGGAGAATAGCAGCCTGCATTGCTGCGAAAGGTGGATATACACTGAACTAGTGCCGACATTGTGCATGCTCTGTTGCCTGTGTCTATGTGCCTGTGGTTCTGTCAGTGTGATCATGTGATGTATCTGACCCCAGGAATGTGTCAATAAAGTTTCCCCTTCCTGGGACAATGAATTCACGGTGTTCTTATTTCAATTTCCAGGAGTGTATTATTGACTGTTATACATTGCTGCCACTACTACTTGATACACAAGTTGAACATAAAATTTTGGACAGAATTGCATTTACACAGTTAACACTATTCAGTTACACAGTAGTACTTAAATGTGGATGAGAGATGAGTGAGTGTGTTTCGTGTGTTTTCCTTTCCTAATCCCAAATAATTGGTACCGATCTATCTCCTAAATATTATTTTACTTGTTTGTTGTGGCTTGCACTGACACCCATAAATATTATAGATTTACTGATATTTGTGTACTTGTAATATTTAATATGACAATTATCTGATATCATTTGTGTGTTTATTATAATTTGTATGTTTAGTGTAAGAGAATTGATAATAATTTTGTAAAAGCAATTGTGTGTGCCTTCAAACTGTTGTTCGTGCTTGCACCTATTCAACATTGCTGGGTGCCACTAGGAGATGTTTAATTTCTGCTGATAAACTCTGATGAACTGTCTAATTAGTGATAGTGAATATTATGGACTGTTACCTGCACTTGTTCAGCATGATGGGTGCCACTAGGAGATGTTTAATTTGTGCTAATGAACTCTGATGAACTATTTAATTAGTGATAGTGAATATTATGGACTTTACCTGCACTTGTTCAACATGATGGGTGCCACTAGGAGATGTTTAATTTGTGCTAATGAACTATGATGAACTACTTAATTAGTGATAGTGAATATTATGGACTGTTACCTGCACCTGTTCAACATTACTGGGTGCCACTGATGGAACTGCTTCTACTGAAATGTCACTTGTTGGTGTCTGCACCTGTTCAACAATGCTGGGAGCTACTGATGGAACTACTTCTACTGAAATGATGTCACTTGTTGCTGTCTGCACCTGCTCATCATTGCTGGGTGCCACTGTTGGAAATGCCCAACCAGTGATGAGATGTCACTTGTTGCTGTCTGCACCTGTTCAACATCGCTGGGTGCCACTGATGGAACTGCATCTACTGACATAATGTCACTTGTGGGTGTCCGCACCTGTTCAACAATGCTGGGTTCTACTGATGGAACTGCTTCTACTGAAATGATGTCACTTGTTGCTGTTTGCACATGTTCAACATTGCTGGGTGACACTGTTGTAACTGCTTCTACTGAAATAATGTCACTTGTTGCTGTCTGCACCTGCTCAACATTGCTGGGTGCCACTGATGGAACTGATTCTACTGAAATGATGTCACTTGTTGGTGTCTGCACCTGTTCAACATTGCTGGGTGCCACTGATGGAACTGCTTCTACTGACATAATGTCACTTGTTGGTGTCTGCACCTGTTCAACATTGCTGGGTGCCACTGATGGAACTGCTTCTACTGACATAATGTCACTTGTTGGTGTCTGCACCTGCTCAACATTACTGGGTGCCACTGATGGACTGCTTCTGCTGAAATGATGTCACTTGTGGTTGTCTGCACCTGTTCAACAATGCTGGGTTCTACTGATGGAACTGCTTCTACTGAAATGATGTCACTTGTTGCTGTTTGCACATGTTCAACATTGCTGGGTGACACTGTTGTAACTGCTTCTACTGAAATAATGTCACTTGTTGCTGTCTGCACCTGCTCAACATTACTGGGTGCCACTGATGGACTGCTTCTGCTGAAATGATGTCACTTGTTGGTGTCTGCGCCTGCTCGCCATTTTTGGGTGCCACTGTTGAAGCTGTTTAAATACTGCTGATGAAATGTTATGAGACTGCTATTTGCACCTGTTGATCATTGCTGGGTGCTACTGTTGGAACTGTCAACTACTCTGAGGAGTTCTACTTGTTTATTGAACTATTGAAAGGATTTTATGTGAATATTTGTATAAACTGATTTTTTGTGTGTTTACTGTTTATGAGATGTTGTGAGACTCTTACCTGCACCTATTCGTCATTGCTGACGCTATTGATTGAATTGTTTAACCACATGATACTTGTGTAAACTATTATGTAAAATCATATGTATGCAAGCATTTGTATTCCTTACTGTATTTTATATATTAGGTTATTGAAGGGTCAGTGCAAAGCCAAAATTTATTTAGTTATGTGATATATACTTATTAATATTACTTTTTAATTTTTGTCTCTATTTTTTGGACGAATTTGGTGGTATTTTCACCACCAATGCTGGCAAAAATACCATCAAATTCTAGCCCGTGGAGGAGGGGCATATGAAAGGTGGCTACACTGAGTCACAGCGCCAGATATTGCGCCAATTATTCAGCCGCCTCCACTGGCAGTGCTTGTCGAGAAGTCGTGGTGGGAGTGCTTATTGAGAAGTGGGCAGGAGGAGTTCTGATGTAGCCGTGACTAGTTGTGAGCACGTTGTATGCAGTTGTTCTGATGGGCTAGACAGCCGATGCTGTTCGATTGCGGATGTTGTAATGATCAGAGTGTATGTTTCGACAATATATATGAAGGTAAAAAAAATATTTTATTTTTTATTTCAAATGTGCTAAATACAATGCCTCTTGGTCACAGGTTCAGTCAACAAAGCATCTGGCTTGTGTTCATGTATTAGACTGTAATTCGGGTTTCTATGTGCAAGTGTAGTATTTCAGTTTTATTTAATTAATTCAGTGTAAATGGTATTTAAAATACCTTGTCTTATTGAGGAAAAACCGTGCCAGATGTGTACGTTGAATCACACTTCCACACACAGAACAGTTACATTTGTGCTTTGTTGTTTCGTAGCTTTTATAGTTGCTGGGGACTTAATTAATTAATTGTGTTAACAGAAGTTTTCTTTCATTCTTTGATGTTATTCTATGCAGTCAGATTGCGTACTAATACTGGTCGGGGCCAACCGGTTACGAGACTTCGTAGCCGGACATACAGCGACTAAAATTAAAAAATATTTCCATTATATTTAATCAAGCCCCCATGCAATATTGTTGACATTAAGTGTTTGTTTCGTGCCATCAGTCCGAAATTGAGTAGAAACATGTGTTTAAAAATGCTCCTGTGTTTTTTCACAGGTCTCCGGTTCGAAAGCTCACATACATTTCAGTTTATTGCGCAATGTGACAACGATCTAACCATAAGATGAGCAAGAAAACTGTTTTTATTGTATCTTTAGGTAAGATGGATTTTCCCATGCTTGTCAACGATATGAACAAGTAAATGTCTTCAGAAGTGTCAGCAGATAACCTGAACGTTAGTTCTGAATTGCGATGCCTTATCTTGGGACAAGGTCGTATTATGGTTCCACGTGCGATGTGCAGTGCTGAGTCACAGTCAACTAGACTTTTGTTTTTATCCGTTAATAACGCAAAAGTAAAATCATCTGCTTATCTTCTATTACGTAAAAGGTATTATTGTCTTAGAAATGAATATCGGCGTGCTACAAAAATCGGCACTCTTTTCAGGGCAGTAACTGCAAGAAATATTTGTAATAACGTCACGTTATATTAGAATTTTATGTTCTTCATCTGTCTGTATTGCAGATAGTTTTTCAGTATCTTTGTGGCCTTTGCGGCGTTGAGAGTCTTTCGTTAGGCACTAGGCCTAAACCTCAGTAAGTACAAAAGATATCATATACACTACTGGCCATTAAAATTGCTACACCAAGAAGAAATGCAGATGATAAACGGGTATCCATTGGACAAATATATTATACTAGGACTGACATGTGATTGCATTTTCACGCAATTTGGGTGCATAGATCCTGAGAAATCAGTACCCAGAACACCCACCTCTGGCCGTAAAAACGGCCTTGATACGCCTGGGCATTGAATCCAACAGAGCTTGGATGGCGTGTACAGTCGAACAATTTCTGTATCCAGAAAGGCCCGTACAGGACCTGCAACATGCGGTCGTGCATTATCCTGCTGAAATGTAGGGTTTCACAGGGATCGAATGAAGAGTAGAGCCACGGGTCGTAACACATCTCAAATGTAACGTCCATTGTTCAAAGTGCTGTCAATGCGAACAGGAGGTGACTGAGACATGTAACCAATGGCACCCCATACCATCAGGCCGGGTGATACGCCAGAATGGCGATGACGAATACACGCTTCCAGTGTGCGTTCACCGCGATGTCGCCAAACACGGATACGACCATGATGATGCTGTAAACAGAACCTGGATTCATCTGAAAAAATCACGTTTTACCATTCGTACACCCAGGTTCGTCGTTGAGTACATCGTCGCAGGCGCTCCTGTCTGTGATGCAGCGTCAAGGGTAACCGCTGCCATGGTCTCCGAGCTGATAGTCCATGCTGCTGCAAACGTCGTCGAACTGTTCGTGCAGATGGTTGTTGTCTTGCAAACGTCCCATCTGTTGACTCAGGGATCGAGACGTGGCTGCACGATCCGTTACACCCATGCGGTTAAGATGCGTGTCATCTCGACTGCTAGTGATACGAGGCCGTTGGGATCCAGCACGGCGTTCAGTATTACCCTCCTGAACCCACAGATTCCATATTCTGCTAACAGTCGTTGGATATCGACCAACGCGAGCAGCAATGTCACGATACGATAAAGCGCAATCGCGATAGGCTACAATTTGACCTTTATCAAAGTCGGAAACGTGATGGTACGCGTTTCTCCTCCTTACACGAGGCATCACAACAACGTTTCACCAGGCGACGCCGATCAACTGCTGTTTGTGTACGAGAAATCGGTTGGAAACTTTCCTCATGTCAGCACGTTGTAGGTGTCGCCACCGGCGCCAGCCTTGTGTGAATGGTCTGAAAAGCTAATCATTTGCATATCACAGCATCTTCTTCCTGTCGGTTAAATTTCGCGTCAGTAACACGTCATCTTCGTGGTGTAGCAATTTTTATGGCCAGTAGTGTACTTAGAGAACGGAAGTCATGGTATGGCGATTCGCACATATACTGATGGCGGTACTATCGCGTACACATGTAAAATGGCAGCTGCCATTGGTACTCAGGCAGTTGATTCACGTGGAAAGGTTTCCGACATGATTATGGCCGCACGACGAGAATTACCAAACGTTGAACGCGGAATGGCAGTTGGAGCTAGACGCATGGCAAATTCCATTTCGGAAACCGTTAGGGAATTCAATATTCCGAGATGCACGGTGTCAAGAGTGTGCCGAGAATACCAGATTTCAGGCATCACCTCTCACCACCGACAACTTCGCTGTACGACCGAGAGTAGTGGTGTTTACGCAGAGTTGTCTGTGATAACAAACAATCAATACTGCACGGCATAACCGCAAAAATCAATATGAGACCTACGACGAACGTATCCGTTAGGACAGTGCGACGAATTTTGGTGTTAACGGTCGATGGCTGCAGAGGAACAATGCGAGTGCTTTTGCTAGTAGCACGACATCGCCTGATGCACCTCTCCTCGGCTCAAGACCATATCGGTTGGACTCTAAACCACTGGAAAACCGTGGCCTGCTCAGATAAGTCTCGATTTCACTTGGTAAGAGCTGATGGTGGGGTTCGAGTGTGGCACAGACCTCACGAAGCCATGGACAGAGGTTCCCAGCAAGGCACTTTGCAAGCTGGTGGTGGTTGCATAGTGGTGTGGGCTGTGTTCACTTGGAATGAACTGTGAGCTCTGGTCGACAGGACATTGAACCCAATCTTCCTTGGGTCTTCAGGTCCAACCCACGCAGTCGTTCAGTGGAAATGATTATGTTCGGCGACTTGGAGGCCATTTGCAGCAAATAATGATGGAATTTTTATGGAGGACAGTGCGCCATGTCACCATGCCACAATTGTTTGCGATTGGTTCTAAGATGATTCTGGACAATTCGAGCGAATCATTTGGCACTCGAATCACCCGACATGAATCCCATTGAACATTTATGAGACATATTCGAAAGGTCTGTTCGTGCACAGTTCCTTGCACCGGCAACACTTTCGCAATTGCGGACGGCTATGGAGGCAGTATCACTCAATACTTCTTCCAACGACTCGATGAGTCCATGTCACATGGAGTTGCTGCACTACGCCAGCCAAAGTGTGCTCTGACATGCTGTTAAGAGGGATCGCATGACTTTTGTCACTTCAGTGAGTACAACGTACACATTACTGCATAATGATTGGACATCATCACCAGTACATAGAAAGAAGGATCCTTTATTGTATGATTATATGATAGCGGAACAAACACTGGTAGCAGTTGCTTCTGTAAAATATCTGGGAGTATGCCTGCGGAACGATTTGAAGTGGAATGATTATATAAAATTAATTGTTGGTAAGGCGGGTGCCAGGTTGAGATTCATTGGGAGAGTCCTTAGAAAATGTAGTCCATCAACAAAGGAGGTGGCTTACAAAACACTCGTTCGACCTAAACTTGAATATTGCTCATCAGGGTGGGATCCGTACCAGGTTGGGTTGACGGAGGAGATAGAGAAGATCCAGAGAAGAGCGGCGCGTTTCGTCACAGGGTTATTTGGTAATCGTGATATCGTTACGGAGATGTTTAGCAAACTCAAGTGGCAGACTGCAAGAGAGGTGCTCTGCATCGCGGTGTAGCTTGCTGTCCAGGTTTCGAGAGGGTGCGTTTCTGGATGAGATATCGAATATATTGCTTCCCCCTACTTATACCTCCAGAGGAGATCACGAATGTAAAATTAGAGAGGTTCGAGCGCTCACGGAGGCTTTCCGGCAGTCGTTCTTCCCGCGAACCATACGCGACTGGAACAGGAAAGGGAGGTAATGACAGTGGTACGTAAAGTGCCCTCCGCCACACACAGTTGGCTGGCTTGCGGAGTATAAATGTAGATGTATATGTACCATCAATAACATACTACCAACTCCCGGGTCTGTAGAGAACAGGAGAGTTGTTCCATTATTTTTCGGATTCCGTTTACTCTTCGTTTCCATTTGACTCTGTCTTCAGTTTCTCCGTTCAACTGCCAGTATTTTCTATTGATCTTTGATTCGTCAATCAATTGCGTTCCTATTCTTTCCGAGCCACGTTTTCCTTCAACAGGGTCAATGTGTTATAGGAAGAACTTTCGTCTCAAAATATGACACATCCAGTTAGATTTTCTATGAAGCATAGTTTTCAAAATGGATTTCCTCCTCTAAACTCGTTTTATCATCGTTTAGTTTGTTATTTTATGTATTCATTTTGTCTTTTACATCCTTCTCAACCATAGTAGATGAAAGCTCTCTTCTTGAGATCCTTATTTCTAACCCGTATAGCGCCACAGTTCGTATATAATTTTGTTCCTTCAGTTCAATATTACTCTTGCTAGTCACCAGACATCTTTATTTTGTGGATGTAACTTTGGATATTGCAAGTCAACATAATTTTCTGTTGTAAAATAAGCGTCGATTACTTTGAGGCTCTTCAGATATTTAAGTTGTTTACCTTATTCAAATTACCTGATTTAGCTACTGGCTTTTCTAACACCAATGTTGCAACACAGCCACTGCTGACTCCAGTGTTGTTGGCTGGCGCGTACTGGCTGTAGAGTTGCGCCTGCGGGAATCTGTGGTATGAGTTCTCCAATACAGCGACCAGTGCAGAGTCGCGAATGTTTCCGCAGCAGATACATTCTTTATTACTTGATACCCACCATTCCTCGGCAGTAACGGCCCAGGTGCCGGTGATGGGTAGATGACAGCGAGTGACGCATTCTGAGATAGCGGCGGCTAGCGGTTAGCAGCGACTTTGCTGATGCAAGAAGCCTTATAAGCTTGGTGGCGTAAGAACCACGCCTTCAGCAACCAGGTAGGCTTAGCAGGTAACAGGATCGATACCTCCAGAGCAAGTCTTATTAATTACCAGCAGGTAGTAGACCCTAGCCCTCCTAGCCGTCCAGGAGTGGTAGTTTGTTCAAATGGTTCAAATGGCTCTGAGCACTATGGGACTTAACTTCTGAGGTCATCAGTCCTCCATAACTCAGAACTACTTAAACCTAACTAATCTAAGGACATCACACACATCCATGCCCGAGGCAGGATTCGAACCTGCGACCGTAGCGACCGTAGCGGTCGTGCGGTTCCAGACTGTAGCGCCTAGAACCGATCGGCCACCCCAGCCGGCGGTAGTGTGTGGGCTCATGTTTCAGTCTATAGCAGATCCATGTCAGGGCGAACACGGCCTCCGACGGTATTCCAGTTACGCTGAGTACAATTGAAAGGAAAATTCTACTTCAGAAAGGTTATGCTTCCGGATTCCAAAAATTGTTCAAAATGGTTCAAATGGCTCTGAGCACTATGCGACTTAACTTCTGAGGTCATCAGTCGCCTAGAACTTAGAACTAATTAAACCTAACTAACCTAAGGGCATCACACACATCCATGCCCGAGGCAGGATTCGGACCTGCGACCGTAGCGGTCACGCGGTTCCAAACTGAAGCGCCTAGAACCGCACGGCCACACCGGCCGGCCAAAAAATTGTTAAAAGGTGGTATAGCACGATGGAGTGCAACATTAAGAGTTGCAGAAGTGTTATTAAAACTGCCGCTATTCAAGACACGTGTGTATTCTAACTCAAGATGACCATTGTATGCATTGTATTGTATGTTAACCGGGGATCTAGAAACGACGGAGAGGCTCCGTCCCCGCCGCAGCCGCAGTGGTCCACAACCCCACGACGACTACCGCAGTCCACTTCACCCCTCTGCCGCCCCACACCGAACCCAGGGTTATTGTGTGGTTCGGCCCCCTGTGGACCCCCCAGGGAACGTCTCACACCAGACGAGTTTAACCCCTATGTTTGCGTGTAATGGTGGTGTACGCGTACGGGAGAACTTGTTTGCGCAGCAATCACCGACATAGTGTAACTGAGGCGGAATAAGGGGAACCAGCCCGCATTCGCTGAGGCAGATGGAAAATCGGCCTAAAAACCATCCGCAGACTGGCCGGTTCGCCGGACCTCGAGACAGATCCGCCGGGCGGATTCGTGCCGGGGACCAGGCGCTCCTTCCCACCCGGAAAGCCGTGCGTTAGACCGCACGGCCAACCGGGCCGGCAAGATGACCATAGCCATGCAGAAATAGCTGGTGACAAAATTTAGAGGCAGGAAACAGAGTGAGGTCTGGAGAGGAAAGATACAGAAGATGTGTGTAAGAGACCATCAAAACTAAGACATAATCAGCTGAAAAGAGAACACACGGAAGAAATAACTCCTAAAGATGTCGACAACTTATGTAAATCCATTTAGAAACCAAGCCGGAAAATTCTGACTAACTTACCTACTAGTGTTCTGGTGGTTCATGTAGTTCTGAACAGATTAAGTGTGAACACAACAGATGGGGCAGATTTGGTTACATAATGATGCTGTCGAAAACATTGTAGTATTCTGCGAAGCTGGAAACCTCAAAATACCAAGCCAGGATAACACAATAAAGGGTGTTACAATACAATAACGATAATCTTTGGGGGGTTATAGATGGTGTCTTGAGAAACAAATTGAGGATAGAAATTAGGACTGCTGATATTTTCAAAAATATCAGAAATCCGATATATCGATATTTAAAAAGTATCACCATCGACAAACGACAAAGTAGAAAGATATCCATATATCGATGAAAATATTATCGACGAATCGTTCTATAAAAATATCGGCTGCTTATTGTAAATGTACCTCTGGTTTTAGAGCTGTGCAATTAAGTATGTATTTGTAACTAGATATTCTGTACATCAGCAAGCTAGCAGCCTTCTTATACCCCTTAAAGCAAAAATATAAAGGAAAACGATGCACGTTCACGCTTGGCAGTAACCACTTTGCTAGCAATGGTAATGCATGTTACGTGGCACAAGAAAAGGTGTCCAACGGGTCCGTCTTTCAGTTTCGTCACATATCGGATTTGTTCGGATCACTTCACGTCGACGTCCCCGTTATTTTCATTTCTGCAAACGCCACCGACCTAGCAACTGTAGTGTCAAAATTGCGTGGTGAAGTTAAACGTTGCAGTTTCTGTTGGTAACGCCGAGAGCCGATTACGTCAGCATCTTCAAAAATGGCTCTGAGCACTATGCGACTTAACTTCTGAGGTTATCAATCGCCTAGAACTTAGAACTAATGAAACCTAACTAACCTAAGGACATCACACACATCCATGCCCGAGGCAGGATTTGAACCTGCGACCGTAGCGTCGCTCGGTTCCAGACTGTAGCGCCTAGAACCGCACGGCCACTCTGCCCGGCTCAGATCTTCCCTCACACGTCTCCGCCCACCAAAAAGACCAATCTTGTCATTTATATTCTTGTTCATTCTTTTCAGAAACTGTTACGCGCTTCACACAGTCAAAGAGAAAGGTCGTACGTGATGAAAGCTCAAAAAGTACTAAGATTCCTTCACACAGTGAAAATAAAATTATGTTCCACTATAATATGAGAACAATTTTAAATATTTACCGAAAATGGCGAAAAATATAACTTTGTCAGTGGGGTCTTTGCTGACGAAGTTCTTAGAACTGTTACGAGGTTGATAAAGAAGTCCTCTGTCGAACAGAGCGTTCAGAAAAGCCTGTTCAGTTCAGTTGCGCTAGCACCAAGACTTCATGGATTGCCAAAGATACACAAAGAACATGTATCTCTAAGGCCTATAGTGAGTGCTAATGGTTCGGCCACCTATTCGATTGCCAAGTTCTTAACAACATTATTACGACTCGGTGTGGGCGGATCGGGTTCGTATATCAAGAATTCGGCACATTTTATCGCTAAATTAAACGGCATAGGGGTACAGCCGGAAGACATACTTGTTAGTTTTGATGTGGTGTTGCTATTCACTATGGTTCCACTTAATGAAGTGTTGCAACAACTGAGTCGGATTTTTCCTCCCGATGCTGTGTAAATGTTGCCTCATAACCACGTGCTTCAAATGGAACGAAGAGTTCTATGAACAGACGGATGGTGTCGCTATGGGGAGCCGCTTAAGCCCGGTTATAACGAACCACTTTATGGAAAAATTCGAGAAGCAGGCATTGGAAACTGCGAACAAGAAACCGAATGTTTGGTTCCGTTACGTAGATGATACGCTTGTTTTGTGGCGGCATGGCAGGGAGGAACTGGATCGTTTTCACAAACATCTGAACGGGATCAATCCGAAGATTCAGTTTGCCAAGGGGGAGGAGGCAGGCGGAAGTTTAAGTTTTCTTGATGTGGTAGTTTTCAAGATAGAAGATGGTAACCTGGGCCACACGCTTTACCAAAACGCACGCACACAGACCGTTACTTACACCTGGATTCGAACCACCACCCACGACAAAAGCGAGGCATAATAAAAACGTTGGCAGATAGAGCAAGGAAAATGACGTCATTATAGAGGTTAACCTTCTGCACCGATCAGTATGAACGATATAGAATAGGGCCTCAGGGTTTGCGCGGCTCCCCCCGTCGGAGGTTCGAGTCCTCCCTCGGACATGGGTGTGTATGTTTTCCTTAGCTTAAGTTAGTTTAAGTTGGGTTGGGTTGTTTTGACAAAGGAGACCAGACAGCGAGGTCATCGGTCTCATCGGATTAGGGAAGGATGGGGAAGGAAATCGGCCGTGCCCTTTGGAAGGAACCATCCCAGCATTTGCCTGGAGCGATTTAGGGAAATCTCGGAAAACCTAAATCAGGATGGCCGGACGCGGGATTGAACCGTCGTCCTCCCGAATGCGAGTCCAGTGTCCAACCACTGCGCCACCTCGCCCGGTAGTTTAAGTAGTGTGTAAGCCTAGCGACCGATGACCTCAGCAGTTTGGACCCATAGGGACTTACCACAAATTTCCAAAAAAGTTTGGCTGCAAATATGCGCCCTTGCTTACAATTCAGTACCGTGAAAACCTTGTATCGATAGTGTCTCCCATGTCCGAAATATGTGCGGTTCAAGTGTTAGGTGATTGACCTTGTACAGTCAATAAACGCACACAGATGTCGCCACTTTAACAAATACGATTGGGGACCTAAAACTATTCTCGCGCTAAATGCACCAGATTCACACACTGCAATCTCCAGTATTCGCGCGAAGTTGAGAATGCCATAATTAAATAAATACTCGACGTTGACACTTGCCACATACTCTGTCCGAAGGGTGTAAACGATAACTGTTTACAGTGTACCGCCGTGGTATAGAGGAAGTCGCGACGAACGATTTGATCTAGGACACTTGTGGTCTTATCAAGTCTGGAAACTGCCTCACATTTGCCTACAAGGAGCATCAAGAAGCATTTCTCCAAAATTACTTGAGGATTGACAGCGACGACAGAAGTGGTAGCGAGTGAAGCCCACGCTGCAGACCCAGCCCACTTTCCGTCAATACCGTGCTGCTTGCAACTGCAGCAAATCCCCAAGTTGCCAAACCTTCACACCACATCACAACACTTCCCGCTTGCTGTGGGCTTCAGTGCAGCCAGCTGGCTACCCTGCGTGATAGTTACTTCCTGTGACTTTCTGTGTTCGCTTTTGCGGTTGTAGGAGTTATTCTTTAATTTGTTGTTAGTCTGTTTTTCGTTGTTACCGTTATTCGTTGTTTACATTATTCATTGTTTCCGTTATTCGTTGTTACTGTCAGTCGTTGTTGCCACTATTCGTTGTGTGGTACTGAACAATGTCAGCGGGAAGTTCGTTGAATGTTATAGTGGAAAAGTGCGATGCCGTTCTCTTGGCCAGGGGATTGCCATACGAGGGCGGTCAGTTGAAATGGTTTGCGCATTACGTGCCGATCTCGTGAATGAAAAACTTAAGCATTGCCCGCTGCTCTCCTTTGAGAACTACTGCAGCTTTGAATATAAACAAAAACATTGTTGAGAAGATTGGGAAGGAAATGTTCGACAAAGAAAAGGAAGTTGAAGAATCATTGAAACTCAACACCCATGGAAAAAAAGGCGTGTGGATAAGCGGATGACCAATATCGATTGGTTTGCATAGGATGCGGTTCGTCGTCACGTACATGATTATTATTGCAGGAAGCAACATCAGACTCTCAGGAAATTACTTGTCACACTTAAAAGAATCAGGCCTTTTTCAAGGCAGTCGCACATCCTTGCCCACAGTTTTTCACAACCTTGGCTTTCACTTGTGTGGCCGTAAGCTGCTGATGGAGCGGGTGGATATAGCTGCATGGCGATGCCAGTTTTTCAGGGACCTGCGGACATCTGTAGCATAAATACCGAAGAAGTGCTATGGCTCAACGAAACGTGGGTCAAGCAGGGCTGGACAGACGATGCAGTTAAAGAAACAATGGCAATGCCTTCTGGCATGGGGGGAGGGGGTCAGACGTACTCTTCTTCACGCACTCACCTCATACGTTTTTCTCCCAATCACTCTCCTGCTTTTCAGATCAAAGAAACAGGAGAGTATCACGATGGAATGAACCACGTTACGTTTACAAAGTGGTTCGAAGATTCACTAATACCAAATCTTGGAAAATAGACAACAATTGTTCAAGGTAATGCTCCTTACCAATCAGTTGTTGTTGGCACCTACCACGGCAAACGGAAAGGAAGAAATGATTGGTTGGCTTCAGCGTCATAAAGTTGATGTAAGTGATGTCCTTAAAATGGTGGAGCTTATGGAAAAAATATCTCTCCATAAGTCACAGTTTCCCTTATACTTGGGTTGCCATCCGGCCCGATATATCAGAACCGTCACCATTATGGGTATTCTTGTCCCAATTTTGTACCAATTTTGCAAAACACTCTTACGAGCTTGGCTCAAGTACTAGCAACGCAATCTGTTAGAGCAACATGTAAATGCAGCCTCAGTTTTATTTATGTCACCAGGTTCAAGTTGACAACATCGTCTCACAGATGGCGTTGCATGTTACATATCGTATATCGATGATGCAATCGCCTTCTAGATCTAGCGCCAACATTCGAGAAAATACCAGACTTCTCCAGTAGCACGATGCTGGAACTATTTAAGCAGCATCACGCGGAAGAATCGGACAGTTCCCATTTGGATAGCGATCTGGTAAGACGATTCTTTCTAAACGTAAGAAGAACAACGAGTGCAAGTTAGTAATGTTTCAAGTAATACCGCAGGTATAAAGTGCGTGAAGCGTACAGCGACGTGCACTTCGATGTCTACAGTGTTATCGTCGACTGTTTACCGCCTCATAAACTTACCATAGCTTACAAAAATGCAAAGGATGGAAAGAGAAAGTGTCACTTTTCGGGTGATTATACAAAAGAGTGTCTTTTGTCTGGAAAGAACTTACGGATCATGAAGCGTCGTGTGAGATCTGTAGCTGTTTCATCTCAGTAACTCACGGAGATAAGGCCGATATGAGGCATCACATTTCTACGAAGAATCATACAAATAGATTCGCGGTAATATCGACACATTCATGATTAAAGAAGATACCCAGAAAGAATTGCTCGTTGCTGCTGCAGAAGTAACTGCAGCTTATAAAGTTATCAGGCATCATCAATTTTTCAGTTCCCTCGACTGTACCGTAAAACTGAATACCGCAACGTATCTCGACTCTAAAATCGCCGCAAAGCAGTCTACAGCCAGCACCAAAGCTACAGCGATTCTTATAAATATTCTCGCATCACACTCCGTCTCCTAATGCATAAAACAATTGCAAGAAGGTTCACTTCGCGACATAGGCGCCGATGCATCGAACCACAAAGATTAAAAGATGATTTAGTTGTTCAATATTTTGCTGAAACTGACAGAATCCAACAGAAGCTGTTGTAGTTTGATTCTCTGAATAACAAAACAGCGGAGACAACTGCAAAGTTTAGTCTAGACACTTTAAGACAACTCCATATTCCATCAGATAAATTAATCGCTTTTTGTTGTTAATGCCCGCAGTTGAGAGAACTCTTAAGCTCTGGATTCCATTAAAACAATTTTTTGACGCCGAAGACAGGCCACCTAAAATAATTTCAGATTTTTTGTATTCCGGTTAGTGAAATTTACTTTATGTTTCTGTAGTCAAACTTGCCTCTGTTTGAAAAAAAAAAAAAAGATAAAGCGCATGAAGAAGAATAAAGTCTCGATAATTGAAAGAAGAAATATGTTAATCGCCACTCGAAGATGTCCGAATGAAAGAAAGACGGCCAATTTTATTGGCATGTAAAGTAAGAGCAATTTGAACAAATTAAAGAATGAGTGCCTTAGCCAAGAAATAATTAATTTGATTTCGAAATTTGAGGAAGATTGAATGTGTTTTTATATCATAGCATTTGATTACCTAGAGAAATAGGGTATTTCTTTTAATAAATATCAAGTGTTTGAGTGGATGATGCTATCTGAAGTCCTAGATTGGATGATAATTGAAAACACTATTATTTACCTAACTAAAAATGGTGCAATGGTTTAAGGCGACGATTGCCTTAAGGAATATGTGTATCTGAAGAGCTTTTGAGAAACTAAGCGTGACTTGGAAGAATGGGCTGGGTTGTTTGGGGGAGGAGACCAAACAGCGAAGTCATCGGTCTCATCGGATTAGGGAAGGACGGGGAAGGAAGTCGGACGTGCCCTTTCAAAGGAACCATCCCGGCATTTCCCTGGAGAGATTTAGGGAAATCACGGAAAACCTAAATCAGGATGGCCGGACGCCGGATTGAACTCCCGAATGCGAGTCCAGTGTGCTTACCACTGCACCACCTCGCTCGGTCGGAAGAATGGAAGTGGAAGAAACGTGGATTTACTTTCTTAAGGAATCCAGAAGTCCTGAACGCAAATGCCAGCTGCTAAAATTACGCGAGTATTTGTTTTCTATTCCCGCAGACAACGTCACTGTGGAAAGAGTATGTTCGCTGATGTCGGCCCTGTGGACTGATGGAAGAAATCGACTGCTGCCCATGGGATTTAAATCCAGAGACCTTGGAGGCCATGGCACAGGCCCTACTCTACATAGCTAATGTTGACCATACGTCAGAGTTAGAAGCAGGCGCACTCGCAAATGAAAATGTGCTGGAGCACCGTCAAGCATGGACCACATGTTCAAGCGTTGGTTCAGTGGGACATCACCATGTACATCTGGAAGTACAGTCCGCAGAAACTGCACGTACTGCTGTCCTTTTAGTCTCTGTGGTAGGAAGTGTGGTCCAATTATGCGGTCTCCAAGCAGTCCTGCCAAAACGCTGCTGATGTCGTTATACGTGTGTTGCATTAGGATTGATATTGGCCCAAATGTGACAGTTATGGTAATTAAAAATATTGTCAAATGGTAAATCCAGCTTCATCCGTGAACAGAATACTGCTTACAAACAGGGAATTCAGGGTACACTGTTGTTGCATCCACTGGCAGAAATTCTCTCTAGGAGGGAAGTCTGCATCGTTGAGTGCTTGCACTCGCTGGAGATGATATGGATAGAGTACTTGCCGATGTAAAACCCGCCACACACTGCTATGACCCAGAGCATGCTCATGGATAGCAACCCTCCTTGTTGAAGCACTCGGACGTTCGTGTACAATGCGTTAACACCCTTTACACAACATCGGGTGTAATAGATCTGGGTCGTACATGATGTGCGAAACTCCCGGTTTCTCTAAGGCGCTGATGTAACCGGCTAAATGCAGGCCTGTCGGGCTGCCTGTGGAGAGCAAAAGCTTCTTCATTGTGCAGCCTCAAGGGCACTGCCATTCGCTTTGTCATACATAAAGTGAATGTCAGAGTACTCTTCACTGACGTAACCTCTGTCCATGGTGCCTTCTCGTTCGTAACTGATTGTGAGACCAGTGCAGCGCAGTGCATGGAAAGCGAAAGGGAAGTAATTGCGATTGCGTGAAGAAACAGATGGTCGATCCCAAACCTTGAGGTACCAACCTAAATACCGCGGTATCCTGAGGTGTTTACACTTGCTTCCTAAGTCGAGTTAATGCGATACCTCTGCAACAGTTTATTTGCAGACCCATGTTTCAACTACTTTTGGCCTGTACTTATTGTGCGTGAATTACTGATCATCACTTCTGTAGCTAGAGGCCATTGGTTTCGAGTTATTAAAGAAAAGCGTACAGAAGTGACCTGCAAACGCAGTCCCACCACAATACTCACCGACCACCGGTCAGGATTTTTAGTATGTTTGTTGTTCATGACACTCCCTCCCACCACCGTACTAAAATTTACGACTAATTGGATTATTTCTCACAGTCGATCTTTTTAGGGTTCCGTGCCTCAATCTATACAAACTGAACCCTTATATGATCGTTTTATTGTCCGCCCGTCCATCTGTCTGTCAGATTATTAAGAACAGGGGAACGCATCACATTCAAATTTCTGTCACATATTGAGGTCCATGGTCCCTTGTAGGTGGAACAATTTTAAGTATCTAAGTTAACGCAATCAAAATATAGGGACATTTATGTCACATATTTTAATAACCGAAAACTCACTCGTCAGAATCCATATTGTACTTCCTATTGACCTAAAATCTTGCAATTTGGCAAGAAGCAAGGTTTCACAGTACAAGTAAAGGAAAAAATCCGAAATTTGTTAATTTATAATTATATAACACAAAAAATACTTTGTCATTTTTCATTCGTCTGTGAAGACTCCTTTATCTCTTGAACAGGTGGGCGTATCACATTCAGTTTTATGTCGGTTACTAAAAAAAGTCTATGGTTCCTTGCCGGTGTACACATTTTAAGCTTATAAGTCAATGCAGTTAAAAGCTACGGCCATTTACGAGGGCAGTTCAATAAGTAATGCAACACATTTTTTTTCTGAAACAGGGGTTGTTTTATTCAGCATTGAAATACACCAGGTTATTCCCCAATCTTTTAGCTACACAACACTATTTTTCAACGTAATCTCCATTCAATGCTACGGCCTTACGCCACCTTGAAATGAGGGCCTGTATGCCTGCACGGTACCATTCCACTGGTCGATGTCGGAGCCAACGTCGTACTGCATCAATAACTTCTTCATCATCCGCGTAGTGCCTCCCACGGATTGCGTCCTTCATTGGGCCAAACATATGGAAATCCGACGGTGCGAGATCGGGGCTGTAGGGTGCATGAGGAAGAACAGTCCACTGAAGTTTTGTGAGCTCCTCTCGGGTGCGAAGACTTGTGTGAGGTCTTGCGTTGTCATGAAGAAGGAGAAGTTCGTTCAGATTTTTGTGCCTACGAACACGCTGAAGTCGTTTCTTCAATTTCTGAAGAGTAGCACAATAAACTTCAGAGTTGATCGTTTGACCATGGGGAAGGACATCGAACAGAATAACCCCTTCAGCGTCCCAGAAGACTGTAACCATGACTTTACCGGCTGAGGGTATGGCTTTAAACTTTTTCTTGGTAGGGGAGTGGGTGTGGCGCCACTCCATTGATTGCCTTTTTGTTTCAGGTTCGAAGTGATGAACCCATGTTTCATCGCCTGTAACAATCTTTGACAAGAAATTGTCACCCTCAGCCACATGACGAGCAAGCAATTCCGCACAGATGGTTCTCCTTTGCTCTTTATGGTGTTCGGTTAGACAACGAGGGACCCAGCGGGAACAAACCTTTGAATATCCTAACTGGTGAACAATTGTGACAGCACTACCAACAGAGATGTCAAATTGAGCACTGAGTTGTTTGATGGTGATCCGTCGATCATCTCGAATGAGTGTGTTCGCACGCTCCGCCATTGCAGGAGTCACAGCTGTGCACGGCGGGCCCGCACGTGGGAGATCAGACAGTCTTGCTTGACCTTGCGGCAATGATGACAAACGCTTTGCCCAACGACTCACCGTGCTTTTGTCCACTGACAGATCACCGTAGACATTCTGCAAGCGCCTATGAATATCTGAGATGCCCTGGTTTTCCGCCCAAAGAAACTCGATCACTGCCCGTTGTTTGCAACGCACATCCGTTACAGACGCCATTTTAACAGCCCTGTACAGCGCTGCCACCTGTCGGAAGTCAATGAAACTATACGAGACGAAGCGGGAATGTTTGAAAATATTCCACAAGAAATTTCCGTATTCTTAAATCAAAATTGGCCGAGAAAAAAAATGTGTTGCATTACTCATTGAACTGCCCTCGAATGTCAAATACTTTGACACTCGAAAACTCACTCATCAAAACCTACAGGATATTTACTGTTGGCTTAGAATAATGAAATTTGGCAAGAAGCAACGGTTCACAGTACAAGTTAAGGAAAAATTCGAAAACTGTTAATTTTTAAGTATATAACACGAAAAAAACACCTTTTTTTTGCAGTTTTTCATCCTTCTGCCTGGCTGTCCGTCTGCTAAGTCCCCTTTATCTCTTGAGCAGGTTGGCGTATCACATTCCTTTATATGTCACATACTAAGGTCTATAGTCCCTTGGCGATGTAAAAATTTTAAGCTTCTAAGTCAATGCACTCAAAAGATACAGCAATGTACGTCACATATTTTTATACTTGCAAACTTACTAATCAAAACTTATAGTGTACTTCCCGTTGACATAGAACCGCGAAATTCGGTAAGAAGCAAAGCTTCACAGTACAAATAAAATACAGAATCTGAAAACTGTTACACTGTAATTATGTCACGTAAAAATATATTTTTCCCATTTGAGCGTTCATTGCATTAACATCTATCAAAAACATAATAAACGAATGTTACCGCATGCCAACACGTATTTTAGTAAGTAAATAAAAATTATTTCATTAAACTTCTATATCTACATAAATAAACTATGACCGGGCTAGTCTGAGGAACTACGTACTGAAGAAAGTTTGACAAGGCTTTGGAATTCCCGTGATCAGTATCTTGCCAGTATCTATATCGAAAACAGGCAAAAATTGTTAAGATTCTCGATTCCCAGGATGGATGAACTATGTACATACGTAATTAAGTTTGCACGGAACCGTCAGTGCGCGAGTCCTAATCGCACTTGGCCAATTTTTTTGGCCTTCATTGACAGGACTACTACGCAATCGACTTACAATTGGTGTGTGTGTGTGTGTGTGTGTGTGTGTGTGTGTGTGTGAAATCTTATGGGACTTAACTGCTAAGGTCATCAATCCCTAAGCTTACACACTACTTACCCTAATTTTTCCAAGGACAAATACACACACCCATGCCCGAGGGAGGACTCAAACCTCCGCCTGGATCAGCCGCACAGTCTATGACTGCAGCGCCTTAGACCGCCCGGCTAATCCCTACAATTGGTCGTCTATTCCGTTAACATTACTGATTTAAACATTCCCGTGAGAATAATGAAAGAAAAAATACATTATGCCAGAACTAATCACGTTTACAGTTAGATCTAATATTAATCCTTACAAGTACAGCAGTTTCGTAGTAAGAAGGCCAGACAAATAATACGATTTAATTGTTAATTTTATGCCGTTAAAAAGAATTCACAAAACTGTGAGGTTAAATTTACGCATTTGTAAATCTGACTTCATTTTGTAATCATTGAAATAGCATTTCATAACCTCTCCATCCGTGAAATTTAATTACGACTCCTTCTTCCCTTCTGGGTGCTCGACTTTATTTTGTCTGGCAGTGTAATTAGAAACCGTCAGTATTACTGTCATTATTATATTTCTAGGGTTTGGGGTTCTAGGTTGATTGACGCACATCTCGATGTTATTTCATCACTGTAAAAGGGGGCGGGATGGGAAAGAGGCGGAAATGAAAAAAAAAGACTTACTTAAAACGATCTATGTAAGTGTTGAATCCACAGTTTTTAGGGGTATCTGGTGACATTTAAGCCCGAGTTTAAACAAGGGAGCAGGTAACGCCGAGTAATCCGCTAGTAATTTAAATAAATGAGTATCCATAAGATTGCTAAATTGAGGACTACCTCAGCATGGTTCTCGGTTGTTGGGCACTGACTGCAGCGTTTTATTTGACACCATCTGGTATAGAATAATGTGAGGCAACACGATCCAAGACACCAAGAATGAGTAACTGTTTACTTTGTGTTAGCCTCATCTGTGTAGCAGAAGTTTTACAGTGCCGTACGTCAGGTGTGATTCTCCCTTTTTCAATTTTTGCCTTTGTATTCATTTTCCGATAGGTTTCGTAACAAAATTTAATCAGCGATACTCTGTACACAACAAACCGCAGGCTATTTTGATCTCGTAAAGTATTATTCTAAATGTGGAACAAAATGGTTCAAATGGCTCTGAGCACTCTGGGACTTAACATCTGAGGTCATCAGTCCCCTAGAATTTTGATCTACTTAAACCTGACTAACCTAAGGACATCACACACATCCATGCCCGAGGCAGGATTCGAACCTGCGACCGTAGCGGTCGCGTGGTTACAGACTTTAGCGCCTACAACCGCTCGGTCATCCCGGCCGGCAATGTGGAACAGATGCGTATGATCAGTGCGCTTTTGCCTGATACGAAACGCTTAGTGTATTGTAACTCATACTGCGATGTGGTCCAGCTCTGGTTCACATATTACAATTTACAGTAGGAGAAAGACAATCGGTTTCGGAGGATAAATGCAATATGTATTTGGAAACGGCCCTTAAATTGCATTTTACTTTGCTTCTACGTGGATATTTACGCGTCTAAATTTGTTCTCCATTCCACAAATTCCTGATTACTGAGTCATATATCTGAACGTTACTTTTCAAATAGATTGAGATTGTTGTTGAGAGATGTAATACACCATCGCACCCGTGTGAACTACGGGCGAGTGACAGAAATAGTCGGTTTCCGTTCAAGCCTTTCCTACTACACTACTGGCCATTAAAATTGCTACACCACGAAGATGACGTGCTACAGACGCGAAATTTAACCGACAGGAAGAAGATGCTGTGACATGCAAATGATTAGCTTTTTAGAGAATTCACACAAGGTTGGTGCCGGAGGCGACACCTACAACGTGCTGACATGAGGAAAGTTTCCAATCGATTTCTCATACACAAGCATAAGTTGACCGGCGTTGCCTGGTGAAACGTTGTTGCGATGCCTCGTGGAAGGAGGAGAACTGCGTTCCATCACGTTTCTGACTTTGATAAAGGTCGGATTGTAGCCTATCGCGATTGCGCTTTATCGTATCGCGACATTGCTGCTCGCGTTGGTCGAGATCCAATGACTGTTAGCAGAATATGGAATCGGTGGGTTCAGAAGGGTAATTCGGAACGCCGTGCTGGATCCCAACGGCCTCGTATCACTAGCAGTCAAGATGACAGGCATCTTATCCGCATGGCTGTATCGGGTCGTGCAGCAACGTCTCGATCCCTGAGTCAACAGATGGGGACGTTTGCAAGACAACAACCATCTGCACGAACAGTTCGACGACGTTGGCAGCAACATGGACTATCAGCTCGGAGACTATGGCTGCGTTGCCCTTGACGCTGCATCACAGACAGGAGCGCCTGCGATGGTGTACTCAACGACGAACCTGGGTGCACGAGTGGCAAAACGTCAGTTTTTCGGATGAATCCAGGTTCTGTTTACAGCATCATGATGGTCGTATCCGTGTTTGGCGACATCGGGGTGAACGCACATTGAAAGCGTGTATTCGTCATCGCCATACTGGCGTATCACCAGGCGTGATGGTATGGGGTGCCATTGGTTACACGTCTCGGTCACCTCTTGTTCGCATTGACAGCACTTTGAACAGTGGGCGTTACATTTCAGATGTGTTACGACCCGTGGCTCTACCCTTTATTCGATCCCTGCGAAACCCTACATTTCAACAGGACAATGCACGACCCCATGTTGGAGGTCCTGTACGGGCCTTTCTGGATACAGAAAATGTTCGACTGCTGCCCTTGCCAGCACTTTCTCCAGATCTCTCACCAACTGAAAACGTCTGGTCAATGGTGGCTGAGCAACTGGCTCGTCACAATACGCAAGTCACTACTCTTGATGAACTGTGGTATCGTGTTGAAGCTGCAGCTGTGCCTGTCCACGCCATCCAAGCTCTGTTTGACTCATTGCCCAGGCGTATCAAGGCCGTTATTACGGCCAGAGGTGGTTGTTGTGGGTACTGATTGCTCAGGATCTATGCAGCCAAATTGCGTGAAAATGTAATCACATGTCAGTTCTAGTATAATATGTTTGTCCAATGAATACCCATTTATCATCTGCATTTCTTCTTGGTGTAGCAATTTTAATGGCCAGTGGTGTATAACTCTGAGAACACAGTTATGTCTACAATCGACTGAATTCTCCGCTAACTGCAACGGCTACTGGGCGCCTGTTCAGACTCATGCCTCTATTTACAAGGAACTTTTCAACAGCCTCATATTCCGAATCTAAATGTTTAATTTGCCGGCCCACGGTATGGAGTTTATGCCTTTAGCGTTACCTTCGAAGCACTGAGAGAACACATTTTTTAAATCGTACCGTCGCAGCATGCTCCTGCCAAAACAAATGCAAATATTTCGAAATACAGATTAGCCTCAGCGGTACCTTTAAGAACTAAATTTGAATTTTGACTTGATTCTTATTTGCCCACCAATGTGAATATCACTCATGACGAATGATTCATCATAACATTGACCGCAAGGTTTGCTCATATCTTGACCATTTCATTCTGTAGATTCAGTTAATTGATGAGTCCTGAGGCAGAGTGATCTTTGACCGGGGTAAAAGAGTTAATGAATTTTATCCGTGGTGGATGCTGCTCCGCTTCGTGTCTATTCCTTTAAAGGGTATAGGATAAAATCCGCTACCAGTGACAATACTGAAGGTGACTTATTTAAGACACGACCGGTTTCAAGCCTGTTCCTATCTTCAGCTGATTATACATTTATATTCATATTGCCAAAATCATTGTTAGAGTTCGTTATAGCTACAGTATCCAAAGCGTTGCTACATATTTGCCACATTTTTCACGAACACATATCGATTTTCAAGTATTAATGCACATTTGTGACCATTGTAATTAACTGAACTGGCATCTTACACCTTCAACATAATAATGGAAAATTAGATGTTAATAATTGTAAATAAGACCTGAACTCTCAACATTCAACGTGTTTACGTTGGAATAGAGAGTGATGGATTTTTTTTTACTTCATTTTTTTATCGTAACCTCTGTATTCCAGTGTAAACACGTTGGATGTTGCGAGTTTTATTTACAGTTATTAACATATAAACTGTCATTACTGAATTAAAAACATAATACATCTATTAAAACAATGTGCAGTTAATGCGCGAAAATCGAAATGTGTTTGTAAAAAGTATGACAAATGTGCAGTTATGGTGCTGCAGCTACACTGAGCCGGCCGGAGTGGCCGTGCGGTTCTAGGCGCTGCAGTCTGGAACCGAGCGACCGCTACGGTCGCAGGTTCGAATCCTGTCTCGGGCATGGATGTGTGTGATGTCCTTAGGTTAGTTAGGTTTAATTAGTTCTAAGTTCTAGGCGACTGATGACCTCAGCAGTTAAGTCGCATAGTGCTCAGCGCCATTTGAACCATTTGAGCTACACTGAACTGCAAGATTGAATGTGGAAACATGAAAATAAAAGTATATATGCCTGAAGATGGCGCAAGCTCCAAACTAGTCGTGTCTTAAGTAAATCATCCAGTGCTTCCTTTCTAAAATTTTAGGTGCCGGAACACACCTCTTCAGCCACAAATCCCCCCCCCCCCCCCCACTCCATCCCCACCACCCATAAAAATGTCAAGTTTCCACTTTTGATAACTTGTGATAAAATTTAAAATGAGAAATCATTTTTTGCAAAATACTGTTCTAAAATTCCAGTCTTTCAAACATAATTTCTTACAAACTTGAGCTCCACGAGCAAAGGAAAAGGATATTTATGTATCGGTTCGAAAGGTTGCCAACTTGTAGCCACGCATGCGCCTTGCGCGCAGTTGATCAGCATTTATGGCATGAGTAGACACGGAAGAAACAAGATACTGTGAAAGTACATTATACAGAATCCCTCGTTTTCAAACACACTTTACGTTATTTATTTCCATTGACATACATAAACGACAAGCCGCCATGCTACTGCGTCGCTGAGGTTGCTGGCAGTCGTAAACAAAGGGCGATATGTACCGACCACAGCTACTGAATGAAGCTCAACATATCTTGGTTTTGATTATACGAGAGCGTGCTGAAAAGCAATGCTTCAAAGTTTTTTGTGTGAAAACTCTTAAGCTTTTTAAATACAATACAGAACCAAAGAAACTGATACACCTGCCTTATTTTGTATAGAGCCCGCGCGAGCACGCAGAAGTGCCGCAACACGATGTGGCATGGACTTGACTGGAATTGACACCATGAATCCGGCAGGGCTGTGCATAAATCCGTGAGAGTACAAGGGGGTGGAGATCCCTTCTGAACAGCACGTTGCAAGGCATCTCAGATATGCTCAATAATGTTCATGTCGGGGGAGCTTGGTAGTCAGCGGAAGTTTTTAAACTCAGAAGACTGTTGCTGGAGCCACTTCTAGCAACTCTCGACGTGTAGGGTGTCGCATTGTCCTGCTGGAATTGTCCAAGTCCGTCGGAATGCACAGTGGACGTGAATGGATGCAGGTGATTAGACAGGATGCTTACGTACGTGTCATCTGTCAAAGTCGTACTTAAACGTATCAGGGATCCCATATCACTCCAACTGCACACTCCACACACTATTACAGAGCCTTCGTCAGCTTGAAAAGTCCCGTGCTGACATTCAGGGTCCATGGATTCATGAGCTTGTCTCCATACCTGTATACGTCTATCCGTTCGATACTATTTGAAACCAGACTCGTCCGACCAGGCAACATGTTTCTAGTCATCAACAGGCCAATGTCGGAATTGACGGGCCCAGGCGAGGCGTAAACTTTGTATCGTGCACTCATCAAGGGTACACGAGTGGGCCTTCGGCTCAAAAAGCCCATATTGATGATGTGTCGTTGAATGGTTCGCACGCTGACACTTGTTGATATTCCAGCATTGAAATCTACAACAAATTTGCGGAAGCGTTGCACTTCTATCGCGTTGAACGATTCTCTTCAGTCGTCGTTGGTCCCGTTCTTTCAGGATTTTTTCCCTGCCGCAGCGATGTCGGGGATTTGATGTTTTACCGGATTCCTGGTATTCACGGTACAGTCGTGAAATGGTCGTTCGGAAAAGTCCCCACTTCATAGCTACCTCGGAGATGCTGTGTCCCATCGCTAGTGCGCCGACCGTTAAACACCACGTTCAAACTCACTTAAAGTCTTGAGAACCTGCCATTATAGCAGCAATAACCGATCTAACAACTGCGCCAGACACTTGTCTTGTAGGCATTGCCGACCGCCCGCAGCGGCGTATTCTGCCTGATCACATATCTGCATTTGAATACGCATGCCTATACCAGTTTCTTTGGCGTTTCAGTGTGAGACTAACATTAACATTCTACATCTTTATTCTCCATACATATTTATTTCTCCACATAGTCATCCTAGCGACGAACACATTTTTCCCAACTAGAGACCAGTTTGTTGATATCGTCACTATACACGGAGCTGACACATGTTATGGCGTACTCCTAATGTCATGTCGGACCTCCTTTTACCCGGCGTAGTGCAGAAACTCGACGTGGCATGGACTCAACAACTAGTTGGAAGTCCCCTGCAGAAGTATTGATCCATATTTGCGACAGTGTTTATTATATCTCTTTAAAAAAATAATGTAACTATTTATTTTGAGGAAACACTCTCCTAGTAAATTTGTTTGTCCTTTGATTTATCGTGATCTGTTACTGATTTTTAGTGTAGTTAGGTTTTACTTTTAGCTTTCAAAAAAGTACAAAAGAGATATAATAAGCAAAATAATGAATTTCGTAGGTTGCCAATTACGTATTATATCTGGTTTTATCGAGCGCCAGGCTCCCTACAAATTATTGTAAACGCAATAGCGTAGTATTACTCAGCTCCATATTACTATCACAGAAAATAGACAAGTTTTAATAAAATTATTTCACTGGATTCCTTCAATTAATCTTACTGAATATTTTAACATAATTTCTTCCGCTCCGGCTATCAGACATTGTGCTGTGAAAAAATATTTTTAAATGTACCGCGTAAAGGCGGCTAATTGTTAACAGTCAGAGATCACTGTTACTCGCTCCGCAGCAGCTGGAAACATGCTAAATAATTTTCATTAAATATTCTTTCCATAGGATAAATGTGGCGTAGGTTCTTGAAATAACACACGGAGATCACTTTATACTAATATATTATTACCAGGACACAGTTTACCCCATTAAATATTTGCAATTACGTTACGACAGAAACAAATGCTAGCGCAGCACAATAGCTTGCGTACCTTATTCCAGCTAACACCAGAACGAACAGAACAAAACAGACTAGACAGAAGAATGAACATTGCATTGTGTTTTATGCTCTTACAAAGATGATAATACTTCTTTTAATTACTCACGCATTATAATCTCATACAATAAAAATAATGTCTTTTCTGCATCTATCGATCTATATTGTATATTTTTCCAGTTAGTGTTATTACCTTTCGCAGATAAATCGATGTTTGCAATTCATTTTGAGTCACATACAGTCATTTTTTTTTCACCTCGATAATGGTGAATATTGCAAAAGGGACACTACATGTTCCTGCTGCAGGATTTTGTGCACGAATTGATTGTCCCATAAATTTTCGAAGGGATTTACGAGTATGTCGGACGATCTGGGTCGCCAAATCATTCGCTTGAATTGTCCAGAGTGTTCTTCAAACCAATCGCGAACAACTATGGCCCACTGACATGGCGCTTTGTCATCCATAACAATTCAATCGTTATAATTTCATAGGCTTCCGCGACCAGAGTCAGTTGACAGAAAAGTTTCCTGGGTCTGTTACCGCGTCCTAAAGCCCGGTCCACACGCAACGATCTGTCTGCGCAGACATCGGCGCAGATGTCTGTACATGCAAAAGATCGCTGCAAATGTGGTGTGTTCACACGACACAAACCCCAATCTACTACTCGCCCGCCATCTGTCGGTGTAGAAAAGAAATATCAGTGGCAAGCGACTACGCTCCCCGTAAACGTCAAAAATTTAATTCAGTTATTTTGAAATATAGAAATGGAGGAAGTTCTGTTGTGGTCTGTGTTCGCAACTTGTGTTGCAAAAAACATTCAGACCAACCGCAGGAAACAGAGAAAGCGGTCAAAATGGTGCAGACAGTGGCTGCTAAAGTGAAAGCAGTTTTCTCACGTACATTTACTGCGAGAGTTGCGGGACGAACCTGTTTTGTTTTACATTACCTCGTGTTCCATTTCCTGGCACATTGACACTCCAATTTCATCTTCAGTTGTACTCCTGCTTGGTCTTGGCGTTTCTTGATCACTAAGAAAGCCAAGTAGGTCAAAATACCATAACGTTGGCTGGTATACTTGATCTACTCTTGCACCAGATCTAGATTTCTGAACTTTGGATAACTCTTTTCGGTAAACAGTTCGCTGAAAGACTTAATTTACTTGACTTGCCTTCATGAACTCACCCTTCAGGACAGCGTAAATAGCTTCACATGTGTTGGGTATTATTTTACTCAACGCTTGTTTCGATATTGCAGTTGAAAATTCCAAATCCTTGTAGCTCCTTCCTGTTGCTAGGAATCTTAATGTTACCGACAGCCGTCCATGAGGAGAAATTGCCCTTCTCATACAAGTATTTTTTCTCGTAATATGAGGGGTTACAAGCTTTAAGAGATAATTATAAGTTTCGACACCCATCCGCAAATAATTTCGCCAGTTCGCAACGAATTTTTTTTTTTTTTTTAATTACCGTTTCTCTGTTTGCCGAGGCGTCAACTGCCCGCAATTTTTCAATTAGAGCATTGTGTGGTGCTGTCTTTTTGTCTCGGTTACTATATTCTTTACTTTTAATCTTCCACAAACATAAGTGGTTTCTATATATTTCAATGAATTCACTTACAAACTCTCGAGAACACTGACGAGTATCAGCCATTTTAATGTCTTGTGCGCACAAATACGAACACTAGACTGAGCAAACAGCTGTTTCGCGCCAGATCTGTGGCGATCTCCTGTCCACACGCTCCAACTTGTCTGCGCAGATGTGGTTTGAACCCACAGATTTGAGAGGTTTCGCTCAAACCTCCAACTCCAACTTCCAGGTTTGCACACACCTCAGGTTGGTGCAAATCTTCTGTCCACACGCAACGATCTGTCTGCGCAGATGTGATGTGCGCAGACATTTGCGCAGACAGATTGTTGCGTGTGGACGGGCCATAATGTATAAAACTACTGCTGCTGGAGGTAAACCAACGTTTCGGCCACGGTTGCAGCGGCTTTCTTCTGGGTCTACTGGTGCGTTCTAGCACTTTATAGAACGCCTAAAGGGAGAAACAATTTTATCTACGGACATCATGGTCAGCTTTGACGTGGAGTCACTATTTACGAACGTGCTAGTAGATGAAACTGGGAAAAATTGGAAATTAGTGGTAAGGATTATGGGACCAAATTGCTGAGGTCATCGTTCTCTAGGCTTACACGCTAATTAAACTAACTTAAACTAACTTACGCTAAGGACAACACACACACACACACACACACGCCCGTGGGAGAACTCGAACCTCCGACGGCGGAGCCGCGCGAACCCTGACAAGACGCCCTAGACCGCACCGCTATCCCGCGCGGCAGTTGATGAAACTATCCACATCCTTCAGGAGCATGTCCGTCCAGACATATGCGACGTGGTTGAGTTGTGCCTGACTTCAACGTACTTCAAACGGAAAGAAAGGTACTACGAACAGACAGACGGCCTAGCAATAGGGTCTCCCCTATCTCCGCTGACAGCCGCCATATTCATGGAAGCCTTTGAATCAAAAGCCCTTGGTTTACCTCCTTTACTGCCACGTTGCTGGTTCAGATGCGTGGACGACACGTTCGCTATACGGCCTCATGGCGAAACGGAGGTACACAATATTCACCAATATTTGAAGAACATGCACGGGAAGATACAGTTCACACTCGAAGTAGAGAAGAATGGTGCAATTCCATTTATAGACGTCGAAGTATACAGGACAACGGAGGGCACTCTGGGCCACAGAGTGTATCGCAAGCCTACACATGCAGAGAGGTATCTGCCCGCCCAATCCTACCACCACCACCCAGCGCAGAAGAACTCGGTCATCCGTTCTTTGGCAATCCTTGCGCAGCGCCCAAGTGATGCTCAAAACATAACACCTGAGCTTAAAAGGCTACGCACAACGTTTCTAGCCAATGGCTACAGCCATGAGTCGATTCACACAGCCTTGTCGACGAATACAAGTAAGCAAGATAAGCAAGAAATAGACAAACTGCAGCCAACAGTGCGCTTACCTTATGTGTAAAATGTTACTGACCGAATAGGCAAACACCTTCGCCGGTTGGGGTGCAGCCTTTCTTCTATAGTGGTCGCAGGATCCAGGACGTGCTACGCTCCACTAAGGACAATGTGGATGCTTTACACACTGCAGGCGTGTACAAGGTGGATCGCGAATGTGGACAGGCACACATCGGCGAGCCTTGCAGGCCAACAGCAACGCACATTCGGGAATACGAGCGCTCTATTCGTCTAGGGCAAAGTGGATTGCGGAAAAGAAATAAAATTCAGCAAAGCCTGTGTGTTGGCCAAGCAGCCGGCTATGACGTAATACTTAAACACCCTAATAACATGAATAGAGAGGATGGACTCAGTCTTGCTCCGTCTTGGTTGCCAGCAATCAGAGCCCAACAGATCGCACTGTCAACACGAGGCACGAGCACTACCGGCGAGTAACTGCCGCCGCGCGGCCGACGTCCAGCATTTGGCAAACAGGAGGCAACTTCTCATTCGACGGTGACCACCAATCATGGCACATAACACAAGATCCAATAGACGACAGGACGTAATGGCATGTCCAGTGAACAGTGACAAAAAAATATAAGGGACACTGCATAGCTAGAACGCACCAGTAGACCCAGAAGAAGGCCGCTGCAACCGTAACTGAAACGTTGGTTTATCTCCAACAGCAGTAATTTTATACATTATGACGCGGTACCACACACAGAAAACTTTTATGTCGAATTCCATCGTTGTTTAAGAACTTGAAGTCCATGAACGGCTGTAAATAATCTCCAAGTAGCCGGACATTAATAACCATTTCCAGTCAATGATTGGTTCAATTGGACCAGAAGTCGCAGTCCATTACATGTAAACAGGCCCACATCATTGTGCAGCCACCACCAGCTTGCACGGTTCCATGTTGACTACATGGGTCCACGGGTTCGTACCATCAGCTCTTACCAAAGCCCAGGACTCATCTGACCAGACAACCGTTTTCCGGTCGTTTTCGGTCCAACCAATAAGGTCCCGAGCCTAGGAGAGGGGCTGCAGGTGAAGCCGTGCTACAGGCACGTCTCGTGGTTTCCATACCGTGGAAAGCTGCGACGTTTATCGATCGGAACTAAACTAGACCTCGGGCTAAGCTGTCACCAAAACCAAGATTTCCAGAGGGGGAAGGGAGGAGGGTAAGAGCAATATCACACTCGTGCCAAATGTGTGTATACTGTATCTTCTTCCTTTTTCATAATCAACTATCAAATAACATTAAAAGCTAACTGCGAGATAAAATCTACACTCCTGGAAATGGAAAAAAGAACACATTGACACCGGTGTGTCAGACCCACCATACTTGCTCCGGACACTGCGAGAGGGCTGTACAAGCAATGATCACACGCACGGCACAGCGGACACACCAGGAACCGCGGTGTTGGCCGTCGAATGGCGCTAGCTGCGCAGCATTTTTGCACCGCCTCCGTCAGTGTCAGCCAGTTTGCCGTGGCATACGGAGCTCCATCGCAGTCTTTAACACTGGTAGCATGCCGCGACAACGTGGACGTGAACCGTGTGTGCAGTTGACGGACTTTGAGCGAGGGCGTATAGTGGGCATGCGGGAGGCCGGGTGGACGTACCGCCGAATTGCTCAACACGTGGGGCGTGAGGTCTCCACAGTACATCGATGTTGTCGCCAGTGGTCGGCGGAAGGTGCACGTGCCCGTCGACCTGGGACCGGAACGCAGCGACGCACGGATGCACGCCAAGACCGTAGGATCCTACGCAGTGCCGTAGGGGACCGCACCGCCACTTCCCAGCAAATTAGGGACACTGTTGCTCCTGGGGTATCGGCGAGGACCATTCGCAACCGTCTCCATGAAGCTGGGCTACGGTCCCGCACACCGTTAGGCCGACTTCCGCTCACGCCCCAACATCGTGCAGCCCGCCTCCAGTGGTGTCGCGACAGGCGTGAATGGAGGGACGAATGGAGACGTGTCGTCTTCAGCGATGAGAGTCGCTTCTGCCTTGGTGCCAATGATGGTCGTATGCGTGTTTGGCGCCGTCCAGGTGAGCGCCACAATCAGGACTGCATACGACCGAGGCACACAGGGCCAACACCTGGCATCATGGTGTGGGGAGCGATCTCCTACACTGGCCGTACACCACTGGTGATCGTCGAGGGGACACTGAATAGTGCACGGTACATCCAAACCGTCATCGAACCCATCGTTCTACCATTCCTAGGCCGGCAAGGGAACTTGCTGTTCCAACAGGACAATGCACGTCCGCATGTATCCCGTGCCACCCAACGTGCTCTAGAAGGTGTAATAAGTCAACTACCCCGGCCAGCAAGATCTCCGGATCTGTCCCCCATTGAGCATGTTTGGGACTGGATGAAGCGTCGTCTCACGCGGTCTGCACGTCCAGCACAAACGCTGGTCCAACTGAGGCGCCAGGTGGAAATGGCATGGCAAGCCGTTCCACAGGACAACATCCAGCATCTCTACGATCGTCTCCATGGGAGAATAGCAGCTGCATTGCTGCGAAAGGTGGATATACACTGTACTAGTGCCGACATTGTGCATGCTCTGTTGTCTGTGTCTATGTGCCTGTGGTTCTGTCAGTGTGATCATGTGATGTATCTGACCCCAGGAATGTGTCAATAAAGTTTCCCCTTCCTGGGACAATGAATTCACGGTGTTCTTATTTCAATTTCCAGGAGTGTATATTTAGGTTATTTATCCCGCAACGTCACGTTTACCGATAGTTTACCGCAACCAGTCCTACTAAAAGACGCGTTTTGGAGTGGTCTGTAATTCGGTGTTTGTTAGCTTCGCTGCATGCTTAATGTATTTGGTACTTTCATTTATAAACTTCATATGTTTAGTGTGACGAAACACTGATGCTTGCATGAGGTCACGGATCTTGTTCTGTGGTTGGTTGACATGAGCAGGCCCATCGACCGCCATGGTAATTTACGCACTATATTTGTCGTATTTATACTTGAGTATTACATAAATATGTATTTTAATTGATAAAGCGCACACAGCGATTCTGGTGACTCTGTTAAAATTGCTTGTATGTCCTTGCCTGGATTTACACAATTCTTGTTCTTAATTCATGTTTACATCGGGATTGGGCGCACCAAGTTCGTTTTCTTTCATTCACCATTTCCCAAAATTTTGCCTGATAAATCGCGCACTGAACTCATATTATTCTGTTTTCGAACTCTTGGTATGCTGCTGTTATTCACAAGAACATAAAACCCACTGAACCCATGCGTAATACACTCACAAAAAGAAACATGCTAATAACACACGTTACCCGCTGTCAGCGAGCAAGGAAACTAAAGTAACGGGACGTACTTCGCGCCCTTTTTCCTCTAATCATTCGTGAAGCTTTCGCTAAGTGGTAATACTTACGTTCATACACCATAGCTAACGTAGGCTGTGCGTGAGGTCATTTTACTGACACCAACATCTAAGTCACTTGACTAGGGGCACGAAGCCGAGTATGTCATTACGTACTCATAACGCAAAATTTATGACATTTTTGTTACAGGTCTAATGTTATGTTTTTTACTGGAAGAAGAAGTAGTGACTTCCACATATGCTCACATAAGTCGTGTTTTGTGGCCTGCAGATTAGGTAAACTGACGAGAATCTCAGTTGTGAAAGTGATCTACTTTAAAATACTTGCAGAGATATTTCCATGAATTGAACGCTAGAATGTATGTTGATCCTTAGATGTAAAACTCAATCAGAGATTACCGTTGTAAAATGACACGTCATAAAATACACATCAAGAAAAGTTTTGCATCACTTCGGTTCCGAGAGTACCGGAAACTGTACAGAAAATTGGAACAGAGATCAACATAAACATCATTTCCGCCCTTTTTATTGCTCGTGAAAACCACACATTGCATGTTGTACCACTACACAGCGAGACCTTCAGAGGTGGTGGTCCAGATTACTGTACACACCGGTACCTCTAATACCGAGTAGCACGGTCTCTTGCATTGATGCATACCTGTATTCGCCGTGGCATACTAACCACAAGTTCATCAAGGCACTGTTGGTCCAAACTGTCCCATTCCACGACGGCGATTCGGCGTAGATTGTTGGTTGGTGGGTCACGTCGTCCATAAACAACCCTTTTCTATCTATCTGAGGCATGTTTGATAGGGTTCATGTCTGGAGAACGTACTGGCCACTCTTGTCGAGTGATGTCGCTATCCTGAAGGAAGTCATTCGCAAGATGTGCACTATGGGGACGCAAATTGTCGTCCATGAAGACAAATGCTTCGCCAATATGCTGGCGATATGGTTGCACTATCGGTCGGAGGTTGGCATTCACGTATTGTACAGCCGTTACGGCGCCTTCCATGACCACCAGCGGCGTACGTCGACCCCACACATTGCCACCCCAAAACAGCAGGGGAACCTCCACCTTGCTGCACTCGCTGGACAGCGTGTCTAAGGCGTTCAGCCTGACCGGGTTGCCTCCAAACACGTCTCCGACGATTGGCTGGTCGAAGGCAAATGCGACACTCATCGGGGAAGAGAACGTGATGCCAATCCTGAGCGGTCCATTCGGCATGTTGTTGGGCCCATCTGTAATGCGCTGCATGCTGTCGTGGTTGCGAAGATGGATCTCGCCATGGACGTCGGGAGAGAAGTTGCGTATCATGCAGCCTGTTGCGCACGGTTTGCGTCGTAACACGATGTCCTGTGGCTGCACGAAAAGCGTTATTCAACATTGTGGCGTTGCTGTCAGTATTCCTCCGAGCCATAATCCGTAGGTAGCGGTCATCCACTGCAGTAGTAGCCCTTGGGCGGCCTGAGCGAGGCATGTCATCGACAGTTGTCTCTCTGTATCTCCTCCAAGTCCGAACAACATTGCTTTGGTTCACTCCGAGACGCCTGGACACTTTCCTTGTTGAGAGCTCTTCCTGGCACAGAGTAACAACGCGGACGCGATCGAACCGCGGTATTGACGGCCTAGTCATGGTTGACCTACACACAACACGAGCCGTGTACCTCCTCCCTGGTGGAATGACTGGAACTGATCGACTGTCGGACCCCCTCCGTCTAATAGGCGCTGCTCACGCATGGTTGTTTACGTCTTTGGCCGGGTTTAGTGACGTCTCTGAACAGTCAAAGGGACTGTGTCGATGATACAGTATCCACAGTCAACGTCCATCGTAAGGAGTTCTGGGAACCGCGGTATGCAAAACTTTTTTTGGAGTGTTTATAAACGCTTATTATTGGAAAAGACGAATATTGTGGAATAAACGGATTTCATTTTTTTAAAAGTGTAATAAAACATTTCGTACATAATGTTGAGGAATCGTCGGAAAATTAACGCTGCCTGCCAAACCGATAGTTCATCTTCTGCTCCCGTGGACGCGGTGGGTTATGACTGCCAATGCAACAAAAACAGGCATTCGCCAAATAACTGTAACTCTGTCGTTTGTGGAAAGAACTGTAAATACTTTTCAAATGGCGACGAGTAATAACGATAACCATAGCATTAATGACGTATAATGGCAACACGACAGATCATTTTATTCTTTATTGATTCCAGGTATAAATGAGGAAAACTGTCAGCTCCACTTCGCATAGCGCTTAATGCCCCGAGTCATGCGATTTAAATGTTGGTTTCAAACGTCAACACGGCAGAGACTGGTGGGTGCGCGGTCAATATTATCTATGGTCTACGCTTACGTTCCTGTTTAGTGCACTCTGGCGTGAAATTTGCAAACCTGCTTCAAAAGTGGATAGAATAGCCAATGGCAAAAAGAAAAATACTAAACGTCGATTAATGACGCAATTAAGCATAATACAGATATACTGAGACAGGGATTCGATAACGAAATATCAACAACTCTTTTCATTCCCTTTTGATGTAAGCAGTGGAGAGTCGAAATTGAGCGGTAGGACACCCTTAGACTGAAAAATCAGAGTTCTCGGGAGGCCCTTTAAGAGCTGTACTCCGAGGAAGCCACGCCCCCATAAATCTGCTCCATAAAGCTGTAGCGGCATTTCAAGGCGCAGCCTTAAGACTAGCTACTACCTGTAGTCCAGTCAAATAGCAGATACACCTTGCAAAAGGTGGGGTAGAAGAGTTTATTTTTTCAACTCGTTCATATGGTTGGGAAGAGTAGAAAACCGAGTTTTGCCAACAAAATTTCGCTTGGGAAAACTTTCTGCAGTCAAAAAACTTTTCGGCCTTTTTTCAGTTTTTTCAAAATATCTCAGTTTTTTTGCTCTTATCGCTTTAACGTCTAGTTTCGTTTTTAAAGAGCACAAAATTCTCTACAAATTTGATTCTTGCCATTTTTTTCTACTCCCAATATCTAAGGCGCTACAGTGCCTCAAAAAATACCAATTTTTCAAATTTTGAGCATAGTGGCAAAATACCATATTTTTTAACACTATTTTTTCAGTTTCTGTTTGTGTAGTATAAATACATTAAACATCATGTTATATGTTTGAATTTACCACCTAACTTTCAGGTATTCAATTTCTCTGTATGCAATATGAGGATTGCTGGGCACCCAACTATTGTGATTCTTACATCACTACCTGAAGTTCACTATGGGCCACCTCAGCCCTGGTATTTGTAAAACTATAAATATAAAAATACATCATTAAGAGACATAGACACACACCCACCCACCCACCCACCCACACACACACACACACACACACACACACACACACACACACACACACATACAAAATAAATTGTCTCAGGAAACTGAAGTATTATTAGCTGCAATAGGCAACCTAATTAGGTAGGTAATTATTCTTGTGTATAAAAGCCACACAGTTGACATTAAAAATAAGTAGCTTTATTACAATTAAAATGCATTGTGAGTTACTAAAAAATGTTGACAGTTCTGGGTGTGTAATACTTGTAATATCGCACTTTAGCACACTTCAGACAGATGTGAGCATCACCTCCAACGTCTTGATGGGCCAGGTTCCTCAGAGTGTCACCAGAAATACCTTGAGTTACGGATTCAGGGTCTGTACATAGAGTTGATCCCAGATTGACCTCTTCTTTAAACAGCGAGTCAGCCTCAGCAAGTTCGTTGATTTCGTTAGCGGTTTCCTCAACATCCTCCATAACATCTTCTTCACTGTCTTCATATAAAAATTTTGGCACGTTTTCACAGTTGACTCCAATACATTTCTTGCAAATTGAAGAACATTTCAAACCCGCTTTTCTGCAGGAGCACGCTCCGCCACAGTACAGCTTGCATGAGCATGAAACAATGTGAAGAAGTGCTTCAGGTGCTGGATCTTGGCTCATTATAACGGGTATTGGACCGTGGTCACTGTGATTCCAGCCCCATTTCTCAGGAGGTTTCCTCCAATTTCCCATCCAACTTTGGACTTGTTGGTAAGTCCGTTACGAATGATGTTGTGCAGCATCTTTTGTAGGTGGCAACCGTGCAAGATTCAGTTTGCTTTTTGTGGCGACTTGGCGAATAGCTGGTACCGCAAATGGTCTAGTGTGTGGGAACTGCTGACACCTCCACTATACAATGCGATAGTAACCTGTTCTCCTGCCGTTATTATTTCTTCACGGGTAGCACGTGGTTTATTGAACGTGCAAAGCGCCGAGGTTGAGTGTTCATTTTTCGCAACAATATTGCAACACTTAATTTTTCCTTAACCAAAAAAAGCGGATGTTGTATGACATCCGCTAAAGGCGTGAAGGAACAGAATACATGCACTGTCAAACTTGTAAGATGTAGTGGAAAACCACTTGTCTTCTGCATATCCTCTTCCTGGCTTTAACAAAAAGTTTTCAACGCCTTGCCCCAAACCGGTCATGAGCACAAGCAGGTCAACATCTTCTCCTACAATGACAACACTTCCAAAATCTTTGGTTTCTGAAATGGCAGGTGTTACAATGATAACGTCAGCATCTTCTTGTGCCTGGTGCACTTCAATGCTACACTCCAGAAATTCCTTTTTAAGAAGTGTGATCAAACGCATCTTGTTTCGTTCGTTGTACAAGAACTTGTGCTGAGGGACTTGGCTCACCATCTCTGATTCAACCACAACGTCAACTGAAGAATGCTTTTTGGATCTACGAATCCTCTCAGCACTCTTTGTGCTACATTTGTCTCCCTCAGATGGATACCCATCAAATACAATAACAAATTGAGATCCAAAATGACGTTACAGGTAAGAAACATAGCTTTGGGCTATTGACTTGAAGCAAACATTTCGAGTCCAAGCCACTTTGTGGATAAGGTACCCTCCATCAATGACAAAAAATTTACTCGGTCCACCTGACTTCACATCTTCCACTGGAGCGAAGGCATTGTAGAATGAAGATTTAGTTCCTTTTTGCATGCCTTTTTCTGAGAATAGGGACACTGGGTAAGGAGCAAGTCCATATTTCAGAAAGGCTTTTAACTCTTCTTCACTTTGTTTCGTTAAACAAATCCTATTGGAAAAGAGTTAAAGGATCAACAGAAGTAATTTTAGTGCTCCCAGCTTTTACAGAATTGAACGCAGAAAGGAGAGTCACAACTTTATCTTTTCTACGGAACTTTACATCGTGGAAATTGTCACCAACTATTCTTTTCATGCCTTTTTCCCCCTCTTCGTGACACATATGGCAATTAACATCCTCCGTTCCGACAACTCCATTGCTGATAGACATTATAAAATCACTTTCAGGGAAGGGAGGGTGCACTGAAAACCAATCACGGAGCTTACGCAAGTCTATGCCATCTCGTTCTATGCGACAACTTCTTGCATTTACATGCTGTTCTGATGTTACTGCGCTCACTTCGCAATACGACTCAATTTCTTCACAAATGTTCTGCATGTGAATCATACCCAATGTCCATCTGGTTAATACACTATCCGTAATTCCTCGGCCAGAAGTAAGTCCTCCAGAACTCTTCATGGTTCTCATCAATGTTTGTTCTATAGTCATGTCAGAAGGAACCCCTGACCAATACTTTTCTGATCCTTCCGCTGTGAACTTCTCATATTCTGATAAATTCATTTTTTCCTCGAGTCTCAACATATCCTGTAAGTAGAGGTGGCCACTTTTAGCGTACATAAAATGTCCAGCTGAATGGAAGTAGGGAAGCATTTTTCGCACGCTTTCAAGATGAAGTTTCCAATTTCCTGATCTGAATTTCTTTTGGTGTACCAATTTTCACTCAGTAGTTGGTGCCCAACATTCTTGAAAGATACGACTGCTGGCTTTGAAGCTGTTTCAGCTATTACCACATCGTCACCATATTTCTGGAAAAGGCGAGCCTTGACAGGTCGAATATCAGGAAGAGGTGATGTGGGTATTTGCTCTAACAGATCGTCCATAGAAAACTGACATTCTTCCGTATTGGTTTCCAGGTAGGCAAATATAGCCTCGGTGCCTTCATCTACTTGTGTTGCAGGTCGGTAACCTCGTTTCTGTCCAGTAGCTGAAACACGGTGAAAGAATTTTGTGTAGCAAAATCTGTGGTACCACCCATCTGCAGCAACCAAATCATTTACATTTTGAATCCTCTCTATCACTTGTTGACCAAAGTCATCACCACGTCATTTAGCCTTTTCTAATACTGTCGATTGCACTTCCAATTTCATTACTTTGTAAACAAAATTTCGTTTGGTGTATGGCAATCTTAACTGCTTTGTTAAAAAGTCATCAGAATTCCCTTTTGCACATAAGAAGCATTTCTCTTTGAAATTGAACTGACCTTTTCCCTGCGACCGACGTAGCACGCCTGTTGGTTCCTGAGGATGTCGAAGACTAGCTGCTATCATTCTCTCATTAATGTACTTCTTGTAGCATGCTTGATGCACCATCACTTCACTGAGCGTTTTCAAAAAACGGGTGTGAGCAGACTCCCTGCGTTTAGCACTACAGTCGATAAGTGTGCTCAGTCCTTTCTTTTTCACATTGCGTCCACCACTCACCACAGTTTTTTCGCAAATGAAACACAAATTCATGTCAGACATACTCATTTTCAGCACCACAACATATACTGAATGGAAGCAACTCTAAACTGTAGGACCCTTATTGTTGTGTGCTAATAGCTGTCAGCGTGCTGTGAACAATCACCAGAGATAATCGCCTTCCGCCCGCCAAAGAATTAATACGCTTTTGTCCGCTAAAGAACAATTCCTACATACTTTTTCTTATAACTTATCATTGACGTCAATCAACTGTAGAAAATGTAAGGCACCTGCATGCAAACGTATTACATATTGTAACACAAATAAACTTCACGCAATCCGACGTGAATGTGTTCGTAGTTATTGAATATGATGCTGTTTGTCCTGGCCCTGCAGCAGAGTGAGATGGTAAATTCCCATGAATAACATAATGAGTAATATGTTTCTACTACACAAATAAAAACTGAAATAACAGTGTTCAAAAATTAGGTAATTTGCCACTTTGCTCGAAATTTGAAAAATTGGTATTTTTTGACGCGCTGTAGCGCCTGAGATACTGGGAGTAGAAAAAATGGTAAGAATCAAATTTGTAGAGATTTTTGTGCTCTTTAAAAAAGAAAATAGACGTCAAAGCGATAGGAGCAAATGAAACTGAGATATTTTGAAAAAACTGAAAAAAGTCCGAAATTTTCGAAGTTTTTTTACTGTAGAAAGTTTTCCCAAGAGAAATTTTGTTGGCAAAACTTGGTTTTCTAACCTTTCCAACAATATGAACGAGTTAAAAAAATAAAATCTTCTACCCCACCTTTTGCAAGGTGCTGGCTTTTTTTTCTGACAGTTTCACTGGACTACTGTTCGAAAAATATCGCTTGATATCACATATCAACAGTTCCAAAAATGTCACCACCATTAATTAAATCCGTATGGGAAATACGCGAAATGCGTTCTGATAATTTAAATTCTGTAATACGTCTGCTGCCATAGCTCATTAACTCCAAATTTGGCCGTACTGTCCTAACATTGATTTTTGCGCTTATTTGACGTAGTGTCGCTTGTGTGGTGGTACTGACAACTCTCCGCAAACGCCATTGCTTTCGGTCATTAAATGAACAACATCGACCAAATTGCGTTGTACGTTGTTAAAAGTAATCCCTGAAATTTGTTATTCTCAGCACACTCTTGAAACTGTGGATCACGGAACATCAAATTTCAAACGATTTGCGAAATGGAATGCCCCATGCATCTAGTTTTAGCGTAATCGGACGTTTTTCTTTCAAAGAAAGATTTGGAAGTCGGCGTTAGGCAGGTTTCTAACAGGGTCATGTTTAGAACTGTATGGCTACTAACAAGTCGCCATTTGTCTTACAAAACATTAAAAATACATCATAACTCTAGGTCTAGCCCCCACCCCCTCCATTTTCTTTTTCATGTTGGTGACTATTATTAGTTTTTATTTAGTTGGCGAAACTGTTTACCAAGGAGATACTACTGTTACCATTAAATATGTATGAAGTTATATTTTGCATTTATTATATTTAGTTAAGATCTTATTTTATTGGAATAATGAGCTTTTGAATGTGTTCCAAACTTGAGGCTAGACAAAATGGTCACATTAATTTTTAACCGCTCTTTTTCCATTTCTGTGTTCCGTTTTAATTTGTCCTTTCTCTCCCTCGCTCGCTTTGTCCCGGTTGCCGTAGTGTAGTTACGCATTGATACAATCAGTATATAATTTTTCTCGCTTATACGGTGATTATTTTCACGTCGTCTAAGAGTAAACCACGATTTGCGATGTGACGCAGTTGTCAACAATACAGCGATCCCTGTGCAGCACCCCACACCGTCGCCTAGCATCAGTTTGAGACGATTCAACTGGTGAGCATCAGGAATGCGTCCATCCCCAATAAGCAAAATATTCAGAAAACCTGCAAACACTGCAGTCAAAAGGTAAGCCACCATCAAACAAATACATGCTACCAATCCGTGGCGCACGCAGGCGTCTAATAGCCTGAACTGTTCCGTTGACGCACAAAACATATTCTTAAAGGATTGCATATGTAATTAGTATCGAGATTTTCGACACGGCAGTTACATTCAGGGTAATCTGATTTTACAAATAATTCATCCCCATTGTTTGAAACGGATTGTCTGTAGCAGTTTGTGTTGGAGAAGCCTGAACGTTATAAATCTTGTAATTACAGGAAAATGGATCACTACCAATTACGCAATCCTCTATTAATTTCCGTGCCGAGTCTTCCTTCTAAATTCCCCGGTACAGATAATGTTCAAGTGGAGTGTTATTTATATCTTACAGATATAACTTTTTTTGTTTATTATCAGTTTACTGTAATATTTGTACAAATTATAATTATGACTAGATCCTATCTAAGTTTAACACCACACAACAGGATTCCTGGGATGCCTAAAGTCCTTCCTAGACAACACCAATGCAAAAGAACCAACCGATTTGCACAGTTTGCCTGGGCTAGAGAAAATGTGTAGACCCTACTGTTTAAATATTGACCATTTACTGTAGGATAGCTACAGTATACCCATTCTTCTGATGGGTATACAAATGATGGCCGGGCAAAGGGCTATCAAAAAGTAGGGAGCTCACATTCAGGAATTAGAATGATCTGAAAACATGATAAACGTTGGCACATTGTGCAGGGATAGAGAATGTGAAGTGCATTGATGTACATGGTAAACTCGATCCACTGTATTTAATTAAATACATGAAATGTATTCATGGGTGCGAATATGAACAACCATCAGCTGTATAATGGAAAGATGACAATGAAAATTTGGGCCAGAATTTGACTTCAACCCGAATTTCCCACTTTTTGCAAATGGCCGCCTTACCCTTACACTATCCAAGCATGTCTTATAACTACACCCAAACTTCCATTCATTGTTAACCATGTGTCTACAACCTACACCAGGGCACTGACAACCTTGCCGTTGAGCACATATAAGCACCAAACACACACATACACTCACATATTCATTATGTATATTCTCGTACAGGAGAGACATTATATTTTAAAGTCATATGCCCAGTGTCGGCAAACTAATATGATATTGCAGTTGTTCTGTTGTTCATAAGTACGATGCAAAGGTCCTCTGTTCCACACAAAAATATAGTTCAGTTTTCAGCAGTCACTTCACCACTGTATGTAAGTGGTTCACTGTCATTTAATATTTTATAAGTTCACTTTTTGATAGGACTTCTGCAATGTGCTCCAAAACATGGGGGCACCACATATAGAAGTACTGACCTGGTTTTTAAAGTCTCTCCTTGGTAGCACAACCTCGATCACCACAAAGATGGAAGTGGAAATCAATATGAGATGGTATTTGCTCAAAGATTTACATGATGCTGCAGTTTATACTGAACTAACATATCCATTTGTTCTTCACTAAGTTTGATTTTAGTAATGGTGACCAGTTTGTCAGAGATGAAATATATCTTAGCACGTGGAACCAGATCAGCAGCTCCAATTACAAAACCACAGTTCACATTCATGGAAAAATGCCAGATTTTGCACTTCCTACTGCTCAGTGGTAACTTATTGTAAGGAGTTACATTTCGGTATTTTATTTAATCCAGTCCGTACTGAGAATCACCATGTTCAACCATCACTAGTTTCAACGACAATGACACTTCCACACTCTTGGTAATCGGAACACAGTTCAGTTAAAATGTTCCTTAACTTGGCTTACAGAAATCACTCGGAAGTCAGTACACATGAAAGATCTTGACTTTCACAGATGTTGGTGCACATCTTTTCATGTATGGACTGCGGCATGAGCCAACATCGAGAGTGTACCCGACATAGATCTTACTCATGAGCTTTTTAAGCATGAACTGCCTATTTTTGGTGATGTCCAACTATTTGTAGATGGACTTAAGAATAAATTGTTACTTTGTAAAGTACACAATACTTTGAAAAGGGACTGTTTTTGATTGGCTTTTGGCTTATATAAATTGTTGCTGGTCTGAAATGTAGAAAATAATTGGGCACCATTATTCACTCATGATGTGGATCCCCTTGTCTACATGTAAGGGCAGTGCCTCAAATTAGGGTATGATATGTGAACTTATTAAGTAATGAGTTAATTAGTCAATGCTGTATGTCATTTTGTACAGAAAAATTAAGACAAAAAGTGTGTGTCAAAGTTCGGAATCTAGCAGTGGCTATGACAAAATCTGATGGAAAGTAGGGCTGTTCATGAACTTGAATGATAAGTATCTCTTCAATTAATTAATTTCTGATAACTTAGAGAACTTTACTGGAAAGCCAGAATGCTTAACTTTCTGATGGTGTGCGGCATTATATGGAATTACAGTGATCAGCTCACAAAGTTTTTCACATATTGCATTACTGACCGTAGCCTAGGTATTAATTAACATGTTCTGTAGCCAATCTAACATTATTCCTGAATCAGAACATTGAGAAGAATAAACTGAACAATGAATTTAAATGGATGAAGCTTTACTGTACTTTTCGAATATCAATCAGTACATATGTCGCACATTACTTGTGTAGTGGTATTGGAAAGATTGCAGATAATTAGAGAAAATAAAAAAAAAATATTAACAGGGATCATAAACGTAAGAGATGGGGAGAATCCACCGCCATGGGTCACACTCATGGCAGTTGCTTGACCATAGACTTGGCCGCAACGTTTGCCCACGTTTTGGTCTCTTCATTCTGTTGATTCCATTACTAAGGTCTGAGTCCTAATGAAGTCTGACTTGTGAGCCAGGTAAAGAAGGTATATGGTAATGATATGTTTACCCCCGTGAACCCCCAACCTTGCCAAAGTGAGTTGGATTCCATGCCCCAAAGATACAGATTAGAGATCTGCAGTTTGGGAATTTTGCTCACACATACTCACTCAAGCACACCACGCTTGTTTGAACTTGAATGTTTAGAATGGCCAGGCTGTGGTCAAAAGAGGTGATGTGAGGACAGAGGCCACCCAGCATGGCACGTTCGCCATTCTGATGTTCTGATCATCACAGCACCTTTGTTGTTGAAGGCTGGAGTTGCTTCTGATTTATTCCAGCCAGCCATTGGAACAACACTCATATCAGTTTAGTTATGCTGTACACATATATCCCTGCATGTTAGCATGTAATTTAGACAAGAAAGAAAATTTGGTAACAGTGAAAAGTCTCGCAGACAGTGTCAGGTAGTCTGTAAAATGGTGATGTCGGTCCATTGTCACATACAGTCATGCCACTCAGTTTCAACCAGCTTAAAACATTTGCAAGTATGCACTCTATGTTTTTTCATACAGTTTCTCTGTTTATGAATAGTCTTCCATGTAGTGCATCTTGTTAAGTGTAACCTTATCTTTGAGGATATCTCTTGTTTTAACAGCTTCTATTTTTCATTGTTTTGTAGTTAATATAAAAATTATGTAGTACTTATTGTCTAAATGCAGGCTATTACCTATAGTCTAAATTTGGGCTGCAGCCAGATTTTAGACCATTTTCTAAATGACTAACCTGTGTGTTTTTTGTTCTAGAATGCTGAGAATAAAGCCAAAATATATCTTGTAGGGAAAAATGGAGGAATAGAACAATTGAAATATTACCAAAGTGATTGGTGCTGTCAAAAATAAAACTATAATATGGTTACTGAAGGTTGCAAAAATATTTAACGTGTCACAGTTTATGTCAGAAACATTTAGCAGTGCTGAACATTTTCCTTCAAAGTTAAATTCACAGAAAATTAAAAGAAAATGTGTACTGAGTGCAGAATTGGAAAAGAAGCTAGTATCTATCTATTTCACATAGATTCACATAGAAGAGAAATTGCATGGCTCCACATGGATTACCAGTTAGCTACAAAGAATTGTCTACAACATCCATTTAAGAAGGAAGAGGCAGGAAGAACTTGGGTGGCCCTTTTTGTGCAATGTCACAAGAAAGTAATAAGAATTAATTGTTTGTGTGATATAACATGTCGGCTACAGTAAACCATAGCAAATGATTCTCCAGTGTAATTGTTTGTTACCGAGGGAAAAATTCCTATATATTTGGAGTTTTCTGAATATGGATCACTAAAGTCACATGAGGATCCACTTATGGCTAGTAATTCGTTTTTGCCTCCTGCAATGTTTGACAGTACACTAAAGCAGTGCGAAATCCGTCAGCTGGTGATTGTGGCATTGATGTTATTTAATAACATGCATTTACTTGTGAAAGAAGACAGATATCAGTTACGTGCCATTTTTACAACTCTTTTGAACTTCTAGCTATATTTCACGTCCATTCATGTATGGTCTCAAATGTAGTGCTTGGTAGGCTGCACACTATAACACTTCTTCAGTACAAGTTTTGTAAATTGTGTGCACATGCTTGACAAATAGCATCACTTCGCAAAGACAGTTACGACTTTTTGAAAAGGTAATGAAAATACTACATGTGTACATGGTCTCATTAAGAAGGATATCTCTGGTGAGGGTTCCTTCTCAGACATGTTGCCTTCTCAGGGAAAAAAAGTCACTTTCCCAGTTCCCACAACACTAGGTGTGAACATCTTCATGAACCTCAAATGGCAGTTGGTGTGACAAGACAGTTGAATGGCAAAACACACTCAACAAAAGCATACTCCTTCAGAATTAAAATAATGGTTAACAGTTGTCAGGCTCTAATTTAACACTGCAAGTGCACGCTTCTGCAATTGGCACCTGGCCCATAGTGAGTAGAAGTTCTGTGCATGAACTACGAGGGCGGTTCAGAAAGTAACCTCCGATTGGTCACAGTGCGGGTTGTGGGGGGATTAGCGACGCCATCTGTGCGTTCACGCACTCAACAGGTCAGTCGGCATCAAGCCGTGGTCGAGTGAACATCGTACCTGCGCTAGTTTAGTTTTTGTGGCAGTTTGAAATGTGTGCTGCAATAGAAAACCCCGCCAAATGTGAAGTGCGTGCTGTCATAAGGTTTTTTACAGCCAAAGGATATTCTGCAGCAGCTATTCATTGTGAGCTTTGTGCCGTGTACAGACCAAGAGTTATGAGTGAAGGAGTTGTCCGTGAATGGGTACGTTTATTTAAAAGTGGACGAGAAAACGTTCATGATGAAGAGAGGAGTGGTAGACCATCATTGGTGACTGACGAACTCGTTCAGACAGTTGATGCAAAAGTTCGTGAAAATCGACGTTTCTCAATGTCGGAGTTGTCTACTGGTTTTCCACAGATTTCTAAGACTCTCTTGTACGAGATAGTGACAGCAAGATTGGGTTACCGTAAGTTCTGTGCACGATGGGTGCCCAAAATTCTTACCGACCACCACAAAACTCAAAGAATGGCCTCTGCATTAGACTTTCTGTCACGTTATGAGGACGAAGGAGAACCATTGTTAAACAGAATCGTGACCAGTGACGAAACCTGGATTAAGTACGTGAACCCTGAGACAAAAGAACAATCAAAGATGTGGGCACATTCAAATTCGCCTACCAAACCAAGAAAAGCCTCGCAAGATTTTTCTGCCAGAAAACTGATGGCAACAGTGTTTTGGGATGCCAAAGGGGTGTTGTTGGTTGAATTCATGGAACGTGGTACGACCATTAATCAAGACGTGTACTGTGAAACAATAAAAAAGTTACGACGGGCTATACAGAACAAACGCCGTTGTATGCTGACTTCCGGTATCGTTTTTTTGCACGATAACGCCCGTCCTCACTCTGCTCGTAGAACAACGGCCCTTCTTGAGTCCTTCAAGTGGGACGTTATCAACCATCCACCTTACAGCCCAGACCTGGCGCCAAGTGATTATCACCTCTTCACGCATTTGAAGAAATGGCTCGGGTCACAGCGGTTTGATGATGACGAAGAGCTCAAAGATGCGGTCACAGGCTGGTTCCAGGCACAAGCGGGTGATTTTTATGCAGAAGGAATTTCAAAGCTTGTGAAGAGATACGATAAGTGCCTCAATTGCTATGGAGACTATGTAGAAAAATAGTGCAAAGATGTAGTTGTAAGATGTATATATTAAAATATTTTTATTTAACTTGGTGTATTTTTTCAAATCAACCGGAGGTTACTTTCTGAACGGCCCTCGTATTATACACTAGGTCACTGTGTGCCTCAGTTGTTTGTTGGGGAAATTGCCTGAATGTACAATATTTTACAATGAAATTGAACTCTCACATACAAAATGCATATTATTTCAACCCTGTCATGTACTTTTCAATATATGTAAGTATTAATGCATCCAGAATTTGAGGGAAAAAATGTCATGGAAGCTTTTCTGTGATGAAACTGATCTGAATCTAAAGATTCTATATATAGTTTAATTAAATAAAGATGCTGTTCATTTAATAAAACACACATATTACATTAATACTTTGAGATGTATTCAATTATTCATAAATCCATTCATCATTTTTTCCATACTCTTGGTGTAATTTAGCACTGTATCGATGGAAGTACGACTTGACCAGTGGTGTTTTCCTGTCCTTTGAATATGGGCATATGCAAAACCCCTTGCACTTTGAAGTCACAAAATGTGAAGTTCCATGCATGTCCACAACCAGAGACTTTTGAAGAACTTGAGAAATTATTCCCTTCACACTTACTTGCATACCTGGAGTTGAGACACTATTTTCCATTGATGGTTTGCAAGGAGTTAGACAGGGACTCTTCAGAAACTGCCGTCTTGAATCTTTACAATTAGAGTTGGCCATTCTATACAGAACCATTGTACTGATAACTGCTGGAATCATTATGGTGAACCACAGGCGAAGCAGCCAGCATCTTGTTTGGCTTGCAATGGAAGAAGTGTTGCATAACTCATCAAAGGTAACAGTTCCTCCTGTGGTCTTGTTATACATAACCACCATTTGTGGTTTTCTTCTTCAGTAGTGATGTCCGTACGCATGGTCAACAAAAGAAAGACTACCTTACTCTTTCTTGGTGTATAAGATACGGGGGTCTTCGTTGGGTTAAAACAATGAAGACATGTTCCCTCAGGTTTTCTAGAAACAAGTGAAAATGGTATCTTGTGTTTGTTTTTGCCTGAATGTGCCCAAAATTGTTAATTTGTAAGGTGTGAGCATACAATCTCCTATTGATACACTCATGAACTAATTGTCTGTGGTCAGATCTTGCTTTTTTACATGTATAGGTTCAGAAAGTTTTCTTGTGTAGTATCATGGTACAGATTCAGCTGTTTCTTTCTGTATTGCACTGGTAGGCACTTCACCATTTATCATATAATATGTCCTGGTAGCACTTATCGTTACGATTCTCAAGTCATATTTATTTTGTTTCTGTGGCACGTAGACCTTGAAAGGCTAACAGCCCCAGAAACCAACAAGCTACTCATCTATAATACAGCAAACATATGGATTGTATAATGGTTTGCAGTAGCTTACAAAAGTATTCCAAACGTTTCTGAAAACCAGTTCATGTTGTTTTCACCTTTCTGCCCTTGTACTTTTATCATCGAATTGTAGGCAAGCTGTTAGAAACTTGAAGTGCCTGAGTCTCATTGTTGCATGAAACAATGCAATCCCAGAATTGTCAGATCATAAATCTTCTAAATTCTCTTTGTTTCTGTTGGAAAACATAATGTAAGCATTTGATAGCAATAACCTCATCCTGATTCATCACACAAATAAAGGTTTGACCAGGACCAAGTAGACTCATATCTTGAATATTCTGATTAGCAAATGTGACAATTTTTTGTACAATTGCTGATCTATTAGTAAATTATATGCTCCTTTTTCTGACTTCACATTGGCTTGAACACCTGGAATTGGCCACAGAGTTATTGGCAATTGGCCATCCTCTTCTATAAAGGACAGCAATGACCATTCTTACTGTGAATGACTGCATTTTCTTTATCACTGTCTGAAGATTCAGCAGAGAGATCAGTTTTAACTTTGTACATAACTGCAGTAGGAGCATCAACTTCAGAATCGCTTTCATCATAAAAGTCACTTTCATCATAAAAGTTCTAACAATGCTTCCCAAGTAGTATGTTCCATAGTAAAATGTCATTACTATTGCCATTTTCACATAAAAGTACTTCACACTCAACTACAGAACAGTTACATAATGAGTGCTCCGAGGCCACAGTGACATTTTGAAAAATATTTCTGTCAAATTAATTAAACAACAGTGCCTCACAAATTCAAACATCTGTCCTCTACTAGATCTCACTCAATACTGAATTTGCATTGGTGGCAGGAGGCTGTGTATGTGTGATGGTGCATACGCAATAACAAACAAAAAACTCCAAGGATGTACTAACCTAGGTGTACACTTGTGGATCTGAAGTAGCATATTATGTTACATTTCTTTTCTTTTGCTGAAAGGGTGTTCATTTGTACTGTCTCATTAATGATCGTTACTTGTCAGTGTATTAGGAAGTCGTCATCATTCAAACTACTGTTGAGCTATGCAGTCTAGTGGCATTCAATAAGTAACATTTGAGCATGAAAGTCTCTGTAACATGTTGTCACTGAACTCAGTTGATTAGTGTGAGACTGTTTTCGGCAGTGATTAAGTTATTTGTCAGTTTTTCCAGAGTCAGCAATGTGCTGTAAGTGAGCAGCGGAGCATGAATACGGTTCACTTAAAATTTTGTGCATTGTGGTGAGGTGTAAGAACATAGTGAACAGAGTAAATAAATAAGCAATATATACAAGTATTTTATACTTGTATTTTATACCTCATAAATGAATCAAAACCAAATATGAAAGTGAAGAAATCAAAAAATCTACTATCTGTGATGAAATATCTCAGTAAAAGAGTAAGTCGAACTCAAGAATCTCTGTTAAGAATATCAATAACTGTATGGATGGAGAAAATATAGATCTGGCCAGTACCTCTGCTAGCTTCAAGAGTGTTGGTAAAAAGAATAGTAGTAGTATTCTGCCCAATATTTCTGATGCAGGAAATTATGCTGAAAAGAGATTGACAGATTCCTAAAACATAAGATTTTATTGAATTCATGGCAACCTAACAAAAAGTATAATTCCAGTAATGAAGTTGAAGGCATAAAGAGAAGATTTTGATTTGAGTAGTTGTCATTATATCTATGATGGATTTAATCTACAACAGTTAATGGTTCACTTTGGATCCAGCCATGTTAAACCTTGACAGGCCTCATGGTGTATCCATAAACCACCCATTCACCAATTTCCAATCATCTCCTGAATCTGTAAAAATGAATATGAATTCTAAATGGCATAAATATGCAATTGAAAAGTCGAGTAATTTTGTTAACATAATGGCAGTTCACAAACACTTTTCCACACAAGTGAAATATCATTTCGTATTCTCTCCCCCCCTCCCCCCCTCGGGCTTTTAATCATGTCATAAATATAACAGTCCCCCTTCATAACAGAATGATAATCTCCGTTTTTCATGTGGTAGACATATGTTCAGGTGTGGTGACAGAATCAATTTAAACTGGCACACCCCTCACTGAAATAACAGCAGATGAAAATACTTGTGAAATGCTGAGAATGACATGAGGTTTATTACTTATTTATCTGTAAACATTATAATAAAACTTTTTGTTGTTATAAATTAGGAGCAAAAACTCATGCCTGTGAATATATATGTGATAATAGAAGCAAAAACATCCCATTCAGCATGGGTCAGCAAATGAGCTGATGGGAGGTAAATGTGAATGTGTGAGTGCAAGCCGCCACTGACTTCATTATGAAATATTGCCCTGTTAGTACAAATGTATTTGAAGTATGGACTTACTGTAAAGATGACACATTAAATTGCAGAGAGGCACAATTAAAAGACACTTACACAAAGCTTTTGGCCACAGCCTTCATCAGCAAATGAGAAACACACATTGTTAGTACACACAGGCAAGCACATCACAGGCACACATGACTCCCAACTCAGGCAGCTCAGACCAGAATGCAACTACCAAATGGGATGGAAGCAGCAACCTGGAGGGGTTTGGGAAGGGGAGGGGATAGTAGCGTACGGGTGGGAGGAGAGAGGAATGCTGTCTGGTGGAGTGTGCAGGGACTAGAATGGCAGAATGTGCAGGGGCTAAAATGCCAACAAGTGTGTGTCAGGAAGTTGTGGGACAGGGAGATGGTGAAAAAAAGGAGCGGAAAAGGAGAGCTGTGGGGAAAGGTGGGCAGGTGCATTAGCAGAGGGTAGCAAACCAAGAGGGTGGTACATGAGAATGGGGAGGAGATGGTAGGACAGAGAGGGTTGAAACTATTGGTTGGAGAGTGTGGGGGCAGTAAGTTACTGAAGATTGAGGCCAGGATAATTATGAGAGTGGAGAATGTGTTGTAAGGGTAACACCTATCTGCGCGGTTCAGAAAAACTGCTGGTGGAGGGGAGGATCCAGATGGCTTGGGTAATGAAGCAATCATTGAAATTAAGCTTGTTATGCTCAACTATATGCTGTGCCATGGGGTGGTCTACTTTGCTCTTGGCCACAGTATGGTGGTGGCTGTTGATCCTGGTGGACAGTTGGTTGGTAGTCATACCACTATAAAGCTGTGCAGTGATTGCAGCACAGCTGATAAATGACATGGCTGCTTTCACAAATGGCCTGGCCACTGATGGGATAGGATAAGCCAGTGATAGGACTGGAATATAAAATGCTGAATGTGTGGATTGAGCAGGTCTTCCACCTGTGTCTTCGACAGGGATACGATCTCTGTGGTAAAGGGCTGGGACTGAGAGTGGCATAGGGATGGACTAGGATTTTGTGACAGTTGGGTGGGTGTCAGAACATCCATTTAGGAGGGGTGGGAAGGATCTCAGGTAGGATGTCACTCATTTCACAGCATGAGGATACGTAATCATAGCTGGTTTTTGAGGGTGCTGTAAGAATGTAGGGTGTTAGGGGAAATTACAAGGGATATCTGTTTGCGCACTTGTTGTGGAGGGATAGTGGCTGTCTGTGAAGGCCTTGGTGATACCCTTAGCACACTGGTTGAGGGAGCTTTTGTCAGTGCAGATACACAATCCCTGGGTGACCAAGCTGTGTGGGAGGGATTTTTCGGTGTGAAAGGGATGACAACTTTCAAAATGCAGGTACTGTTGGGTGTTGGTGAGTTTAATGTGGACAAAGGTGCTGATGGAGCCATCAGAGAGGAGGAGGCCAATGTCTAGGAAGATGGCACACTGGGTTGAGGAGGACCAGGTGAAGAGGATGGGATAGAATGTGTTGAGGCTGTGAAGGAATGAAGGTAGGGTGTCTTGGCCCTGAGTCCAGATCATGAAGATATCAATTTATCTGAAACAGACTAAGATTTTGGCATTGGGCCATAAACAGGTTGGCATAGGGTGGTGCCATGCGGGCTGTGACTGAAAGCTTTGTGTAAGTGTCTTTTAATATCTGCAACTTAATGTGAAATCTTTACGGTAAGTAGCAGTCTATCTTTTCCTACATTGTTGATATTCCCATCTGGAGTTTCAGTTGTTTGAAATATAGACTTTTCAATCAAGTCCCTATCAAGTTTGTTGACATTGTCAACCAGGAGATATGTGATCTGTTATAAATTATTTATATATGTTAGGGACTGAAAAACTGTGAACTCAAGATCATACATGAAATCATCTTTATTTGGATGAATTACTATTATTGGCTAACAATCTCCAATTTAGTTTAAAATCTGGAAGTACTCAAAGAAATGCACGTTACCTGTGAAAAGGCCGTATCCCCTTAGTCCTATGTGGGCAATATTTCACGATCCGTATTTCATGCTCCAGAGAAAGAGCCATATTTCCTGTGATATGGCCCTTCAGAATTCACCAGCTGTTAGGTCACACAGTGATCACTGCAAGCACTGTGTGCCTTGCATATGTTTGTGTTGACAGTTGATAACGCTTCATCACAGGATTATGTAATACTTTTGTTTACAATGAGTGAAAGTGATAGTGTCAGTGACTGTGAAAGTGTAAAGAGAGGGAAAAATGCAGTTTGAGTAAATGTGATGGAATGAAAAGAGCCAAAGTCCAAGGGAAACAGCATGTGAGCTACAGTGGAAATACCATACCAGCACACAAAGGGAGACCTCAATTCACATAGGTATAGTTACTGGTGTTGAGCCTAAAACACATTAGTTATACCTTGGATCATAACTTACTGCCGCATTGGGCAATACCCTTAGAAATCCTATATTAATTAGCCTGCAGCTGTGCCTTCAAAAATGTGCTGTTTGTCACAAGTTGTTTGATTGTGTTGGCAGTTTTAGGTGCCCCAGAATGTGTTTTGAGACAGAGGAAATTCAAATGCCAATACTGACTCTTATGAATAGTTTTGCTGATAAAGATACTCAGGATGGTTATTTACAAGGTCTAATTGATGCACTTCCGGTAAAAAGAGAAAGGAAGTCAAATACTACAAATCCCAAAGTGCAGATGGCTAATCTTCATTCACACATGAGCAGTGATGATGGAAGACAAACTCAAGTTTGTAAAAATACATTCTTGAACCTCCACGGAATAAGTGAGAATCATGTTTGTCATTTACATCATCTGCTACTCCTAGACAGCTCACTCGTTGACATACGGGGCAAGCCAGAAGGTTCAAGACATAACTTAATCCCCATAGGAGTATGTTCCCTGATTAAAGACCATATTGAATCATTTCTTGTACATTAAGTCCTTTATTTGAACAACATACAAAGAAAATATTTACCGGCACAATTGGGTGTCAAGCAAATGCATGAGTTATTTAAACAACAATGTCCTGATGGTAAAGTGAGATACAAATTTTATTTGAAATTCTTCAAGGAAATTTTTGATTACAAATTTGGAAAACCGCAGATTGACACCTGCTCGACATGTGAGAGGCTAAATAAAAAAATTAAAACACCACATTTGAATGACAATATGAAAGAGTGGCTACAGCAGAAATTTGTAATACGTAAAAACAGAGCCAATAAATTTTACAAGAAAATTGACATAATCAAGAAGCCCAAGAAAACAATAGTGTAAGTAGCATTACTATTGGCTAAATGCAGAACATCCCACTGCCGGATATTCCAGTTCAGGAAGTGTTTTATTATAGATAACTGGGTTTTTGGATTTTGTATTGTCAACTTGCAGGATCATAAGGCAACATTTTTCTCATGCCTTGAAGGGCAGGGTCATAACAGGCTCAATGAAGTCTGCTCATTGCTAAACAAATATCATCAAGAAAATATTCTCAAAGAAGCAAATGAGGTACATATCTTCTCAGATGGATGCCCTGGTCAAAATAAAAACAACACTGTGATCAGATTTTTGTTAGCTGCAGCAAATAAAAACAACACTGTGATCAGATTTTTGTTAGCTGCAGCATCACCTGGTCGATTTGGAAAAATTATTCATTATTTTCCAATCAGTGGATATTTGTTCCTGCCTTGTGATAGGGCTTTTGTCACAGCAAGAGACTTGTTTGCAAGACTGATCAAATATACACTCCAGACAAAATCAACACACTAATACAAAGAGCAAATTCCAATTTCACCCAGTGCAAACTAGTGACATCATTTATTTTATGGTATGGTGGCCTAAACATTATCAAAAGTTTGTCCTATCAAGGAAATCACTGGCCAAAATTCCATGTGAACGGAAAGTGACCCTACAAATATTGCAGTATATGATGTATGAATATTGTGCAAGTAAACCTGGTTTGTCGAAAGCATATCAGTGGATCGATGGCCTGCAACAAGAAGACTTTTTGTTAGGGAAGCCTGTGGGTCCAAACCAGAACTACCAAGCACATCTGCATACAAAGAAAAACTTCCAGTCACCGTGAGAAAAGTTGCAGACATTAGGAAAATAATTCAGTACATACCAGACAATAAATAAGACTTCTACAAAGAACTTTGTGAATAGCTTACAAATGCCATGAATGAGCATGAAGAAGGCTTTTGATGATTAATTGACAGGTTTTCTGTTTTGTACTGTTCTAAACTTAAAAGATTGTGTAATAAAAAGCATACTGATATGCTTAATGCCACATCCTTTATTATTTGCAGTTTCATCACTTATTTACTTGATGCAGCTGCAAGGTATCAACAATTTGTAGAATGTTATTTTTCATAAAAGCAATTGTCCTTCAAAATGATGGTCAGTTCCTGCAGAAAGTGTCACCATTCTGTCTCTATGCTGTTCATTTTTGGAACACAACCTACGACCAGCTTAGAGACAGAGGTGATGACACTTTCTGCAGAACCTGACCATCATGTTGCAGGACAATGCTCAAGCATGTACAGTGCAAGCTGTTACTGATTTGTTTGACTGATGGGGCTGCTAAGTGCTATACCATCTACTGCACTCCCCTGACTTAAGCCCTCAAGAGTTCAACTCGATTTGTAAACTGAAGGAAACATTTCATGGCATTCACTTCAGAAGTGCTACAAATTCATCAGGCAATAGACCGCATCGGTCTAACTGTCAACACAACTGGCACTGCTAAGAGTATCCTACGACTTCCACATCACTGGCAATGGGTTATACACAATGCTGGTGACTTCTTTGAAGGTCAGTAAAACTTTGAAATATGTATCTATTTTGTACAAACTGTAAATAAATAGTTGCCACTATTAAAGCTCCAACCCTCGTATGAGAAAAAAAATCTGTTTTATATCTTACATCTGAAGTGCCAACATTGTTAAATGTACTTAGTAATCCATCCAAATAAGAATATTTCATATTTGATGTTGACTTCATGGATGTTTTTCAATCCCTAACATAAATAAAAAAGTTCCCAATATAATTGTGCTTAAATTTCACCCATGACCTAACTTAACTTGCATAGTGTGACCTGACTTACCTTGCTTAGCGTAGGAGAATGCGGTACACACGTGATGAGGCACAAGCATGATCTGCTGCTGATGTAAGATGAGATTTAACATGACAGTATGGTTCAAGGTGGATAGACTGAGCACAGCCTGTGACTCGTCCTCCAAAGTCAGCCTACCTCAGTCTTCTCAAGTTTTTCTGTCTGAGATGAAAGGCACAGCACTCCCGTTGATATGTATGAAGAACTGAAGCAGCAAGAAGAGTGCAGTATTTCCGCCAAATGTGGGTATGAAACATTCAATACCTTCTTTAATAGGTACAGGTGTACAGTGAATTCTAACATGTGAACATGCTGAAACGCTATTGTATTTTATGTTAATGTAGGCCATGGGTGAAATTTGGAGACTGAATTGAAAAGTTTACATTTCAAATACATATCTACTAATTATGACAGTATTTTATATTGAAGCCAGTGATGGCTCGTAACCATGTACTCACAGTTATCTTGCGAACTGCTTATTTCCAAATGCAAGTTAATCTAAATTTTTCTGCTTTTATTATAGTATGGTTTCAGCTGTGTCAGTTTTTGTTCCTAATTATGATACGCCATGTATATTGATTTTGCACTTGGACTGGTGCTTGAGTTGCTTAGTCCTAATACCAGCCCTGTGACAAACTCGACTGAAGAATGCAGAAGAACACATCAGTGATAATCGTGTGTAGTTAGGACAAACTGATCATGCTAAGTTGAAATCAGTTTTTTCTTGTGTATTGTTTTGTGCATTATATGACTTGGCTTTATGAGGAATAACAAATTGAAATGCTGCTTTTGATTATTTATCTTAGTTTATTGTACAGACAGGTGATAAAACACTGCAGAAACATTTTTAAAGTGCTCTGAAATGCCACCTAAAGTTCTCCTAGAACCCAAAATGATTTAGATTCTGAAACAAACTGTTCAGTTTTATGCTATGCGTTGTCCTTTAGGTTAAATATGAGCAGAAACACAATGTACTTTCCACATAAATCAATTTGAAAAGTGATGTTAAAGCTTGTGGGAATGGTTCAGTAGTGCAAAATGTGGTAAATGTTACACATATGAAGTTTTAAGGGCAGGAAAACAATCGAGAGAATAGGGCTTACTACAGAACCTACAGAAAATAATGTAATGCAAAAATGAAAATGAGGAAATGCAAAAAAAAAAAAAAAGTTTTTCTGTAGTTGTACTCCTAGCTTGTTTATGTTTATAATATTGATTCGGTAATAAAAATGCACTGAGAAATCAATAGTAGTAAATAATGAGCAGATAATAATGTCCTCTAAATGTCACATGTAAGGGAAGAATGTTTTGCCACTATTGACACGAAACCCTGGTGCTCAAGAAGCTGTTTAAATTTTAAAGATCCATTTACAGTGAGTTTAATATTTCGAGGAAGGTCATTGAATTCTCTTTTGCTGGCATAATTCCCTCCTTTCTGCTAAGGTTCTTCAGTTTACTGTAGATCAAGCTTTCTCTTTGTATTGTGTTTGTATATAGAGTTATTTGATTTGTACTTGAATTGATTCTTATATGTAAAACCACGTGATGAGCGAATGTATATTGTTTTGAGGTTTCTTAGTTTTCTAAAAGAAGTTTCTGTATGAATGCCTAGGGTGTACCCTGCACATAACAATTCACTCTCTTTTGAGCAGCTTTGACTATACCAGTATCACAAACAGAAGTAATAAGACACACATTATAAGAGACAGAACCTTTTTTTTAAATAAAGTTAAGGAATATATTATGTCACTTCAGATTATTGTCAAAGTGCACACTCAGGAACTTAGATAACTCAATACTCATTAAGTCTTAATCATTTCATATGGGGATTCTTTTATAGCCTTTTTCAACAGCACTTTGAATCCCTTGAGTTAACAATTGATTTCACTGCTTGGGAATCTATACAATCATAATAGCAAACAGTCTCTTTCCTTGGAACGTTCACTCTATTGCTGCTGCCTCAAGATATGTTTCCACTGTACATGGAATGACATTTTTCCATCTTTATATTAATATATACAGGTATTACACTGCCATACTCAGATATACGCAAATGTTTTAATCCTTTGTTTGATTTTTATCCCTTTGCAGTAATAATTGACATGTCCAACTAACTAGAAGTTCAGATGATACTTGTATCTCTTCCATTTTCTAGCAACATATTGCACATTTTGGTGTAAAGTTATTGTATAAAAACTTGAACATTTGTATCCTCATTCACTGTATCCTTTGATCCCATTCCATACATAACGCAAAAATGTACGTTCTCAGTTGGTTGGGCTTTCAGAGTTTATACTTCACTCTCTTGAACCAAAACAACAACAAATATAAAACTGAGGTCATGTAAGAAGAAACATGTTATAATTATATGCCTGTACATCCAATAATAATTTCAATCCGATACGGACTAATTGAAAAGCTTAATTATAAAACATCATTTCTTTACTTAAAAAGGACAAAATTATTTTGTATCCTTTTACACTTTAATAATTTATGTGATTTTAATCACTGTTATTTTTACACTGGATTTAAGCCTTATAGGCTCAGAAGTTTAATATCACTTTTACATTATTATTGCCATATCAATTATGGAGCATGTTGCTTAAGTAAATGTCTCAGTGAAAATTAAACAAGCAAGAACATACCTCACTTAATGGGTGAAATAATTCTGCAAACACATGAATATGATGATGATGCATTTCGCAAAAACGACCAGTGTACAGCTTACAAATGCAGTAGATATGAATTAATACCATTGCTGAACTCTACTTGCACCTTCCTCCATGTGAGTTTCACTGATTTTCACTTTCTAATGACAATGGAATGAAACCATACTAACAAATATAAAAATAGCCAACAAATCAACACACATTTTTAATTGTGTGCTGCAAAAATTTGTACATAAATTATTACCCTCTAATTTTCACAAAAATACTGATGTGGTACAGACAATATTACAATTCCTCTGCGTAAGAAAAACAAGCTGAAGAGTTCATATTATAGAAAGTGACTTCTGGTTGCTCATCTCTGCTGTTATTGTTCCTTCAGACTTTTTAAAAGTGCAATGTTACTGACCTAGAAACAATAACATCTTACATGTATCACAGCTTAAGAACAACAATTACAGTGCAGTTACATGACTCACAGAAGTTTACTCAATGGCCACAGGAGTACAACTATGAGTTTTGATATTGTATGACACCATCTGGGATTCAGATAGTGTCTGATGATGTGTTTATAGGTCGCATCAATTGCAAATACTTGTATCTAACTGCCACAGTTGCACAGCCAAATCCCAAAGTGCTGAAAATGAAATGCCAGCCATTTGTCTCTCACGACGACAAGAGAACACATTATGGTTCTGCCATGACAGAACTGGACATCTTTTTTAATGTGTCACACAGGTTCTCCGGCAGACTGCTGGTGCATTTGGAAGTAAAGTCCTTTCTTGGCAAGTAACTGCTCATGTGTTCCCATTTCAGCAATAGTTCCATTGTTTAGCACACAAATGGTGTCTGCATTCTGCACTGTTGCTAGCCTATGTGCTATGGTAATACAAGTCCGACCTTCTGATGCCTGGTCCAAGGCCTGTTGTACTACCTAAGGAAGACAGTTAAACATTTTTTTACTTACAATGCATTTAACTCTTGACAGTAAAAGAACTAAAAGCAGTAACATGAATTGTAGTGAAGGATTTCAAATATATTGCTAGAATCTGATAATACTAACCTTCTCACTCTGGTTGTCCAGAGCTGATGTAGCCTCATCAAGCAACAATACTCTTGGATTCCGGACCAAGGCTCTTGCTATAGCAATTCTCTGCTTTTGACCACCTGAAAGCTGCGCACCCTTTGCACCAAGGCCAGTCTCGTAACCCTATTGTGCAACATAATTAAAACAATAAGCTTTCCGTCCATTGCCACATCAAGTGGTTATTCAGAACAAACAAGTTTTCATAGATGTTAAAATGTTTTGACTGGCAGTAAATTTATTGCAAGAGGTAGCAGTAATCAGACTTAAGGGATGGAGTGTACAGATCTTTGACATGTATTACTCACCAATGGAAGGGCTGAAATAAAATTGTGAATATTTGCAGCCTTTGCAGCAGCTATTATTTCATCTTTTGGCACAATTCTGCTGTTGTCACCATATGCAATGTTCTCTGCAATTGTTCGATCAAACAGGGTAGGCTCCTGTGATACAATTCCAAGCTGACCACGAAGAGTATTCAAGGACAGAGAATTTATGTCATGTCCATCCAGAGCCTGTAACACATGTTCATAGGTTAATCGGTGATATGAAGCAGAAAATCAATTTTTTAAAAACTGAACTGAAGTACAAAGTGGCACATCGCTGTGGTGATAAATGAACAGATTTTTATAAACAACTACAGTTTAGATTACTCCTTGTTAAACAGTATTATGAAGCACACACTGGGCAGTAACATGTCATTTTAGGGAAAATGATGTTTACGCTCTCAGTGCCTCTAAACAGTGAAGGATGTGACATTTAATAAACATTTTCATTAGTAGATAAGTTTTGGATAGCATATTTTTAGAGAAATTGTTTATTATTATGTGCAGGTAATGCAAGGTACATAGGTGCAGCCTATCTGCAAGATACGACAATGAGTTTAGCAGGTCCACCTGCTGTAGGTTGCCTGTTCTTATATGTTGCAGCTTTGAGGTGTGTTGCAGCCGTGGAAGAATGGTGCTCACAATAAGTAAAGTGATGTCATAGAAGAATGAACAAAACTGTCATTGTGTCTTATATTTTTGGTTGTTTTGCCAGACAAAATGTAATCTCACTGTGCAAGATATTTGTATCCAAATGTCTGTGATACAAATGTAAAACGTACATGTGAGAACAGTTTACTCAATGAGTAAAGAAGCTTTAAATAGATGATGCTGAAAGAAGAAATATTTTTGGTCAATGCGAAAAATCAAGAAGCATTCCTGCTCTCTTTCAGCCTCCAGCACTCAAGGCACTGCAAAGGAGAAAAAGTCTGCTAACAAGAGCAGAAGCACAGTTATCCAGATTTTACTAGCTGGTCTGGATAGTAGTTAATTTTATGAAATAGGTGACAATGGAGACTATATTGCAGACAGAGTAAACCCAGAATAAATAAACAAATAGCACTCTAAAACATGCACACATACACACATTTACATGCAGATAAGTCTTGATTATACAGCATATTTCTTAGAACTATGTAACTGAAAGATACTTAATTGGTTCTGTATGGATATTCTGTATGTTAGTCTTTATTTCCACTTTTGCAATGAGCCCTGCAGGTAGCCTAAACTGACAAAAGCCCCTTTACATGTTACTATTATTCATACTGTTATATTTCTCGTTCCCTTCCAATCTTCTACATTTGATTATAAGCTGTACTGACCAGATCAGAATTGCACTACTACTGAACTGAACAGACAAATATAAAAATCAGTGTTTGTAATAACACTGACACTACATAAGAATTACAGAAAAATTTCTCTAAGATTTTAGAAGAGAAAGAATGATTTTCATAAATCACAGAATAATGGGATCAAACTAAAAGGAAGTCAGAACAATGTATTGCAATAATGAAGGATTTATAATGTGAATAATATTGGAAGTAAGAAACAAGTTGTACAATTGGACATACCCCCTGGTGTGCACTTCACGGTAGTTTTAGAGCCCGGATTTAGATGAAGATGTATGATTAATTCATAATTTTACAGTTCACATAGAAGTGCACGGTACTGGCAGTAATCATACTGTACTGCTTTAGAACAATGCAACTTCCTCAGTTGATCAAAAACTGCGGACAATCAGAAGTTTCCAACTCAACAATATGAACCATTAAGGCTGCTACAAAATTGTTTGGAGTATTTCTTGCTTCGTTACTGCCTCACTTACAGCAGCCGCCATTGACTCCTTTTCCATAAAGTCAAACTGTTGAGAACTGAATACGTATTTTTGTTTTATACCCTGTTCTATATACTTTAAGACCTCCTCACTATGGTCTAAGAGATCAGAAAGTATATCTATCTATCATATTAAGTGCAGTCTGAACGTTCTGTATCACTGCCCACCATGTGTTAGGCTAGTGTGTTATTCTCTGTCAAATTTGGCTTAAAGCTTAAATAGATAAGTGTGTCACAACAAACAATAATGAAAATGGAAATAATTATTTTACACTTATTACATTGCTTTGGTCCACAGCTAAATATAAGTGAGAATATGGTGCCTATCATTTTATAATGCTTGGAATGGCTGAAATTTGCATCTATGGTGATAATGGAACTCTAGAGGCAGTTGCTCATGTATACTCTTTTTGGTATGGGGAAAACCCTGAGCAACTATGATACTTTCTCAGTCATCGTCTTAACCTAGCCTTCACCTCTCAACAAGGTGAGGAGTTGCCAAAAGCAACAAGTGGTTCAGCTTCCATGTTACTCTGTAGGTCCCCTTTCCCTAGTTGGATGACTAGGGTATGTTAGGGACATGCAAGTTGCTGAAGTCACATCTGTTGAAAGGCTTGCACCAGGCCAATGAGCCACATGAAATTATTGTTATTTAGCTTATTGAAATGTGCATGGTTAACAATACCACTACAATGAAACTGGTATTCTTTTGTGAGAAACTATTTTTTCAGAGCCAACATGTAACGCAGTAAAATAATGGACTATTAACAACAAAAATGAATGATTTTCTCAGAACCTATACAGACAATGATACTTACAATCTTTCCAAACATAGGATCGTAGAGCCTCTGCAACAATTGGATGCAAGTTGATTTTCCACATCCACTTGGCCCCAGAAGTGCTACTGTTTTTCCGGGTTGTATGAGTAGATTCAGTCCCCTTAACACTTTTACTTCTGGTCTTGTTGGGTAATGAAAGTGCACTTTTGAATATCCAACTCTTGCACCTGCATCAGTCTGTAGAATGAAGTAGATGAAATAGTTATTGTTAGCATTAACATACTCAAATCTGTAAATCAATGTGGTGAATCTTCTAACTTACACAAAAAACAACTTGGAGCACCTTGTAGAGTCATTTAGTGACAAATTTATAACTCAGAAACGTCAATCTTCACAAACTACTTGTGATCCATTTGTGTAATAGCTTTAATTTTGAAATTATCTAATGGGACGCAATAATTGCATGAAAGGAATTAGTAAATGAAGTCTTCACTGAAAGATATTTGTTCATTATTAAAAATTGTGTTCAGCAATTAATTTGTTGGGGATTGGGGGGGGGGGGGGGGGGATTTATTATGGTAACCTTGAAACTGTTGAAAATTTTCCTTGTTCAGAAAGACTAGGCACATAAAAATAATTTTGATTTGTTTAAAAAAATTGGATACCTTATTCTAACTTTGCCTGAAAGCTTATTAATTACTGAAGAGTTGCATATCAGATTAAAAGCAGAATGTTATTAAGTTATCATCAAAATTTTGAGGACTTGCTGCTTTCTAGTATATTTTGTCATGCCATGCCATGTGATACTCAAAAGCAGAGTAACAACATGTAAATAGAACACTACTATGCAATTGGATTTTTAACAGTGTGCCGGAATATTTTTAGAAAGTAATCCATTTTTCCTTGCTTTTCTTGAACATTTTTTTCACAAATAGTCTTTTTTGTGTACATATCCCCAGGTGCTTTCTTTTGCAAATTCTCAATGTTCTCCCTCAAGCTTTATGAGCTGATACACTTAGCGGAAGTTCTGCATATATTTTCAGGGACACTGAAAAAGCTCAAATACAGTTTCTTTCTCTTTTTGTCTTAATTCTTCGGATAGAACCAGCTGTGTGTATACTGGAAAAGTTAAGACCCATTTAACATAAATATTAGTGAGAACTGGAATTAAATATTCAGATAAATTACAGAAGGAGAAGCAAATTAGGTATTCTTATTCTTCGTGTTTTAATAACTACAGATTTCCAATTTCCTGCCAAATGCTTGACTGCAACCTGATAATGACTTTTGTGTTACAATATAAAATTCCATTTGAATCATAGGTAAGGACCCACAGTCTATGTGGAACTTATTTGTACTTCCAGTTGTCTTAACTCAGTTTACTTTTCATTGGTAAATTTTGTTTGTTTCCTGTGTAATAATCTTTCACATTGTTGCTGCTTTTTGTTGTTGTGTTTTATTTTTTGTGCATACTTTATATATTTGTTCTTTTTATTGGTAAATTGTAAGATTTTATAGTACTAGTGGCAATCGAGTCCCGGCCTGGCCCGACCCAACCCAACCTAACCTGGCAGCCACAACGTCGGAAGTCGGTGCTCCTCTGTAGTACTTTCTCCTCGCAGTACACAAGATACTCCAATCCCAAGGGATATCCATCCCTTGTTCCTATTTCTGTTTAATTTTATCCTTCTTTGTTACAGGGAAAAATAAGAGTGAAAGGCGCTTCAGAAATACGTTTAAGAAACAATTAACTTTTCCATCTACACTGTCTGCTTCATAAATCTCTGCCCTGTGTTCTTCCAAAAATCTTTCTCTTAGTACTGTGATCAAGTTATCATTTATAATACTGACCATCATGGTCTGTAAGCCATAGCCTGTCATGGTTGTATATAAATCACTGAAAGTAGTGGGGTTAAAATAGAAATTTTACTGTTCTTCACTCCTCAGTGGGAACTGAACCATAGGAAATAATGCAAAGTGGGGCATTTACAAACTGAGGGTGTACTCAGTGAGTACTATCTGATAGAAAGTCTGCACTATAAAGTCTCCACAAACTGTGTTTCTTCAGTTAAGGCTACATAACCTTACAAGGTTGCTGTAAATGATTGAAGCTATTTCATAAATTCACTTTAGCTACATCAATTGACATACTGTCAAAACTCATATAAAAAGCTCAAAAAGTTTTGCATTGTTGAGCCACACTTCAGATTTCTGCCTTGAGAGCACAGCAGAGCAGTTAGGGGAGATGGCAACATGTGCCAGCAAAGTATAGATTGTGCTTGAAATACATTCACATCAGTTAGCCGTAACAGTGCAATGACGCTTCAGAATTATGTTCAAAACAGATTGATCAACTGCCAACTCCACTCACAGATCATATGTGCAATTTAAAGCTTCAAGATGCCTCTGCAAGGGAAAATCAATGGGTTGACCTGCAGTGAGTGAGGAAACAGTTGACCATGCATGGGCAAGTTTCACACATAGCCCACAAAGTCGATGAGCAGAGTAGAGAGTTGAACTTACCACACCTGAGTGTTTGGGAAATCTTAAGGAAATGACTGAAGCTGAAGCCTTACCGCTTGCAATTTCTGCATGACTCCCAATAACAAAGTTAGATGCTTTGAATTTTTGGCACAGTTGTGACAGCTTATGGAAGAAAATGAGTTTCATGTGACTTTTTTGTGGGGTTACATGAAAGTTCAGTGTGTATGCCTTCTCTACCAATGAACCTACCAGAACTGCGAGCTTACATCAGTGATAAAGCAAGATTTTTTTGTGAATGGCTTAGTCAACAGGCACTGTATGCAAACCTGGGGGACAGAGAATCCCCATTTTATTATGCAGCACATTCTAGGTTCACCAAAAGTTAATGTGCTCTGTGCAGTCTCACAGCTTAAAGTTTATGGTCCCTCTTTCTTCTGCAGAATGACTATTACAAGATATGTATCTACAGGGTGTTTCAAAAATGACCGGTATATTTGAAACGGCAATAAAAACTAAACGAGCAGCGATAGAAATACACCGTTTGTTGCAATATGCTTGGGACAACAGTACATTTTCAGGCAGACAAACTTTCGAAATTACAGTAGTTACAATTTTCAACAACAGATGGCGCTGTGGTCTGGGAAACTCTATAGTACGATATTTTCCACATATCCACCATGCGTAGCAATAATATGGCGTAGTCTCTGAATGACATTACCCGAAACCTTTGACAACGTGTCTGGCGGAATGGCTTCACATGCAGATGAGATGTACTGCTTCAGCTGTTCAATTGTTTCTGGATTCTGGCGGTACACCTGGTCTTTCAAGTGTCCCCACACAAAGAAGTCACAGGGGTTCATGTCTGGCGAATAGGGAGGCCAATCCACGCCGCCTCCTGTATGTTTCGGATAGCCCAAAGCAATCACACGATCATCGAAATATTCATTCAGGAAATTAAAGACGTCGGCCGTGCGATGTGGCCGGGCACCATCTTGCATAAACCACGAGGTGTTCGCAGTGTCGTCTAAGGCAGTTTGTACCACCACAAATTCACGAAGAATGTCCAGATAGCGTGATGCAGTAATCGTTTCGGATCTCAAAAATGGGCTAATGATTGCTTTGGAAGAAATGGCGGCCCAGACCAGTACTTTTTGAGGATGCAGGGACGATGGGACTGCAACATGGGGCTTTTCGGTTCCCCATATGCGCCAGTTCTGTTTATTGACGAAGCCGTCCAGGTAAAAATAAGCTTCGTCAGTAAACCAAATGCTGCCCACATGCATATCGCCGTCATCAATCCTGTGCACTATATCGTTAGCGAATGCCTCGCGTGCAGCAATGGTAGCGGCGCTGAGGGGTTGCCGCGTTTGAATTTTGTATGGATATAGGTGTAAACTCTGGCGCATGAGACGATACGTGGGCGTTGGCGTCATTTGGACCGCAGCTGCAACACGGTGAACGGAAACCCGAGGCCACTGTTGGATCACCTGCTGCACTAGCTGCGCGTTGCCCTCTGTGGTTGCCGTACGCGGTCGCCCTACCTTTCCAGCACGTTCATCCGTCACGTTCCCAGTCCGTTGAAATTTTTCAAACAGGTCCTTTATTGTATCGCTTTTCGGTCCTTTGGTTACATTAAACCTCCGTTGAAAACTTCGTCTTGTTGCAACAACACTGTTCTAGGCGGTGGAATTCCAACACCAGAAAAATCCTCTGTTCTAAGGAATAAACCATGTTGTCTACAGCACATTTGCACGTTGTGAACAGCACACGCTTACAGCAGAAAGATGACATACAGAATGGCGCACCCACAGAATGTGTTGTCTTCTATATCTTTCACATCACTTGCAGCGCCATCTGTTGTTGAAACTACTGTAATTTCGAAAGTTTGTCCGCCTGAAAATGTACTGTTGTCCCAAGCGTATTGCAACAAACGGTGTATTTCTATCGCTGCTCGTTTAGTTTTTATTGCCGTTTCAAATATACCGGTCATTTTTGAAACACCCTGTAGATTTGCTGGAAAATTGGCTCATGCCACAACTGGAGACAGAAGCGCAGTCTTAATGTATCACCAGGATGGTACTCCATCCCACTTTCATTATAATGTTCATGAATTCATAAACAGGAAACAGAGAAACTCATGGATCGGTCATAGTGGAGTTGATGATCAACAATTCGTGCCATGGCCTCCGCCCCACGTGACTTTTTTGTGGGGTTACATGAAAGTTCAGGGTGTATGCCTCCTCTACCAATGAACCCACCAGAACTGCGAGCTTACATCAACAGTGCTTTTGTACAGATTGATAGGGACATACTGCACCAAATGTGGGAAGAAGTTGATTATTGACTTGATATCTGAAGAATCAATAGGGCACGCATATAACACACTTGTAATATGTCAAAAAAACTTTTTGAGTTTTTATATTTGTGTACAAAGCCTTGTGACAATATGTCAAATAGCAAATCTGTGAAATCACTTCAATCATTTATAATAACATTGTATTAAAAACTGTCTCTAACTTCTTTTCCTGCGAGTGGCCTATAAACTATCAGTACTATTAGCTAGAGTGTTTATTGATTCAGAACTCTGGAACTCAACTCCACTTTGTAGTGTATATATAGCAATACTCCTTATCTTCTCACTGGTTCTCCATGAGTATGATATTCTCGTAGCTTATATTTATCAAGATGTACCTGTCTGATTTCAGGGATTCCCATTTAATGTTCTGATAAAAACATGTCAGCTGATACTCCACCTGCCTTTTCATTTTTCTGTATATATATTGATAGTTCATAATTTTTATTTGTGGTGTTTCTGATATGTTCGTATGAGAACTAAATAGGGCGATGCTTCAGTGACACTCTTACATGGACATTTGTCCTACTCCCCTCCCTCTCCCAGATCTTTTCAGCAAACCTCCAAGCTCTACATTAACATGTTCCACAAAACACTTCATGCAAGGATTATCATAGTACTCTCAAAGAGTGACAAAAGCTCAATCTTCTCTTTAGTCTGAAGAGGATTCTCAGCAATGTGCCCAGTTATGTCTTCAGTTACATAATTGGGATTGTGTTCCAAAATTGTGCCTTGACCTCCAATTGTTACATGATATTCCTTACCAAGATTCTTCCCCAAACAGCCTAAATCACAGTAGGCATCATTAAACCCCACAATTGAATTGAAAATATTTAATCTGGTAACTGATTCCTAAAGACATCTGATGGCTAAAGGTGCGTGGTAGGGCTAATATCGAGTCCTACACACGTTTGCCCTGCCATAAGCAATTAACAAAAACCAAATTTGAAACCAATACATGACTGGCTATTTTGCCAATGTTTAAAAACTGTAGTGCCCTTAAAGACTGGAAATTTTTCTAAGGCATATTTTTTGATGAGGACAAATTCCTATTGCATTGTGACAGAATATGGAAGGAACCTGTTTGAACAGCTGAGATTCAAAACCTCTATGGCTGTGAAACAAGTTGCTTTACAGAACAGGTTCCGACACACCAGACCTGCTAAAAAAATTATGTAAATGTTTCAAGATTACTGTATAAGGTTAAAAAACTTTTTATGAGCTGAGACACAAACAGAAAACTTGTAACTTCACATTTAACAATTTCATGCAGAAAATCATTTTTTGGCTTTCAGAAGCTGATTCACACACACCCATGGCTGTCCTTCACAACAGTGATATAACTGCTGAAAGGGGAGCCTTAAAGGATAACACTGAATTCTTATCACAGGCCTGCTTGATTGTTGAGGCAGTGGTCTCATACTGTGAATTCCGACTCATTTTGATACCCAACAGAATGCTATCTCTTTATTCTGGTTCTGTAGGAGAAAAAAGGTTTCCTACATTTTTCCTGATCAAATTCGTTGCTGGGCACATTCTCTGGACTCCCTGTGTCAGAGTAGATGTGGATAGGTTTTTCCTACATCTATCCGATGACAACCATTAGGACTGCATACAACTCAGCATCATAGAAAATGAATTCTACAGCTAGACAAAACCTTAAAATATTGTCTGAAAAACTGTGAAATGGGCAGGTATATCCCCTTGCTGGGAGCCATCTGTGTCAACCGCTTTGTCATTACAGTGCTTATTTGAAACAGATAGAATGTGTGTGTTTGAGATAATTTGCAGCATTCATTTGTGCACAAGTGATTTAAAATTTATCTGTAGCCTCTGTCAGCCAACATGGTTGCTTGCAACAGTACTTGGGAAGAAACCTTGAATCTGCTGTATAAGCTGCTTCTGTACTGTAAGCTGCTTCACCTGGATTCCTAATGGCTTTCTGACATGTATAGTTTAGAAATAGTCACTCAGCCACTCTGTGGGAGGTTCTGCAATGATAGAGGAAGCCAGAGTGTCTTTGGCTGACAGTTTGGAACGTGTGTTGTGTAGTCAGAAGCTCTTAGTGGAAAGAATGTGGTGGCTCACTAGCTGTGGAAGTCTGATGGTCAAATAGTGTACTGCATTCAGCATCTTTAGGTATGAATTTCAGACTGGGCCATAAATGACACATCTGTAGGCTAGACGGGAGCACATTAATACTTTATAAAATTGTTGTAGACTGGATCTGTCTGCAACCCTGACCTTCCTGTTGAGACATTTAAAATGCCTAAAGCTTAAGGTCTTACAAGCCTGGTAGCCATACGAGCCTTTTATCATTTACAAGACCCAGAATGGTCCCATTAAATGCGAGTCCCATTTAATTAAAAATGTGACTAATATGATCAAAATAATCTCACAATATTTTATCTGTTGAAAATTGAAACCTATATTTTGTGGTCTGTAAAATATCATTTGTAACTGGTGAATTATTTTTGCAAATCATAAAATTGTCAACAAACAAAGAAGTCATCACTGGACTCTTCACTGTGTCAGTGATTCTTTCTGTAGTAATGGTGAAAAGGCTGACACTAAAAATGTTCCCTCGAGGGACACCATTCTATTGCATATATGTGCTTGAGAGTCTCCCATTTGGTAACGTTATGACTGCTCTTCAAAGAAAGATTTCTATGAGTTGGCATCTTTTCACAGAAGCTCTAGATATGAAGCTGGCTTTGTACATTGTAGTGTCTTATGCTTTTTTAGTATCAAAGAGTGCCACTATAAGATACTTTCTATGTAGTAAATCTTCCTTTTGAGCTATTTTCATTAGTGTTATATTGTCTTGTGTAGAATGATACTTCCCAAATTGGAAGTGGGTCGCTTTCTCTCTAGAAGTTGCCCATCCTCGCATGGGTCATTCCTACACTGCTTTATGGCAACTAAGTATAGCATGTAGACAAGAAAATTCCATTTTTGACAACTGAATGTTTATTTTGTTTCAAACCAAACATGGTTCACTTATTCTTGCTAGGCATCATCAGTGGTTTTTATTTTTCCCGCTTTTTTTTTCCTTTTCTATTTTTTCATGTATCCATTGTTCTTCTGTAGGCGCTAAATGCACACAGTACAGATTTCCAAGTGATAGTAGGTTGCATTTATACATTTCACTACACATAACCTTTCCTGTAGCAAACTGCATGTGAAATGATGCTTATTATGAATGTGTAAAACATGTTTTGTCAGAAAACAAAATAAACACTCAGTTACAAAAGAGGAAAGTTTTCTTATCTACATGATAAAATAACTGAATTAGCAACTGACTAAGAATGGGTGCAAATATTAACAATATTTATGGTAATTGCTAGCAGAGGTACTATGTTCTTCTCTGGTTTTATGAGGAGTCATTCCTCTATTAATCTGGAATAGTCCTTGTAGTTGGAGAGATCAATGAGGATTTTACACAGCTCACAATATGCTATACATAATATGAGGGTCACTTCAAAGATCGTGCACATTGCACATGGATGATTGTTACAGTGGTATGATTAAGTTAAAATTCATGTCAGTTGTGAGCAAGACTTATGTATGTGATGGTTATAGTTCGCATGGCTGTGGCATGAGTAATTCAGTTTTAAAATGGAAGCTGAAACTGAGTCATAGCTACAAATGGAGTGCCCCAGGTGACATCTGTAACGCACACATAGTACAAGCAGTTTTTGAAAAATATTTTGCAACTGAAAACTTGTCAAAGAAGACCTGACATGTGCAGCTAGTGTCCTCCTTTTGCACAATGATACAAGACCCTATATTACCCTATCAGTGAGAGAACTGCTCAACAAATGTGGATGGGAAATACTGTACAGTTCTTATATAACCCCACCAGACTTTAATTTAGTTCCCAAATTGAAGGAGCAGCTGCATGGAAAACATTTTAATACAACTGATGAAGCTTCCAGTGATGTGACCTGAGTAATCGGACTAACTCAATAATGAAGGCACCCCATCTGAAATAGAGAAGTTGCCAAAATGTTGGGAAACTGTCATAAGAAAGGGTGGAGATTATATACAAGGCCTGCAAAGGTATTTTATAAAATAAATTATTTTCTTCTTCTTTACAATGTGCAGAACTTCTGAAAAGACCCTGATAGCATCTGATCCTGCAGCTGTATCCTTAGCAGCAGACAAGGTTTTTGCCAGTTCCCACAGAAAAGCGAATTTAATATCTTCAGTGTGGCATGAACTCAACAAGTCATTGGAAGTCCACTGCAGAAGTATTGAGCCATGCTGCTGTGCACTAACTGACCTGTCGATTATGTCCCTTAAATGATCAGTGAGATTCATGTTGGACAATCAGGGTGCTAAATCATTCACTTGAATTTTCCAGAATGTTCTTCGAACAAATTGCAAACAGTTGTGGCCTGATAACATTGTTGTTTGGGATCATAAAGTCCATGAAATATGGTCTCCAAATAGCCAAACGTAACCATTTCTGGTCAATGTACCAGAGGACCCAGCCCTTCCCATGGAAACATAGCCCACAGGATTATGGAGCCACCACCAGCTTGCACAGTGCCTTGATGTAAACTTGGACCCATGGCTTTATTGGGTCTGCACCACACTCAAACCCTACCATCAGCTCTTACCAAATGAAATTTTGAGTCATATGACCAGGCTACAGTTTTCGAGTCATCTAGGGCAAACACCACTGCTCTCAGTTATTACTTAAAGGCCATCAGTCACAGCATTGTCCGTGGTGAGAGGTAATGCCTGAAATTTGGTATTGTTGGCACACTCTCGACACTGTGGATCTTGGAATATTGAATTGTCTAACAGTTTCCAAAGTCGACTGTCCCGTGCATCTAGCTCCAACTAGCATTCCATGTTTGAAGTCTGTTAATTCCCATAGCGTGGCCGTAATCATGTTGAATTGAAAACCTTTTCATATGAATCACCTGAGTACAGATAACAGCTTCACCAATGCACTGCTCTTCCATATCTTGTGTATGCAATACTACCACCATCTACATGTGTACATATCAGTATCCTACGACTTTTGTCCCCAACTATCACACTACTGCTTATGCTATTTGTGCATATGTCATAAATTTAATAAAAAATCAGTAAGTAAGCTGCTGATTTGTAAAAGCTGCTGCCACCTCAGCTGCTGTTTATCTGTAGCTTAATATTTACTTCATCAGATTGGTATTTTTCAAAAAGATTTGTACCTACAACTGTAAACAATGAATCCCATTTACAGTACAATTACTACTTGTCATGTAACTTTGAAGCAAGCACTAATACTTATCCTATGGCTAAAAGAACTTTTCAGTCCCTGAAAGCAGGTAATCCTGAGAAAGAGTGAATAATATATGTTTTTAATTTTCTTTCGAACTGGTAGGAACTCGCAATTTCTTGCTCTGTGTTGGATGGGGGCTTGTTGAATATCTTCCCATCAGAGTACATAGCTTAATTCTGAACCCTAGACAAGGAGGCAAAATCTACACAAAAATTATTTTTGTCTTGTATTGTGACTGTAAATCCCAGTTCAGCTAAAATTCGTTTTTATTATCTGCAACAAAAACTATTAAGGAATAAATCTGTTGAGAAGTGAGTACAAGAATTCCAAGATCTTTAAAATGGTTTCAGCAATTTGCATGGTTACCTCTGCCATGGAAGATGATTCCATAAGACATCTACATCTGCACTCTGCAAACCACTTTGAATTGTGTGGCAGAGAGTACTTCCCAATGTTATTTTTTGTTGCATTCTCATATGAAGCACAAGAAGAATGATGGCTTGAAAGCCTCTGTGTGTATATATTCAACATCCCCTGTAAGTCCTATATCATATGGGTTCCAAACAAATGGGCAGTATTCTAGGCTGGGTTGCACAAGTGCTTTGTAGGCTATTTCCTTTGTAGACAGACTGCATTTTTCTAGACCAACTGACCAAAGTCAGCTGATTTACCTACAGCTAAGTTTATGTGAGTGTTACATTTCATATATCTACAAATTGTTACATTCAAGTATTTTTGTTAGTTAACCATTTTCAGCTGTGGCTCACTGATAACTTAGCCATATAGAATACCGTATTTTTTGTTTTATGGAGTGCACAGTTTTACATTTCTGAACATTTAAAGCAAGTGGGCAGTTTTTGCACCACTTTGAGATCTTATCAAGATCCAAATGAATATGTACAGTTTTCTTCAGCCAGAATTTCATTATAGATAACTGCATCACCTGTGAAAAGCCTGAGGTTACTATTACATTTTGAGAAAAAGTTTCACTCACCCTGCCAGTGTTAATTAACTAATGGCCTGCAAGATATATTCAGGTATGATAGTTGTTGTATCTTTTGGGCTGTTACAAATATCTCATAATTTATTTCATCACTACTGTCAATATTTTGATTTATAGTTGCTGTTTTTTTATTTAATTTTGCAAATACCTAGAGTACTATTTTGCAAAATGCCCTTTCCTTTAAGTTGCGCTAGAAATGTGTTGAAAACTTCTACACACTAAGTCCCTACCTATTAATTGTTTTCTTTTGAACAGTTTTCAACTTATTAATCTAATGCACAGCTTACATATGAAAATTTGAGATGCTTGATAGTTTAGTCCCCTGAACTGTTGATACCTTACTTGAAAGACTTAAGGGGCGAATACCTAATATAATATTTAATGAAATTGCAATTCTATTTGATATCTTCAAAGCTGTGTAGCTTTGACTACAGCATTAAAAAGATAACTGAGGGTATATAATTAAAGAACCAAGGAATGAATTAACTATTAAATTAACAGGCAATTAAACATGTTTGACTCACTGAAATGAGGCCCTCGCCAGTATCTGGGCCAGATTCAATTTGTGGTTTCCTGTCGAGTAGCTGAAAGAGACGACCTGCAGCTAGTTTTGCAGCGCCAAAGTTTGGGGCAAATGCCATTGATTGTCCCAGCATCCATGTCGAAAAAATCAAAGCTTCTGCTACCCTGAAACACAATATGCAATCTTAATTTTTTCTCTGCTGTTTTGTAATAATCTGTAATTCTGCAGAAGGTGGATGTTTTTATCAGGAAAAACAAATCTGGAGTTCTTTCGGTTGGAGTGTGGAATGTTGTATCCCTTAAGTGGGTAGGCAGGTTAAAGAATTTGAAAAGGGACATGGATTGTTAGAAGTTAAATATAGTGAGCATTGTGGTGGGAGGAAAAGCAGGATTTGTGATCAGATGAATACGGTGTTATCAGTATAAAAAATCAAATAGAAGTAATCAGCACACACTCCATTGCAGAGTAAAAATTCATTCAGGAGTTATATAACTTTCAGTCTTACTGTAGCTTTAGTTACTGTGACAGTGGCAGAGTGGATTTTGAGGAAATAGGGGAGTAGCTGTTTGAGTTTTATTTGGTCTCATGTAATTATATTGTGTATAGAGTGTGTACTTGTTATATAGGACAAGTCAACTTCATCTGAGGTCTTAAAATGTTTAATTTACACATTACAATATAAAACATCAAATTGGCAATAACTTCACCTCAGGTGGCAAAAGAATGGAAATACAAAAACATATGGTGCCTACAACATGTTCCTGACTACAGTACACACATACAGGCAAAACTAGCATTCCTCGTTGTTACATGTACTCAGCTTCACTATAAAATTCTTTTTCCATTCAATAATCCTTTTCTGAATTGTCTTTTTCACTCACATTGTCCTGTAGGCTCTTAGGACAATGTGTTACTAGTTGTATATCTGAGTATCAAGGATCTCCTTCGACATCCCTTGGTCTGTATGGTATACTTCTCAGCTGGCCTTTGTTTGTTGTGTCATATGAGTGAACATTAGCATTTTTTTCTAGTAATGTATTCCTTTGATTAATTAAACTACTATCTGTATATGCACGTGGCTGGAAGGGTCAGTACTTTTAGATTGCAGAAGGCAGGTTTGCATGATTGTTTATTTTTTATTGAGAATGGTCCTAACAGCATTTTTGCAATATAAAAATTCTTTTTGTTTTATTGCTGCAGGAGTGTCCCCAAACAGTAATTCCATACTGTAAGGATGGTTCAAAAAGTGCATGGTACACTGTGCGTGAGAGTTGTTTGTTAGTTTAATGTGCAAGCTGTTTCATAATAGATATTAGAGTGCTTAATTTGCAGCAGACACTATATGTTGCCTCCATTGGAGCTTATTGTCAAATGTGATTCCCAAAAATTTTATGGAGGTAACTTCCTCCAGTCTTGTTTCATCCATGAATATATCTGTGCTCTTCCTTTTCTCTATTCGTGAATATCATGAACATTATCTTTTATTGATATAATCTATTTATAATCAATTCATTCTGTATAAACCACTGTACTGTGTTATTTGTTGAAATAAACATACTTATGTCCAGTGTTTCCAGATTTTTTTTTTTACATTTACTTATGTCATGTCATCAGCATACAGTACTTTGTTATTGTTCTCACTGACGTCAATATAGCTTATATATAGGTTGAACAAAAGTAGGCCAAGTACATAGACTTGAGATACAACATGCTTAATATCCCTGATTTCAGATCTGCATCTCGTTTCTGTGGTCACATACTGTTTTCTGTTACTAACATGTGATTTTATCTCTTGAGCTGCATGTTCATGTTTGCCATAGCTTTCAAGTTTTTCAGTTATTGCTGACTGGGTGATGGGTCAAAAGCTTTAGGCAAATCCAAAAACACACCAGATACCAAGTCTCTTTCTTGATATGAAAGCTAGTGTGAAATTTGTACCTTTTAAGTTGTGAGAGAATAGTTCTGGGAATAGACTATTTAGACCACAAAAATGAAAGCATTTAAATAGAAGTGAGTGATATGGTTTCCTCAATGAAATATTGCTCATTGTGATTAGGCAAGTATTCGCAACTGCAAGTGGTTCAGATTTTTCATTTTTGACAATGCAATGTAAATGGATAGATAAAAAATCTACTCACCAAGCAACTGCAGGAGAACACACACACACAAAGGTTTAACTCTCACAAGATTTTAGAGCCAGTGGCTCCATCTTCTGGCGGAAGAGTTGAAGAGGAAGGAAGAGGGGTGAAGGAAAAGGGCTGGAGCGGTTCAGGGAAAGTGGTACAGTTCAGAAAAGTCACCCAGAAACCCATGTCTGGGGAGATTTACCAGATGGAACGATAAGTTAAGTTTGTAAAACTTATTTTTGTTGGTATATAGATTATTTATTTTACACTTCCACAACCTCTGACAACCAGAGTTGTTAGAATTCAGAGCATCAGAAGTCACAAAGTTAATATCTTGGCAGCTGCTAGTGCCAGTCCTGTACAGTGAAGCTAGTAATTTTTTTTATTTACTTGAGAAAAAATTAATATGATGTCGTATGTAAGGGGGAATCAAACAAAAAGGGGACATTTAGAACAGATGGAAGTAAATATTTCAACAAATTTGTTCCAGAATATATTCTGAAGTATTCTTAAACTGCAGGCTTTAATTTATTTTGGTCCAGAACTATGGCAAAGGGTAAACAGTATTTATTTAACTAGTGAAGAATATTTCCAAGCTATTTGCCCCTTGGAACTTTGGAGTAGAACTACTTCAGAAAGAGAGGAAATACTATTGCTTGTGCTCCTTTGGATTAAAAATGCTATTACCGTATTTTACAGATCACAAGACACACTTTTTTCTTTGAAAAACTGCCTCCAAAATTGAGGTGTGTCTTACACTTGAAATTAAAAGGTTCAGTGTTTGATATAAAATTCCCACCAGTCTTAAAAATGGCCATATATTCAACGCCATGGGAAACCTAGCCCTATCTGGCAACACTGGATTCAACAGGTAGCATCAGTGGACTGATACAACGAACATAAGTTGCTGGGATTTACAAGCTTGAAAACATTGTCTCTCTCCCACCCTGCCATCACAAATCCAGAACATTGTTTAGCCTCTAATGCATCATTGCAGTCTACAGTGCCAGTGAACTTGAACTGAAAGTGATTTGTGTTATCAGTAACAGTACAATATTTTTGTTAGTAGCTAGTTTCATAATGGAAAAAAATAAAAGGTATTCATATGATGTGGTCTATAAACTGGGAGTAATAGCAGCATATGCACAAGAACATGGAAACATAGGAGCTGAGGGGCATTTCAGCCATCCACCAACAGAAGAAACCATTCGTGATTGGTGGGCTAGTAAATAAGAACTAAAAAAAATGAGGAATACTAAATGTGCAAATAGAAGACTAAATGCAAAGTGGCCAAATGTAGATGATGATGTATTGAAGTGCATTCAAGGACACCATCGGAAATGACTCTGGAATTAATTCATGCTAGTGTGACAATGGAACTTAACAGATTTTAAGGGTGGAGTTGGTGGGTGCTACAGGTTTATGAAGGTCGTGGGCTTTGTAAATCTGCTTTACTGAAATAAAACTACTAATGTTATTTGCTTGGATTGTTGTCTAACATTCCAAGAACTCAGCATCCCTTAGGCACCCTCTATACAAGACGAGTGGGCCATACCCAACACTTAGCTTGTGAACCAAAACCAAAATATCCCAGAAAATGCCACAGGGGTATCATAATTATCTTTCCATTACATTATTATTCAACATTGAAAGAAAACTAGTGTGGTATTAAACCATATAGTGAATATGGGTGAAACTCCTGTGACATTCAATAATGCCAAGTTACAGAACTGTTACCATGAAAGGTGCTAAAACTGTAACTATAAAAACAAGTGGATATAAAAAAAAATGCACTACACTGTTGCCCCTTCATGCTGTGCTGATGGCACTAAACTTAATCCAGTGGTCAGTTTCAAGTACAAAACAATGCCAAGACCTTCTGAAATACTGCAGGTGTCATTGTTCATGTACATTACCCAGGTTAGATGGATGAGGCTTGTATGAAATTATGGATTAACAGAGTGTGGGAGAGAAGGAAAGGTACTTTATTTGAAGAAGAGTTCTCTTCTTGTGATAGATAAATTTAGTAGTCATTTGAAAAATTCTGTGAAAGAGAAACCAGGATAGGGAAATTCAGAGCTTGTTGTTATTCCAGGAGGACTTACTTCACAATTGCAACCTCTTGATGTCTCAATAAATAAACCATTTGAAGTGTATATGAAAGAGGATTGGAACAAATGGATGACGGATCAAAACCCAACATGGATTCACACCGAAGGGAGCTTTACATCATGCAATCAAACAAGTGTATCAGTGGATAAAACAGTCATGGTCTAGGGTGAGAGAAGAGAGTTTTGTTAAATCTTTCAGTAAGTGCGACTTAAGTAATACTTTCGATGGCAGTGAAGACCATCTATATATGAAGCGTACAATGATGGTGAAGAGGAAGAGGAAGAGGAAGAAGGAGGAGGAGAAGGAAGTTCAGATGCCAATTTTCAGGGATTTTAAAAGTCAGTTTGGTTATATAAACTAAGAATTTTTTTATTCTGGATTTGCAGTCTAATAATAGGAGTAAAGATGTATTTTTCTTTAAATTATCTTCTTATAGCCCATAAAATACAGTACATTAGGCAAAGTCAATTCACAAACATAAATAAAACTTTAACAGACTCCCACAATTAAAGCTTTTGGCCGTTAAGGTCTTCGTGAACAATAGACGACACACACACAACTGCAGTAAAAATTTTTATTCTGTGGTTTGCATCTATGTGAACATTATAGATGAAATTAATAATCTGATGATCTGTAATTTTTATAGTTGTACTGCTTCTGCCCCAACAAAAGATGAATGGTATTCATTAAAAGCTTTATAGAAACTTACATTACTATATTTTTATAGTGAAGTCCCTCAGTAACAGCAAGATATCCTCCATAATACAATGCAAGAGCATAACCAAAGAATGGTGCTGTCTGGCCTGTTGCAAAGACTACTCCTCTTAGTCGCATTCTTTTCATCATTGCTTTAGCAGCCAAGTGCAGAGACAGGTTGTAGTGATCAATGAATGATTGTTCTTGACCCAAGCTGGCCACGGTGCGTATATTTGAAATGGCTTCTACTGCTACCTGTAAGATAATGAAGAAACTGAAAATAGCGGATAACACTCATCTCATTTTCAAGCATGTGTGTGTGTGTGTGTGTGTGTGTGTGTGTGTGTGTGTGTGTGTGTGTGGGCGCGCGCGTGCACACACATGTGATGTTTTAATATTGTGAATGTCTCAGTACTACTTGAATAATATTGTTGCCATATTCATCATTGCCAATGTTTAGTTAAATATACACAAAAAATGCAGTTTGATTGAAAATATATATAGCATTAACAAAAACAAAAAGGAAGTAGAAACTGTATTTTGTAAAGATAAATGGAGCTAAAAGTGGAATTAACAATGTTTTATAAAACTTAAACCTCTTTACAATTTCAAGTGGTCATAGACTTCGTCTATGTGTCCTCTCCATGTTAGAAAATTAAGACATGAAGAAAGTTCATTATGAGATTTTTTATGTACAGTGAATTATACCACATTAATAAAACAGCCAGTTGATAATCATAGATAAAATGGACAGCTGTTTAAAACATTACTGTACAACAGCAAAAGATGTTGCAAGCATGAAGAGAGTGAAAGAAAATCCATTCTATACAACTGCTCAAATGAAGTCTTTATCATTTTACATGCCTCCTATATTCACGGAGATTGTCACATTTAAAATTCATCAATTACAAGATGATATACACTTTGGAAAAATTAATCTAAGCTTGCAAATAGTCAAAATTAAGTTTTGATGTGATAATCACTAAGGAGCACCCCACCCAACACCACCTTCTCCACAACCAGTCCACTTGCCGCAAAATAGATAACGTCACGCATGTTATATATACACATAGTAACAGATGCAATTATCCATGGTTATCCCCCCAAGAAATCTTCTGCATGACACTAGCATTTTCTTTTCAGGTATTTTTCTAGGTCTGCTTCACAATTTTTTCATATTTGTGCTTTGTTTCTAAACTTCATTTCCACATAATGCTGTGTTTTTTAACATAGTTTCAGTTCATGGCTAAGTGTCATGTAACTTTAGTTGTGTCAAGTGTTCATAAGGATTGTAATTTACTGAGTGCTACTCTTGTGTGTGCTGATAAGCATACTGCTTCCATATTAGGGCCATGCCCAATAAACCATTGTGGCTAAGGTAAACTCATATTGTAAAATTCTCTACTTTTTAATGCTACCTAATTTGATTGCTATCAGTAAATATCTGATTAAATTCTAATAGAGTGATTCGTTTCTTTTGTTCCCTCTTTATTCTTTCCCTTGCAGACATAGAGTAATGTTAACAAAGGAACCTAAAATACCAAGGGCACATGGTTTGTGATTAATCAAGTATGTGCTACATCAAGTTTTCAAACAGTTATACAGTTAGAAACCTTACTGGAAGAAGTCATAAAAGGAGGTACAATCCATAGTAAAGGTTTTCCAACTTCTCATTTAAAAGATGCATACACACTCATGTATGAAACTTGACAAAGATGTCTGTAGCTCGATGCTAACCTGTGTTTGACTTTCAATGTGAGGTTAACTTTCATGGGCAGGAATATCTACATCTACTTTTATAGCTACATCTATACTCTGCAAAACACTGTGAGGTGCATGGATGAGAGTACTAGGGTTTCTTCCCATTCCATTCACGTATGGAGTGCGCGAAGAATGATTGAATGCCTCTGTGTGGACAGTAATTATTCTAATCCTATCCTTGCGATCTCTATGTCAGCAATATGAAGGGGTTGTAGTATATTCCTAGAGTCATAATTTAAATCCAGTTCTTGAAACTTTGCTAACAGACTTCCTCAGGATAGTTTACATCTATCTTCAAGAGTCCAGTTCAGTTCCTTGAGTATCCGTATGACACTCTTCCACAGACCAAACAAATCTGTGTCTGTTGGTGTTGCCCTTCTCTGTATACAGTATCCCCTGTTAATCCTATTTGGTATGGGTCACAGTCACTTGAGCAATATTCTAGAACTGGTTGCACGAGTCATTTGTAAGCAGTCGCCTTTGTAGACTGACTGCACTTCCCCAGTATTCTACTAATAAAGCGAAGTCTGACACCTGCCTTTCCCACAACTAAGCCTATGTGATCATTCCATTTCTTATCCCTACTAAGTGTTACACCCAGGTATTTGTAGGAGGTAGATTCCAACAGTGACTCACTGATATTACAGACAAAGCATTCTGCATTTTTTCGTTTTGTGAATGTCCAATTGTACATTCCTCACCATTTAAAACAAGTTGCCAATCATTGCACCACTTTCAAATCATGTCAAGGTCTGATATGCAGAAGCTATTTATTTAAGAGAAATGTTCTAGAATTAGCAGAAAATACAATAAATCAAAGAAATGCATGAAGACACCTTAGTCAAAACCAAACTTGGAACATTATAGAATGTAATGTTTTTGTTAAGACACTTTATGAGCATCGTGCAACACTGAAAAGAAAACTTTTAATGAAACATACACAATCACAGAAATGGACCACTACCAATAAGAAAAGCTGCAATTAAAAATCTCTACTAGTTTTTAAAACGCAGTAACAAACTGCAAACAAGAGATAGTTTGTACTCGAAGATAGAGCTCACCTTCGTTGCGCCCTCAAGTTGCTTCTTCTCATCTAAGCCACTCGCTTGTACAACTTTAGCTTCCATAAATGTTGATCCGAATACAAATGGAACTGCTGCCAGTGCTACTAGGGCAAGTTTCCATGTGTATGCACATGCAATCACTGCTCCAAGGAATAAAGTGGAGAATGCCTGCACCATACTGCCAATCCGTGGTCCTGTTGCCTGTTGAAAAATAATAATTTTGTAAATGAAACCTTTGTAAAGAAACAGAAGTCTCATTCCAGTTGCATAATTGCACTAGAGTGACTTTTATTGAAAGTGCAAGTAACTGCACTTTAACTGCATCTGTGATACCTTCACCTTTACTACTTCAGTAAGAGGATCAGGAAACTATGCATAATACAGGGCGTTTCAAAAAGAAAGAGCAGATTTCAAACATTTATTTCTCAAAAACTACAAATGATAGAAACACAATTCCAACGGTCCTTCACTCAATATGAGTACCAAATGTTACACAACAAATATCAAAACTGTACCTCAATATGAGCACCATTTGTTACACGACAAATATCAAACCGGTATCTCATTTCTTGCCACACACGACGCAACTGGTCTTTAGTTACCGAATTCACGGCCGCAACAATTCGATGTCGTACCTCTTGAAGAGTAGCGGGCATAGGTGGGACATAAACACAGTCCTTTATGTACCCCCACAAATAAAAATCGCAGGGAGCAAGGTCTGGTGACCTGGGAGGCCACAGACGATGACATTGATCTTGTGCTCCTGCTCTTCCAATCCACCGTCCTGGAATGGTGTTATTTAGGTACCGTCGTACAGGTTCAGAGAAGTGTGGTGGGGCGCCATCTTGCATGAAGATGAAGTGATTTGAATCTTCCTGAAGTTGAGGAAATAGCCAGTTTTCTAACATGTCCAGGTAAATGGTTCCTGTGATAGTTTTCTCCATGAAAAAGAAAGGTCCATAAACTTTGTTTACCGAAATTGCACAAAAGACGTTAACCTTTGGTGAGTCTCTTTCATGTTGAATAACGTCCCTCGGAGTTTCACTCGCCCAAATTCGTACGTTATGCCGATTAACTTTACCAGAAATGTGAAACGTTGATTCATCTGAAAAAATTAATCGTTCGGCAAAATTGTCCTCTTCCATGTCCTGTAGAATTGCAGTTGAAAATTCGAACCTTTTGTTGTGGTCGTCAGGACGCAATGCTTGCAATAACTGCAGTTTGTACGGCTTCATGTGCAGACGCTTACTCAGAACGCGCCATACCATTGTTTTAGACATGTTTAGTTCGTGACTTGCCCGTGTCGTGGATTTTCTAGGGCTCCTTTCGTAAGCTGCACGGACACGCTCGACATTTTCATCCGATGTGCGTGGACGACCCGTGCTTTTTCGCTTGCAGATGCAACCATCTTCTACGAATCTGTGATGCCACTCATAAATTTGCTTATGACGAGGCGGCTGTTTGTTGAATTGACGGCGGAATGCACGTTGCACACCAACAATGGACTCTAACTTTGCAAATTGCAGCACACAAAATGATCGTTCCTGTGGTGTCGTCGCCATTTTCCTACAAACAAACGCCAGCGCCACTGCGGATTTGCATGGAACTTCTGCGCGGACCATTGAAAAACTTTGAACCTTTCTCTGACAAGAAACGTTTGAATTGTGTTTCTATCATTTGTAGTTTTTGAGAAATAAATGTTTGAAATCTGCTCTTTCTTTTTGAAACGCCCTGTAGATAACTGAACCGGACTAACATTAGATGCTTCGTTCAAAGTAAAAAATAACTGGTGTATCTCAGGAGATGATACAAAACTACATACTGTACACTGATACATTAAAGAAATAACACAGGCCGTCATGTACTATGTGTAACATTACATACATGGTCATGTAAATTATTGTTTTCAATAATGGAAACAGCCTACCATCATACACAAAGAGTAAAAACTAGGTTTGAGTGAAAAAAGGGAGCTTAAAGTTTCAGGTCCTGTTGATGATGAGGTCTTTGGAGACCTAGCTAATGCTCATGAGGGAAAAGGTAATTGGCCATACATGTTTCAAAGAAATTATCCCAGCATTTGCATAAAGCTATTTACTGCAACCACGACAAATCAAAATCAGAATTGTCAGTCAAGAATTTTAACCCCACTCTTCCCGAAAATGGTTCCAGTGTCTTAACTGCTGTGACATCTCACCTGATCAAAATCGGATGTGGATATATAGTGATTAGTGCCAAAAATAAGGCAGATCAATGTTGCTATTATGTTCTCTTGACTAGCTTGTTGGTCTTTTCCTACCTGCTCTCTGTTACTTATTCCAAATTCTTGCTTTACCATATTTTATCATTCACAGAAAAATAACTTCCAGTTCAAAAATTCTTAGTGCTTAACATTTTCAACATTTTGGCTTTGTCACTGCTACATAACTTTTTTCTGTTCTCACAATTTGCTGCTATATGCACTTGGTCCCCCTTATTGCACTTTCAGTTTTAATTTCTAATTGCTTCATTTTCATTTTGCGAACTTATAAGGCCCTATATCAAAACAAAATCAGCAACACTTGGAATCATAATTTTTGCTTGAAAGTGTTGTGAGAATGGAAATCTAAAGTAAGGTTATTATGTGTCTATCACTATGAAGAACAGTGTTTCATGTCATGTCATAACACCAAAATGACATCACATAAATGAACACCATTGCAGAAATTGTAGGTCCACTGTAAAATGCCAACCTGAAGGTGAGGGTTAGTATTAGTGAAATGATTTATAATTGGTTACAGATGGCAGTTTGATTTTTAAACATTTATTATGTTGTTCAGAAAAGCAAAAAAGTCAAGGGAAAAGTTATGTTCAAAATGTATTGTTTAGCCACCACAGTTTGAAAATGGTTTATATAGATACAATTTATGCATTCCTTATTTTGTGTTTGCGTATCATTAGCAGTTGACTAGGTAGTGTAATTTCCAACTAGGGTATTTGACAGAATTGCCATGGACTATGAATTAACAATCATATCACAAGGAACAGACTACCTTCCTTTTTTATTCAATAGTCTGTTTACACCATTGACCATGATGCCACAATAGGTTTCACAGGTAATATGACTGTAAGACAATGAACTTTAAATCACTTTGTTGCAAATATGCAGTGCCATCTAGATGTGGTATATAGATTTGTAAAACAGAATGAGGAGAGCTGTTAATGATCAAGCTGCATGATACTTCTTTATCACCACACAAAACACACACACACACACACACACACACACACACACACTTGCAGCAGTGATGTACATTCTGAAATGAAATTAGATGTCAAAATTTAGAATCTTATTTTTATGTTTACTGCATTTGCTGAGTTTCTTAAAGAAATGTGCAATTGATAGATATTACCAATATAAATTTAATTCAGACTTCCATTTACCAGAGTGTTGAAGCTATGCATTTCCAGACAGGGGTTCTCCTTGAGAAACCTGTTGGATTTACTGTCTTTCACAACATGCTGTCTGTTATTGTAACTTGAAAACTCCTCTGTTAGTCAACGGCTGTATAAAACAATATGAGATTGTGGGTCCACCTTGATGCAAAACATTTTTGTTCAGTTTCTTCCCCAGACTAGTTTTAGTGAAATATCACTATCATCAGTGTATTTTCTTACTCTAACATTTGAAACAGTAGCATCATAACAAAACATTATGAAAAACGTCATTACACATGTACTGTTTGGTCCCAGATACTGTGTTGTGTGAATAGTTTTATAATACCTTCTTATGAGCAGCTGTTGTCAGTAAATACAAAAATGTGAATTTGCATATGTCAGTGGTACACTATTGGGAATTGCAGTAGTGTTGTGAATATAATTTTGGTGGGCACTAGGCTGTAATGTAATCTGTCATGTAACAATGCTGATTTTTCATGTTTTAGATTAAAGAAACCCACCGATAGTGACATTTAGCTAAAAGAAGTTTGGAGAAGAAATTAAACGAAAGTGTTTTGCATCAAGGTGGGCACACAATCACATACTGACTTACACAGACACAGACCAACAGAAAAGTTTTCAAGTTACAGTGAATGTTTCTACACCATATCAGGCATCCTCTGCAAAGCCCTTCAATAAATTTAAGAAAACAATGATGAAACTACATCAAACAAACATGAACCTTAAGTTCATAAAAATCTGCCTATCCAGTGATATTATTCCTAATTATAACAAAATTAAACTACGGAAAGTCCAGGTTTGAGTTCAACAATATTATGAAAAGGGTAGATTGCAACTCATCATGAAGATGGCACACTGACTTGCAGACTGGCATGATGAAAAGACTATTACATAGAAGCTTTTGACCAAAGCCTTCTTCAGAAAAGAGAAACACACACACTTTCACACAAGGAACCACACCTCACACACACCTGTCCGCTACTTTCAGCCGCTTGTGCCAGACTGCAACAGACATTTCTGTTCAGTCTGGCTGGAGGAGCAGTCATGTGTGTTTGAGGTGTGCTTGGTTGTGTGAATGTGTGTGCATTTCTCTTTTCTGAAGAAGGTTGCTCGAAAGCTTACATGTAACAATCTTTTCATCATATCCGTATGCAATTCAGTATTTCTTCTTTACAGTGAATAGCAATCTGCCCTTTTCATAATATTATTGACTTACCAAATTAATGTAAACAATGTGTTGCCTGCAGCACATTGTGGTAAATGAAGAGGTGAATGAGACTGGATGGAAATTGCTCTTAGAACTAGCAAACCAAACTGCGATTTCCTCATATGACACAGTAAAAAGAATAGATCAACGCACAGAACTGGTAATGAGAAAGAAATGGCAAAAACAGGAGCAGAAACTGAACAAACTCATGAACAAAAACACTTCTGAAACTGACACACACACATTCCATGAATGTCTGATTGAATTTAATGATGCGACACTCACAAAACAAGAACAGCAGTTATTTGGAAAAGGCCCTAAATGCAACTGGAATGTTCACATAACATTAATGATTAGAAAATCTTACCACTATGCGTGAATACATCATAGAGCAACAAAACAAATACTCAGAAAGAATAAACAATCCAAAAATAGAAACACAAAAACATCTGATGAGGAAACCATAAAAATATACACAAAACACTAAAACAATGTAATGCACTCATCACTAAGGTTGACGTAGGGAACTCATTGATCTTAATAACAGAGACAGAATACTGTGAGAAAACAGAAAAGTTCTTACAAGAAAATAATATAACCAAGTTATTCAATGACCCAACACAAAGATACCAAAGAAACCTCCAGATACTCTTAAAAAGCATCACACACAATCTCTCACAAAACCAGGCAAAAAGAATAACACAAAAGAATCTGAGAGCTCTGATCTTAACAAGTCTTCCATTTAATATTCCAGTCAGACTTGTGTTTAATTTCAGAAAGCCCCATCTTACTTGCTAGAGAGACACATGCACACATTCCTACAGAAAACAGGCACATATTCAAACAACAGAAGCCTCAAAAACATATCAGACGTAATAGAAAAAATTAAGAATATCAAGATCCCGCTAACAGCAACACTGGTATCTTTTGACATTACATCCATGTACACGTATATACACATACAGAAGAAACTATAAGCATCATAGGACAATAACTGAAAAGCCAGAAGTTTCCAGACATACAAATAAATGAAATCTCATCCATCTTAAGACTAATTACAGGACAAACTTATTTTACTTTCAACAACAACTTCTATTTGCAACAAGAAGGGCTACCCATGCAGAGAACATGATATACAGACAACATAATGAAACAAGAGAAGCACAAAATAATATACTGGTGCCAATACGCAGATGACATAATCTGTCTCATAGATGACACCCTAAAGCAAGAAACAAGAGCTACATAGTAACTGAAGAAAACAAGAAAATAAATTTCCTGAACCTTACAATAACAAGCAACAACAAACACCATTAATTTTCCATCTACAGAAAATCTACATACTCAAGCACTGTTATCTGCAGCTCATCCAATCACCCGACAGCCCATAAATATGCCAGTTTCACACACATGATCCATAGGATAAACTGAACACCTCTTAAACTTCAAAACTATGCACATGAACTAAATATAATCAAGCAAATTGATGCTGAAAATGTAAACAAACCAGACACCATAAACAAGCTCAACAACAAGATAAAAATGACAGACAATGATAGTTGACACCAACTCAAGTGCACAACCACAGGGTCTGAAAACATACAGACAGCACTGCAGATCACACCACATCAGAAAAAACAAGCAAATGGTACAAACTAACATACAATAACAAAATAGTACACATAATTGGAAATATATTGAAGACGCAAGGGATTCTAGTAGCATCCAGAACAAATAACAGGGTACAATAAAGACAAAGACCTGACAAAATAACTCCAGACAAATTCAGCTGTGCAAGAATATACTAACTCACATGCAACTCCTGCCAATCCCAGTACATAGGACAAACAAGCAGACACTCCCAAATATGGTACACAGAAAATGTGACAGCCCTGAAAATGACAGCACACATTCCACTTTCACAGAACATTAACAAATAAAAACCACCACTCCACAAATACCAGAACTGGTCTACACATCCTGAAACCACCAACAGTTTATACCATAAATTAACGAAAGTGGAAGGCAAAAACGTAATAAATGAAAACACAATCCTACACAATAACCCGCTCTTTACTGCATTACGTGAACTGACACAGAATACAAATAAAACACACACACTCAAATCATTCCCTCATCAAGTCTTAAGTAAAGAACAGCAGTCGACAGAACTCCCACTAAAGCTTTCAAACTCTTCTCGCAACACATGACACTGCCATGGTGATAAGTTATGCTTTTTGTGTTTTTAGAGCAACTAGAAGCTGATCAATCAATGTGAGTACATGACAGATGACATTACAACCCAGTGCCCACTGAAACTGTATTCACAACACTAGTGCAATTCCCAGTAGTATAACAGTGATGTATGTACATCCGCATTTTCATATTTGTCAATAACAGCCACTCATACCATTCCAGATAACATCTTGTGTGCCCAAAAAAATGGCAGCAAACATAGAATTCATGCAGAGAAATGAAATGATTGGTACTGATGACCAGGAATCCCCACCCAGGGAAGTTCTACCACCGAGTTGCAAGTCTTTTCAGTTGATGCAACTGCAGCATGGGCAACTTGTGTGTCGATAATGATGGTGACAACACAACACCGAGTCCCCAAGCAGAGAAAACTTCCAATGCAATCAGGAATCGAACCTGGGCCCACTGCAAAGCAGTCGGAAATACTGACCACTCAGGTAAAGGGGTGGACGTCATGTAGTGACTTAAAAGTAAAATGGTATTATAAAACTATTCACACAATATAGTATCTGGAACTAAATAGTACACATGTAATAAGGTTTTGCGCAATATTTTGTAATGACGCTAATTTTGCACATTTTAGAAAAAAGGAACCACTGATGATAGCAATATTTCACTAAAACTAGTTTGGGGAATATATTAAACAAAGTGTTTTACACTGATGCAGGCCCACAATCCTATAAATGCTGTCTGTTGTTTTGAAGCATCTTGTGTAATCATTGTTGGATTACAATAGCTTTGCAGTTGTGCTTAAATGTATCAACTGAAGTAGGGCAAAGACTATCATTCAGACACTGGTGTTTTTTTGGATTACATATATACTGTGTGTTTTCTTTTTCTTAGAAACATGTTACTCCAAAAATAAACTGATATTAGCAGACTGTGTGCTGTCTCTCAGTAACACTTTCCCCATTTTCCAGCAACCAACCACTAATACTGGCATACATGTGATGTATGTAAAGCTTATACACTTACCCCTTGAACACTAGAAGCATCACCAGATAATCTTGCTGACAATATTCCCACTCTGTTCTTCTCATCATCATACCAAGCAATTTCTTGATTAAGCATGGAATGAAAAGTGTTGATACGAAGGCGGCTTGTAAGTCTCACTCCAGCAATTCCAAACATGTAGTTCTGCAACACATTTTGAAAAGTAGTGTTTGTATATTTGTGAACAATAACAACACTTTTACTTTCATTCTTCAAACTACAGCAGGGGATATTCTGAAAGTTTTGCAAATGACCTGCTTATAATTCATAGAAATAGACATCATCTGGAATTACATTCAAGAAAGACATAGAATGTCAGCATCCAATTTAGCTTACTTACAAAAGTTTCAACAATATGCTACTATTATAAATGGTGAATAATGTCTTACTTTTATGAAACAGCGTTCAGTCACAGTGAGTCATTGAGAATGTAATCAGAATACTACGTAAATTGCAATGAAATCATCACATGCTATATCATGTTTCTTTCTGTCTGCAGTGTTTAAAGAATTTCTTTCCACTCTAACATACTCTTATAAAATGTAGGATGACAGTATTATATTACCAGTGCACATGCTCAGAGCACTAGATCTCCCTCCCCCTTTTGAAGCATTAAATTATTTCTTATGAAGTTAGTGAGAATATGAATACAGCTGAGAAAAGGGAGAAAGGCATCTGGAGGTGTAGTGAGAGGTGGGGGATAGAGAGGTGAGGGTGACATGACATGATTATTACACCTGAGGGTGAACACTTTACTCTAAAAATATAGAATTTTGCAAGACTCTGTCCTTGATATAGCCCCAGAAAAAAAAAGTCAGGGGGCGTAATGCCTGGAGAGGGGAGTAATGTCCGGATCAGTGGACTGGAAGGAACGGTCCAACACCCTGGCCCACCCGGCTCTCCAGACATTATGCCCATTGACTTTTTTTCTGAGGCTATATCAAGAACAGAGTCTTCATCACACCAGTTGGTGACATTGATGAACTGAAGGCTAGGATACAAGCTGCTGTGGCTACTGTGACAGAACACATGTTACGAAACACCTGGCGAAAACTGGAATACTGCCTTGACATTCTTTGAGCTACCAAGGGAGCACACATTGAGGTTTACTAACGTAAATGGTCTAAAAAAAAACTAGTAACACTAACCTATGTAACAGCATCAAATGTAACTTATTATGTCAAATGGTTATTCTATTACCAATTTGTATAATCAGGGCAAGACTTTGTGCTGACCCTGTATATTGCAATAATTAAATTCTTCTGCTTACACAATAATACCAATTAGTCAACAGCTTTTGAATGAAACATAGCATATTCTGTTTGCTAGTCCTAAAATATGTGCAATAGATCTGTTAAATGCTAGGATGTAAAAACGTTTTGTTAAAGATATTCATCCCTCAAAAATGCTTCTACCATCCTGATAAATGACTGTTTCTGGGTAAATGATCTTGGACATACAGTGGAATTATTGTGTCAAATTAGCAGAGTTATGTGAGCATAAGATTTTATCACGTTCTCTGTATATATGTCTGAGCTTGTTGTTCAATTTCAGCAGTGTAAAAGTGTAAAATATCATGAAGCAGTAATATAGCAATAAAACAAGTATTACAAAATCAAAAAATTGCCTTTAGTACAGTATCTCATTCACAAAAGATAACCACAGCATTATTGTGTCATACATGACATAATTAACACTTTGGCAACCAAGCCCGAGCATAGGTGGGGACACAGAACTGCTTCGAAATGACCACACCTGAGTATAGGCCGGGTGGCTGTTGCATGCTGCTCACAGCGTATTAGCCGTCTGGAAGCAGGCAGGCTACTGTGGTAGTGTGCATGGAACACCTGCTTATATGTCCCTTGACTGCTGCTCCCCTCTGTGTTCTGGTTTTAAAACTACATCAGAAGAAACAGCAAGACACACATAGCAGTTTCCGAGACACGCTGGTGCCATTGTGCATTGGTGTAGCCATGAGTTTCAAACGTTCTCATTACTGTTTGCCAGTTCTTGTTAATTTTTCTCTCAAATATGCCTCGTTTTCTGAGTGAGAAAGAAATTTTAGAAGCCTTAGAAGAATTTGACGATTCTGGTTCTGAGTGGGAAATGTCTGAATACGAAGAGAATGAAGAGGAGTCAGATACAGCTAAGGAGATGTCTAGTGCAGTTTTTCTTCAGTATTATTATTATGACTTATATTGCTTGAGTTGCTTCAGTTAGCAGAAAATTTATTCCTGTTCATCTCGTCTATCTTGCAGAGGAATCTGATGAGCCTGCATCTGTGCAGCCAGTGTTTACTGAACAAAGAACATCCTCTGCAACACAGGGGTCAGCTGCAACACAGCTGTCTGGACCTCCAACAAAGAGGCAACGAATTTCACAGAAAGAACCCATTGATGCCGAATTAAGCTGGAAATTTGCTGACAATCAGCCTACTGTACCACAATTTGTAGAGAAAAGTGGAGTAATGGCAGCTGTTCATGAGAATTCCACTCCTCTTGATGCGTTTTCGATCTTTTTCCCTGTTTCCATAATGAAATACATAAAATACGAAACAAACAGATATGCAAAGTCTGTTTATGACAAACTCAAAGCAGCTTCCAGGGTAAAGCCTCATAGTTTTTGTAATTCGTGGGTGGGAGTAAAGCTGCACAAAATGTATTTGTTTTTTGGCATATTTGTACACATGCGTCTTGTGAAAAAACCAAAACTGACAGATTACTGGTCTACCAAGAATTTTATTTCAACCCCTTTCCCTGGTTCTGTTATGGCCAGAAACAGATCCAAGGCAATATTATCAAACCTGCATTTGAATGACAATGGAACTTATGTTCCGAAAAGTCAACCTCAGCATGACCCCATGCCCATGGATCATTTGTTATTAGAATCACAAAAATCGTTTTACCCATCAGAAAAACTCACTGTTGATGAAGGCATGTGTGGTTTTCGTGGAGGAGTGCTATTTCAAGTTTACATAAAAAATAAACTTGACAAGTATCGAATTAAGATTTATTATTGTTATTATTATTATTATTTACACATCAAATTCTGTAGGACCAAAGTGAGGAGCAAATCTCCAAGGTCATGGAACATGTCAGTACATGAAATTAGAACATAAAAGTAATAACAGATAAAAATAAATGTTCATGAACCTGAAAAAAGTCAGTCCATAATCAATACAATAAGAATCAGCTTAATTTTTCTAGGAACTCCTCGACAGAGTAGAAGGAGTGACCCATGAGGAAACTCTTCAGTTTCAATTTGAAAGCACATGGATTACTGCTAAGATTTTTGAATTCGAGTGGCAGCTTACTGAAAATGGATGCAGCAGTATACTGCACACCTTTTTGCACAAGAGTTAAGGAAGTCTGATCCAAATGCAGGTTTGATTTCTGCCGAGTATTAAACGAGTGAAAGCTGCTTATTCTTGGGAATAAACTAATATTGGTAACAAGAAATGACAATAAGGAATATACATATTGAGAGGCCAATGTCAAAATACCCAGACTCGTGAACAGAGGTTGACAAGAGGTTCATGAACTCACACCACTTATTGCTCGAACCGCCCATTTATGAGCCATAAATATCCTTTTAGAATGGGAAGAGTTACCCCAAAATATAATACCATATGACATAAGCGAATGAAAATAAGCAAAGTAGACTAATTTTCATGTCGAACGATCACTCACTTCTGATACTGTTCGAATAGTAAAAATGGCAGTATTAAGTCTTTGAACAAGACCCTGAACATGGGCTTTCCACGCCAGCTTACTATCTATCTGAACACCTAGATATTTGTACTGTTCAGTTTCACTAATCATACGCCCATTCTGTGAAAATAAAACGTCAGGTTTTGTTGAATTGTGTGTTAGAAACCGTAAAAATTGAGTGTTACTGTGATTTAACGTTAGTTTATTTTCTACAAGCCATGAAGTGAGGGTATGTACTGCACTATTTGAAACTGAGCCAATGTTGCACACAACATCCTTTACTACCAAGCTAGTGTCATCAGCAAACAGAAATATTTTAGAGTTACCCATAATCATTTATATAAATAAAGAACAGGAGTGGCCCCAACACTGTTCCGCGGCCCCCCCCCCCCCCCCCCCCCAGTTGACTATTTATTATGTGCGATTCCAAAACTGGTTATGTTCTTAGATTGGAGGTATATGCTGGGAAAGGAACACAAGACAACTCCATAATACCATTGTTTGAGAGGTTGCTACCAGATTACCTGTGAAAAGGCCACACTGTTTACATGGACAGATTTTATAGTTCACCAGCAGTATGCGATTTTCTGTGGCAACATAAAATGAAAGCAGTAGGTAAGTGCATGACTAACTGGAAAGAACTACCAAACGAAATTGTTTCCAAAAAACTGAAAAGGTATGAGTCTATGTCAATGAGGAGGAGTCATCTGCTTTGTTGGAAGTGGAAAGATACAAGAGATGTACTATGCCTGTCCACTGTGCACAAAATGGCCAGGTCTGACATGTCTGTTCATACAAAGAAAGGTATCAAAGTAAAATCAAAACCAGATTCCATTCTTGACTATAATCTTTACAAAACAGGGGTCAATAGGAGTGATCAAATGTTTTCTTACATTTAGGAGGAAACAGATGAAGTGGTGGAACCAATTGTTCATCCACATCTTATAATGGCTGCAACTAATGCATTTGCCTTATACCGGGAAACCAGGAATCCTGCTCAAAGAAAGAGCTGCCATTTTTCCACCTTCCTACAGTAAATTGGTGAAGGAATGATTCACAAAGGTACAAATTTGGTACTAGACAATGTTTCTAGTGAAACTCACAGGAACAGACTTCTAGGACTACACTCTGCAGAAAAAATTCCAGCCACTGAGAAGTAGGAGCGTCCAACTAGAGGGTGTAAAGTTTGCTCTGAGAAAACGAAAAAAAATCTAGTGGTAAAGCATGTAGGAAGGAAACCAGCTGGTGGTGTCCAGACTGCAATGAACCACTCTGTATGCTAAAGAGTTTCAAAATCTTCCACACTGAAGCTAATAACCTGTAAATTTACACAAAACTAAAAAACATATTTTTTTTGTGAAACCGAAATTATACATTTTATGTTTGTTTGTTATTAATTTTGTCACCAACCAATATAATTAAAAGAAACCTTAAAGACTGTTCTTTCATAATATGTTTTCTGTTTCAAGGTATCTTAAATAGAAACGTGCCAGTGACATTCCAAAAAATGCTAAAAATGGCTGGTCCACTAGAAAAAGAGTGTGTCTAAGCTGCCTGCCCTCGAAGTGTTAACATTATTCTGTTGTAAACTGGATATTTTTTATCTCTTAAACTGACACTAAGTTTCTTAAGCAATTCCTTATGTTTTACATCAGTCTCACCTGCAAGAAACTGCCAATACCAGCAATAACACCAACACCAAGAAAATAGAGAGCATAAATATTTGTCTGTGCCTTTACGTATTCAGAATCTTCAAGAGACAACACCTAAAACCAAAGAACACATGTACACAAACAAGAAACAATTTTTACAATATGCTTTTATAAAATTAACATGATGTTATGGTTACATCACTTTAATAAACTCACCGCATAAACCTCACCAAAAAGTACTGCAAAAAGTGGAAAACTTGCTCCCACAAGTGCTGATGCAATGGACCCAACAGTGACATAACCCCATTCAGGTTTATTAAGAGCAAGAATGCGACTGATGGGTGCATCATACACTGTACTGTTGTCAACATTTTCCTCTTCCTAGAGAGATACACAATAACAATGGCTTGAGGGAGAACATGAACAATAATCAAATACAGTAGCTTAAAATCTGACAGTAAATGGATATTCAAATCAGTAGTGAAAAGTTGATAATGCATGAGACTCAATGGAGAAAATATTTGTTTTTCTGTAAGTGCTGACCTCTTTCTGAAATGCTGAAACATCATATTGCTTGCCAATACTACTCGCTCTTGAAGACTGCCTTGAGAATTGCCTTGACAGTTGCCGTGAAAAGTTTGATAAGTGTTCTGTTTCCTGTGGCACTATTTCATCTGGTGTGCATCCAACAGAGTCTGCAAGTGAAGAAATCTTTATTAAATACAGTATTACCAAAAGAAAACAGATTATTTTAATGTATATTTTATTACTCTTGAAAAATTGTCATAAAGCTTTAAGCAGTTTTCAAGAAATATATAGTTTCATATCAATTTTTTACTGTAGTCTTGTGTAGTTCATTGGTCTGCCCTTGATTATTATGATTATTATTAATAAGTGTTTGCTACAATAACTACAGTAAATCAATATTCTTAGTGAGTATAAGTAAGGAGGCAAAGAAGATATAAAAGACTTTGGAATAAACAAAGGTTATCTTTCCCATCTCACCCGTCAGTTCATTCAGTATACATTTTTGCATGAGGGTGCCATGTGAGTGCCCATGACAGGCTATGAGTTTGTTTGTGTATCTTTGTAGCCAAACACAAAATTTTATTAAGTGATTCAAAGCATCCCCCTCACCCCAAAAAATCCAATTTTTTTCCATAATATACTGCACAACATCAGCTTCTGAAAATATGAAAAAATACGTATGCACGAGCATGTGCACATGTGAGTGTGTGCACTCACACACAAAATCACACACACACACAAACACACACATGCTCTTGAATTCTATGGAACCTAATATAATAGTTTCCCTTGCCCCATGAAATGAAATGGTTGAATGGCATTGTTGGCCGGGATGTCCTATTCAGGTTCGGCTGCTAAGTGCAAGTCTTATTTCATAGGTGCCACATTGGGCAACTTGCAGTCCATGATGAGGATGAAATGATGAGGAGGACAACACAACATCCAGTCCAAAGTGGAGAAAAATCTTCGACCCAGCTGGGAATCGAACCGCGGCCCAGTGCATAGGAGGCAAGCATGTTACCACCCAGCTAAGCAGGTGCACTCCCTTGCCTCATTATTGTATCCTGTTCCTCTTGCTTAATTCCTCTCCCCTGTAACCCCACATAAGCAGCAACCCATGAGTCAGTGTTTTCACTTCAGGTGTGTTGTAATGTTTGCCCCTTCTGTTTTTTGTAATTCATTAGGGATTTTCGAATTCCATGAGAAAATCAGTTATTGATCTTGTTCCACTAGCTTCAAAAGTTAACTAATTAATATCCATCTTTAGAAGAAAAGTCTATGTAATTTGTAAAGGTAAGCATAGACTTCAGGTCTGACTATTACCATTTTTGTCAGTTCTCCATAAGCACTAACAGTGGTAGTTATTGGTTGGTTTGTAACTTGTGTAGTAAAGCCCAAAGGATTTTAACATGGTGGCTTTGGTATTTATTCATTATTGTCAGAAGCTCTTCCAAAGCTGTTGATACTCCTCTCATTTATTGTATGTACTGTGATAATTTCATGTTTCTCTGCCATTATCATCTTCATCATCACTATCATTTTAAGGGCTTAGTCTGACCATTTTGTCTGCAAAGTGAAAATTTTATTCATAATCTCTTCTTTTGCTTATGTATTCACACTCTTTAATCTGTCTTCACAACTCTTTATCTACACTATCTGGATCAAAATCATTTGGACACCTACTAGAAGACAGTAATATGGGGTGTGTCCACCCTTCATCTTTGTGACAACTTAAACTCTGTTGGTGACACTTTCAATGAGGCATCTGAATATCTGGAGGAAGTCCAGCCTTCCTCAAGAGCTGAAACCAGAGAAGGTAGTGATGTTGGACACAAGAGTCTTGAGTGAAGTGGACATTCTAATTCATCCCAAAGGTTTCCACTGGATTCATACTGGGACAAATGGGACCCATTCATAATATTGGGAGCACACCACACACCATGTACATGTGGAAAAGTTAATGTTGGAATGACCAGACTGTCTGTCAATAGTTGAATCATTGAATGTAAACAGCATTACAGGATTGGACAGATGGAGAAACCAGCTGAGATTGTGCATGCACTATGTGAGACTGACTGGCCTCATAATAAATTTACCGTGAAGAAGAATTAATACAGTCATTTGTTTGAGGGAACCATCAAAATGTACAAGGATAACAACAGTTTTGACGAGAAAGAGGAAAGCCTTGGAGCCTGGGTTGCCCCACTGTAACAACGACCTTTTCCTGACAACAATGACCATTAGCATGACAGGATGGAATGTGAATCATTAACAACACTAGCCACTGTTGTTGACAAAATGTCAGGAAAGTCCCAGTGAGCCTAAGATCCCGAGAAAAGTGCAAAAAGAAAACACATCAGACCAAAAACTATCTATTATTTCAATAATTTTCAAACTACAATAAGAATTTATAGAATGGTACAGACAAAAATATTAGTAGTAAGAGAATACTATAAACTATTGAAACAATTTTATTTGCTCTCTTAGTTCTCTCAGTAGTTCTTCAACAGGACACCACTTCTAGTAATTATAATACATTGCTGCAAAATACAATGAATGCAAATTGATACATTAACTCTACCATTCAGTATTTCCAGTTCAGTAAAATTTAAAATTCACTACATAAACTATAAAGCAATAGGACTACTCAGTGGCATTCAATTAACATGGCTCTACATTAAGTTCATAGCATATAAACAGAACTATATGGTTTCAGTAGAGAAACAAATGCATGAACGATATACTAGAAACTGTGTAATAAAAGGTAATCTACATTATCAATAAAAATCAAACAATGGAAAATATTGAAATGGAATAATACAGTATATCAAAAGATTGATTACTACTCACCATGTAGCGGAGATGCTGAATCACAGATAGACACAACAAAAGACTGTCAAGCTTTCAGCTAAAAAGGCCTTCACCAGAATTAGACAATACATGCTGCAAAGGCCAGACTCTGAACAGAGTTTGCATGGCTGTGCGCGCGTGAGCACACGCACATTCCTGTGTGTGTGTGTGTGTGTGTGTGTGTGTGTGTGTGTGTGTGTGTGTGTGTGTGTGTGAGTGTGTTTTGTCTAATTCTGATGAAAACCTTCTTGGCTCAAAGCTTACGTATTTGTCAGTCTTTTTTGTTATGCCTATATACGAGTCAGCATCTCTGCTATAAGGTGAGTAGTAATCTTTTCTTTTCATATTATTGTGTTGTCTATAAAAGTTGACTCTGTACCTGTATTTGCAGCTTTTGTTGAAGCATGTACAAGTTCAAAATAATGTCCATTTTGTTCCATGAGCTCTGTGTGTGTTCCCTGTTCAACAACACGGCCTGATTCCAAACAAATTATTCTGTCAGCTCCACGCACTGTGGATAACCGGTGAGCCACTACAATTGTGGTACGTCCGTGGCTAGCATGATCCAGTGCTTCTTGCACTTTTGCTTCACTTGCTAAATCAAGGGCTGATGTTGCTTCATCAAGGAGTAACACTCGAGGGTTCCGCACCAGGGCTCGTGCTATTGCAATTCGTTGTTTCTGGCCTCCAGAAAGCTGAGTTCCACGATCACCTACCATCGTATCATAACCCTATCCAAACAATAACAATTAGTATCATGAGAACACTAATGGAAATCAGCATTCTATACAATAAAATACTCATTTCCTTAAAACTAAATATTTATTTCATATGAATAAAATGACAAACAGTTTTGCATAACATAACAGACACCATTTACCTGTGGTAATTTGATGATGAAATCATGTGCATTTGCTTCTTTGGCAGCTTTTTCAATTTCTTCTTGGGTTGCATTTTCTTTGCCATATCTAATGTTCTGTGCAATAGTAGTGGCAAAAAGAACTGGTTCTTGACCAACTACTCCAATTTGATTCCTCAGCCAATTGACATTTAGCTCCTTGACATCGGTTCCATCAAGAAGCACCTTGAGACAATGATATGTGCCATTTGTACTCTATGTTTTAATGTAGATGTTTTATTATAACACAGCATAAGATTAAGCTGTTAAGTCAAACGTGATGTAATGGCAACCATTCACAGACAGAAACATCATAATTAAAACTCCCATGAAACATATAAAATAATAATAATTTTCTGTGAATATTTTAAATATATGTTTGTTGGTAAAAGATGTGCGATTAAAAGGAAAAATTTTTAAAAAGTGAAGAAGTAAGAAATAAAATTGAGTTAGAGTACATGAGGAATTTCTCAGCATGAAAATGCCCCATCTGGTCTAGTGAACTCAAAATTTAATATAATTCCAAAGATACTTCAGTAACTTCTATTGGTAAACAAATCTTGAGGGCATATTCAGGGAAAACCATTAATCAGCCCTAAGAGTCCCCTGCTTTGACCCATCCATGATTATTGTCATATATGTGTAGTGCTCATTTAAAGTGTCCTAAAATATAGATTTAAAAACAGGTCCTACTGTGCTGTCTGTTATTCATTAAGATATAGGTATAGGAAGCACAGTGTTGCCCTGTATGAAAGATATGCTATTGCAGCAATTTGCTGCAAATTGGCATTGAGGAGAAGAGATGATGTAAGGGGTACCACTATTGATAGTGGTATGACATAGTTAATGATACCCCTTACACATCACTGGTTCTCAGGAACATTCAGAGCTGAGCACACCTTTTCCAGCAGGAGGCAGAGTTTTGCTGTTTCATTCAACAATGCCCAAGCATGGTTCAGGCTTCACATGAAGTTGTACAAAAAAAAAAATGGATATTTTGCAGATGTTGATAAAATATGATTTTGGAAGTTTTCTGCAGAATGGTAACAAAGTCAGGTTTTGAATGAAGCATATTAACCCTCCCTCACCCATGTCCAGAAAAAAATCCTATTTTAATTAAGAATAACCAGATATAAGGGATGGGAGGTTGCAAGGACTGTTATTCATCATTGACGAATTTTTTCATGTCACTTTTAGCTCTCTTCCCACTGAAGGCAAACTTTCTGTGGAAGCTATATACTTTCTGTGGCTCGGAGTAGGGCCATTAGACTTAAAATGAACTTCAGGTTACCTTCCAGTAGGAATATATTAAAATGAACTGCTTGTAGACATGGGCAGTGGCAGGAGACCATGCTTTGGCTTGAGTTCAGTGAATTATGTTTTTCCTCTGAACACATCATGTCTAAGTCATTTCATTGATTTTTAATGGTGCAGGCATGCACTCCAGGGAACTATGAACATAAAATGGTGATGCCTTGTCAAATACGTTCTTCTCTTTTAGCCATAATAAAAATTTTGTGTTAGCAGAAGAGCCAACACCGTGTTACAAGTGGAGGCCGAAATGCACGTGTTTTAGCTCAAGCAGGCTAGCATGAGGAGGGAAGAACTATACTGATGTGAGGTCTGGAACATGACAAGGAATGAGAATTCAGAAAGCGGACGTAATTAGTTTGATACTTAACTTTAATCCATTAATGATGAACATCGCTCTTGACGGTACATGATTCGCAATATTATCTGTTCAGAATACATTCTTGAAGTAATTATAGTAACTGAATATCGCGCCTTGCTAGGTCATAGCAAATGACGTAGCTGAAGGCTATGCTAAACTGTCGTCTCTGCAAATGAGAGTGTATGTGGACAGTGAACCATCGCTAGCAAAGTCGGCTGTACAACTGGGGTGAGTGCTAGGGAGTCTCTCTAGACTAGACCTGCCGTGTGGCAGCGCTCGGTCTGCAATCACTGATAGTGGCGACATGCGGGTCCGATGTATACTAACGGACCGCGGCCGATTTAAAGGCTACCACCTAGCAAGTGTGGTGTCTGGCAGTGACACCACAAAAAACATTCTGTTACTCCTCATAATTTTAATGTTTGTCCTTGATTGCTTTGGAGAACTAGCCTTTTGAGCTCTGTTTTGTGGTTGGGTGGTATGTACAACCTGCAGTCCACTCAACATTGTGGAGAATTTTTGGACTGATGAGAAAGGTCCACCCAGATGGACCCCCCACGTCATTGAGTAAGCATTTTACAACTGGGGTGCGGTAAGTTCTCCAGAGGCTGCTGCTTTCCACCTCATCGGACATAACACACTTTAGGGTTAAGGGTATATATAACCACCACCATCAATGACACACAGTATTCCACTACAACACTCCATGGTGATCAATGAAGTATGCACAGAGCATACAGTTCCAGAGGACGGTGACACTCTCTAGTTCCCTAATTCAGTAACCACAATTTGTCTCACTCGTATCTAACCAGAATCTGAGTTCCCTGAGGTGCCTGCCATGTGGCATGACCCAGGCAGCATGTGTGTCTTACCAAATGACACAGATATCATTAACTTTACCCGTGTTTCATGATTATTCCAAGAAAACCACTAAAAGCCTTCCTAATGAATTATAAACAGTGAGTAAAATAAAAAGGTTTCTGTAACTCTTTGATGATAAATTTCAGCTCCAGAGTTGCAAGATTAAGTAGATTGCAGGTTTTACTAAATATGTAAATTTTTGTTGCAAATTTAGAGTGTCTTGAATCCTGATAAAAGTGAGAAGTAGTACATTTGTTTTTACTGAATAACTTGTGACAAAAGTGAGAAACTTCAAACACAAAAATAACAAAATTACACTCTGAATTTTCTCCTATTCCACAGATCCTGTTGCAGGCACACTGTCAAATTATATGCTTCACAGAAACATCAGTAGGCATATTCCAAGTTTCAAATTCACCATCACAGAATTTAATAAGAGACTTATCACCCCTGTTGATTAGATCATTGACACACAGCTATTGTTTTTAAACTATATTCAAATGTGAATGGCATGATATTGATTACTATAATGATTATGCATCTATAATTGAGAAAATTATTGACTTACATTGCCTTTAATGGGGTCATATAATCGTTGAATTAGTTGAATAACTGTTGACTTTCCACAGCCTGAACTCCCAACTAATGCAACTGTTTCTCCATGTTTAATTTTCAGATTTAGTCCTTGAAGTATCTAAACAAGAATTTTCAGATGTTAGAACATTATTAATAAAGACACTATGAAGTGGAATCATAAATAGCATTCTCCATGTGGAATAAATAATTTTTCTAGAAATTTACATTTTCAGCCACGTATGTACAATTTTATACTTATGCTTGGCAAACATTTTAAACAGCATGTGACATGACACTGGGTAACAAATAACTTGCCCGAGTTTCACTACAGGCCACAATTCAGTGAAGAAGATTATATCACTGTTCTTCATAACATGTCAGATGTGTCAGAACATAGAAAGGTAATCAGTTTTGTTAGTGGTCAGCAGTCAGTATTCATTTATACCTTAAGTGTATCTATAACCTGATCTGGGGTAAGCATTACTATACCTGCCGTAAATGTAACATGAGTGGAAAGTTTCTACAAAATATTATAGGTAATACAATCAAAAAAATTCCAATGGGGATAAAATCTGTTGCAGCAGGGAACGATGGCCTTAGCATGAACATAGTAAATTCTGCTTAGATGTTATGTTTTGCATTATACAGATCTTGACTTTATCAACATATAGAAAATTCATAATATTCTGTGTGAAGTAACATAAATGCTTTGTCTGAAGTGTCAAGTAAAAGAACAGCTGGAAATTCCAGGATGGAATAAGGATAGATTCCTACTCACCATACAGTGAAGATGTTGAGTCGCTGACAGGAACAACAAAAAGACTTCTAAATATGTAAGCTTTCGGCCAGAAGACCTTCCTCCGAAAGACAACATACAAATACGCATTCACACAAATGCAGCTCACCCACACATGACCACTGCCTTTGGGTGCCGAGGCCAGGCTCAGAATCTGGTTGGCAGCCAAAGACAATAGTCCTTTGCGTTGGCAGCCAAAGACAGTAGTCCTTTGTGTGTGAGCTGCATGTGTGTGAATGTGTATGTGTATGTTGTCTGTTTTGGAAGAAGACCTTCTGGCTGAAAGCTTACAAATTTAGTAGTCTTTTTGTTGTGCCTGCCTGTGACTCAGCATCTCCGCTGTATGGTGAGTAGTGATCTATTCTTTTCGTAATATTGTAAAATAAAATTTTAAAAAAAACAGCTGAGTAGTTTAAGTAGGTACAGTGGCATTACTTCCAAAACAACTATGTTTCCCCCAATACATATAAACTGATTTAGAAGTCATTCCCACAACTATCACTAGGCCTATGACTACCACAACTTGCTGTTAGTGTACTTTATGAGAAGTAGCCCCTATGGCTGTTAATATTCAACTTGACTCATTCCACATGGCTGAAAGTGCTCCAGTATGTGATTTATGAAAGACGATGTGTGAATAATTGAGGGAATTACTGCAGATATCATAGCTGTATTATCTGCTATAACAAATACCTTCAAAAACCTGTAGGTTCCTCTATCTTCTTTTAAGTATGAACTGATAAAATTCATGAGATAGCCAATCTCTTACAAGTACTTTATTTGGAATAACACAGATTTAACGTAAAAGAAGTTACGTATTTTATCAGTTTCAAAAATCCTTTTACTTATCCCCAAACCCATATACACCTTGATCTGTAATCTCAGTTCACTGAAGTCTTGGACACTGCTTAACTTCCTACCTCCTTTTTCTCTTACTCTTTTTGTTTCTTATTTTCTCTTTTTACTGCTTTCTTCCTCTTAGCACTTTTAATTCTGTATCACAGTTATTACCACCTAAAAAATAATTACTGTTGTCATAATATAAAAAAAAATTATACCTCTTATGTGTTGCCTCTTGTCAGGTACAAATACAATGTTTATGCTGTAAAATGCTTAGGTGTTTTATCGTAGGGGACCTCAAAGCTCTTATATTGCCACAATAACAAACCAAAAACCAAGCAAATTAAGTGTGACCTTCCAAAAGGAAGGAATCTTAGTAATTAATGTCCCATTTTGACCAAAGTTGGTAGATATTAAGTACTATAACTGGATAACACTGCGGCAGGAAACTGCCGTAGCCTGTTCAAAGGAACAATCCTACCATCCACATGATATGATCTGTGGAGTGTATGAAAAGCCTAAATGTAGAGAATAATACAGAGCTTTGAACCCTGATTCTCTCAAATCTAAATTCAATGTTTTATGCACTGTGCTTACTCCTCATTAAATACCTGGTTTTACACTCACTGTTTTGTAGTGAACATACGTTACTCTTGCCAGAAATTCATACTGTGGTATCCATGGCTGGCACTGTACAATCCAGCCACCAGCCACACAGCAGAAAGCCATGGATTGCCACCACGTCAAGGATCCACAACCCAACTGCAGCTCATTCTGCCTATGATAGACACTGCAGCATTTGGGGGGGGGGGGGGGGGGGGGTCGCACTACAGTGCTGCTGTTGCCGGCCTTAGCTCATCTCCACCAGCCACATGATACAAGCACGACTTCCCAGCATTCCTCCCCCAGACAGATTTATAAGACATTGTCCAGCAGCTCGCCAATCTGCAAGTGTGTGAGTTCCAGTTCAGTTCATGAGTTTGACATCAACATCAACCAAGTGCCATTTGTCAGTGCGTAGCGCATTCCAGTCTGAATAATAGTATAGCAGATATGTACTTTGCCAAAGGCAGTGTTTCCTTACTGTGACAGACTGTGTATTCAACTAAACCTTCAAGAACTACTATCGAGTAATCTAGTTTCTGATCAGTTCAGGATGATCTTTCAGCTGCATTCATTCAGAAGCTGCTCAGTTGCTACACAGAACATATCATTAGGGTGTATTTTCTGTGTCAGTAGTAAAGTTGTATTGTTTTGGTTATGTGGGTACATCTCTCTTCTTGTAGTGTGCACCACTCACATCATGGGATACAAAATATACCACCATGGTTCCATCTATCTGTAACATTTTCATGATAAATGGAAGCAATTTAGTGCTGAATTTCACCAGTTGTTTCTCCATTTCACATGTGGGAATGTAGTCACTGCATGGACTTGGCAGGATCTGGAACTGTCATGGCTAGTTTTTATTGCTTTTCAAGGCAATCAGCATCACAGATGAGGCCAAATGAATTGTAGCATGTTATGCAGATAATAGAGGAAACTGTGAAAACATGACTTTTTTTCTGTTTTTATTGGAGTTGTAAACCTCATATTTGTCTCTGTAGCACAAATTTATTTTCAAATTTTTAGCTTTCTATCTTCCACTATATTATTCAGTCTCCAACAAAATCAAGCCACAGTCCAGCAGGTTCACTCTCCTCCCCTCCATCTCTACATTTCTAAATGATTCACATCATTACATGTATAAAGGAAAGATGGCTATTGTCTAATGTCCCATATCATAAACATTACAATTGATTCAGAGCCATGGATCAAACAAGGATAGGGCAGTAACTGGTTATGATGATTCCAAAGAAACTATGTCAACATTAAGACACAACTGAAGACAACTGGAGAAAATTCAAACCATAATAACCAGATGGGATTTGAACTCTGCTTCTCCCATATATGAATACTGCATCTTAACCACAATGCCACCTCAATTTGTGAGGCCTTTATATAAGTACTTAATTTTTTAATGTATACACTTACCTTAACATCAGGCCTTGAAGGATAATGAAAATAAACGTCTGTCAGCTGTATGTCTCCCACAACTTGATCTGGTCTTTTCCCTGACTCACTGAGACTGTCAATCTGAGGCTCTCTTTCTATTACTGAAAATACCGCAGCTGCAGAACCACATGCCACACCAAATGCTTCTAGATGAGGAAGTGCCATTCCCATATTGAATGCTCCACCAAGCATACCAAAAAGAACCTATATGAAAAGTTTAAACAGTAATTAATTGGACTGAGCATTGTGCAAAATAGTTTGTTCCAACTATTCAACAGTTACAATTAGTAAACCAGTGAACTATCTCATAAAAATTTACAAGGAGTTTAAATTGATAAACATAGTGTTACGATAGAACTGAAAGATGAAGAAATAAGTAACAAATCAATATGAATGACTTTGCTTGGATCAAGTTCTTCCTTATCTGCAAAACTTCTTTTCTTTTTAATTTTACTATCCAAACCATGTTTCTCATAAATGAGTTTTTATTTGACATTGGTTATCACTGGATCAGAGGTATGTTTTTACGACCCATGTTACAAATGTTATACAAAGGGCAAGAGCATGAGTGTCTTTATTCATAAATAACAGTTATATTGTGTCTTTTATTTATAAAGATTGTGATTCAGTGTCCTAATTTACTAATTCTCCATGCTAACTTATGTAGTGACTGGTGTCTAAGAGACACTGTGATATGTCACATTTCTGCATTCCCTCTACACTGACAGATTTTTATGGCTTTTCTTCAGTCTAATCATGAACCTCATAACTTCGACAATACAGTACTTATCTTCATTTCACAAACGTCAGCAATTTGCTTCCAGATTTTGAAACGGCATACTTACTATTACAAGAACAGCTGGAGTGTACTCAAAGTCTCCCACAACTCTTGAATCTATTATGAGTACTACTCCATACCAGAATGCAAGTGCATAGCTGCAGTATGTAATGAACCACATCATGGCTGTACCAATACCAGAGAATTTTCCCCTTTTGATTCCCATTGCCTCTGCCACAACTAATTTTTCTTTGTATCTGCAACAAAAATAATCCTTAAAGAAAACATAGTATCAGCAGCTATACAAGATTGTTTACAAAATATACGTTCATTTACTTTCCCATGGCCACTTATCATGCAAGAGGATTATATCAATCTGTGTTTGGTGTAGCAAATGTCAGATCACTTTAAATATAGGTCAGAAACTAAAATGAGTATAGGTTACAACTCACATGCATTTGATATGTGGCACACATGCACACATGGCAATAAGAAGTAAGCAGCTCTTTTTTGACAGTTACTCACTTTTTACAGTTAAAAATGCACATTCCGGCGTAAGTACAGCAGAGTACTGGCATAAAGTACAGAATAGTCTCATGTGTTCTTGTCATTTGTAGTGTTAGAAAAAATCACCAGAGTTGATGGTACAGTTCAAACAGCTTGCTATGATAACTTTGAGTGCTATAGAATTGAATGGCCTTATAATAGTGGATAAGTCCTACTCCAGATTACAATTTGTAGGACTGTGGGGAAGAATTACTCTAAAGCAGAAGTAGCTCTCAAGACAATTAATCAAGATGTGTGACTATATACAGTATAGTATATCTCTCTAAGAACTGTATCATCCCAGAATGACTAAAGAAGTTGAACAAGTTCAAGAAATAGTTTACAAATTTCTATGTGAGCATTATATAGATGCTGAGTAAGCTACAAAATAAAGTTCCAAAAGGCATTATGTATTACACTAAAGGCTATGGTACTTTTAAAGGTCCAAAGACATATAAAAAGTCTTCCGTTGTATATTGTGCAATAACTATAGTGTTAAACTTGGAGAAATAAAGACAAGCACAATATAGTATATAAAGTTTTCTTTTTTTCCCCCATGTCCCAAAGCATCATCCATGACTGGAATGCAAACAGAGACAAGTAACAGTAGTATGAGGGTAATCCCAAAAGTATGGTCTCCTATTTTTGATAAGTACATAGACCTGTTTATTTCTACAATGCCTTACATCAGTTTACAGCTTGAACATTTAGCTATTTTTCGACATAATCACCATTTCTGTTGATGCATTTTTGTAGACGCTGTGGCAGTTTTTGTATGCCCATATCATACCAGCTCACCGCCATGCTGTTCAGAAAGTTATGAACCTATTCTTTCACCTCATCGTTGGAGCTGAATCACTTGGACCGTAATTAACGCTGACAGGTACTGTGAGACTCTGAAAAAACTCAAATGAGCAATTTAGAACCGGAGAAGAGGAATGTTGTGCAAGGGCATACACATTCTCCATGAGAACGCTCGCCCACACATCGCTCGGCAAACCATTGCTCTCCTGCAACAGTTTCAATGGAACATAATCACCCACTCTCTGACTCGGCGCCCAGTGACTATCACCTGTTCCCTAGGTTAAAAGAACATTTGGCCAGAAAGCGATTCAGCTCCGACGACGAGGTGAAAGAAGAGGTTCATAACTTTCTGAACAGCATGGCAGTGAGCTGGTATGACATGGGCATACAAAAACTGCCACAGCGTCTACAAAAATGCATCAACAGAAATGGTGATTATGTCGAAAAATAGCTAAATGTTCAAGCTGTAAACTGATGTAAGCCATTGTAGAAATAAACAGGTCTATGTACTTATAAAAAAATAGGAGACCTTACTTTTGGGATTACCCTCATACCAGGTAACCTGCATATATAAAAGAAAAAAAAATGCAGTGGCGTGCAGAGTATAAATGTAGCTTAAAGCACAGGCATCAAAATTCTGTTGCTTGCTTTTCCATCTTTTTTGTTCTGATGTCGCAAATAAATTAAAAATGCCACTTTTCACTACTCATTTCACAGAAATTTTTCTACAATTGGTAGAAATGTGGTGCAAAGAATCTTTTATTTTATGATTTAATGCATAATCAAAAATGCGGCCTTCAGACACAGCATTGAAAAGATGTGAGGAAATGGCATGTGTTAGTCACCTTGAAGAAATCAATGGTAAATGGATATAATGTAACCATGAGTTTGTATGTACATGCATTTAGATCAGGACATAAACTGCCACGTACTGATCTACTGTAAATTAGTATCTTAATAATGGAAAGTCCAGGATGGAAAAACAATACTTTTAGTAACTTAATATACTGCCTACTTGCTTTGTGGAATGTGGTACCCAACTGGTCAATCCAAAATGTGTGTGTGTTGATATTTAATGTTAATATTTGCTACTAACCTTTCCACTTCTTTCTGTTGTCCAGAAAAAGCAACAACTGTGCGAATGGCACTAAGAACCTCCTCAACAACAGCTCCAGCACTTCCATATGAATTCTGCTCCTGGGCTGTCAGGGAACTTTGTACCTGCATAAGGAGTTTTATGCTGAGCTTCTCATCAAAAATAAAATCCAGAAAGCTAATCGTCCAACAACAGTATCAACTGTCAGCAATATGAAGACAGTAGGAAAAGTTTTCTGATTCTGATTACTGCATTATCTAAACACTGACTATAATGGACTGGCTGCATTGGTCAACTAAGGGCAGTACTGTGACAGAGCTATATTTCTTTTTCCAAAACTGGAATCAAATTACTTAATGCAGATTTGGCTGTCCTCTTGATGAGTATGTTTATGACACAACATCAAAGATCATTATTGTCTAACAAGTTATAGTAATAGTAAAGAAAAGCTATGTTAGTTACCATAAAAGTTTCGCATATCTAACATTTTAAAATCTGTATTTATTGTTTTCAAATGAACTTCCATTCAGTAGGTATAATGCCAAATTTATTTCAAGATAAAAATTAGCTTGTTGGTATAAAATTTTCTACTTAATTTAGTTCTTTTAATATTCATGTCCAGCTCCAAAATCACGATGATTATATATAAAGTACATTGTCATATGTATATGTGACTAATTCAAGGGGACAGAAATCCATAAATTATGAATCTGCGATTTGTCAGCAGTGAGGCAATTTGTGTGACATTTACTGCAGTGAAATTGCACCACAATAAAATAAACAATGAATATCTGAATTACGGTGCATGGGGCAAGACTGGGACAAAATGGAGACACATTCTTTTAGCTACTGGTGTTTGAAATAATTATGTGTCTATTATAAAAACTGTGAAATACATCAGTAACAAAGGAAATGGTAGTTTGAACATCAAAGAGAAGTTATGACTGATGTAGATAACAATAAAGCTATTATCAAAATGAACACTAATAACCTTATGAAATAGTCTTAGGTTGAGCTTTGGAAAAGCAACTTTCTATTAATACACCAATCTGAAAGCTGTTCTGTATTCACTTTTTTTCCAGATGGCACTGCATGCTCAGGTAGCTGGCAATAAACATGATGTAAAGATGCTGCCTTACAGTTTATGTCATAAAAGAACAAAGGTCATTTTTAAATAACAAAATATGACAGTTTGATATAATGGAGCCAACAAATGCATAGAAGTCATCAGTGTAGTTGTACAGTCTTAGCACAATGAAATTATGTAAACAGATCCCACAATTAAAAAGATTTTTTATGGCCTTCGAGCTAGTTCATTCACAAATACCATTAAATCAGCAATCTTAAACACACACAGTGCCTAACAGATGGGAAGAAAATGTTTTATAATTTACAAATAAACATATTTTATATACCAAAATATTGCTAACAGTAATGTCATTGGAGATGGAGCACTGGCGGTGTTAATTATTCCTGTAAGGGACAAGACTATGTGGGCATTGGTCATTACAGCCTCAAATGTTCCGCTGATAATGACACAGAACAAGATAAGCAGTGGCCTTTCTCAGTATCAAAGATATGCCATGACAAATTAATGCCTCAAATTAAATCTGACTGGATTAATATACTCTAGTAAATTCAGTGCCAGTTCATGAAGGGGAAAAAGTGGGTAAAAGGTAAAAAGGGGGTAATTTTTGTGTGTGTGTGGAGAATGCAGCTCATTTGGAAGCACCTTCAGGCTGATGTTCCAGGGAGAGGTTTTCTGCCCATGGTCACCAAACTGGCATCATAGGGACATGTGTAATAAATGTTAGTGATGATGCATTTATTCATTCATTTGTTCATCATGTTCTATAATCTCATTAAGGAGAACAACCTTCAGGGATGTGCAAAGATTTTTAGTAGTGGTTCTCAAAGAAATTAAGTACTAAAAAGTTTAAATGAGTGTGAGGGAAGAACTTGGCATGATGCCTTCTCCAGGTTGATACTGCAGGGAAAGGCTCTCTTCCTGTGTCCACCATGACATTAACATAGATTAGAAGGAATTTCATCAGAAAATCCACTTTCCCTGGTGAATCTCATGGTACTGTAAGCAGTTATTTTAATTGAATATGAGGGCAAGGGAAAGGTGCAATGTCAATGCTTTTCTCACACTGGTCAAGATGGTAAACTTTGTTAGTATACAGGTTACTACTATCAAAATTGGTAGCAGGTATTTGAAGATTCAAGCGAAGATTCCAGATTTGTGATTATGCTACAGTGCTTCCAAGTTATATATATATATATATATATATATATATATATATATATATATATATATATATATATATATATATATATATATATATATATATATATAATGGAAGGAAACATTCCACGTGGGAAAAATTATATATAAAAACAAAGATGAGGTGACTTACCGAACAAAAACGCTGGCAGGTCGATAGACACACAAACAAACACAAACATACACACAAAATTCAAGCTTTCGCAACAAATTGTTGCCTCATCAGGAAAGAGGGAAGGAGAGGGGAAGACGAAAGGAAGTGGGTTTTAAAGGAGAGGGTAAGGAGTCATTCCAATCCCGGGAGCGGAAAGACTTACCTTAGGGGGAAAAAAGGACAGGTATACACTCGCACACACGCACATATCCATCCACACATACAGACACAAGCAGACATATTTAAAGACAAAGAGTTTGGGCAGAGATGTCAGTCGAGGCAGAAGTGTAGAGGCAAAGAAGTTGTTGAAAGACAGGTGAGGTATGAGTGGCGGCAACTTGAAATTAGCGGAGATTGAGGCCTGGCGGATGACGAGAAGAGAGGATGTACTGAAGGGCAAGTTCCCATCTCCGGAGTTCGGATAGGTTGGTGTTGGTGGGAAGTATCCAGATAACCCGGACGGTGTAACACTGTGCCAAGATGTGCTGGCCGTGCACCAAGGCATGTTTAGCCACAGGGTGATCCTCATTACCAACAAACACTGTCTGCCTGTGTCCATTCATGCGAATGGACAGTTTGTTGCTGGTCATTCCCACATAGAATGCGTCACAGTGTAGGCAGGTCAGTTGGTAAATCACGTGGGTGCTTTCACACGTGGCTCTGCCTTTGATCGTGTACACCTTCCGGGTTACAGGACTGGAGTAGGTGGTGGTGGGAGGGTGCATGGGACAGGTTTTGCATCGGGGGCGGTTACAAGGATAGGAGCCAGAGGGTAGGGAAGGTGGTTTGGGGATTTCATAGGGATGAACTAACAGGTTACGAAGGTTAGGTGGACGGCGGAATGACACTCTTGGCGGAGTGGGGAGGATTTCATGAAGGATGGATCTCATTTCAGGGCAGGATTTGAGGAAGTCGTATCCCTGCTGGAGAGCCACATTCAGAGTCTGGTCCAGTCCCGGAAAGTATCCTGTCACAAGTGGGGCACTTTTGTGGTTCTTCTGTGGGGGATTCTGGGTTTGAGGGGACGAGGAAGTGGCTCTGGTTATTTGCTTCTGTACCAGGTCGGGAGGGTAGTTGCGGGATGCGAAAGCTGTTTTCAGGTTGTTGGTGTAATGATTCAGGGATTCCGGACTGGAGCAGATTCGTTTGCCACGAAGACCTAGGCTGTAGGGAAGGGACCGTTTGATGTGGAATGGGTGGCAGCTGTCATAATGGAGGTACTGTTGCTTGTTGGTGGGTTTGATGTGGACGGACGTGTGAAGTTGGCCATTGGACAGGTGGAGGTCAACGTCAAGGAAAGTGGCATGGGATTTGGAGTAGGACCAGGTGAAACTGATGTACACGATCAAAGGCAGAGCCACGTGTGAAAGCACCCACGTGATTTACCAACTGACCTGCCTACACTGTGACGCATTCTATGTGGGAATGACCAGCAACAAACTGTCCATTCGCATGAATGGACACAGGCAGACAGTGTTTGTTGGTAATGAGGATCACCCTGTGGCTAAACATGCCTTGGTGCACGGCCAGCACATCTTGGCACAGTGTTACACCATCCGGGTTATCTGGATACTTCCCACCAACACCAACCTATCCGAACTCCGGAGATGGGAACTTGCCCTTCAGTACATCCTCTCTTCTCGTCATCCGCCAGGCCTCAATCTCCGCTAATTTCAAGTTGCCGCCACTCATACCTCACCTGTCTTTCAACAACTTCTTTGCCTCTACACTTCTGCCTCGACTGACATCTCTGCCCAAACTCTTTGTCTTTAAATATGTCTGCTTGTGTCTGTATGTGTGGATGGATATGTGCGTGTGTGCGAGTGTATACCTGTCCTTTTTTCCCCCTAAGGTAAGTCTTTCCGCTCCCGGGATTGGAATGACTCCTTACCCTCTCCTTTAAAACCCACTTCCTTTCGTCTTCCCCTCTCCTTCCCTCTTTCCTGATGAGGCAACAATTTGTTGCGAAAGCTTGAATTTTGTGTGTATGTTTGTGTTTGTTTGTGTGTCTATCGACCTGCCAGCGTTTTTGTTCGGTAAGTCACCTCATCTTTGTTTTTATATATAATTTTTCCCACGTGGAATGTTTCCTTCCATTATATTGATATCATTAATTTGAATCCAACAATTACGTTTGTTATTGTCACTGTTGCATTTCGAAATCTTTTCTGTCGTCTTATTTTCCTCTTTCTGTTTTTGCCAGTAGTTTCACTTTGTATTCACCTTCTCCTTTTTACCGTAATCTGCTATACTATTTTATCCCGCCTATATATATACTCAATAATGCGTAACCCACTTCCAAACCATAACCAAAAAAATTTTTTGCCGCTTTCAGCACTACCGCCGCTATAATATCCACCGTTTCTAGTTCACAAACAGCTCCTTTCACCTTTTAAACAACCATTTCGGCCAGTTCTAATAACTTTCGCTTTATTTCCATTTCCGTTTTTCCCACACCACTGATCATTTTTAGCCGCTTCCCACAGGTTTTAACGCGATTATTTCTTCGTCAGACAATTGTTAGTCTCATTTTCATAATCTGCCACCACAATACCACTCCTTTTAATATACTACACGCAGTTTTTTCGAAATTTTCCCGAATTTCTGCGTCCTTTAACGTGTTTTGGCGGCAACACAACCACCTAACCTTTATACACATCGTTGTCTACCAACCCAAGTCCAACATAGCCCAGCTGTAACCAACACCTTTTCGCCTTTTTTCATTCCAGATCTCCTGTTTCTTTCCGTTTCACCTTTATCTCTCCCCATATATTTTTATTTTCATTTTCATTTCACCTCATGTTAATACTTTCCACCTTCTAATACCATGTCACCCTCACAACACCCCCACAATGACCCCATTAAGTTTTATTTACATTCCCTCCGCAAACATGCCTTCGCCCTAGCCAGATTACACTCCCATATTCTATTTTCTCAGGCTTGTCTGACATTTGGCATCACCCCCAAAGGCCTCACACTTAAAGTTCCCATCTCTGGCTGCAACCCTTCCTTCCATCAGTCCCTATACCAGTTCCAAACTGAACAATCCATTGCCCTCACCCAGCTAATCCTTCACCTACACATCAACTCAGCCAATGAACACACCCGTCAACTCCTATCCTTAATAAAAGTCCTTAATCTTTCCTCTCCCACATCCACACCGGCTGTCCAGAGCATCCTCCTACAGGCCAACCGTAAATTAGAACAGCATGCCACCCTCCACCTCAAAAAACTATCCAATCTCCTGGTTTCCCACCTCCGGAAAGGCAACTCACTCACCCTTCACAACCTTTCCAGCAAACCTCAACCTCCTCTCATTGCACACAAACCCAGTCTCTCCCATCTACTCAATCTCCCACTTCCAGCTCCACTCCCTCCAAAACCTCAAAATTCCAATCAACACAATCTGGAACCACAACACCCTAATTCAGTAGTTAACCTTTCCTCCAAACCTCTCTCCCAATCCGAAACCTCTGTCCTATCCAAAGGCCTCACCTTCAGCCCCACTCCCAGATTCAACCAAACAGCCCTCGTCAAAGATTTACTGTCCTACACTCGTACTCTCTGCTGGAAGTATCACTTTGCCACGAAGAAAAATGATCCTAATCCTACTCCTGATGATCCGACTCCTCAAGACACCATCCAAATTGAACCCTGCCTGGAACAGTTCCGTCCTCCGTCACAGCGGGACCCACCTCCTCTTCTTCAAAATCACCCTCTCCAAACCTTCCAGGAATTTCTGACTTCCAGCCTTGCATCTCAATCCTTCTTAAAAAACCTTAATCCTACACCCAACATCACCACTGCTGAAGCCCAGGCTATCCGTGATCTGAAGGCTGACCGATCCATCGTCATTCTTCCGGCGGACAAGGGTTCCACGACCGTGGTACTTGATCGTCGGGAGTATGTGGCTGAGGGACTGCGTCAGCTTTCAGACAACACCACATACAAAGTTTGCCAAGGTAACCCCATTCCCGATGTCCAGGCGGAGCTTCAAGGAATCCTCAGAACCTTAGGCCCCCTGCAAAACATTTCACCTGACTCCATCAACCTCCTGACCCCACCGACACCCCGCACCCCTACCTTCTACCTTCTTCCTAAAATCCACAAACCCAATCATCCCGGCCGCCCCATTGTAGCTGGTTACCAAGCCCCCACAGAACGTATCTCTGCCTACGTAGATCAACACCTTCAACCCATTACATGCAGTCTCCCATCCTTCATCAAGGACACCAACCACTTCCTTGAACGCCTGGAATCCTTACCCAATCTGTTACCCCCGGAAACCATCCTTGTAACCATTGATGCCACGTCCTTATACACAAATATTCCGCATGTCCAGGGCCTCGCTGCGATGGAGCATTTCCTTTCACGCCGATCACCTGCCACCCTACCTAAAACCTCTTTCCTCATCACCTTAGCCAGCTTCATCCTGACCCACAACTTCTTCACTTTTGAAGGCCAGACATACCAACAATTAAAGGGAACAGCCATGGGTACCAGGATGGCCCCCTCGTACGCCAACCTATTCATGGGTCGCTTAGAGGAAGCCTTCTTGGTTACCCAAGTCTGCCAACCCAAAGTTTGGTACAGATTTATTGATGACATCTTCATGATCTGGACTCACAGTGAAGAAGAACTCCAGAATTTCCTCTCCAACCTCAACTCCTTTGGTTCCATCAGTTTCACCTGGTCCTACTCCAAATCCCATGCCACTTTCCTTGAGGTTGACCTCCACCTGTCCAATGGCCAACTTCACACGTCCGTCCACATCAAACCCACCAACAAGCAACAGTACCTCCATTATGACAGCTGCCACCCATTCCACATCAAACGGTCCCTTCCCTACAGCCTAGGTCTTCGTGGCAAATGAATCTGCTCCAGTCCGGAATCCCTGAATCATTACACCAACAACCTGAAAACAGCTTTCGCATCCCGCAACTACCCTCCCGACCTGGTACAGAAGCAAATAACCAGAGCCACTTCCTCGTCCCCTCAAACCCAGAATCCCCCACAGAAGAACCACAAAAGTGCCCCACTTGTGACAGGATACTTTCCGGGACTGGACCAGACTCTGAATGTGGCTCTCCAGCAGGGATACGACTTCCTCAAATCCTGCCCTGAAATGAGATCCATCCTTCATGAAATCCTCCCCACTCCGCCAAGAGTGTCATTCCGCCGTCCACCTAACCTTCGTAACCTGTTAGTTCATCCCTATGAAATCCCCAAACCACCTTCCCTACCCTCTGGCTCCTATCCTTGTAACCGCCCCCGATGCAAAACCTGTCCCATGCACCCTCCCACCACCACCTACTCCAGTCCTGTAACCCGGAAGGTGTACACGATCAAAGGCAGAGCCACGTGTGAAAGCACCCACGTGATTTACCAACTGACCTGCCTACACTGTGACGCATTCTATGTGGGAATGACCAGCAACAAACTGTCCATTCGCATGAATGGACACAGGCAGACAGTGTTTGTTGGTAATGAGGATCACCCTGTGGCTAAACATGCCTTGGTGCACGGCCAGCACATCTTGGCACAGTGTTACACCGTCCGGGTTATCTGGATACTTCCCACCAACACCAACCTATCCGAACTCCGGAGATGGGAACTTGCCCTTCAGTACATCCTCTCTTCTCGTCATCCGCCAGGCCTCAATCTCCGCTAATTTCAAGTTGCCGCCACTCATACCTCACCTGTCTTTCAACAACTTCTTTGCCTCTACACTTCTGCCTCGACTGACATCTCTGCCCAAACTCTTTGTCTTTAAATATGTCTGCTTGTGTCTGTATGTGTGGATGGATATGTGCGTGTGTGCGAGTGTATACCTGTCCTTTTTTCCCCCTAAGGTAAGTCTTTCCGCTCCCGGGATTGGAATGACTCCTTACCCTCTCCTTTAAAACCCACTTCCTTTCGTCTTCCCCTCTCCTTCCCTCTTTCCTGATGAGGCAACAATTTGTTGCGAAAGCTTGAATTTTGTGTGTATGTTTGTGTTTGTTTGTGTGTCTATCGACCTGCCAGCGTTTTTGTTCGGTAAGTCACCTCATCTTTGTTTTTTTATATATATATATATATATATATATATATATATATAACTTGGAAGCACTGTAGCATAATCAGATATATATATAAAACAAAGATGATGTGACTTACCAAACGAAAGCGCTGGCACGTCGATAGACACACAAACATACACACAAAATTCAAGCTTTCACAACAAACTGTTGCCTCATCAGTAAAGAGGGAAGGAGAGGGAAAGACGAAAGGATGTGGATTTTAAGGGAGAGGGTAAGGAGTCATTCCAATCCCGGGAGCGGGAAGACTTACATTAGGGGGAAAAAAGGACGGGTATACACTCGCACACACACACATATCCATCCACACATATACAGACACAAGCAGACATATTTAAAGACCTGCTTGTGTCTGTATATGTGTGGATGGTTATGTGTGTGCGTGCGAGTGTATACCCGTCCTTTTTTCCCTCTACGGTAAGTCTTTCCGCTCCCGGGATTGGAATGACTCCTTACCCTCTCCCTTAAAACCCACATCCTTTCGTCTTTCCCTCTCCTTCCCTCTTTCCTGATGAGGCAACAGTTTGTTGCGAAAGCTTGAATTTTGTGTGTATGTTTGTGTTTGTTTGTGTGTCTATCGACGTGCCAGCGCTTTTGTTTGGTAAGTCACATCATCTTTGTTTTTAGATATATTTTTCCCACGTGGAATGTTTCCCTCTATTAATATATATATATATATAGTGTCATCAGTATGACACTTGAGAGGCAGGTTGGAAACACCTTACTGAGTCACAGCACAATAAGAAATTATTGTTTCCTGAATTCGGATGTTTCACAAAGCCCGTGTGATGGCCATGAACTTGGGAAGGCTGGAGTATTTGTTAAGGACAGAAGGAAACAGTTTCAGAAGATGGCAGAATTTGTATTCTTTGGTCAACTAAATAGATCAAGATAAATTACAGTTCTATGAGACACCTGAGGATGGGATGTGTGTATGTAAACTGGTAGAGGAAGCTGGAAATCATTTCTAAAAAATTACATTCACCACTCAGCTTGCTTGCTAGCTCTGGGGTGTTTTGTAGATACCCTATGCTGCTGGTTATTGAAAAGAACTAAGTGATGTAAAGAATCAGGCATCTAACAAATCATTACTGTATACTTCATTAATCATTTTGACAAATGGGTTCAAACAGTTCTAAAACTGATAGAACTGCAGAGAATTTAGTTTTGCTGTACAGTTTGTTTAACAGCAGTCATATGCATGATAGATGGCCCTGTCAACTTGCTATCAAATAATAGACCCAGTGATCAGTACTGCACATCCAAAAATTTTCCAGCAGTAGCCTTCTTGGTCTTGCAGTCAGTGATAAAGTTCTCTAGGATAACCTATTGACTCAGTACCCATGTAAGTGTAATAGTACATTACTACATACTATTAAATAATATTTTATTGTGCATTATTCCTTGTCCAGTTCAGGTATCATAAGGAAAATCATAGTGAAAAATACACAATGCATTTTTAGACACCACACACAATTTTTGGCTAATTGAGCTAGTCTATTACCTTTGAAACAAGAGCTGTTGAAATAATGATTATTGGTGCACAAGTGAAAACCACCAAAGTCAGTTTCCAACCATGAAGGAATGATATTACCACAGCAGCAGTGAAGCTCACCATCTGGTAAATAAAAATTCCGAGTTTCTCACCAATTCCATCTTGGAGTTTGTCCAAATCCCTGTAATAATAAATTATTTTGATTACATAACTTAAAATATTTCTGTGCGGATATTAAAAACTTCAAGAACTTAAATTAACACATCCCAATACTCACCCAGTAATACGGCTAGCAAAATTAGCTGAGTTTGTTGTGTCAAACCATGCCATGTCTTGCCGCATAATTGACCTCAGGAAGAGGCATCTCACTCTTGTGATCTGAGAATAGTGAAATTATTTAGTTTTTTGTGTCATACATTTCTATATTCACAAATAAATGAGACTGACTCCTCTGAAGTTTACAAATAAATTACAAGAAGGTATTGAATGACTTCTGGAAAGCAAAATATTTCCTTTAATGTTTAAACATGAAACACCAAACAGAATGTTCAAACACTGTACAATAAACTTATTGAAACAGAAATAATATTTAATGATGTGAATGATATTTCTGCCCAACACTTTACTGAACATTGGCTTAAATAGGATATGTTAGAGATAACATACCTCACTCAGGTCAAATTTGCAAGTGTGTTTTGTAGAAAAATATCAAGTAATGGGGGCTGTGATACATATGTTAACAAAAATACTGAATTCAAAAGTGTAACTAAATCCTGACACCATAATTTATAAAATGAAAAAGATACAGAACTCTCTTTAGTTGAATTACCAAAGCAAAATACAATTATTATTTGTGTGTACAGGTCACCAGGTGGAGACAAAAACATGTTTTGTAAATGTGTGGAGGAACTTTAGGAAGAAATTTTTTCTCCAAAGGAAAATGTAATTGTATGTGGTGACTTCAATATTGATTTCTCAAAATCCAATAAATTGAAAGATGATATAAATTTACTGCAGTCATTAAACATAAGCTCAACTGTAACTGGACCAATTCAAAAAACAGCAACCACTGCATCTGTCAGTGAGCAGATTTTGATAAATTCATGCAAATCTGCCTATAGCATACAAGTGGTAAACATGGGTTTTGGTGCCCACTATGCTCAAATTCTTACAATGAGTGTTGCAGGAAACTCGACTCTCCGTGGAATAAGACACACTGTTAAGAATTGCAATACAAAAAAGTGTGGAATATTTTTGTTTCCTTCTGGAGGATGAAAATTGGAGTGATGTATACAACTGTAATGATACAAATGGAAAATATAAGTTTATGGCAACATTTAAGCATTTTTTGAAATAGCTTTTCTGAAGAAAACAACAACATTTAATTCTGTTCAGAAAACAAACAAGTGATTCACAAAAGGGATAAGGATATCATGTCAAAATAAGAGGACATTTTATGAATATTCCAAGCAAAGTACTGTCCTGATTTTACTACCTATTTCAAAATATCCAACACAAGTTATTTCAAAAGCAAAAAATTAGAAAATTGATGAAATAATGTGTAATTCCAAGGATAAAACTAAAGAAACCCAGCAAATTATAAGATGTAAAATGGGTGCCAGATCAGTTAATCACAGTAATATACAGCTGATTATGAATAACAATAAACTAACTGACCTCAGACAAATGGTTAGTGGATTCAACTATTATTCCTCAAACAGTAGTACAGCATTTGATAAATACAGAGCATGACACACAGCCAGACAGTAAGAGAGTATAGTCAGATCAAAAAATTCATGCAAATATATCATTTATGTATCCATTGACACCTGAGGTATTGTAAAATCATTAAAGGATTGACTAATAAATATTCTGTGGCTGTTGATGAGATTCCAGATGCTATCATCAAAGCTAGTGGAACATTCATTGTGGAACTATTAGCAGACATAGTAAATTCATAATCTGAGAGTGGTGTGTTTCCAAATAGTCTTAAGCTTCAAAGTAACATCTCTGCAAATGAAGGGTGCAAAATGCAAAATTTCTAGTTATAGGCTAGTTTCAGTTTTGTCAGGCTTCATCAAATTTATGGAAAAAATGTTCTTTGAAAGGTCAACAGGATTCTTAAACAAATAAAGGCTGATAAATGACTCACAGCGTGGGTTCAGAGTGAGGAAGTCAACCCAGCCAGCAATTTTGTCTTTGTAAATGAAATATTGAAATCAGTGGATGATACGCAGCATGTATCTGGAATATTTCTTGATTTTGGTAAAGCATTTAATGTCACCGATCATCATATTTTCTTGCACAAGTCAATTAATTATGGAATTAGAGGCCAGTCTGCAAGGTGGATCTAATCATACTTCAATAACCATCAACAAATTACAGAAATAAAATACAAAGACAACAAAACACAAAAAATTTCTAGTTTTTGGAGTAATGGACAGAAAACAAGCATGTAGTCCTGCAAGGGTTAGTTCTGGAACCTGCCCACATTTCTGATGTATGTAAATGACTTGACTACTAAAATGCATGATGAACCACAGTATTCTTCACAGGTGACGCTAATATTCTAATTAAATCACATAGTGAGGAAAACCTGCAGGAAACTACATTAGTTTATGCATAGCTTAGCACAGTGGTTTAGGGCCAGTCGGCTCATCACATATTCTAAAAAAATTGTAACAGTTAACTTTCACACCACACAAAACCTCCATCCTGCAAACCATGCTTTCACCACTGAAGAAGAAAATGTCTCAAATATCAATTATACAGAATTTTTAGGCAAATGTATTCAAGAGGATTTGAAATGAGAGATGGACCTTATTAATCTAAATAAAAAACTAAATACACTGACATATGCTGTTGCAATTCTGACTCAAAATACAAGCTACTCATCAGTGGTGACTATGTATCATGCTACTAAACAGTCACTATTGAGTATGGTAATTTTTTGGAGGGAATTCCACATTTTTTTAAATGTTTAAAATACATAAAAAGATTGTCAGGGTGATAATGAATGCTAAATGCTGGTATTCCTGTAGACACTTTTTTAAAAGTCTGAAAATACTGCCTCTGCCTCATTTGTATATACATGAAATAATAAAAAAAGAAAAACCACTATCTTAAAAAAAGAAAACCTATCAAAACATAACTATGAAAAACAAGCATATGAATTTCTGGGACATCATAATAAGTAAATCTCATTTACCAAATAATGTTAATTATGTATTATGTCACTTCAGATTATAATTTACATTTGGTTTATCATGTAGTCTCACTTAATAACCAATGTTATCAAATGCAGAAGCAGTGTAGTGTGTCACTTTATATTGTTATGCAGTTCAACTGTGTTGACCAGGTAGCCACAATGACTGCTGCAGTCCTAAATTAATTACGTGTATTCTTATCCTATATCATGTGTGTAAACAGTGTAGTAAAAGGTCAATGTAGTCAAATGTCACTGCCACACACTATCCAAGTGTAAATTTGGCCCTGTTGTTGCAGAACATTGCTCAGCACAATGTAACAAATATCAGTAGTGGCCCCACCCCTCCTCACTACCAGTTGCAGCTCTGAATTACAAACATAGGAAGTGTTCCACAAACATAAGTCAGCGATTCAGACTATCCAATCTCACTATTCACTAGTCACTATTCTCACTTCCATCTGCCTCTTTTCAATATCTGCACCTGTTATAACAACGTGAGAAGTCACAATATGGCAAGAATCTGACAATTAACTCAATGTCTACCATTTTTCAGAAAAAAATGTGTGATGTTACTTTTAATGTATTCACAGAAATCAAAATTTTGACTTATAACCAGTAGGATATTATGATGTTTTATCCTGAGTTATTAATTTTAAGTATGGGTTATGTCACTAATAAACATGTTTATCTATCATCCAATTAACACAGGGTGGAAATATTATTCATTGGAGTATCATTAGCGTTTTTGTTGACCTGGTGTGTAATTTTGTTGATTGTAAGAGATCATTGCACAGATATAATTAATGTTATAGCATAGAGATGTTCGGAAGGTTGTCAAGGTAGCATTTAAATGCAAAAGAAACTGGTCACAACTGACAAAGTGAATTTGTCACACAGCAGTTTCCTCTGAAAAGTACTGGAAGATGATAATTGACTTTGGTTTCTACCTTACATTTTTAACTAAAAGTAAGTTTTCTAACTTATTGTTTAATTAATGAACACATTACAATGCACACATGATTTACAATGAATGTCACATGATTTACAATGAATATTACAAATACCTATGTAGATGGGGACCTCGTATATAGCACCTATGACAGATGACAATAATGCAAGCAGCCTAGGATATTACCAAGTGAGTGATGGAAACCCGAAGCACCTTTGTATGAGGTGTACATGAATGAGTGAAGACTAGTAAGTCATTGCAGCATTCAGTGTGACAACAGCTGCAAATTACTGTCATGTTTGACAATTCTAGCCATTGGGTAACATTCACCCTGGTGCATTCGTGGAACAATTTTGCAGTGCCTTCCCAAACTGATTGAAAAAAATTAAGGACTGTGAGAGAAAGCAAATACATGGAGTATCAGAGATGCAGGAGGTTGTAATAACTGTCAAGAATTTGAAGAAGTTATATTGCAGCACTACTGATCAAAAACCAGATGATAGACAGTTAACTCAATGTTATTAAACACATGTAAAAGTGGCATGTAAAAAGTCTCAAGAACCCAATAAAAGATGTAGACCTCATGGCGATTTTAAATTTGTGATTGCCCATAGCAGTCAGAGAAAAATTGACAATGACTCAACATAGAGATGCTGAAAACATTTATTCAGAGATACTGAAAACATTTATTCACTGCTAGATAAAATTGTGAGTGAAGCAGCTGGACAGAAAATGAAAGAGGAAAATAGGTGGGCCATGTACATGTGAAAAAGTATCATTTCCAGCATAAGCCATCTCCATGATATGATCGTACATGGATAAACGAAAAACATAGAATGATAAGAACTGTAAGGATATCAAGAATATGAGAGAAGTCAGCCTGAAGGATACAATCACAGTTGGCCAACAGATCTGCTCACTTAAGCACCAAGGACTGAACATACAAAGGAGTGTCTGAGTGGTAGAGAAGTGCATTTAAACTGATGAAAGTTTCTAAGTAAGATCCAGATGAAAATAGATCCAATTGGGGTGCTGCATAGTCTTTATGAGACAATACCACTCACAAAATACAAGAAAATATGTGGTAAGAAGAAGAGACAATAACTTAGGGTCATTCCATTTCATTGCGAATTTTCAACACTAGGAGAAATAGCAATATTGCCAGACATCCCCATGTCTGGTGTAACAATTTTAGATGCTACTGCTGGCAAGTAATATAGTATAAAAACCAATAAAGGCTAGTCAAAGGTGGTAATGGACAAATCACCACATATAAAATGACAATATTGTTACAGATCATCTTCCTGAGATAAGCACTGGAAGCTACAAGACTACATGCAGAAGTAAATATAAATGATCTGGGCAGTAAATTGGCAGTTCAGCATTGTTCTGCTCTGCCCTATGTGTGTTATTTCAATGCAAAACTCTGTATTTGTTGACCAAGACTGACATTGCATATTTTATAAATAAATAAGAGTTTTAGAGCTGACAGTTTAATTAATGGAATATCATAATTTTCACCTGATTACCAGCTCTAATCACAGCTGAAAACACCTTTTACAACAGAGATCTCATAGTTGCATCACATGATTGAAACTGATTTCAGAATTTCATAACACAGAATCCCACGAGGATTTATTCTGATCTGTTCTTAACCTATGTGAATGATGATCTAACTATTTTAAAGGATGCTTTGAAAACTGTATCCTTACCACAGTTCAGATGACAACTAAACAGACCTTCAACTTGTTAACAGGAAACAGTTTAACTCTTGAAACTTCCTGGTATATTAAAACTGTGTGCCGGACCGAGGCATGAGATGCACTGATGGAAGTAAAGCTGTGAGAATGGGCATGAATCGTACTTGGGTAGCTCAGTTGCTAGAGCACTTGCCCACAAAGGCAAAGGTCCCGGGTTTGAGTCTCGGTCTGACACACAGTTTTAATCTGCCAGGAAGTTTCATATCAGCACACACTTCACTGCAAAGTGAAAGTTTCATTGTGGAGCTTAACTCTGAACCACAAAAGACTCATACTAAATGAAAGACCTCCTAGCACCGGAAGCAGATATTAAAGTCACACACCAAATGAGAAATTGTATGTAAAATTCCTTGTGGTCCAATTGGACAACAATTCAGTAGAAGCAGACTGAAAGAATATTGTGTAAAGCAGTCAGTTATGTATCTTGCACGGGCATATCCCAGAATTCTTACACTCCTGCCCTGTACATTAACTCCTTAATGGCATTTACTGCTGTTATAAATTTCAGTTTCAACTGATTTGTTATCAGCAAAGTCATAACAGAAGACAAAAAAGTTCATGTAGACTTTGTATACATCACTAGAGTCCAGAGTGGTGTTACCTACCTACTCTGGTGCAAAGGTAATCAACAAACTTCCATCTAATAGAGCAGCAAACCAACCCCCAACAGCTCAAAATAATATTTTAAAAAATTTCATTACCCATTCCTTGTGCAAATTATTTAGTTTCAATAATTGAGAATTATTATTATATACATAACAAGCATTAGTATTCATTGTCAGCTGTCAAGCACACTCTGCACGGCCTGATTTTGCTATTTATTTGATACAGTATGACAATGTCTCATGTCAGCTAATTTCATTATTGATAAATGTGGGCAGCTACTGAGTGATTAATATCATTAACCATTGTTTCTGGAAGAGTATTGAAGGATCAGTAATACAATGCCTGCAGTGGATAACAATGATGTAGTAACTTACAGTCTTGGTAAGCCAATCAGAGTAATAACTGGACCATGAGACTGAAAAAATAATGAGTAAAATTGCACAGACAACAACATTCACATAATCATCACGAAAAAAGAAAGGGTACAACATCCATTAAAACTGTTTAACAACATCTTGTCACAGTATAAAACACATTCTGTTGTAATGTTCCATACAATAATTTTTACACCAGTCATTCCAGTGTGGAATCATGAATGAAACACCACTTCAGTTTTATGCAGTATTGCAACACGTAGTCTATTTCATTAATATGATCACATTTTAAAAGTGCCTCACCTGTTTCTGTGCTGCACTGTTGAGACAAGTAACACACAGCACATCTAAAATGAACTGAATTGCAGATATGGATGATAATCCAACTCCAAAAGCACCGGCATCTTGAAGTAATGCATTATCTACCTCTTTCTTTGTTCCATTAATGCTGAAACATTAATCAGTGAGTAATGTTTTTGCTAAATATGTAAGATTCAAAATACTGAATTTGTATACATATTATTTTAAATGATTATTTATTATATTGGCCTATTTTAAAGGAAATTCTTTTGTTTGTAAAATTTTCTAGTCTTCCTGTTCTCATTTTTAAACTGTCATATATCTGTGAATTACACAGGGACTCATTCCACGAGCAAATAGGTTTGGGTCTCATGGAAGTTTATCAGTTAAAGTGAAATTATCACATTTCTACTCCTTAATAATGATAGCGGCATAATTGTCATTGTTTTTAAAGTATTTGAGTTATAAGTTCAAACAGAGGAAAATACTAAGTTCTAAAAACTCACATTGTTTCACCGCCACCAAACCAGTTCAGCAAAGATGTACGTGTTATTGTTGAATTTGACATTGACCATTCAACAAGGACAGCTGTGAATTCTCCATAAAGTACAATGAAACCAGGCATACATACACCTGAGAGGACTCCAAACATCACACCAAGCAATATCAGGAACTTTTCAAAGCATGTTGAGTACCTAAACTGCAAAAATTTAGAAAAGTATATATTCAACTATTGTAATTTGTGCGAAAAAATATGATTAATAATTATAACTACAATAATGGGATGAAAAATTGTTATGTCTATTTATATGACATTTATAACATATTACTATGCTACATTTTATGTCGACAATATCATGTCCATGCCCACAATGAGCACATTTGATTAACAACATAATTTCAAAAAATGTAATCTCTGTATTTCCTTGTTTCTGTGTGTTTTCTCACACTTTCATTCCGTGTACATATATTGACACAAACCGCAAAGATGTACTTTGTTCCTTAGCATAAAGGAAAATCTTGCATGGAGCTACGAACTCTAAAAGTCAATGTCTCACATGCTAACATCAACAGTTACAAGTTACACATCAGAAAATGTATTTCATTTCTTACACACAATACACTGAACTCGTATTGCAATCAAAATGTGCATCAGCATTAATGATATCACCTCAAGGCAAAAAATCAATAATCATTATACTATCTGTACCTGACAAAGTTCATTATATGATTTTTTCAGTTAATTCACTTGTCCTTAATTAATATTGTTTAGTTAGTAAACAAATGTGATGTTGCTGTAACTTCAGACATACGCAATATCAAAGTTTCACCAGCAATAAAACATATGCATCTCTCCCACTTGCAAAGACACAGAAATCATAAAACCTAACAAGTAAGTCCTCCATAAGCTCAATGAAAAATATATTATGCATCACCCCAAATGGTGTCTAACTGCTCTATCGACTCAAAGATGTTCTAGTTTCTGTATGGAGGAAAATTGCGACAATGAAATTATTTGTTTTAATAGTCACCATATGCAAATAAAATTGTATATTTTCAGCCATTACATCATACCTCATTCCAGTGTTCCCTTGATGAAGCAGAAGAACTGTGGCGATAAAATGGACTGAGGTTAAAGCTCATAAATGAGCAGCTATTAAATACTGCCATAGTACGTAACTATTGTTGTACCTGTAGTTTCTCCCTCAGCAAGAAAAAGAGGGATGTATTGTGAAAGATTTGAAAGGAGGAATAGGTCACAAAGATGCCAGGTTGAGACAGATCCATCTGTTAGAGGATGAGAGGATACCTCCATAAATTCACTTTTCTTTGTCTCTTCTCATCCTCACAACAGGTGGATCCCACTCAACCCGGATTCTGAGTGTCCTGCCCTTCCTTTCTAACGTCCTCCTGAGAAACTAACAGTTCTGAAAGCTAAGATAATTTTCTTTTTCTTTTGTATGTGCTTATAGGCAGTTCTTAGAATTCCATGTTCTTAAGGTAACTATATCAGTGTCCCTGTAATTTTGTAAACTACTGTTAAGCTCCATTCATTATTTTATATACTATTGTTACACTCCTTTCGCGGGGCAGATATGAATTCAGACCATTTCTTAGTGGTAGTCAAACTACGTCTGAAACTTTCAACCATGTGGAGAAGAAATTCTGAAATGATGGTCCGCTTCGACAAGAATAAGTTGAAAGATGTAGAAGTGAGACAGCGCTATCAAGAAAAAATTGCAGAACATCTCACAATAACAGAGAACCCTACCAGTGTGGAGAACGCATGGATGCTGCTGAGGAATGCAGTGTTAGAAAGTGCAAATGAAGAACTAGTTTGCGATGCAAAACGAAGAAGTAAACCTTGGTTCGATGAACAATGTCGAGAATCTGTTGAGATTAGATCAGCGAAGAGGATAAAATGGCTACAGCAACTCTCGGAAGAAGCAAGGGTAGCTTACTACGAAGCGAGGCGTAACACGGACCAACTCATGAGAAAGAAGAAACGGGACCACCACAAAAGTCTGTTGATTGCAGTCGAAGAAGCAAAGTCGTCACGCTCGTTTTTCCAGGCCTCAAGATTCGCCAGAGGCGCATACAGACAACGTACATTGGTCCTAACGAATGAGACGGGTGAAGTTGTACCGCCAGAAGAGCAAGCAACCCTATTTAAAAAACATTTTGAAAACCTATTGAATCCCGACAACCCACCAGTAGGGACAACACAGACGGATGCCCGTTTTGACAGAGTTGAAGTCCCTGAACCATCTGAGGAAGAAATCAGTGTTGCCCTAAAAGCACTCAAGAACAACAAGGCTCCAGGAGGTAGTGGTATCACAGCTGAGATGCTTCGCTTGGGAGGGGAAACACTGGTGGGTGCTTTGAAACGATTAATTTCTACCATCTGGGAAGCAGAAGTTATTCCTGAGGAATGGAAGGGAGCAATCATATGTCCCATATTCAAGAAGGGAGATGCTACTCATGTATCCAACTACCGAGGGATTTCGTTACTTGAAATTGGCTACAAAGTTTTTACAACACTGCTACTAAACCGCATGAAACCACTGGCTGAAGGAATTGTAGGGACCTATCAATGTGGGTTCGTTGCTGGACGATCGACAATTGATCACATATTTACTCTGAGGCAGTTGATAGAAAAATTCTACGAATTCAATAAGGATCTACACCTCATCTTCATCGATTTTCGACAAGCTTATGACAGCATTGACCGCGCCACGTTATGGGAAACGTTAGAGGAACTTGGCATCCCATCAAAATACATCCGCTTAATTGCTGCTTGCTACTCTCAGTCTACGGCCCAAGTGCGGTTTGGTAATCAACTATCACCATCATTCAGTATACAAAATGGATTGAGACAAGGAGATCCATTGGCGCCAATATTATTCAATTTGGCCCTGGAAAAAGTAAGCCGTGACACTTGTCGAACCAGAGAGATGGAGATGGTGGGAGCAGACACAATCTTGGCATTTGCTGATGATGTTGTGATCCTTGGCGACACTCTAGAGCAAGTACGCAGGGATACTTCCCGATTCCTCCACAATGCAGAGAAAATTGGGCTGGTGGTGAACGAGGAAAAAACTAAATATCTTGTTGTATCACGCCGCCGAGATCTCCCTCCTTCCATTGATGTCGACAGGCATACCTTCGAACGAGTTGAAGAGTTCAAGTACCTGGGCTCCATACTAACAAATAGAAGTGAAGTAACGAAAGAAGTACAGCAACGTATAACAAATGCTAATCGCATGTTCTTTAGCCTGAACAATCTTTTCAGATCTCGGCTGATATCGCAGAAGAACAAGATCCACCTATACACGACACTGGTGAGACCAGTACTTTTATACGGCTGTGAAACTTGGGCAACATCAGCAACAGCAGAAGAAGCAATATGTGCATTTGAAAGGAAGGTACTTCGGAAGATATATGGACCCATCTACAATGCCATGGAAGGTAAATGGGAACGAAGAAAAAAAGAAGGTTTATACCAGCGGTATGGAAAGCCACACATTGGACGAATATTGGCGCAGAAGAGACTCCAATGGTTTGGCCACATCCTACGGGCAGACGGATCCCTTCCAAACAGAGTCCTCCACTCTCAACCCACAGGAAAACGCCCTAGAGGACGCCCAAGAACTCGATGGAAGGATAGGATAACAACGATCCTGAAAGAAGTGGAACCAGCAGCCGTGGAGGAGGACGCCAACGACCGGATGAGATGGACTGCCATCTGCAACAGCTCCCTCCTCTCGTGTAATTGACAGACACTGCGTGTGTGTTTTTTTTGTTTTTTTTGTTTCTGTAATGTATCCCTCTTGCCTTTTAAACCTTTGATTGAAAGCCCTGTTTATTTTTTCGTTTTTCTTTAAGCTGTAATGTACATATGTAACTTTTACTACTGTATAGAGTACTTTTGTAAGTCTTTTTGTCTTTACTTTTCCTTTTGTTCTTCTTGCTGTAGGCCTTAAAGGCCCGATAAGGCAATAAATGATGATGATGATGATGATGATGATTGTTACACTCCATCGTGGATTCCCCACTGTTTGATTCTATAAACTATTTATGACTAATGAAACTATATTAACGTAGTAAACATAATAGATATTTCCTGACTTTGCAAAAAGCAGTTGTTTTGTCAGTTACATCAAATAACAATTCCTTATTTCCTGTTGATAGCTTAATATCTATATGATAGGATGGCTATAGGCATCTGCAAAAGAGGGCACTTGCCTCCCCCCCCCCCCCCCCCCCCCTCCTCCCATGCCATTTGGAATTTAAAATACTGAGATTTGATTTATTGTATAATTTCCTTTTGTGTCAGCTTAAAAATTTATTTCTTTTGGCTTGGCACATCTGAAACTGACTAAAACTCATTTAGAATGACTGTTACTTATTTTGCACAAGAACAGAATAGAATGTCATTATTTGTCATTCTCATTATCCAACTCTTGTTGAAAGAGGAAGCATCAAATTTGCAATTAAAATTTTTAGCAGTCGGTACAACTTCTCTTAAAAATTCAGATGAGTTTACAGAGTAAATATACACATTTAATGGGTACAATAATAAGTCTTACAAACACGAAAGTATTTCTACATCATGTACACTGATAAATTTGCTAAAATTATTCTATTTCATACACACTTTTGTCAAGTGACAACACCTGTACAAATTCTTTTCAAATTCCTTAAAATATTTTCATATGCAGTGGCACACTGTGTATGATTTTGTGCCAATATATTTAATGCTGTTTATGCATTTGGGCAGTCTGATGTCTTTGTTATTTTTATTTCTAAAATGGCACTCACAGACAGTGCCTCTGTGTAGTAAGTTCTGTGCCTGCTTTTATAATGAAGGAAAGCAGGCTTTAGTCCACAGTAAAAGTATCATTAATAGAATCATTTCTTTGAAAAATAGCAGACAAGATCCCATAATGCATGAATACATGTTGTTGTCCTGAGTGTTTTCTTTTGTCCTAAGAACAACACCTGTGCACCAGACCAGTCACCCCATATGATAACTCCATACACCAAATTTGGATGGATGAATACATAGGAATAGGAAATCAGCTGATGTTCATTACCTATGTCTTTTAAATTATGCAACAGGAATGAGACTCTGTAGGGTTTGGTACACACGGCTTCATGTGTGTACTCCAAGTCAATTTTGAGTTCAAGTGAATTTGAAACCCTTTGACAAAGTCATACTCACTAACTTTTTCAATCAGTGAACAATTTTTCTCTGATCCTTGAATCTAGATTATCAGGTAATATGTAGAAGGAGTGGTTAATAAAGTGTGATGTTTATTTTCTTTTGAACTTAACAGAGATTTTCTTGTCTCATGTAAGGTGAAGTTGGCTGAAGATCTTTACCCCAGAATACAGAGCCATACTCTTAACTTTATGGAAATTATCTTGAACTGCGGATGCGCAAATCAAAATTCAATTGAGACAGATTTCGTTTTATTAACACAAAAACATTATTTTTAGTGTAAGTATAATAGGAACTCAGAATAAGAATGCCATGATCTTTTAAGCAGCATCTTTTTTAGTTTGTCTATGGGTTTATAGCATTTTATCTTCTTAGCCAGTTGCACCGAAAGGAATTTTTATAATACTGTTTCCTTTAATGTATGGCTATTAATGTTTACATATGGTACCCCCCCCCCCTCCTGCAAACTGTTGTATGGGTGCCCTTGCTGCCCAGTGAGGTGTACCATTCCCTCCATAACATTTTCGCAAACAGAATTATACAGAGTACTCAATTAAAAATAAAAACCCCTATTTTCAGTAACTCCTTTGAGAGCTCAATGTTTTTCTAGTGCATAATTCTTCATGGAAGTCAGGTATTTATTCTTTAAGTCTTAACAACTGATGGGATAGTGACTCCTGAGAAGTAACATGTATCACTGGCAGAAATGTGCTGGACTCAGTTGTTAAACTGCCCACATTGGTCAACCAAATTGAAGTTTTTGTGATTCATGATAACATAGAGCAATATGTGGCAGAAATACCAATGTAAGAAACTGGATAGCTTACTCTTTAAGACATTTTAATATCAATTGTATTCAGTGAAATCTCATCCATGTACCATATTCCCCTACATTTTGCAAGGTAAGATAGGCCATAAGTGAGACTTCAACCCAATTAGATGGGGACTTACAGAAAAGTTTACATTGCAAATACATTTGTATCAATTAGGACAATATTTGATACTGATGTCAGTAGCAACTCATTTCCACACATCTGGAATTATCTTGCAAACAGTTTGCTTGCGGACGCATGTTTACTGCAGTCACCTGTGTCCTAAGGATACCTCCGGCACCCCAAGTCACCACCTGTGTCATTTGGGCCTTAAGTCAGCTCTGGAAAGTCTGTCTATCTCTCTCTCTCTCTCTCCATCCATCCATCCATCAATCTCTTCCTGTTTCTCTCTCTGATCTACTTTTAACTTTAAACTCATTTGTCTCCTGTTTCTATTGCTTGTCTTACACCAGGAGTAGAACACAAAAATCTTAAAACAGATACAACTTACCAGCTGGTAATATTTTAGTGGTGTATACGTCTCCTGCTTTTCTTTAGGTGGGGTGAAGCTTCTGAAAAAAACAAAAACAAATAAGTTTGTTAATGATACTGTCAATCTCAATAGCTTCTATTAAACAGTTTACTTAGGTCCTGAAAGATTGTAATGAGCATTTTTCACTAAATTCTGGAGTTTAAATGGTCATAGCACATGTAAACAAAGATAAAGTACTGTCATCCTTTCCTGATATTTCTGTAACATTTTTAGTAAGCCAACTGATGGCCTAACTTTACATTTTGATGATAGATCTCAACCTAAAAAGAATAGGAAATACATATCCTAGGGCAGCCCAGTTAAAAAATAATGGGTTCTGCTAGTGACTGACAACTGTGACCACTATTTTTATGTTAGTTTTCTGTCCTGACAGACAGGCAAAGCTATTAATTTTACCCATTACAACATCATCATGTTACTCAAAGGATTAGACCCAGATAACAGAGTCTTCTTCATTTTCTTGTGCCCTTGTCCCACAATTGTGCATGGTCAATATGGTGATTAATGGATTTGGACTGTCAATTTAAGAGGTGACTGGATGCTGTTCCTGTCTCCACCCCATTGCCCTTCCCCTCCCACCTCCGAGATGAATTGTTTGTACACCAACAACTGCTTGTGTGTAGTGTCATTCGTGGGAAACTGTGGGAAAGTTTTCTAAATGTTTGCGAGTCATAAAACTGAGGTAGGACTTGCATACCAGTCCGATATTCACTTAATCGGGTGTGCGAAAACGCATTAAAAAAAAAATCCAGGGCGGCCAGCATACCAAGCCTCATCGTTAATCTGCCAGGAAGCTTTGATGTGGGGCCAGCATCTCTCCAGCTCAGAAGTGGCGCATTAACATGCATGGCTATCTGGGTTGTGTGATAGACATGGACAACAGAATTCCGACACCAAACTTTCAAACAATATGACTGTTGCAATAAAATGAAATGGTAAACAGGAATTTTTGTGCCTGCAGTGCTTTGAATTGGTATGAGGGAGTTATTAACTTTAAACATATGTTGTTGTTGTGGTCTTCAGTCCTGAGACTGGTTTGATGCAGCTCTCCATGCTACCCTATCCTGTGCAAGCTTCTTCATCTCCCAGTACTTACTGCAACCCACATCCTTCTGAATCTGCTTAGTGTATTCATCTCTTGGTCTCCCTCTACGATTTTTACCCTCCACGCTGCCCTCCAATGCTAAATTTGTGATCCCTTGATGCCTCAGAACATGTCCTACTAACCGGTCCCTTCTTTTTGTCAAGTTGTGCCACATACTCCTCTTCTCCCCAATTCTGTTCAATACTTCATCATTAGTTATGTGATCTACCCACCTAATCTTCAGCATTCTTCTGTAGCACCACATTTCGAAAGCTACTATTCTCTTCTTGTCCAAACTATTTATTGTTCACGATTCACTTCCATCCATGGCTACACTTCATACAAATACTTTCAGAAACGACTTCCTGACACTTAAATCTATACTCGATGTTAACAAATTTCTCTTCTTCAGAAACGCTTTCCTTGCCATTGCCAGTCTACATTTTATACCTTCTCTACTTCGACCATCATCAGTTATTTTGCTCCCCAAATAACAAAACTCCTTTACTACTTTAAGTGCCTCATTTCCTAATCTAATTCCCTCAGCATATGGTATTACAGAAACAGAAAGATTGTGTATAGGCTGAGACAAGCTACACAGGACACCCAACTATAGTATGAATGCAAAAACCTTTCTGCCCGATCTTATTTCTGACAAACTATATACTGGCTCTGATGTCACTCCACATAAATTACTGTTCAAGAATGAAGCAAACTCAAGAAATCAGAGCACATTTCTTATATGTAAGAAATGTGTGGTGTCAGAAACACTATAAAAAGAAAATGCTTAGTGACAAAATATTCAGCATATAAAAGCTTGTAAAACATGCAGTTTGAAAAATGAAGTAGCAAGTTGGAGATGCACACAAAATATGAAATAGTATCACTCTCTATGAGTTGGTTCAGGAGCTCTACTGGCAATCAATTCTATTCCTGAAACAGAGAAAGCCGTTCCTACTGTTGTAACAGAGCTGTGAGGAAGTCTGGAAGAGTCATTGGTGACAATTGAAGGGCTGCAGTTCATCCCTCAAATGACCCATGCATACTCTCTATTATCCACAAACAGGCACATCACTGGCTACTGCACACAAAACATTCATCCAGCGGAGTGGCTCAACATTCACAAGTATCGTGATGTGTGAAGAGGAAGTCTCGATGAACTGCACACCTGGAAGCTCACATGTGGATGCAAAACTCGTCTCTACAGTGTTCCTCTAGGCAATAGTAGTATTCCTCCTGTCACTGATGACAACTAAGAAATGAAGTGCTATACACTCATCCAACATAATATCTCCTCATTGCCACAGAAGTGATTTACTTGCATATCCTCTTGTGCTTGATGCGTTTGAGAAATGAGAAATATTCTGCAAACTGAAGCAGGACTAGTCTGGGACTATCACATTCCTCTAGTTATTCATGGTCCCATCCGGAGTCTGCTGCATCCACAATGAAACTCTGAACTGTCATGAACAGAAGACACTACCAAAAATCTGGCCTAGAGCAATTGTTCTCAGACCTTAACATAAAGTTTGTCAGGAAACTTTGAGCTCTGAAAACAACATTGCTTCACTGTAGCATACGAACAGTCTGAAGCAACAGCACCATGGCCACTAGCAGGTTGAAGAGAGTCTGAAGGCAAAGTCCAAAAACTGCAATGGTTTGTCATAAATAGAGCCATCTGACAGTCCATAAAGAATGTATTCAAACTAAAGTGAGGTGATCTGTAATTCTTTATGGAATGGCTACATGAAGAGTCATAGTCCAAGTGATAAGCCATGTGTGGCAAGATTGTCTATGTTGAGTACAGTGGGCATTGGGGCCATATATCTTGTCATCTTCATATACATGTAAGGCCTCCCTCCTACCTCTCCCTGAAAAATGTCCAGTTGTTCATCATGGAAGCATGCAACAGTGTTAATTTATTGTGATAAGCCATGTGTGGCAAGATTGTCTATGTTGAGTACAGTGGGCATTGGGGCCATATATCTTGTCATCTTCATATACATATATGGCCTCCCTCCTACCTCTCCCTGAAAAATGTCCAGTTGTTCATCATGGAAGCATGCAACAGTGTTAATTTATTGTCATCTGGTTGCATCATCACACGTGACATGTCATGTCAACATAGAATGTGCCTGTGTCTGTACAAACTAATGTAAATGAGTCCTCTATGTGGCAGAAAAGTGGGAACCTGATGGTAATTGTTGTGATGCCCCTGAAGTCTATCTGAACCCAGGTGCCCACATGACTGATGAAGGATGTGAGGTCTGTGAGCTGCAGTGCAAGCACTGGAATGCTGGAGTTGTACCTCCTGAACGAGATGGTGCCAGTAGTGCTAGTGGCAGCATGAAAAAACAGTTCACTGTATTGGCCCTGGATACCACCATCCCTAGCATTCACAGATTAAATGAGGTCACTGTTCATGGCCTCTAACATGCAGGGCTTATCCTCGCACCTGTAAGATGGTTTGTCCCTGTTTGGGCACATACTCAGAAAACATGGATATCCTTCAGACATTCATGCAAGACATGCACATGGAAGAGACAGCAGCATTTGCCATGTAGCAACTTCACTGATCTTTCTCAATAAATCAGTGTGATCACAACCTGCAACTATATTTTTAAATATTTTCATTGAGCACACTGCTTCACATTTCTCTGACAGTGGAATGATTAAATATCTCTAGGCATGAGTAAACACCTCCAGTGGGAGCTATTTTTGTTTCACAGTATTTGAATATATTTCATGTGAACTGTGGGTTGCAGTCAGAGATGATCATTTGAGCAGGCCTTCTAGGGCTAAAAATGTATGGAAATAGGAAAGCAAGTAAACTATCCAAAACAATATTGATTTGAAAAATTGATCCACAAAATTTAATGTTTTCCTATGGTTGTAGGGAAGATGGCTGCAGTGAAAGAAGTGTGTGGTGCTGAATGGCTTTCTGTATGCTATGAGCTGAAGCATACTAATTTTTCAGTGTTTAATGTTAGACCTGACCACAATGGAAGATTTGTACCAGAAGTGTGAATTGTTGAAAAAAATACAACAAAGATGGTTCTTTTGTTAGGTGAAACAAGAACATTATCTATGGTTATGATATCTTATACAAGTCGTGGCAAGATATCAATGAAGAGTTAAAAAATCATCTTCAGTTAATAGATTTGCCAAAATTTAAATAAATTATTGTAAAAAAATCATGGGACTAATGAAATGCAAGCAATGTTAGTTATCAGTTATCATGTCAAATAACCTGTTTCTTTGTTTCACTTTCACACTAATGATTCATATTGAGCATTTACATAAAATAAGGGAAAGGCAAACACTCACCAATAGCAGACTGGTGCGTGGAGCACAGAAAACAGTAGGTACACACTAGCTTATGAGCTAGCTGTTGTTCCAATAAAAGTACACACCAACACCAAAACATTAACTCCTGCAGCCATGGCAAGACTGGTTACTGATTATCAATTATTGTAAGCAGTTGTCTGAGAGCTGACAGATATAGGAAGGGAACAGGGAAGGATGCACAAGAGAAGGAAGGGTTAGTGGTATGGAGCAGGACATGTCTTTGAGCAGATGACTCAGTAGCTACACAATGCAATAAAAGGATGTCAGAGGTTAGAACACATAACAGAAAGGGGGGAGGGGAAGGAGAGGAAGATGAAGATGAAGAGGGAGATCAGGGAGAGGAGTGAGAAACAGAAAGGAGTGGTAAAAGGGGGAGAAATGGAAAGAGAGAGGAGTAGAGAAAGGGGAGGGAAAGAGAGAGTGGTGAGAGAAAGGGGGAGAGAGAGAGAATGGGGGGGGGGGGGGGAAGAGTAGTGGGAGAAGGCAGTATATACTTTGGAGGGGGAAGGAGTGGTGTGGACAGAATACGGATGGGAAAAGGTAAGTAGAGGCAGTGGGAAACATGTTAGTGGGGGGTATTTTTTGGCACAAATAGAATAACTTTTTCTACAAGACACTGTACTCACACAGGGAAAATTCCAGTTTTTTTGGTTGGACTTACGGTCCCTCCCAGCTGTGTCACTGTGTACTTTCGCATCTTCATTGGGTTTTCCTGTAATGTTTAAAAACATTCATGCTGAACCAGTAAACTGACATACACAGTTGCAAGGAAAATAAAAACATAAAACTAGAACAAAACTGAAGCAAAGTGGAAAACATAACAAACAAACAGCTGAAATACATGCATGAAAGGTCTATAAGCTATATCTCTGTTAAAGAATTCATCTAAGGAATAAAAAGTAAATACATTCCTGTTATGTTTTTAAGTAACGCACTGTTACTGCGTAGGCCATTGATGCAATTGGTAATGAATTAAGTATTTTAATTCAGGAAGACTGTACAGCTTTCTGTGCATGAGTTAGATTTTTGAGATCACAATGGGGGGTCAGCTGTCCTTCTTGTATTGTGATCATGTTACATTTCATTGGTTTTGTACAGCACAAGATTGCCAACCATGAAGCCCTTAGTGAAGGGAAGGAAGATTAGGGTTTAATATCCTATCGACTATGACATGACTAGAGAAAGACTCATAATGGAGCAAATATATTGGGAGCTGGAGATTCTGAGGGGTACCCTGCACGTAATTTCAGACAATCTTCCTCTGCAGAAAGATAACTTTCATTGATGTGGATTAATTGCCCCAGCAGATAATTCTATAGCACACAACACAGTGAAACTGCCCAAAGTAAGAAGACTGTGACAGCGATGTCTCCAATCCGAATGGCAAAAGTACCTGAGGACATTTTTATGATGTGGAGGACATGATGTTCCCAGTTAACACAACTATTTCTGTGGAGCCCTAAGAATTTGGTGCAGAGTACCCGTTGTATTTACTGATTTGCATGTACAAAACGTATCTCCAATGGCATTGTGTGATCAGAGCTGAACTGGATGTAATTACTTTTTCGCAGGTTGATTGACAGTGAATTTACCTTCAACCAGGTTAGCAGCTCTGAAGTAATTTATTGACATCAGCCTTTATACTGGTGGACTTGTCTGTTGTTTATCACATTTTTGGGACTTTCGAAGTTTTCTGTTTTCATGCATATTTTGTAAATATGTAATCAATAATAGAATGACTTAAAATGAACATACATAGTACATGGACTTCGTTTTAATAAAGAATAATAGCTAACGCATCCAGTAATGACAACTAATAACCAAAGCAACATTAACTTACACACGGATCGAAAGGAGGAATAACTATACGGTAGATGCGACTAAAGACACAATCGCCGTGCAGCTCAGTTCAACAATGAACCGAACGCTACGTTATTAACACGATGTCCACCGAAAGTAAAGCGCCGGTGAAGGTCGTGGCACCTCTTTCCATTTCGGTGCCTGATGCGTAAGCCTTCAGCGCAATGCACGCAGAAGTGGCGTGGCGCGGACACCTGGCAGCGACGAGGCACAGACGTGGCGTGGGCGAGACGTAAGCAATGAACACTGAAGTGGCGCTAGCAGACAAACGCACAACGGCCGCGTTACCATTCTCGAACCACAAAATGCTTTATTGCGGCAAACAAGAAGCTGAATGCAAAAGCGCTTGAGTAACGGAAGGGCAACTTCACAGGGGGCCACTTCACAGTGCTGGTCAGTGGTTCGCTAACTGTGCTTCCGTTGATTTGTGGCGCTGCTACATCTACCTGAGAGTACTCTGCAGTTCACACTTAAGTGTCTGGCACCAGAGGATTCATCGAACCACCATAAGCTACATCTCTACCGTTCCACTCACGAACAGCCCACGGGAAAAACGAAAACTTAAATCTTCCTTTGCGATCTCTGATTTCCCTTATTTTATTATGATGATCATTTCTCCCAACTTAGGTGGACGCAAACAAAATATTTTCTCACTCCGAGGAGAAAGCTGATGACCGGGATTTCATGAAAGGCCCTGCCGCTACGTAAAACGCCTCTGTTTTAATGACTGCCACTCCAGTTAGTGTTATCACATGCGTGGGGTTTTCTCCCCTATTCGCGATAATACAAAACGAGCTGCCCTTCTTTGAAGTTTTTCCATGTCCTCCGTCAGTTATATCAGTTGCGAGTCCCACACTTGCACAGCAGCGCTCCAGAAGAGGGCGGACAAGCGTAGTATAGGCAGTCCCTGTAGGAGACGTGTTGCATCTTCTAAGTGTTCTGCCAATAAATCGCATTCTTTGGTTTGCTTTCCCCACAAAATTATCTATGTGATGGTTACAGTTTAAATAATTCGTAATTGTAATCCTTAAGTATTTAGTTGAGTTTACAGCCTTTAGGTTTGCGCAATTTATCATGAAACAGAAATTTAGCGGATTCTCTTTAGTGCTCGTTTGAATGACTTCACACTTTTCGTGATTTAGAGTCAGCTGCTACTTTTTTCCCCATGCAGATATCTTGTCTAAATCATTTTGCAATTCGTTTTGACAATCTGATGACGTTACATGACGTCAAATGACAGGATCATCTGCGAACAGTCCAAGAGAACTGCTCAGATTGTCTCTTAAATCTTTTAAGTAGATCGGGAAGAGCAGGTGGCCTATAGCACTTCCTTGGGGAACGCCAGATAAAGTGTTTTACTCAATGACTTTCCGTCTATTGCTACGAACTGTGATCTTTCTGACAGGAAAGCTAAGTGGCGCTCCAAACTCGCCTTAGTGGCACAGCAAACGAAAGTTAGTGAGGCCGAAAGCTCTGCTCACCGTGCGTAAAATCTGTCGCGTGGACATCGAAGCTGATTTCATTCTGGCTATGCTTCTGATTCGCGGGAATCACCGAACTAGAAGAAGATTCTGGGTTCGTCCACTGGTTGTAGAAAGATGCAATCGTGGACCCTTTCATACATTTTTTGATGATGCACAACATGATGATGACAATTTTTTTCTTATTTTATAATGCCGAAAAACTCGTTACAAGAAATTTTATTGGAATCAGCAACATGATTCGAAGAAAAGACGCTGCTATGAGAAAGGTCATTCCACCAGAAAAAAAGAGACTAATTCTGAAAGCTTTTTAAATAAAACAAAAGTTATTAACATTCTTCATCTTTATGCTCCATGCCGGCCGTGGTGGCCGAGCGGTTCTAGGCGCTTCAGTCCGGAACCACGCGGCTGCTACGGTCGCAGGTTCGTTCGAATCCTGCCTCGGGCATGGATATGTGTGATGTCCTTAAGTTAGTTAGGTTTACGTAGTTCTAAGTCTAGGGGACTGATGGCCTCAGATGTTAGGTCCCATAGTGCTTAGAGCCATTTGGACCATATTCTCCATGTCTACATATTTGCAGCCCTCTGTCGATAGAGGGCTCCCAATTTTAGCGTGTAACATGGCGGTATATAACGTAACTATGTCGGTGCGTGAGAAACAGCATGCTGTAATCGAGTTCCGAATTCGAAGAGTTCGTACACACATGGAGCACCCTCTCCTTTAGCCTGACAATATCTGACCATACTCGAGCGCTGCGAAATCTGCAACATTCCGATGTCATGGGTTCACTGTCATCGGTCGTCTTCCATACAGTCCCGACTGGGTCCCATCCGATTTTCATCTGTTACCAAAATTTAAAGAACAGCTTCTAGGAATTCACTTTGGTAGTGATGAAGCGATGCAAGCAACGGTGACATTGTGGCGCCGTCAACAGTGTCAGACATTCTGCAGTGATTGTATGAACACACTGGTCTCTCATTTGAAGAAATATGTTCGTCTACGGGTGACTACATTGAGAAATAAATACGTAGACACGAGGAATAAAGATATAGAATGTTAGTAAATTCTGTTTTATTTAAAAAGCTTTAAGAGTTTCAGTATAAAAGATTCGGAGGCATTGCTTTGCAGTACGTCCTCGCAGTTAAAAAAAAAACTGATTTTGGAGGCGGTACGGTGAAAGGCGCAAAGTTTTCTATTAGCCCAGCTCGACACTCTCCCCCCCCCCCCCCTCCCCATGATTCAACTCTGATTACAGTCACTGCTAATGCCGAGGACAATGGATTCCTTTTCTGCAAGACGAACCCAGAGGATTTCAGAGGTCTTGCGCTCTAGACCATGGATTGCTCAGAGCCACATTCAAAATAATTGTGTATGTCTGGTTACAAACTTCATATGATGACCCTACCACGCTAAAGGAAAGAATATCCTGCAACCGTTGGTTTGTCAAAGCATTGTAAAAGCGCCGAGAAGTACCGGGAAAAGAAATCTGCCACTAGATAACATTTCAGTTTCTGCTAATTTGCGCGATAAACTTCTGCCAATAAAAAGTGCCGAGATGGCAGCCTTGCTTGATGTGTGGCAGTATATCCCAGATAAAAAAACGCAGCTTCTGTCTACTAGACTGTACCTCTTTAGTGTAACTACAACAAGAACAGTGTCAATTTTTTCCGAATTTTTTTCTGCTACCTGTGCAGACTTGTATTACATTTGACACTGTGTGGTTTACCTGTCTTGTTACACTTTCTCAAAATATGCTTTCTATTTACGATTATGATCGTATAATTGAGGATAGTTTTCTATTATTCTACAAAACTTTATGTTAAGCTTTAAATCATCTGTCATTTTGCCGGTTCAGATTACTGGAAACGGCAACGTGCTACTTGAACGAGTCCGCAACGGGGCACTTCGTGACAACAAATGGATGTGGCGCAGACCACGAACCGACGCGTCTCCGCCACATCTCCATGGGTATTGCTTCATTTATTAGCGTGGAGGTGGCATGAAACAGCGTCACGTCCCCGCCAGACGACTGCGCCACGCCACGTCTGTGTGAGTTGGATCTCCCTGACTTCTGCGTATATCCGGCCTTGGCCAACAATCATTGTTTTTTAAAGAGAGTTGGCAATTGCCTCCCCTATCACAGCTGGAGGAGTTAAAAGAAACACATGTTTCATTACGGTGAGGTAGGTGCTAACGTGCTCTTAACTCATAAATCCTAGGTTATTACGACCAAGTAATGTCAAAACAAAAAGGGCTGACAAGGTTTACTTACGCAGATCGCATGACCGCTGTGATGCTGTACCGAAGTGAAGCACAGTATTACATAGCATTCATGTTACAATATGTGTGATGTACCGCTAGTTAATAATATTTACATCAGTTGGTGCTGCTAGGAAATTCATCAGTGGAAGAGAAGGAATTATCAACGAATAAATCCGTTACGCTCCCCTGTAACTGTGTTTCTGTAACAGCTAAGTTTCATCTGGCAAACGTTATCAATTGTCAGGAAGCTAAGAGCCTCTCCTGTCCCTCATATTCCTCCAAAACACACACCTCGTCGATAAACTTGTTTCCTCCTCCAAATCTGTCTATGTAAACAGGTGCCTTAAATAAACTCTTTCTGCTCTAATAAATCCGCTCGAACGTGACGCTCTCACGAACACGGGTGTTGAATTCTTACTGCTTAAAGTGCAGTACATGCACCTGGCGAAGACTTAATGTTTCCTGTGTGGACAACTGTCGTAAGTTTTCCGTCAGTTGTAATAAATCATTAAGAATTATTGCTTTGTTGCATAAACATGTGTACGATAAGGAAAATTCGTGTAACTCAAGCAACTCGCATGTCATGTTGTTATCTAGCTTGCTTTTAAAAAAATCGAATGTTCTTTTAACAGCCAGCAGTAGAAGACTTCCTCGTTTACAGCGTCAGCTGAAAAAGCTACAATACCAGAAACAACCTGCTAAACTCATGAAACTTTACACTTACACCAAAGCGTCACATTCATTTAAAACTGAACGTGTGTGTTCCAGACTGGGAGCGCAAAATATGCAATGATGTCAAAAAAGTCATGGGATTCTTCCTGATAGGCTGTCGTGTCCTTGCCTGGTGTAGCGCAGCAACTCGACATGGCATGGACTCAACAAGTCGTTGGACGTCCCCTGCGGAAATACTGACAATGAGTCATGCTGCCTCTATAGCCGCCCATAATTACGAAAGTGTTGCGAATGTAGGATTTTGTGTGCGAATTGACTTCTATCATGCCCCATAAATGATCGACGGTATTCATGCCGGACGATCTGGGTGACCAAATCATTCGCTTGAATTGTCCAGAGTGTTCTTCAAACCAATCACGGACAATTCTGGCCCGGTGACAAGGCGCATTGTCATGCATAAAACTTCCGTCGTGGTTTCGGAATATAAAATCCATGAATGGCTGCAAATGGTCTCCAAGTAACCGAACATAATCATTTCCAGTAGCTTGTACAGTGCGTTGTTGACAACGTCGGTCCATGGCTTCGTGGAGTCTGCACCACACGCAAATCGTACCATGAGCTCTTAACAACTGAAATCGGGACTCATCTGACCAGGCTACGGTTTTCCAGTCGTCTAGGGTCCAATCGATATGGTAACGAGCCCAGGAGAGGCACTGCAGGAGATGTCGTTCTTTTAGCAAAGGCACTCGTATCGGTCGTCTGCTGCCATAGTCCATTAACGCCAAATTTTGCCGCACTGTCCCGATGGATATATTCGCCGTATGTCCCACATTGATTTCTACGTTATTTCACACAAGGTTGCTTGTCTGCTAGCACTGACAACACTAGGCAAACGCAGCTGCTCTCGGTAGTTAAGTGAAGGCAGTCTTCCACTGCGTCGTCTGTGGTGAGGGGTAATGCCTGAAGTTCGGTGTTCTCGGCACACTTTTGACACTGTGGATCTCGGAATATTGAGTTCCCTAACGATTTCCGAAATTGAATGTCCCATGCGTCTAGCTCCAAGTAACATTCCGCGTTCAGTGTCCGTTAATTCCTGTAGTGCGGCCATCATCACGTCGGAAACCTTTTCACACGAATCAACTGAGTCCAAATGACAGCTCCGCACTGCCCTTTTGTATCTTGTGTTCGCGATACTACCGCCATCTAGAGATGTGCATATCGTTACCCCACGACTTTTGTGACCTCAGTGTAAAACGCTGCACAAAATTACATAAATATAAACCCCATCCACAGGCCCTGGTGGGCCCGTTGTTAACGACTTAACAACAGAGAAGGTCAACGTCCTGACCGACCGCCATGTCACTCTCCCCCAATGGCGTCATTTGATGCAGTGCGGAGGAGCGGGGCCTCAGCACACCGCCTTCCCGGCCGTTGTGTTTTCGTGACCCGGAGCCACTACTGCTCGATGAAGTAGTTCCATTAACTGACACCAAGAAGCTGGTTGAAACCCATTCCAATATTACCAGCGAGAAAAAAATCGCTAGCACTACCGGGAATCGAACCCGGGTTATCCCCATATCCCCATGACAGTCAGCCGCGCAAACCCCACATTTTTTTGTCTGTTTCATAGCGATTTTTCGTCGGCAGTTCTGTGCAGTTATCGCATGAAACCTCTCAGACTCCACCTATGAATAAGTAACTCAGCTTTCTAATTACTATTTCAAAGAGTGGCCAGTTCCCTGACTAAACACAATGTACCAGCTCCACTTAGTTTGATGGTGGACATATTGTTACATGCTGTTCGTGAAGTTATCCTTATTAATTTCTTTCCGTTTTGCATACCCTACCAGCTGTTCAGATGAAACTGTTATTCCGTTCAAAGTATCCGATACCCCTCAGCTCCCAGTCTTTTGCTTTACCCTATGAAGATAGGGACAATAAACAATGAACTTTTAAGAAGTTTTTGGCTGGTTGCGTTGTTCGCAATACGCTTTTAAGAAACTGTTTGTACTGCAATGACCAGTTTCGGACCGGGTTTTTTTTTTTTTTTTTTTTTTTTTTTTTTTTTTTTTTTTTTTTAAGCTATCAGTCTTCTGACAGATACGGCCCGTCACGAACACTACTCGTGTTCCAAACTTTTCGTCTCAGAGCAGCTCCTGCAACCAACGTACTCGATTATTTGCTGGACGTATTCCAATCTCTGTCTTCCTCTACAGTTTTTACCCTCTACAGCTCCCTCTGGTATCATGAAAGTTGTTTCCTGATGTCTTAACAAATGTCCTATCACGCTATCCCTTCTCGTCAGTGTTTTCCATAAACTGCTTTCGTCTCCGACTCTGCGCAGAACCTCCTCATTCCTTACCTTGTCAGTCCACCTAATTTTCAACATTCGTCTGTGGCACCACATCTCAGACGTTTCGATTCTCGTCTGTTCCGATTTTCCCACAGTCCATGTTTCACTACCATACAATGCTGTTCTTCAAACCTACAATCTCTGAAATTTCTTCCTCAAATTAAGACCTATGTCTGATACTATAACTTCATCTACTTATGACCATCAGTTGATGTTAAGTTTCTCGCTGCTCTCATTTCTGCTGCTTCTTATTACTTCCGTCTTTCTTCAATTTACTCTCAGTGTATATTCTTAACTCAACACACTGTTCATTCCATTCCGCAGAACATGTAATTTTTCTTCACTTTCAATGAGGATACAAATGTCATCAGCGAATCTTATCATTGATATCCTTTCACCTTGAATTTTAGTGCTACTGCTGAACCTTTCTTTTATTTCCATCAGTGCTCCTTCGATGTAAAGATTGAACAGTAGGGGCGAAAGATTACACCACGTCCTTCACCGTTTCTAATCTGAGCGCTTCGTTTTTGGTCTACCTCTTTCATCCTTCACTCTCGGCTCTTGTACGTGTTGTATATTACCCGTCTCTCATTATAGATGACCATATTTTCCTCAGAAGTTAGAACATCTTGCACCATCTGACATTGTCGACAAAGCCACGATTTTTCTTTAGCCTTGCTTCCATTATCAACTGCAACGTCAGAATTACTTTGGTGCCTTTCCTAAAGCCAAACTGATTGTCGTCTAACACATCATCAATTTTCTTTTCCGTTCTTCTGTATATTACTCTCGTCAGCAGTTTGGATGCATGAGCTTTTAAGCTGATTGTGCAATAATTCTCGCACTTGTCAGCTCTTGCAGTCTTCGGAATCGTGTGTATGACATTTTCCCGAAAGTCAGACTCATACATTATTTTGTTGCCACTTCCGCCAATGATTTTAGAAATTTTGATGGAATGTTATCTATCCCTTCCGCCTTATTTTATCTTAAGTCTTCCAAAGCTCTTTTAAATTCTGTTTCTATTATTGGATCCCCTATCTCTTCTATTTCGACTCTTGTTTCTTCTTCTATTATATCAGGCAAACTTCCCCCCTCATAGAGGCCTTCAATATACTCTTTTCATCTATCCATTCTCTCCTGTGCATTTAACAGTGAAATTGCCATTGCACACTTAATGATACCACCCTTGCTTTTAATTTCACCCTATCACTATATGCTGAGTCAGTCCTTCCAACAATCATTTCTTTTCAATTTCTTCACATTTTTCGTGTTGCCATTTCGCCGTAGTTTCCCTGCGCTTCCTACTGATTTCATTTCTCAGCAACTTGTATTTCTATATTCGTGAATTTTCCTGCACATTTTTGTACTCCCTTTTTCCATTCTTCCATCATTTTTGTGTTACCCACTGTTTCTTCGCAGTTACCTTTTTTGTACCTATGTTTTTCTTTCCAACTTCTGTGATTGCCCTATTTACAGACGTCCATACCTCTTCAACTGAAATGCCTAATGAGCTATTCCTTAACGCAGTATCTATAGCCTTAGAAAACTTAAAGCGTATCTCTTTCTTTCTTAGTACTTCCGTATTCCATTTCTTTCGTTTTTATTCTTCCCGGCCAATCTCTTAAACTTCAGCCTACTCTTCATCTCTATTAAATTGTGATCCGAGTCTATATCTAGTCCTCGGTGCGCCTTAGAATCCAATATCTGCCTGGCCATGATGTAATCTAATTGAAATCTTCTCGTATCTCCCGGCATTTTCCAAGTACACCTCCTCCTCTTGTGATTCTTTAGCAGAGTTTTCGCTATTACTAATTGAAATTTATTGCAGAACTCAATTAGACTTTCTCCTCTCTCATACCTACTACCGTTTCAGGACTCAATTAGACTTTCTCCTCTCTCATACTTACTACCATTTCAGAACTTAATTAGACTTTCTCCTCTCTCATTCTTATTACCAAGCCCGTATTCTCCTGCAAACCTTTCTTCTACTCCTTCCTCTGCAACCGCTTTCCAATCATCCATGACTATTAGGTTTTCACCTCCCTTGACACACTGAATTACTCGTTCAATATTCTCACATACTTTCTCTATCATTCATGTTCTCCTTGCGACGTTGGCATGTATAACTGAACTGTTGTCGTCGGTGATGGTTTACTGTCGATGAGAACAACCCTATCACTAAACTGTTCCCAGTAACACCCTCTCGCTCTACCTTCTTATTCATTACGAATGCTTTTCTGCTGCTGTCGAGATTACCCAATACTCATTTGACTAGAAATCATTCTTCTTTCCATTTCACTTCACTGACACCTACTATGTCTAGATTAAGCCTTTGCATTTCCCTTTCCAGATTTTTTAGCTTCCCTGTCACGTTCAAACTTCTGACATACCCACGACCCAACTCGTAGAACGTTATCCTTTCGTTGGTTATGCAATCTTTTTCTCATGGTCACTTCCCCATTCGCAGTCCCCTCCCGGAGATCCCAATGGGGGACTATGCCGGAATCTTTTACCAATGGAGAGATTATCATTACACTTTTTCAAGTACAGGCCACACGTCCTGTGGGCACTATTATGTGTCTTTAATGTCGTGGTTTCCTTGACCTTCTGTGTCGTGCCGTTGAACATAGCTGATTCTTCCACCTTCCTACCCCATACTTGTCCCAGTACAATAAAATAAAGCTTATTAGAAGTGCTAATTGGATACTGCCCACACAGATTGCACAATATTTACAGACAGCGCAGTACATTTCCGAAATTTTTAATATTCTCAATATTAGTACGCAACCTCCGAGTCTCATTCATAGACTGTCAATATTATTTCACATCCGAGGAATATTGTCGATTTTCTTGACCGTCTAGAGGTCGCTTTAGAGGAATGTTGGTGATGATGGAGGCGGGGCGTGCTGTATTTTGCATAATATCTGATGAGATTCAGGCGTAATGGTCTCAGAAAGGTTGGTAACCGCTGAACTAAGACAATGATAAAAGTCGTTCTGAAAGCTAAGTCGCAAAATGTCGGATACGATACCCGAGCTTTCGACGACTACAACGGTCAGGAGTAAAACTGACACCCACCATCGTTTCTTAAATGCGAAACAATCGCAAACGCATTGGAACCGTGCCCCATCGTAGCCCAGCTCTGTGACTTCCGGCATTCTGTGGTGGAGTGGGGAATCTGCAAGAGGTGTCAAACGGTGCTGCGATGTTAGGCGGGGCCACGCGGCCACCGAACACGCTGACGGAAACAATGAAGCAGCAAAACGGCGGAGACACGACTGGTCTGCTGCTTCCATTGGAACGAGAATGTTTTGCCGGAGACCGTTGGAGAAAGCCGTATGAGGTTTGACTGCTGAATATATGTATAAAATAAAATCTAGTCCAGTACTTAGCCTTCCTGAATCTTTACTATTGTGATTTCCTTCTGGTAAATGTTTACTAATGTGACGCAGCACAACTCCTCCCGAACAGGCCATGAAGGCCCAGCGGTTCCGACCGGCCGCCGTGTCATCCTCAACCACGGGCGTCACTGGATGCGGATATAGAGGGGCATGTGGTCAGCACACCGCTCTCCCGGCCGTATGTCAGTTTCCGAGACCGGAGCCGCGTCTTCTCAATCAAATAGCTCCTCAGTTTGCCTCACAAGGGCTGAGTGAACCCGCTTGCCAACAGCGCTCGGCAGACCGGATGGTCACCCATTCAAGTGCTAGCCCAGCCCGACAGCGCTTAACTTCGGTGACGTGACAGGAACCGGTGTTACCACTGCGGCAATGCCGTTGGCAATGCAGCACAACGCGGCACAAATACTGACTCGTGCTAACCATAAATGCGACCGGAGAGGTGTCCTGATTTTCACACACTCCGTGTTCTTCATTTTAGTAACCAGTTTCCTCATTACATCTCCTCCCAATTGAAATACTTATCATTTCATGAATGCCGTGAGCGATGTGATTTGCAGCAGCTTGGCTATGAACAAACTCTTCCGCCATCTCCCCCTATATTTCAGGCATCTGACCCTGTCATTTTTTTTTTTTTAATTCGTTTGGGTCTGCAACTTAACATACGTCAGATAATGATATTATTGTAAGGAAGATGCAGAATACCTGCAATGTAATTACCAGTCTTTATTTCACGACAGGTCTGTTTCGGCTTTCATTGCCATTTTCAGGTCGCCTGCGAATAAAATGTTGGTGAGATCGTTTACGTACATAATACGCCTTGCACATTTGATTGATTACATATTGCTGCTTACGTCTAGGTGAACTTAACGTCCATATTACATCGATAAACAATATTTTCATAGTGATTGGAAAGTTCTCTTACTATGACGTTATATGTTCACAGAGTATATGCACATTGACAGGAATGATGTTATTTCCTATTGATTAGATTTCGACATAAAAAAAATTGTTGAAACACTGGAACACGAAAAGGGATAAAATTAAAAACAAATAACACACAACAAGCAAAATAGCGTACGTCGAAATCCAACCTGTGGAAAATAACATTATCTCTCTCTATTTGCATATACTTTGTAAACATATAACATATAACCTGCCATTGTATCAGCAGTAACCGATGTAACAACTGCGTCAGACGCTTGTCTTAGATAGGTGTTGCCTACCGCAACGCGGTATTCTGCCTGTTTACATATCTCGGTCTTTTAATACGCATGACTATACCAGTTTCTTTGGCGCTTCGGCATTTCTTTCCGTTAAGAACTCCACGCTGTGTTCTGTCTGCTCTGCCATCCAAAGGTAGTCTGATATTTCGTACGACCGTATTTTGCACATTAGGAGGCATAGCGGAACTGTATCGAACGTCTCTATAAGTCAAGAAAAAGGACATCACGGGAATTAAAATAACTGACGAATCACGTATGTTTCAACTGTTCGGTTGCAGCGAGCAGGAAGAGAGGCGAACATGGTGGGAACAAGAAATCTTCTCCACGAAGAGTCCTGCAGTTGCACATATTTTGTTCTGGGACAACGTATTGCCTATTGCGGGGCTTTGCTTCTGAAAACGAAAAGATTTGTGGAGCAGTTTCAGTTCAATTTTCGGTTTTCAAATGGCTCTGAGCACTATGGGACTTAACTTCTGAGGTCATCAGTCCCCTAGAACTTAGAACTACTTAAACCCAACTAACCCAAGGACATCACACACAACCATGCCCGAGGCAGGATTCGAACCTGCGACCGTAGCGGTCTCGCGTTTCCTGACTGTAGCGCCTAGAACCGCTCGGCCACTCTGGTCGGCTTGCAGTTTTCGTTTCTGTGTCAGTCCTCAGGTCGGTTTTCCGAAGTTCACGGAGTAGTTGTTTACGTACACTCTTAAATGGCTGTACAAATTTGCTTACTAATGTAATATTTTTATTCCGGGTCTAAAAGCTCAGCGGACTTTTCCATAGGCAAGAAGCTAAACTGGACACAATTTCATAAACATATATATATCGGTAGGTATGTAAATATCAAGTTCCGCGTTCTCGCCACAGACCAGTGTCCGTCAAACTTTTTTGCTTAAGAACCAATACTACCTCGGGCAGCAAATGTATCGATTTTATTATTAATTGGTATGAGCCCACAACAGACTAGCTGTAGTAACGGCTGACCGTTAAAGAGTCTGCATCATTCGGAACCCTTCGCGTCGACTGTCCTCTGTTTCGGATTGCTGCCCCCTTCTGTGAACTGAAAGTTGTGACGCTGTAATTGCCTGACGAAGTGCTGTCGTTTAGCCTGTATGAGCTAATGATTATACTACACTTTTATTTAAAGGGGTTATGCAATGTGAGTCACGGTCACAAATAATTTCTAAATGCTTTGTATGTAATTACTCTTCCATTCATTGCGTTGCATTACAACAGACTTAAATTAATTTCATATTCACTGCTAAAAATATGTATCGAATTTGAAGGTGACCGCCTCCGTAATGCACATTCACGAATCCATGTTGCTTCTGTGTCAAATTTTATACGATTACAACCCCTCTGCCCCTGAGGTTAAGTCAACTTCACGTAGATTACGTCCGGATTCACCAACTTCAGTTACAATTAAACATATCTTAAAATGTTACTGTCTCTGTAAGTACAATCATGTTCAGAAAATAAGAACACCTTGAATGACTAGAGACAGGACGTTCATATTCGTAGGATATGTACATTAGTATGTTCTGCAGAAATGCTTAGCATTTCAGTCACCTCGGTTCAGCATGTGTCCTGTTGCGCAGTGGCACAGGGTCCGCCATGGCCCTGATAACTTCTTCCATACATGATGGCATCGATCCAAATAAAGCATGAATGGCGTCCTGTGGCACAACCTTTCATGCTGCTTTCACCTGGCTCAAAATGGTTCAAATGGCTCTGAGTACTATGCGACTTAACTTCTGAGGTCATCAGTCGCCTAGAACTTAGAACTAATTAAACCTAACTAACCTAAGGACACCACACACATCCATGCCCGAGGCAGGATTCGAACCTGCAACCGTAGCGGTCGCCCGGTTCCAGACTGTAGCGCCTAGATCCGCAAGGCCACTTCGGCCGGCTGCTTTCACCTGGTTCCAAAGTTCATCTGTAGTGGTTGGCATTGGGTCACAGCGCTGCACTCGTCACTTTAACCATATCTCACATATTTTCGACAAGTCCGGTGATCTAGCGGGCGAGGGCAAAAGGCTGACAACCTGTGACACCAAGAAGGCACGTATTTGTGCTGTAACATGTTGTCGTGCGTTATCTTGATGAAAAATGGCGTCCGGGGTGGTGTGCAGAAAGTGCTACAGTCGCAGGATGTCATTCACGTAGGTCACTCTAGTCACAGTGCCCTGGACTCGCATCAACCGTGATTTGTAATTGTAGCCAACAGCACCCCACCCATAAGGCCTCGAGTTGATGCTGTATCTCTTGTGCGAATGCCGTCACTGTGATGCCGCTCCCTCTGTTTGCAGCGAACCATAATACAACGTATTTGCCTGAAAACAATATCTGACGCCATTCCTGTCCCCTATGACGTCGTTCCGTACACTATTGCCTCTAGCATGTTTCGGAACATTCGTCAAATGTAAGCTGAAGACGCGCACGTAACCTATGCCGTAATAAATGGGAACGGACTGTCACCCCTTACAGTGTACGATGTGTTACACTGTTCCACTGTTGCGCCAGAGTTGAGGAGGATTCAGATCTGTCTTGCAACATCATAGGGATGATGTGCCAGTCTTCTCGGGGGGTGGTCTGGGTGGTGCGACCTCGTCGTGTTCTGCGGCCTTCCGTGAACCATTCTGCATACACCCGTTGCACTGCCGAAACACTTCGTCCCACACGAGCAGTCATTTCCCGGATGGATGGTTCAAATGGCTCTGAGCACTATGGGACTTAACATCTATGATCATCAGTCCCCTTGAACTTAGAACTACTTAAACCTAACTAACCTAAGGACATCACACAACACCCAGATGGATGCATCACATTCTCTCACGCCAATAATGCGCCCACTTTCAAGCTCAACAATTTAATAGTACGTATCACACATACGTCTGCGGCGCAATCTGCACTTCTGCTAAAGTCCCACTGATCTATTACCGCAGGCAAATTTTACCGGTAGGTCGTGTTCCGCCACTATATCGACGCTGACTTGAATCCGCGGGCCGACATGGTCCAAATGCTAATCTTTTCATACTAATGTACATGTCCTGTGAATATGAACGTCCCATCTCTGGTCATTAAAGATGTTCCGTTTCTTCTGAACATGGGTGTATTTCTGTTTGTTACTGAGCAGGAAAATTACACCTCTAAATTAGTTGACGTTTTTGGATTCGGCTGTTCGTTGCTAGGTGTATATTATTATAAATTAGGGCTGACAACCGAGGGCCATACGAATACCTGATTAGGGCCGCATGCGGCTCGCGGTCCGCAGTTTGACGACCACTGCCCTAGGCGGACAAATCGATTCCGACCGACCGCCGTTTCATCCTCCGCCAATTGCGCCACTGGTATCGGTACGGAGGGGCATGTGGTCACCATGCCGCTCTCCCGGTCGCTATCGGCTTTATTGATGTTGGAAACCCATTGACCACCGACGACTATGTCCAGAGAATCAATGCACTGATACGCAGCAATAATAGATTTTTCAACGCGGAGGGCGTTCCGCTTCCGGAATGGTTTCGTGAGCAAGGAGCGGATTTCTTCCGTCGCGGAACTGAACGATTAGTCGAACGTTCCGAGCGTTTTTTAGCGAGACCTGGTGACTATGTCGAAAACTAGTGTCATGCATATGTGTCACTTTGAAGTGTAGTGTACTATTCAGTAAAAGTTACTTGGCCTCCCATAATAAGGCGTAACTTACTTTTTGAAGTCCCCTCGTATAATGGCAAACGCGGTTTCCTTTGCGTGTCTCAACATGCCGATCCGCGCACAAGAGAGCCGAGTTGCCTCATTACGGCAGACTGATGTTATTGTGCGTGTGGTGGCCTTATCTGGGAAAACCAGTGGCACACAGTGGAAGATTTTCTTGTCGGGAGCTTTGACCACTAGCTGATGAGCTGACTCGAAGTTTCAACCCGCCACTAACCCTCCACATATATCCGAATTTACACATTATTAAAGTGAAAAAAAGTTAATTCTTGCTACAGTAGATGTCTGTGCAGATCGCCCAGAAGGCTTTCAATGAGTAATGCCAAATGCTGCCCTTCCGAAAACGTAAAAGTACCCTGACAACTTCTTATAGATTCTAATTTACGGCGTTTACACTTGTGCATCGTCTGTAACCTCTTAAGGAGGCTTGATCGTGAGCGTATTTCCTATGATTGATCGTGCTAACGTCGGTACACATTTATCAAAAACTATTTGCTCAAATCAAGCCAAGTTTGAAACGTGCATAATTTGTCATATATCCTTCAAAGTAGATGACTTACATGACGGTAGTATTGCTATCACATTAGAAATTCACTGGAAAGTACGTGACCTAAAAAATTCGCAGTTAAAAAGATAATATCTAAATATTTGACACATCTTTCTTCTGGTTGTCCTAATTCTAGTACATCTCAATGAAAGTGATATGATTAAATTCAGTGACAACCTTCACTGGCGTAGATGTATTATTTTCAGAAAAAAATGTATCTAAAGCTGAAAATGTAATACAATCGGGAAAATGCAGTTAACGTTTTTGAAAAGATCTGTTCAATCTACATTCGAAGTTAATGGTTCAAATGGCTCTGAGCACTATGGGACTTAACATCTATGGTCATCAGTCCCCTAGAACTTAGAACTAATTAAACCTAACTAACCTATGGACAGCACACAACACCCAGCCATCACGAGGCAGAGAAAATCCCTGACCCCGCCGGGAATCGAACCCGGGAACCCGGGCGTGGGAAGCGAGAACGCTACCGCACGACCACGAGATACGGGCATTCGAAGTTAAAACACGCGAGATCCTTAGCTGGCGTTGTTGCGGGTTTCTGTACCCTCCAGCTTACCTTTGGAGGCCCTGTTTCAAACTCTGGCCTCTTTTGTCATTTGTAGGGTACTTTTCTCAGCCTTCTCTACCTTCAGATGGTCGCTTGACAGCAGAACATTCTTCATGTTCACCGCATGTTCTATGTCTATCTCAGTGACAACTTGCAGCCTGCTGACTGACACATCACTGAAACACAACACTGCGTCCATGACACCATTTTGTATAGTTCAGAGGCCCCACAAATTCTGTTTCGGGCAAACGTTCTCCCATGGATGCATTTATCTCGCCAATGTGAGATAGCTAAGTCTCGGTAGGTAGGTTTTATAACATTTGTTGTCTAAGTCTCTATAGACAGGTTTTATAACATTTACTATTGACATTGGTAATAGGATGTTTGTATCTTTATACATCACCATTTACACTACCTCCTTGATATTTACACAGTGAGTCGGGGTCCGTTGGGCAGATAGCAGTGCTGAGAGACAAGGTGGCCCACACAGCTTTTCTCATTTTTCCTAAATTATTAGTATTTCTCCGTTTATTCTGTCCATACAGTCTACACGGACAAGATCTCTGTATATAAAAGGCAATGTCCTGATTGACTGATTAACTCATCATCAGCTAGCCCGAACCGCCAAGGATAGGAACTCGAAATTTGGCGAAGGTGCGGATCTTATACTGTAGGCGTCGTTTATGAAGGGATTTTCCGAAATTCCAACCCTAAGGGGGTGAAATAGGGGATGAAGGATTTTTTCTGAAAAATGTCTTTAGTGAGGCAATTTTGAAGCTAGACCTACGAAAATTGGTATTTAGTTTCTCGATTAGAAATAAAGAAATGAGTGTTTCAGCATTTCTGGAAATTTAGAAGAATTACTAAAGTATTTTAAAGCTCCATCGAAAACTGAGCCATAGATAATCCCAGAGTACCCCAGAGAGCATCCCAGAGTGTAATTTGAACAATAAAATAGAAGATAACACATACACCATCGAAAACTGAGCCATAGATAAAACCCAGAGAGCATCCCAGAGTGCCCCAGAGTGCATCCCAGAGTGCCCAGAGAGCATCCAAGAGTGCCCCTGTGAGCTAAAACACCAAGAAGAATCGCTTCTCGGCTTTTGGCAAGATCAATGTGTGGGAGAGTACGTGTTTCAGTGTTTTTGGAAACTGAACCCCTATGGGGGTGAAATAGGGGGTCGAACGTTTTATGAAAATATTTCATTGTGAAAGTATTTTCAAAGCTTCTCGGTTAAAGATTAAAAAAATACGTGTTTCACTGTTTTTAGAAATTCAACCCCTGAGGGGGTGAAATAGTGTCAGACTGATTCACCGACTCATCATCACCCAGCCCAAAGGACAGAAACTTGAAGTATGGAGAAAGTGTGGATCTTGTACTGCAGGAATCGTTTAAGAAGGGATTGGCCGAAATTCCACTCCTAAATGGGTGAAATAGGTGATGAAAGGCTTTGTAGGAAAGCTTGTCGCTATAAAGGGAATTTTGAAGCTAGAACTACGAAAACTGGTATTTGATTTTTCAATCAGAAAATTAAAAATGCTTGTTTCAGCATTTTTGGAAATTCAACCACTAAGGGGGTAAAATAGTGGATGAAAGTTTTTTTTTGAAAATAAATGTTTACTAAGGAACTGCTAAACGATTTTTAAGGCTACATGTATGAAAACTGGTATTTGACTTCTCGGTTAGAAACAAAAACAAAACAAAAAAACAAGAAACTGCTTCAGTGTCTCTGGAAATCCAGCTCTAAGAAGGTACAATACCGGCTGATATTTTTTAAGAAAATATTTCGCTACATTAAAAAATTTTAAAGCTAAATTTATGAACATTTGTATTTCACTTCACGGTTAGATATAAAGAAATATTTTTAGACGATGAAAGATGCTATGGAAAAGACTCCACAAGAACGCAAATGGCACGAATAATAAAAACTTTGGGCTCCAGTTACCAAAACCGACTTTTGATCAGGAGTACATTCGGGAAAGACCATGCTTAAACGGCTTTAATTAGCGTGAAAAGCTTAGAAGGTGTCGCAGTTTGTGAACAACATAAAAATTCGATTAAATAAAAATAAAAAATCTCTGCAGGCAATACAGTTACGCGAGTGAAACAGCGGGAGTTATGCTAATATAACTCTACACACAATACGATTACTTCTTGAAATCAAGCATCACATTCAAAACACTACGACGACTAATAAATAAATAGAACGCTGAACCGTTATTTACGTGTTACCGTCATTCACTTAGCACCTGGGCGACCAGCTTGGAAAGCTGTGCTCAAAGAATAAATATAGTGAAGACAGAGAAAGTGTACTACAACCGGGATAAACACAGCTGAATTGAGGAAAGAAAGCGTGTCGTTTGGAATATTCTCTCTCTTTCATATCAATATATACCAAACAGAGAAAAAATATACATATTCTACTTCAGGAAGGACTTGGGTATAACTTAAGACACTAAAAAATCCGTTATTTCGATGGATTTTTACTTCTTGTTTCCCTCGGAGACTCCACGCTTCGCCTTCTTGGGACGATTGTTCTCAAGGAGATCCTGTAGATGCCTACTGATATCACTTTTGGGAAGGTAAAGAAATGACGCACATTCTGACCTCGGCAACAAAGCTGATGCGATCTCATATGGCTTACTGTAATATCCCAGAACGAATTTGTCGTTCCGCAGCGGAGTATGAGCGGTTTGAAATTCCCTGGTAGATTTTAACTGTAAGCTGGGCTGCGGCTCCTCTCTCCTGGTTTTAAACTTACAGGAACTTCGTGTCTACCTTGGTGGACCAGCATTCCTGGCAGAAAAGAGTGCAGGAGAGTTTCTGTAAGGATTGGAAACTAAAGAGAGAGGTAATGGGAGAAGCAAAGCAGCGACAAAGCGTCGTGAGCCGTGACTGGATAGCTCAATCGGTAAGACCATTGACCGCAAAAGGCAAGGTTCTGAGTTCGACTCCACTCATGCATACAGTTTTTTACTAGGAAGTTTTATATGGATTACGTTTTGACCGGACCATGGAAAAAAGTGTTTTCGGTAAGGAACAGATCTCATCCCGTCTCATGTTTGCTTGCCTTGCCGGTATTCTGTGGAAAAGTTGACTGCTGCAAACGATCAATCGGGCGTCAGTCTTGCCTTCTTCATATCTCGTTGCACCGATATGTATACGGTATCTGATCAGAAGTATCCGGACATCTATTAGTGTCCACCTTTCGCCTTTATGACGGTATGAACTTTTCTTGGGACACTTTCAGTGAGGAGTCTGTATCTCCGTCGAAGAATGGCAGCCCATTCTTCCTCGTGAACCGAAACGAGAAAAGATAGTGAGAAACGCTGGGGTCTGCAGTAAAGTCGACGTTCTAACTCACCCAAAATGTATTCCACTGGATCGGGACTGTGGGTAGGCCAGTCCATTTCGGCGATGTTATAGTCCACAAATTATTGCCTCATTTGTGACTGGGTGCATTGTCATGCTGAGGAAAGCAAACATCGTCTCCTAACAGTTCGCAGTAGAGTATTTTATTGCTGAGACAGGGAGAGTGACACAGAAGTCAATAGTAGTGTATTACACAAATTTATAGATGCGTATTTGAAGTCTTCACAGTCCTTTCGGTCGGATGTAGTTGTGTAGCAAAAGCGCACGTCTAGAAACCGACGGGTGGCGGGATCAAATCCCGGTCGGAACAGCGTACCTTTAATCTTGCCTTCACCTTTGAACTATGTAAGGAATCGCCAGGAACGATTCGTGGTTCAGATTCCATGTTAAACTGTAGGTCTGCTTTCCCCAGTTGGATAACTGGACACTCGAATCGCCGGAGGAGCGTCCAGTTGTAAGACTTGCACCTGGTCATCGAGCCACACGCAATACTACTGCTACTACTACGAGAACAACAACAACTACTACTACTACTACTAATAATAATAATAACAACAATAATAAAAAAATATTATTTTTATTGTTAGTGTTATTATTATAACTTTGCAGACTGTTACAATCACGTATTTTTGTTGGTGAATGATACAGCCAGCCACAAATACGTTCTAAATGTTTTATTTTAGTGTCAAAACCGGTTTCGGGCTACCATGCCCATCTTCAGATATCTAATATTTTCCTTACATAGATGTCTGCTCCACACTGCGAAAGAATATTTGAGTATTTATTGCCACTTATCTGTTGTTTCATTAATAAAAATACACTAATGGTTGTGTTCACTTGCATACGTTCCAGTAGATGGAAATTTATTTTGTTGTGGTCCATGTGGTTTTCTAGCTCGATGTATATGTTCTTGAATTCCACCACAACACACTTATTGTAAATGTTACTAATATATTAATATTCTTAAAATACGTGTTAAGCATCGCACATGTGTTATACACTTAATGTTTTTATTTACAATGCAAAGATTATCATTAAGCAAAGATACATAGATATTATTCATTAAATATTGACCAAGGATGTAAGCAGAGCAAAGATGATGTGTGGGATGAGCAAAATGTAACATGTTAATAACAGAAAAATGTTTGCACCTAAGCATAAACTTATTATTAAAAGACAGTACGATAAATTTTTTTTCAGTTGGTTTTTTTTTTTACTGTCAATGGAAATTATTGACGAAATACTTCAAAGCCAAGCGACTGCATATTATAGACACGTGTACACAAATTTACACATACAAATATTTGATTATCACTGCAGTTCATAAATTAACCGCAGAAAAATTTTATCCATCTGATATTTGAAAAGAATTTGTGGCTGATTGCGTCATTCACCAATTGTCATTAACAGCCACGGAGTTCACAAGATCCAACATTAAAATAATCACGTATTTGTATGAGTGACTGAGTCCAAATGACTCCTGGTATCTGTATACAAAAATTTACATCTCTGGACATTTAAAGCAATTGTGAGTGTCTGCACCAGTTTGAAATCTTATTGAGATCTGAGTTAATATTTGTTCAAGTGTTTTCAGATAGGTGATCACGTGCAAAAGGGCTGAAATTACTATTAAAACTGTATGTCAGGTCATTAATATACACCGGAATTTACACGTACATGTATTGATGACCGTCCATCCAAGATAACATGCTGCGTCCTCCCTACTAAGAAATCATCGATCCACGTTGCTGGGTGCAGTTTGTACAGCGAGAGATGATACCTGACGACTGGAAATACTGCAGCGAGAGATGATACCTGACGACTGGAAATACTGTCGTCCGAAGAATGCTAACTCATTTTGCCACAATTTAGAGCGCATTGCGGTTACAGCGAACACAAACAAGTGAAGAACCGTATGAACTATGAACTCGACTTAAGATTTTTATTGTCTGAGACCAGTCCGAATTCAAAAATTGCGAAACGTAGGCAATACCACCGGTGTCACTGACGTTATTTCTTGATTCCAAAACATCCGAATACTACTTGTATTTATTTGACCATATTTTATTTTTCTGAAAATAACAGTATTCAGTATTTTAATTAATTAATCTGATACTAATATCGATCAGCTGTGATAACTGTCGCCTGTTAGAACTGCAACACAGGAAGTATAGCAATTATCGCAATTTTGCTTATTGCGCATGTATATAGTGTGGTAGAAAAAAAAATGTTCAAATTTGTAGGGTATTCGGGGGTAGTCCGAGACCTAAATTTAGCACACAAGGCTGCCATCTCAGACAGAAACAACCGCTCTTACCTGGCTGGGCTTCGAGACCAACCGAAACTGGATGGTAGGTACGAGTACATCATTCCTAGCCAGGCTTTGGCAAAAATATTGAAATATCGCTACCTTCCCATATTAATGTTGACATATACTCTTTATCGATATTTAAATAATCGATACACCGGTTATTTGAATTAAATAGTGAATCTCGAAGGCTATATTTTTTATTGTCTGTGTCTTCTTGACTCATAGACTCTATAGTTCTCACCGGCAGATTTCTTATCCATTCCAGCTGCTAACTAGCAATCTTTGTAATCTGACAGTAACTGCCTTACAATGGGCTTAATTTAATTTCATATTCAGTGCTAAAAATGAGCTCCAGTTTGAACATGAATGGAATCTATAGCTTACTGCATATTCATGAAAGCTTCTCACTTCCGTGTGTCATTTCCCCATTCCAAATGATAGGTACGAGGTGCAAAATGCACGTTTGGTGGTAACACTGTATGAGAATGGTGGAAATTACCACTCACTGCTCCCGAGATTGAGGCAGAACATGCGCTCCCCTCACCCCCAAAGTGCCTGAATCAAGAGAAGATGGACGCACTGTAAAAGTAACGTAGACTCGACACAAAAATCATACACATTACTGCACTGGTATTTAACGGAAAATTGGCTCTGTTGTCTAAAATTTTAATCATAAGTACAATATTTCGTGCTCAGAACACTTATTAAAAACTTTTCACTCCCAAGACTTCTCTCGAGTCAGCGATTTCGCTTCTGACCCGTAGTATGTCAGACACGTCTAGCACGAACAGTAATCGCAAGAACAGTGGCACTAACTACGTGACTGCAAGCTTAGACATTCCTATAACAAACCTGCTCCGACAAGAATGGAGCATACAACTCCTTCAACTGGTTTAGAGGCGTCTGTAAAAAATTCTCTACTCACAGGAGTATTAGACAGACTACTTCCACTGGAAACAAATACTTCTCTGGCCACAGTTACAATTCTGGAGATGCCGGATGAAGCGCATTCACTTTGACTCTCCCTTGCAGTGTCAACTGCGATAGCGAAAATAACTAAGGAAATTCGTTCCGAGCATGGGCGGATGGGTCAATTGTCTCCTGAACACAGAACTTCACCTGTAACACAAGAAGACTCTAACAAGCCTTCAGTTTGATCACGACATGAAAAGCTGTTGCTTAAAAGATGAGTCACACAAGAAATTCCAAGCTCTGACTCTCTCTGTGCCCAGAGAGCTAGAATAATACCTCGATCAACCACGCTTAGGACGGAACTGTGAACTTGTAAGTTTCTGGATTGATAGTCATCATTTCACACCCATTTCGTCAGAAATTGCTCAAAAATACTTAATATACTAAGGCTCTTTTGTTTCGTCTGAAAGTGTGGCTTGCTTAATAAGCTTTGTTGTGCCATGTAACAGAAGCAGACTGACAGAGAACGTACATAAAGAAAAAGAGTTCTATTAATGTCTATCGCTGATTTTTTATTTGTCATCTTAAGTAGTAGTTTTTTAAATCTACATTTACGCACATCCCCTGCAACCCATCGTACGGTGCGGGGCGGAGGGTATCGTGTACCGGTCCTAGTCATTTCCTTTCCTGTTCCACATGCAAATAGAGCGAGGGAAGAACGATTGTCTATATCACTCCGTACGAGCCCTAATTTCTCGCATCTTATCTTCGCGGCCCTTGCGCGAAATATACGTTGGCGGCAGTAGAATTTTCTCAATAATGTACCTCGAAAAGAATGTCGCTTTCCGTCCAGGAATTCCCCTTTGAGTTCTCGAAGCATCTCTGTAAAACTTACGTGTTGTTCGAACCTACTGGTAACAAATCCAGCAGCCGGCCTCTGAACTGCTTCGATGTCTTCCTTTAATCAGACTTAGTACGAATCCCAAACACTCGAGCAGTACTCAAGAATAGGTTGCACTAGCGTCATATATGCCGTCTCCTTTACAGATGAATCACACTTTCCTAGAATTCTCCCAATAATCCGAAGTCGACCATTCGCCTTTCCTACTTCAGTCCTCACATGCTTGTCCCATTTCACATAGCTTTTCAACGTTACGTCCAGATATTTAAATGACGTGATTGTGTCAAGCAGGTCACTACTATTAATACTATATCCGAATATCACGGGTTTGTTTTTTCTACTCACCTGTATTAACTTACACTTTTCTACATTTAGACCTAGATGCCATCCATCAGACCATCCGCAATTTTGTCTAAGTCCTTTTCCGGTATGTTCTCGTACAGTCATTCAACTTCGACACCTTACCGTACACCACAACGTATCAGCAAATAGCCTCAGAGAGCTGTTCACACTGCCCGTCAGATCATTTACGTATATAGCCATCACTCTTCACTATGGCACTCCTGACGATACCCTTGCCTTTGATGAACACGCGCCGTCAGTGACAACATACTGGTTTCTGTAACTTTCGAAGTCGCCGAACTACTCACATATCTGGGAATCTATTCATTATGCTCATACCTTCGTCAACAGTTTGCAGTGTGACACGGTGTCAAGTGCTTTCTGGAAATCGAGGAATACAGAATCTGCCTGTTGCCCTTCATCCATGGTTCGCAGGATATCATGTGAGAAAAAGGACAGACGTTTTTCAGTCTCAAGGAAATTTATTATATTCGAACTGAGAATAAGTTCAATAATTCTGCAGCAAATCGGTGTTAAGGACATTGATCTGTCATTTCGTGGGTCCGGTCTTTTATCCTTGTTCATACAGGAGTCACCTGCGCTTTTTTGCAGTCGCTTGGGGCTTTGCGCTGGGCGGAAGATTCGCGAGAGATTCCATCCGAACCTGACGACTTATTTACTTTCAATTCTTTCTCTACGCTATGGATGCCTATTACCATGTCCTCCATACGGGAGTCATGCGATGCTCAAACGCAATAAGTGATTTTATATACAAGTTTTGGCGTGGTCACGTAAAAGATTCCAGAGATCCAGGAAAATATTTGCATTACTATAATTCCGATCTTGTAGCACAGTGTTTCTTTGTAATCAGGTTATTAATTTCGGTCGGTAATGAATATCTTCCGACCAAAGTAAAAAACGTGTTGCTTGACACATATCACGCCATAACTTGTGATCGTGCACCCGAAATCATTAGCCATTTCGGCTTTTTCAAACAAATAAAAGTATGGTATGTGAGGGGCATCGTTGAAGCGCACATACTGCACATGAACAGAAAAAATGGCTCTGAGCACTATGGGACTTAACATCTATGGTCATCAGTCCCCTAGAACTTAGAACTACTTAAACCTAACTAACCTAAGGACATCACACAACACCTAGTCATCACGAGGCAGAGAAAATCCCTGACCCCGCCGGGAATCGAACCCGGGAACCCGGGGCACATGAACAGAGACTTGTCAGTTATACTGCTGTGAAACGGCAAAAACGTGTCTCCATTCAAGATCGATAAAACAGTACTCTTGGAAGAAAGGATATTGCGGAGACATGGCTTAGCCACAGCCTTGGGGAAATTTCCAGAATGAGATTTTTCACTATGCTGCGGATCCTGCGCTGTTATGAAGCTTATAACAGTGTGCAGTCGGTAGATCACTAGAAGGCGAACGGCAAAGGTCGGAAGTTCGAGTTTTGATCGGGTTAAGTTTCAGATAGTATCCTATATGCACATCCCCCCCCCCCCCCCGCGCCAGCATTGTCATCATTAGCGCCTAACTAATCTTTAGAATGAAACAGAACTTTTTGTCTGTAAACACTTTCATTTTCAGAATATCGAAACATAAATGTTATCTACTTTTTGAGGGTGTTTTATTAAACCACGAACTAAAGAAGCAATGAGACAATTGGTATTGGGTATTTCTAACAACAATTTTTATAGAATGATGAAGCAATTCTCCGTGCATTGCTAGTGATACCTGTAACTCCTTCTCAGAAAAAAAGCTGATTGTTCACATTGAGCGTAGATACTTCTCACAAAACACGTTTCATCTACATCACTCCTCTCCGTCGCCACACTTGATTCACCCACACGCTGCACCTCCCATATGAAATCAATAACGTTAAAATTAGTGCGCCATAATTAGTCCTACTGTTTGTAATCTCTTGATTACTGGACTCCTTACTTCTGAACTGACAGAAATTGGAAAACTTCAGGCTGGCAGTACTTTGTGTCTGACAACTGGCACTAATAATTTAATAATAACAACAGTACGGTTTACATTCTGCAACAGCGTAGTTGCCGTTACACTATTACTGCTATGTTATGTTGTCGTTTAGTTTTTTATAGTTGTGAAGTGAATAATGAAGAAATTTCTGAAACTCCCCACAACTCAGAGAAGCCTATTTCAAACAGTATTTAAGGACATGTAATGTGTATGTTTCAATTTTACTGTCATAGACGGATGGTACAATGGGTTGGGTTGTTTTGGGGAAGGAGACCAGACAGCGAGATCACCGGTCTCATCGGATTAGGGAAGGACGGGTCAGGAAGTCGGCCGTGCCCTTAGAAAGGAACCATCCCGGCATTTGCCTGGAACGATTTAGGGAAATCACGGAAAACCTAAATCAGGATGGCCGGACGCGGCATTGAACCGTCGTCCTCCCGAATGCGAGTCCAGTGTTTAACCACTGCGCCACCTCACTCGGTGGATGGTACAATGTAAAAAATATGTGTATAGTCGATGGACAATGTGAGGAAGGTATTGTTCAAATATTTGTTCCAGTAGCTGTAACCTACGCCTCATCGTGTCCTGCGTTAATGCGACTGTTTGAAAAAAAAATGTTATTGTTGATAGCTTATGTAATCAGAATTAGTCTTCAGAAATAGTGATAATACGAGGTGGTTATAATTAAAGTGCAGCTACTCACAGAGGTCCAGTATTGGCATCGCAGCTTGGTAAATATTGTAAAGCATTAATGTGGGATCGATGTACGCTGGAAAAAAAATTAATTCAAATTTTGGCCACCTGGTGCAAATCTGGCGCTGTGAAAGCAAGAAAGACGTATAGTATTCTTTCCATAAGTTATGGATTAGGAACGGGACGAGGGCAGAAAGCAGAAAGGCTCAGAGAAGTGAGAAAGCCACAATGTTGATTTTGTTATTAACCGCCACTAACACAGTTTGTGCAATATGAGCACCGAAAACGTCGATGAGATGCTGTATGATGCCAGATTTGCACCTGGTGGCCAAAATTGCAACTAATTTTTTTCCCATATAAATCGGTACGGCATTAACGTCTTAGCATATCTACCAAGTTTCGCTACTATACAATAATTGCAGCTCGCACTGGACCCTCATGATTAGCTGCTCTTTAACTATAACCACACGGTAGTAATGCTCGTCTCAAAATAATTTAGTTTCGTGACCGAAACGCTACTGAATCCTTTTGCTTCCACACCTGAAAAAATTACGTTGTACCCCTCAGCGGGTAATTACCCCAGGATGAGAGCCATTAATGTTGATATTTGTATTGCTGCAAACAAGCCCATTACCTTACTCAAGGTGCGCGGAGTGGCTGCACAGTCCTGCGCTGCCTACCCGACACTAGTCGCGAGGCTCTATTTTGATCCTGCATGCCTCTGAATATGGACCCACCGGTTCCATACCTGCATGACGATCGTGGTATCCCGACAAACGGGAACAATAAAATCGTGAGAATTTAAAATGTAGTCTCGACAGGCTCTGGACGATCCTGCTTTTGTCGCCATCCAAAGCGTACTGGTAGATGATTCTCCTTGCATCATCTTCTGACGAACAAACAACATTCCAGTTGCTATTTTTCAATGAGAATCCGCCGCGCAATGTTTTCTTGTAAACTGAAGGTAGGTTTTTTTTCCTATCTACTTTGTGCTGCTACGCTGAAATTCTAATCTGCTGTACATCCAAGCATGCAGCACACTTCGTTTGCTCTGCCTCGTGATGGCTGGGTGTTGTGTGATGTCCTTAGGTTAGTTAGGTTTAGGTAGTTATAAGTTCTAGGGGACTGATGACCATAGATGTTAAGTCCCATAGTGCTCAGAGCCATTTGAACCATTTTTGAACACTTCGTTTGTTGCATACCGCGCCTTGATGGTATTGAAATTTTAGTGGGCAACGATGTAGTCTCAAAGACTGAGAACCACTGGTGTAATACGATTTGACGGAAGGTATGTTCGAACATGATACTAAAACATCCTCATTTCAGAATTCACTTGGGCACACATATACTAACTAATCAAAGGTTTCTAGACATCTATTAGTGGGGTGTCTCCACCCTTCACCTGTGTGACGGCATGAACTCTGCTAGAGACACTTTCAGTGAGATGCCTGAATGTCTGTGGTGGAATGGCCGAACATATTGATGTAGTTAGGGGTCTGGAGTTAACTCACGGAGCGAAGTGGCGCAGTGGTTAGCACACTGGACTTGCATCCGAGGGGACGACGATTCAAATCCGCGTTCGGCCATCCGGATTCAAGTTTTCCGTGATTTTCCTAAATCGCTCTAGGCAGACTCCGAGATGGTTCATCGAAAGGCACGGCCGATTTCCTTCCCAACCATCCACACAATTGCCTCCCCGACAATATTCGCGAGGATCTATTTTGATCCTGCATGCCTCTGAATAAGGACCCACCGGTTCCATACCTGCATGACGATCGTGGTATCCCGACAAACGGGAACAATAAAATCGTGAGAATTTAAAACGTAGTCTCGACATGCTCTGGACGATCCTGCATTTGTCGACATCCAAAGCGTACTGGTAGATGATTCTCCTTGCATCATCTTCTGACGAACAAACAACATTCCAGTTGCTATTTCTCAATGAGAAATCCGCCGCGCAATGTTTTCTTGTAAACTGAAGGTAGGTTTTTTTTTCCTATCTACTTTGTGCTGTTACGCTGAAATTCTAATCTGCTGCACATCCAAGCATGCAGCACACTTCGTTTGTTGCATACCGCGCCTTGATGGTATTGAAATTTTAATGGGCAACGATGTAGTCTCAAAGACTGAGAACCATTGGTGTAATACGATTTGCCGGAAGGTATGTTCGAACATGATACTAAAACATCCTCAGCTCAGTATTCACTTGGGCACACTTCTATTAACTAATCAAAGGTTTCCAGACATCTATTAGTGGGGTGTCTCCACCCTTGACCTGTGTGACGGCATGAACTCTGCTAGAGACACTTTCAGTGAGATGCCTGAATGTCTGTGGAGGAATGGCCGAACATTGTGATGTATCTCCCTGCTTACTAAGGCAGGTGCGTTAGTCACTGCGCCACCCGGGACACAATGTTCATCCCTTCTGCACGGACTATCTCGACACGCCTCAAGGCCGATCCACATTCCCATCGAGCGTCACCTATCCGCAGTCCCTGTCTATTTCCTCCATGCTCGCTACTCTGAAATTCTCACAGGAGGTCGGACGTACTTGTGCATCAGCAGTGAAGAAAATGAATCGATTGCCCACATGTCCCAAAGAATAGACGTTACGTACTCATATACCTGATTTGCCTAGATGAACAATGGACCCATCTTCTTCAGTGCGGATGCACAAGTACGTCCGACCTCTTGCGGGAATCTCTAGAGTAGCGAGCATGGAGGAAATGGACAGGGACAACAGATAGGTAGCGCTCGGTGGGAATGTGGGTCAGCGGTGAGGCATGTGGTACTGGGTTCGAATCTCGGTCCGGCACACATTTTCACTTATCGCCGCTGATACCGCGTAATGTCCCAATGACATTAGTAATTCCTTCCCTTTCCATTCCTTTCTCCCCCCCCCCCTCCCACCTTCGATTCACGTATTATCTGTGTTCGTTCCTTCGCGTTGCTATTTCACAATCACATTATTAACAGTCGATGATGATGTTTGGTTTGTGGGGCGCTCAACTGCACGGTTATCAGCGCCCGTACAAATTCCCAATCTTTACTCTGTCCAATCTCGCCACTTTCATGAATGATGATGAAACGAAGAGGTCAACACAAACACCCAGTCTCCGAGCCGGTCGGAAATCGAACCCGGGACCTGGTGATCCAGAGGCAGCAACGCTAGCCACTAGACCACGGGCTGCGAACGTTAGCAGTCGACTTAGGCAGCTTTAGAAGGGTTGAATTGTCCCTGATGGATTTGTTACTCAGGTGGCAATGAATGGCTAGTTAACGTTCGAGGTAACTGACCTCTCCTGACGAAACCATTATGCTGAATATTGACAATACATTATTCCCCACCTCATTTTATACTGGCGGGTCCACCTGTCGTGACATCTAGTGGTCAGTTTCTCCTTACGTAGGCATGTCCAGATACTTTTGATCGTAACGCATACTAGGAATACCTGCTCTTCAAGTGTGAGTCGGCTGTTGTGAAAGACATCGCACACCTAATGTTTCAGTCACGTGATTGCCCCGTCCGTCACTGTGTCCGGCGCCTGCACATAGCCTGCGGCTGTCGACCTTGCGGCGTGACGCATGCGCAGTGACGCGTGTTTGTTCGTAGCCCGGCGGCCTGTTCAGAGCCTCTAGCCGTTAGTGGATTCTTGGGAAGCAATTAACTGCTTCCAGTCGCCCCAGTTGAAGGTAGCAGCCTCTTTTGACTCCCGTGTTCCGTGTACCTCACGGGAAAGCCTACCGCCGCTGTATACTGCAGCGTCACCCAGTGGACAGCTCTCCCACGAAACGGCTACCGGCCTGGGAAAAACCCAAGGCTGACCTCAAACAATTTATCTCGGCTAACCAACAAATTACCGCTTGTTCATTCGCCTCCTAATTACACTTTTTATATTCGCAGTACTGATCCTACGACTTATACCAGAAGATAGATGAAAGAAAGGCCACTTTGCCTTTATAGCATTTGTAGATCTGGAGAAAGAGTTTGATGACGTTGACTGAAGTGCACTCTTTAAATTTCTGAAAGTAGTAGATGCCATATTCCTAGATTTCTGAAACGCGTTTAACACGGTGCCGCACTGCAGACTCTTAACAAAGGTACGAGCGTGCAGAGTAGGTTCGCAGATATGTGAGTGGCTCGAAGGCTTCCTAAGTAACAGAACCCATTACCTTGTTCGACAGCGAACGTTCCTCAGATATAAGGGTATCGTCAGGAGTGCACCAGAAAACCGTGATAGGATCGCTGTTTTTCTCTTTATATATTAATGATCTGACAGACAAGGTAAGCATCAATCTGTGATTGTTTGCTGATGATTCTGTGGTACACGGGGTCACAAAATTTCTACTGGGTGTGATGAACAGGAGCTAGCTCTAAAGGTAGAAAAACGTAAGTTAATGCAGATGAGTATGAAAAACAATCCGGTAATGTCAAAATACAGCAATAGTAGCGCACTGCTTGACAGTCACGTCGATTTTATATCCAGGTGTAACGTTGTAATGCAATATGAAATGGAACGAGCACGTAAGGTCGATAGTAAGGAAGGCGAATGATCATCTTTGGTCTACTGGGAGAATTTTAGGAAAGTGTGGTTAATCTGTAAAGGAGTGAGCGTATAGGACAGTAGTATGACCAATTCGTGAACACTGCTTGAATGTTTGGGATCCCCACCAGGTCGGATTGAAGGAAGACATCGAAGCTGTTCGGGAACGGGCTGCTAGATTTGTTACCGGTAGGTTCGAGCAACACGCAAGTATTTCGGAGTTGCTTCGGAAACTCAAATGGGAATCCCTGGAGGGAAGACGGCGCTCTTTTCGAGGAACGCTGTTGAGAAAATTTATTGAACCGGCATTTAAGGCTGACTGCAGAACGATTCTAGTGCCGCCAACGTACCCTTCGCGTAAGGATCACGAAGATAAGAGGAAGTAGGGCTCGTACGGAGGTACGAGGGCAGTTCAATAAGTAATGCAACACATTTTTTTTCTCGGCCAGTTTTGGTTGAAAAAACCGGAAATTTCTTGTGGAATATTTTCAAACATTCCCGTATAGTTTCATTGACTTCCGACAGGTGGCAGCGCTGTACGGAGCTGTTAAAATGGCGTCTGTAATGGATGTGCGTTGCAAACAACGGGCAGTGATCGAGTTTATTTTGGCGGAGAACCAGGGCATCTCAGATATTCATAGGCGCTTGCAGAATGTCTAAGGTGATCTGGCAGTGGACAAAAGCACGGTGAATCGTTGGGCAAAGCGTGTGTCATCATCGCCGCAAGGTCAAGCAAGACTGTCTGATCTCCCGCGTGCGGGCCGGCCGTGCACAGCTGTGACTCCTGCAATGACGGAGCGTGCGAACACACTCGTTCGAGATGATCGACTGATCACCATCAAACAACTCACTGCTCAACTTGACATATCTGTTGGTAGTGCTGTCACAATTGTTCACCAGTTGGGATATTCAAAGGTTTGTTCCCGCTGGGTCCCTCGTTGTCTAACCGAACACCATAAAGAGCAAAGGAGAACCATCTGTGCGGAATTGCTTGCTCGTCATGTGGCTGAGGGTGACAATTTCTTGTCAAAGACTGTTACAGGCGATGAAACATGGGTTCATCACTTCGAACCTGAAACAAAACGGCAATCAATGGAGTGGCGCCACACCCACTCCCCTACCAAGAAAAAGTTTAAAGCCATACCCTCAGCCGGTAAAGTCATGGTTACAGTCTTCTGGGACGCTGATGGGGTTATTCTGTTCGATGTCCTTCCCCATGGTCAAACGATCAACTCTGAAGTGTATTGTGCTACTCTTCAGAAATTGAAGAAACGACTTCAGCGTGTTCGTAGGCACAAAAATCTGAACAAACTTCTCCTTCTTCATGACAACGCAAGATCTCACACAAGTCTTCGCACCCGAGAGGAGCTCACAAAACTTCAGTGGACTGTTCTTCCTCATGCACCCTACAGCCCCGATCTCGCACCGTCGGACTTCCATATGTTTGGCCCAATGAAGGACGCAATCCGTGGGAGGCACTACGCGGATGATGAAGAAGTTATTCATGCAGTACGACGTTGGCTCCGACATCGACCAGTGAAATGGTACCGTGCAGGGATACAGGCCCTCATTTCAAGGTGGCGTAAGGCCCTAGCATTGAATGGAGATTACGTTAAAAAATAGTGTTGTGTAGCTGAAAGATTGGGGAATAACCTGGTGTATTTCAATGCTGAATAAAACAACCCCTGTTTCAGAAAAAAATGTGTTGCATTACTTATTGAACTGCCCTCGTATGTAGATAGTCGTTTTTCCCTTGCTTTATTTGCGAGTGGAACAAAGGCGGAAGTAACTACTAGTGGTACAGGATACCCTCTAGCATGCACCTTACAGTCCCGTGCGGAGTATGTACATAGGTGTAGATGTAGATAAAACACAGGGAGTGAAATACTGAAGATAGGAAGAATAATATATAGGAAGCGAAAGGTTATCCACATCTTGTACGGAAACCATACTGCAGTCACAGTAGTCGAATTACATGAAAGGAACACAGTAGTTGAGAAGGGAGTGAGACGGATTTGTAGCATATCTACCATGCTACTCAATCTGTGCATTGAACAAGCAAAAAAGAAATAAAGAAAAAATGTTCAAATGGCTCTAAGCACTATGGGTCTTAACATCTGAGGTCATCAGTCCCCTAGACTTACAACTACTTAAACCTAACTAACCTAAGGACATCACACAGATCCATGCCCTAGGCAGGATTCGAACCTGCGACCGTAGCAGCAGCGCAGTTCCGAACTGAAGCGCATAGTACCCCAGCTGCCGGCTGAAATCAAGGATAAATTGCTGAAAGTTAAATGAAGCAGAAGAAAAAAACTTCGAAGTTTGCCGGTAACATTGTAATTCTGTCAGAGAAGGCAAGGTTGTTGGACGAGCAACTGAACATTCCTTCTTGAAACAGGTTACAAGATGAAAATCAACAAAAGTAAAACAAGGGTAATGGGATGTGCCGGAGGAATTAGATTTGGAAAAGAGGCACTCAAAATAGTCGACGTGTATCATTACTCGGGCAGTAAAATAAGTTACTGAAGATAGTCTAAGTAAAGGGGATATAAAATACACTCGTCGATTGCAAAGAAAGCTTTCCTGAAATTACAGAAATCTGTTAACACTGAATATGAATTTACAAACTTTAAGAACTGTTTTTTCTGAAGGTGATTATCTGGAGGGTAGCTTCGCATGGAAGTGAAACATGGAAGGTAAACAGTTCAGAAAAGAAGAAAGTAGAAGCTTTTGAAATGTGGTGCTACAGAAGAATGCTTAAAATTAGATGGGTAGATTGAGTGACTAATGACGAGGTAGCGAATCGAAGGTGAATCCCTACTGACCGTGTAGTTGCGCCCACACGATGCCTTTTTTCTGTTCAACTAGAAATGGAGGCCGTGCGCATAGCGCATTGCTTCCCAGCTTCGGTGGGAATCCTTGCGCTTTTTAGCAGACAGGCAGCTGTGGCCCTTGTGTGTTTCGTTGTGTATGCTGAGGTTATGCTATGAAGCGATTTACATGTAGTAATATTTATTGCCTCCAAAGGAAGCACGCTTAAATTTGTGGATAACAGTCGTAAAGGAATACCGTCGCTAAAAGATTGTTTGAATAAAAATTTTAGATGTGATGCTCAGAGCGTCAAGTATAGGATAAAAAGTCTCCGATCATATTACTTTAAAGAACAGAACCAGTAGGGACACAGGGAAGAATAAGCCAGAAATTTACGAATATTGTATATGAAAACTGTGGACGAATATTCACGCTATGGCGACTTAATAGAAGAACTGACGGGCCTGACATCTGAACAAAACAAATGATGGAGTATGTGTAGCTCCTCAACAAACAACTAGAAATAAAAATGAAGGACACTGATGACGCAAAAAAATACAAAATTGGCTAACACAGCCTCCGTCCGAGTGAATTCTGTCGTCTATGCCATTAGCAAATTTGTCGAGGCTGAAGATGTTAATCTACATAGCTTGTAATATTTCGATAATACAAATGTGACACTGAAGGTTAGTTAAACCTTTATATGAAGACTAAGAACATCCCTTAAGTATTTCGCTGTTTCACAAACAATCACTGAAATGCTTTGTTGTGAAATGCAAAAATAAATAGTTCAAAGTGGTATATGCGTCACCGCTTGCCAGCCTTATGGTTGCAGTTTCCCGAACTGAGAATCTAAAATCTCGCTGTGAATACCTTCTGAGATTTGCAAACAAAACGTCGTTGTCACTTTGCATTTCTCGTACCTCTGTTATTTAGATACTTCTTTAGCTACAGTTGCTTAAGTTTTTTTCTTTTCTGCCTCACTGGTATCCTTACCCTTCCGAAAGGCAAACTGGTAGTTACCTAAGAGATCGTCAATTTTCTTTTCTATTCTTCTGTATTCTCTGCTTCCACTTCTTCTGTATTCTCTTGTCACCAACTTGGACGAATGACCGTTAAGCTGATTGTGTCATAGTTCTCGCATGTATCTGCTCTTGCTGTCTTTGCATTGTGTGTGTGATATTTCCCGAAAGTCTAATGGTATGTCTCCAGGCTATACATGGAGTGTAGCAACATGATATTGTTATCCAGCTGCAGATTTTAATTTCACAAATGTGCACTCTTGAACTGACTGCCTTCATCTTTGTTTACCGTTTTGTTTTCGTTCAGTGTAAATTTCTTTCTCAGTTTCTCAAGGCTTAGCCTTTCATTCTCTGCTGCCGTTGAATCTAAGCCCAAACTCCATCGCAGATAGGGCTATTGCAAAGCTCTTTTTGCGAGTAGTTGATAATAAACTTCCACAGCATGACGAGGCAGAAGAGGAACAATGGAAGCGCCTGGGCTCTGCCGTAGCAGTAGTAACGGTCACAAAAATTGATTCATTCCAACGATGACGTCAAGAGAACAAGAAGTGAAGCCAAGGCCGATCCCGGGGAATACCCGGTCAGAGGTGCGGCTCTCTCCGGCCACACAATAAGTCGTGGGCAGCTACTGCAAACTGCGAGGTGAGCGGGCGACGCATCGGTATGCTGTCCCGCGTTGGGGGAACAACCTGGCGACCGGTAAACCCTAACATGCACTCGATCCCTGCCACACGTGGTGGCAGTGAATTAACATCGCTGCCGTTTCTGAGAACAACTCAGTGTTTCCAACTACAACTCAAGGTACATTTCAGTGACGACACCAGCTGTTAGATATCGCAGCGCAGCCCAGTAGCTACTCGAAGTATTGCGAAGTAGCATTCCACTTGCGGCAACTGCAGGTCAAGAAATAATGGCAGAAACATCCTTGTTTTTCCCTATGATGATGGCCAGAGGGCGAAAATATGCGCTAAAATTCCAAGAGTAAGCTCTACAGTATAGTCAATATGTACAAAATATACTTGAAACAAATGAACCCATACCAAATAGAAACAACTTACATAGGACCCAGAATGAGATTTTCACTCTGCAGCGGAGTGTGCGCTGATATGAAACTTTTTTTTTTTTTAATTTAATCTCATTTTGTTCGCTTTTTTGTTCGTTGCATCTGCTCGGGGCGGACGTCGTAAGACATCCGTTGAAGTTCGTTGTTGATCGATTTGCTCAGTTTTTTTATTACAGAGGGCTGCTAACCCTCTGACCGAACACGCTGAGCTACCGTGCCGGCATCTTCGTGGCAGATTAAAACTGTGTGCCCGACCGAGACTCGAACTCGGGACATTTGCCTTTCGCGGGCAAGTGCTCTACCAACTGAGCTACCGAAGCACGACTCACGCCCGGTACTCACAGCTTTACTTCTGCCAGTACCTCGTCTCCTACCTTCCAAACTTTACAGAAGCTCTCCTGCGAACCTTTTTATTCTAACTTAAGTACTTATATATACATTTATAATTTGGGGTGTAAAAGTGGCAGTCACTGAGAGATCGTAATAAAAACGAAAAAGGTTTTTTTTGAAAATTACGTAATAACATCTCAGTTGCAACGAGAATAGAACTGCAGGTTCATTTTACTGTTGTACAGACTATAATGGAATTTATTGGCAAAATTACTTACTTGAAATTTAAAGGACGCTTCTAATACTTGGACATAAGTTTTATAGAATTCTTTATGTCGATTTTGCTCAAGTATTGCATTTTTGAGTTGTGTCACTGTTCTTAGCGGGCTGCGATATGGAACAGTGTTCTGGGTGTAATTCATCTTCAACAAGAAAATCTTCAGTCCTCAAAAACGTCCTGTATGAATGATACGTGGCGCTCACTCTCGAAATTCTTGCAGACTTGGGTTTAAAAAGTTAATCATTTTGACTACTACTTTACAGTATAATTATTCCCTCGTGAAGTTTGTTGTCAGTAACCCACTACAGTTCAAAAGCAACAATGATATACATAATTATAATACTAGAAGAAAATATGACATTCATTAGGCTATTCCACATCAAGGTTGTCCTTCGCACAAAAAATGGAGCACAATGTTGACACCAACATTTTTGATCACTTACCCAATTATATATAAGGTCTGCAGACAGAGAAGTTAAATTTGAAAATAAACTGAAAAAGTGTATCCTTGGTAGCTCCTTCTACTCCCTTGAAGATTTTCTATCATTGCAATGTGTAAAAGGCGGTGGCTAGGAATTGCTAATTCATATCTGCATGGAAAAAGGCACTTGTAAATGGCAAGGACGTTGAAAGGTCTCTGTTGGATTCCTTTCATGTTAATTTCTTAAATCTGTTGTCATTTACGGCATAAATTCCTCTTCTAAATTTACTGTGGTGTTTCTGGCTATCTGGGAGGAGACTGAGCAGTGAAACGTGTTACTTTTACACATAAACAAGAACGATCTGTCACACTACTACACTTTAAAACACAGTTTATATGTAATTCATGTCACACAGTCTCATACGGAACCTACATCCGCTTTCTTTTATATACTGTATATGTTAAGATACTGTCATCCCCCTTCCCTTCTGTGTGAAAGAATGAATGAGCAAACCTATTTCTAGTTGCATGCTGGATGGTAGCAGACAAGCCTGTCTGCTAGAGAACAGTAGGACCAATGTCGGAACAGGTAGCTACGCTTTCTAAAAGCAAAGAGGTTTCTATCCTTAGTATGGTCCTCTCCGTCCCTTGTCATGTTGGTATAGGAAGCTGCCTCTCTGGTCACTTCCGTTTTGTATACGGAAGCACCCTTGGTAGGAGCCCAGGTCAGTCTGTCCGCGGCGAGCGTCTGAAGTGGTAAGATCTCCGGCTAAGCGCGTGTCTGCTAAGTCCGTAGGACAATGGATTTCTTAAGTTCAGCCTAACTGAAAATTTAATCACCTTTATTTCAGGTTTAGCTCTAAAATATCTAATGTTATCTTAAATTGCAACGCAGTGTAATTCGAGTGTGAAGTTCAGAATGTCTTCCGGTAGTTGCTTTGTCACTACTTTGTGAGTAAAGTGGAACCACGTGTTGATCAGTAACTCTAACTAAGATCACCAATCTTAAATGCGAATGTGCGTGAGATTATAACGTCTCGTCTTGAGAATATTTTTCAGTATAGCAACTTTTCTTTATGTTCAACCCACGTGGGGTGTACTTTGTGAGACCAGTACCACGTGCTTGTACAATTGTTTGACCCATCAGGTTAATAATAAGACGATAGTAACCAGTTCGAGGTTTTTCTTTTGTAAATTGCGTTTCGATGTAATTTATTTTAATTACCAAAATTATTGTGGAGTTACACTCTTTGTGTAAACCAAGTTGACCACGTGAAGCAAGTGGTGTAAGCATCAAAGTAGCCCTCAGCTATTCTTTTCGGGAAGATTTCACAGAGAGTTAGTATGAATTTAGTATACCAGTGTGTGGTAATTTCATGACGGATGGGGTTGCGCTACGAACGTAGCTTCTTTGGGTGAAAATTGAATCGGTTGGTTGTGGTTAATTTCCTCTTGCATATGTTTCAACGTTCTTTGTGTGTTATTTTATGAATGCAGTGTTGTATGCAGTCTCCCAATCTTGGCCCCATATTTGATGTGTTCCGTAAGATTACAAACCCACATTTTCACAATCCTAAATAAGGCACCAGTTTAGTTATGAATCAAGTTTAATATGCTGAAATTTCAATGATCAATGTTAAAATAAATTTACAAATATAAACTGATTTATTTCTTTTTATTTAAATTGTCTTTTATATATATCACCGGTTGTCGTATGACTATTATAAGATTATAATTAATGTTAGTCTGGTTGGGAATTTGGTAAGCTAAACTGGATACCTGGTGAAACAGTTGCGCAGTAATGCAAGGTTAACTTCCCCAGACAGCTCACAGCTTTTAAACCGCTTTTATTGTCTATCAGCACCGCTTTCAGAGCAAATTAAAGCAACAACATTACAACGTGCACGTATTTACATACAGATGTAAAATGACTCATTCCATATCATTACGATTAAGCATACAAATGATCCATGGGACATGAAACTAGCTAACTAGCTTCACACTATGAGCATTGATATGTTAACTACAGTAAAAGAAAAGGTCGTAAAACTACCATCCACGCATCCACCTGCGTTTAATGATACTTTGTGAATAGTTAGACCCAAAGACCATTACGGGGGGTCGCGCTGTTATTGGCTAACGCGTATGACGTCACCGCGTATATTGTTCTATCCAGCCTGCAATGAAACATTTTCTAATTTGTTGTTTTATTGAAGAAGAAAAGTGGCCATTGACTCTAAATAATCAAAAGTGTGAGGTCATCCACATGATTACTAAGTGGAATCTGCTAGATTTCGGTTACACGGTAAATCACACAAGTCTAAAGGCTGTAAATTCAACTAAATACTTTGGGATTACAATTACGAATAACTTAAACTGGAGCGATCAGACAGGTAATATTGGGGGCAGAGGAAACCAACGACTGCGATTTATTGGCAGAACATTTAGAAAACGCCACAAATCTACTAAAGAGACGGCTAACACTACGGTGTCCGCCCTGTTCTGGAATATTGCTGTGCGGTGTAGGATCTCCATCAAATAGCACTGATAGAAGGCATCGAAAAAGTTCAGAGAAGGGCAGCTCGTTTAGTATTATCGCAAAACAGGGGACAGAAATCACAGATGTGACATGCGAACTAAACAGGATCTACTCATGAAATTTCAATCACCAACATCCTTTTCCGAGTGCGAAAACATTGTATGTGCGTTCGCCTAAACAGAGAGAAACGATCATAGTGATAAAATAAGAGAAATCAGAGTTCGCACAGAAAGAGTGAAGTGTTCGTTTTTCTACTGAGCTGCTTGAGAGTGGAATAGTAGAGAAATAGCCTGGAGAGGATTCAAAAATTGGTTCAAAGGCCTCTCAGCACTCTGGGACTTAAATTTGAGGTCATCAGTCCACTAGAACTTAGAACTACTTAAACCTAAGTTACCTAAGGACATCACACAGATGCATGCCCGATGCAGGATTCGAACCTGCGACCATAGCGGTCGCTCGGTTCCAGACTGAAGCGCCTAGAAACGCGCGTTCTCGCTTCCCGCGCCTGGGTTCCCGGGTTCGATTCCCGGCGGGGTCAGGGGTTTTCTCTGCCTCGTGATGACTGGGTGTTGTGTGATATCCTTAGGTTAGTTAGGTTTAAGTAGTTCTAAGTTCTAGGGGACTGATGACCATAGATGTTAAGTCCCATAGTGCTCAGAGCCATTTGAACCTAGAACCGCTCGGTCACAGCGGCCGGCTTAGAGGTTCGATGAACAGTCTGCCAGCCACTTTATTGCGAAATGCAGAGTGGTCATATGGATGTAGGAGAAGAACATCCACCTACTTCCACAACAATCATGGAATACTTGGCTTGTAGGAACTTGTTACTTTTTTTCAAAGTGTAGTTTTCTCTCCTCAGCAGTTGTATCTCGGTTTTTAATCTGTCTGTCTCGTGTTTAGCAGTAACCTCTAGGTCAAGAACTACCTCTTTGTTGACCGACTGATCTAATTTAATTTTAATTGGAGGCAAAGCTTTTAAGGCAGACAGCGTACTCTTCTCTTCTCGCATCGTCGATCTCTTGCTCCAGCAACTTAGTTATAGAATCAAATATGTTTTCGGATAGCATTACTGTCGTTGTAGAAATAAAACTTTTGTAAACGCTATAAAAATAATGTGCGAGTAATTCCAAAAACAATAACACATAGAAACATGCTTCTAAAGAGGATAAATATCTGGCGATTATATGAACGTTGTCCTTACAGGTGCTTGGACAACCTCAACTGCATCTCCATGCTAATTTGGAATCTACTGTGATGGCAAAAGGTCACCATTTAATTGTCTTTTCAAAGGAAACCCCGAAAGCTCATATTGTAAGTCCCATTCATATTCTTCAGGAAGGCAATTATGTCGTCATATCCTTGCATTATTCACATTAACAGGATCAGTTCTTCTTCAGCGTGAGACCTGTTTGCGCTATAGCTGTCCTGTCTTTCTGAAATCGGTGGTAAACGACATTCGCACGTTTATATAGAGCATTTTTGCATTAGGTAATAGCGCAGAGATTTCTAATTTTGCTCATACTATTGCAAAACGATCAGAAGGAAAAATAGCTGATAAACAACTGTATTATATTTATTTAAACACATGGATTTGGCAACTTGCCTGCATTAACAACGCACGTGTAGCAGTCTTCTCTCCCGCTTCTCGCTTCCCGTATTCCTAATGACGCCACGCCCAATGACGTTAAGCTCCTATAACGGTAATGACCATTCTTCATCTCACCACAATGCGCGCCTATGTTTGCAAATGAGTTTGTCAATAAACAAACACCAAAGATTCGAGAGAAAATCACTAATATCACACCTATTCGTGTACGGAGGACCAAAATTCTCCCGAAGAACATTTTGCTGTCCACGCCTTCTAGGAATTCTAATATTAGCAGGAACTACCTCCCACTTTGTTCCATCATGAGCTTTCGTCTCTTCATTGGCAAGTGAACTAACTAGTGGTAAAGTTGCCGCACTTGCAGTTTCACATCTGCACTGCAGCAGCACACACAATAAGTGCTACCAACAACGCATAGTAATTGGCAGTGCGTAGTTTATAGAATCGAACAAAAACGTCACGTCGGTGATTTTGGGTATTAAATATTTTTTCTCGAAAAATATGCAGTTGATAGCGTCGATTTTTAATTCAAAATGAACTAGGCTAAGAAATATTAAAAGGCAGGAAGCCTATTACACCTCCTAAAACAATTAGAAGAAGAAGAGTCAAAATTTTGCTATGACGCGTTGCCATTTCTAGAGATAAAGAATTGAACACTCATATACAACACGCCTTCAACAACGTAGAATACACGATTCTGTGAGGATGTACTCAACCAACCCAGACGACAGCACGAGTGAGAAAAACATTATGTAGCTTCTGTCTGGGTTGTGTCTTAAGAGTGATGAGTTCGTTTTCCTGATAGATTTCTGTGAACGGAAGACTCTTTTCCGACGACACGAAAATAGGTCGACATCGGGCACATTAGACATGTTTCTCTACCTCATTCTTTGTGCAACAAAGAGTCGTTGCAAATGCCATACGGTAGATTACGTTTGTCCATAGGCTTTTCCGGCTGTGCCTGAAAAGCGGCTTCTAATTAAAAAGCGTGCGTATAGAGTATGTCTTAGTTGTGCGCCTCATGCGTGATTTCCAGTCAGGAAGGTCATGAATACTAAGTAAACTCGGTTAAATTTCGGTTACTCGATAAAGCACAAATTTAAGAGTCGTCAGTTCAACTAAGTACCTAGGAATTGCAATTACGAACAAATTAAAATGGAATCGCCACATAAAAAATGTTCAACATTGCACGTTCACTTACGGAGCCTCGACTGTGGTACACTGTGTATTTAAAATAGTCTTATTAGACTCCGCCCAGTGGTGAAGGCGTTGGATGCGCCGGGTCTGGAGGCCCTCGGTCTGCAAATCGGCGCTAACAAAGCATCGTTCTGCTACACCTGCAGCGGCAAGAAACGAGACAATGGCCAGCAAGCGTTGTCCGCCCTTCATTTGTTTTTCTGCACCTTTCCCAACGCGAGTCACGACCCAAGCGATGGCAAGAAGTGCGTCTGCAGAGTTCAGTGCTGGATGGCGCGTCATTTCAACAGTGATACTTCTACATGGTTACCTCCTCTGCGATTCACACTTAGATGTTGGGCGGAGGGTGCATAGAGCCGGTTTTAGAACATTTGTCTACCTTTCCGCTCTCGAGCAGCACGTGGGAATAATGAATTCGTAAATCCTCCGTGCGAGCTCTGAGTTAAACATTGTCTAGTGACATTAATGTAACAACCTGTCAAACACCTGAATAACCACCTTTCGCAGCGGAGACGGCTGCGAGACTTGCAGGAAGAGAGTCGGTGTGGTTCTGGAAGATACTGATAGGGATGTGGAGTCATGCCGACTCCATTGTCGTGGCCAGCTGCGCTAGATATCTCGGCTGAGGATGCATGGCCCGAGCAGCCCGCTCGAGGTGGTCCCATATATTCTCGATGGGTTTCAATCCGAGGAGTTCGGTGGTTAGGGGAGTACAGTAAACTCACCCTGGTGCTCTTCGAGCCACGCACGTACACTGCGAGATGTGTGACACATTGCATTGTCCTGCTGGTCATCGTACTGAGGAAAAACAAAATGCATATAGGGGTGGACAAGGCCCCAAAGACAAATGCATACTTACGATGATCCACCGTGCCTTACAGAATGAGGTCACCCAGAAAGTGCCACGAAAACATCCCCAAGACCAAAACACTTCCTCCTCCGGCCTGGACCTCCCCGACGATCGTTGCAGGGCAGTACACGCCAACGGCCATGCGTCCGACAGAGCATAAAACGTGATTCATCTGAAAAGATCACCTGTCGCCATTCAGTGGGCGTCCAGTTGCGCTACTGGCGTGCAAATTCCAGCTTTCGTCGCCAGTGAATAGCCTGAGGCAGAGGACCATACGCAACAACGTTTGCTGAACGGTCGTTGAGGAGACACTGTTGGTAGTCCCTTGGTTCGCCTGGTGGTCAGTTACGCGTCTTTTCACTGTACACTTCTCCGCAGCCGTCGTTCATCCCTAAGGCCCGTGGTGCACCACAGTTGCCTCGGCAACGGTTTTGGATAGCGCCATTTTGCCATACTTTAACCACGGCGGTACGCGAACTGTTTACAGTTTAACCGTTTCGGAAATGTTCCACAATTGGCAGAAAGCTCTTCTGGACGTCAGATAGCTCGCTACGTTTCCGACAACGATTGCACTGTTTTTCGCGTCCCCCCGGCATGCTTTACGTACCCTCCTCTACCGTTAGTGCTTCCCCCTGCCGTCTGTGAGCGGTTATTGCATGTTAACGTCGAACAAAGGCGGTGGTCACGTTAATGTGACTGGACCATATAATTTTCAGGTGAACAACGAAACAAACCGAACAAAATCCACCTTTTTAATATCTTTTCTGCCTTCAGTAGTGGATAAACTAATATAAACTTTTTAACGACCTCCATGAAAAAATTTCTTTCACTATTGAACTCGAAAACGAAAACCGCGAATTACATTATTTAGACTTGTCGCTTACAATAGAAGACAATAACATCACTTTCAATATTTTTCGAAAAGAAACGTATACTGACCAAATAGTGCCTGCTTCCTCTTTTCATCCACAGTCTCAAAAAATGGCCTTTTTTCACTCTGCCGTCCACCGAGCCACCTCTATACCACTTTCAACAGAAAAGTTTAATGAGGAGATTAATTTACTTAAAACCATAGCAGTCAATAATGAATATACGCCTAACATAATGGACGATATCCTAAAAAAGAAAACTGCAAGAACTACCACGCTCAACACCTCATGCACTGAAATTAACCCAAAAAAACGTTTTTCTATTCCTTTCATAGGACCCATTTCCTATCAGATTCAGCGCATGCTTCGCAACAAATACAACTGCAATGTTGCCTTCTCTACTAATAATAATCTGAAGAGAAACTTCATTCATAATTTGAAATCCATTATCTCCCCTACAGAAATTTCTGGCGTTTATAAGATCATCTGTGATATCTGCTCCTCCTATTATATAGGGCAAACTGGACGTGCTTTCATCATCAGATATAAAGATCATCTTTTGAGAAAGAACGGCACCCGTCCCCTAAATTCATCCTTTGCCGATCATTTCTTAATTACTGGACACGTGCCTAAAGCCATAGGCGATAGAAATATCTGCATACCGAAAAGAAGGAGCGTAGGTTAGATGTTTTAGAGGAATTGGAGATTTTCAAACATCTCTCTCATCATGATGACCTCATTCTCAACGAACAGCTGCAGCTGCGAAATAAAAACTCTTTTGACTGTATAAAGCCATTGCTTGATATTTGATTCAGATTTATTCATGCAGTTTACCGAAATGTTATTTTCCTGCTACATCTTTGCTGTTTTCATGTATGTCATAACTAACGTTTTTACGTTACAAAATGTATCTCTATTTAAAGCAGATAAATATGTAACTTCATCCTGTTATTATTAATGCTCACGTTATGCCTGAATCAGCTGCATCACAATTTCATGTGTCTAAATTTGAATGTACTGTAGCCTAGTTGTTTCTGCGGCTACTAGATGGCGCTCGTAGCAACACCATGTTTACTTGCCCACACTTTCTAACGTGGGCACGGCGGTCTTGTTGCAACCCTTGTTCACTGAAGTACGAGCAGCCCTTAGCGGCTCGCCATCTTATTTACAACTATTCATGACGCCGCCTTTCCGGCTTAGATTTTTTTTAAATGTGACTTGTAAGTACTGCATCTCTTTCCAGTCAGTACAAACTTTAATTTTATTAATGTATTATATACCTAATGTGTTTTAGAACAGTTAGTTTAATTCTGAAGACGACGCTCATAGTAGCGTCGAAACTTGGTCAATTTTGACTTAATATTTGTGACCGAGGGCTTATTTGTTCTAATATAGCTTTGTATTATATTATACAGAAATAAATTTGACCCACATTAGATGACACATATGTGCCGAAACATATCTAGGTGAATAAAAAGAAAGAAACTGTATTTTGCATAAGACAGAATTTACGAAACACAATTTTACCAGTTATCTTTCATCTACAGCGCTTCAAAGCGACCAGTCTGCTATTTTAAGGGGGATCACTAATGACAGGTCCAGCGAGCCTACAATATTATGTTTGGTAATGCTAGTTACTAACGTAAAGCTGCCAGAATAATTTAATGAAAGAATGTTACGACATGAAAATCTTCTCTGTAGAGAGATCCATGTGCAGCGGAGAACCCAGCGGACAGTAAAGCCACTGTGTAAATAAAGTATTTCTCACTTCGGTTCTCCCTGCGGGCCTCGAACTACGTCATCGCTTCAGCGAAGTTTCCTACATAACTGGTGAGACGAGATTCTGTTCCGCGAAGACATTCCGTTGACGCACTGACCGCTGCAACACATCCTAGGTCAGAGCCCTATGTACTGCTACAATCGCTGAGGCTCACCTGGGGAGTAATAAATAGTTTTATTTGTCTACCTCTACAGAAACTCATGAAATGTTTAAATGTGTGTGAATTCCTATGTGACCAAACTGCTGAGGTCATCGGTCCCTAGACTTACACACTACTTAAACTAACTTATGCTAAGAACAACACGCACACACATGCCCGAGGGAGGACTCGAACCTCCGGCGCGAGGGGCCGCGCAATCCGTGACATGACGCCTCCAACCACGCGGCCATCCGCGCGGCTGAAACTCATCACTACTGTTTCTGATAACATGCCACTTCTCTAGTGCCCAAACCTTCACGTTAGAGACTGTCTTACTTTCAATTCTGTATCTCACGAAAGACAGGCACCTGTGCAAATATGACGAACAATTTCCAGCTGAAATTTGTGATATGGTCAGGATCTTGGCTTTTGTGAGATAGACATAAGAATGTTCGTGACTAAAACTTCCGCTACAGTTGTACAGTTAGTTACTGACTGACGCCTTTACACTACCAGGTTTCAGGGACTCAACCCCATCTTCAGGGGTATCTGTAAATACGAGGGCGTGCTGAAAAGTAATGTCTCCGAATTATTTATGTAAAAACACTTAAGGCTTTTTAAATAAAACAAACATTTACAACATTCTACACCTTTATTATTCATGTTTACATGTTTGCAGCCGTCTGCCGCTATAGTGCTCGGAATTGAAGAGTTTGACATGTCGGTGTGTAACTAACTATGTCTATGCCTGAGAAACAGCATGCTATAATAGAGTCTAGCATTCGAGCATTCTACGAGTGTGTTGACACATGGAGAACTTTTTTTTTAATTTTTTTATTTTTTAGCACGACATTGCCAGACAACACACGAGCGCTGCGACATCTGCAACAATCTGACGCTTTGGGTAACTGTCATCGATCATTCACATGCAGTCCCAACTCGGCCTCTTCCTATTTTCATCTGCTTCCAAAGCTTAAAGAACACCTTTGATGATTTGATTTTGATAGTGAAGAAGTGGTGCAAGTAGAGGTGAGCTCCATCAACAACGTCATTCTACAGTGACGGTATCAACAAACTGGTTTCTCTGTGGGAGAAATGTTTTCGTTACCAGGGTGAGTATGTTGAGGAATAAATATGTAGACATGAAGAATAAAGGTGCAGAATGTTGTTAATGTTTGTTTTATTTAAAAAGCCTTCAGTGTTTTTACATAAAAAATTCGGTGGCATTACTTTTCAGCAGGCCTTCGTATATTAGGTCGAAGCGTCCATGTCAAAGTTAACTTACAAGGCAACACATCTGCCGTACATGGCTTATCAGATTGATTACCCAAATCTGACCGCGTAACAAGCACCTTTCTCACGTAACTGACGTAAACCACCCTTATCCTGAAAGTGCCGGCTAGAGGGCACAGAGTAAAGGACCAAGCGATCAAATTCTTGTATAGCGTTGACATTGGAAGGCGGGATGCAGATAACGCAGACGGAACTCACTGGCGCACTGTATAAGTGCTGGCTTCCAATAACAACGCTATGTAAACGTTTTATCGGTTGGTCCGTTCACTCCGAGGCCCGAGAGAAAGGCCTCGGTTCACTCCGTACCCTCTCGCAGGCGTTTTCAGGATAAGTTTGATGACTAGCGTTGCTCGTGGCGCAGGCAGCTTTGGGTGTTCAGTTTGATGAACAGTGTATACCAGATGTTTATCTTTTTAAGCTAGCTTTGGCATGGGCGCTTCCACATTCTATTTATAGATATACCTGCAGTTAGGGCCGAATCCTGAAACCCGATAGTGTAAGGACTTCAGTCAATAAAGAACTGTGCAGCTGTAGCGGATATTCCAATCATGAACATGACATCAGGATGAGGATGAGAAACATGTGGCAGTGCAAGAACCAAACATAACTCTAAGAGAAGAAAAAGGAAAACATCGACGAACGAAGGAATTATCCGAATGGGGCATAAATCGGTAGTTGTGATGTATGCGTACAGACAAAAAAAATTATTACTATTTCATAAAAATTGGACGATTTACCTAGAGAAAGAGTTTCACAAATTGAACGAGTCAATAATGTGTTGGTCCACCTCTAGCCCTTATCCAAGCAGTTAATCGGCTTGGCATTGGCTGACAGAGATGTTGGATGTCATGCCATATTTTATTCAACAGCGCGTTATATCGACTCACTCCCGAGCTGGTTGGAGGGTCCTGCCCGCAATGCTCCAAACGTTCTCAGTTGGGGAGAGATCCAGTGAACTAGTTGGTCGACTTGGTCGACGTAGCGTTAGGCAAGCACGAAGACAAGCAATAGAAGGTCTTGCCGTGTGCAGGCGGGCATTATATTGCTGAAATGTAAATTCAGGATGGCTTGCCACCAAGGACAACAAAAGAGCGTAGAATATCATCGACGTACTTTTGTGCTGCCAGGGTGCTGCGGATGACAACCAACAGGTTCTGCTATTGAAAGAAATGACGCCCTAGCCCATCACTCCTGGCTGGCGAGTCAGGTTGGTATCTCACCGACGTCAGAGTTGCCTCCAGACACATCTTTGGCCTCGAATGTCACGACTGGAGTATAATTGTCTTCAGTGATTAGTCTCGCTTCGGACTGAGTCCGATGACCAGTGACGACGTATCTGTAGACGCCCCAGACAACGGTGGGATACCAATCTGTATGCCGCCTGCTATAGGCGTCGACAACCAGAGGTGATGGCCTGCGGCGCCATTTGTTTTCATAGCAGGACCCCTTGCCTGCCACCTGCATCACCCAAAAACACAGCGGTACGCTCACGATATTCTACGCCCCGTTTTGTTGCCGTTCATCGCAATCATTTCTGGGCTTACATTTCAGCGAGATAATGCTCACCCGCACACGGCGCGAGTTTCTACTGCTTGTCTTCGAGCTTGTCAACCCTACATTGGCTACAAGGTCGCCCATTCTCACGTTTGGAGCATATGGGCAGTGCTCTCCAACCAGTTCCAGATTTCGATGATCCATTGACCCAATTGGACAGAATTTGGCACGATATACCTCAGAATGTCATCCAGTATCTCTATGAATCAATGCCAAGCTGCATAATTCTTGCAGAAAACCCAAATGTTACTGACTTGCTCAATTTGTGAAGCTCTTTCTCTTGAATAAATCTCCAATTTTTCTGAAATTGTGTACTGATTTGTTAGTCTGTACATGTAAATCAGATCTACTAATTTCCGTCCCATTCAGATAATTCCTTTGTGATTTGTCTTTTTTTTTGTCTTGGAGTGCACGTTTGTTTACGCGGGAACATAATTAAATCAATGCCCCTGGAACTGTCAGTATTCAGCGTGGCTTATGCGTACTTTTATTCGACCATGAAATTAAGTATCCTGTATTCACACAGAGCAGTACCTGATGTTAGGAAAACATTCACATTATTCGGAATTCTATAACGATGGTGTCGGTAGTGGTGGTTTGCCAGAAACGTTTTTTCATCGTCCATCCACTTCTGGATATGAGGCTGACCAGTCTTCTTGCTCTCTTCTGGATGCTGAGGTTTGTAATGCTTCCATCCTACTGTGAGATCTGAAACATTTAATCTCAGTATATTTGGTAAATCTTTCGCACTCACTTATTACAGCTGTGTCCTCTGACCATCTGGCCATGTTCTGCAGACTAAGTCCAGAAAAGGGTCCAAGATATCTTTTGTCATGTTGTCGCTACTATAGATGCTATCCGTATTTTTCATACTGTAAGCAGCGTACTGTAAGCAGCGTAACGATGTCTGTATTATTCAGGCAACATTCCAAGCGTACTGTAAGCAGCGTAACGATGTCTGTATTATTCAGGCAACATTCCATACTGTAAGCAACGTAACGATGTCTGTATTATTCAGCTGGCAGTACCGGATGCTTTTAGCCCTAAGTTTGAGCGTAAGTACTAATGCCATTACCAGTCGCGGTATTCCGTTACACGCACTGTGGGTAATATCCTGTTGAAGTCGTTAGAAGCCGAGGTCTATTAACTGGATATGGCGTGAGGAAAGGGTAGCCAATATCGTACATTCAGACATTTATCTCTTCGTATCTTGTCAATGACGTAGCGTAGCTTTCAGCGTCCTCGTGAATGTTTGCTGGACGTTAGGCACAGCCGTCAAGTCTATGCTTCATCCATAAACTAATAAGGCCTTGTTCCTACAGAGTGTATGTTTTTGACTTGAGACAACTAAGTATCTCGAAGACGAGGCATCGTACGAAAAAAATGTTCAAAGTGGAATGTTAATCTTAGTTGGGGGACATCTGTCCGTGATACAACTGGCCATCTTCTAACCGCACCTCCCGTGGGCTGGGTCAACTTTTATTTTAAAAACAAAAACCTTCCATTTTATTACACATTTGGATTCTACGCCAAAAATACGTACGATTTACTCAAACTATTGTCTCCCATTCGTGGTGGGTGACGCTGTAATCGCAAATTTCAAGTGCATTTCTTCTTGCAATTAAGAACCGACGAATTTGATTCCACATTTCGTTAACGATGTAAATACTTATGTTCAAACGTTACTCGAGCGTTGCAAATGTGATCGTACAATACAGATAATAAGGCTAGACATTGACATTTCTGACAAATAAGTTACTTGTATTATGGTAACGTAATTTTTTGTTCCCTAAGGGATTGATTATGGTGAGTCCCCAAACCATCAGAATACTTACTTCGGTCCACTTATTTCGACGTGGTTTTGATCCAACCGCTGTTAACTCCTGCTCTTACCCTTACGCGTATACCGGCGAAAAACGAACCACAACCATTCTAATAAGGTAAAATGTCCATTAAGTGATATTGACACGCGAACTGCCATGCATACTCACCGAAATCAAGCACACCAAGTGACAGTCAAGGGGATTCACCAAAACCAAGCATCTCAATGGGAACAGAAAACTATTATATCCACGTCATTGTCCCTGCATCACGCTAAACGTAATTTCTAACTAGACATTGAAACGGCTAACCATGCTGCACTGTATAATCAAATTTGCAAAAGTAAAGTAAAGTTCCAACTTTAATATCAACCGTTACAACACAAAGGTTTACATTTACAGATCGTAAATAAAAAATAAAATCCAATGCGTCGATCCTTAATTCCAAAAACAGGCAAAGTTGACCCCGCCCACGCAGGAGGTTTGGTTAGGCGGTGGCCAGTTGTAGCACAGATAGATGTCCCCTTTACTAATATTTTCTCCTAGAGCGTTTTTTCCGTACGGTGCGGTGTTGTCGAGATATTTAGTTGTCTCATGTTTAAACAACCACCGTGTATAATGAAAAAGACCTGTTTATCACGAAATCGTTAAAGATACAGATATTAACAGTCGTTGCTACAGCATTTTAAGGAATATGCGTGTGCGTCTGTTGGGTGGTAATCATCCTTAAAGTTATATGTGAATCGTCGGTTGGGGCTTCAGACATCCATAAAATGATTGCTGTACATTATTTCGTCGTATTTAAGTCTAATAAACGCAAGACTGTTTATAAATTAATTTCTGTTACATTTCTGTTACATATACGAGGATAATGGAGTGTAGTCCAACTAATTCAGGTGATGCTGAGGGAATTGGATTAGGAAATGAGACACTTAAAGTAGTAGGTGAGTTTTGCTATTTGGGAAGCAAAATAACTGATAATGGTCGAAATAGGGAGGATATAAAATGCATACTGACAGTGGCAAGAAAAGCGTTTCTGAAGAAGAGAAGTTTCTTAACATCGAGTATAGACTAAAGTGTCAGCAAGTCCGTTCTAAAAGTATTTGTATGGAGTGTATGGAAGCGAAACGTGGTTGATAACCAGTATAAACAAGAAGAGAATAGAAGCACCTGAAATGTAGTGCTACAGAAGAATGGTGGTGGTAAGTTCCTATGGGACCAAATTGCTAAGGTCATCGGTCCCTAGGCTTACACACTACTTAATCTATCTTAAACTAACTTGCGTTAAGGACAACACACACACCCATGACCGAGGGAGGACTTGAACCTCCGACGGGGGCAGCCGCGCGAACCGTGGCAAGGCGCCTAAGACCGCACGGCTACCCCGCGCGGCCCTACACAAGAATGCTGAAGTTACATGGGTAGATCACGTAGTTAATGAGAAGGTATTGAACAGAATTGGGGAGAAGAGAAATTTGTGGTACAACCTAACTAGAAGAAGGGATTGGTTGGTAGAACATTCTGAGGCACCAAGAGATCACCAATTCAGTACTGAAGGGAAGCGTGGGGTGGGGGTGGAGTTGGTTGGGGGGGGGGGTAAAAATCGTTGAGGGTGACCAAGAGATTCATATAGTAATCAGATTCAGAAGGTGTTGGTTGCAGTAGGTACTTGGAGATGAAGAGGCTTGTACAGCATAGCGTAGCATGGAGGGCTGCATCAAACCATCTTTGGACTGAACACCACCACAACATATACAGGTGTCCGAGAATTTCTCTTACTCCTTTTGACTTTATTTGGGGAAATACATAGTTGTTTTACTGGTGCACTGCTTTGATGCCGATGAAAAGTATCATTGTTGTCATTATTGTAAGTCGCAAAAGAGCAGCAAATTGCAGCCTATAGCTCTTCATTAGAACAGTTTCCAAATGCTAAGTCTGGCTCAAGAGTGTTAGTTTTTGATGCATGTGCTATATATCACAGTTCACACTGGAGGAATGAGATTTTCTTGTCTAGGAAAATTTCCACTATAAGGAAGAGAGAAAACGGAACTTGTCTCATGTTTTGGTATGACCTGAGATGTCATCATTATACTGAGTTGTCATCATGATACCAATACGGACTATATATTTCAAGAAAATTACGAGAATGGAAATTCTTATTTGGACATGTTGCAAAAATAAACTCCAGCTCAAATGCATAGGAATCATGGGTACAGCAGGACGGAACTACTGCACATTTGCCAGTTCAGTTGTCGAGATCCTTGACGAGCAGTAGAGGGGCCACTGGATTGGGTGGGTGGTTCAGCAACATCTCCAGCCCCACTGACATGGCCACGACGAAGCCCGGATCTTACAACTCTACAAAACTCATTACGTGGATTACTGAAATTACTTGTGACTCGACGTCACTAAAAGACTAAAGAAACATTATTGAGAAGTATTGAGGACTCCTTTCGAAGTATAAATCCTGAGATGCTCCGTAAAATGTCAAGGAAGACAATGACACACATAGATCTCTGTGTAAGGAACAACGGTGCACGTCCACCGGATACACAGTTTTTATACGTAAGTGCTCTGATGTAATGTATTTTGTTTTTATCTTGGAGTACAGGAACGTTTTTGACACACTGTACAATGGGAGCTAGTGTGTATACGCAGCGAGAAAGTATGTCTTAGATTAATTACAGTCTTCCCTCTTTGTTCCATTCGTACATAGAGTGAAGAAGAAAATGTAGCTGTATGCGTCGGAATCTGACCTTCTTTTTCTAAATGTTGTCATGAGACTTATTCGCAATACACGAAGGAAAGACAGAAAGGAAAGTTGCATCTTTACTTGGCGCCAACGTCAAGGTCATTGGCGACAAAGGTTTTACTTGTTAAGATACGGGAAAGTAGATCGGACGTAAGCGTGTCGAAAATACGATTTAGGTAAACAACGGAAAGTCTTAAACAGTTTGGCCGGTTGGGGTTTCAAACCGCGTCCCTCACAAATACTAGTTCAGAGTCCACTTGTGGATGGTAGCTATTTCAGCAACCAACATTGCATCGAGACGAAATCATCGCAGAGTGGACTCTCTGGCATCGGCTGGAGCGTCAGAAGGACCGTGGCCTCGACTGAGGACCAGCCGTGACTGTCACCTTGAGGGATTCCGCGAAACGACTGGAAGCATGACTCAGGAGGTCTGGGTCAGATCGGATTCAACTTTCTCCGTACTCAGCACCCGTTACCCGGACTGAAAGTTTGAAATGCGTGATTATTTTCAAAGAAACATTGGTTACTAGGATCTGCTTACGTATTTTCCAATCTGAACAGTTGCATAGGATGAATGACTTTCTTTTAAATGACTTGACCTCTCGATTTCTCATGGAGAAACTGAACTAAATTTTCATTCCCCTTACAAACTCATTATGGTAGCCCTAGCGTCGTTACTAAATTCGACAAACCTCCGTAACGATCGATTACGTTTTGAACTAACTTTGCCATCAGTTTCGACGAGGTACATTATAAAGAATTTTTTAAATTACGTCAGGATTACTGATTCTTATAGAATAATTACTCTGCTGGTTTTGGTACGCAATAGCTATCGACAACTACGAATAATTCTCTAAAATTGTTTTATTAAAAAGTATAGAAAATAGTTCTAGGTATCTCTTACCTCAGAAAACCCATCCAAGATAAATTTCATTACGACTCAAAACGTCCAAACCGACATACTCAGCTTGCGAACCAGTTATAACAGCTACGGACAGCCACGTATTACCCCTAAACGCACTCTTTATGAATACAGAAAAGCCGAAATGACATTCTCGAAAAACGCGAGGTGCTTCGGTAATAGGTTTATGAGCAGGAAAACCCTTCAAAGATATACCACGTCCTTCAAAGACTTACGTACTGGGTAGTAACGAAGACGACGCCATTGTCTTGTAAAAGCCATTGCTTTCTCGCAATTCGTGCAACAGTTTTTTTTTTTTTTTTTTTTTTTCATCTCCCGTTTCTTACTCATGAGATCTGAGCGAGCTAATGCAGAAGTTTGCTCTTTTCAGCGAAATTCTCCACTGGAGCAGGAGTGCGACAAAGGGTTTCCAACCGGGAATATTTCGGAACGGACTGCCGGTTCAGACATTTGGCTGATAACCAAAGGAAACTTCCCGAAGACCTTCGACAGAGCGGATCAGGACATGGGTACTATCCGTATAGTCTTTTCGAATGAAGATTACTTTTCGTCTCTTGTAACTTGAATCGCTTGACTTCCTAGTGAAATTGTGACAATTCTTATGGTGTTTTGTATAGTGCGTATAGAGAGAGAGGGAGAGAGAGAGGGAGAGAGAGAGAGAGAGAGAGAGAGAGAGAGAGAGAGAGCATGTTGAAAACTGAATAAATGGTAATTTATCAGTTTCTATTTTTACGAATAAACTTTGCTCGTGTCAAAGGTAGTATTTTTATGCTAGGTTAAAATTCGACGTAAGCTGGCCACCAGTTTTATCAAATGATGTTCACAGCAGACTTATAAATGCTTTCCAGCCTTACGACTATAGATACTTCGGATATCCGCTCCTCTTATCTGAACTGGTATGTCTTTGGCTTAGTCCCAAAAAACCCAGTAGCATCTTAGGTAAGTGTGCTATTTCAACGTGGAATAGGAACATTGGCGTCCTTCTTATTTTCCTGATCTTTATACCTTATCTTACCGCGTCGGCTTGTAAGGTATTGGATTTGGCAATGTTAGTGGTAGGTAAGGCCAAATACCCTTCCTATGTGACGCTGTAACTCTGCACATTTATGTACATGTAGGAGACACACGATCTGAACCTAATGAAGACGCTGGCATCTCAACTAGCCATAATCTAATTCATAGTTTTAGCAACGTAAATAATATTTGAGTATTTTTTATGCCTCGAAGACTGATGATGAGCAACAGTGGTTCGAAACGTCTCGCAAATGAATTACTGTTGTAAGACTAACGACTGTGTGTATTCTTTTAGAGGTATCAAGACCAACGACGATATGCACGTTAATAAACAATTCCTAGCCAACTCTTTGTCGCTAAATGTTGAAAAGATGCACAATGTGCAGTTCAGAACTTGTAAGATGTTTCCTCCCAGTAGTTATACGTTTAAAATATGACAACAGGCAGACAGAAGTGGTTGACATTGTTAAAGTCTTGAGGTTACAACTTCGTTACAAATTCTTCTGAGAGGAGCATACCACAAAAACACTGAAGCGACTAAATAAATCTTTATTGGCCAAACGGATATTGCCACGCATAGCTAACATTCCTCGCGTAATTTTTTCCATAATACCGCTCAGTATTATTTTATGGGGCAACTCATCAAGCGAAGCTAAAGTTTTCCGAGTCCATAAGTTATCTCTGGGGTTCACTCAAGAATTTACTGTAGAGGTTAGTTCAAGAGCCTGGGGGTCTATATATCCCAGTATGTTTATTCCTTAGGGAAATTTTACTATAAATTATATATTTGTTGTTCAAACCAACTGTTGTTCAAAGCAACAGCTCATTTCACGGAATCAATGCTAGAAATGAGAATAACATTCGCACTGTCGAATCAACCCGGGTAGAGCAATGTCCTGTGCGATATATTATGAGTTTTTAAGTTTACGTATGTATGCTAGTATGCCAATAACGTTATTTTAAAGCGTTGATGAATGTGGAATGTTGTTCTCGCTAGTGTTTACTACGACAGCGGTTACATATTACAATGATAGACGACGCACTTTTCTATACACTCACGCAGGGTGACCGTAAAATTATGACGGTAGGCCTACGCACTTGAAAATGGCAAACTGTCGAAAATTTTGGGTAGTAATGTGAACGACAGTGTTTGTATAAGAGCCAAAGTGGAAAACGGAATTTCGATTAACACGGGCCTGTACTGCGAAGACCAGATAAAATTCAACGTGTAGTACTCTCTGTCTTGAATCGCGTTACAGCCCTTCAATGCTTCAAGTCAACATTTTGAGCATATGGTATGAAAGTCATAATAACAAACACACGAACCGTACCGGAGTTACTATTTGCTTAAAATTGGTACAGCGGTTTGCGGCGTTGTTATCTAGTTACTATTTAATCAAGTTCCGCAGATACGTCATTGAAGTGCTCTTCGAAGGTTATTTCCAGCGCTACAGGCAAATAAATCAGCATCATATTTCGACAGCTACAAACGTTGCAAAGTACTTATGTACGTCAAACCATCGCCACATAGTCCGCTATAACTTTGCGAACATTTCACCTAGTGTTATCCCGTTCTGGATAAATTTGCGGTGGCCTGTCTAAGTGATCTCTAACCAAATAAATACTTCTTGCAGTTTTACGAAATACAGCAACCAGCCACTTTTTTATGTGTTTTTGTTTAAGCTAATGCCGATGTGGCCGAGCGGTTCTAGGCGCTTCAGTCCGGAACCGCGCTGCTGCTACGGTCACAGGTTCGAGTCCTGCCTCGGGCATGGATGTGTGTGCTGTCCTTAGGTTAGTTAGGTTTAAGTAGTTTCAAGTCTAGGGGACTGATGACCTCAGATGTTAAGTCCCATAGTGCTCAGAGCTATTTGAATCATTTTAAGATAATACGCGTTTCGGGCTTTCACCCACCTTCACTTAGCGTAATACATATTTGAACGTTCAGTCAGTACATCGTTACAACATCGACAGCAGTTAATAATGCTGCAGGTGCCCTGCGCAAAATAACAATTCTGTTTAGCTACAACATTTCACGAATTGTATATTTACGATACATTGCTGTTTAGTTGTACATATGGTCTATTCCGCTTGTTGTCCGATTTTCGCGTTTATAGATGTGGCACACACAAGTTTGCAAGATAGAAGTAGAGTAACATGTATAGACTCGAAAATCGGAGAGCAGCAGGGTAGAAAGTTAAGTATAGCTAAACAGCAATACATCTAGGGTGACCAGATACAATTGTTCAAAAAGGAGGGCAAACAGCTTCAAAAATGAGGGCAAAGGAAGAAAAAAGAGGACGCATCAAACGGGTCAACTGCAGATGAGGATACAACCCGTCAGCTTTGGTCAAGTCACGTGATTGCCGGGAATCACCGGTAAAACTAGTAGTTAATTGTTACTGATGGTCAGGTGGTGGTTAACTGAGTAATATAAAAAAAATTAAAAACATTGATTGTGGTGACAGTGTGGCGTCACTTGTTTTTTTTATGTCAATAACACGGAATTGTTTACAAAGCGAAAAACGTAAGACCATTCACCTCCCTTCATTCGACGCACCGCTACCAACATCTACAATTCATGCACTAGCTGACGATATGTAAACTGCACTTTAGCCTTCCGAGTACAAATAAACTGAATGACTATGAAACAATGAAATAAAACCATGACAGTTAATCTATCGAGTTATTTCTTACATTTATTGGCCACTGAGACATACGTTCCAGCTCCACATATCTTACATTCCGCTTCAAATTCATTTCTCCCTTTCTCAAAGCCGGATATTAGCAGGAAAGGACATCAGAAAATGTATACTTTCGTTTAGGCATAGCAAATATTTTACGTAACTCACTCGGTTAAAAATTATAGTCACAAATCACACGTGCGCTACAGGAAACCAAGCCAATACAAAGCGAAGATACGAAACGAAAATTTTAAATAATCGATATTTGCATTCGCTTATAGGTAGCTCAACGATATCACCGACGATCCTGGTGCTACTAACACCGCCTTTGTGTGTGTTTGTCACGAAGGCCGTGCCAATAGTTCAAGTATTTAAGGAAAGAGCAATAGAACGGGGCGAATTGTAAATTTAACTGTATTACGCTCAACTATGCGGAAAAGCCGGACACTGAAAAAATCCGCCCGGACCCCGGACAAAGAGCTAAAAAGGAGGACATGTCCGGATTAATCCGGACGTCTGGTCACGCTAAATATATCGTAAATATCAATACGCGAAGTGGAGTAGCTAAACAGAATTGTTATTTTGCACGGGACAACTACAACATCCTTCTGTCGATGTTGTAAAGATGTACTAACAGAACACTCAAATATGTATTAAGCTAAGTGATGATGGGTGAAAGCCCGAAACGCGGATTAGCTTAAACAAAAAGTACAAGAAAGGTGGCTGCTTGTATTTCTTAAAATAGTATAATCCACAGCCACGAAACTCAACAACTGGTAAAATGGATGAATTATTGTTAAATACTTCTTGTCCAGTTTAATGGCATGGAGAAGATCGGTACCGCTGTTATATTACACTGAGCCACTACAGAAAACAGCTTCGTACCTGTTTGTAACACTCCGTCCATGGTACCGCATTTTAACTTTTAAGACGACATTCACACAGCGTTGGACGCCACATTGGAACATCTCCCACTATTAAGGATGCAGGATGCGACACTGTTGTTGATATCGAGTTTGGCAACAGAGACATATGCCTACCTGTTACGGGAGATGGCAGCAGTGAAGACTGGCGGATGTTGTGGTGAGTGGCGGGGCTGTTGTTGCACCGGCAGCGATGCAGGTGATGAGATACGGAATGACCAGGGGCAGCCGCTTCTCTGCTACTTATGGGACCAAGCGTGCGAGTAGCCAGCTGTGAGAGTAGTGGGAGTGGTGGGGAGGGTGGCGGGGAAAGGGCAACAACAGACTCAGCCACAGAATCTGGGAATGCGTTGCCGCCGGGAACCACCCCACGCTTCTCCACTGCTGTGACGCACGCACCGTCTCGAAAAGCCTGCGTAACGGGGCACCTACGCACTGTTGATTCCCCCAAAGCGTCTTTCTCGGGCGACTTCCCTGTCTCGATCGACACCGCTCATCGTAGTTTAACACGGAAATAAACACTGCGCTGCATATTTCTTCGCGGTTGTTACCTCATTGGAATCTGAGTCCCCAGAACATAAGTAAAACCCTGCCGAATATACTGGCGTACGTACAAGTATTACGGTCCGTTTGTGCTGTAACCTCTGACACCGCCGTAAAGGCCACGCAGAGAATAATCTACATCTACATCCATACTCCGCAAGCCACCTGACGGTGTGTGGCGGAGGGTACCTTGAGTACCTCTATCGGTTCTCCCTTCTATTCCAGTCTCGTATTGTTCGTGGAAAGAAGGATTCTCGGTATGCCTCCGTGTGGGCTCTGATCTCTCTGATTTTATCCTCATGGTCTCTTCGCGAGATATACGTAGGAGGGAGCAATATACTGCTTGACTCCTCGGTGAAGGTATATTCTCGAAACTTCAACAAAAGCCCGTACCGAGCTACTGAGCGTCTCTCCTGCAGAGTCTTCCACTGGAGTTTATCTATCATCTCCGTAACGCTTTCGCGATTACTAAATGATCCTGTAACGAAGCGCGCTGCTCTCCGTTGGATCTTCTCTATCTCTTCTATCAAGTCTATCTGGTACGGATCCCACACTGCTGAGCAGTATTCAAGCAGTGGGCGAACAAGCGTACTAGCGTACTGTAACCTACTTCCTTTGTTTTCGGATTGCATTTCATTATAATTCTTCCAATGAATCTCAGTCTGGCATCTGCTTTACCGACGATCAATTTTATGTGATCATTCCATTTTAAATCACTCCTAATGCGTACTCCCAGATAATTTATGGAATTAATTGCTTCCAGTTGCTGACCTGCTATATTGCAGCTAAATGGTAAGGGATCTTTCTTTCTATGTATTCGCAGCACATTACACTTGTCTACATTGAGATTCAATTGCCATTCTACACAGAGTACGCGAAAGAACTTGCCCCCCTTCTAACAGCCGTGTACCGCAAGTCTCTAGAGGAACGGAGGGTTCCAAATGATTGGAAAAGAGCACAGGTAGTCCCAGTCTTCAAGAAGGGTCGTCGAGCAGTTGCGCAAAACTATAGACCTATATCTCTGACGTCGATCTGTTGTAGAATTTTAGAACATGTTTTTTGCTCGAGTATCATGTCGTTTTTGGAAACCCAGAATCTACTATGTAGGAATCAACATGGATTCCGGAAACAGCGATCGTGTGAGACCCAACTCGCTTTATTTGTTCATGAGACACAGAAAATATTAGATACAGGCTCCCAGGTAGATGCTATTTTTCTTGACTTCCGGAAGGCGTTCGATACAGTTCCGTACTGTCGCCTGATAAACAAAGTAAGAGCCTACGGAATATCAGACCAGCTGTGTGGCTGGATTGAAGAGTTTTTAGCAAACAGAACACAGCATGTTGTTATCAATGGAGAGACGTCTACAGACGTTAAAGTAACCTCTGGCGTGCCACAGGGGAGTGTTATGGGAGCATTGCTTTTCACAATATATATAAATGACCTAGTAGATAGTGTTGGAAGTTCCATGCGGCTTTTCGCGGATGATGCTGTAGTATACAGAGAAGTTGCAGCATTAGAAAATTGTAGCGAAATGCAGGAAGATCTGGAGCGGATAGGCACTTGGTGCAGGGAGTGGCAACTGTCCCTTAACATAGACAAATGTAATGTATTGCGAATACATAGAAAGAAGGATCCTTTATTGTATGATTATATGATAGCGGAACAAACACTGGTAGCAGTTACTTCTGTAAAATATCTGGGAGTATGCGTGCGGAACGATTTGAAGTGGAATGATCATATAAAATTAATTGTTGGTAAGGCGGGTACCAGGTTGAGATTTATTGGGAGAGTGCTTAGAAAATGTAGTCCATCAACAAAGGAGGTGGCTTACAAAACTCTCGTTCGACCTATACTTGAGTATTGCTCATCAGTGTGGGATCCGTATCAGATCGGTTTGACGGAGGAGATAGAGAAGATCCAAAGAAGAGCGGCGCGTTTCGTCACAGGGTTATTTGGTAACCGTGATAGCGTTACGGAGATGTTTAGCAAACTCAAGTGGCAGACTCTGCAAGAGAGGCGCTCTGCATCGCGGTGTAGATTGCTCGCCAGGTTTCGAGAGGGTGCGTTTCTGGATGGGGTATTGAATATATTGCTTCCCCCTACTTATACCTCCCGAGGAGATCACGAATGTAAAATTAGAGAGATTAGAGCGCGCACGGAGGCTTTCAGACAGTCGTTCTTCCCGCGAACCATACGCGACTGGAACAGGAAAGGGAGATAATGACAGTGGCACGTAAAATGCCCTCCGCCACACACCTTTGGGTGGCTTGCGGAGTATAAATATAGATGTAGATGTAGATTCCCTGCACCATGCATCAATTCGCTGCAGATCCTCCTGCATTTCAGTACAATTTTCCATTGTTACAACCTCTCGATATACCACATCATCATCCGCAAAAAGCCTCAGTGAACTTCCAATGTCATCCACAAGGTCATTTGTGTATATTGTGAACAGCAACGGTCCTACGACACTCCCCTGCGGCACACCTGAAATCACTCTTACTTCGGAAGACTTCTCTCCATTGAAAATGACATTCTGCGTTCTGTTATCTAGGAACTCTTCAATCCAATCACACACTTGGTCTGATAGTCCATATGCTCTTACTTTGTTCATTAAACGACTGTGGGGAACTGTATCGAACGCCTTGCGGAAGTCAAGAAACACGGCACCTACCTGGGAAACAGTGTCTATGGCCCTCTGAGTCTCGTGGACGAATAGCGCGAGCTGGGTTTCACACGATCATCTTTTTCGAAACCCATGCTGATTCCTACAGAGTAGATTTCTAGTCTCCAGAAAAGTCATTATACTCGAACATAATACGTGTTCGAAATTTCTGCAACTAATCGACGTTAGAGATATAGGTCTATAGTTCTGCACATCTGTTCGACGTCCCTTCTTGAAAACGGGGATGACCTGTGCCCTTTCCCAATCCTTTGGAACGCTACGCTCTTCTAGAGGCCTACGGTACATCAGACTGATGATATTGGTATCGAAACGCTAAATGGCAGACAGAAGGCCGAAATACTGTATTTCGCCTACCGAAACCTTCACCGCGGAAGACTGTAATACGCTTCATCCTTTCAGTCATCGCTCGAACACCGAAACAGCGGATATTGAGATAGGTGATCAAGGAATAGAAAAGCAACTACAGCCGCTTAGGGATGAGTCGGCAGTTCACTCCTCTTAGCGCGTCCAAATGGCAGAAGTAAACAATAACCAGAAGCAAGGCTTTTTATCTATGTGCACTGTGGGTCCGGATATCTTCCTCCCTTCAGCGCTTTCTCTGCTCTGAGTGCTTGATGATGCTGTCTCTCTTAGGGCACGGAAGGTATTCTGAGGCCTGTAGTACCCGTTTTTAAGGTACGTGATTAATTTCGTTGCTCCATTTCTGATATCTTATTTATTTGCTAAAACACTGATCAGCCGACACAAACGTTGAATATTGTGTTACCGCAGCACAAAACTACGAAAAGTGACTTGGCAATGGAGGAGACAAAATACTGTCCACTGAAGATGCTTCGCCGGCCTGGTGGCCGTGCGGTTCTAGGCGCTGCAGTCCGGAACCGCGGGACTGCTACGGCCGCAGGTTCGAATCCTGCCTAGGGCATGGATGTGTGTGATGTCCTTAGGTTAGTTAGGTTTAAGTAGTTCTAAGTTCTAGGGAACTGATGACCTAAGATGTTAAGTCCCACAGTGCTCAGAGCCATTGAACCATTTTGAAGATGCTTCAAAAGAGAAAAACGCGTCTGGTCTAAATAAAACGCTTATTACAGTTACAGAAGAGGAATATATTTCAAATTCTGCTCTAAATAATACTTTTAATTCTGTCACAAAAGAATATATCTCAATATGAATAGTAAAACAGCGACTGCGGAACAGAAGATATACAAACAAAACTGATAACATGAATATTGTATGTGTGCCTTTTCATTGTTTTTAATTGCTGTGAAAAGAATATTGGAGGACAAAATTAGAAAAATCGAAAACTTGTTATGGGTATAATGAAGAGACAAAGCACTAGAAATTTCAAAAAATTACATTCAAACGAATAAAATTAATGAAGTAAGACACTTCGATATTGTTTTTAAATGAAGAAAATATTAAGCAACGAATAAGGTTCGAACTTAGCAGCTAATCACCTTCACCATTACGCTAACGCAGCTCATCTTTCAATGGGGCTCCTGGAATACTCTAAAATATCACGCAAAATACTGACAAACACTGTTGGTATGACTATGAATTACTCACGTTTCGTCGCAGTACAATAGGATATAAACAATTACCGCTGTTCTTTGTTGCGAAAAAGCGGTTCGTGAGAATGATTCAAACACCTTTCCTTGCTATCGCCTGAATTAGGAGGCTTGTTGCTTGTTTGGTTTAATTAATTAATAGAGTATGAAGCAATTGGTATAAAGAATCCAAACTTTCTATAAAAGAAAGTCTGCTATCAAGACATTGCTTTTGTTCTATTACTTTATTTATGACTGAACGTTTTAAAACTGAAGACACTTGTCCGTGCTCTGCACTGCAGTCGAGCTCTGGCAACATCGTTCTCTGTTTATTGGCTGACTGTGTTTTGTGACGTCAGATGCGCAGAACGAACCTAAACTCTGCCGTCGTCGTAAATGATGCGCACTTTAGTCACAAGATTGTCTTTCAGTATTGGCCAGAAGTACGAGGTCCGTGTAAAAAGTATCCGACCTTTGATTTTCCCGCGCAAAATAGAGACGATAGCGCGGCGCCACTGTACACAGTAAAGGAAGAGACCTATTTGCGCGTGCGTGAATTTTGTCCCCGCCTTTCAGCGTATCAGTCGCTGCCTGTCGGTCGCTGAGTGAGGTGCTATACAACGTGTTCATCGGATTACCCATTCTCTCAAGATGACTGAACGTGTTCAGCAAAGATACTGCATCAAATTTTGTCAAAAGCTTGGTGACTCTCAAAGCGAAACAATTCGTAAGATTCAGCAGATGTTTGGAGAAGATGCGATGGGAGTAACACAAATTAAGGAGAGGTTCCACCGATTCAAAAATGGCCGCACTTCAGCGGAGAGTGACCAATGTTCTAGCAGGCCCCAAACTGCTCGGAGTGCAGCTGTTGTTGAGACGGTGCAAAGTTTAATGATGGCAGATCGTCGTTTGACAGTGCGGGAGATTGCTCAAAAGGTTGGAATGAGTAAAGATTCTGCACATGCAATTTTGCGTGATGAGTTGAAAATGCACCGAGTGGCTGCGAAATTCGTGCCCAAGTTGTTGTCGCCGGAGCAAAAAGCCCTCGGTTTGGACGTTGCACAGGACCTTCTGGTCACCACCAACACTGATCCTGGGTTTCTGAACACAGTGATAACTGGAGATGGTACGACCCAGAAACAAAAAGACAGTCATCACAATGGAAGCAACCCGAGTCTCCAAGGCCGAAGAAAGTGTGACAGGTGCGAAGCAAAATCAAGGTGATACTAACTGTCTTCTTGGATGTCCATAGAATTGTGCATCACGAATATGCACCGGAAGGACAAACAGTGACAAAGGAGTACTATCAAGATGTTCTCTGGCGACTCCGTGACGCAGTTCGGCGCAAAAGACCAGACATGTGGACGGCGAAAAGCTGGCAACTGCATCACGACAACGCCCCCCCCCCCCCCCCCACACACATTTATCCCACATGACCCACAATTTTTAGGCCAAAAATGGAATTACAGCAGTTCGCCAACCTCCCTACTCTCCAGACATGGCTCCTAGGGACTTCTGGTAGTTTCCAAAATTGAAGACACCACTGAAAGGATCCAGTTTTGACAGTAGCGAGCCGGCCGTTGTGGCCGTGCGGTTCTAGGCGCTTCAGTCTGGAACCGCGTGACCGCTACGGTCGCAGGTTCGAATCCTGCCTCGGGCATGGATGTGTGTGATGTCCTTAGGTTCGTTAGGTTTAAGTAGTTCTAAGTTCTAGGGGACTGATGACCACAGATGTTAAGTCTCATAGTGCTCAGAGCCATTTTGACAGTAGAGAAGAGATAATGCGAAACACGACGACGGAGGTGAACACCATTCCAAAAGATTATTTCCCGAGGTGTTTCCAGCACTGAAAGGATCGGTGGGCTAAGTGTGTGCAAGCACAAAGGGCCTACTTTGAAGTGGGTCAGGGGCCCAACCCCGTCCGGTATTCGAAATATTTTTTCTGGCCAAACGTCGGATACTTTTTAGACAGGCTTCGTAATTTCAATTTTTAAATTATATTTCCTTCTAGTGCTTTCCAAATTGAAGTGGTAGAAAATTAGAGTAAAGTAGGAGGAAAATGGAATGAAGAGTGAATGGTTATCTCAACAAAATGGCCGCGATGCATGTAACTGAAGCGTTTTGAACAATTAGAAAAGAAAAAGATCGCCACCGAAGAGAAGAGAATAAAAGCAGAAAAAATAGTCTGAAAGAGATCTGAATAAAGCTGAACTTAAGTCAGGTGTTCCAAAATAGAATAAACAGGCAAAAGGGTGCCATGGAAAGCCAGTTAGAAAGCGGTGAAGAAAAATGGAATTTACAGAAATAATGTATCAATAGAAGAGAATGAAAAGTGCATTAAGTGTTTGGAGTCAATTGAAGAAGACTGGATGCTGTGTACCATGTGTAGAGGCTGGGAACACGTTGGATGTGTGGATGAGGATAGTATTTTGTGTTTTATTTGCGATCTCTGTACAACAGCGAGATAAATATCGGTGAATTGAGCTGAAATAGCAACAACAAGTTCCCAGGCTTATGTGTTCTATTATTATTAAATAAGTATCAGTACAATGTATCATTAACAACCAATATTACCTATCACAGGAAAGAAAATGGCCGTTACTGCAAAACACTTTCTAAAAGCCTTGTAAATGTAATTAAATGCTATAAATAACAAATAAAAATCATTATACTGAGCTACTCGTGGAACATGGCTTGAGGTAAGAGAATAGTCATCCGACTAACCACCACAATTACACCGTAAAGACAAAAAACTGAAGCCGGACGATACTTCGCGACTCTGCCATAATAATGGAAAGGCATCGGTACCGGACAAGATATCTGTCAGATTCTACAGTGACTGGACGACAGAACATGCTGCTCTACTAGCATTAGTATAGTAACGACTGGAAATAAAACGCGCAGGTCAGCCCCGTCTTAGGTCTATATCGCTGACGTCATGAATTCCGCAAACAGAGAGAGATCTTGCGACATCACCTCGCCCTGTTTCTCCTTGAGATCCAAAGCGCTTAGACAACAGCGCCCCAGTTAATGCTGTCTTCTTTGACTTCAAGAAGGCATTCGATGCAGATCCACACTGTCATTTCTTAAAAAAAAAAAATGTAAACTTTCCCAGTATCGGGCCAGATTTGTGGCTGGATTCAAGACATCCTTGCAGATAGAAATCAACACGCCACTTTTAACGGACTAAAATCGACATATGTAAAGGAACTTCAGGAATACCACAAGGAAGTGTGATGAGACCATTACTGTTTTCAAAATATATAAATGCTCTAGTGAGAATGTCGAAAGTTCCATAACTCTGTTCGCAGATGCTCCAGTTGTCAGTAAGAAGGTACCAACGCCAAACGATTAGCGAATTACAGGAAGATCTGCAGAGAATCGTGGGGTGACTGATAGTTGAAAGTGCTCGTAAATAAATTTATCGTTTGGGGCACAAATAGGCGAAGTAATCAGCTGCTGTACAATTGCACTATTTGCGACAAAACAATGGAAAAAGTGTCTTCCGTAAAATGGAGAGATCCAAAATGGAATCACCACATGTAATAAATCGCAGAAGAAGCAATTTTCCATGCTAACATGTACTGGAGGAATGTTAAGGACCGGCCTCTGTGGTCGAGCGGTTCTAGGCGCTTCAGTCCGGAACCACGCGGCTGCTGCGGCCGCGGGTTCGAATCCTGCCTCGGGCAAGGATGTGTGTGATGTCCTTAGGCTAGTTAGGTTTAAGTAGTTTTAAGTCCAGGGGAGTGATGACCTCAGATGTTAAGTCCCATAGTGCTTACAGCCATTTGAACCATTTGAATCTTAAGGAAACGTACAAGGACATGTTGAAAATTAATGCCTCCGATATTTTTATTTTGTTCTTACTCTCATTGAGGTATTATGTATCACACATTTTACTGTACATTTATATCTACACTGAAGAGTCAAAGAAATTGGTACACAGTCTAATGGCGTGCAGAACCCCCACCCCCTATCCCTCCCCGAACACGCAGAAGTGCCGCAACACGACGTAGCATTGACTCGACTAATGTCTGAAGCAGTGCTGGAGGGAACTGACACCATGAATACTGCAGGACTGTCCACAAATCCGTAAGAATACGAGGTGGTGGAGATCTCTTCTGAACACACATTGCAAGGCATCCTGGACATGCTCAATCATGTTCACGTCTGGGGAATTTGGGTGCCAACCGAAGTGTTTAAACTCATAGGAGTGCTCCTAGAGCCACTCTGTAGCAATTCCGGACGCGTGGGGTGTCGCATTGTCCTGCTGAAAATGTCGAAGTCCGTCGGAAAGCACACAGACAGGATGCTTACGTACGTGTCACCTGTCAGGCTAGGCGCCAATTGAGACGCACGTGCTGCACGTGTCGCGCGGGTCCAGCGCATATTGCGACGCGTACACGACACTTCGCACGCGGCGACTGGCGACGCTCTGCGCTGACAGAACCGAAGCGCGCGCAACCTGTTGTCTTCCTCAAAAGATTTTACAGAAACTATTCACTGAAAATATTTGATTTTTGCCTTACTTGTAGCGTTATATGTCAGCTTCGTGGCGAAGTTCCCATCGTCTCGCTAATGACCATTCTTATTGTGATGTACACATTTTAGTAAGACACTACGCAAAACTCAAAAAGGTAGCAACAAAAATTAGGGGCGCTATGATTTTGCGTTTGGTGCGTATTACACCATATGTTGCTGTGTACGAAATTTTTGTTTAGACTTGGGAGGAGGTCTCTATCTGCCTCCGATATCGAGAAAGTAGATCACATGTAGCGCGCTCACTTCCGATCTCACGCCAGCGAGATTGAAATACTCGCAACATCTCTCATATCTCCTAAACCGCTCGAGACATCGAAACGAAAGTTTGGCGAATGATAGCACACAAGGAGGAGAGTGTTTTGCCAATTCTTAAACACATGAAACTTTCTTATCTGTGGCGATATATCAGTACTTCCCTTTTTATATATTTCACTCCAGTGACTGGAATTTATTAAGAGTTATCGACAGCTAGCGCAACAAGAGCTTCCTAGTATGAAAACAAACATGAAATTTCTTTTTTTATGTTGCTGCAAACCCACACTATGAGGTTTTTCGTAAGCTATTGAGCTCTGCCATTGCCAGTTACTTGTTTAATGAGGCACTCCGTTTCGGAATTCTGTCGCAATAGCAGCTGTGAGATGAGTTTGGCAAATTACACTGTGACAAAGGAAGTACAATTAAACCAGTCACCAAGAGAAATGTAGCCAGCTGTTACTCACAAACGGTGATGTTTCTTCGAATAAGAAAAGCTTAACAACTCACACAAAAATAGATTGCCAATTCTGTTGGAATTTTGGTTGAATCCCCGTAACCCATCGTATTTTTAGCACTGAGCGACTGAAATGGAGCCGTCTGGTGTGGCCGAGCGGTTCTAGGCGCTTCAGTCTGGACCCGCGCGACCGCTACGGTCGCAAGTTCGAATCCTGCCTCGGGCATGGATGTGTGTGATGCCCTTAGGTTAGTTAGGCTTAAGTAGTTCTAAGTTCTAGGGGACTGATGACTCAGATGTTAAGTCCCATAGTGCTCAGAGCCATTTGAACTATTTGTTATTTATATCTGTATAGTTTTGTTTTGTTTTGTTTCTCTTCTGTCAAGAAAAATGCATACTTCAGTAAGTGGAGGGCGAGCTAGCCCGCATGAGCTTTGGTGCCTCATTAGTAGATGGCGGCACCCTTTGAGCCGCAGTGACTGGCAGACGCTTTAAGCGTGGGAGTTTTAGACCGCAGGTCAGGCGAACACACGCTCTGACTCTGTGGTCGGGAAAACCCAACCGTTGGCGTGAAACGTGGGAGGGTAGCTGCCATGGCCGAATTGACTGTCGAGACAAATATCAAATAAGACGAAATCTAATAAAAACTAATACCAACTAGCGACAGAGGAGCCAGCAACATGGCTGCAAGGACAAAATCAAGACAAGTAGATAGGACAAAACGTGCGCTCGATACTGAGCGTAGTTTTTATTTCATGTTAAATGTTTTACACATTAAGTGAACTGTAAAATCTAATTTCTCGACAACACTTTAAGCGATTTTTACGAATGAAGTGTTTACGGATTGGTCTCATTGAGAACTACTGCGCTATTATTGTAGAATTTTTTTTTATAAAGATTACCTAATTTGAATTACACGCCGAAATGTACATTCCGAGCATGAAAACCTAAATTTTCGCGTTGATATGAGACACTGAAATTCGCGACAGCATTACTAAGGAAACATAATTAGAGACGTATAAGTGTACATAGCTTTAAATGTTTAGATTTATTAGTAACATTACAACGCAAAGTACCGTTTACTTGGACACCGTCATTATTTGTGAATAAACTATATAAGCTACAGAAAAACTAAGAGCAGAAAGAGAGAGCTGATGAAATGCACGTGCAAATTCATATATGATACATCTATATAACAATGTGGTATCACATATCGACACCACCTCACGGGCGTCATTACGTTGGTTATGAAATTTCAAGTGCGTTCGACTTCAATAGCGCTCACGCGGGACCTGGCGATACCATTGGTGCGCGTCCGCTGATACACACCTCCTGCAGCTGTGTACTTGGAGCGCCCTGTTACGTCGTAATACAATGAAGAGCCAAAGAAACTGGTACACCATCCTAATAACGTGTAGGGCCTCGGTGAGCACACAGAAGTGCCGCAACACGGCGTGGCATGGACTCGACTGATGTCTAAATTAGTGCTGAAGGGAACTGACACCATGAATCCTGCAGGGCTGCCCATAAATCACTAAGATTACGAGGGGGTGGAGATTTCTTCTGAACAGCACATTGCAAGGCGTCCCAGATATGCTCAATAATGTTCATGGCTGGGGAGTTTGGTGGCCCGCGGAAGTGTTTAGCCTCAGAAGAATGTACCTGGAGCCACTCTGTAGCATTTCTGGACGTGTGTGGTGTCGCATTGTCCTGCTGGAATTACCCCAAGTCCGTCGCAATACACAATGGACATGAATGGATGCAGGTGATCAGACAGGATGCTTACGTACGTGTCACCAGTCAGTCGTATCTAGACGTATCAGGGGTCCCATATCACTCCAAATGCACGCGCCCCCCGCCATTACAAAACCTCCAACAGCTTGACATGCAGGGTCCATGGATTCATGACGTTGTCTCCATGCCCGTACACTCCCATCCGCTCGATACAATTTGAAACAAGACTCGTCCGACCAGGAAAAATGTTACCAGTCAACAGCCCAAGCTAGAGGTAAAGCTTCGTGTCATGGTACACGAGTGGTGTTTCTTTGAATGACTCGCACACTGACACTTGCTGTTGGCAAAAGCACTCCGTCTTCAGGCCACGAGTGGCCTACCGGGGCCATCGTGACCGCCGTGTCATCGTCAGTGGAGGATGCGGATAGGAGGGGCGTGGGGTCAGCACACCACTCTCCCGGTCGTTATGATGGTATTCTTGACCGATGCCGCTACTATCCGGTCGAGTAGCTCCACAATTGGCATCACGAGGCTGAGTGCACCCCTAAAAATGGCAACAGCGCATGGCGGCTGGATGGTCACCCATCCAAGTGCCGGCCACGCCCAACAGCGCTTAACTTCGGTGATCTCACGGGAACCGGTGTATCCACTGCGGCAAGGCCATTACCACTTGTTGTTGGTCCAGCATTGAAATATGCAGCAATTTGCGGAATGGTTGCACTTCTGTCACGTTGAACGATTCTCTTCAGTCGCCGTTGGTCCCGTTCTTGCAGGATCTTTTTCAAGCCGCAACAATGTCGGAGATTTGATCTTTTACCGGATTCCTGATATTCACTGTACATTCGTGAAATTGTCTTAACGGGAAAATCCCTTCTCACCACTACCTCGGAGATGCTATGTCCCATCACTCGTCTGCCGACTATAACACCACGTTCAAACTCATTTAAATCTTTATAACCTGCAATTGTGGCAGCAGTAACCGATCTAACAACTGCGCCAGACACTTGTCGTCTTATATCGGCGTCGGCGTTTCCAACAGAGAAAAATTCATTTCGCTAAACTGAAGTTAAAATTCCGCTAAATGCTTATTATTGTTATTTATCCACCTAAAAACGAAATTTCATCGCACTGATAACTTACAAAGAAATTTTTTGTCATCGTCATGGCATTTTATTATTAGTATTATTATTTATTATTATTACTAAAAGGAAGTTTACTAATTTCAGATTCCACTCACCACATTAATGTATTTCAAGCCACAGTATTTCATTTTCCTCCTTATCCTGCAGTAGATTGTCTTCCGTGTCCACTGCTGAAGCACTGGGACCGAGTGAAGATATCCCTGGGGCCTATGCTCTCATGGTGTCGATTTCTTGGAGAACATTCTCTGGGACCTCGTAGTCGTGACAGCACTTACCAACACGATTAAGGCCAGCTGTTGCTGTAATTATTGCGTTCACCATAATAGTAGTTAGTCTGCTCCGGAGAGACGTTTTTATCAAATTTAGTTGGCTAAAGGCCCTTTCCACCTCTGCATTGGACCACGGTAAAACTAAAAGCATAATAGCCAGATCTGAGAGTTCTCGGAAAGTATTTAAGCCGCTGGCATCTCTGTATATTCTAATTTCACGTATTGTTGATTTGTTTCCATTGAACAGAAGTTGGCTTCGACCACAGAAAATCAATTTTTGTTACTGTACTGTCTGACCAGCACATTTCTATAGCCAGCGATAGTATTGGTTCTTTTATCACTCTCAAGCATTCTCTTGGAGCAATTAAGGATACTTTTTGTAACACTTTTACATTTTGGGGCACACGGCGTTGCAGCTCAGAAGCAAGGGAAACAAGAAAATGTTCACATCTTTCCTTTATGGCATTCTCAACCTCATATGAAATTTTGTTGAAAGTATTCATATCCTGCAGTAAGACTGCGACTTCATGTCCTAAGTATATCGCGACTTATATCTGCGAAAATTGCTGCTAAAAGGCCGCCTCTACATCTTGGTACAACAGTTCTCCTTACGACCCCACTCATTAGTAAAACAACATCGTTTAGGAGCCATGATTGGTCTGCGGAATTTGACTGAAATTCCTTATTTACCAATTGACATTCTTCCAAATAATGTTTCAGGAAAGTAAGATAAATTTTGTTTACGTCATCGCTGTACATATTATGAAGGAATTGGCTGTATAGCACTTATACTGAAGCGCTGCTATCTCAAAGTGGGTTTTTAGATCAAGCCACTGAGACAAAGCACGAGAAACAGCCTCTAAAATAGACATCCGACGTTCATTGCACTTCTGAACTATTTTCAGTGGATTAACTCCGTCATTTATTGCACTAAATGACTTTCTTTAAGCAATATGACGAATGAAGACTTGGAAAACCAAGAATACGTTTCTGACAACAAAAATTCCAAATTCTGGGGCAAAGTTTCAGCTGCACGGAATGGCAGATACAAGGAATTAAGACAAGATGAGGAACTTCTCTGTTCAAATTCTGATACACACCATTATTAATGCCTACCATAAATGGTGCACTGTCGATACCCAAACCGCGCATTAAATGAATGTTGAAGCCATACTCATTAAGAAAAGATTTCAAACCAATGGTTACTGCCACTGCGTAGCCTTTCCCTAACTCTGCTATTCCCAAGAATGTGGAACCAATGCGACCTTGTGCCTGAGAAAAGTATATCACACCCAGCTAACAATTTACTGGCACTAATGTCTGTAGATACATCCAAAAGTACACTGAAATATCCGTCTCTTATGTCCTTCTTCAGACTGGCCATGAAATGTGCGTAAAGAATGTTTTTAATCACCCCACTCCACTTGTTTCTATGCAAACGCATCTTAGACATGGTCAGCATCTATAAAACACCTTTTTGAAACGTTGCTGAGGTGATCCACAGATCTTATTGCGGAATGGTTAGCCACAAACAAACATAATGCAGCTTCTGCAACAGAAACTTCATTGGACTGCCTAACTACATGTGCATCTAGTTTCAACTGCCCCTGTGAAGAAAAGGGTGCCGAAGCTTTTACATGGGTTTTGCTTCTTGAGGGATTCAACAAAACCGGCAGACGCGAATTTAAATTGCACTGATAAAATCGACATCGCACACTAGAAGGATCGGCGGGGATCTCACCCAGTCTTTCAATTTTTATTTGCTAAGCCACTACTTTCTAAACTTTTGAGTGTATTTTTTGTCCTTTTGCTTCGACATTTTTATAAGACAACTAATAAAAAAGTACAGAAAATCACTGATTGCAATGTAATTAACTGCACTACAGACATTGACAATTCAACACTATGCACTGTACCGACTTCGGGCCACGGTTAACTTGTAACTGCAATGCTAAAAGCAAAGAACTAAGACTGGAAAGGATTGTTCTGTTGTGTTGAGGCAGGGGAAACGCTATATCGAAATCTGATAATTAAGAATTAGCTGGAGCCATATTGTTGCCAGCTTAGGATTTTTTACGCTAAATGTAATTTAGAATAGTATATTGGAAAGACTGAATTAAACGAAAAAATATTGTTGTAGACATCAATCCAAAAATCCGTTAAAAAATCCGTCGACCGCTAAATGCAACATTTAACACGCTGACAGTGTGTAAAATCCGTCAAATTTAGCGGAAATTCCGCTAACTTGGCAACACTGATCGGCGTTGTCGACCGCAGCGCCGTATTCTGCTTGTTAACATATCTCTGTATTTGAATAAACATGCCAGTTTCTATGGTGCTTCAATGTATATGATTGTTGGCTGCAGCCGCTTACCCCACTTGCAGTTAGAGCCACTACATTATGGCACCTTCGTTCGTTCTTCATTCACGTTCACATTGTGATAACTGGACTCTGTTTCTTGCTGCACTATTTGACATGAGTCTTCGTACGTTTGGAGAAATACAAGTTAAGTAAATCTTCTGTTTGCTGTGTTACTTGTTCACTAATCTAGTCATACTCAACAACATTAAATTTATAGTTTTTAATTATGCTTCGGAAGTCAGAAGTGTGTGAGCCTGACTCACATCAATGGAAGGATTTAAATAGCGGCGGCCATTTTTCGCGGGGCTCTTTACATATGCGCGGCAGTAGGTCACATTCCGGGTGAGTGGAAATATTTCCAAGTATTGAGTCGTGGAATTTTTATATTTGCGCACGTCGATAGTGAACACGCTGAGATATTTTCAAGTTGGAGACTCAGAACGATTCGCATCAGGTGAACTGGTTGAGTCGTAGATAGCAAAATGCTCTAAAACCTTTTCAACCTTAGTATTTCGCGTTAGGCTATCTAGTCTGAACTTCAAAAACTTCAGTGCAGTTCAGTTATTTCTGGGGTTATATGCATTCAGAGTAGTTGTGCCACTTTAACGTTAGACTTATGCTAAAGGAACTTTTTACACGAACGTGACGTATTGTTCCGTTTCATTGAAGCCCTCTCTCAGACGATAATTATTTCAGTGATGAACTATTTATTAACTGTGGTGTTACTCTATTGGAAATAAACTCAGTTGTGGTAAAATTTAAAACGCTGTGAGTAGTGAACATTACTTTTAACGAAAATACCTGCTTGCATTTATTTGGACTTGTAATTGATTTTTTTAGGGATAACGTGACGGATGCATTGTTTGGCCCCTAGACTGTAGCATAGCTAATACTTAAAAATCCAACCACACCTTCAGAGGCGCTATAAACAGTGATTTTCTCATATACAATTTATTATTCATGCTCTTGCAGATGGGAACTCGTGACCTATAAGTTTATTGAACAATATTTTGTGAAATTAACAGGAAAGTCGCAGCTATAACTTCTTCGTTTATTATCCATCAAGTCTCATATGCTGGTCTCCTTCGAGAGCAGTTGTCTGGCTCATTTATTACTATCCATCAACTCTACACACTTCACATGAGACCAGACAAAAAGCGAAAGCTATAGGAGTGAAAGAGCAACAGAAAAACCTGTCGCAAACATAAGATATTTTATCTGTGCAGTGTAAAAACTCAATGCCATCCATGAAGCCACTTATATCCCATACATGCACCTTCTACACCATAGAGCTTTTCACAAAATAGTCACATATCCCTAACAAGCATGGCTGTCGTCTTCTCGTCTTGCCAGTATTAGACATTTTACTTCTAGTCTGCTTTTGTTTGTGCACATAAAATATACTGGACAGAGAAACTCCGGCAAACTGACAAGGTAATGATCCAATCTGCCATGTCAAAACATGCCCTGAAATTTTTTATGCACCGAAAGCGAGACCCTGTTAAATTTTGGCTGCGAAGAATAAATAAATAAAAAAATAAAATAAAATATTAATTATTGTATACGTATGATAGTGATTGATTGTAATTAATATTTGCTTTTCTGGAACGTTGACGTTTAATTATTGGGCATCAGACGCTTGGCAATGGCTTTTTCGTAAATGCAATGTTATTCGTAGTTGACCGTGAAATAAGACTCAAATAATCGGACTTCGTATTTAAATCGTTTCCAAAGACTGCTGCGGTAGGTGCGGACTCAAAATCTCAATATTAGAATAATTTGCCAGCCATTCAATACGTCGTACAGAGGTGACTGTCTACTAAACATAAAAAAGTTTACACAGTTAGTTAAATCAGATATAGTCAACGAATAAGCCTACAGTTAAATAATTCAACTTACTTTCATAAATATAGAATCTTTACAGGGTGCCTAGTGATATTGCAACTCGCAGTGTTCTTATATAACATCAAATATGGCGGTGTGCCAGTTAATAAAATATACGTGCTTCCCGCACCAGTTATTGTACATGATCTACTTCTTCTTAATGAAACATAAGAGTGTCGTAATTGTATTTTGTTTTATCAGCGGCACTGCGCTGCAGTTCTGTGCCATAGGCTTTATTTATTTGTCAGAGATTAATTATTTAATTAAGATTTCACGTTTCCGAGGAAACTCACGCACGGCATGCAAATGTTCCTTTATAAGACACACTGCAATTTTTTTTTTTTTATGTTGCAAAACCAGATCCATGGCTCGCTACACGGCTGTAGAAACGTACACTCCTACCGAAACTGTATTGAACTGCTTTGTAAAATCTGACGGTGGGTTGTATAAATGAAGGAAACGCTTATACGAAGTAATAAATACGCGCCAAAGTGAAACCACAAAAATGTGAAACAAAAACTATACGAAAGATTTATTGTACAGGGCGGCCACCAAGTACTGTTACCCCCATAAATAACCAACATAAACTCCTAAAACTTGAATATATAACATGAATAACACTTCTTCATGCTTGCTTCAAGTCATTGATCTGGTTAAGTACATTCAAGGAATCGTACAACATAGCAAGTGGCAAAACAACGAAGTTTACTTCAAGTAAAAGTATAGATGAGATGCCATTAAATCGTAGATGACGTGAAGACGAATCTTGCTGTTATCCCCACATCTGCTGCGTCTAATGACGATGAGACAAGTTTCGTGAAAGAACCGGGAGCAAACCGCACTTTATCATTTCGAGGCGAAAAAAGACAGAATCTGTTGCGCAAGCGATTGATGCTATCTATGACTGTTCATATACAACAATGACAGTGATAAGTATGAGTGGATTACTATTTCTGGAGCTTTATCTATCTTCAGGGGTCTCAGGTCATATGGAAAAACAGGAAAGAATTATTAACATTTCGTTCGAAACGGCTTGCAATCAGTTGCAGATATCAATTTATTGCTTTTGATGGATCTTGGCCTCGACATAACGGTACCTCTGTCTTTCAGGAGGACAACGGAAAGACAGTTGGTATAATTCTAGCCGGCCGAAGTGGCCGTGCGGTTCTAGGCGCTACAGTCTGGAACCGCGCGACCGCTACGGGCGCAGGTTCGAATCCTGCCTCGGGCATGGATGTGTGTGATGTCCTTAGGCTAGTTAGGTTTAAGTAGTTCTAGAGGACTGATTACCTCAGAAGTTAAGTCCCAAAGTGCTCAGAGCCATTTGAACCATTTTTGATATAATTCTAATTCCACGCGGAACAACCAATGTAAATCTCGATAAAGAATTTTTTGACTGTAGAAAGTATTTTTAATGAAATTGTTGGACAATATAATTCGATAGCTGCGTGTCATTTGATATTTATCAGTAGAGCAATATACTTAAATTTCAGCCATTTGTGCATCATTAGTTTGCATCGGCAGATTTTACGAACTCTTTTAAGTATGATAGCTAAGGAGTGCATAAGGCAGAGCAACGGCCAGGACCATTTCTTACCCCAATGCAATTCCAAGTAAAACGTGCCTGAAAACAATAGGTTTTCTTTCGTCAGGTGCGCCAAGTGTAAGGGAAATGTTTGTTTTCATCATTCAAATGACCATTCGCTTTATTGTGACAACTATGGGGAATAAACCAGGAACTGTGTCATTGTTACTAAAAGATACGAATTCACAACTTAACATACAGGGTGGCGCACGAAATGTGTTACCAATTGTTTCTTTCACAATTTACGATGCACATTACATATCCCGCTGGGATCTGTACAGCAGTACCAGCAGAGCTTGGAAAAACAAATGAGTTACGATATGACGTGTAATTCACGATACTGCCGCTAGGAGCAATGGCTGACAATGGAAGACTGACGACACAGCAACGATCGGCAATTGTGTTACTTTTTCATGAAACGAAAAGCCTAGTTGTGACTCAGAGGCGTTTTCGACAGTTTAACACACACGATGCTCCCTTGCAAGAAGATCATCCACAGATTGTACGATAAATTTGTACAGGAAGGAACAGTATTGAAAGCGAAGCGACCTCGGCGTAAAGCCTGTTCGCCGGAGAATATTGAAGCGGTACAAGTTGCTGTACAGAGAAGTCCCGGGAAATCGTGCAGAAAGGCAGCAGTGCAACTGGGAATATCCAGACGCTCCGTTCAATGCATTCTTAAAAGTGACCTCCATATGTACCCACACAAGATGATCTGTGCACAGAAGCTCACTGAAGAACGCAAGCAGCAGAGACTATTGTTTGCTCAGTGGACGGAGGATAGGGAAGAAACTCTCAACAACGTTTGGTTTTCAGACGAGGCGCATTTTCATTTAGACGGTGGGATTAACAAACAAAATGTGCGCTTTTCGGCCACTGAAAACCCACAAGTGCTTCATGAACGACAACATTATGCTCCGAGGATTACAGCGTGGGCAGCAATTTCCAGTCACGGACTTACTGGACCCTTTTTCTTTGAAGAAACTGTGAACAGCGAGCGTTATTTGAGCATGCTTCGCAGTAGCTTCATTCCACAGCTTCTTGCTACTGCCTTGCCCATCAACACGCAGTGGTTCATGCAAGATGGAGCAAGGCCACATACTGCAAACACTGTGTTGGAGTTTCTACACGAGCATTTCGACATGCGGATCATTTCACTCAGGTTTCCAGGTCGCTTCAATGACGGACAAAATTTGCCCCCCAATAGTCCAGACCTCATCCATGTGACTTTTTTGTTTGGGGGTACCTAAAGGAAAAAATTTTCCCGAAACGTCCACGTGATTTAATGGAGCTCAGAAGACTTATTCTTCAAGATTACAGTGAAATTACGGAAGACATGTGCCGTTGGGTAATCACTAACTTCAGTGTTCGTTTGAAGGAAGTTAGGAAACGGAATGGTGGACATATTGAGCATGTGCTGAGTTAGAACAAATCTCCATCGACGGCGCTTCATTGTAGTATATGTTCCTTTCAGATTGTATTGACAATAAAGTTTGTATTAAAAAACAAAATGGTAACACATTTCGTGCGCCACCCTGTATGAGCAGTGTTACAGGAGAGCAAAGAATGCTGATGAATACCGTCGCATTATGTACAGTGATGAACTGTGGTTCTTTACTATCCCCGATGACCATCGCCGGCGAGTATGGCAACAACATGTGGCATGTCCCATTCTTATAATGTTTTGGAGAGAGGGGAGTCGTCGGTGACGACTTCCAGGTCGCGGCTGGTTATTGAGGAAACTCTGACGTCACAATGGTACGTCACTGGTATCCTGCGTCCTCATGTGTCACCTCTCATGCGACATTTTTCAACAGGATAGTACACGTCCACACATGGCACTTGTCTCCATGAATTGTCTGCGTGATGTTTAGGTACCTCCTCGGTCAGCAATATCCCCAGATGTATCCTCGACAGAACATGTGGGAAACCAGCTTAATAGTCAACTCCTTCCTAGTGTCAGTACCCAGGATATTGAGGATCAGATAGAGCAGTTGTGGTCCACCTTGCCTCAGGTGATGATATAGCAGCTTTATGACACACTTCTCAACCGAATCAGTATATGCATCGAGGTGCTAGAGGGTGCAGCATCACACTAATGAATGGGCTCAAACTCCCAAGTTCTTTGTAAATTTGACTCGACTTTGTAATCACTGAAATAACATCACATAGTTCTCAGCTCGTGAAGTTTGACTTGGTTTCCTCTTCTGGGTGCTTCACTTTGTTATGTCGGGCAGTGCAGATGACAATGTATGTTGTTGTGGTCTTCAGTCCTGAGACTGGTTTGATGCAGCTCTCCATGCTACCCTATCCTGTGCAAGCTTCTTCATCTCCCAGAACTTACTGCAACCTACATCCTTCTGAATCTGTTTAGTGTATTCCTCTCTTGGTCTCCCTCTACGATTTTTACCCTCCACACCGCCCTCCAATACTAAATTGGTGATCCCTTGATGCCTCAGAATATGCCCTACCAACTGATCCCTTCTTCTAGTCAAGTTGTGCCACAAACTCTTCTCCCCAATTCTATTCAATACCTCCTCATTAGTTACGTGATATACCCATCTAATCTTAAGCATTCTTCTGTAGCACCACATTTCGAAAGCTTCTATTCTCTTCTTGTTCAAACTATTTATCGTCCATGTTGCGCTTCCATGCATGGCTACACTCCATACAAATACTTTCAGAAACAACTTCCTGACACTTAAATCCGTACTCGATGTTAACGAATTTCTCTTCTTCATAAACGCTTTCCTTGCCATTGCCAGTCTACATTTTATATCTTCTCTACTTCGACCATCATCAGTTATTTTGCTCCTCAAATAGCAAAACTCCTTTATTACTTTAAGTGTCTCGTTTCCTAATCTAATTCCCTCAGCATCACCCGACTTAATTCGACTACATTCCATTATCCTCGTTTTGCTTTTGTTGATGTTCATCTTATATCCATCTTTCAAGACACTGTTCACTGCTCTTCCAACTGCTCTTCCAAGTCCAACCTCAAAGTTTTTATTTCTTCTCCATGGATTTTAATACCTACTCCGAACTTTTCTTTTGTTTCCTTCACTGCTTCCTCAATATACAGATTGAATAACATCAGGGAGAGGTTACAACCCTGTCTCACTCTCTTCCCAACCTCTGCTTCCCTTTCATGCCCTTCGACTCTTATAACTGCCATCTGGTTTCTGTACAATTGTAAATAGCCTTTCGCTCCCTGTATTTTACCCTTGCCACCTTTAGAATTTGAAAGAGAGTATTCGAGTCAACATTGTCAAAAGCTTTCTCTAAGTCTACAAATGCTAGAAACGTTGGTTTGCCTGTCCTTAATCTTTCTTCTAAGATAAGTCGTAAGGTCAGTATTGCCTCACGTGTTCCAATATTTCTACGGAATCCAAACTGATCTTCCCTGACGTCGGCTTCTACCAGTATTTACATTCGTCTGTAAAGAATTCGCGTTAGTATTTTGCAGCTGTGACATATTAAACTGATAGTTCGGTAATTTACACATCCGTCAACACCTGCTTTCTTTGGGATTGGAATTATTATATTCTTCTTGAATCTGAGGGTATTTCGCCTGTCTCATACATCTTGCTCACCAGATGGTAGAGGTTTGTCAGGACTGGCTCTCCCAAGGCCGTCAGTAGTTCTAATGGAATGTTGTCTACTCCCGGGGCCTTGTTTCAACTCAGGTCTTTCAGTGCTCTGTCAAACTCTTCACGCAGTATCGTATCTCCCATTTCATCTTCATCTACATCCACTTCCATTTCCATAATATTGTCCTCAAGTACATCGCCCTTGTATATATACAGTGTCTTCAAAAATCGAATCAAGAAAAATTAGTCCAGTAAACATAGGTCCAGAGACAAATACTTTCCAAGATAAACACGGGTTTACAGGAAGGTCTGCGTGACGCTTTGGTGCGGATTTAGCACAGAGGTTGCATTGACGCTCCGTCAGATATGGCGACAATTATGATGTTCTACTCACAGTACTCTACCTACCGTTAGGTGGTTTGCAGTCAGTTGTGTAGTTCGAGTCGTGCTGTAAGCTGTGTTAGTTTTCGTCGTGTTTGTGTGCCTTATTGTACAGTACTGTCAACCCTGGGTATGTATCATGATGCTTTTTACCTTCTTTCAAACGCGGATTCGCTTAAGTGTTTACTGTTATTGCGCTACTTGAACGTACAAATTGTGTAGGACATTTGCATTTTACCTTTTCCACCACTTGTTAGCAATGGAGAAGTGAAATGGGGAATATGATAATCTGCTATGATTTAGCAAATGGACGTAGCCTATGAGCCAGTGCCCTCTACGCTGAAAAATATCCACAGCGCAGGGTACCCTCTGATAAGCTGTTCGGCAGAATTTTCCAGCGTTTGAGGGACACACGTACCCTTGCACCTCGGAAGACTTGACAGTGGAAGGCCCTGCACAGAACTCACTCTTGACATGGAGGAGCGTGTGCTACGCTCGGTGGAAGAAACCTCTGAGATTAGCGTGCGGCTATTAGCAGCAGCAGAAGACGTGTCTCACTCTCTTATCTGGAGAGTACTTCCTGAACAATTCCTGTACCCACATCATCTACAGCGCGTTCACGATCAGCATGGCAGACGGCGGTTCTGTTCACATCTAAGATTTTATTTGCCGATAATGCAGGGTTCACAAGAGGTGTTACGAATTTTCATAACCAGCATGTGTGGAGAGATGCCAATCCCCCGGCAATTCAGGAAAGAGGGCATCAACATCGATTCTCAAAAGTATTGGCAGGCGTACTTGACTATAGATTATTAGGGCCATACGTGCTACCACAAAGGTTAACTAGGGCATATTAGCTGGACTTTCTCATTAATGTTAGGCGGGTTATGGAGCCCCTCAGGAAAATAGCGGGTAGGTCGGGGAAGAATGCCAGTGTGCACTCGGTGTGCTTGCCGGGGGGTCTCGTCCGTAATGTGGAGGAGGCCCTTCCGGCAGCTATTGAACGCACTGGGTGTGACCGGCTGCAGATAGTAGCACATGTCGGAACGAATGACGCCTGCCGCTTGGGTTCTGAGGCCATCCTTGGTTCCTTCCGGCGGCTGGCTGATTTGGTGAAGACAACCAGCATCGCACGCGGAGTGCAAGCTGAGCTTAATATCTGCAGCATAGTGCCCAGAGTCGATCGCGGTCCTCTGGTTTGGAGCCGTGTGGAGAGTCTAAACCAGAGGCTCAGACGACTCTGCGACTATAATGGTTGCAAATTCATCGACCTCCGTTATTGGGTGGAGAACTGTAGGGCCCCCCTAGACAGGTCTGGCGTGCACTACACACCGGAAGCAGCTACTAGGGTAGCAGAGTACGTGTGGCGTGCACACGGGGGTTTTTTAGGTTAGAGGGACCCCCCCTTGGGCGAAACGATAAAATACCTGACGGCTTACCAGAGAGGACATTATCATCGTTGATAAAGAACGTCCGTCCTCAGAGACCAAAAACAGGAAAAGGTAACGTAATATTGGTAAACTGCAGGAGTATCCAGGGCAAGGTTCCTGAATTAGTATCTCTTATTGAAGGAAATAGTGCGCATATAGTATTAGGAACGGAAAGTTGGTTAAAACCGGAAGTGAACAGTAACGAAATCCTAGACACAGAATGGAATATATACCGCAAGGATAGGATAAACGCCAATGGTGGAGGAGTATTTATAGCAGTAAAGAATTCAATAATATCCAGTGAAGTTATTAGCGAATGCGAATGTGAAATAATCTGGGTTAAGTTAAGTATCAAAGGTGGGTCAGATATGATAGTCGGATGCTTCTATAGACCACCTGCATCAGCAACCGTAGTAGTTGAGCGCCTCAGAGAGAACCTGCAGAACGTCGTGAAGAAGTTTCGTGATCATACTATTGTAATAGGGGGAGACTTCAATCTACCAGGTATAGAATGGGATAGTCACACAATCAGAACTGGAGCCAGGGACAGAGACTCTTGTGACATTATCCTGACTGCCTTGTCCGAGAATTACTTCGAGCAGATAGTTAGAGAACCAACTCGTGAAGCTAACGTTTTAGACCTCATAGCAACAAATAGACCGGAACTTTTCGACTCTGTGAATGTAGAAGAGGGTATCAGTGATCATAAGTCAGTGGTTGCATCAATGACTACAAGTGTAATAAGAAATGCCAAGAAAGGAAGGAAAATATATTTGCTTAACAAGAGTGATAGGGCACAAATCGCAGAATATCTGAGTGACCACCATCAAACGTTCATTTCTGAGGAAGAGGATGTGGAACAAAAATGGAAAAAATTCAGAAACATCGTCCAGTACGCCTTAGATAAGTTCGTACCGACTAAGGTCCAAAGCGAGGGGAAAGATCCACCGTGGTATAACAATCATGTACGAAAGGTACTACGGAAACAAAGAAAGCTTCATCATAGGTTTAAGAGTAGTCGAATCATAGCTGATAAGGAAAAGCTGAACGAAGCGAAAAAGAGCGTAAAGAGAGCAATGAGAGAAGCATTCAACGAATTCGAACATAAAACATTGGCAAACAATCTAAACAAGAACCCTAAAAAGTTTTGGTCATATGTAAAATCGGTAAGCGGATCTAAATCCCCTATTCAGTCACTCGTTGACCACGATGGCACCGAAACAGAGGACGACCGAAGAAAGGCAGAAATACTGAATTCAGTGTTCCGAAACTGTTTCACTGCGGAAAATCGTAACACGGTCCCTGACTTCAGCCGTCGCACGGACGCCAAAATGGAAAATATTGAAATAAACGATATCGGAATTGAAAAACAACTGCTATCACTTAGTAGCGGAAAAGCATCCGGACCAGACGAGATACCCTTAAGATTCTACAGTGATTATGCTAAAGAACTTGCCCCCTTTCTATCAGCAATTTATCGTAGATCGCTGGAAGAACGTAAAGTACCTAGCGACTGGAAGAAAGCGCAGGTCGTTCCCATTTTCAAGAAGGGTCATAAATCAGATGCGAATAATTATAGGCCTATTTCGCTTACGTCAATCTGTTGTAGAATAATGGAACATGTTTTGTGTTCTCGTATTATGACGTTCTTAGATAATACAAATCTCCTTCATCATAACCAACATGGATTCCGCAAACAGAGATCATGTGAAACTCAGCTCGCCCTATTTGCCCAAGAAATTCACAGTGCCGTAGACACTGGCGAGCAGATTGATGCCGTATTCCTGGACTTCAGGTAGGCATTTGATACGGTTCCGCACTTACGTTTAGTGAAAAAAATACGAGCTTACGGAATATCGGACCAGGTTTGTGATTGGATTCAGGATTTCCTAGAAGAAAGAACACAACATGTCATTCTTAACGGTTCAAAATCTGCAGATGTAGAGGTAATTTCGGGAGTACCGCAGGGAAGCGTGATAGGACCTTTATTGTTTACAATATACATAAATGACTTAGTTGACAACATCGGTAGCTCCGTGAGGCTATTTGCAGATGACACGGTTGTCTACAAGAAAGTAGCAACATCAGAAGACTCGTACGTACTCCAGGAGGACCTGCAGAGGATTAATGCATGGTGCGACAGCTGACAGCTTTCCCTAAACGTAGATAAATGTAATATAATGCGCATACATAGGGGCAGAAATCCATTCCAGAACGATTATGCCATAGGTGGTAAATCATTGGAAGCGGTAACGACCGTAAAATACTTAGGAGTTACTATCCGGAGCGATCTGAAGTGGAATGATCACATAAAACAAATAGTGGGAAAAGCAGGCGCCAGGTTGAGATTCATAGGAAGAATTCTAAGAAAATGTGACTCATCGACGAAAGAAGTAGCTTACAAAACGCTTGTTCGTCCGATTCTTGAGTATTGCTCATCAGTATGGGACCCTTACCAGGTTGGATTAATAGAAGAGATAGACATGATCCAGCGAAAAGCAGCGCGATTCGTCATGGGGACATTTAGTCAGCGCGAGAGCGTTACGGAGATGCTGAACAAGCTCCAGTGGCGGACACTTCAAGAAAGGCGTTACGCAATACGGAGAGGTTTATTATCGAAATTACGAGAGAGCACATTCCGGGAAGAGACGGGCAACATATTACTACCGCCCACATATATCTCGCGTAATGATCACAACGAAAAGATCCGAGAAATTAGAGCAAATACGGAGACTTACAAGCAGTCGTTCTTCCCACGCACAATTCGTGAATGGAACAGGGAAGGGGGGATCAGATAGTGGTACAATAAGTACCCTCCGCCACACACCGTAAGGTGGCTCGCGGAGTATAGATGTAGATGTAGATGTAGATGTATTGCCTACCTTGCTGGAGGCTGTTCCATTGCAGCAACGAATACAAATGTGGTTCATGCATGATGCATGTGCGCGAACATCTGACGCAAGCGTTTTAGGACCGCTGCATTGGGGAAGGGGTGTGGGAGGCAGTGGCAGGAGAGGTGGGCAAACCATGGTCTGCTCGTTCCCCAGACCTCATTCGCCTAGACTCTTGGTTATGGGGGCACTTGGGGTAATTGGTCTACGCCATGCCTGTAAACAATGTGTGAACCCTAGAGTCGCGTCTTCAAAGCTTGCCAGAAGGTACAACAATCACCGGGAATTCTTCAAACGGCGAGTCACGCCTTACGCCGGAGGACAGAAGGATGAACTGCCATGAATGGACGCCACCTTGAACACCTCCTGTAAACACATGTTTATCCCAGAAAGTATTATTTTCGGACCCATGTTTACTGGACTTATATTTCTTGTGTCAATGAGTACTACCATCTCTCAAATTATTCGACACTTTTTTTTTAACACTCTGTACAGCGCCTTATTATTTTTCTCTTTGTATCTTGTTTTCCTTCCATGTACCAAATAACATCCAGAAAATTTTCTTTTCCGGTGGAACTGATTTTTTCGCTGTTGAAAAAACTGTCGTCCGAACCACTTATCTCTGCACCAGCATTGCACTCTGTCGTCAGATCTGCCACAGTTGCCGTCTGCCATGCCTCGCAGAGAGGGCAAGCCTCAGAACTCCACGTTCTGTGTTGGGGCGTGACGTTCAATACTTTTTCACCTACCTGTGATTTCAACGTCTTCAGCCACAGTCCATAGGTACTCGTCATAGTAGCAAACGAACAGCCGAGCAGCTTCGCCATTCCTGGTGTTATTTTCGGCGCCGGTCCATAATAATATGCCCTTTGTCAAAGTCGCTTCTGTTAATGTGTTTCCTTTTTTCCGTCCTGTATCGTCGCTAGAATGATTCCTCATTCGTCTCTGCTCCGCTTACTTATATTCCTTAACACTTCACGTGTCCGCACCACGTTACCACGCGGCGTTCAGTCTTGCAGGGGGCAGTGGTAATAGGGGTTTGGCTCATCACAGTATTTCACAATATGATTGTCTACACATTAAGTGCATGTTCTAACCGAACTTAAACTATTCTCATGATCCCTATACAATGCATTCGATGAAGGTAATCGAATATTGCCGCAGTTTTCCTCGAATGCATATTTTCGAAGTTAAGTAGTGTCACACTTAAGTAGAATCTATTTACTTAGGAACTCATAGTCTGGATTCCACAAGGATTCCTCGACTACGATTGCTACTCACATTTATATATTCACTCATCAAATAGTACAAGCATTAAATAATAAGATGTTTGATTGTGTACGTGTTACTCTTTCAGTTAAACTCAAGTTTTATGGGACTGATGGTTTTACAGGCGACGCAAGTTTTAAAAATAATTTAAAATTATTTCTTCTGGAGAACTTCTTCTATTCCACTGACGAATTTCTGCTTAAAAACTGGTAACCAATAAAAAAATTAATTGTAGTTGCATGAGTAGGGCTGAATGTAATACTGTATTCATTAAAGTTAACAGCGATAATATACACTGATCAGGCAGAACATTATGACCACCTGTCTAATTTCCAGATGTCCACCTTTGGCATGGGTAACAGCAGTGACGCATCATGGCATGGAAGCAGTGAGGTCTTGGTAGATCGCTGGAGAGAGTGTGCACCACATCTGCACACACAAGTCACCTAATCCTCATAAATTCTGGGGATAGGGGCGATGAGCTCTGACGCCACATTCTATTACATCCCAGATGTATTCAGTCAGATTCAGATTTGGCGAGTTGGTGGAGGGGGGGGGGGGGGGGGGCAGCACATCAATTGGAACTGGCCGCTGTGTTCCTTGAACCACTCCATCACTCTCTGGGTTTGTGACATGATACATTATCATGTTGAAAAATGCCACTGCTGTCGGGAAACATGATCGTCTTCAAAGGGTGTACGTGGTCTGCAACCAGCGTACGATACACCTTGACCGTCATGGTGCCTTGCACGAGCTCCATTAGACCTACGCGTGCCCACGTGAATGTTCCCCAGAGCATAATGGAGCCGCCGCCAGCTTGTCTCCGTCCGCAGTAGAGGTGTCAAGGAGCTGCTGCCCTGGAAGACGACGATTCGCGACCACCCATCGACATGACGAAGAAGGTATCGGGATTCATCAGATCATGCAACGCTCTGCCAGGGCCGAAGGTCATGCCCATTCCAGGCATAGTTGCCGATGTCGTGGTGTTAACATTGGCACATAACATGTGTTGTCAACTGTGGAGGCCCATCGTTAGGAGTGTTCGGTGCACTGTGTGTTCAGTCACACTTGTACTCTGTCCAACATTAAAGTCTGATTTTAGTTCCACAGCAGTGCGCCGCCTGTTGTGTTTTACCAATCCGCGCAGCCTACGACGTCCGACTTCCTATAATTACATAGAAGCCAACGTGTGTTGAGGGTTTGGATAGCCAAGAAGAACACCATTTGTATTTTCTTATTGCTGCGCACTTTTAGGAAGTATTTTATGTATCTTCGTTGGCTTCTATGTAATTATAAGATCATGGAGCCAAGGTATATTATAAACCTTTAACGTCTTATAATTACGGCCTGGTCAGCCGCTTAGTATTATGGCGATGTAGCGACTATGGTTGTTTCTGCTGCAGATATTATTAGTGCGGTTTCATCCGCTAACAATAACATTGTTAGCATAGTTATCTTTTTAGTTTAGTTGTAATTTCTACCTAATTCTAGGACCTCCATATTAGCTTGTAGCTGATTTACCATCCGTGCACAAAGTTTGTCGTGCATTGCTAATTAATATGTCTTAATTCCTGCATCATCGCTTTTATCATTTGCTCAATTTGCTATTTGTACGACAACTTCTGGCAATCAGTTAGGTCCCGATCCGTTTTAACTTTGTAATCACGCTCCCATGCATAAGAAGAGCGTTTTGCTGGCGGCGCGCATGCGCAGTGATTCGATAGCCGCGCATGTGAGCAACCTGCGGTGCCTCAGTTCGGTAGAGAGCCTGTGGCCATCGTACGTTGGCTGGGGCGAGCCAGCACACACAGGGTTGAAATAAGTAATATTATTGACTTGGTACATATGTGCCGTGTATTTGTAAAGAAAAAAAAGGGGCTTTGCCGCTGTAGGTGTTGATTTTAGCCTTTGACTATGCCTATTTAGGCAAGCTGTTTTAAATTTGTTGTGAAGAAGGCGTGGTTACCCACGCCGAAACCTAAGTAAACACCAGGTAGTTTGTGCAATCGAGGCGGATTTTTCATAATTATTTTGCTGTAAATGAGTTTCGAATTCGAAGAGCTCCTCCGCACATGGAACACCATTTCCTTTAGCATGACAGTCCATACCACACTTAATGAACACCTTAGCGGGCTTTACTTTGATAGTGATGAAATGGTGAATACAGAGGTGAGGTTTTCGCTGCGTGAACGAAGCCAAACGTTGTACAATGACAGCATCAACAAACTGGTCTCTCCTTGTGACAAATGCGTTCGTCGCCAGGGTGACTATGTTGAGAAATAAATATGTAGAATGTTAATAACGATTGTTCCAGTAATATTTTTCCGAAGAAAAGAGCATAATCGGCGAAGAATCTCAAGTGCTATATATTGAGAACATTTGCAGTCCTATTCCATTTCCATGGCGTATATCCTGTGTTATTTTTTGTTGAACGTTCACCATTTAGTGAAATACACTGCGTTGGTTAGTCGAAAATTCTTCCAGGCAGTCGCATATGTGCGGGGACACTATGTTCCGTCACATACATTGGTGTGTAGAACTTAAGGAGGAAAGTAACTTTCGCATGGTTTCTCACTGCCAAGTAGCATAGCTCGATGAAACTTGGACCATACGTAGAAAGAACTGCTACAACACAGTACACAAGCCAACTGAAAGAAATGCACAATGGAACGAACAGAAATGACACTTTCATTCAAAGACAATAATTACTCTGAAGTCACCGCGATTAATGATAGTCTCTTGGTCATTAAAAAGGGCGGCATGTGGTTCTTAATAGTGAGCTTGAACATTACGGACGATATTGATGCTCTGCAACACTTTCCCATGCTGGCCACAACTTTAGTAAGGGGTTGCTAACATAAGGGTGGTTGACAACTGCTGGGTGATTATTAGTGCATGTGGAGCTGCCACAATACGACTCCCGAACCATCCCAAACGCGCTCGATGGGAGTTAAATCGGGGAAGAAGGCAGGCCAGTCCATTCGCCGAATATCCTTTCGTTCCGAGAGCACCTCCGCCTGTGCTGTTCGTCGCGGTCGCGTGTTGTCACCCACAAAAATGAAGTCAGGCCCAATGCACCCCTGAAAACACGCACATATGAACGGAAAACGGTGTCACAATAAAGTTGACCGGTGAGTGTAATGTGTTCAAAGTTTAGGAGGTCAATACGCTCATGCAACATAATGCCTCCACACCACTAAAACGATCATGTGCAATAATGTTCCTGTGTGCATTACGTACTCTCATATGGCAAGAAGTGGGGCACATAATGCACCTTGAAACATTGTAGAACAAGATCGTCTTGGTGGTGTGGAGGCATAATGTTGCATGAGCGTGTTGACCTCCAAATCTTTGAATATGGCACACTCACCGATCAACGTTATTGTGACACTGTGCTCCTTACGCACAGCGTCTTTACAGGGGTGCATTCGGTCCTTGTTTCATTTTTTGGATTCCGTACTTCAATCTGTAAAAAACGAAACTCTCATAGGATCACCTTGCTGTCCGTCTGTTAAGACCTCTTTTTCTCAGGACCGCGTAGAGGCATCAAGTTGAAATTTATGTCAAATAGTAAAATCGAAGGTTCCTTGGGAGGAGGATAGGAGGCGGGGGGGGTAAAAACTCTAAGCTAGAACTCAATGAAATCAAAAGATATTCCCATTAATGTCACATATTTTGATACAAGCTCACTCGTCGAAACCTGCAGGTGAACCGTTTCTACACTACTGACCATTAAAATTGCTACACCACGGAGACGACGTGCTACAGACGCGAAATTTAACCGACAGGAAGAAGATGCTGTGATATGCAAATGATTAGCTGTTCAGAGCATTCACACAAGGTTGGCGCCAGTGGCGACACCTACAACGTGCTGACATGAAGAAAGTTTCCAACCGATTTCTCATACACAAACAGCAATTGACCGGCGTTGCCTGGTGAAACGTTGTTGTGATGCCTCGTGTAAGGAGGAGAAACGCGTACCATCACGTTTACGACTTTGATAAAGGTCGGTTTGTAGCCTATCGCGATTGCGGTTTATCGTATCGCGACATTACTGCTTGCGTTGGTCGAGATCCAATGACTGTTAGCGGAATATGGAATCGGTGGGTTCAGGAGAGAGGGTAATACGGAACGCCGTGCTGGATCCCAGCGGCCTCGTATCACTAGCAGTCGAGATGACAGGCATCTTATCAGCATGGCTGTAACGGATCGTGCAGCCACGTCTCGATCGCTGAGTCAACATATGGGGACGTTTGTAAGACAACAACCATCTGCACGAACAGTTCGATGACGTTTTCAGCAGCACGGACTATCAACTCAGAGACCATGGCTGCGGTTACCCTTGACGCTGCATCACAGACAGGAGCTACTGCGATGGTGAACTCAATGACGAACCTGTGTGCACGAATGGCAAAACGTCATTTTTTAGGATGAATCCAAGTTCTGTTTACAGCATCATGATGGTCGCATCCGTGTTTGGCGACATCGCGGTGAACGCACATTGGAAGCGTGTATTCGTCATCGCCATACTGGCGTATCACCCGGCGTGATGGTATGGGGTACCATTGGTTACACGTCTCGGTCGCCTCTTGTTCGCATTGACGGCACTTTGAACAGTAGGCGTTACATTTCAGATGTGTTACGACCCGTGGCTCTACCCTTCATTCGGTCCTACATTTCAGCAGGATAATGCACGACCGCATGTTGCAGGTCCTGTACGGGCCTTTCTGAATACAGAAAATGTTCGACTGCTGCCTTGGCCAGCACGTTCCCCAGATCTCTCACCAACTGAAAACGACTGGTCAATGGTGGCCGAGCAGCTTGCTCGTCACAATATGCCAGTCACTACTCTCGATGGACTGGGGTATCGTGTTGAAGCTGCATGGGCAGCTGTACCTGTACACGCCATCCAAGCTCTGTTTGACTCAATGCCCAGGCGTATCAAGGCCGTTATTACAGCCAGAAGTGGTTGTTCTGGGTACTGATTTCTCAGAATCTATACACTCAAATTGCGTGAAAATGTAATCACATGTCAGTTCTAGTATAATATATTTGTCCAATGAATAGCCGTTTATCATCTGCATTTCTTCTTGGTGTACCAATTTTAATGGCCAGTAGTGTACATACATAATAAACCATCAGGGCGCGAGTCCTACTCACACTTGTCCAATTTCTAGTCCTACTCACACTTGTCCACTTTCTTTATAGATGACGATTTGCGACCGCATAAAACAGCGCATGGGGAGGCGCTCTTGGAATGAGAGGATATTCGGCGAATGGAATGGCCTGCCCGTTCCTCCCATTTAAATCTCATCGAACACGTGTGGAGTGCGTTAGGGAGACGTACTGTAGCACATCCACTTGCACCAACGACCATCAGTCTCGCTGGTGGAATAATGGAACGCCCTATTCCTAGACCTCTTTACAAACTTTGTGGGCAGCGTGGAGCACGTCGCTGGGCATGCATGGCCGTCCGTGGTGATCGCACAGCCTATTAAGAAACACGTCCCACCATTTATAATGTCCAGAAGTCCACCATAAATCGCGGTCACTTCAGTGTAATTATTCTTCGAATAAAAGTATTATTTCTGTTGGTCTCATGCGAATTTCTTTCAGTTACCTTCTGTAGTATATTGTAGCACTTCTTTCTCTATATTGTGCGCCCTAAAACACTAATCATCATCATCATTCTTTCTCTATGTGATCGAAGTTACATCGAGCTATGTTGCTTGTCAGTGAGAAGTCGTGTGCAAGCTACTTTCGTCGTGGACGTCGTGTGAAAGTTACTTTCATAGTAAAGTTTTGCAACACCGAGGTATGGAGGGATGCTACTTTCTTTTTCCTTTTATCACAAAAGTAAAGACTCACCGGTCATACTCCTAAATTTGCTCCATATTTATTGTACTTTCATACCGTTAAGAAACATGGATATTATTCAAATCATATGCTAATCTACTACAGGGACAACCCACATCATCAAATCTAAACGTTTTCCTTTCAACGAAATACGCGACGCACACTGCATGCGTCTGCATTTGCCACGGTGCTCGAGAAGTGAAGTTAACCTGAACTCACTGACAATAGTCAGCGGCATCCCCTCCCGCCGCACACACACACTTACACACACATCCATCGTTTGGAAATCTGTCGTGTACCAGCTGTTGCCTTTAACAATTTCAACCCTGATCCATAACAGCCATTGTTGTATTCTATATTGAGGGTATATGGGAATAACGATTAAAATCCATCAAAATTTAAAATCTAGTCATGATGCCATCTTATATTGAGGAATGGAAGTACTGTAGTGTGGTAAGATTCCTTTTTTTGTAAAAGCGATAAAGATGCTCGATAATATTTTGATGTACTTGAGAAAAACGATAAGGGTGCACTCGGTGTTGAGTAAGAGCGATCATGATCCATTTTCTACTTAGAGCTTAGTTCCTCTCCATTTGTTTTTTGTCTTTATAAGATGCAATTCCATGTTACTGGCTTACCAACAATACTTGCCAGTCGCTCAAGCATGGTAAACAAAATTTGAACGGTTACATTGTTGAGTAATAAAGCAAAGACCATTATAAAATTGCGCCACATTGTGCATCCAAAGTAGGCTGGAAAAAGAGTTTTTCTCGGTAAGTTGAGCATAAACATCTTGTTTTACAGTTACCGAAATTGTGCATAACGCTATTTCTGAAGTGAAATGAAGGCATCAAAAATGACGGAGAATGATCAACATTCCCGTCTTGCGCAGAATGCAAGGAAAACTAATGGGGCCTTTTTCTGATTCTTCAAGACATTTCCAGGCCAACAGTCACGTTATGTGCTTACGAGACAGATGTTTTCAGAACATTCCATTTATAGAAAGGAATAGATTAAGACAGAATTCAGTCAAACACTTCCCATGATACACAAAACTCTTAACTGACAGGACTTATCAGTGTAAATCCTGTGATGTGAAGAACACCAAGGAAAGTCCAGGTGAAGCTGCAAGTCATGATTTTTCTTTTGTCTATAATGTGCAGTTAATAGAGATAGAGAATACAGGATCCTCAGATATGTCAACCAGCATTCTTGGCCCTGCATGGCATCACCAACATATATTTTATTACTCTTAAAAAGGCACCGGCTGCTACTGGGAAAGCATTTGCAGAGACCATAGGAAAACATACCAATAGGCAAAACAAGCTTGAAGAAAAAACCGTATCTAAAGTGCATCAATATACACAGTCACTGACAGGAAGCATAGCACATTATAGCATTCGTGACAGCAGATGGTAGATTAAAACTGAAGAAACTGCAAAAAGGTGGGAATTTAAGGAGATGGGACCTGGATAAATTGAAAGAACCAGAGGTTGTACAGAGTTTCTGGGAGAGCATAAGGGAACAATTGACAGGAATGGGGGAAAGAAATACAGTAGAAGAAGAATGGGTAGCTTTAAGGAATGAAGTAGTGAAGGCAGCAGAGGATCAAGTAGGTAAAAAGACGAGCGCTAGTAGAAATCCTTGGGTAACAGAAGAGATACTGAATTTAATTGATGAAAGGAGAAAATCAAAAATGCAGTAAGTGAAGCAGGCAAAAAGGAATACAAACGTCTCAAAAATGAGATCGACAGGAAGTGCAAAATGGCTAAGCAGGGATGGCTAGAGGACAAATGTAAGGATGTAGAGGCTTATCTCACGAGGGGTAAGATAGATACTGCCTACAGGGAAATTAAAGAGACCTTTGGAGAAAAGAGAACCACTTGCATGAATATCAAGAGCTCAGATGGAAACCCAGTTCCGAGCAAAGAAGGGAAAGCAGAAAGGTGGAAGGAGTATATAGAGGGTCTATACAGGGGCGATGTTCTTGAGGAAAATATTATGGAAATGGAAAAGGTAGTAGATGAAGATGAAATGGGAGATATGATACTGCGTGAAGAGTTTGACTGGGCACTGAAAGACCTAAGTCGAAACAAGGCCCCGGGAGTAGACAACATTCCATAAGAACTACTGATGGCCTTGGGAGAGCCAGTCCTGACAAAACTCTACCATCTGGTGAGCAAGATGTATGAAACAGGCGAAATTCCCTCAGACTTCAAGAAGAGTATAATAATTCCAATCCCAAAGAAAGCAGGTGTTGACAGATGTGAAAATTACCGAACCATAAGTTTAATAAGTCACAGCTGCAAAATACCTGAGGCAATACTGACCCTACGATTTACCTTAGAAAATAGATTAAGGAAAGGCAAACCTACGTTTATAGCATTTGTAGTCTCATAGAAAGCTTTTGACAGTGTTGGCTGGAATATTCTCTCTCAAATTCTGAAGGTAGCAGGTTGGTTCAAATGGCTCTGAGCACTATGGGACTAAACATCTGTGGTCATCAGTCCCCTAGAACTTAGAACTAATTAAACCTAACTAACCTAAGGACATCACACACATCCATGCCCGAGGCAGGATTCGAACCTGCGACCGTAGCAGTCGCGCGGTTCCGGACTGAGCGCCTAGAACCGCTAGACCACCGCGGCCGGCGGTGGCAGGGGTAAAATAAAGGGAGCGAAAGGCTATTTACAATTTGTACAGAAAGCAGATGGCAGTTATAAGAGTCGAGGGGTATGAAAGGAAAGCAGTGGTTGGTAAGAGAGTGAGACAGGGTTGTAGCCTCTCCCCGATGCTATTCAATCTGTATATTGAGCAAGCAGTAAAGGAAACAAAAGAAAAGTTCGGAGTAGGTATTAAAATCCATGGAGAAGAAATAAAAACTTTGAGGTTCGCCGATGACATTGTAATTCTGTCAGAGACAGAAAAGGACTTGGAAGAGCAGTTGAACGGAATGGACAATGTCTTGAAAGGATGGTATAAGATGAACATCAACAAAAGCAAAACGAGGATAATGGAATGTAGTCGAATTACGTCGGGTGATGCTGAGGGAATTAGATTAGGAAATGAGACACTTAAAGTAGTAAAGGAGTTTTGCTATTTGGGGAGCAAAATAAGTGATGATGGTCGAAGTAGAGAGGATATAAAATGTAGACTGGCAGTGGCAAGGAAAGCATTTCTGAAGAAGAGAAATTTGTTAACATCGAGTATAGACTTAAGTGTCAGGAAGTCGTTTCTGAAAGTATTTGTATGGAGTGTAGCCATGTTGAAACGTCCCCTTTGAACAATTATACATGACAACGTAACGTTGCCAATAAGAAAACATAAACAGCCTACTTACAATGTATGTAAGTGAAACATAGACGTTAAATAGTTTAGACAAAAAGAGAATAGAAGCTTTCGAAATGCGGTGCTACAGAAGAATGCTGAAGATTAGATGGGTAGATCACATAACTAATGAGGAGGTATTGAATAGAATTGGGGAGAAGAGGAGTTTGTGGCACAACGTGACCAGAAGAAGGGATCCGTTGGTAGGACATGTTCTGAGGCATCAAGGGATCACCAATTTAGTACTGGAGGGCAGCGTGGAGGGTAAAAATCGTAGAGGGAGACCAAGAGATGAGTACACTAAGCAGATTCAGAAGGATGTAGGCTGCAGTAGGTACTGGGAGATGAAGAAGCTTGCACAGGATAGAGTAGCATGGAGAGTCTCAGGACTGAAGACCACAACAACAACAACAACAACGACAGCAGATGGTTATCCACAATCCAGCCACATTAATGTGACCACCTGTCAAATGCCTGAATAACCAACTTCTGCACCGCGATACGTGCAGAAAGATATTCAGTAAGATTCTAGAATGTACCGACATGTATGTGGAGCCATGCCGATTCCAGTGCCGTGACGGACTGCACTAGGTTTCTCGGTTGAGGATCCATGGCGCGAACAGTCCCATCGAGGAAGTCTCATAGAACTGCGATTGGATTTAAATTCGGGGGAAAACGGTAAACGCATCCTGGTGATCGTCACATCACGCACGTACACCGAGAGCTGTATGACATGTCGCATTGTTCTGCTGGTAGATGGCATCGTGCCGAGGAAAACATATTGCATCTAGCCTGGACATGGTCCGCAAGGATAGATGCATGCTTTTGTTTATCCATTGGGCCTTCCAGAATGGCGAGATCACCCTGGGAATGCCACAAAAACAATCCCCAGACCATAACCCTCCCTCCTCCGGCCTGGACCCTGACGAGGTTTGTTGCAGGGTGTTTGCTTTCAAACGTTCACGCCGTACACGCCAACGGCCTTCTGCCCGATGGAGCATAAAACGTGATTCAACTAAAAAGGTTACCTGTCGCCTGTCAGTGGACGTCCAGCCCTAGCAGTCAAAATTGACGCTTGAAGCAGGTGCCTGCTGCGGAGGCCCATATGTAGAAACGTTCGCTGAACGGTTATTGAGAAAACACTCTTGGTGGTAGCCCCTAGTTTCTTCTGGGTGCTCAACAGCTGCACGTCTGATCGCCCGTACACATCTCCGCCGCCATCCTCCTCCTTGTCATCTATGGCCCGTGGTGTACCACAGCTGTTGGCGCGTGTTTTGGATAGCGCCATTTTGCCTTACACGGTGTAATTGAAGCACGGCGGTACGCGAACAGTTTATCAACGTATCCGTTTCGGAAATGCCTCCACCCTTGGCCCGAAAACCAATGATCATGCCCTTTTGGACGTAATATAAATCGTCCACCTGCGTGTGGAAGTGGTTATTGAATGTTGACGTCGAAAATAGATTGTGGTCATATTAATGTGACTGGACCTTGTATTTACCAGAATAACTTAACATTCGTAAGGTATTCCTGTTACAAGTAGAGAAAAATTCTTAAAACTGCGTGTCATGCTTAAAAATCGCGTGTCATGCGAACAAAATCGACGGATTTTTGCAACTGACTAAAACACAATTTTCGGGTACCTCAGAAATGACACATGCTCAGAATGGCTCTGAGCACTTGTAACCTCCCCACAAAAATTTAAAAAGGACAGAAATATAAAATGAATAGGAGCCATGAAGCAATATCGTCCCCACAAAAATATTTAAATAAAAATTATAATAATAAATGGGAGCCAAGTGTAACCTCCCGCAATGAAATTTAATGACAATAAAAATGAGAATCGCAATCTGACCCAAGTATAAGTTCCTCACAAAAATAATGAAAAACAATTCAGTGCTAATGAAACTTCAGTGACAATGAAAATTCAATTAAACCGAAATATCGGTCTTTGGTCCTGTGCAAAACAATCAGAATTAAATTCTTACCTCATTGAAACTGCTTGCCAAATTTCTGCTCTTATTGTTGCGCACGGCTTGGAGGAACTGCATTGCAAATAATATTTTTTTTTTATTTTTAAATTTAACTGAAACTTTTCTTTAAGGGAAATGAAGGAAATCGTAATTAAATGAATTTTTTTTGTAAAAATTGCTTTGAAATCAAAATTATTATTGGGGCACTTGTTGGAAATTAATTACAATAAATAAACTTTACATTATCTGATGATTACCTTAATTAACAATATACCTCATTCAGCATCTTGACCAGTATTGCCGACAGACTACATCACACAACCGCACTGGGCTGCTACTACTGACCGACTGCTCTGCATGACGACTACTAGCGTACTGCTGGACGCAACTGAACTGAGCTACTGCTATCGACAGACTGCACTGGCCTACTGCTACTAGCGTACTGTTCGCAACACTCGCGCGGTCAAGCGCAGACTAACCACGATAATAGGCTCTCTGGTCAAAGATTTTAACGTGCCTCACCATCGCTGCTACGTTACATACGTGTTTCATAACCCTCCACTGGGGGGGCAAAAATTTGGCAGCGATGGTGAGTCATTTGGACTTGCCATCGCAAGAAATTTTTACAATTTACAGAATATTCAAATGTAGTACACAAGTTAAATGTGGTGCACACGCACCGAGTACAAAATATATCAGACAAAGACAGGATGTGAGTACAAAACATAGTAGTAAATCAGAAAACTTTATATACAAATTATTTGACAGAAAACAAAGTGCACAGGCACTGAAAAAATTCTTTAGCATAAACAGAATGGCAAAAAAAAAATCATACACACTGAAGTATTGAACATACAGAATGAGTACAAATCATATTGAAAAATGAGAAAAGTGCACAGGCACTGAAGTTCAGTAGAAAACATATTAACACCTAACATAAGTGCACATGCACTGTAGTTCAGAACATATCATTAAAATAAAAATGTATATACAATATAAAAGACAAGAGTGCACATATACTGTACTTCAGAACAAATCGAAAAAATGTCTTTAGCATTTTCACAACAAATAAACATAATGATAAAAAATCATGTCGACAAGTGACATAAGTGTACTCGCACTGGAGTTCAGCGAATCGAAAAAAATGTATAACCCATGAACATAAATGATGTTAGCAAAAAAATGATTTTCACTATGTGACAAGAATTAGGATAGGAAAGGGAAGGATTGCATCATGGTTGTAGCACTTTAGATTGCACACAGCTGTTCTGAAAGTCCATATCTTTCCACAGAAGTACAACACCAAGTGACACAATTTGAAGTTCTTTTCCCATCAGAATTTATCAGTGTAGCCAAGACACTGAACTGTCGTAGTAATGTTCCATGTTCTCATTTTGGCAGTACACTAGGTACACCAAACAGTGGGACCATAATAACGTCTTCATCGCTCACGGTGGTGGACAGCATGTCGTGTCAACACCACGCTCTTATAAGACACACCAACGTAGAATTAGTGCAAAACCAAATATAGTGCTCCATGATCACTAGGATAAACAGGACAAATGGACATTGCAGTAATTCAGGGTAGTTAACTCATGAGGTGAAGGAAATTATTAGTTTGCGGCATTCATAGCCCAGTTATTGAACATTTCTGTACCAAGTATGTAGTATTACAGAAAAATGTTCATTAATTGTTTTACATAGAATCAGTAACCTTCTTTTCCTAGTTACAAAGCATTATGAAATAATCGCGTTCTTTTCCAGTTACAAAGCATAGCATAGTTAATTAATCATTTGTCATTCCAATATAGTATTAATCATTAGCCTTCTCCTAATTACAAGCATTATTAAACAGTCGCATTCTTTTCCAGTTACAAAGCGTAATTAATCATTTGTCATTTGAATATAGTAAGAATTATTAGCCTTCTCCTAATTACAAAGCATTATGAAACAATCACAATCTTTTCCAGTTACAAAGTATAGCATAGTTAATTAATTATGTGTCATTCCAATCTAGTAAGAATCATTAGCCTTCTCCTAATTACAAAGCATTATTAAACAGTCACATTCTTTTCCAGTTACAAAGTATAGCATAGTTAATTAATTATGTGTCATTCCAATCTAGTAAGAATCATTAGCCTTCTCCTAATTACAAAGCATTATTAAACAGTCACATTCTTTTCCAGTTACAAAGTATAGCATAGTTAATTAATTATGTGTCATTCCAATATAGTAATAATCATTAGCCTTCTCCTAATTACAAAGCATTATGAAACAATCGCATTCTTTTCCAGTTACAAAGCATAGCATAATTAATTAATCATTTTCCAAGTGACATATTATTCATTGCTGTTCAGCATTACTCAGAACTTTCTCAAACTGGTATCACTATTTGGGACTGGTAATACATTTTTTTGTTAGCAATGCATTGCGTTGGGATCGATAATTAATTGCTGAGGCATAACACTATTTGCTTTTGACCTATTGCTGCAAATGAGGATAGTTAACGTCATTCGTCATGAGTCAGCTGTAGCAAGGTTATGTAACAAGGCAGTATATGTGATCACATTTATAAATGATAAACACAAATGGGTAAAAAATAAAAATGCAAGTACTAGAACAGGTATAATAAGTAACAGGTGTAGTAAGTATCATGAAAAGCTTCTCCTGGAAAGAATACAAAATGGATTATTGACCTGAAAGAAGAAACGCATACTATGCTGAAAAGTAGTGAACTTCGAATTAACAGGTAGTAAAATGTGTATAAAAATGTGTTCCATAGCTGTCCTTTCCAAAACTTTCCGTCATCCCACCATGCAAAAAACTTCATTATCCATCACTTCATTATCCATATTATCATAACTTCATTATTATCATCACCTGTAAAGAAAAACTTCATTATTCATAACAGCATATTCTTCATCATTATTCATCAACATTCATTATCATCTGCAAAAAATCACTTCATTACTCATTATACAACTATTCCTTATCTCTAATATATTTCATCACTAAAACTAAGATGTGTAGTTCTCTCTGACAGCCTGCATCAATCACCTTGTATTCTGAAAGAAAAAATTAGTTAAGACTGCTATTCTACGATGAGTATAGTATATTCTTGTTAATGCTTGTTAATCCTGATCCATTTACTCTTCCTCATAAAGTTATTGCATCTTCTTTCATTTATTCCGTAGGGGAAATTCCCATTTCTGTGTAATTTATTTCCTTTACACGCATCATTTCTTTCTGAAATTGATGAACAAAGATTAATGTCTTGCATTTAAATCATATACCCACTAAATAATGACAGGTTTATGGTGACATAATTAACCATACAGCATAACATGACAGAAAACGTAATATGTCAAAGACATTGACAGTGTTCAGATGCAAAAATGTACATAGAATATCACAATGCAGCAGCAAAAGAAAATGTAAAACAGTCACGATGTTGAGATATCATAGGGCAAAAAAAATGTCAAAGTCAACTGGTGTGTTATATCTTAACTATTTCACAGTGCATACAAACAAAACTGGAGTGCAATCATATACACAAAAAAAAAAAATGGAAAATGTGCACGGTCTGATGTGTAACGACAAGAAAAGCGACCTGCTAACCTTACCTTGCCGGGCACTTGCCAATAAAAATACGATAATCATCAGTAATTAGTCAGGTGAGTATAATTGCATTAGTAAATGGCATCATAGTGTGTTGAATCATACAGTGGTTTCACTCAATAAACGGTTTAATGTTTGAGATATGGTGATTGCCTTTCGATTTTCTGGTTCTCAAAGTTTCGACGTGTACAACAATGGGGTGAGGGATGCTGCGAATCCGATATGGACCTGCGTATAAAAGTTCAAATTTACTGCACTTACCTTTTAATTTACTGGATAAATAGTGTGTACGTACTAATATTTTCTGTCCAATGTGAAAGTCTCGGCGTCTACAAACCTGTTTTTGCTGTCTTCTCCGGCGCTCTGCGGCACGTTTGATGTTGTTCAGCGCAATGTCAATTATTTCGTGGTGTCTTAGTCGACGACATTTAGGGAAGTTTACTAATTCTTTAATTTTGTTTGGTGGTTCAACGTTTTTCAATATAACAGACGGAGATAGCATAGTGGATTCATTTGGAATGGAATTAATTACATCTTGGAATGAGAGTATGTGTGTATCCCAATCAATATGTCTTTTGTGGCAGTATATTCGGCACAGCTTGCCAATTTCTTTCATTAACCGTTCACAAGGGTTCGAGGAAGCATGGTACTTGGATATATATATCGGAGAAATGTTTCTAGCTCGTAACATGCGTGTCCATACACTACTACGAAATTGAGATCCATTGTCAGAAATTACTTTCATCACATGCCCTACATGAGATAGAAAATGTTTTACAAATGCCTTCGAAACAGTTTTAGCAGTAGCTTTGCGTAATGGAGTGAAAGTAACAAATTTTGAAGTGAGCTCAACAGCGACAAAGATGTAGCAAAAACCTCTGTTAGTTCTCGGAATCGGACCAAAAATGTCTACAGCGGCCATGTGTCTTAATTTAACGGGTACAATGGGATATAAAGGAGGAATAAGTGAAGTGGTGTCTGATTTAGCTTTCTGGCAAATTTTACAAGACGCTAAAACTCGTCGTATACGTTTCTCCATGTTGGTAAAATAACAGTTCTGTCTCAGTATAAGAAAACATTTTCGTGCTCCGTAATGTGCGTAACTTAAATGAGTGTACCAAATTAATTTGTTAACTAGTTCGTCAGGAATGCATAATAACCAATTGCTGCCGTCAGGATGAGAGCGGCGAAACAGAATGTCATTGCGTACAGTGTAGTGGTTTCTAATCGTAACATTATTCCTATCTTGCCAAAGGTGTTTAATTTCTTTCCACACATTGTCTTTATTTTGCTCTTGTGCTATGTCCTGTAATGACGATGAAATAAAGTTTTCAAAAGCAACTTGCTGAATGTACATGACACTGAAATTTGCTTTGCAGATGTTGGTTGCTACGTCTTGCTGATTGTTGCTCAGAGAACGCGATAGTGCGTCTGCTATAACATTTTGTGTGCTGGGAATGTGAACTATTGTAAAATTAAATTCTTGTAAATAAAGTTTCCATCTACTTAATCTATCGTGAGTGAACTTAGCCGAAAGTAAAAATTGTACCGCTCTGTGATCTGTGTAAACGGTGGTATGTCTGCCATAAAGAAAGTGCCGAAATCTCGTAAAAGCCCATACAACACATAATGTTTCTAATTCTGTAACGGAATAATTTCGCTCAGCGGGTGACAAAATGCGACTTGCAAATGCGATGTTTTTAATTACTGTTGAGCCATCTTCTTCAATTTCCTGGAAAATGTGTACGCCTAAAGCGGTGTTAGAACTGTCGGTGGCAATGGAAAAATTTCTAGTAAGGTCTGGGTGCGATAAAAGTGGTGCATTCAACAGAGCATGTTTCAGGTTCATGAATTCAGAGTGTGCTTGCTTATCCCAAGACCAAATACTGTTTTTACCTGTTAATTGGCATAATCTGGGTGTGTCTAAAGCAGAGTGATGAATAAATTTACGAAAAAAGTTAATTAAGCCCAAAAAACTGCGTAATTGTTTTTTCGTTGTAGGAATAGTAATGTCACGTAGAGCTTGAAGTTGTTCCGGATCAGGTGCAATGCCTTCTGTTGAAATTACTTGTCCAAGAAATTTTATAGAAGTTTTGCCAAAGTGCGATTTACTAAGATTAACTGTAAGTCCTTGTGCACGAAAAGTTTGTAATAGTTGTTCAAGAATCAGATTGTGTTCAGACCAGTTAGCTTCTGCGATAAGAATGTCGTCTACATACGTCGTAATTCTGTCTCTAAGTTCTGTCGGAAGTATTGTGTTCAAACCGCGAATAAAAGCTGCAGAAGAAATAGTTAAGCCGAATGGTAATTTGCAAAATTGATAACAGTCGCCAAAACAGAGAAAAGCTTTATATTTTCTGCAATTCGGATGAAGTTGAATTTGCCAAAATCCCAATTTCAAATCTAGTGTAGAATAAATAGCAGTACCATGAAATTTCTGTAAAAGTTCCTCTAGTGTCTGTGGTCGATCTGTTTCATTAATAATAATGTCATTAATGTGACGTGAATCAAGTACGAGGCGAAGTGAGCCATCTTTTTTCTTAACAATATGCAGCAGGTTTATGTACGGACTAACTGCTGGTTCAATAATTCCTTGATCAAGCATATCCTGCAATTATTTTTTAACTTGTTCTCTGTGAATATACGGAATGGGATAATGCTTAGCTTTAAATGTATCGTGCTGTTTGACTTGAAATTCATACATAAATCCGGACATAGTACCAGGAATGTTGTCAAAAACTGGAGTTTGCTGTAAAAGAATTTTGTGTAATTGCGTTCGTTCGTCATCTGTAGTTACATTGCTCTCTTTAACCTTATCAGAAATCAATTGCATTACGTCGTAGTCAGCTTCGTCTGGAGTATTATAGTTGTGTACGTACGTATCCGTGAACAATGTGGGATTACAGTCTATGTTACGTGTTGCGGAAATGACCTCTGTGCGGTTAATTGTTTGTTCTTCCACAGATAAAGAGTGCTGAAATTCTGAAGCCAATTGTACATTTTCATCCTTTAACATTAAATAAGAATTTTGAAAATCGATAACTGCGTCGTGTTGTACCAGAAAATTCGTACCTAAAATAACGTCTGTTGTCAATAAAGGAACAATCCAAAAATTTGAGTGGAAAGTATGACCTCCAATACAAAATGATAAATGCGTCTGTAATTTAACGTCTACTCCTTTACTCGATACTGTTCCCTTCACTTTTGTTTTGCCTAAAGGTAATGTCGGATAAGTATTCTCTTTGTTGCACTCGTTGAAAGTCTCCTCATTTATTACTGATATAGGTGATCCGGAATCAATTACTGCTGAGAATTTCGATGAACCAATTTTAATTTCGATGACAGGATGTGAAATAGTTTTCTGAACAAATGGTCTTTCTTGCAAAAGAGTGTCTCTGATGTCGTCAAAAGTAATTACATTTTCGTGAACAACATTTTGCGTGTCTGAAGTAGTGCTTGTATTATTGGAAGATGCGTCCTGTGCAGTATCTAGTCAGATTCTATCTGACGTGTTATTATTATTAGGAGGATTCTGTGGCATTTCTACTATGTGAACTGTTCTATTACTTCTTCCAGACGTATTACGCTCTGGATGATACCTACTGTCCGGTTCATTCATGAGAATAGGTTCTTGCGGATAATTTTGCTGTTGGTGAGACCGACTGTTATTATATGTACGCTGATAATTGTGCTCATCGTTTTTACGTCTGTCGTGATAGTCATTCCTATACGGTGCATTGCGATAAGAATTGAAATATTGTCTTCTTTGTACGTAGTTGTTTCCTTGTTGTCGTGCGTTACTATTTGTTGGATCTGGGACTACACGTGCACGCGGCTGAACATTAAAGCCTGGTTGACCTTGTGCATTACATTGTTGGTTATGTATTCCAACCGGCTGACTTTCATGCTGTTGTGGTGGAAAACGTCTATTGTTACCAAAACGTGCTTCCTGTTGCTGAAAATTTTGACGATATTGATAATCTGAATTTTGTCTGTGATTTAAGTTCTGGTAGTTGTCGTTCCTAAAGCGTCTGTTACTTTTCCTATTGAAAGTACGTCCCTGATCATAATTACCGTAAGTTTGTTGACCTTGGTTATTATACGAAAAGTTTTTGTTTACAAAAGAATAATCAGATTGCTGTACTTCCAAGAGCTGTAAAAGATCTCTGAATGCTGAAATGTTTTCTTTTTGCTGGCCCGTTAGAAGTGACACTCGTAATGACCGTGGTAATTTAGAGATGCATAATTGTATAAGTGCGGATTCACTGTACGGTTCACTTAGGTACTGGTTTTGTTGCACCATGTGCTCAAAAAATTGCGTGACACTGGGAAAATTTGTGTTCTCATAATTTGGTAAGCTAATTAACTGGTCTTTAATTCCGCGCTGTGTCGTCTTCGACCAATACGCTGACAGAAATGCATTCTGGAATTCTTCTACCGAATAGCATTATCTCGCGATCGGTCTCATACGAGTTGCCGGTTCGCCTTCCAAAAAACTGCAAATAAATTCAAGTTTATGCGTAACAGGCCAAGTCGGTGGAAGAGCAAAACTAAATTGTTGAATCCAATCCAGTGGGTGAATCTGCGTTCTATCGTTTTTAAAAACTTTAAACTTTCTCACTGACAGAAAATGTTTGTAATCGAAATTATCATCTCTGTGTGATGGAACATGTTCAGGATCGTAAGAGAATCTATTGAACTGTGGTTGATCGGAATCTAAGTCCCGTACTCTCTGTAGATTACCCAAATTATACGCGCTGCGTGAGTCTGACAAATGTTCATAAAGTGGCGTCTGTTGTGGTATGTTATTATTAACTGAAATGTTTTTCATCTCTGTTACTTCTTGTTGTAAACTCGACAATTTTCTACGCAACGTGTTATTAGACGAATCGATCTCATTAATTGTCTGCTGTAAATTTTGAAATTCAGGTGTTTGGTTAAATGAAATCGGTGCAGTATCGTCTGATTTATTATCATTATTACTTTCAATAGCATCAATACGACTGGCTAATTCATCATATTTTTCAGTCAGTATTTTTGCCTGATCATCGGTTTTAGAATCGGACGCATTAATCTGTTTTTGCAACTTACGTGTAGTTTCGCTCAGTTTTTTAACATCAGCTTTTATGACATCGCAATCCTGTGTTGGTTCTAATTGTTCGAATCTGTCTGTCACTGTTTGAATATTTACTGTGTGTGTATCTGTTTTTGATTTAAGATCACAAATTTCATCCCGTAATTCCGCGTTCAACTGTTCGATGGTGTTAATTTTGTCGGACACTGTAGTAATATTATTGTCTACATACGTTTTTGCCTTCGCAAACATTTTACGTTTGTCTTCCTGTCTCTGTGCTGTGATTGTTTCCATTACTTGTCGTTTTACTTTGTTTTGATCCTGAATAAATTTACGGAAACGCGTATCACTGTTTTGTATGTGAAAATTAAAGCGTTCGTCAATCTGAGTGTTCTGTTGGTCGAATTTCGCGTCGATCTTTTCATCCATTGTGCGCGAAAGTTCTGCTGTCATTGCTTTAAACTCGTCGCGTAATTGTGTAGCTTTTTCAGAGCATTGTTTAGCGACTGTACTAATTTCCACTCTAAGTGTTTCTGTTGCGACTGTCTGCATTTCCCTTAATTCTTGCGCAACAAACATAATTTCTTCCCTACTTTTTTTTGAACAAGCCTCAATTTCCACGCGCAACTGTTCCTTAGTGTCGTGGCACTGCGCGACAACGGCTCTAATTTGTTCACTAAGCTGTCTGGAATTGTTATCCAATTTTTCATTCTGTTGTCTGACCTGTTCACTAAGTTGTTTGAGATTTTCGTCATTATTGTCTAATTTTTCATTTAAGTATTGTTTGAGTTTTTCGTTACCTTGTTTGTTATCTACACTCTGTTGTTTGACCTGTTCATTAAGTTGTCTAAAATTTTCATCAATTTTATTAAATTTTTTGTCCTGTTCACTAAATTGTTGTTTGAAATCTTCACTCTGTTGTTTGTTTGATTCAAGAATTTGTAGCAACAATGCCTTAAGTGGATCCGATACAAAATTAGCATTTCTATTCTCCGTGCTATTTAATGGTGGATCTGAAATTGTCTTGTTTTGCGTGACCATTTGGTCATTCTGTAATTTACAGAATGGTTTATCAGTCGGATGTACACTGTCAGACACTATTTCAGAATTAAATAGATCCGTCGTACTTTCACTACACTGACCATTTTCATTCGAAAAATTTGTCTGTACATTACTTGGATTTTCTAAATCGGGTGTGTTAAGCTCGGCAGCGCTCATTACTATAGACCGCTCCGCGTCATCAATTGTCGTCAAATTAACAGACGAGACAATTGAGTTCGTTTGTTCCTCATTAAGATAAAAGTCATCATTAGTGGTTGTAATGCACTGATTGTTAGTGAACGCAGGATTGTCATCATTACACTGCGTGTCACATGTCCTATCGGTAAAGTCGTTTGAGCCGGTAATTTCGTTCGTAATACCTCGCGATACAGTATTCACAGTCTTTCGCGGCATTTTTACAATAGTCACAAATATTCACAAAACAAATAAGCACAAATGCAAAAACAACACACAAATCCAACAGAGCAACGAATTGCCGTTGACCTGTAGAAAGAAAGTCACAAGATTAGTAAAAGCGTTGCGCCAAATCCTAATTATATCTAAGCAAATAAGAGCAGATATCTGACTGTTTTTCAAAAGATTCTCAACGAAATACGATCCTGGACTGGGTGTCGCCAAGTGTAACCTCCCCACAAAAATTTAAAAAGAGAGAAATATAAAATGAATAGGAGCCATGAAGCAATATCGTCCCCACAAAAATATTTAAATAAAAATTATAATAATAAATGGGAGCCAAGTGTAACCTCCCGCAATGAAATTTAATGACAATAAAAATGAGAATCGCAATCTGACCCAAGTATAAGTTCCTCACAAAAATAATGAAAAACAATTCAGTGCTAATGAAACTTCAGTGACAATGAAAATTCAATTAAACCGAAATATCAGTCTTTGGCCCTGTGCAAAACAATCAGAATTAAATTCTTACCTCATTGAAACTGCTTGTCAAATTTCTGCTCTTATTGTTGCGCACGGCTTGGAGGAACTGCATTGCAAATAATATTTTTTTTATTTTTAATTTCAACTGAAACTTTTCTTTAAGGGAAATGAAGGAAATCGTAATTAAATGAATTTTTTTTGTAAAAATTGCTTTGAAATCAAAATTATTATTGGGGCACTTGTTGGAAATTAATTACAATAAATAAACTTTACATTATCTGATGATTACCTTAATTAACAATATACCTCATTCAGCATCTTGACCAGTATTGCCGACAGACTACATCACACAACCGCACTGGGCTGCTACTACTGACCGACTGCTCTGCATGACGACTACTAGCGTACTGCTGGACGCAACTGAACTGAGCTACTGCTATCGACAGACTGCACTGGCCTACTGCTACTAGCGTACTGTTCGCAACACTCGCGCGGTCAAGCGCAGACTAACCACGATAATAGGCTCTCTGGTCAAAGATTTTAACGTGCCTCACCATCGCTGCTACGTTACATACGTGTTTCACACTATGGGACTTAAATTCTGAGGTCATCAGGCCCCTGAACTTAGAACTACTTAAACCTATCTAACCTAAGGACATCACCCGATGCAGGATTCGAATCTGCGACCGTAGCGGTCGCTCGGTTCCAGACTGTAGCGCCTCGAACCGCTCGGCCACTCCGGCCGGCGACACATGCTCAGTGTGAGACAAATTTAGATGCTACTTTTCTAAACTTGATTTACAGATAAACAACGAGAAAGATGCAACTCAGGTACAGACTCTGAATAAGTACGAGGGTAGTTCCAAAAGTAAGGTGTCCTATTTTTTATAAGTACATAGACCTGTTTATTTCTACAATCGTTTACATCAGTTTACAGCTTGAACATTTAGCTATTTTTAGACATAATCACCATTTCTGTCGATGCATTTTTGTAGACTTTGTGGCAGTTTTTGTATTCCCATGTCATACCAGCTCGCCACCATGATGTTCAGAAAATTATGAACCTCTTCTTTCACCTCGTCGTCCGAGCTGAATCGCTTTCCGGCAAAATGGTCTTTTAACCTAGGGAGCAGGTGATGGTCACTGGGCGCCAAGGCAGGAATATAGGGTGGGTGGGTGATAATGTTCCATTGAAACAGTTGCAGGACAGGAGCGGTTTGCCGAGCGAAGTGCGGGCGAGCGTTTGTAAGAGGTCCGAGCAGATGTAATTTCGATGTATTGCTCATGCGCTGCCTACGATATGCAAGGTATAAGAGAATCTCAGACCAGAGAGCAGTGTTGACTGCAGTAGGAACTGTGTAGCTGTAGCAGTAAGTTGTTGCTAGTGAGCTGTCTGCTCTGGTCTGGTCTGGTGTATCGTGTTGGCTGGGCCGGTCGCGGTGCAGCGATGCCGGAGCCTGAGTATTATTGTATAAGGTAAAAAGCGGCCTCGCGCATATGTAGTAATGTAATCTCAAGTCCCATGTAAATGTTTTAAAAATCTCGTAATAATAATCTTTCTCATAAAAAGTAACTTTTAACAACCACTCATTTCAATTTAAAGAATTTTCTAATTTCTCCCATCCATGATCATCCCGAATGTTGCAAAAGAAAAATCAGTTGTTTCCTTTTCATAAATGACAAATCTATCGGCCAGCATTGCGCAGGGCTGTGCCAGAAAACATTATTTTAAGAGCAGATATATATGCGTTATCCGGCGACTTCATTGAGATAAGAATTTTTCTTTTTTTTATTCAGAATGATCTTTCAGGGCCATGACGCAGTACTGCTGACGTCCAAAATTTACCAGGTTAAATTCACAGTCAATTATTGAAAAGTCATAAGTGAGTGACAATTTAATTGAGAGGTTAGTTACATTGTATTATCACCATGTTACTGAATTTATTTTTTGTTGGAACGTTACACTGAATGTGAACGACATAATTATAATTTTTACTGCTGAGAAGTTTAGAAATTTTTCTGTTTTGAGGTTATGGTAAATGAATTTTGTGGGGACATTAAATGAGAAAAGAATTTTGTGCGGAGGTTAAATGTGAATGAAGTTTGTGGGGAGGCTAAATGTGAACGAATTTTGTGTGGAGGTTAATGTGAAAAGAGTTTTGTGGGTAGATTAAATCAGAAAGAATTTTGTAGGGAGGTTACACTTGGCGACCCTGCCAGGATCGTATTTTGTTTGTGAATTTCTGAAAAGTAGTCATATATCTGCTCTTATTTACTTAAATGTAGTTTGCATCTCGTGCAACGCACTTACTAATTTGTCACTCTTTCTTTCACAGATCATTGTCAATTTATTGCTCTTTGTTGTAATTGTATTTGTTCCATTTTTGCTTTGACTTTGTTTCATTTTGTGCTTAATTTTGATTTGCGGAAAATGCCACGAAAAACTGTTAATAGTGAATCGCGATGTACAATGAGTGAAATAGCCGACTGGAATAATTTGACCGATAATTCTTGCGACACTCAGTGTAATAATGATAATCCCCTAATTACAGATAATCAGTGCCTGCCGATGACTGGTATTGATTTTGATCCTAATGATGAGCAAACAAATGCAATTATGTCCACCGTAAATGTAACAATTGATGACGCGGCACGTTCTGTTACAATGAACACTGCCCAGTTTGACACAACTAATTTGCAAAATTTACGTAACGAACAGATAATTGTTTCTAACGAAGGTGAGCAATGTATTCAGTATACGTCAGATTTATTTGATTCCGATGTAGTGACCAACAGTGCACGTCCGATTGGCAAACCTTTTCACGAGTCAGACAATGACCAAATGGTTACCGGCACAGAAAACGCGACAAATGCAGATACACCAACACACAACATAGAAAATAGAGCCGCTATTTTTGGCTGGGATCGAGTTATAGCATTAATGCTACAACCTAATGAAAATCTCAAACAACAAATTAATGAACATAATGAAAAACTAGATAACCATTTCAAACAACTTAATGAAAAATACGACAACCTTTTCAAACAACTTACTGAATCGTGCAAACAATTTAATGAAAGTGTCAAACAGTCGAATGAAAAACACGACAACCTTAACGAACAGAACAAACAACTTAGTGAACAGATTACAGCCGTTACCGTGCAACGTCATTACACTAAAGAACAATTACGTGAAGAAATTAAGGCTTGTGCTAGGAACAGTAGTGAAGAAATTAGATCTGTTGCACAAAAATTAAGGAGTACACGTGTAGCCACAACGAGAGTACTTAGAGATGAAAGTAGTGCAGTCACTGAACAATGTTCAGAAAACGCAACACAGATACGCGACGAGTTTAAATTAATGTCAGCAGAAGTTTCACGCTCTCTGGATACGGAAGTCGATAAGAAATTTGAACAACAGATCAGCCAAATTGACGAACGTTTTTAAAGTGACAGAAATGAAAAATGTTTCAGTCACTAACACGTCACCGCATACGCCACATTCCGAACATTTGTCACACTCACACAGCCAGTATAACTTAAGTAATTTACAGAGACCACGCGACTTAGAATCCGAAGAGACACAGACAAATAGATTATCATACAATCCTGAACCTGTTCAGACATTCAGAGACGATAATTTTTATTACAAACACTTTCTATCCGTGAGAAAATTTAAGGTATTTAAAAATGACAGAGCACAGGTACACGCTTTGGACTGGATATGACAATTTGCTTTTGTATTTTCATCAGCTTGGCCTGTAATGCAAAAACTAGAATTGGATTGGATACAACAATTTGCTTTTGAATTTTCACCGCCATTGCCTGTAACACAGAAACTAAAATTTATTTGCAGCGCGTAAGAGACCTCAGGGGATTCATTACACTTCGATGAATATGTGCCGCAGCGTGCACAGGGCCCCCGAGCCGTAGTAGTGCTATTTCATCTTTAGTTTTCTGCACTGCTGCCTTCTCTTCTACTATCCTTTATATCAATCAAAACAGCTCTTCAACTATCGATCTATCTAGGATTACGTATGAGTAAAGAAAACCTGGTACGACAAGTTTTACCCGAAAGTGACAATTTTCATTAGACACTCAAGAACTACCAGCATAATTTTAATAAGCGACAAAATTTTAATCATCATTATGTACAAAATTATCAGCAACAGCAAACGCATTTTGGTAACAATAGAGGCTTTTCCCCACGACAGCAGCAAAACCAACCGGTTAGCATACCTAACCAACAATGTAACGTGCAAGGTCAACCAAGCTTTAATGTTTCGCCGCCTACACGTATAGCGTCGGCTCCACCAAATAGTAACTCATAGCAACATGGAAATCAGTACGTACAGAAAACACATCATTTCAACTCCTATCGCAAAGCGCCGTATAGAAATGACTATCATGATAGACGTAAAAGTAATGAGCACAATTTTCGGCGTACGTTTAATAACAGTCGGTCTTACCAGCAGCAGAATCATCCGCAACAACAGATTATCATGAATGAACCAGACAGTCGGTATCATCCCGAACGTAACACGTCAGGAAGAAATAACAGAACAGTACAAATAATTGAAATGCCACAGCATCCTCCCGAAAATAACAGCACGTCAGAAAGAATTTGACTAGATACAGTGCAGAATGAATCTTCCAGCAATGCAAGCAATACTTTTGACACAGAGAATCTTGTTCACGAAAATGTTATTAATTTTGACGACATCCGAGACACACTTTTGCATGAAAACCCAGTTATTCAAAAAACCATTTCCCACCCTATCATTGAAGTAAAGATTGGATCAACCAAATATTCAGCAGTAATCGATTCTGGATCAGCTATGTCAGTTATAAATGAAGAAACTTTCAACGAATGTAACAAAGAGAATACCTATCCTACGTTACCATTAGGCAAAACTAAAGTAAAAGGAGCAATATCTGGTAAAGGAGTAGATGTAAAGTTACAGACACACTTATCATTTTGTATTGCAGGTCATACGTTTCACTCAAATTTTTGGATTGTTCCCTTATTGACAACAGACGTTATTTTAGGTACGAGTTGTTTGGTACAACACGACGCAGTTATTGACTTTCAAAATTCCTATTTGATGTTAAAGGATGAAAATGTACAACTGGCATTAGAATTTCAGCACTCTTTATCTACAGAAGAACAAATAATTAATCGTACAGAGGTCATTTCTGCATCACCTAACATAGACTGTCATTCCACATTGTTCACAGATCCGTACGTACACAACTATAATACTCCAGACGAAGCCGACTATGACGTTATGCAAATGATTTCTGATAAAGCAAAGCAAAGCAGTGCAAATACAGACGACGAACGCACGCAACTACGCAAAATTCTTTTACAGCAAGCTCCAGTTTTTGACAACATCCCTGGTACTATGTCCGGTTTTATGTATGAATTTCAAGTTAAACAGCACGATACATTTAAAGCCAAACATTATCCCATTCCGTATATTCACAGAGATCAAGTTAAGAAAGAATTGCAAGCTATGCTTGACCAAGGAATTATTGAACCGGCAGTTAGTCCGTACATAAACCCGCTCCATATTGTTAAGAAAAAGGATGGTTCACTTCGCCTCGTACTTGATTCGCGTCACATAAATAACATTATTATTAATGAAACAGATCGCCCACAGACACTAGAAGAACTTCTACAGAAATTTCATGGTACTGCTATTTATTCCACGTTAGATTTGAAATCGGGATTTTGACAAATTCAGCTACATCCGAACTACAGAAAGTACACAGCTTTTCTCTGTTTTGGTGACTGTTATCAATTTTGCAAATTACCGTTCGGTTTAACAATTTCTTCAGCAGCATTTATTCGCGGTTTGAATAGTATACTTCCGACAGAACTTAAAGACAGAATCACAACGTATGTAGACGACATTCTTATTGCAGAAGCTAACTGGTCTGAACACAATCTGATTCTTGAACAACTGTTGCAAACTTTTCGTGCACAAGGACTCACAGTTAATCTTAATAAATCGCACTTTGGCAAAACTTCCATAAAGTTTCTTGGACATGTAATTTCAGCAGAAGGCATTGCGCTTGACCCGGAAAAACTTCAAGCTTTACGTGACATTACTGTTCCTACGACGAAGAGACAACTACGCAGCTTTTTGGGATTAAATAACTTTTTCCGTAAATTTATTCATTACTCTGCTTTAGACACCCCTAGATTATGTCAATTGACAGGTAAAAACACTATTTGGTCCTGGGATAGACAAGCGCAGTCTGAATTTGTCAATCTGAAACAAGCTTTGTTGAATGCACCACTTTTATCACATCCAGATCTTACTAGAAATTTTTCCATTGCCACCGACAGTTCTAACACCGCTTTAGGCGTACACATTTTTCAGGAAATTGAAGATGGTACTACAGTAATTAAAAACATCGCCTTTGCAAGTCGCATTCTGTCACCTGCTGAACGCAATTATTCTGTTACAGAGCTTGAAACATTATGTGTTGTATGGCATTTACGAGATTTCGGCATTTTCTTTATGGAAGACATTCGACCGTTTACACAGATCATAGAGCCATTCAGTTTTTACTTTCAGCAAAATTTACACACGACAGGTTAAGCAGATGGAAACTTTATTTACGGGAATTTACTTTTACAGTTGTTCACATTCCCGGTACGCAAAATATTGTAGCAGACGCACTATCCCGTTCTCTCAGCAACAATCAGCAAGGCATCGCAACCAACTTCTGCCAAGCAAATTTTAGCGTCCTGTATATTCAACAAGTTGCATTCGAAAACTTTATTTAGGCATCATTACGAGACATAGCACAAGAGCAGAGTAAAGACAACGTTTGGAAAGAAATTAAACACCTTTGGCAAGATAGGAATAATGTTACCATCAGAAACCATTACACTGTACGCAATAACATTCTGTTTCGCCGCTCTCATCCCGACAGCAACAACTGGTTACTATGCATTCCTGACGAACTGCTTAACAAATTAATTTGGTATACTCATTTAAGTTACGCACATTACGGAGCACGAAAATGTTTTCTTATACTGAGACAGAACTGTTATTTTGCCAACATGGAGAAATGTATTCGACGAGTATTAGCGTCATGTAAAATCTGCCAGAAAGCTAAATGAGACACGACTTCATATATTCCTCCGTTACATCCCATTGTACCCGTTAAATTGAGACACATGGCCGCTGTAGACATTTTTGATCCGATTGCCAGATCTAATAGAGGTTTTTGTTACATCTTTGTCGCTGTTGAACTCACTTCGAAATTTGTTACCTTCACTCCGTTACGCAAAGCTACTGCTAAATCTGTTCCGAAAGCGTTTGTAAAACATTTTCTATTTCATGTAGGGCATGTATTGAAAGTAATTTCCGACAATGGACCACAGTTTCGATCTGCTATATGGACACGTATGTTACGAACAAGAAACATTTCTCCGATCTATATATCCAGGTACCACGCTTCTTCGAACCCTTGTGAACGACTAATGAAAGAAATTGGTAAACTATGTAGAATATACTGCCATAAAAAACATATTGATTGGGATACCCACATACTGTCATTCCAGGATGTAATTAACTCGATACCAAATGAATCTACTATGCTATCTCCGACTGTTATACTGAAAAATGTTGAACCACCTAACAAAATTACAGAAATAGTATCCTTTCCTACATCGCGTCGACTACGCCACCATGAAATAATTGACATTGCATTCAACAACATCAAACGTGCCGCAGAGCGCCGGAGAAGACAGCAAAAACAGGTTTGTATACGCCGTGACTTTCACATTGGACAGAAGATATTAGTACGTACACACTATTTATCCAACAGAGGAAAGAGTAGATGTAGTAAATTTGAGCTTCTATACGCAGGTCCATATCGAATTCGCAGCATTCCTCACCCCAATGTAGTACACGTCGAAACTTTGAGAACCAGAAAAGGCAAGGGCAATAACCATGTCTCCAATATTAAACCCTTTATTGAATGAACATACTTTATGATTTATCACACTGTACTGCCATTTCCTGATTTTTATATGACCAATTATGCAATTCTATCTATGTGACTACTTACTGATGATTATCATATTTTTTCTTGGCAATTGCCCGGCAAGGTAAGGTTAGCAGGTCGCTTTTCTTGTCGTTATATATCAGACCGTGCACATTTTCCATTTTTCGTGTATGTGTGATTGCTTTCCTGTTTTGTTTGTATGCACTACGAAATCTTTAAGATATAACAAACACCAGTTGACTTTGACATTTTTCCTTATGATATCTCAACATCGTGACTATTTTACTTTTTTTTTGCTACTACATTATGATACTCTGTGTACATTTTTTGCACTTGAAAACTGTCTATGTTTTTGACCTAATACGTTTTCTGTCATGCTATGCTGTATGCTTAACTATATCACTATAAACAAGTTTTTATTTAATGAGTATATGATTTAAATGCAAGATATTAATCCCTATTCATCATTTTCAGAAAGCAATAACGTGTAGAAGAAATAACTTAAACAAACTACAGTGGATTACTATGAAATGGGAACTTCACCTTCGGAATGAACGAAAGAAAATGCAATACCTTGTGATGAAGAGTACATGGATCAGAATTAACAAGCATTAACAAGAATATACTATACACATCGTATGATAGCAGTCTTAACTAATTATTTTTCTTTCAGAATACGAGGCGATTGATGCAGGCTGTCAGACAGAACTACATATCTTAGTTTTAGTGATGAAATATGCTAGAAATAAGAAACTCTATACTATGAATAGTTGTATGAAGTAAATGGTAATATGAATAATGAATAATGAAGTGTCTTTTTTGCAGATGATAATGAATGATGATGAATAGTTATATGAAGAATATGCTAATACGAATAATGAAGTTTTTCTTTGCAGCTGATGATAGTGATGAAGTTATGGTAATATGAATAATGAAGTTTTTCTTTGAAGATGAGGATAATGATGAAGTTTATATATTTACTGTTAGTTAAGAAATGCTATGTAGCTATTTAAGTGTTTGTTGCAGTTCGTTTTGACAGTATGTCTTATGTAGCATGGTATAATGACTGAATGTTTTGGAAAGGACAGCTAGAGTACATACATACTGAGTACACGTTTCATTACCTGTTACTTCGAAGTTCACTACTTTTCAGCATAATATGCGTTTCTTCTTTCAGCTCCATAATCCATTTTGTATTTTTTCCAGGAGAAGCTATTCATGAAATTAATGTGCTATAAGCAGTTAGTCATTAAACCTGTTCTAGTACTTGCATTTTTTTACCCATTTGTGTGTGTCATTCATGAATGTGATCACATATACTCTATTTGTTTCATAACCTTGCTACAACTGACTCATGACGAATGACGTTACTAATCCTTATATCCAGCAATATGTCAAAAGCAAATATTTTCATGCCCCAGCAGTTAATTATCGATCTCAACGCAATGCATTGCTAGCACAAAATAAAAAAAAATTTACCAGTCCCAGCTATTATCAGTATACAGCCAAATAGTGCTGCCAGTTTAAGAGATATTTCTAGTTCTAAATATAATGCAAATTTCTCAGATGTATTGAATCTATTATATCTATGTATTATTGGACCACAGACCTCGAGTAATAGTTATAGTGTGTTACATTTTAAATATGTCCTATGTCACTTAAATGATGAGTTCTGAGTAATACTGAATGATGTTTTGTAATAATGCATAAATGCTATGCCAATAATTTCTGTAAATAATATTTTTGTTGTACTCTATAAATGCTATGCCAATAATTAACTCTCATTTTGAATGATGACTTCTAAATAATAGTGAATAATGTTTTATAAAAGTATATGAATACTTTGTAACTGGCCAATGAATGCCACTGTTTCTTATATTTTATGTTTGTCTTATGTCACTTACATGATATATATGAATACCAGTAGCTTGATGCTACACTCATTAACTCTTGTTTTGAATGATGACTTCTGAACGATTCATAAAAATGGTTTGTAACTGGCCAATGAGTGCCAATGATTACTATAATTAGATGAATTATGTAAATGCTATGCCATTAATTAACTCTTGCTTTGAATGACCACTTCTGAATAATGCACAAAAATGGTTTGTAACTGGCCGATGAGTGCCAATGTTTACTGTAATCAAATGACTTATGAATAATGTTCTGTAATACTCCATACGTAGTGCAGAAATGTTTAGTAACTAGGCAATGAGTGCCAACAATTACTCAAATCGGTTGATAGACTAGTGTAATTCTCAATGATGACTAGCATAAGACTTAATGTCCTTCACCTTCTGACCTAATTACCAGAAATTACTGCAATATCCGTTTGTCCTGTCCATCCTCATGATCATGGAGCACTGTATTTGGATTTTGCACTAATTCTACGTTGGTGAAAGAGTATGGATTCTACAAGAATGTGGTGTTGACACATCATGCTGTCCCCCACCTTGAACAATGGAGATGTTATTATGGTCCCACTGTTTGATGTACCTAATGTACTACCAAAATGATAACATTGAACATTAATACAACATTTCAGTGTCTTGGCTACACTGATTAATACTTCAGGGAAGAGAACTTCAGATTGTCTCACTTGGTGTTGTGCTTCTGTAGAAAGATATGGACTTTCAGTGCAGCTACGTGCAGCCTACTGTGCTACAACCATGATGCAATCGTTCCCATTCCTTTCCTAGTTCTTATAAAATGGTAAAAGTATATACAGTGCGTGTGCACTTTATGTCATTTGTTAATATGTTTTGTACTCATTGCGTATACATTTTGTCATTTATTGATACGTTCTGTACTCAGTGCATGTGCACTCTATTTCATTTCATGTTCTGCACTTATATACATGTATGTACTCTGTGTCTGTAAACTTAGTTAATTAAGTAGATTTTAGAAAAATTTGTTGGTCATGGCAAGTCCAATTGACTCACCATCGCTGCCCGTTTAAGTTTTTTCAGAGTCTCACAGTACATTTCAGAGTTAATTGTGGACCCAGTGGGCATAAAGTCGACCAAAAATACCCCTTTCCGATCCCAAAAAACGGTTGACATGACTTTACCAGCAGACTGCAAACTCTCTACACCACTTACGAATATTTCTGACATCCATGCACGACTCACCATACAGTGCCGTCAATTGGCGATGGATTTCAATCGGCGCAGTGCCATTTGCGTTCAAAAACCGAATAACTGCGCGCAATTCGCACTTGGCGGTAACATCCAATGGGAGCTTGATTCTCAACGGCTGCCAAGCGCCTCAGCGCGGCGTGCGCATGTTTACACACAGCGCGTGAAGCACTCTTCATTAACAGTGTGACCGACTGCCACACAAACAGAGTTCTGCACTTATAAAAAAATAGGAGACCTTACTTTTGGGATTACCCTCGTAGAAACAACATCTAACGACTTCAAAAGCTCTAGGGGAGCGTATTGAAAAGTAATGTCTCAGAACCTTTTTATGTGAAAACTTTTAAAGCTTTTTAAATAAAAAATTACTAAAATTATGCATCTTTATTCTTCGTGCCTAAATATTTATTTTTTGACGCAGTAGTCCTGGCAACGAATACATTTCTTCCAACGAGAGACCAGTTTGTTGGAGTCGCTGTAGACTGTTTGACTTTGTTGATGGAGCCACAACATCATCTCTGCTTGCGGCGCTTCAACACTGTCAAAGTGAAGTCCTCGAGGTGTTCTTTAAGTTTTGGAAACAGATGAAAATCGGATGGGGCCAAGTCGGGACTGTATGGAGGTTGATCGGTGGCGGCGAACAAAGGCGTCGAGTCGTTGCAGATGTCGCAGCGATTGTGTGTGGTCTGTCATTGTGATGCTGGAGGAGAGGGCGCTTCGTATTTGGACGAGCTCCTCGAATCCGAATCTCTGTTACAGCACGCTGTTCCTGCCGTATGGGCAATACACACCTACACACCTCCATGTTACACATTACAATTCGGAGGCTTGTACCGACAGTGTGTTGCAACTTGCGCCAGCGAAGTGGGAAAGTCGACCGAGTAGTATGCATGACCTGTAATATCACAACCGATATTGAGAACAGAATAAAAATTTCGGAGACATTACTTCTCAGCACGCTGTCGTACATAAGAGGACAGCAGACAAATTTTACGGGATTATACGCTCCGAATATTTGAAGTCCAGAATATCTGTTATCAAGGAAGCATATTTAAGGATTGCCAGAAGAATATTCAGCTTCCTAAAATTCCAAGCAGTGAAGCATATTATTGCTGGTGAACACGACTTAAAGATACATGGTAAGTTTGTTGCTTTATTTGTTAAAATATCTTCGCTTATGAAGGGTCCAACATAAGAATGAGCCAGGTCCAGTTTTATAAATTTTACGGGACATTAATAGGCCTATTTCTGTTTTAAATTTGTTCTTGATGTTATAGTTCTGTAACACTATACACCTATTTTACAGAATTACAGACCTTGAGCAATATTCTCTAAATGTATAACGATATCATAACATATTTATTCAAACTGTCGTTGCTACATGTTAAGAAGTTGAGTAAGAGTAACTTATTCAATAAAAGAAGGGGCTGAGTCCATGAATTCAAGGTAGCATAAGCATTGCTTATTCCTTTAGTACTTGAAGTAAGAATCAAACTATATTTAGAAAGCAATTCAAGATTGCCCGTTCTGATTGTGAGAACTTCAAGCAACAGGAAGACTGTCATAATATTCTTGTGCTTCTGACCTACAGATATTTTCCAAACCTTGCAAATACAGGTATTTCTCATAAGAGATAGGTAGTTGGTCTGCAAATACATAGTAGAACATTTTATAATTTGAAACTATACCATAGTAAAAACATCAACAAGGTTTGCAGATTATCTTACAGTCTTACCGGTATAAGAAAACTCAGGCAACTCAAACTCTTGTCCATTGGATCCTTAAGCTGAATGAGCCGACTTCAGAGCAGCAATCCCCCCATGCTCCATTATATGTTGACCTGAATTTTACAAGCCTTGGGTGAGTTCTGCCTATGACGAGTTCTTTAACTGGACGTGTACAAAAAGGACACTTCTGCTTGTACAAGGACTTCAGGAATGCTGTCCACTGGCGAAAAGTTCCACAATAGTTTCAACAATATTAAAAGCTGAAGGCTTTGTCCGAGCTGATACGAACATCTATGTCCAATCCTTGGAACTTCTGTTTGAGCTCTCTTAAATGGTGAAGGCTTTCACCGAGCTGATACTATTATCTCTTGAAACACGTATGTAACGCAGCAGCGATGGCGAGGCATTGTAGCATCTGTGACCAGAGAGTATGCGCTTGACCGCGCGAGTGTTGCGAGCGGTTCTCAGTCAGTAGTAGTCTTTGCGAGTTAGTTGTCGCTATGCAGAGTAGCAGTCAGTCAGTCGTTGCGAGTCTGTAGCTCTGTCTAGTTGAGAGCAGTACTCAGTCTGTAGTCGTCATGCAGAGCGGTCGGTCAGTAGTAGCAGCCCAGTGCGGTTGTGTGATGTAGGCGGTCGGCAACAATGGTCAAGATGAGGAATAAGGTATACTGTTAATTAATATAATGATTAGATAATGAAAAATTTTATTTATTGTAATTATTCTCCAACAAGTCTCCCAATAATAATTTTTTATTTCAAAAGCATTTTTTCAAAAGTTTAATTTTTTTTTAACTAAAGATCTCGTTGCACTTCCCATTTCATTCCACTTCTTTTTGAAGAAAAATTTCACTAGAATTACAAAAAAAAGGAGAATATTATTATTTGCAATGTAGTTCCTCCAAGTGGTGCGCAACAACAAGAGCAGATATGTGACATCCATTTATTCTGAGGTAAGACTTTAATTCTGATTGTTTTTTACACAGGGCCAAAGACCGATATTTCGGTTTAATTGTATTTTCTTGTCACTGAACGGACTTTAAATTTTGTGAAGAATTTATATTTGAGTCAGATTGCGTATTTCACATTTTTGTTGCCATTGTCAGTACATTTCATTGTGGGCAGGTTACGCATAGAGCAATGTCCATCAGCATTTCTAGTTAATATCGTCCTTTTTCTTTTAAAAAATTTGTGGGGAGGTTACACTCGGCTCCCATTTCTATTAAGTATTGCTATATTTTCTTTCTTTTAAAAATTGCGGTGGGGAGGTTACACTTGGCGACACCCAGTCCAGGATCGTATTTCGTTGAGAGTCTTTTGAGCGACAGTCAGATATCTGCTCTTATTTGCTTAGATAATTAGGATTTGGCGCAACGCTTTTAATAATATTGTGACTTTCTTTCTACAGGTCAACGGCAATTTGCTGCTTTGTTGTATTTGTGTGTTGCTTTTGCATTGTGCTCATTTGTTTTGTGAAAAATTTTGACTATTGTAAAAATGCCGCGAAAGACTGTGAATAGTGTATCGCGAAGTATTGTGAATGAAATTACCGACTTAAACAACGTGACCGATAGTAATTGTGATACGCAACGTAATGATGACAAACCTGCGTTCACTAACAATCAGTGCATTCCAACCACTAAAGATGACTTTCACCTTAATGATGAACAAACGAACTCAATTGTCTCGTCTGTTAACTTGACGACAATTGATGACGCGGAGCGGTCTATAGTAATGAGCGCTGCCGAGCTTAACACACCCGATTTAGAAAATCCAAGTAATGTACAGACAAATTTGTCTAATGAAAATGAACAGGATACTGAAAGTACGACGGATTTATTTAATTCCGAAATAATGTCTGACAGTGTACATCCGACTGCTCAGAATAACCAAATGGTTACAGTAAGCGTGAAAGTTCCAGATCCACCACTAAACAGCACAGAGAGTATAAACGCTAACTTTGGCTTTGAACAAATCATGGTAAGATTGCTACAACAACAGAGTGAAGATATCAAACAAGATAATGAAAAACTCAAACAACACTTAAATGAGAAACTTGACAATAATGACGAAAATCTCAAACAACTTAGGGAAGATAACAAACAACAAAATGAAAACCTCAAGCAACTTAGTGAACAGGTCAGACAACAAAATGAAAAATTTGACGACAATTCGAGGCAGCTTAGTGAACAAATTAAAGCTGTTGCCGCGCAGTGTCATGACACTAAGGAACAGTTGCGCGCGGAAATTGAGGCGTGTTCACAAAAAAATAGCGAAGAAATTAAATCTGTTGCGCAAGAATTAAGAGAAATGCAAACAGTCGCAACAGAAACACTCAGAGACGAAATTAGCGGAGTCGCTAAACAATGCTCTGAAAAAGCTGCACAATTACGGGACGAGTTTAAAGCAATGACGGTAGAACTTTCGCGCACTATGGACGCAAAGATAGACGCGAAATTCGAACAGCAGTACACTCAGATTAACGAGCGCTTTAGTCAGCACATACAGAACAGTAATACGCGTTTCCGCAGATTTATTCAAGATCAAAACAAAGTAAAACGACAAGTCATGGAAACAATCACTGCACAGAGACAAGAGGACAAACGTAAAATATTCGCGAAAGCGAAGACGTATGTAGACAACAATATTACTACAGTGTCCGACAAAATTAATACCATAGAACAATTGAACGCGGAATTACGGGATGAAATTTCTGATCTTAAAGCAAAAACGGATACACACACAGTAAATATTCAAACAGTGACAGATAGATTCGAACAACTAGATCTAACACAGGATTGCGATGTCATCAAAGCTGATGTTAAAAAACTGAGCGAAACTACGCGCAAGTTGCAAAAACAGATTAATGCGTCTGATTCTAAAACCGATGATCAGGTTAAAATACTGACTGAAAAATGTGATGAATTGGCCAGTCGTATTGATGTTATCGAAAATACTAATGACAATAAATCAGACGATACTGCACCGGTTTCTTTTATCCAAACGCCTGAATTTCAAAATTTACAGCAGACAGTTAATGAGATCGATTCATCTAACAACACGTTACGTAGGAAGTTATCAAATTTACAACAAGAAGTAACAGAAATAAAAAACACTTCTGTTAATAATACACAACAGACGCCACTTTATGAACATGTGTCAGAGTCACGCAGCGTGTATAATGTGAGCAATTTACAGCAACTACGCGACTTAAAATCCGAAAAGCCACGCGACTTAAAATCTGAAAAGCTACGCAACTTGAAATCCGAAATGATACAGACGAACAGATTCACACACAAACCTGAACGTGTTCTCAAATTCAGTGACGAGAACGTTGATAATAAGCAGTTTGCATTTGTAAGAAAATGTAAGGAATTTAATAATGGCAGAACACAGATACACGATTTGCACTGTATACGACAATTTATTTTTGTACTTTCACCGCTATTATCTGTAATGGAGAAACTAGCTTTGAACCTGAAGCGACAAATTGCTATTGTATTTTCATCAGCATTGCCTGTAATGAGGAAACTAGAATTAACATGGATACAACTATTTACTTTTGAATTTTTACCGCTATTGCCTGTAACGCAAAAACTAAAATTTATTCTCAGTGCGTAATTGACCTCAGGGGATTCATTACGCTTTAATGAATATGTGCCGTAGCGAGCATAGGGCCCCGAGCTGTAGTAGTGCTGTTTCATCTTTAGTTTTCTGCACTGCTGCCTTCTCTTCTACTATCCTTTATATCTATCCAAACTGCTCTTTAACTATTGCTCTTTGTAGTATTAAGAAACATGTAATGAAAACCGGATACGACAAATCTTTTACCGAATGTGACAATTTTCAGTAGGCACTCCAGTACCGCCGTAATTTTAATTACAGATAAAAATCGTAATCATCAGTATGTGTAAAATTAACAGCAAACGCATTTTTTGGTAACAATAGACGTTTTCCACCACAATAGCATGAAAGTCAACCGCTTAGCATACCTAACCAACAATGCAATACACAAGGTCAACCAGGCTTTAATGTTTCGCCGCGTGGACGCATAGTCCCTGGTCCAACAAATAGTAACGTACGTCAGCAAGGAAACAACTACGTACAAAGAAGACAGTATTTCAATTCCTATCGTAATGCACCGTATAGGAATGACTATTACGACAGACGTAAAAATAATGAAGACAATTTTCAGCGAACGTCTAACAACAGTCGGTCATACCAACAGCAAAATCATACACAAGAACATATTCTCATGAATGAACCCGACAGTAGGTACCATCCAGAGCGTAACACGCCTGGAAGAAGTAATAGGACAGTTCAAATAGTCGAAATGCCACAGAATCCTCCTAATAATAATAACACGTCAGATAGAATCTGACTAGATAATGTACAGGACGCATCTTGCAATAATACAAGCACTACCTTAGACACGCAAAATGTTGTTCACGAAAATGTAATTACTTTTGACGACATCAGAGACACTCTTTTACAGGAAAGACCAGTTATTCAGAAAACCATTTCACATCCTGTTATCGAAATTAAAATTGGTTCATCGAAATTCTCAGCAGTAATTGATTCCGGATCACCTATATCAGTAATAAATGAGGAGACTTTTAATGAGTGCAACAAAGAGAATACTTATCCGACATTACCTTTAGGCAAAACAAAAGTGAAAGGAGCAGTATCGAGTAAAGGAGTAGACGTTAAATTACAGACACATTTATCATTTTGTATCGCAGGTCACACGTTTCACTCTAATTTTTGGATTGTTCCTTTATTGACAACAGACGTTATTTTAGGCACGAATTTTCTGGTACAACACGAAGCAGTCATTGATTTTCAGAATTCTTATTTAATGTTAAAGGATGAAAATGTACAACTTGCTTTAGAATTTCAGCACTCATTATCTGCGGAAGAACAAACAATTAACCGCACAGAGGTCATTTCCGCAACACGTGACATAGACTGTAATCCCACATTGTTAACGGATACGTACGTACACAACCATAATACTCCAGACGAAATGGACTACGACGTAATACAAATGATTTCCGATAAAGTTGAAGAGAGTAGTGCAATTACAGACGACGAACGAACGCAATTACACAAAATTCTTTTACAGCAAGCTCCAGTTTTTGACAACATTCCTGGTACTATGTCCGGCTTTATGTATGAATTTCAAGTCAAACCGCATGACACATTTAAAGCAAAGCATTATCCTATTCCATACATTCACAGAGAACAGGTTAAAAAAGAATTGCAGGATATGCTCGACCAAGGAATTATAGAACCAGCAGTTAGTCCGTACATAAACCCGCTACATATTGTTAAGAAAAAAGATGGCTCACTTCGCCTTGTACTTGATTCACGTCACATTAATGACATTATTATTAATGAAACAGATCGACCACAGACATTAGAGGAACTTTTACAGAAATTTCACGGTACAGCTATTTATTCCACATTAGATTTGAAATCGGGATTTTGGCAAATTCAACTTCATCCGAATTGTAGAAAATATACAGCTTTTCTCTGTTTCGGCGACTGTTATCAATTTTGCAAACTACCGTTCGGCTTAACTATTTCTTCTGCAGCTTTTATTCGCGGTTTGAACACAATACTTCCGACAGAACTTAAAGACAGAATTACGACGTATGTAGACGATATTCTTGTCGCAGAAGCTAACTGGTCTGAACACAATATGATTCTTGAACAACTGTTACAAACTTTTCATGCACAAGGACTCACAGTTAACCTCAGTAAATCGCACTTTGGCAAAACTTCTATAAAATTTCTTGGACACGTAATTTCAGCAGAAGGCATTGCACCTGATCCGGAAAAACTTCAAGCTCTACGTGACATTACTGTTCCTACGACGAAGAAGCAATTACGCAGTTTTTTGGGCTTAATTAACTTTTTTCGTAAATTTATTCATCATTCTGCTTTAGACACGCCTAGACTATGCCAATTAACAGGTAAAAACAGTATTTGGTCTTGGGATAAGCAAGCACACTCTGAATTCATGAACCTGAAACATGCTTTGTTGAATGCACCACTTTTATCGCATCCAGATCTTACTAGAAATTTTTCCATTGCTACCGACAGTTCCAACACCGCTTTAGGCGTACACATTTTCCAGGAAATAGAAGAAGATGGTTCTACAGTAATTAAAAACATCGCATTTGCAAGTCGCATTTTGTCACCTGCTGAACGAAATTATTCCGTCACAGAACTTGAAACATTATGTGTTGTATGGGCTTTCACGAGATTTAGGCACTTTCTTTACGGCAGACATACCACCGTCTACACAGACCATAGAGCGATACAATTTTTACTTTCAGCTAAATTCACTCACGACAGGTTAAGCAGATGGAAACTATATTTACAGGAATTTAATTTTACAATAGTTCACATTCCCGGTACGCAAAATGTTATAGCAGACGCACTATCGCGTTCTCTCAGTAACAATCAGCAAGACGTAGCAACCAACTTCTGCAAAGCAAATTTCAGTGTCATGTACATTCAGCAGGTTGCATTTGAAAATTTTATTTCATCGTCATTACAGGACATAGCACAAGAACAAAATAAGGACAATGTGTGGAAAGAAATTAAACACCTTTGGCAAGATAGGAAAAATGTTACGATTAGGAACCACTACACTGTACGCAATGACATTCTGTTTCGCCGCTCTCATCCTGACAGCAACATTTGGTTATTATGCATTCCTGACGAACTGGTTAACAAACTAATTTGGTACACTCATTTAAGTTACGCACATTACGGAGCACGAAAATGTTTTCTTATACTGAGACAGAACTGTTATTTTACCAACATGGAAAAACGTATACGACGAGTTTTAGCGTCTTGTAAAATTTGCCAGAAAGCTAAATCAGACACCACTTCACATATTCCTCCTTTATATCCCATTATACCTGTGAAATTAAGACACATGGCCGCAGTAGATATTTTTGGTCCGATTCCGAGAACTAACAGAGGTTTTTGCTACATTTTTGTCGCTGTTGAGCTCACTTCAAAATTTGTTACTTTCACTCCGTTACGCAAAGCTACTGCTAAAACTGTTTCGAAAGCATTTGTAAAACATTTTCTATTTCATGTAGGGCATGTAATGAAAGTAATTTCTGATAATGGATCTCAATTTCGTAGTAGTGTATGGACACGCATGTTACGAGCTAGAAACATTTCTCCGATCTATATATCCAAGTACCACGCTTCTTCGAACCCTTGTGAAAGATTAATGAAAGAAATTGGTAAGCTGTGCCGAATATACTGCCACAAAAGACATATTGATTGGGATACACACATACTCTCATTCCAAGATGTAATTAATTCCATTCCAAATGAATCCACTATGCTATCTCCGACTGTTATACTGAAAAACGTTGAACCACCGAACAAAATTAAAGAATTAATAGAATTCCCCAAAAATCGTCGCCTACGACACCACGAAATAATTGACATTGCGCTGAACAACATCAAACGTGCCGCAGAGCGCCGGAGAAGACAGCAAAAACAGGTTTGTACACGCCGCGACTTTCACGTTGGACAGAAGATATTAGTACGTACACACTATTTATCCAGCAAATTAAAAGGTAAGTGCAGTAAATTTGAACTTCTATACGCAGGTCCGTTTCGGATTCGCAGCATCCCTCACCCCAATGTTGTACACGTCGAAACTTTGAGAACCAGAAAATCGAAAGGCAATCACCATATCTCAAACATTAAACCGTTTATTGAGTGAAACCACTGTATGATTCAACACACTATGATGCCATTTACTAATGCAATTAATTCACCTGACTAATTATTGATGATTATCGTATTTTTTTTCTTGGCAAGTGCCCGGCAAGGTAAGGTTAGCAGGTCGCTCTTCTTGTCGTTACACATCAGACCGTGCATATTTTTCCAGATGAATTTACACATTTACGACTATTTCTGCAATTATATTTATGTGACTACTTATTGATGATTATCGTATTTTTTTTCTTGGCAAGTGCCCGGCAAGGTAAGGTTAGCAGGTCGCTTTTCTTGTCGTTACACATCAGACCGTGCACATTTTCCATTTTTTTGTGTATATGACTGTACTCCAGTTTTGTTTGTATGCACTATGAAATAGTTAAGATATAACACACACCAGTCGACTTTGACATTTTTTTTGCCTTATGACATCTCAACATCGTGACTGTTTCACATTTTTTTTGCTACTGCATTGTATTATTCTGTGTACATTTTTTCGCATCCGAACACTGTCAATGTCTTGGACATATTACGTTTTCTGTCATGTTATGCTGTATGGTTAATTGTGTCACCATAAACCAGTCATTATTTAGTGGGTATAGGATTTAAATGCAAGACATTAATCTTTGTTCATCAATTTCAGAAAGGAATGATGATTCTAAGAAATAAATTTAACATAAATGGGAATTTCACCTACGGAATAAACGAAAGGAGATGCAATAACTTTATGAGGAAGAGTAAATGGATCAGGATTAACAAACATTAACAAGAATATACTATACTCATCGAAGAATAGCAGTCTTAACTAATTTTTTCTTTCAGAATACAAGGTGATTGATGCAGGCTGTCAGAGAGAACTACACATCTTAGTTTTAGTGATGAAATATGCTAGAGATAAGGAATAGTTATGTAATGAGTAATGAAGTGATTTTTTTTGCAGATGATAGTGAATACTGATGAATAATGATGAAGGAAATGGTATTATGAATAATGAAGTTTTTCTTTACAGGTGATGATAATGGTGAAGTTATGATGATATGGATAATGAAGTTTTTTTTTTCTTTATGCCACGTAGTTATTTAAGTATTTGTTGCGGTTTGCTTTGACAGCAGGTGTTACATTGCATAGTAGGATGACGGAAAGTTTTGGAAAGGACAGCTATGGAACACATTTTATACACATTTCACTACTTGTTAATTCGAAGTTCACTACTTTTCAGCATAGTGTGCGTTTCTTCTTTCAGGTCAATAATCCGTTTTTGTATTTTTTCCAGGAGAAGTTTTTCATGACACTTACTAAACCTGTTACTTATTATACCTGTTCTAGTACTTGCATTTTTATATTTTTTACCCATTTGTGTTTATCATTTATAAATGTGATCACATGTACTGCCTTGTTACATAATCTTGCTACAGCTGACTCATGACGAATGACGTTACCTATCCTCATTTGCAGCAATAGGTCAAAAGCAAAAAGTATTATGCCTCAGCAATTAATTATCGATCCCAACGCAATGCATTGCTACCAAAAAAAATGTATTACCAGTCCCACATAATGTCACTAGTTTATGATAATTCTGAATAATACTGATCAACTCTGAATAGCATGTCACTCGAGTAATGACCTCTTAATGAGACTATATTCAAAATAATGCTTTGTCACTAGCTAATAACTGCCACTGTTTATTGTAATGCCTGTGATTACTAATGATTTGACTGTAATTAACTGATTTTAATAACGACTTTGTAATGATCTGAATAATACTGAATGATGAACTATGTTTTATTCTATTCAATACTTGATGGCCACTGAGTGCCAATAATTAATGTCAATCAACGAAATTGTTATTAATTATGCCATTAATTAACTCTTGTTTCCAATGTTGATACTTTGTAATTTGAAATGAATGTGACGGTTTAATAATGCTTTGTAATTAATTAAGGCTAATAATTCTTAATATATTGAAATGACAAATGATCAATTAATTAACTGTAATTATACAAATGATTAATTAACTGTAATTAGACAAATGATTAATTAACGACAAATGATTAATTAACTGTAATTAGACAAATGATTAATTAACGACAAATGATTAATTAACTGTAATTATACAAATGATTAATTAACTGTAATTAGACAAATGATTAATTAATGACAAATGATTAATTAACTGTAATTAGGAAAAGGCTAATGATTCTTAATTATACACTGTAACTGGAAAAGAATGCGATTATTTAATAATGCTTTGTAACTAGGAAAAGAAGATTACTGATTCTATGTAAAACAATTAATGAACATTTTTCTGTAATACTACATACATGGTACAGAAATGTTCAATAACTGGGCTATGAATGCCGCACACTACTACTGTAATTGACAATATTATGTGACTTGGTGTCCTTCACCTCATAAGCTGACTACCCTGAATTACTGCAATGTCCATTTGTCCTGTTTATCCCAGTGATCATGGAGCACTATATTTGGTTTTGCACTAATTCTACGTTGGTGTGCCTTGTAAGAGTGTGGTGTTGACACGACATGCTGTCCACCACCATGAGCGATGAAGACATTATTATGGTCCCACTGTTTGGTGTACCTAATGTACTGCCAAAATGAAAACATGGAACATTACTACGACAGTTCAGTGTCTTGGGTACACTGATAAATTCTGATGGGAAAAGAACTTCAAGTTGTGTCACTTGATGTTGTACTACTGTGGAAAGATATGGACTTTCAGAGCAGCTGTGTGCAATCTAAAGTGCTACAACCATGATGCAATCCTTCCCTTTCCTATCCTGATTCTTGTCACATAAAGAAAAAAATTTTTTTTGGTAACATCATTTATGTTCATAGGTTATACATTTTTCGATTCGCTAAACTCCAGTGTGAGTACACTTATGTCACTGGTCGACATGATGTTTGCCATTATGTTTATTTGTTGTGAAAATACTAAAGACATTTTTCAGTGCATGTGCACTTTGGACATGAATTTTTTTTTTTTTGCCAGTCTGTTTATTTGTTCTGCATATGCTAAAGAATTTTTTCAGTGCCTGTGCACTTTATCTGTCAAATAATTTATATATACTTTTTTCTGATTTGCTACTATGTTTTGTACTCACATTTTGTCTTTGTCTGATATATTTTGTACTTAGTGCGTGTGCACAACATTTACTTTATGTACTACATCTAATTATTCTTGCCAGTCTGTTTATTTGTTCTGCATATGCTAAAGAATTTTTTCAGTGCCTGTGCACTTTATCTGTCAAAAAGTTTGTATATACTTTTTTCTGATTTGCTACTATGTTTAGTATTCACATTTTGTCCTTGTCTGATATATTTTGTACTTAGTGCGTGTGCACAACATTTAAATATTCTGTAAGTTGTAGGATTTTGTTAATTAAAGAAAAATTTTGCCGCGCTTGGCAAGTCCAAATGACTCACCATCGCTGCCAAATTTTTGCCCCCCGAGTGGAGGGTTATGAAACACGTATGTAACGCAGCAGCGATGGCGAGGCATTGTAGCATCTGTGACCAGAGAGTATGCGCTTGACCGCGCGAGTGTTGCGAGCGGTTCTCAGTCAGTAGTAGTCTTTGCGAGTTAGTTGTCGCTATGCAGAGTAGCAGTCAGTCAGTCGTTGCGAGTCTGTAGCTCTGTCTAGTTGAGAGCAGTACTCAGTCTGTAGTCGTCATGCAGAGCGGTCGGTCAGTAGTAGCAGCCCAGTGCGGTTGTGTGATGTAGGCGGTCGGCAACAATGGTCAAGATGAGGAATAAGGTATACTGTTAATTAATATAATGATTAGATAATGAAAAATTTTATTTATTGTAATTATTCTCCAACAAGTCTCCCAATAATAATTTTTTATTTCAAAAGCATTTTTTCAAAAGTTTAATTTTTTTTGAACTAAAGATCTCGTTGCACTTCCCATTTCATTCCACTTCTTTTTGAAGAAAAATTTCACTAGAATTACAAAAAAAAGGAGAATATTATTATTTGCAATGTAGTTCCTCCAAGTGGTGCGCAACAACAAGAGCAGATATGTGACATCCATTTATTCTGAGGTAAGACTTTAATTCTGATTGTTTTTTACACAGGGCCAAAGACCGATATTTCGGTTTAATTGTATTTTCTTGTCACTGAACGGACTTTAAATTTTGTGAAGAATTTATATTTGAGTCAGATTGCGTATTTCACATTTTTGTTGCCATTGTCAGTACATTTCATTGTGGGCAGGTTACGCATAGAGCAATGTCCATCAGCATTTCTAGTTAATATCGTCCTTTTTCTTTTAAAAAATTTGTGGGGAGGTTACACTCGGCTCCCATTTCTATTAAGTATTGCTATATTTTCTTTCTTTTAAAAATTGCGGTGGGGAGGTTACACTCTGTCCAATCTTTGGGAACTTCTGTATGAGCTCTTGTTTATAAGTGCCTTGGTTTTATCACATTCCTAATAAGGATGCCCTGTTATTGGAAACGTTACTTTTACAATATCAAATCCTTTCTCAACTGTAACTAAATTGTGCAAAAATCGAATAATTGTGTAGTTCTTATTTTGGCCAGAAAATGAATCAAAAAATATGACCAGATATTTCACGGTCATGCCAAGGTAATTGTTACAAAATGTATGAATTACTGATCAGACTTCATTACTACCTTTTTTGGCAACACATTCAGGGTACAGGAAAAATGTACTCTCTGCATTTGATAAACAGTATATGTTGAAAGCATACATAGATAATTGCCGTTTATACTACACGGCGTTAGTTGTAAAGTTAGGCAGAGGCAGAGTCTTTCCAAAATCCATACATATGGCTTCCTTTTCCACGGCCTTTCGACTTTCCTTCTTAGCTTTTTCTTCCTGTCACAAAATGTGTTGGCTTGCATTTTGTGATAATCGTATAAAGTTTTCAAATTCTTCAATTGAGTCTCAATATCTTTTATTTCTACTTCTTCAATGCACTTTTGTTTCCCCAGTTCCAGGCATTTCACTTTGGTGGTATATTCGTCACATGTACTACATGTATCTGTAATGGGATATCCAAAGGAAATATTGAAGTTCGTATTAAATATGTGTCTACATGTTTCATAATATCCCTTAACTACGGGGTAAGCCTCTTTGAATAAACTGAATATTTTATTTATGTTTGGTTCTTCAGAGAGGTATACCTTACTTGTATCTTTTAGCCCATAATGATTATTTCTACTTGGAAAGGAAGCAATATGCTGCTTAATGGTATTAACTGTTTCATCACTTAATTTCCAAGGCCTGTTCCCGTGTTTCCCTCTCTTATCTATAGTGGCATTCCCAGCAGTTCGAAAACTAGACACTAAATATTGGTTCTTACTTCTTGAGATGCCGTGCATTGCCATAAATGCCTTACGACAAACTACAACTTCTTTACCCCATCCCCTATTTGTCCTCAAACTCTGTACTTGTAAGGTGCATTATTAAATCCTGCTTCACATTCGTCTTTGCTTGGCCTTCTACGTTTATTGGAAGTACAGCAATGAGACCACATAAGCATTCTGCAGATCTACAGATTTTATCAAGTTGGATTCTTTTGAAATATTCTGTTTCTCTCTTCAGGCACGTTGTCATAGTACTGTTGGCTACATCTCATCTCATGAGACAAATTAATCTTTTTATTTACCTCAGATAAGTGACGATCTTTTTTTCTTTTCTTCGTTACTTGCTGACCTCCTGCCATACTTTCACTACAGGGATCACTTAATGACTCACGTTCCATATCCGTATTTTCTCAAATATGCAGACATTTAGTGCACTATACAAAGACCTGCACCTGTTTAATGTACCAACACTTCACATAATTAGAACAAGCTGTTTATCAGAGCTGCAAGCCATATCATTATTTAAAGACCAGCACTTAATGGACTAAGCCTTTTATTTCCCTGTTTCATATGGACGGAGCTCTTTCTTTCCCTGTACTGCATTTTTTCAAACCCCATTTACAGTATGACTGAGCTTGGTTTTGTCTACTTAGTACATTAGAAGATATTGGTTCTGCTCCATACTTTCATATACTGGTGAAAACTCAATAAATGAGAAAAATGGTCTTAGCTCATTCTTTTCCTGTACCCTTCACAGCTGAATGCGTCACATGGAACCTTGAATAGTAGTTTTTCATCATTACTTTAAATTTTTATTAGGTTATTCGATACTAATCGGAAGACGAACATTACAACAGAGATGATATGCCTCAACAGCTGCATGATGTAATACCATACTGTATCAATGGGGCAAAAGTCAGTGATTTGCAAATTCTGGATCGTGCGTGAATATAGCAAGCTGTCCTTCACACTGGTGGTATTTCCAAGCCAGATTTGCGGAGAGAGACTTCTTTTCCTCCAGGAACGTCATAACGCTAGAGATTAACATATGCTCAAGGAACTTGTAAGTGACTGACGTCAGCCGTGTTGAGGTGTAATTATGTGCATCCGTTTTATTTTATTTTTGTAAACAAGGATTGTCTACACTGTTTCCCAATCGCGCGGGACTAATCTTGCTAACAAAGGTACCTTACAGACTTACCCTCGCCGATTAAGGTGTAGAAGTATGAAACCGGGACTTGGCTGCAATAATTACACGTCTGTTGTTTGAAACTGATAAACTATATTTTATTCAAAATAATCTCTATTGCTGTTTATACATTTCTTCCACCTCTCCGGCAGGTTATGAATATCACGCCAATAAAACTGTTCTTCTTTTGAAACTAATCAGTCAGCGAGCCATTTTCGTACATTTTCATACGAATGAAACTGTTTTTCAGCGAGAGCGTGCCCTAGTGATGCAAATAGATGATAATCGGACGCAGCCAAGTCTGGAGAATAAGTCGAATGCCCTTGTATTTCCCAACTGAGCGCCTTAGATCTTTTCCCTGGCCCGTTTTGCTGTGTGTCATTGGGCGTTTTCATAGAGCAATATGACTGTGTGTTGCCTTTTTCCATATACTGGCCGTTTTTCACGTAATGTTCGATTTAAATCGATCATTTGCTGTTGCTCGCGATCAGTGTTAACGGTTTCACCAAGTTTCAGCTCATAATAGGTGACACCCTTCTGATCCCACCAAACACAGAGCATTGTCTTCTTTCCAAAGCGATTTGGTCTTGCAGTGGATGTCGATGGTTTGCCTGGATTCACCCATAGAAACGACTATCTTTTGTATCTAGCGAGCAGCATTTCACACGGGGTCTTTCGATTTGCTTGCTGCCTTTCATTCAGTCGATGTGGAACCCATTTTCCCTCTTTCTGCACCTTTCCCATAGCTTTCAACTGAAAAGAAACGGCTTCCTATGTCACATTCAATTTTTCCGCGAGTTCCTGTTGAGTCTGAGTGTCATCTTCATCCAGTAAGCCTTCGAACTTTTTCGGTGGTTTTCCGTGCTCGTCGTTTCTCACGTCAAAATCACCACTTTTGAATTTTTTGAACCACTCGAAACTCTGTGTTTTCCCACGAAAACTTTCGCTGAAAGCTTCGACAAGCATTCGATGCGATTCTGCAACAGTTTTCTTCAAATGACAACAGAAAATCAATGCTGTCCGCAAATCGTAGTTCGTAGGCACGAAACTCGATATGTTTACAGGGTTGGGACAAATACCAAAGTATGGAACTTGGGTTACTGTGTATTAACATTCGTCGTCAGCCGTTACAGGAAGCAGATGGCGCAGCAGACGCGGTCTCACGGGCCCTACACTGGCGGCTAGAACCATCTGTAGGTAAATTCCGGTTTCATACTTCTACACCTGGTAGACTGACATTGACAGGCTGTGTAGGGCACGACTAGCGCTTCAACGTATGTAAACAGCAAGACGCGACTCTCAACCGTTTCCGAGTAAATAGAGCTTGAAAATGCAACGTATGCTCATATGTACACTTTGCATGGTCGCTAGTATTAAAGGAGTCACCGGCTGAGCTAGTAAGCACTTATTTTCAAAAGCGAGAGATCTTTGGATCGAATCGCCCTACTGTCACTTCTTTTCTTTATTCCGGAATAGTTCTAACTACAGATTTATTATGACTGTGCCGATTATCCATATTTAATGGTTCACTTACTACATTTATCCTGAAAAAAATGATAAAAAAATTTCCTAAAGAGACTGGAAATAAGAAAAAGATACAAGAGAACTTTCTGTCAAACAAGTACAGTCATTTTATTTATAGTATTGTTGTGTCTAGACAAGATAGCCTAGACACAATGAGAGGAAGCCGAAAGGCACGCGCTAACCCAAAGCAGGGTGCGTGAGGTCTGAAACAGGATACGTTATGAATGCTATAAAGAAAAGTACGTAGCTGCTGGAATACTTAACTTTAATCCATCCTTGTGGTACATCTGGAGATTGTGGCGATACAAGTGAGACTCTTTAGATACATGCAATGTTACTAATGGCGCCTTGCTAGGTCGTAGCCATTGACTTAGCTGAAGGCTATCCTAACTATCTGCTCGGCAAAGGAGCGAGGCTTCGTCAGTGTGCATCGCTAGCTACGTCGTCCGTACAACTGGGGCGAGTGCTAGTCCGTATCTCGAGACCTGGGATGTGGTGGCGCTCGGTCTGCGATCACACAGTGGCGACACGCGGGTCCGACATGTACTAATGGACCGCGGCCGATTTAAAACTACCACCTAGCAAGTGTGGTGTCTGACGGTGACACCACAAGTATTGCACCTGTATCTGTGACAAGTATAATGTGTAACTTATGGAGCACTGCACGAATCAGGATGCACCTTTTTTCTCAATGTATCTATTGCAAAACAAACTTGGCTTACATTCACAAACGGTTTTCGGATACCACACATTTTTATGGTGAACCACGCGTATCTGTTGTTAGAACTACGTGAGTATGAAAAGACAAAGTGTACTGGCAGCGTATTCGATCCATACGAAGAACTCGCGCTTACGAAACTAAGCGCTTACACGCTCGGTTCCTTGAATACTAGCGACCATACGAAGTATAGAAAGATGCCTAAAATTTTCAGACTGGATTTTCTGGAAAACGATTGACATTTGCGTCTGACTGATTACATATATCGAAATCCTAGTCGTGCCCAACACACCCTGTCAATATGAATCAAACGGTCAGGGGAAGTCCATACTTTCCTCTTGTAAGCGAGAGATCCTCGATAGTCATGTGCAAGGAAAATAGCTAATTCTGCAACGCATTAAATATACAGGTTAATTTTTTGGGCTAATTCTGCAACGTATTCAATATAAAATCTAATGTTTTGTACATTTTGAGTAGTCTTAATTGTCTTTAAATTTCGGGTGTGCGTTTTCAATATCTCTTATTTATGAGAGTGTGCGGCGGTAGTGTGATGGCATCCTGCCAATATATTCGGAAGTAAGATGTGAATAATGTATTGTATTGTTGACTGGGATATCCCACGGTTGGGTTCAAATGGCTCTGAGCACTATGGGACTCAACTGCTGAGGTCATTAGTCCCCTAGAACTTAGAACTAGTTAAACTTAACTAACCTAAGGACATCACAAACACCCATGCCCGAGGCAGGATTCGAACCTGCGGTTTTGCGGTTCCAGACTGCAGCGCCTTTAACCGCACGGCCACTTCGGCCGGCTCCCACGGTTGGGTTCAGCCGCATATCGGAAAGGGTGTTCTTCCTCCGCTCACATTGCCCGCTTCCTTGCGGGTACGTGAGAGGTGCGTCACTTGTGCGTTTTAAGAGTGTAGGTGAGTGTGACGGTCGTACGTATAAAGCACTGGGTTGTTACATTTAAGGTGCAGCTGCTCTCGGAAGTCCAGTATGGGCTGTAATTAACGTACGGCAGCGAAATTTGGCAGATATGCTAATGGTACGCTGGCAAAAAATTGGTTCCAATTTTGACGGCCAGATGCAAATGTGGCGCTGTGAATGCAAGAAAGACGTCTAGAAATGTACGAACACCGGAGAGGTCGACGAGATGCTGCATCCGTAAAACGACGTGGTCAGCAGTTGCTCACAGCAGTTTTAATGGAATCAAAGCAACATATTACTGTATACTGGCCTTCAGATCAAGTAGAGACCGAACAGTGTCCCTGGAAAATGCGTTCTTTTATATATCCCCAGAGCCAAACTTCACATGGATTGAGATCAGGCGGTCTTGCAGGCCATGTATCTCTGTAGACGGCACGTTCTTGAAGGTTGCATTAAGCAGATCTTTCATTGGGCGAGCGACATGAGGTGTTGCCCCACCTTGCATGAATAAAGTTGTTTCCACTCAGTTGGACTCTTCCAAAGCAGGAATCAAATGCTCTACAAGTAGGTCTCCGTAACATGGAGACGTTGCGGTACATCAGACTGGGCCTCCGGGTGTATTCTCTTCAAAGAACTGGCCGAGAGTAAAGGTGCTTGTGAATCCACGCCACAGAGTCACATACGGCGAGTGCAGTGGATCTTGGTGCACAACACGCGTTTCAACAGTACCGCAAACTCGGTAGTTCTGTGTATTTCACCCCAATTCACAAACATTTGTATATTTTATATTGTATATTTTTGATGTAAACTATACAAAACTCAAAATGGCTCTGAGCACTATGGGACTTAACATCTGAGGTCATCAGTCCCCTAGAACTTAGAACTACTTAAACCTAACTAACCTAAGGACATCACACACATCCATGCCCGAGGCAGGATTCGAACCTGCGACCGTAGCGGTCACGCGTTTCCAGACTGAAGCGCCTAGAACCGCTCGGCCACCTCGGCCGGCTGTAAAATACTATTCTATTTTCTCATACAAATCAAGAGTTTTTCATAGCTCAAACTATCTCGAGAAGATAAAAAGAAAAGATCATAAAGACTCACTTTTTCTTTTCCATTAATGATTCTCTGACATTTTAAGTGATTAGACTGTGTTACATAAAGTTGCAGTTATGTTTCTTTAGTTAACATGCGCTTCTTCTTACAAATTTTTAGAATGACCTTTTTCACAAAACTTTTATCACCTACTAAGTAATATTACAGCAGGCACAGGAGTACCCGAGAAGAATCTTCTGCCCTCCGTGTAAAGATAAGTGATCCGTTCTGTACCACCGTCATGCGATCTGGAGGCAGTAAGTTGCAGGTGTACCCGGCAGTGCGGCCAGTCTTATACAGAACGCACGAAGAAAACATGGAAACTAGGTACGCCAGCCGATGTGGCCGAGCGGTTCTAGGCGCTTCAGTCAGGAGCCACGCGACCGCTACGGTCTCAGGTTCAAATCCTGCCTCGAGCATGGATGTGTGTGATGTCATTAGGTTAGTTAGGTTTAAGTAGTTCTAAGTTCTAGGGGACTGATGACCTCAGATATTAAGTCCCATAGTGCTCAGAGCCATTTGAAACTAGGTACAACAGAGTATAAATTAAGTGTGTTCGTCCCTCTCATGTACTAGTGAGAGGCAATGAATGCAGTGATACAAGAAAACATATTTCTTAACTGTGCTGTGGGGTCCACTGAGTGAAGCATTGTCAGCAGTTTCGGTTTTAGAAGCATAGTACAAGTATTCGTATTAGGAACAGTAGCACACGTTTTAGTGTATTCCTGTTGCTTAATCGAGGCTGAGGTAGTAGTAAGATGGCCAACAAATATTTGTAATAGTAATTGTTGTGTCATTTTAGGCTTTTCCGATGTATGATAATTTTGAAATGTTCTCGGATATTCAGCCGGATGGCGTCATACAAATGGTAAATTTCGGCAAGCTGACTTGTTACCATCATCGGGCTATCCTGATGACTGAGGCCTGCCTGAAGATGTCAACAAGTTACCTTGTCGAAATGTACCATTTGGATGGCGCCACCCGGCTAAATACCCAAGAACGTTTCAAAATTCAGAGTAGTGGTTATTGTTGCGGTAACACTATGTGGTTATAAATATTGTTGTTGTAATAGAAGCTATAACAGGCAGGCGACGAAAATAGTAGTAACATAAGTTGAAACAGAGTGAACGTATCGAAAACCTATTGCTTTGTTTCTGTGTCAGAAAGGGTCATCCGACTGAGAATTGGAACAATGTCAGAGTAGCACATACAGCGTTTAGACAAAAATATAGTAACATCAAAAGCACACATTACCATTCGTGGTACTGCGTAGGAAACACGTTGGCATTTAAAAGAGTTTGAAGTCCTCTCGGAATGGAAAATACAGCTCCTATATAGTTTTCAACGACATCTGCAAAATAGTGGAAAGTTCACGTAACCACGATGGAGGTGGACAGCGATCATACACCCGTCTCTCCAAAGTAGACCACAAAGGCTCAGTAATATTGAGATCTGGTGCTTGTGGTGGCCACGCGATAATTCATCCTCGTTCTCACAAACCAGAACTAGACGATGCGAGCTTGTGAACTGGGGCCCCGTCGTCTTGGAGCACAGCAGCACCATTGAGGAACGAACATTGTACCATGGTATGGACCTAATCATCCCAAATTGTCACATAATGCTTGGTAGTTATGTGGCCTTTAGAGTGCCCATGGAGCCTATCGCGTACGACGATATGGATGCCCAAATCACCACCGAACCGCCGCCATGTTTTCGCTCCTGGGACGCCAACTTGGCTAGAAGTTGGAAATAGTGTGAAAAAAGACTCATCCGAACAAATGACTTTCTTCCATTGTCCCATAGTTCGTGTTTAATGCCTTCAGCACCATGTTTTCCTGTTACGGTCTTTTGCATAATTTATGAGTTTTTTGGAATCCTAGATCGCCATGCAGTTCCCTGCTTACGGCGCTCCCTTCGTGTTGTTTTGGTGCTGACGTAGTTCGTGAGTGCGATATTCTGTTCTGCAGTGACTTTTGAAGTTTTCGTCCTCTTATTTTTCGTCACAATTCTCTCAATACAAACCCTCGTCCGCATTGCGATTTAGCGGATGATGTTTTTCCGCTTTCCCTACATGCGAGCCGGCCTGTGTGGCCGAGCGGTTCTAGGCACTACAGTTTGGAACCGCGCGACCGCTACGATCGCAGGTTCGAATCCTGCCTCGGGCATGGATGTGTGTGACGTCCTTAGGTTAGTTAGGTTTAAGTAGTTCTAAGTTCTAGGGGACTGATGACCTCCGCAGTTAAGTCCCATACTGCTCAGAGCCATTTGAACCATTTTGAACCCTACATGCGGTGTAAATACTCGATACGGTACCTCTTGAAACACAAAACACATCGGCACCCACCATACGAACACTATCAATATGCCCACGTTCAAAGTCACTCATCTCCGACATAATGTACCCATAACTGCACAGAACTCTATTCTGGCCACGGCTGACAGTTACACAGGTGTCGTTCAAGGTCAGAACAATAACACAACTTGCTGGCTTGGCTAACATATTCATTTGTTTTTCAAACATGCATTTCTCGAGCTGTTTCCATGTTTTTGTTCAAATGGCTCTGAGCACTATGCGACTTAACTTCTGAGGTCATCAGTCGCCTAGAATTTAGAACTAATTAAACCTACCTAACCTAAGGACATCACACACATCCATTCCCGAGGCAGGATTCGAACCTGCGACCGTAGCGGTCGCTCGGCTCCAGACTGTAGCGCCTAGAACCGCACGGCCACTCCTACCGGCCCATGTTTTTCTCCAACTCCGAAGTGTTAAAGTGGACAGAAACAAAGGAAACCTATACGATACATTTTCTCAACTTCGATTTCGATTCAGTAACAAGAAAAATGACACGTGAAATGACTGTCACACTGGCTTACATACATTTAAATTTGATCAGTCACAGTTCATTGATATTAGCCAGGAACTGAACTAGACTGACTAATTAAATAAAACAAAAAAATTCATTGCTGAATGTTTACTACTGTTTCTACACTTCCCGACAATTTTGAAGGGCTGTGTTCACTGTGGCAATAAACTGCATCGCCTGAGAACAGTCTCGAAGTCTGTTGTACGAGGGACATTCAATAAGTAATGCAACACTTTTCTTCTGAAAGCATATTGTTTTTTTCGGGATTCCAATACACCATATCATACCCCACTCTTTTGGCTACAAAACCCTCTATTTCAACATAACCTCCGTTCAATGCGTTGGCTGTACGCCACCTTACTGGAAGGGCCTGTATGTCCGTATGGTAGCACTCCAGTGGCCGACGTTGGAGGAAACGTCTTGCTGTATGAATAACCTCCCCATCATTCATGTACTGTCTCCCGCGGAGTGCATCCTTCATTGGGCCAAACAGCTGGAAGTCGGAAGCTGCGAGATCCGCGCTGTAGGGAGGATGACGAAGTTTTGTGAGCTCCTCTCGTGTGCGCAGACTTGTGTGAGGCCTTGCGTTGTCATGGAGAAAGGAGGATTTCGATTCCTTTTTTGTGGCGAACACGCTGAAGTCGTTTCTTCAGTTTCCTGAGGGTTCCACTGCAGGAGTCACAGCTGTGTGCGTCCGGCCGGCACACGGGAGATTGGACAGGTTTGCGTGACATTGTTGCGCTGATGACAGACGCCTCGTCCAACTACTCACCGTGCTTTTGTTCACTGCCAGTTGTCAGTAGGCATTCTGCAAGCGCCTATGGATACCTGCGATGTTCTGATTTTTCGCCAAAAGAAACTCAATGACAGCTCCCTGCTTGGACCGCACCTCCGTTACAGACGCCACTTTGAAGGCTACGTTTAGCGCCGGCACCTATCGAAACGTCATGAAGCTATAGGGGTCGAAGCGGAAATATTCCACGAAAGTCCCACAACAAATTACGAATTTTTCCAACCGAAATTAGTCGAGAAAAAAAGAGTTGAACTGCTTATTGAACGCCCTTCATATATTGGAGGGTCTGCAGTCCAGGTGAGGTTCTCAGCTGCATACTTTATTTTCTTACTTTGTGTAATTCTGGAGTAATATTTGACGTGAACCTGTAAACTGTTGGCCATTGCAACTGGAAGGAAGGAAGATTGGGTTTAACGTCCCGTCGACATTCAGGTCGTTACAGGCGGAGCACAAGCTCAGATTGGGTCAAGGATGGGGAAGGAAGTCGGCCGTGCGCTTTCAAAGGAATCATCCCGGCATTTACCTCGAGCGATTTAGGGAAGTGACGGAAAACCTAAATTGTATGGCCGGACGCGGGTTTGAACTGTCGTCCTCCCGAATGCGAGTCAAATGTGCTAACTACTGCGCCACCTCGTTCGGTGCAACTGAAACACAAGGAGGAGCAGATAAGAATGAAATTTCACTTATTGTGCGTATACAGCACAGCAGGAAGAATACATGACTAAATATATAAATGATTTGGGGGGATGGGGATATTCGTGCAGCAAAATCTAGTACACATAGGTGCCATCTATGACAGCAACAACGGCTCTGACGCGACGTGGTATCGAGCCAAAACGAGCTAAGATGTGAGGTGACAGATACGTCATTCCATGCTCCTGTAACGCTATACCAGACTTCTTCAATCGTATCGGCTGGCGAATGATGGTATGCCAGTCTTTTAGCAACCCATGACGAGCTGTTGTCAGTGGATGAAACATGAGGAGAACGAGCACCCTCCATAGCGACGTAAATAAGGATAGAACATGCAATATGTGGACTTCTGTAGAACATCTCTATCCATAAATATCAAAGATTCTAGGTCTAGTAGGTCTAGGCACTACTGAACAGTTATTTTCTACACGAGCTACGTAAAGAATTTCATTTCCCACAAGTAAATTCCTCCATCCAGTGATTTTAAGACCATAAATGAATTGACAGAATTATAAAGAATTATTTCCAGTGGCTAGTCCAGAACTGTTTTCCAATCAGCCTTAATACACTATGTTATCAAAAGTATCCGGACACCTGGCTGGAAACGACTTACAACTTCGTGGCTCTCTCCATCGGTAATGCTGGAATTCAATATGGTGTTGGCACACTCTTAGCCTTGATGACAGCTTCCACTCTCGCAGGCATACGTTCAATTAGGCGCTCGAAGGTTTCTTGGGGAATGGCAGACCATTCTTCACGGAGTGCTGCACTGAGGCGAGATATCGATGTCAGTCGGTGGGGCCTGGCACGAAGTCGGCGTTCCAAAATATCCCAAAGGTGTTCCATAGGATTCAGGTCAGGACTCTGTGCAGGCCAGTCCATTACAGGGATGTTATTGTCGTGTAACCACTCCGCCACAGGCTGTGCATTGTGAAAAGGTGCTCGATCGTGTTGAAAGATGCAATCGCCATCTCTGCATTGCTCTTCAACAATGGGAAGCAAGAAGGTGCTTAAAACATCAATGTAGGCCTGTGCTGTGATAGTGCCACGCAAAACAACAAGCGGTGCAAGCCCCCCTCCACGAAAAACACGACCACATCATAACACCACGCCTCCGAATTTTACTGTTGGCACTACACATACAGGCAGATGACGTTCACCGGGCATTCACCACACCCACACCCTGCCATCGGATCGCCATATTGTGTACAGTGATTCGTCACTCCACACAACGTTTTTCCACTGTTCATTTGTCCAATGCTTCAAGCGAGGCGTCGTTTGGCATTTACTGGCGTGATGTGTGGTTTATGACCAGCCGCTCGTCCATGAAATCCAAGTTTTCTCACCTCCCGCCTAACTGTCATAGTACTTGTAGTGGATCCTGATGCAGTTTGGAATTCCTGTGTGATGATCTGAATAGATGTCTGCCTATTACATATTACGAGGCTCTTCAGCTGTCGGTGATCTCTGTCAGTCAACAGACGAGGTCGGCCTGTACGCTTTTGTGCTGTACGTGTCCCTTGACGTTTCCACTTCACTGTCACATCTAAAACAGTGGAGCTAGGGACGTTTAGGAGTGCGGAAATCTCGCGTACAGACGTATGACACAAGTGACACCCAATCACCTGACCACGTTTGAAGTCCGTGAGTTCCGCGGAGCGCCCCATTCTGCTCTCTCATGATGTCTAGTAACTACTGAGGTCGCTGATGCGGAGTACCTGGCAGAAGGTGGCAGCAAAAGGCACCTAATATGAAAAACGTATGTTTTTGGGGGTGTCCGGATACTTTTGATCACATGGTGTATTTCTGAATTTAGTTACATCTTGATCAGTCAGAGTGCGTGAGAGTGAAGCATTCTAATTATGATTATAAATAGGCCATGACTGATAACACCTTCACTGACAAATAGATCATGCGAATACATCAATTTGCATAATCCGCACGATCGTCAAGTTTTAGTTCCCGTATCCCTTAATCTCCGGTCGAGGCATCCTCCACTAAAGACCGCACAGGCGCTGCACCAAACCAACTTTAAAATAAAAGACCGATGGAAAGAGGAATGGTAGAGCAGAACAGCAGTAAACTGCCACAGTATGCCATGCGTCTTTAGTAAACCAAAAGGATTTGATTGCCTTCGCAAAGTTTGGTCAACTCCTAATCGCCATCAGAACCAACTGTGGGAGATGCGCCGACTCCTTACACAGATGGGGTAAACTTCCTTCGGCCGCTTGCGACTGTGGCGCTGAGAGACAGAGGGTCACACACATCGTGCAGGAATGCCTACCAAGGGCATATGAGGGTGACCCACAGGATTTCCTAATGGCGACCCAAGAGGCAATCGACTATATGTTATCTAAGCTGGACGTTTGTTTGTGATTGCTCTTCTGTGAGTGTAAATATACAATTGTTGGTGTCCTTATATACAAACTGTTATTTATTGTTCTGTTTATACATATGTGATTTTTTTTAAAATCGTGTTGTTTCTGTAATTTTTAGTGCGATGTTATGAGCCATATGCTAAATAAATAAAATCTTCTGTCCTGAGCTTAGATTTTAGAATGAAAAGTTTCTATTTGTAGTCAGTGCATTGTTATCAGACAATATCAGATTAAATTACTAAATTTAAAGACCTGGCATGAGTCAGCAAAATTTTAGAACACGTTAAAGTGAATATTATTTACTGTATAAGATATATGAAATATCTGCAATATCAGAAAACCCATATTAAACATAAAAAATTATGAAAAAATGCAACTGGAAAGTGAAAGTATAGGTTGTCGCTTAATGCAGTTCCAGTGTTACACCGGCAAAATACACACGGTCCAGTCACGTTAAGTGAGCACCGCCTATGTTCGACGTCATCATATAACAACCTCTCACAGACGACTGTAACAGCACTAGCAGTGGAGGGTATAGAAAGCATGTCGGGAGGGCGCGGAAAACAGTGCAGTCGTTGTCGTAATAGGAAAACGGAGCGATTTATCTGATCTCCAAAAGGGCATGATCAGTGGCTCTCAAGCCAAGCCTGAAAGCATTTCCGAATCGGCTAAGTTTGTAAAACGATCGCACGTAGTGGTGGTTAAAGTATACCGTGGATATGACATAATCGAAAACCGGCGTCGTGGCAGTTATGGTGCTGGGTCATAGATGATAGGACGAAATTAGAATTATATATTATTACCTTCAGCTGCTGACGGTCGTTGATATATATCAACGGGGACAGGTGAAAATGTGCGCCCCAACCGGGACTCGAACCCAGGACCTCTTGCTTTTTTTTTTTTTTTTTTTTTTTTTTTTTTTCCAGAGGGGAGCTATCCCTATGTTCGTTGTTGATCCTTTCACTCAGGTTTTTTTATGAAAGAGGCCAACCAGCTCTATGACCGAACACGCTGAGCTACCGTGCCGGCGTCCGTCTTAGCCAACGAGGGCACAGAGGATAGTGCGACTGCAGGGACTATCTCGCGCACGCCTCCCGCGAGACCCACGTTCTCACCTTATATGTCCACACACTACATTCGTAGCGTCCCAACCCAACACACTCATTACTCGTGGAAGACATTCTTACCAAGTCCCGTAAGAGTTTGCGTAATGTGTGTGCATCCGCACAGAAGAAGGTCATGGCCGGTATTGCCAGAACGATATGCTTATATGGATTTGGTGTCTGTTCTTTCGGACATTGATCAACAGAATGCCCAGATGAACCAAGGAGCTGCCAACAGTGGCTCCTCAACGACCATTACTGCTTATGGGTCTGTGCAGCAGGTGCCTTGATTCATGCACACGTGCTGACTTCTGTTCATTGGAGACGAAGGCTGGAATTTGCACGCCAATACAGCAACTGTACGTCCTCTGAGTGGCGACATGTGGCCTTTCCAGGTGAATCACGTTTTATGGTCCATCGGACGTATGGCCATTGGCGCCTAAGGCGTGAAACGTCTGAAAGCAAACATCCTGCAACAAACATCGGAAGGGTCCAGGATGGTGGAGGGAGCGTTATGGTCTGGGGAATGTCTTCGTGGCGTTCCCTGGGTGATTTTGCGATTCTGGAACGCACAATGGATCAGCAGAAGTATGCATCTATCCTACATGCAGTTTGCTTTTCCTAGGCACGATGGCCCCTACCGGCAGCACAATGCAATGTGTGTACGTGGGTGGATCGAACAGCACCGGGATGGGTTTACCGTTCTCCGATGGCCATCAAACTCTCGAGATTTAAACCCAATCGAGAATCTTTGGGACGACTTCGACCGAGCTGTTCGGGCCATGTATCCTCAACCGACTAACCTAGCGCAGCTGGCCTCAGCGACATGGCTCCACATTCTTGTCAATACCTTCCAAAACCTCACTGCATCGCTTCCTGCACGTCTCGCAGCGATCCGTGGTGCAAAATACGGTTATTCAGACTTTTGACAGCTGGTCACTTTAATGCGATATGATAGTGTGTCGCTGTATTGCTATGATAAACTAAAAAAATCACTTATTCGACAATGTAGGGTATATTAGCGTACTACGGCATGTTCCTGACACACTCTAGTCCAAAATTACTAAAAACAAAGAGAAACTACTTTATTTCTCGAAGACATGCGACGCTATGATGAGCAGCTTCCTTTAAGCAGATGCTGTCACTTACTGGGAACATACAGAAACGGAAATAAGTGATTCACTGAAAGCACCTGGTGTAAGTTATTTGCTACAGTCAGGTACAGCGAGTTTAGTTTATTCCCTGGCCTAAAAAATAATAAAACTTGCATGTAGCACATATGCTACTTAACGAGTGAGGAGGTTAAAGATCAGAAACGATTTTCTAGGGCCTGTAGGGGTATCTGTGAGCTCTGCTAGCTTCCTGAGGCACTTACAGTGAAAATGTGCTTAATTCATTAGACAAACAATTAGAGACAACTGGCATATTCTGTGACCTGTCAAAGGCTTTTGACTTTGTGAATCACAGCATTCTTTTAAGTAAATTAAAATATTATGGCATCACTGGTAGTGCTGCAAAGTGGTTTCAGTCATATCTCAGTAATAGAAAACAAAGGTTGTCGTTACGTAACATTTCAGCAGTAGGCAATCAGACATCATCTGTCTGTGATTTTATCCATACTGGATGAGAGGTCGTGGTTGTGAACGTCAATGTTAAAAAATATATCGGCTCAACCACTTGTTTATGCTGTAAAACACTAAAATTGACGCGTTTCGAAAGTCAAGGTTTCATCATCAGAATAATAAAAAGTAAAAGAACCTGTTAAAACTCGCTAAAATGGAACATGCAACAGGCACCATAAAACTGATAATAAAATTAAAACATCGTGGCTACTTCCCTTGTTGGAAGACACGGCTGCAGGAGTCCAGTATTCACCAACGCATATTTTCAATAAGTTACCAGCAACCATTAAGAGTCTCATTTCAGACAAGGCACAATTTAAACATAATTTAAAAGAATTTTTGGTGGCCAACTCCTTCTTTTCCATCCATGAATTTCTCAACAAGTGCAGTACACCATTTCAATGAAAATGTATTATACTTTAATTTTTGACAATACTTGGTTGTAACAGCCAAGCAACTACCTAGTGTGTGAATGATGGATGTATGGAAAGCAGATGTAAGTCTTAAGTCTGTAAATAGTGGAAATTTAATTTTAAATCTTGTACATAATTTGACTGTTATTAACTGAGGATCATTGAAATGAATAATTTACTTTAATTTTTGACAATACTTGGTTGTAATAGCCAAGTAACTAGCTACTGTGTGGATGATGGATTTAATGAAAGCAGATGTGAGTATTACACCTGTAAATATTAGAAGTTTAATTTTAATTCATGTACATAATTTTAATGTTTATTGACTGAGGATCATTAAAATTAATGAATCTCAAGTTTTTCTAATTACATTTTTGTAATGTGTTTATCTGATATGTTGCACACACAGGAGGATCCCCTCTTTTGTGGGTCTATTGAATGAATAATTAATCTAATCCAAACTTTCCAAGGTTCGCGCGGCTCCCCCCGTCGGCGGTTCGAGTCCTCGCTCGGGCATGGGTGTGTGTGTTGTGCTTAGCGTAAGTTAGTTTAAGTTATATTAAGTAGTGTGTAAGCCTACGGACCGATGACCTGAGCAGTTTGGTCCCATAGGAACTTAACACAAATTTCCAAATTTTCAGCTAGCTTCGACTGATGTCGGTTGAGTTGTTTGACGTAAGAAGTCCACGATCTCCAATGATTCATAATAGAGTATTTGCATTTTGTTCGCTTTGTGCCATGGTTCTGTTCCAGAGCCAGCTCAGTCATCTATATTACATGGGGCACTTCTGAAGACCTCGTTTTACGATACTCAGGCGACTCAAGCAAAATACTTGGTTGGGATTGTCACACTGTCAGAAGTTTGCCCGTCTCGTAGCGTGCTGCTTGCGTCGTCTGTACGCAAAACACAGAAAAGATGCAGATCACTATAGAACTTCAACAGCCTGTGTCGTGTTACTGTGATCGTGATGGCTGAATTCGACATTTTGAACAGCTTGCGTAAACTACGAGTTCAGTTCAACAGCAGAACGGATATTAAACAGTAATGTAAACAGATGTTACTATATTGTCCTATGAACCTCATACAATTTGTTTTGTAACCTTAGGTTATCCACACCTGCATAGATGACATTACAATCTTCTAAGCTTATTGAGTAGCATTTACTTTTAAAGTCAAAATCTGCATGTTTTTCAGCGTAGGAGCACTCGGTAACGAATCGTAAGAGATTAAGTAAACTACTTGAGAAATGCCGTTGCACGGTGTTTGAAAGCGTCTTTAAAGTGTTCGTATGCACGTTGTATACAGCCACACATGTTTGTTACAAGTGTTTACGCTCTGAAGCGGACGAAATAGACGCACGAAGGGAGTCGCAAACACTGAAGTACAGTGTTTGGAAAACGTTTCGGATGTATTCGTAGACACAGTGCATGCAGCCACGCTTGTTCGTTAGGAGTGTTTACGCCCTACAGCGGACGAAATGGGCACACAAAGAGAGCTGAGGGCCTTTGGAAGAGCCGTTCTTGTAATGACCAATAATTTGCATAATCTGATCGTTAGCTTTCAGACAAATATCACGTTCATTAATTACAGGTAAGTGCTGATGTTCATCCTCAACGTTAGGTGTCAAAAGCATTGCCAAATATAATCGATGCCTTCGACACGTGGAAAAGTGAAACCGGCATGCAACGTCAGAGGCTACTGCGACACACTTTCAACTGACGTCAGGATGCGACAGACGTCTGCACTTTGATTCCGTAGGTTAACAGCAGAACACTAACCAGGATCACGAGACTGAATTTTCGTTGCCGGTTACTGCGGTGTCGAGTTGTTCTCCAGAACAACCGCAAAACACCATGCTGAGTGATCAACCACTGTGTACCTGATGGGAGTACAGTGGACGCATATAGGTTGCTGATTGCTAATTGAGGATTACCCGACCCTCACTGTGCATTTCCTGGCGCGGAATATGGTGGACTATTTATACAGGATGGGGAAAATAAAAGTGGTCCGGAGAACAGAGTTCCAGGCTAGAAAGAAACACAGCAGAGGAAAGAAAATACTGTACTAAACCGACTTATAGCAGATGTTGAAAGTAACCGTTATTCATCTCTTGGCGCCACGGTCAGCAAGTTGCTGAAGGCGGATTGAAGCTGGACTGCTGGAATTACTGCAGTCTCATCCGAAATGTTCTGCTTCAGTTCTTTAAGATTACGAGGTTCGTTACGATACACCTCAGACTTGAGGGCTCCCCATACAAAGTAATCATACGCTGACATATCAAGTGACCTGGGTAGCTAGCTACGACTGCGACCAGACTAACCTCTGCTGACAACTCTGTCAGACGTGAAGATTCTGTAAATGTACTCCAAGGTTCGGCCGTCTGTATGGGCAGTCGCTCCATCCTGCTGTAACTCTTTTCCTCCTCCGTTAATGATGCCAAAAAGGCTACAAAATTTCCGGACCACTTATATTTGCCCCATCCTGCGTTTTGTATGATCATTGGTGCCACCAAATAAAATTCACGCTCAGGCCCTGACGACTGCGTGTCACTAGCCCTACCTACCAACGTCTCACCCTCTTCCTTTACGGTGTCATTGAATGATGTATGGAAGCGCATGTGGTTAGCACACAGCTCTCCCAGCCTTTGTCAGATTTCCGAATCACGGGTCGTAAAGCGTTACCTTTCATTTTTTGTTTAACGGATGTTCAGACTGATTTTGTATAAAGAAAAAACAATTTGTTCCTGGATATGTTCGGTGAAATATTTTACTGGAGTGCTGTTTCTTAAGAAATCAGCGAACAGTTTTATGACCATGCTGGAGAACAGTTTTATGACCATTGTGGACCTTTATGTGTAACAAAATTACCAGCACTGCCTAAAAAGGGAGTTTATGTCTCTGAAAACAAGTGATAAATATCACTTTGCTTGTCTTCTTCGTGCCTTCTTACTTTTGTCTTCTGTTTGAGCTTGCACTGACAACGTGTAACTGTACCCTGTCTGTAACTGTTGGCTGAATAATTACATTATTTACTTTATTTAGCCATGTTAATTATTTTTAACGTGATTGCTATCCTATCTCCGTGTCATACAAATAACTATTGTGTTTTGGATGTATTTTTCAGCGGCAAAATACGGGAGGTTGCAGGCGGATTGTTCGGCGTGAATGACCGAACACTCTTCATATTCTTTCGTTAACTGATTCCTTAAAGGAAGCTAGAACACCCGTGGGATATTTCCACCGATCATTTTCATTGCCTTACGCAATATTTTTTTGTAAGAAATGTACGCGATTGATCGGCCACCCACCATTGAGCAATGACGCCAGTCAATCTGTTCACTTCAATCATATTTCAAACGTACATGTTTCAATCCTTCCGTGCGAGCTCTGATTTCCCTTATTTTATTATGGTCATCGTTTCGCCCTACATTTTCGTATTCGGAGGAGAAAGTTGGTGATTGAAATTTCCTGAGAAGATCCCACCGCAACGAGAAACGCCTTTGTTTTAATAACGTCCACCCCAAATCCTGTATAATGTTCGTGAGACTCTCTCCCCTATTTTTCGATAATACAAAACGTGCTGCTCTTCTTTGAACTTTCTTGATGTACTCCGTTAGTCCTATTTGGTAAAAATCCCACCAAGCGCAGCAGTACTCCAAAAGAAGACGAACAGGCATAATGTAAGCAGTCTCTTTAGTAGATCAGTTGCATTTTCGAAGTGTTCCACCAATGAATCGCAGTCTTTGGTCTGTAATTGTTATTCATAGTTATTTAGTTGAATTTATGACCTTTAGATTTGACTGATTTCTCGTGTTACCGAAGTTTCATGGATTCCTTTTAGCATTTATGTGAATGACCTCACATTTTTCGTTGTTTCGAGTCAATTGACAGTTTTCGCACCATACGGATATCTTATCTAAATCGTTTTGCAATTGGTTTTGATCTTCTGATGACTTTACTAGACGATAAACGACAGCAACATCTGCGAACAGCCTAATGCGACTGGTCACATTACCTCCTAAATCGTTTATATAGATAAGAAACAGCATTGTAACACTACCTTGAGCAACGCCAGAAATCACTTCTGTTTTACTCGACGACTTTCCGTCAGTTACTACAAGAGACTACCTCTCTGACGGGAAATAACGAATACAGTCGCATAACTGAAGCGGTTTTCCATAAGCACTCATTTTGAGTACAAGCCGCTTGTGAGGCAGAGTGTCGAAAGCCCTTTGGAAATCTAGAAATACGGAATCACTTTGAAATCCCTTGTCAATAGCACTCAACATTTCGTGTGATTGTTAAAAGCTAGTTGTATTTCACAAGAACGAGGTTTTCTAAATCTCTGTGCCAATACACCGTTCTCTTTGTGGTAATTCATAATGTTCGAACACAATATTCCAAAATCTTGCTGCATATCAACGTTAATGATATGGGCCTGTAATTTAGTGGATTACTCCTATTGCCTTTCTTGAATATTTGTGTGATCTTTGCAACTTTCCAGTCTTTGGGTACGGATCTTTCGTCGGTTGTATATGATTGTTTAGTATGGAGCTACTGAATCAGCATACTCTGAAAGGAACCTAACTGGTATACAGTCTGGATCGGAAGACTTCCCTTTATTAAGCGATTTAAGCTGCTGCACTACTCCGAGGATATGTGCTTCTAAGTTACTCAGGTTGGCAACTGTTCTTGATTCGAATTTCTGGAATATTTATTTCGTCTTCTTTGGTGAAGGAAATTCGGAAGGTTGTGTTTAGTACTTCAGCTTTAGCAACACTGTCATCAACAGTATTTCCATTGTTATCGCGCAGAGAAGGAACTAATTATGTCTTGCCCCTACCATACTTTACATGTAACCAGAATCTGTTTGGATTTTCTGCCAGGTTTCGAGGTAAAATTCCGTTGTGGAAACTATTATAAGCAGTTAGCCAGTCATTTAAATTTGGCATGTTTTCTTCGTTGTTTCTGCAATAGTGTTCTGACCTGTTTTGTTTACCACGGGGGATCAGCTCCGTCGTTAGTTTATTTACTTAGTATAAATCTCTCATTTGCTGTCGATACTACTTGTTTGAATTACTATTTGAGTTGGCTCATGAACTGGTCTACGGTTACATTGTTAATTTGGAAGGCATGGAGACTGTCTCTCAGGAAGGTGTCTAGCGAATTTTTGTGTGCCCTTTTGAATAGGTATATTTTTTATTTATTTTTGGTGGTTTTTGGAGTTACGGTGTTCAGTCTAGCTACAACCCTGTGTTCACTAATCCCTGTATTCGTTTTGACGCTCGTTTTAGCTCGTCATTATTTGATGTCAAAGGATCAAGTGTGTCTGTACAACCATTTACTATTTGAGTTGGCTCATAAACTAATTGCTCGAAATAATTTTCAGAGAATGCGTTTAACACAATTTCGGATGATATTTTATACGTATCTCCGGATTTAACATGTATTTTCGCCAACATACCTAGGGTACATTGAAGTCACCACCAACATTAATTGTATGTCAGGTACGTGTTTGAAATTGGACTCAAGTTTTCTTTGAGTCTTTCAGTAATTGTACCATCTGAATTGGGAGATCCGTAAAAGGATCCAATTATTATTTTATGCTGGTTGCCAAGAATGACCTCTACCCATACTTACTCAAAGGAACTATCTACTTCAGTGTCGCTACAGGATAAACTACTTCTAACAGTAACAAACACGCCACCGCCAACTGTGAGTAACTTATACTTTCTGAACATCGTTAGGTCCTTCGCAAAAATTTCGGCTGAACTTATCTCCGGCTTTAGCCAGCTTTCAGTGCCTATAACGGTTTGAGTAACAGTGTTTTCTATTAGTGCTTGGAGCTCTGGTACTTTCCTACCAGGGTTACTACAATTTACTATTGCTATACCGATGATTCCCACATCTACTTTCTGTGTTCGACCTGCACCCATTGAGACTGAAGCTCTTTCAATGTTTCCCCGAGACCGTCTAACCTAAAAAAACACCCAGACCACGCTACACAGCCCCTGCTACCCGTGTAGCCTCCCTCCTGCGTGTAATGTACTCCTGACCTATTCTGCGGAATCCGAAATCCCACCACCCTCTGGCGCAAGTCGAGGAATCTGCAGCGTGCACAATCACAGAACTGTCTGAGCCTCTGATTCAGATCCTCCAACTCGATCTGTACTAGAGGTCCGCAGTTGGTCCTGTCGACTACGCTGCAAATGATGAGCTCTGCTTCTCGCAAGCAAGACTAGCAGTCTTTGCCACTTGTGATAGCGTCTCGAAACGAGAGAGAATCTCTTCCGACCCAAAGCGACACACATCATTGGTACCGACATGAGCCACCATCTGCAGCTGGCTGCGCCCTGTGCTCTTCACGGCATCCAGAAGAACCCGCTCCACATCTGGAATGACTCTGCCCAGTATGAATGCGGAGTGAACATTGGCTTTCTTCCTCTTCTTGGCCGCCACGTCCCTAAAGGGCCCCATAACGCGCCTATGATTGGAGGTCCCAACTACCAATAATCCTACCTTCTGTGACTGTTCGGATCTTGCAGGCTGAGAGGTTTCCTCTAAAACAGGACAAGTGACTGCCTGTGATTGAGGGATAGTGTCAGCCACAAACAGCACCTGGAACCTGTTTGTCAGGCTAACCAGGAAGGCCTTTCGTCTTGCCCTCCAGGAAGTCTTTAGCAACCTGCCACGTGCCGAGGTGACCTCCCACTCGACCACGGGTGAAGGGTCAACCTCAGGGCGAGCAGTAACTCGGCTGGTCACTGGTGCAGACTGATCGTCAGACTCGTGAGTCGTCCTGGACGTCTGCTGCATCCCCACAGCCAGGACACTGTGATGCCCATCCACTGCACCTACAAGCTGTGTAACCGAAGCCATCACAACCTGGAGCTGAGAGCTAAGTGTCACCAGCTCTGCTTGCATCCGCACACAGCAGTCACAGTCCCTACCCACACTAAAGAACATGGAAAACTACACTACACAGACAAACAAACGACTATCGACATGCGTTACAGAACTCTCCTGTAGACACTGACGAAAAAGCAATAAGTGTGTCAGTTAAACTAGATTAACATGTAGAGATTCAAAATTAAAGTACCAAAGAACACAGGTGAGACTAAATAATTCGCTCCTGCTTAGGGACTTGTGATATGACAAAACATCAGTTTACTTTCTGACACAAATGAAAACGTGAGAACTAGATGTATTACACATTAAATTAACAAGCAGAATTTCAAAAACGAAAGCACGCAGATGAAACTATAATTCTCTTCTGGTTAGGAATTCGTAACAGTCACAAAATCAGGTACTACCCAGTTGCTGCTTGTGTCTCGGCCGGCTGCTGCTGCTGCCTGACCCACAATGGGTCTTAGGAGGCAGAGAAAATCCCTTTCTGGTCCTCCCATCAACGATACTTCCTTTGTAGTGCCAGGACTCGAAACCGGGCCCCTCATACAGTAGTCAGACAAGTTGGTCGCTAAACTACATCTACGTGACTTCTCTGCAATTCACACTTAAATACCTGGCAGAGGGTTCATCGAACCACTTTAACACTATTTCTCTGCCGTTCCATTTTCTAACAGCGCACAGGAAAAAACTAACACTAAAATCTTTCCGTGCAATCTCTGATTTCTCGTATTTTATTGCGATGATAATTTCTCCCTATATAGGTGTTCCTATTCAAGAGTGTTACGTAATTAATTTGTAAAATTCGTATCTCATAGTCGTTCCATAGTAAAAAAAAGTATTGTATGTACTTAATGTGTTTGCTTTTTTGCATCTACGAAAAAATCACATGTAGAGGTGTCACGGAAGTTTGGGAATTATTTTAGTGTTTAGTGTGCTAAAGCAAAGAAGGTTGAGAAACGCTGTCGTAGCTCAGGACGGACAACCGTGTAGACAGTCTCTGCAGTGGATTTGTTGCCTCTTCTAAGTGTTCTCCCAATAAAATGCAGTCTTTGGTTCGCCTTACCCACAACATTTTGTATGTGATCGTTCGAATTAAAACTGTTCGTAAATGTAATCCCCAGGTATTTAGTTGAGCTGACATACTTTACATGTGTATGACTTCTCGTGTAACCGAAATTTAAGGGACTCCTTTCAGTACTCGTGTTGATGACCACACACTTTTCATTATTTAGGGACAACTGCCACTCTTCGCGCCTTACAAATATCTTGTCTAGTCATTTTGCAATTGGTTTTGATCTTCTGATGACTTATGAGACAGTAAATGACAGCATCATTTGCAAACAATAGAAGAGGGCTGCTCAGATTGCCTCCTAAATTGTTTACATGTGTTAGGTACAGCAGAGGGCCTATAACTCTCTCCTTGGAGAACGCCAGATATCACTTCCGTTTTATTCGATGGCTTTCCGTCATTCACTACGAACTCTGACATTTCTGATGGGAAATCACGAATAGAGTCGCACAACTGAGACGATACTCCATAGGCACGCAACTTAATTACAAGGCCCCTGTGAGGAACGGTATCAAAAGCCTTCTGGAAATCTAGAAATATGGAATCCATTTGACATTCCTTATCGATTGCCCTTCATGACAATAAAGAGCTCCTTGTGTTGCACAAAAAACGATAATTTCTCAATCCGTGCTGGGTGTGTGTCAATAGATAGTTTTCTTCGAGTTAATTCGTACTGTTGAAACTCGGCATATGTTTCAGAATCCTACTGCGAATCGATGTCAGTGATGTGAGTCTGCCGGCCGTGGTGGCCGAGCGGTTCTAGGCGCTTCAATCCGAAACCGCACGTCTGCTACGGTCGCAGGTTGGAATCCTGCCTCGGGCATGGATGTGTGTGATGTCCTTAGGTTAGTTAGGTTTAAGTAGTTCTAAATTCTAGGGGACTGATGACCTCAGAAGTCCCATAGTGCTCAGAGCCATTCGATGTGAGTCTGTAATTCAGCGGATTACTCCTATTTCCTTTCGAGACAATTGGTGTGACCTGTGCAAGTTTCCAATCTTTAGATGCGGGTCTTCAGTCGAGCGGTTGTATATGACTGTTAAGTCTGCAGATATTGTATCGGCATACTCTGAAAGGAACCTAACTGGGATACAGTCTGGACCGAAGACTTGCCTTTGTTAAGCAATCTGAGTTGCTTCGCTACACCGAGGATATCTATTCCTAAGTTACTCATATCGGTAGCTGTTCTTGATTCGAATCCTGGAAATTGACTGTGCGTCCTTTGGTGAAAAAATTTCGGAACAACCCCTGGCATTGTCGTCGGTAATATTACCATCACTGTCGCGCAGTCAAGGTATTTATTGTCCCTTGCCGACGATGTACTTTACATACGACCAAAATCTCTTTGGATTTTCTGCCAGATTTCGAGACAGAGTTTCCTCGTGGAAATTATTAAAAGTATCTCGCGTTGAAGTCTGCTCAAGCTTCTGTAAAACTTCGCCAGTCTTGGAGATTTTACTTTCTTTTAAACTTGTCACGTATTTTTCGTTGCTTCTGCAACTGAGACGCGACTGCCCATTTTACGCTAAATAACAACTGTTCTGCCACAGAATTCTTTGTTGATTGCTACCAGTATCGGTGGATTCATCCTTCATATTCGAGCAATTAAACGTGGACAATTACAACCACATGACAAAGGGTAAGCTAGTAGCCGCCAATACAACTTGTCCTGTGGCAACAGTATGCTTCTCAAAGGTCGAAAAACAGAGCGCTTAGCGGAACGTGCTGTATCGCCTTCCAAAAACTACCTTTTGGCAATAACGTGAGCGAGTTATTAGTTTTGGAAGGCGCCGCATGCTCGGTGTTTGGGTTATCGACGATAAGCACCTTGGTGCTATGGTCGAAGTAGAGTTGGAATCTCCTAGCTAACTCTTTGCCGGATCTTTGAAATCGTCCACGTTAAATCACAAAACTGTATATAACAGTACATCAAGGAATAACTAACTTCGTTTCGAAATGAGCGGGAGGGACAGGGGGATATGAGCTGGACTATATTATGGTCATATGAATAGGAAAATAGGAATGCGGGTAAGCTACTACAAACAGCATAGTGAACGCATTATTGTGGCCAAGATAGATACGAAGCCCACACCTACTACAGTAGTACAAGTTTATATGCCAACTAGCTCTGCAGATGACGAAGAAATTGAAGAAATGTCTGATGAAATAAAAGAAGTTATTCAGATAGTGAAGGGAGACGAAAATTTAAATAGTCATGGGTGACTGGAATTCGAGTGTAGGAAAAGGGAGAGAAGGAAACATAGTCGGTGAATATGGATTGGGGGGAAGAAATGAAAGAGGAAGCCGCCTGGTAGAATTTTGCACAGAGCACAACATAATCATAGCTAACACTTGGTTTAAGAATCATGAAAGAAGGTTGTATACATGGAAGAACCCTGGAGATACTAAAAGGTATCAGATAGATTATATAATGGTAAGACAGAGATTTAGGAACCAGGTTTTAAATTGTAAGACATTTCCAGGGGCAGATGTGGACTCCGACCACCATATATTGGTTATGACCTGTAGATTAAAACTGAAGAAACTGCAAACAGGTGGGAATTTAAGGAGATGGGACCTGGATAAACTGAAAGAACCAGAGGTTGTACAGAGTTTCAGGGAGAGCATAAGGGAGCAATTGACAGGAATGGGGGAAAGAAATACGGTAGAAGAAGAATGGGTAGCTTTGAGGGATGAAGTAGTGAAGGCAGCAGAGGATCAAGTAGGTAAAAAGACGAGGGCTGGTAGAAATCCTTGGGTAACAGAAGAAATATTGAATTTAGTTGATGAAAGGAGAAAATATAAAAATGCAGTAAATGAAGCAGGCAAAAAGGAATACAAACGTCTCAAAAATGATATCGACAGGAAGTGTAAAATGGCTAAGCAGGGATGGCTAGAGGACAAATGTAAGGATGTAGAGGCTTATCTCACTAGGGGTAAGATAGATACTGCCTACAGGAAAATTAAAGAGACCTTTGGAGATAAGAGAACGACTTGTATGAATATCAAGAAATCAGATGGAAACCCAGTTCTAAGCAAAGAAGGGAAAGCAGAAAGGTGGAAGGAGTATACAGAGTGTCTATACAAGGGCGATGTGCTTGAGGACAATATTATGGAAATGGAAGAGGATGTAGATGAAGATGAAATGGGAGATACGATACTGCGTGAAGAGTTTGACAGAGCACTGAAAGACCTGAGTCGAAACAAGGGTCCCGGAGTAGACAACATTCCATTGGAACTACTGACGGCCTTGGGAGAGCCAGTCCGGACAAAACTCTACCATCTGCTGAGCAAGATGTATGAAAGAGGCGAAATACCCTCAGAATTCAAGAAGAATATAATAATTCCAATCCCAAAGAAAGCAGGTGTTGACAGATGTGAAAATTACCGAACTATCAGTTTAATAAGTCACAGCTGCAAAATACTAACATGAATTCTTTACAGACGAATGGAAAAACTAGTAGAAGCCAACCTCGGGGAAGATCAGTTTGGATTCCGTAGAAACACTGGAACACGTGAGGCAATACTGGCCTTACGACTTATCTTAGAAGAAAGATTAAGGAAAGCATTTGTAGACTTAGAGAAAGCTTTTGACAATGTTGACTGGAATACTCTCTTTCAAATTCTAAAGGTGGCAGGGGTAAAATACAGGGAGCGAAAGGCTATTTACAATTTGTACAGAAACCAGATGGCAGTTATAAGAGTTGAGGGACATGAAAGGGAAGCAGTGCTTGGGAAGGGAGTAAGACAGGGTTGTAGCCTCTCCCCGATGTTGTTCAATCTGTATATTGAGCAAGCAGTAAAGGAAACAAAAGAAAAATTCGGAGTGGGTATTAAAATCCATGGAGAGGAAATAAAAACTTTGAGGTTCGCCGATGACATTGTAATTCTGTCAGAGACAGCAAAGGACTTGAAAGGAGGATATAAGATGAACATCAACAAAAGCAAAACGAGGATAATGGAATGTAGTCGAATTAAGTCGGGTGATGCTGAGGGAATTAGATTAGGAAATGAGACACTTAAAGTAGTAAAGGAGTTTTGCTATTTGGGGAGCAAAAAACTGATGATGGTCGAAGTAGAGAGGATATAAAATGTAGACTGGCAATGGCAAGAAAAGCTTTTCTGAAGAAGAGAAATTTGTTAACATCGAGTATAGATTTAAGTGTCAGGAAATCATTTCTGAAAGTATTTGTATGGAGTGTAGCCATGTATGGAAGTGAAACATGGACGATAAATAGTTTGGACAAGAAGAGAATAGAAGCTTTCGAAATGTGGTGCTACAGAAGAATGCTGAAGATTAGATGGGTAGATCACATAACTAATGAGGAAGTATTGAACAGGATTGGGGAGAAGAGAAGTTTGTGGCACAACTTGACCAGAAGACGGGATCGGTTGGTAGGACATGTTCTGAGGCATCAAGGGATCACCAATTTAGTATTGGAGGGCAGCGTGGAGGGTAAAAATCGTAGAGGGAGACCAAGAGATGAATACACTAAGCAGATTCAGAAGGATGTAGATTGCAGTAGGTACTGGGAGATGAAGAAGCTTGCACAGGATAGAGTAGCATGGAGAGCTGCATCAAACCAGTCTCAGGACTGAAGACCACAACAACAAGAACAACATGAAGATTTAGAAATCAAATCTTGAACTGCAAATCATATCTTCTTGTGCATATGCGCTTGGGCAATAACTCTGTTCTACGTTTACATCTACGTGATTACTCTGCTATTCACAATTAAGTGCCTGGCAGAGGGTTCAATGAACCACCTTCAAGCTGTCTCTCAACCGTTCCACTCTCGAACAGCGCGCAGTAAAAACGAGCCCTTAAATTTTTCTGTGCGAGCCCTGATTTTTCTTATTTTGTCGTGATGATCATATCGTGCTCATCATATGAATATGTTTTTAAGCTCTTTGTATGTATCAAAACATGTGGTGCGTGGTTGAAATGATCTCAGCGACAAATCTAAAGTGTACAGTGAGACCTATTTACGTGTGCAACAACGAGGATGCAGTGGGAATGCATTTTATCTGTTGGACGCATTTTATGAAAACAAACACTCGAAACCGACGTTTCACGACGATTAATCTGTAAAAACACACTAAATGTCGAAAGCGTGTAAACCATCTGAGGATGAATCACAACGATTCGAAACCGGTAACGGTTTCCTTTGAATAAAGGAACTGAAAGTAAATTTGTGGCTGGTTGCTGTCCCAACACCATCAACATTTGTCTTCAAACAACAGCCACGGTCTCCATCATGTCATCATATGACAAAATTGCATCGTCCAATTCTACTTTCATTTGTGCAGCTGTCCAACCCCCCAAATGAAAATGTTTAATAACAGCACGGAACTCTATTTTCTCGGTTTTAAATCGCAGTCGACATACTGACCAACTCAGACGGCTGTACATTGTTGAAATTCCTTATACCGTCCTTGGGATGATCAAGGTTACCAACTATGAAGGCACAACAGAAGCGTTCCATTCTCTCATTGAAATTTACCAGGCTTATCCGACTCTCATATTCAGTCATCTTCTGCGCGACGCCTCACCAGCAGCAAGTCTGATAACCAGACGCAGCAGAATTAAATATTTGTCCGTTAATAGCATCTATATTTCCTCAGTATGTGCCGAAATGTCACATTCACTCAAGGAAGTGGTGTCAGAATCGGCATTTCCTCGAATCCTCTCTCCGTTAAGTCAAGTCCGCGATGATTACACCACCAATTTGGCCGCGAATAACTGTCACGTATTTTGAAATGCTACCGTCTGCTGCGAGATTCCGGCTCTCTTCGTCCCTGTGTGAATGATGTTAATGCTTATTTGCTAAAATACATTTCAAAAAGCCCCTGGTTTAGTATTTTTAGTTCGAATTTTTAATTTATTATGATATGTGATCTAGGGTAAGCAGAGTTTTGAAACTTTTGAGTTGTCGTCTGGCGTTCCTTCAACAAAATTGGTGCCTTTGATATATTTGAAAATAACCTGTTTCTTCAAATAAGGTTCCGCCATACAAGTTTCGCAGTTGGGCCAAAAAATATAACTATATTATTGCAGTATTTAGACTTATGATTAAATAAATCAGATAAAATACAATATTTTCCTGGAATGACCGAACTGCGGTTCACTCGTTTAAATCTTCTTTGAATGTGAAACAAGAAAAAAAGGAAAGCTGCTAAAAGTCACTGGCTGAACTGCAAACGGTTGAGGTTTCTGACTGTAAGTAGGGGGAGGTTGCTATCGATGGGCCACCTAAGGAAAATGTGTAGTAAAATTCTCGGATATTGTAATAAATATTTTATTTTCACCATAATTTGAACGTAATGTTTTGTGTTTCACTATAGTAGACAGAAGTTATAAATATGCAATGTTAACCCATTAAGTGCCAGTGTCCTATTTTGAGGACAGAGCACATATTTATTTATAAATACACAATAAATTATTAATTTGCAACTATTACTGTTCTACGTCATTTGTTGATGCTTTTTATAACAAATGTATGCTTACAGGAAATTAAAAGCAATAAATCCTACCTTAATTGATTATTGAATACTAAGGCACAGTTTTCGTTATTACAGGTATTTACTTTATCGACAATTTAGTAATATTTCAAATACGTGGCAAAGATCTTTTGGTGATTATTTATAGTCAACAATGTGTCTTTTAAACTACTTGCATTGTTAGCTCAATTGGAGTTATATTCATTGTTTTCCATTGTTATAAAATTTGGTGTACTCGAAATAGGACACTGGGACTTGGCGTTATCATTTCAGTTATTTGTATCGCTGCACGTTCGAATATGAAACTCTACTACTGCTATATATATATTAGTAAATAATACAGTTCCAGATGGACAAAGGTATTTACACATTCCCTTTTCTGTAGTTTGTGCTAATGTATTATTCTTTCATTTCACTTTGTTTTATTACATTTTATTTCATTTTATATATATTATAATGGCCTTCAGGCGAGATAGATACCTCACTAAGGAAGAAATAGAGGAAATAATAAACAGTAACGCATACTATAATGTGGTGTCAGATGGTCAGGACCATATCAATATCACCGTATGTCCTCCTGAAGTAGACTGTATGACCAACGAAGAATAAGGTCCAGACGCTGTTACTGGAACCGTGGAAGTCTCAGATGTGCCAGGGGCTATTGAATTACATTATGTTGCATCAGAGAATAACGAAGAAACTGTATGTAAAACTTCACTGCCAAGTACATCCCAAGTTTCCAGAAGTAAATCGAGGAAGAGACATCTTACTGATGAGAAAAGCAATTGGAAAAAGACACCTCCAGTTTATGCAAAGCTGTCTCAGACTAGTGAGCATGAGATCGGCACAAAGAGAGAGGAATTGAAGGAACAACTTTCTTCCTTGACTCTGAAGGAGATGTTTGAAGAACTGATGAACGAAAACATATACGAGTTCATAGTGAAAGAAACTGTGAGATATGCAGTAAATATGAAGAATATGCAGGATTTTATCCTCACAGTTGAAGAAGTGAAGGTCTTTGTCGGATTTCTTCTTCTTGCTAGCTACCATAAGCTCCCTGCTGAGAAGCTATACTGGTCTGAAGATGAAGATGTTGGCATACCAATTATAAAGACAGCTATGTCAAGGAATAAATATCAGAAGTTGAAAACATTGCTTCATTTTCAAGATAATGACTTAGCCAATGAAAACAAACACGATCGCGGATTCAAAATTAGACCTCTCTTAAAAATGATAAATGAATTTTCAAAAATTTGGAATATTTGAGGAAAATTCGTCAACTGACGAAATGATAGTCAAACACTATGGACGAAGTAGGCTGAAACAGTTTATCTGAGACAAGCCTATTAGATTTGGGTATAAGTTGTGGTCTCTTTGTGGAGAAAGTGACTACTGTTTCAAATTTGATTTATACTGTGGAAAGGATCCAGAAGATACTGCAAGGGATGACCTACTATTGGGATCAAGAGTAGTCCTACACATACTGGGCTGCATTGAAAAACCCGAGAATCCCTGTGTGTACTTTGACAATTTCTTCACTAGGAGAGATATTCCGATTCATCTGAGAAATTTGGGTTTTCGTGCAACTGGGACTGTCAGAGAGAATCGAGTTTGTGACTGTCCACTACTGAGCAGCAACGAACTGAAAAAGACAGTTCGAGGAAACTATGGCTACCAGTTCGACAGGAATGGTGAAGGCTTATTTGTTCGATGGCACGACAACAGATGCGTTACAATTGGTACAAATTTGGAAAAAGTTGAACCTTTGGGAGCAGCTACGCGGTACAGTATACAAGCAAGTAGGAAGACACAAGTGCAACAACCTGCCGTTTTGAAGTCGTATAACGCGTACATGGGCGGTGTTGACCACCATTACTGGTTAGTTGGAAAATGTGTGACGGTAATTAGAGGGAAAAAATGGTACTGAGTCCTATTTACACGTATGCCGTAGATGGCCCTCGTAAATGCCTGGCTCTTCTACAAACTAGTACATGGGAGAAATGCACTGGATTTACTGGATTTCAGACGTGCTGTTACAGTTACATACCTGAAATTGGACATTGGAAGACCAAACATTGGACGTCCAATGGAATACCCATCAAGTCAGTTGAGAGTGATACCAGACAACAGGTTTGATGGAATTGGTCATATGATTGACAAACATATCGTGTTAAATGCCGTGTAACACTGTGTGTGAAGTGTTTTGTACCATTTCACAAGAAATAAATAGTTAAGACTTGAATACAGTTTAGTATGCTATACGATACTGTTAGATCCCAGCGTCCTATTTTGAGGACGTCCATTATATCAGCATGTATAAATATTCTTTGGTTATTTTTGTACTTATTGTGGTTCATACAGTATGTACATTATAATTAAGGAATAAAAAATTCAATTTAAAAAAAAATTAATTTGGGACTTAATGGGTTAATGAAATATTTGAAAAATGTTCATCGGCCCAATTAAGGCGACTGATTTTCTTCATTGGCCTAGGCAGTTTCTTTGGTGTTAGCAGAAGAGCCAACACCGTGTTACGAGAGGAGGCCGAAATGCACGCGTTTTAGCTCACGCAGGCTGGCGTGAGGAGGGAAGAACCATACTGACGTGAGGTCTGGAACATGACAAGGAATGAGAATTCAGATAGCAGACGCAATTAGTTTCATACTTAACTTTAATCCATTAATGATGAACGTCGCTCTTGACGGTACATGATTCACAATATTATCTGTTCAGAATACATTCTTGAAGTAATTATAGTAATTGAATATGACGCCTTGCTAGGTCGTAGCAAATGACGTAGCTGAAGGCTATGCTAAGCCGTCGTCTCTGCAAATGAGAGCGTATGTAGACAGTGAACCATCGCTAGCAAAGTCGGCTGTACAACTGGGGCGAGTGCTAGGGAGTCTCTCTAGACTAGACCTGCCGTGTGGCGGCGCTCGGTCTGCAGTCACTGATAGTGGCGACACGCGGGTCCGACGTATACTAACGGACCCCGGCCGATTTAAGGCTACCACCTAGCAAGTGTGGTGTCTGGCGGTGACACCACAGTTTCCGTTTATAGGCTATGGTGTAATAGCTGGTAAATATTACACACATCTAAATAAGTATCAGTGCATTACCGAGGCTAAAAGTAGAAATGTCACCTTCGAAGAAAAAAAAAAAAGATCGATTTTCAAAACACAAACTACTAGAAGACATACAGTATAATGAAACCAGTACTTAAATTTTGTTCATACTGACCTACTTAGGCCTAAGATCAGACAAGGATCGTGGTGGTCCATTCAGCGCAACTCGCACTGCAACACTTAACAATACAACAGCGCATTTTACGCTGTTGCTTTGTGACATCGTGGATCAACTCACCATTAGGTTAGCGAATCTTTGGCAACATACGGTACACTTAATGACTGCTGTCATACAGCTAATGTCAGTATCCACAGAGAAACTGAGCGGGGCCATCGATGGAGCCGGCCCATTAATAGCAACCTTACCGTACAATGAAGTAGATATTGCATGAAGGGAAGCAGGCGGGAGGCAAACTCAGGATAAACGGAAAACTCCCGATCACGCGTTAGTGGGTTAATGCATTTTAGAGTCTCGGTGTATACGATGACGGATTCCTCGATTGCCTCGTCTTTGCTCTCTTTCTCCAATGAACACACTTTGTTCACAACGTGCGTCACTTACCCGCTTAAATCCCGGTTCACAGGCATCGCTATTTAAACTACTGGTGGATGTTGTCATCATCTGCATGTTCACAGCCAGAAATGTTTTCAACAAGATCGGTCAGACGTGTGTCAGTATCACAGTCATCACTCCTATAAAGTTCAGAGCCACTTTCAGCAGAGGATATTGCAATTTTCTTCTTCGAGTGGTCAATTATTGCTATCTTCACGTTGTCTGTAGGGTTACAAATATCGAAGATTATATCGAGCAAGTTTAGGTGTGTCCGTAAATCCTTTGCTCAAGATTTCTTATGTGATTCGACCCTCTTCGTCGCATACTAGAGATGGAATAAACCGACCAGTTGAAACCGAGACAGTATTTTAGTTCTGAATAACCAGTATTTTTCTATACTTTTTTGGTATCGATTATGACTTCTTTTTCACTTTTTACTAATAACCGAATAAAAAACCAGCTCTTCTGTGCGGTGCTAAAAATTTTGGTTTTTTATATAAAACTTTTTTTTAGAAACGAGTAAAGTTTATTATATTGTGTTATTTTAGAAGTTGGGAGATGCGATCAGCGCTGTTTTAATGACAACGCTTCAGTTAGAAACTAGTAACAAACATACGAGGGTCACTCCAAAAGAAATGCGCACTATTTTTCTAAAAATCCATCTTTTATTCTACATGTTTGAAAGTTTTACAGTGTGTAGATACATCCTGTAGGAACAATATTTTCATTTCTCCACATAATTTCCATCCCTCTCAACTGCCTTACGCCATCTTGGAACCAGCGCCTGTACACCCGCACAGTAAAATTCTGGACCAACTTGTTGGAGCCACTGTTTGGCAGTGTGGACAAGGGAGTCATCATCTTCAAACCTTGTACCACGAAGAGAGTATTTCAGTTTCCCAAGGAGATGATAGTCACATGGAGCCAGGTCAGGACTGTATTGCCGGTGTTTCAGTGTTGTCCATCCAAGTTTTGTGATCGCTTCCATGGTTTTTTGACTGACATGTGGACGTGCATTGTCGTGCAACAGCAAAACATCCTGCTTTTGCCGATGTGTCAGCAGTCACCAATTCGTTAACTCTCTGCATATTGTCTGGAGTGTGTGCACTACGAGGCGTGTCACTGCGAGGACAATCCTCAATATTGCCGTGTGCCCGCTTTCATCACGTAACCTGCTTGCCCACCGACTAACTGTACTGCGATCGACAGCAGCATCTCCATACACCTTTTTCAACCCCTTGTGGATGTTTCTCACTGTCTCGTTTTCACAGCACAGGAATTCTATGACAGCACGTTGCTTCTGACGAACGTCAAGTGTAGCAGCCATCTTGAAGACATGCTGTGACGGCGCCACTCACGGGAACAGGTTGAACTAAGTTTGAAAACAAGCGGGAAGGATGTACACTCCTGGAAATTGAAATAAGAACACCGTGAATTCATTGTCCCAGGAAGGGGAAACTTTATTGACACATTCCTGGGGTCAGATACATCACATGATCACACTGACAGAACCACAGGCACATAGACACAGGCAACAGAGCATGCACAATGTCGGCACTAGTACAGTGTATATCCACCTTTCGCAGCAATGCAGGTTGCTATTCTCCCATGGAGACGATCGTAGAGATGCTGGATGTAGTCCTGTGGAACGGCTTGCCATGCCATTTCCACCTGGCGCCTCAGTTGGACCAGCGTTCGTGCTGGACGTGCAGACCGCGTGAGACGACGCTTCATCCAGTCCCAAACATGCTCAATGGGGGACAGATCCGGAGATCTTGCTGGCCAGGGTAGTTGACTTACACCTTCTAGAGCACGTTGGGTGGCACGGGATACATGCGGACGTGCATTGTCCTGTTGGAACAGCAAGTTCCCTTGCCGGTCTAGGAATGGTAGAACGATGGGTTGGATGACGGTTTGGATTTACGGTGCACTATTCAGTGTCCCCTCGACGATCACCAGTGGTGTACGGCCAGTGTAGGAGATCGCTCCCCACACCATGATGCCGGGTGTTGGCCCTGTGTGCCTCGGTCTTGTGCAGTCCTGATTGTGGCGCTCACCTGCACGGCGCCAAACACGCATACGACCATCATTGGCACCAAGGCAGAAGCGACTCTCATCGCTGAAGACGACACGTCTCCATTCGTCCCTCCATTCACGCCTGTCGCGACACCACTGGAGGCGGGCTGCACGATGTTGGGGCGTGAGCGGAAGACGGCCTAACGGTGTGCGGGACCGTAGCCCAGCTTCATGGAGACGGTTGCGAATGGTCCTCGCCGATACCCCAGGAGCAACAGTGTCCCTAATTCGCTGGGAAGTGGCGGTGCGGTCCCCTACGGCACTGCGTAGGATCCTACGGTCTTGGCGTGCATCCGTGCGTCGCTGCGGTCCGGTCCCAGGTCGACGGGCACGTGCACCTTCCGCCGACCACTGGCGACAACATCGATGTACTGTGGAGACCTCACGCCCCACGTGTTGAGCAGTTCGGCGGTACGTCCACCCGGCCTCCCGCATGCCCACTATACGCCCTCGCTCAAAGTCCGTCAACTGCACATACGGTTCACGTCCACGCTGTCGCGGCATGCTACCAGTGTTAAAGACTGCGATGGAGCTCCGTATGCCACGGCAAACTGGCTGACACTGACGGCGGCGGTGCACAAATCCTGCGCAGCTAGCGCCATTCGACGGCCAACACCGCGGTTCCTGGTGTGTCCGCTGTGCCGTGCGTGTGATCATTGCTTGTACAGCCCTCTCGCAGTGTCCGGAGCAAGTATGGTGGGTCTGACACACCGGTGTCAATGTGTTCTTTTTTCCATTTCCAGGAGTGTATCTGCACACTGTAAAACTTTCTCACATGCAGAATGAAAACTGTATTTTTACAAAAATAGTGTGCGTTTCTTTTGGAGTGACCCTCATATATGATCGGTACAGCATTGCAGAGACAATAATTTATCATGTCTATTCCAAACAATCTGGAACATTCGTAATTTCGCGCCAATGGTGCGTTGGTCCCTGCACACGCCTGTGTTTAATGATTAACTGCCGGAAATTTCATTGTTCTGTGTCTGTTGGTTATTGTTCAGTGCAGTATTGAGTAGGACGTTGTGTCACACAGTTTGCGAACTTCGAGATGGCAGAGTTAGAGGAGCAACGCATCTGCATTAAATTTTGAGTGAAACACCAAATTATGCAGGAAGCCTACGGTGATAAGCCCATAAGCTGTACTCGGTGTTACGAATGGTTCACATGGTTTAAAAATGGCCGGACGGAAGTTAAAGATGACCCTCGTTCAGGATGCCATTCGACGTCTACCGAAGATACTCATGTCAGGAACGTCAACGAAATTGTGCACTCCAATCGAAGACTGTCTGTCCGAGATATTACAGAAGAATGTAATATTTCAGTTGGATCATGTCATGAAATCCCGACACAGCATCTTGGAATGCATCGTGTTGCCGCCGAGCTCCTCCCACGGCTCATGATTGAAGGCCAGAAAGACCTTCATCTCGCAATCTGTAAAAAGCTTTTGGGTCGCGCAAATGAGATCGAGATGTTCCTTAATAGAATCATAACTGGTGATGATACATGTACTTACAGTTATGATGTTGAGACCAAGGTTCAGACTTCACAATGGGTCGGCAAACGTTTTCCAAGACCAGAAAATGCTCCTCAGGTCAGGTTAAACGTTAAAGCCATGCCGATAGTTTTCTTTGACTTTGAAGGATAAGTTCATCATGAATTCGTGCCACAGGGACAAACTGTTAGCGGATGCTACTATCGGGATGTGTTGCGCGACGCCTGCGAGATAATGTGAGAATGAAACGGCCTGAAATGTGGCCAGACAATGCATGGCTCTTGCATCACAATAACGCGCCCGCACATTCATCCCTGTTGGTGCGTGAGTATTGCACAAAAATGAAATTACTGTGCTGCCTCATTCTCCATACTCTCCAGACATGTCACCTGTGGAGTTTTTTTATTTCCAAAGTTGAAAATCTCGTTGAAAGGACGAAGATTTGCAACGAGAGACGAGATAAAGAAAATTCGCAGATGGTGCTCCGCGCAATGCAACAAGAGACGTACTAAGACTGCTTCTGGAAGTGGAAACGGCGATGGGAGCGGAGTGTCAATTGTGGAGGAGAGTGTTTGGAAGGAGACCATGCACAATAAGTAAAAGATAAGCGTAGACAAATTTTGTGGACGGGAAGTTTTTGGACAGACCTCGTACATGTTGCCTTCTGGCGTGACCTATTAGACGGTATGCGTGTACGTGCAGCGTTCAAACTCCCCCCCCCCCCCCCCCCAATCTGGTCTATTCGGTAATTTCCCGCTGTCGTCCTCCGACATCAGTTGTACTGCAGAATGATACCTTTCCTAGTTTGAAAGTATTTTAGGAAGTACGGTAACAGTGGAGTACAATGCTCCATTTTCTTTAAAAGATTAAGAACGCGAGGAGTCATAGCTAACTTGCGACGTCATGTAAGGAAAAAACATCCATACTGTTGCTTTAAAGAGAAGATAAATTTGACCGAGACCTATAATTTTATTGAGGTGCAATACATTTGGAATAATAACTGAATCATTAATTTTGAGGTTGCTTCAAAGTGAAAAATTGATGCCATCCAAAAGTAACGATGCACGGAGGTCATCGCTGTCACTGTCGCCGTGCCCGTCTTTTTCAACTTCGCCATCTTTGCTGGAGACAATGACATCGATTTCTGCCACCCTCTCAACCCGATTTCAAATGTGATGTCCTTCCTACTCCTTCACCTTCATTGGAGTTTCTCAACCGTTGTTTGAAGTCTACGTTTATTACAGGAAGTAATAGCAATAAAATACAAAAAATCGGTTATTTCAGAAACAGGTTATTTTGAGTGGTTTTAACAGTAAGATTAAACTGTAGACGGAAAGAAACGGTGTAACAGAAAACCTGTTATTTCAGCGATCCCTATACCGCCGTTGAGTCAACATCGGCTCCAGACCACTCATGAAATGTAATCGTGTTTACGGTTACGGTTACGTGCTATAGTCCGTACAGGTAGTCAGCCAAGACAGTGTTCCTCTTTATGATACGCTTCTGTAATAGTACACTGGAGTATACTGTGTATTTTCTTCCTAAATCCACAACTCACATTCATGTTGAAAGTGTGACTGCATATCAGCAGGGACTGTTCAAGCTGGTGGAGACTCTGTAATGGTGTGGTGCGTGTGCAGTTGCAGTTATACGGGACCCCTGATATGTCTAGATACGACTCCGACAGGTGACACGTACGTAAGCATCATGTCTGATCACACGTCCCGAACTGCTACGGAGTGGGCCCAGGAACGCTCTTCTGAGTTTAAACACTTCTGCTGGCCACAAACTCCCCAGATATGAACATTATTGAGAATATCTGGGATGCCTTGCAACGTGCCGATTACAAGAGATCTCCATTCCCCCATACTCTTACAGTTTTATGTTATCAAGCTTCCACATTGCAGCTGATGTGTGTAAGTTGGCTTAGTTCGTTGAAAGAGGAAAATGAGTGACTAAAAAGAATATTTGAATGTAAATTCATATAACTGACTTCACAATCCCTGCAGGATTCATGGTGTCAATTGCCTCCAGCACAACTTCGACATCAGTCGAGTCCATGCCACGTCGTGTTGCGGCACTTCTGCGTTCTCGAGGGGGCTCTACACGATATTAGGCAGGTGTACCAGTTTCTTTGGCTCTTCAGTGTATAAGGCACCGAAAAAACGTACTTTCTGTAGAACAGAGCATTGCCTCTGGCATCTGTCTCAGCACAGAATCCTACTTTTTCTGCTGAAAAGCATGCAAATAAATGTGAAGTATAATATGCGTTTCTTTCAGGAGTGCTAGTTCTGCAAGGTTCGCAGGAGAGCTTCTGTAAAGTTTGGAAGGTAGGAGGCGAGATACTGGCAGAAGTAAAGCTGTGAGGACCGGGCGTGAGTCGTGCTTCGGTAGCTCAGATGGTAGAGCACTTGCACGCGAAAGGCAAAGGTCTCGAGTTCGAGTCTCGGTCGGGCACACAGTTTTAATCTGCCAGGAAGTTTAATATGCGTAATGATTGCTACTGTCAGTGATGTAAATGCAGTACGAAGATCATAAGATTCTACCAACCGCCGAAGGCAAATAGTACATTTCACATCAAGTTTCCACATTGCAGCTGATGAGTGTAAATCGGCTGAATTCGTTGAAACAGGAAAATGAGTGGCAAGGAAAACTGACTAGAAAGAATATTTGAACGTAAATTCATATGATTGACTTCACAAAACATAAATAACTATGAGACATACATTACTCATGCCCATAAAGCATATGGTACCCTGAGTTCCAAGTGTTAGTACATCAAACATAGTGCAGGGCTGCCCCTTTCAAACCTCCCTCATTTCAAAGACCTAGGAAAAAATCTACAGATAGCAAAATTGCTCCATATGCAAGGGCATCTCAAAGAATTTGTATTCCCGCGTCAGAGGTGCAAACTATTGTCGCCAGAGAGCAGCATTACCGCTTGAAGTGAAGATGGCGACTCCACAGCAGCGCGCAAGCAGTAGTGTGGTTTGCAGAAACAGAATCGCCGATCATTGAGCAAAGAAATTGTCGTAGGTTGTACAGACGTGATTCACCTAATGTGGAGGCAATTAAGGAGCGGTGTCGTAAGTTTCTGGGAACGAAGTATTCTGAAGCATTCTGGCGGTGCATGTCGTAATATTCTGGAAGAGATAGTGAAGACATCAGACAAGCGTTTCTCAGAAGCCCAATTCGGCAGGCATCTAGGCAGCTTAACGTTCTTCGAGCAACTTCGTATCGTGTAGTACACCAGCATCTTCGTTTTTATGCTTACAAAGCGCTAATTCTGCAACATCTGATGCCGAACGACAAACTACGCCGACAACAATTTGCTACAGATAGGTTGCAGTGTACTGACAAGAATTCCAGCTTCTTGGAAAGATATTTATTTTCAGACGAGGCAACCTCTCATGATCATGAACTGTTAATCGGCATAATGTTCGGATTTGGGTTCGCAACATCCGCACACTGTCACTGAACATGTTCACGGTAGCTGTAAAGTGAACGTCTGGTTGGACTAATGCACAACAGGATTGTTTGGACCGTTCTACTTTGTAGAAAGCTCAGTGATTGGGGTTAGTGTGTCTGGTCATGTCAAAGCAGTTTGTATACCCTCAGACATAAGACTTGCAACCCAACGTCTTTCAACAGGATGGAGCTTCGTCAGTGGCTGTTCACAAGTTCATGAATACGAAATTTCCCAATCGCTGGATGGGATGCGGAGAACCCATTGCCTAGCCACCATGTTCCCTCGACATTAACCCGCTGAATTTCTTCCTCTGGCGATTCGTGAAGGAGCGCGTGTATGCGACGAAAGTGGACGACATTCCTATGTTGCGAGATCGTGTCATTGGTGCGACTGTAAGAGTACCAGAGGATATTTTACGAAGAACGTGGCAAGAAATGAAATACAGACTCGATATCTTTTCTTCGAGCTACAAATGGTTCACATGTAGACGTGTACCGATGATTATTTAAAAAATTCTTCGAGATGCTCTAGCATGGTGTAGTCGGTGTGGTCCCTACCGCCCACTACTGGACCTTCCAGCTCTCATCGTGGGCGGTATGCGGTAGGGGCTAAAAAATTATGATTAGATTTTTTGTAAAATTTTTAGAATATCTACTAAAGGATTATTATTATGTGCTTTAACTTACTGTATATCTACTTTATAAATTTTGTAAAGTAAAGCAAATTCCCTACTTTATATATCGTCATTACTGAGAAACAGATGCAAGGCTGGCAAATTTTACTACTAACAGAGATACAAAAGTAGGCGGTTAGTACAAAAGTCTATCTAGCATATGGTGCAATTTCATTGTCATATCAACTGCAGTTTTTTTCCTGGGCCTTTGAAAGTGGCAGGTTTGAGAGGAATGTCCTGTGTAATCCATACAAATTGCAAAGCATTTACAGAGGTTCATTGATAGGGAATGTGACTAAACTGACCCTACTACCTTTCGGATTAATTGATCACAAATGAATTCTGTACTGAGCCTCGAAACATATTCGCTCGCAAAGACATGAACACCCAATATCCACAAGAGAGATGCGTTTCCAACACATGAAATCCACATCAACTTCGGGATGCAAATCAAGAAAATAGTTAACTACGAACCTCACGTGCAGTACCGTGTGAATGATTAACAAAATCGTATTGCAAGTGTGCCCTCCTGCACACAGCCAAAGTACATACCACCCACCACTTCGTCATCCAGCGACCAGCAACCCGCGCCATTCGATAACAAACACGACCTTCCCCAGCAAGGCGGAAAGCAGGAGTATTTATTTAAATTCATACCCTAGGGTTCTCAGCGAGGCGAGCAGTGACCTGATTGGTTAGCTGACATGAAATTCAAAGAAGACTTCCTGGATATCTCACAGGCTACCCCAAATATAAGTTGTTCGTGATTGATATTACGCACAGAATCGTATCCCTACAGGAAACCTGCAGCAACTAATATACGAAAATGATTTAATTGTAGAAATATCAAATTAAATACTCGAAGATGCAATGAAGAGCCAGCTTTCGGAGTGGGTATATCATCAGGAGAATCTGGAATAGCCATTACCATCCACTCACGTAGCGAAACAGTAACTGCTTACCATGACGTCTAATTCAGAACTATATTACATCTGTTGTGAAATCGGAGATGTGTGTGATTTCATTCAAAAGTCAGTCACTCCGTATGTTTATTTGTTCGGATTGGCTTTGGCTCTGAGCACTATGGGACTTAACATCTGTGGTCATCAGTCCCCTAGAACTTAGAACTACTTAAACCTAACTAACCTAAGGACATCACACACATCCATGCCCGAGGCAGGATTCGAACCTGCGACCGTAGCAGTCGCGCCTAGAACCGCTGGACCACCGCGGCCGGCATTGTTCGGATTAAGGTGCAAGGGTAGTCCATATATTCCAAACGTCAGACAGTGCTGCAGTTGTCTAACAAGGAACTCCTTGAGTGTGAGGTTGCGAAAGGTCAATTACACTCCTGGAAATGGAAAAAAGAACACATTGACACCGGTGTGTCAGACCCACCATACTTGCTCCGGACACTGCGAGAGGGCTGTACAAGCAATGATCACACGCACGGCACAGCGGACACACCAGGAACCGCGGTGTTGGCCGTCGAATGGCGCTAGCTGCGCAGGATTTGTGCACCGCCGCCGTCAGTGTCAGCCAGTTTGCCGTGGCATACGGAGCTCCATCGCAGTCTTTAACACTGGTAGCATGCCGCGACAGCGTGGACGTGAACCGTATGTGCAGTTGATGGACTTTGAGCGAGGGCGTATAGTGGGCATGCGGGAGGCCGGGTGGACGTACCGCCGAATTGCTCAACACGTGGGGCGTGAGGTCTCCACAGTACATCGATGTTGTCGCCAGTGGTCGGCGGAAGGTGCACGTGCCCGTCGACCTGGGACCGGACCGCAGCGACACACGGATGCACGCCAAGACCGTAGGATCCTACGCAGTGCCGTAGGGGTCCGCACCGCCACTTCCCAGCAAATTAGGGACACTGTTGCTCCTGGGGTATCGGCGAGGACCATTCGCAACCGTCTCCATGAAGCTGGGCTACGGTCCCGCACACCGTTAGGCCGTCTTCCGCTCACGCTCCAACATCGTGCAGCCCGCCTCCAGTGGTGTCGCGACAGGCGTGAATGGAGCGACGAATGGAGACGTGTCGTCTTCAGCGATGAGAGTCGCTTCTGCCTTGGTGCCAATGATGGTCGTATGCGTGTTTGGCGCCGTGCAGGTTAGCGCCACAATCAGGACTGCATATGACCGAGGCACACAGGGCCAACACCCGGCATCATGGTGTGGGGAGCGATCTCCTACACTGGCCGTACACCACTGGTGATCGTCGAGGGGACACTGAATAGTGCACGGTACATCCAAACCGTCATCGAACCCATCGTTCTACCATTCCTAGACCGGCAAGGGAACTTGCTGTTCCAACAGGACAATGCACGTCCGCATGTATCCCGTGCCACCCAACGTGCTCTAGAAGGTGTAAGTCAACTACCCTGGCCAGCAAGATCTCTGGATCTGTCCCCCATTGAGCATGTTTGGTTCTGGATGAAGCGTCGTCTCACGCGGTCTGCACGTCCAGCACGAACGCTGGTCCAACTGAGGCGCCAGGTGGAAATGGCATGGCAAGCCGTTCCACAGGACTACATCCAGCATCTCTACGATCGTCTCCATGGGAGAATAGCAGCCTGCATTGCTGCGAAAGGTGGATATACACTGTACTAGTGCCGACATTGTGCATGCTCTGTTGCCTGTGTCTATGTGCCTGTGGTTCTGTCAGTGTGATCATGTGATGTATCTGACCCCAGGAATGTGTCAATAAAGTTTCCCCTTCCTGGGACAATGAATTCACGGTGTTCTTATTTCAATTTCCAGGAGTGTATATTTACGGTATTCGACGCACCACATATTGTCTACCATACGACCACAATATTGGCTGTTAATGGCAACAGGAGGCAATACTGGAGGTATCCGATGGTGAGCACAGCATGAGGTACGGAACGCAGTTGAACTGCTTAGGCTTATTTCACATCTACCCGGCACCCGGCACCGGCTAGCCGGTGGTGCTTACTAGACGTTTCACACCAGGCCGACATACGACGGGGACGGCTGAACGACAGCCGACAGTCAACAGCCGGGCCGGGGCTGTGGGAAGCCGGCGGCCCCCACTGCGTCAGCCCGTTGTCGGCGCCTTGGGGAAATACCGGCACAGATGATGGGGCATGCAGAACAGTAGAGCGCTACACGGCTCCGCGACAACTATCGTGTGCCGGCCAGTTGCGTTTTGCTTTGTTGGTGGTTCAGTCTGTTCTGGACATTTCTATCTAATGTGTCATGGCGGAAATTGATATCGAAATCCTTATGTGGTGTGCGTACTGTAAGACCTTCGGTACATACACCATCAGATTATTTGACTTGTCGCTCTAACGAAGTAGGCGAGTGTCAGCAATATGTCTCGTGGTCTTATCGTGACGTGTTTATCTTCTGCCGTTAGGTCAGACGATAGAAATGCCACTTGCACGCTTAGAGTAGCAGATTGACGGTGACCAACTTTAAACAGAACTTGATTAATTTTCACACACATTTATTAAAATAATAACAAGCATAAAAATTACTTAACTTGGTTCTGGATGCTATTTACAATTGACAATCTGAAGTTCCTTTGCTATTGATACGTTAATCTTATTCTCACATATATCTCTGATACTTGACAAAAGTGTCTATACATTTATCTTCATGGCTATGTACAGGAATATGGTAATCTTATTAGGCGCAGACTGAAACTTGACTATAGACTGGTACAGACAAATGTAGAACTCGTACAGACTGGTACAGACTAATGCAGACTGGTACAGATTGACCAATCGGAGGTCTGTACACTCGTTATAATACCTCGCACGTTCATGTATCACTGCACGAGTGTGTTCCGTGAGGAGAAAAGGTTCCAATCTCATTGGCTGCGTTATATATTAATACGCGGATCGGCGGAAGCAGAATTTGGTCCGTCTCTATGGCAGCACCATCTCATAGTGCGGAGACGGACGAGCGCTGTGCCTGCGCTGTTGTGCTTAGCGAGGTGCGCTCTAGTGGGAAAGTTGTGTACGCGCTGACTACGCAGAACTATGTACACAACACCTTATAACATTAGTTCAGGAACGACCAGTTTTGTGGGACAAGACTTTAGGTGCTTATAAGGACAGAATACAAACAAGGAATGCATGGATCGAAGTTTGCAGAGAACTCAACGATGGCTTTGAACGGTTGTCTGACAAAGACAGAGACGACTAAGGTAAGTACAAATGTTTATTTTTTACGCTAAATACAAAAACATCAGTGGCACATTAAATTTTAGATAAGTGCCATTTCACAGATCCATTAGGTGTCATAAAGTAATCCGTCAACATTTTTCGTACATTATTGGTAGAAATTCCGCCATGTACACTTTCACTTCTTGTTATACTTTCAAGTCCAGTTATGGACAGAGTACCCTCTGGGCTGTAGCCTCCTTTTTTAAGAATGGTATTGTGCAAAACAACAAACGCCTTGAAGTGTCAAGAGCAAAATCGAGTTTTAAATTTATAGCTCTGTGGAAAATCCTCCATTTGTTAGTCAGTATTCCAAATGAACATTTTACGTACTTGCGGGCTCTTGACAGTCTATAATTGAACACTCTTTTAGCAACTGTAAATTGGTGTCCAGAGTATGGCCGTAGAAGGTGTTGATGCAGTCCAAACGCTTCACCACCAATTAAAAAGTGAAGTACCTTTTGACTTAATGTACTTCGAAGGCACCTGTCTTCAGGAATCACCAGTTTTTTTTCCATCAGTGATCCCCACAGAGAACATTCTTTAAATATAGTAGAATCACGCTCTTTGCCTTCTCTATCACGAACAAGAAGCTACAAATGTTGCAGTAAATAGTCAACCACCCACTACCGACACAGTAAGCAGTGGAACAATTTTTAGGAACATTTTCAGGATCCCCACGCTTCATAAGTCTCTAAGTTCGTAAACTCATCCGAAAATAATTAAAAAACTTATCTTCATCTCCCCTTCTTTCCTCAAAGAAAAAAAGAATGCACCCACTTCGTCTCTTCTCATATTGAGTGGATGGACCCAATGCACTGTTCTCCTTCCTCTTCTTCTTCTGTTTTCCAAACATCTCCACAGGAGATACCACGCTAATAGCTGGTTCTCCTCCATTTGGTGACGAGGTCAACTGAATATGCGCAAGACACGGAAGGACGGCACGGCATGCCGTGCGGCTGTTATCTACGTGTGAAGAGGCGGTAGGTCGCGTCTCGGCCCGGCAAAAATGCCGATTTGTCGACTGCCTGCTTGATGTAAAATAAGCCTTGGTCGACGATTAACTCATGACAGTGCTACAGCGCTAGTAGTGTTGATGCAAAGCAAAGTAATGGCAACGACAAACAAACAAAACATTGCTTTATATCTACAACAATTGCCGAAGTTGACATTTCGTCAGAAGGGAACCCAAGAAATTTCGCAGGATGAGAACCAAGTGGCAGATGGAATACTACCCTTTCTGTATGGTGAGTCAGTGGAATGTGTGGTGTCATACACGCTCGACTGTACGGACAATGCATCTGAGGAGTACAATGATGCGAAGGTTCGAATCCTGCCTCGGGCATGGATGTTTGTGATGTCCTTAGGTTAGTTAGGTTTAACTAGTTCTAAGTTCTAGGGGACTAATGACCTCAGCAGTTGAGTCCCATAGTGCTCAGAGCCATTTGAACCATTTTTGAGTACAATGATGACAACACGTGCTTAACAAGTGAAAGTGGTATATATGACGGTAGTATCTGTTCCTGAAAGAACAGTTACCGTTGTTGACCATGCAGCTTTGCTTGAATGAAATGATAATTAAATGGACACCCTATCTGCAAAGAGGCGTTATATACTTCATTGGGGACATGTTGAAAATGTGTGCCCCGACTGGGACTCGAACCCGAGATCTCCTGCTTACATGGCAGACGCTCTATCCATCTGAGCCACCGAGAGCACAGAGGATAGTGCGCCTGCAGGGACTTGTCCCTTGCACGCTCCCCGTGAGACCCACATTCACAACATGTCCATATCACTACATTCGTAGTGCGCCTAACAGATGTTTGCCCATCATACTCATTACTCGTGGCAGATTAATCTATCAAGTCCCGTACGAGTTCGGGCACAGCATGTGCGTTCGCACAAGAAGGTCCCCAAAGAACAATTACCGTTCAAGCAAAGCTGCATGGTCAACAACACTGACTGCTCTTTCGGGACCTTCTTGTGCGAAAGCACATGCTGTGCCCGAACTCGTACGGGACTTGGTAGACTAATCTGCCACGAGTAATGAGTATGATGAGCAAGCATCTGTTAGGCGCACTACGTATGTAGTGATGTGGGCATGTTGTGAATATGGGTCTCACGAGGAGCGTGCAAGGGACAAGTCCCTGCAGGCGCACTATCCTCTGTGCCCTAGGTGGCTCAGATGGACGCCGGCACGGTAGCTCAGCGTGTTCGGTCAGAGGGATAGCTGTCCTCTGTAATAAAAAAACTGAGTTAATAGATCAACAACGAACTTTAAAGGGTGTCTTGCGACGTCCGCCTCGATCAGATGCAACGAACGAAAACGAACAAAATGAAATTAAAAAAAAAAGATGGATAGAGCGTCTGGCATGTAAGCAGGAGATCCCGGGTTCGAGTCCCGGTAGGGGCACACATTTTCAACATGTCCCCAATGAAGTATATCAACGCCTCTTTGCAGCTAGGGTGTCCATTTAATTATCATTTCAGTGAAAGTGGTACGGAAACAGGTGTCGAGACATGTAGTTCGTCATCCTTGTCGGACAGGAAGCCACAAATCCCGTCTACAGTGATACGTAGTAAAAGACAGTGGTTGTCCAAGGAGCGGGCACTAAACATAACTGCGTACATGGGAGATCATCCGCAGCATAATAATAAAAAAAAAACTATGAACAGACTCGAAAAAGTCCACAGCAATACGACCATGTAGTGCATGAGAAAAACTATGGATATTCAAGGAAGAACAAGACACACTTGTTACAAAAACTGATATGTTTGCGCGTTCCAAGGTTGCTCGATGCAATTCACAGGTTATGGGTGATAGTGACCTACTACGTTATGCACATCAAACTGCGCGCGACATAGATTACAGTGATTTCAAGGGAAGCAGTGGATGGTTGCGTAACTCCAAACAATGCTACAGAATTGGAAGACTTAAGGTAATGAAATTTCAAACAAAGCGTCAGCTTGACGATGCACAACAAACTCCGGAATCGGCCCGAAAATTTGTAGATGAGATAAATAAATTTATCCCATCGTTCTGTAAGGAATCTGTTTTTAGCCCCGACCAATCGGGATTTGAAGAGGAAACGCATATGAAACGAGTCCTGGAAATTAGAGCTACCAGGAGAGTTGTGTCAACACCAACTAATACTAATTCCTCAACGATTTCGTATACAATTATGACGACTGTTAATCTGGGTGGTAAATTGGCTGGAAAGTTATTTATTGTGCTACGAAAAGTTGTAAATGCTCTACCCCAACGATTCTTTCTCCTGTGCGTGAGCATGCTAAGGCAGTAGACTATATTTACGTCACAGCAAGCAAGAGTGGGAAAATGGGCGTAAGAGAACTACAGCTATGGTATAAGCGCTGCTTTTGGCCAATAGCTGGTCAAAATAACTTGCTTTTACTTATAAAAATCATACTCCTTTAGAGTAAACTGTCTCTCCTGAAAAGTGTGTGACAGTGCAATTCATACCACTCGGAACCACTGGACGAATTCAGGTTCTGGATGTTTGTTTTTTCCGTGCCTGTAAAACATATTATCGCACAATCTGCAGTTGTTTGTGCCTTAAAGGATAGCCAGTTCCACGATAAGCTCCACGACAGACTGTTTCGCATTCGGCTGCATGCCATTACGTTCCATCAGTTCTCATCACCCCATTACCAATATAATTCTATATGCGTTCTTTAAGAGTGCAGATCTAGCTGAACGTCCTGCACGGTTTATAGCTCCCAAGGAGTTTGCCTTTGATCTTGATCGTGCGAATCTTTGTGATCACTGTGGCGCGGCATTTTTCATTCAGTGTTCATGGTACAAGTTAATGGTTTGTTTCGGCCATTTCTTGAATGTAGACGACGTCCATTTTGTGAAGAAGAACCCATAGAAGGTTGATCTCTGCATCTCCCGGACACTCATTTTCTTTCGCCCTCCTGATGCACATGGTGAGTCATTAGCACCAAATATTCTTCCTGTCATAACTGTTAAAACAACATTTTCAAATTAGCCTCGCTAAAGGTTGAACTCGCGACCTCTCACTCAAGGGGTTACTTGTAAGATTTGGTCATATTACTAAGTAGTGTTGGAGTGAACAGAGATGCGGAAGGTGTGGATGGTCCCATCACACACAGCAACGTCAATAAAATCATATAGTTTGCCTAACTGCAAACGGGCAAGTCAGTGAGTTTACCACATACAACTACATTTCTTTTATGGACACAGGACGGTTTCTTAGGAGCAGAACGTACTCTGCCGTTTTGTCAAAAACATACGAAGGCCAGTCAGACAGCACTTCTACCTATGCGGATGTTAGAAAGTCTTCGGAATTTCCAACTCTCTAACGAGATGACTCTCGTCTTCCTCCTTACAATGAGCAACAGCTGTCACCTACTCACAGCACCAAGATATCTTCTCTCCCTGGCAAGAGGGAGCAAAGGGTTACTCAGTCTTTTTCATTCGCCTCAAACTCCTTGCAAATGAGAGTGAGATCAAAAGTATAGAATCAGCCCCTTACGTCACGTTTCCATTCTTCACGGAATGTTGTCCCAGGTTTACAAGTTCAATAGGATCCAGGAGGATTTACGGGAAATACTATTTCAAGCAATCGTTGCACTCAGATCTCAAATGAAGTAGTGGGCAGGTAAAACACACAGTTCTATTATAAAGAAAACGGTAAGAAAATTTTTGCCATTAAGAAGAGACTCATTTGATTCCTTTACGTATTTTCGATAAAGATGTAAACTTTTTTGTTCTAAAGAGCTGATGTTATTCTCAAAAATTTAATTTAGTTTTGCAAGTCTGACTGCACAGTAAAATTTTTGCGTTTAGACATTTAAAAGTCTGGCATTTAACATACCGATAACTTAGTGTTCTTTTCCCTTCAGGGTTGATTTCGGTGAGTCCCCACAGCATCAGGATGCTTGATTAGGGTGTCTCCTTGAATAGCTTATTTCACCAACAGGGTGACTGATTTCGGTGTGTTCTTCCGTCCAACCAATGCATCGATTAAGCGCCATTTACCACGGACGGAAAAAATTGTTTCAGGTAAACTCTAGGTATTTTTGGCATAGATTCCCAATCTGCGGTAGAAAGGGTGTTCCCATTTGCAAATAAAAATTCGATCCACCATGGGAGATGGGAAGGGGTAGGGTGGTGGCCAATTTTAAGACAGACAGATGTACTGTTTGAAAAGACTATTTTTCACCTGGAATATTTTTTCCACATAGCTAGTATTAATCGAGAGATTTATTTGTCCCAAGTTAACACCCTGTATATTAATTTGCTTTGGGTAAAAGCTCATGCTGATATTTTGTACAATGAAATAGGAGACCAGTTGGCCAAGAAAGCTGTTATGCCAGGAGCATACCTTGATGTGCAGTTGTCATTCATCGATTTTTTGCATCAAGTAAAAATGGAAGCCAGATCCCAGTGGTAACAAGAATGAGAAACATACGTAAATAAAGTGTTATAGATGGTTTCAACCTCACATATATCACTTCCCTCGGTTTCATACCACGTCAATGCGCTGCAAAGCTATCGTTTCAATCACTCGGATGATATTCAGTAACGGCAGCTTCTCTTTTCATTTGCGTTGCTTAAAACTAACAAATTCAGACAGTTGTATTTGCAATAATTCACACGTTGGAGATATTAAGCATTTAACCTCAGCCTGTTCCAATTTCAGCAACACAGACAACAACTGTTCTCAGAGTTCAAGTTGCTTAGGATACCATCCTTTACAAGCATTACTGGTTTTCTGATAAAGAAGGATAAGGCAGTTCTTACACGTCTGATCCGATTTATTTTAGCTAGCCATTTCTAAATATGACCATAGGTTAATAGAGTTTAATCACTCTCTTAACGGTAAATTATACAATTTAAACTGTATACTTTCACGCTGGAAAATGACACACATATTAAAATACTAGCGGAGAAACCCATCGTTGCGCAGGTATTTATTTATAGCTGTGCATCCACACCGTACCAAGCAGCTTCTGGCCTTGTGCTTAATGCGGAGCAAACGTCGTCTTCCTCGTGGGCCTCGGCTTAGTGTTTCTGACGTCATATCTCCTGACTTGTGTGTCGCACAAAGATATAATATTGTAGGTACATTCAGCGGCATGTATGGATACCGTACGCGAGATTAGTTGCGAATAAAATTTGCAGCAAAGAAATAATAAATTTAAACGTCATGCATGATGCGGAAGTTTTCGTGCATCTCATTGTCCATGACGTCATATCTCCTGGGCTGTGTGTCGTACAACGATTAATTTTGCACTTACATTCAGTGGTATACAGGGTGAGTCACATACCATTACCGCTGGATATATTTCGTAAACCACATCAAATACTGACGAATCAATTCCACAGACCGAACGTGAGGAGAGGGGCTAGTGTAATTGGTTAATACAAACCATAAAAAAATGCACGGAAGTATGTTTTTTAACACAAACCTACGTTTTTCTAAATTGGAACCCCGTTAGCTTTGTTAGCACATCTGAACATATAAACAAATACGTAATCAGTGCCGTTTGTTGCATTGCAAAATGTTAATTACATCCGGAGATATTGTAACCTAAAGTTGACGCTTGAGTACCACTCCTCCGGTGTTCGATCGTGTGTATCGGAGAGCACCGAATTACGTAGGGATCCAAAGGGAACAGTGATGGACCTTAGGTACAGAAGAGACTGGAACAGCACATTACGTCCACATGCTAACACCTTTTTATTGGTCTTTTTCACTGACGCACATGTACATTACCATGAGGGGTGAGGTACACGTACACACGTGGTTTCCGTTTTCAATTACGGAGTGGAATAGAATGTGTCCGACATGTCAGGCCAATAGATGTTCAATGTGGTGGCCATTATTTGCTGCACACAATTGCAATCTCTGACGTAATGAATGTCGTACACGCCGCAGTACATGTGGTGTAATGTCGCCGCAGGCTGCCACAATACGTTGTTTCATATCCTCTGGGGTTGTAGGCACATCAAGGTACACATTCTCCTTTAACGTACCCCACAAAAAGAAGTCCAGAGGTGTAAGATCAGGAGAACGGGCTGGCCAATTTATGCGTCCTCCACGTCCTATGAAACGCCCGTCGAACATCCTGTCAAGGGTCAGCCTAGTGTTAATTGCGGATTGTGCAGGTGCACCATCATGCTGATACCACATACGTCGACGCGTTTCCAGTGGGACATTTTCGAGCAACGTTGGCAGATCATTCTGTAGAAACGCGATGTATGTTGCAGCTGTTTGGGCCCCTGCAATGAAGTGAGGACCAATGAGGTGGTCGCCAATGATTCCACACCATACATTTACAGTCCATGGTCGCTGTCGCTCTACCTGTCTGAGCCAGCGAGGATTGTCCACGCACCAGTAATGCATGTTCCGTAGATTCACTGCCCCGTGGTTTGTGAAACCCGCTTCATCGGTAAACAGGTAGAACTGCAACGCATTCTCTGTTAATGCCCATTGACAGAATTGCACTCGATGAATAAAGTCATCACCATGTAATTGCTGATGTAGCGACACATGAAACGGCTGAAAGCGGTGACGATGCAGTATGCGCATGACACTACTTTGACTCAGTCCACCGGCTCTCGCAATGTCCCGTGTACTCATGTGTGGGTTCAGGGCAACAGCAGCTAACACACCAAGTGCACCCGCTTCTCCTGTTACGGGCCTGTTACGGACCCGGTTGCGTGCTACGACCATACCTGTTGCATACAGTTGGCGGTAGATGTTTTGCAATGTGCGCCACGTTGGATGCTCTCTGTCCGGGTACCGTTCTGCATACACCCCGCAGGCTTCAGCTGCATTTCGTCGACACTCGCCATAGATGAGTACCATCTCCGCCTTTTCAGAGTTCGAATACACCATGGTCACAGTTCCTACAACACTACACTATCACAGACGTCTGGTAACACGGTGTACTACAGTTGGTCTGCGTGCGGAGACGAATGCAGAATAACAATAGCAGCAAGCGCTACATGCGGACACTGCGACAGCTAGACCAAACCACAACAGTGCACTACAGCCACACTCGTAAACACGGTCGTCATCGTAAACATGTCCCTGCAGATGCTGCTCGCCGACCGTGGCCTGTGTTTGTTACAACACGCAACTGAACGTCGGAGGTTTCAAGCGTCAACTTTAATATCTCCGGATGTAATTAACATTTTACAATGCAACAAACGGCACTGATTACGTATTTGTTTATATGTTCAGATGTGCTAACAAAACTAACGTGGTTCCATTTTAAAAAACGTAGGTTTGTGTTAAAAAACATACTTCCGTGCATTTTTGTGTGGTTTGTATTAAACAATTACACTAGCCCCTCTCCTCACGTTCGGTCTGTGGAATCGGTTCGTCAGTATTTGATGTCGTTTACGAAATATATCCAGCGGTAACGTTAGGTGACTCACCCTGTATATGCATGCTGTCGTAAAATGTGTCGGGAATGGTCGTAAGTTCCTATGGGACCAAATTGCTGAGGTCATCGGTCCCTAGGCTTACACACTACTTAAGCTAACTTAAACTAACTTCCGCTAAGGACAACAACACACACATCCATGCCCGAGGGTGGACTCGAACCTCCGACGGGGGGAGCTGCGCGAACCGTGGCAAGACGCCGGCTACTCCGCGCTGTGTTGCGTATGCAGTCAGTAGTAAAGAAGTAATAAATTACGAGGTCGTGCCTCATGCGGTACTATTACTGCATGAACAGTAGAAACCTAGTTAGCCATAAACACTTTTCCTTTCATCACTTTATAGGTATGTCAGCCATAACAGCTTACGTAAGGATTTGAGATTATGTGTGTAGCTGTTGCAAGTCGCTAAGCGCTCTCATTTCAAATACTGGACTAAAGTCGAAGAAATCACGCGTCGCGGGCTACGCTTCTTTTTCACCCCCACTCCTTTGATAGGTGGGTGTTACGCTAGACGCGAGCGATTAATTCGTCGCAAGAATGAAACATGGTGGCTGGAATATGACCCCGCGCACCATAGAGTAAATATCTCTGGAGTGAGCATTCACATGCGCAGAACAGATTTTCTGTTATCAACATACATTGCCGGCGTGGTCACGTGTTCTCGGGACGTCGTGTGTTTGTCCGTATAGCGCCCTGTATATTTAGAATGTCACTACATTCCTAGGACAGACGGATTCTTTTCGAACGTGTCGTGGATTATTTATATATGTTGCGCAGACATTTTAACAGTATCCATTTGATACCGGGAAAAAACCAGCTGCGTAACTTTTAAGGGCAAGTGATATTACATCCTGCTTCTTTGCGATGGGTGTCACAGTTCAGGTATGATACGGCACTTTATAGTATTACAGAGCCTGACGTACATTTTTGCAGTGATAGTCTTGCAAAATGACTTGACAGTACGCTAGTACTTTTGCAAGTGTCCGATAAACACCGAATATGCCACACATTATCGATTATATCCCTGCTAATTCATCCTTTTTTTCTGCTCTTTCTCCGTATTTATTTTCTCGTTTTTGCGACCTAAAGCACAATTTTTCTTGCTGGTGACACTTTGAAATATTTATTTAAAGCATTTTACGTACTTGCTCCCAGTTTATTAAATAAATAGTAGACTGCGTAATCTATATACATAATCGATAAGTCACTGATAAATGCACGGAGGATAATATTTGCTGAAACAACTAACCATTCCCTTTCCTGTTCCACTAGCAAATTTATGAGAGAAAACGATTGTTTGTAAGCTTTTGTACGAGCCGTAATATCTATAATATAGTTATAAAATCGTAGAGAAATAGGTCTACAGAATCAAGCCTTAATTATAATGCGTCTCGAAATTTTTAAACATGTACAGTGCCTCTTAATTATGTTGTTGTTGTTGTTGTTGTTGTTGTTGTGGTCTTCAGTCCTGAGACTGGTTTGATGCAGCTCTCCAAGCTACTCTATCCTGTGCAAGCTTCTTCATCTCCCAGTACCTATTGCAACCTACATCCTTTTGAATCTGCTTAGTGTATTCATCTCTTGGTCTCCCTCTACGATTTTTACCCTCCACGCTGCCCTCCAATACTAAATTGGTGACCCCTTGATGCCTCAGAACATGTCCTACCATCCGATCCCTCCTTCTAGTCAAGTTGTGCCACGAACTTCTCTTCTCCCCAATCCTTTTCAATACCTCCTCATTAGTTACGTGATCTACCCATCTAATCTTCAGCATTCTTCTGTAGCACCACATTTCGAAAGCTTCTATTCTCTTCTTGTCCAAACTATTTATCGTCCATGTTTCACTTCCATACATGGCTACACTCCATACAAATACTTTCAGAAACGACTTCCTAACACTTAAATCTATACTCTATGTTAACAAATTTCTCTTCTTCAGAAACGCTTTCCTTGCCATTGCCAGTCTACATTTTATATCCTCTCTACTTCGACCATCATCAGTTATTTTGCTCCCCAAACAGCAAAACTCCTTTACTACTTTAAGTGTCTCATTTCCGAATCTAATTCCCTCAGCATCACCTGACTTAATTCGACTACATTCCATTATCCTCGTTTTGCTTTTGTTGATGTTCATCTTATATCCATTCCGTTCAACTTCTCTTCCAAGTCCTTTGCTGTCTCTGACAGAGTTACAATGTCATCGGCAAACCTCAAAGTTTTTATTTCTTCTCCATGGATTTTAATACCTACTCCGAATTTTTCTTTTGTTTCCTTTACTGCTTGCTCAATATACAGATTGAATAACATCGGGGAGAGGCTACAACCCTGTCTCACTCCCTTCCCAACCACTGCTTCCCTTTCATGTCCCTCGACTCTTATAACTGCCATCTGGTTTCTGTACAAATTGTAGATAGCCTTTCGCTCCCTATATTTTACCCCTGCCACCTTCAGAATTTGAAAGAGAGCATTCCAGTCAACATTGTCAAAGCTTTCTCTAAGTCTACAAATGCTAGAAACATAGGTTTGCCTTTCCTTAATCTAGCTGCTAAGATAAGTCGTATGGTCAGTATTGCCTCACGTGTTCCGATATTTCTACGGAATCCAAACTGATCTTCCACAAGGTCGGCTTCTACTACTTTTTCCATTCGTCTGTAAAGAATTCGCGTTAGTATTTGGCAGCTGTGGCTTATTAAACTGTTTGTTCGGTAATTTTCACATCTGTCAACACCTGCTTTCTTTGGGATTGGAATTATTATATTCTTCTTGAAGTCTGAGGGTAATTCGCCTGTCTCATACATCTTGCTCACCGGATGGTAGAGTTTTGTCAGGACTGGCTCTTCCAAGGCTGTCAGTAGTTCTAATGAAATGTTGTCTACTCCCGGGGCCTTGTTTCGACTCAGGTCTTTCAGTGCTTTATCAACCTCTTCACGCAGTATCATATCTCCAATTTCATCTTCATCTACATCCTCTTCCGTTTCCATAATATTGTCCTCAAGTACATCGCCCTTGTATAGACCCTCTATATACTCCTTCCACCTTTCTGCTTTCCCTTCTTTGCTTAGAACTAGGTTTCCATCTGAGCTCTTGATATTCATACAAGTGGTTCTCTTTTCTCCAAAGGTCTCTTTAATTTTCCTGTAGGCAGTATCTATCTTACCCCTAATGAGATGAGCCTCTACATCCTTACATTTGTTCTCTAGCCATCCCTGCTTAGCCATTTTGCACTTCCTGTCGATCTCATTTTTGAAGCGTTTGTATAATTATATGATAACTATAATTAGGGCTACATGGTATGTACCCATGAAAAGTTACTATCCCTCCTTTCACATGTTTTTCTTTGCATCCGTAGCTACAACAGTAATTCACCATCGCTATTACACTATCAACCTACGGCGAAACACAACAAAAACTCTTGATATTATAAACTTCAAACGCTACAGAAAGCACACAAGCACAGCGAAGCCCCGAAAACACGTGACAATTCTGGTTTAATGTTGACAACATGCGCAGAACGCAGTGCTCACTCCAGAGATATTTGCTCTATGCCGCGCACCTGCGATCAAACACTGGCAATTTTTTTTAAAAAAAGAAAAAAAGCGCAACCTGCTCAACTTCACACGTGACGCGACAGTCGCAGATGTTGAATGATCACACGGATTGGAGCGTGCCCGCGCGTACTGGCTATGCTGTTTCTCACAAGGGAACCTCCCCATCGCACCCCCCTGAGTTTTAGCTATAATTTGGCACAGTGGATAGGCCTTGAAAAACTGAACACTGATCGATCGAGAAAACAGGAAGAAGTTGTGTGGAACCATGAAAAAATTAGCAAAATATACAAACTGAGTAGTCCATGTGCAACATAGGTAAATCAAGGCAAATGTAAAGAGAGGAACGCCGTGGTCCCGTGGTTTGCGTGAGCAGCTGCGGAGCGAGAGGTCCTTGGTTCAAGCCTTCCCTCGAGTGAGAATTTTAATTTTTTATTTCCGGTTTACATGACAAACTCTTATGTTTTCATCACTTTTTTGGGAGTGACTATCACATCCACAAGAAAACCTAAATCGGGCAAGGTAGAAGAATCTTTTTACCTATTCGCGAAGTGTATAAGTTAGGTGGGTCGACAACATATTCCTGTCATGTGACGCACATGCCGTCGCCAGTGTCGTATAGAATATATCAGACGTGTTTTCCTGTGGAGGAATCGGTTGACCTATGACCTCGCGATCAAATGTTTTCGGTTCCCATTGGAGAAGCACGTCCTTTCGTCTACTAATCGCACAGTACTGCGGTGCGGTCGCAAAACACAGACACTAAACTTATTACAGTGAACAGAGACGTCAATCAACGAACGGACAGATCATAACTTTGCGAAAATAAAGAAAGTAAAATTTTCACTCGAGGGAAGAATTGAACCCAGGACCTTCCGTTCCGCAGCTGCTCACGCTACCCACGGGACCACGGCGCTCGTGAGTTCTCACTTTCCTTGATGTTGCATATCTTGAGCATGGGCTATTCAGTTTGTATATTTTGCTTATTTTTTCATAGTTCCACACAACTTCTTCCTGTTTTCTCGATTGATCTGTGTTCAGTTTTTCAAGGCCTATCCACTGTGCCATCTTATAACTAAATGTGAGGGGGGTGCGATGGGGAGGTTCCCTTGTCAGTCGCTCTCGCAGTGTGTTTGCAGACAGACGCATTCTGTACGCCAGCAGCATGTCTGATAACGAGAGTTGCGCTACGGAAGACGTAAGTTGTGTTGTCGGTTCACAAAAACTAAATGTAGAAGCAGAAAAGAGGCCAGCTCTCTACCATAGGAAATTAAAAGAATTCAGTGATCGCAATTTGAAAGAGAAACGATGGGGTGCTGCAGCGTCATTGGGAAATGGACTGAATTGTTTGGACCAGAAAAGAATAACAAAAGTACTTCAAAGTTCACTATTTTTTTTTATTCATGTGAACAACGTCATTACCACAATTTATATTTTGTCATATTGCCAAGGTACTGACCCATGTGGAGTCACAAAGCAGTTTGTAAAGTAATCCCTAACCTGCGTACCACACATATCAGCTCTAATTCCTATAGACATACAACGTTCCAGAAGGCAATCTTATGACTCGTCCTCGATTCACACATTGTCATTTCTCCTTACGAAATTATGTAGGATACAACATGTTTTTATGAATATGTCTGAAAAGTCGAAATCCACATCCATTTGTTAGCCAAAATCCCAAATCGACATTCCACCAATCTACGAGCACGACGAAGTCTATAGTTTAAAACATGCTGTTTCATTGTCAGGTTTCTCTTAGAATGAGGCCGCAGAATATGTCTAGATAGTGCAAATGCTTCATGCCCTACAAAATTAAAATGCTGAAGTTCTCCTTCCTCGTCGGGAGGTAATTTTTGAGGGTTTGGAAAGTTTAACTGATTGGCTTTCAGTCTTTCATGGAAGTTGAATTTCTTGAATACACTAGAATCCCCACTGGCGCCGTATGAGCCCACGTCTGTTGCAGTGAAACGATAGTTAGCGTCTACTAAATCCAAAAGTATTGTCGAAAAAAACTTCTTGTAATTATAAAACTCTGAGCCACTGTTAGCATGTTTTCTCATTCTTACATGCTTTCCGTCCTCAGCACCTATGCATTTTGGAAAGTCAGTTCTGTCTAAAAACTGTTTGGCAGTAATCATCAAATGGTTCAAATGGCTCTGAGCACTATGGGACTTAACTTCTGAGGTCATCAGTCCCCTAGAACTTAGAACTACTTAAACCTAACTAACCTAAGGTCATCACACACACCCATGCCCGAGGCAGGGTCGCGCGGTTCCAGACTGTAGCGCCTAGAACCGCTCGGGCACCCCGGCCGGCAATAATCATCGAACCATCCTGAGTTTATTATGCCGTATGAAGAGGCTATAGAATTTCCACAACTGTTCGCATGTGTGATTCACAATTTTTCTGCTTGCAGTGTAACGAGCGAAAGCAGTTGCAAGACATCTGGAAGAAATAATATTCAGAAACAGCTTTAATATTTAATCATAGGAATATTAGGCAACATACTTACAATAAAGTGTACACAGTGTTAATTTCATTCATGACAGGCAAAGAAATTCAAAAGAACTGGAAAAATCTGAAGGACTGTTTCGCGACAGAACTGGCATCACAGACAAAATCTCCGTCTGTCGAGACAGCAACAAAACTGAGAAAGCATCTGTACTTCGATGCAGTTTATTTCTGTTCTCTCAAATGGAAGACAGACTGACCACCAGCAACATCGTAATTCTGGCAAATAGCAAAAGAAATAAGGATGGATGTTGCCCCCCCCTCTCTCCCCCTCCTCTCCCCCCCCCCCCCCCCCCCCCCCCCGCTCTTCCCAGGTAACCTCCTCAAAACAACAGTGATGCAGCACGGAGCACAAAAGTAAGACATCCTACTAAATCAGAGGCCAAGAAGGTTACTTCATACGAGAAATCTCTCTTAAATATATTACATCTACATCATGCTCCGCATTCCACCCGATGGTGTGTGGCGGAAGGTACTTTCAGTGCAACTATCTGATCCCTCCAACTCTGTTCCACTCGCGAATAGTGCGTGGGAAGAATAATTGTCGGTAAGCCTCTGTATTGGCTCTAATTCCTCGAATTTTCTCCTCGTGTCCAATACTCGAGATGTATGTGGACGGAAGTAATATGTTGTCCGACTCTTTTTGAAAAGCGTTGTTCGAAATTTCAATAGTAACTCTCTCCATGATGCGCAACGCCTCTCTTGTAACGTCTCCCAGTGGGGTTTGTTTAGCATCTCCGTAACGCTCTCTCGCCAGCTAAACGATCCCGTGACGAAACGCGCCGCTCTTCGTTGGATCTTCTATATCTCCTCTATCAGTCCCACCTGATAGAGATCCCAGATAGATGAACAATGCTCAAGAATCGGGCGAACAAGCGCCTTATGAACCACTTCTTTCGTGGATGAGTCACATTCTCTTAAGATTCTTCCGATGAGTCTGAATCTGTTTCCCACTATCTGTTTTATGTGGTCGTTACCTATAGTTACCTCTGGATAGTTACGCCTAGATATTTTACAGCAGACACTGTCTCCAACTGTTTGTCATCAATAGTGTAGCTGTACAGTAGGATGTATGCGCAATATATTACATTTATTTACTTTCAGGGTAAACTACCAGAGCCAGCACCATTCATCGATTCTCTGCAAATTCTTACTATCTTCTGACGTTGCTATTTTGGTTCAGACAACTGCATCATCTGGGACTAGCCTTAAAGAGCATCCGGCGTTTTCTACTAGATCATTTATACATATTGTAAACAGCAACGGTCCTATCACACTTCACTCTCGTACTCCGGATATTACCTTTACATCTGTCGATTTTGTTCCGTTAAGAGCGACGTGTTGAATTCTACCTGCAAGAAAGTCTTGAATCCAATCACAGGTCTGCTCCGATATTCCGTAAGCTCGTATTTATTTCATTAACCGGCAATGCGGGACGGTGCCAAATGCCTTACTGAAATCGAAGAACACGGCATCAACCTGAGCACCGTTGTCCATTACGCTGTGGATCTCATGGAGGAACAGAGCGAGCTGAGTTTCGCAGGATCTCTGTTTGCGTAATCCATGTTGACTTTTATAGAGGAGATGTTCATTTTCCAAAAACGTCATAATTCTTGGGCATAAAACATGTTCCATAATTCTCCAACAGATTGACGTCAACGATATACACTCCTGGAAATGGAAAAAAGAACACATTGACACCGGTGTGTCAGACCCACCATACTTGCCCCGGACACTGCGAGAGGGCTGTACAAGCAATGATCACACGCGCGGCACAGCGGACACACCAGGAAACGCGGTGTTGGCCGTCGAATGGCGCTAGCTGCGCAGCATTTGTGCACCGCCGCCGTCAGTGTCAGACAGTTTGCCGTGGCATACGGAGCTCCATCGCAGTCTTTAACACTGGTAGCATGCCGCGACAGCGTGGACGTGAACCGTATGTGCAGTTGACGGACTTTGAGCGAGGGCGTATAGTGGGCATGCGGGAGGCCGGGTGGACGTACCGCCGAATTGCTCAACACGTGGGGCGTGAGGTCTCCACAGTACATCGATGTTGTCGCCAGTGGTCGGCGGAAGGTGCACGTGCCCGTCGACCTGGGACCGGACCGCAGCGACGCACGGATGCACGCCAAGACCGTAGGATCCTACGCAGTGCCGTAGGGGACCGCACCGCCACTTCCCAGCAAATTAGGGACACTGTTGCTCCTGGGGTATCGGCGAGGACCATTCGCAACAGTCTCCATGAAGCCGGGCTACGGTCCCGCACATCGTTAGGCCGTCTTCCGGTCACGCCCCAACATCGCGCAGCCCGCCTCCAGTGGTGTCGCGACAGGCGTGAATGGAGGGACGAATGGAGACGTGTCGTCTTCAGCGATGAGAGTCGCTTCTGCCTTGGTGCCAATGATGGTCGTATGCGTGTTTGGCGCCGTGCAGGTGAGCGCCACAATCAGGACTGCATACGACCGAGGCACACAGGGCCAACACCCGGCATCATGGTGTGGGGAGCGATCTCCTACACTGGCCGTACACCACTGGTGATCGTCGAGGGGACACTGAATAGTGCACGGTACATCCAAACCGTCATCGAACCCATCGTTCTACCATTCCTAGACCGGCAAGGGAACTTGCTGTTCCAACAGGACAATGCACGTCCGCATGTATCCCGTGCCACCCAACGTGCTCTAGAAGGTGTAAGTCAACTACCCTGGCCAGCAAGATCTCCGGATCTGTCCCCCATTGAGCATGTTTGGGACTGGATGAAGCGTCGTCTCACGCGGTCTGCACGTCCAGCACGAACGCTGGTCCAACTGAGGCGCCAGGTGGAAATGGCATGGCAAGCCGTTCCACAGGACTACATCCAGCATCTCTACGATCGTCTCCATGGGAGAATAGCAGCCTGCATTGCTGCGAAAGGTGGATATACACTGTACTAGTGCCGACATTGTGCATGCTCTGTTGCCTGTGTCTATGTGCCTGTGGTTCTGTCAGTGTGATCATGTGATGTATCTGACCCCAGGAATGTGTCAATAAAGTTTCCCCTTCCTGGGACAATGAATTCACGGTGTTCTTATTTCAATTTCCAGGAGTGTATTTTAACTCATTCGATAGTACTGAAAAAATTTATTTGGGTGATTTTGTAACTCTTCATGTAATTTGTAAAACTGGCCTTTTACCAATCTCTGACTTACAATTAGATGCACCCACTAGCGATATTTGCGCTGTTTTCTCTCTCTTCTTCATAGGAAAAGTGCCACCAAACAAGCTGTTGAAATCCAGGGCGACACTGAGAGTACTTTTGATTTCCTTACGCTGTGTGCGCACCATAATGTATTTGCTTAGTTTGCATTTATCGCGAATCTCTTGCCCAACGTAAAGTCCCGAGCGACTGGAAAAAAGCGCGGGTGACGCCTGTATATAAGAAGGGTAGAAGGACGGATCCTCAAAATTAGAGACCAATATCCTTAATATCAGTTTGTTGCAGGATTCTCGAACATATTCTCAGCTCGAATATAATGAATTTCCTTGAGACAGAGAAGTTGCTGTCCATGCATCAGCACGGCTTTAGAAAGCATCGCTCCTGCGAAACGCAACTCGGCCTTTTTTCACATGATATCTTGAGAACCATGGATGAAGGGTATCAGACGGATGCCATATTCCTTAACTTCCGGAAAGCGTTTGACTCGGTGTCCCACTGCAGACTCAACTAAGGTACGAGCATATGGGATTGGTTCCCAAGTATGTGAGTGGCTCGAAGACCTCTTAAGTAATAGAACCCAGTACGTTGTTCTCGATGGTGAGTGTTCATCGGAGGTGAGGGTATCATCTGGAGTGCCCCAGGGAAGTGTGATAGGTCCGCTGTTGGTTTCTATCTACATAAATGATCTTTTGGATAGGGTGGATAGCAATGTGCGGCTGTTTGCTGATGATGCTGTGGTGTACGGGAAGGTGTCATCGTTGAGTGACTGTACGAGGATACAAGATGACTTGGACAGGATTTGTGATTGGTGTAAAGAATGGCAGCTAACTCTAAATATAGATAAATGTAAATTAATGCAGATGAATAGGAAAACAAATCCTGTAATGTTTGAATACTCCATTAGTAGTGTAGCGCTTGACACATTCACGTCAGTTAAATATTTGGGCGTAACATTGCAGAGCGATATGAAGTGGGACAAGCATGTAATGGCAGTTGTGGGGAAGGCGGATAGTCGTCTTCGGTTCATTGGTAGAATTTTGGGAAGATGTGGTTCATATGTAAAGGAGACCGCTTATAAAACGCTAATACGACCTATTCTTGAGTACTGCTCGAGCGTTTGGGATCCCTATCATGTCGGATTGAGGGAGGACATAGGAGAAATTCAGAGGCGGGCTGCTAGATTTGTTACTGGTAGGCTTGATCATCACGCGAGTGTTACGGAAATGCTTCAGGAACTCGGGTGGGAGTCTCTAGAGGAAAGGAGGGATTCTTTTCGTAAATCGCAACTGAGGAAATTTAGAGAACCAGCATTTTAGGCTGACTGCAGTACAATTTTACTGCCGCCGACTTACATTACGCGGAAAGACCACAAAGATAAGATAAGAGAGATTAGGGCTCGTACAGAGGCATGTAGGCGGTCATTTTTCCCTCGTTCTGTTTGGGAGTGGAACAGGGAGAGAAGATGCTAGTTGTGGTACGAGGTACCCTCCGTCACGCACCGTATGGTGGATTGCGGAGTATGTATGTAGATGTAGATGTTTAGTCGCACCGACAGAAAAATCGTCTGTGCACGCCTAGCTTAAGCCTGACAGAAACTTAACTGTGCAAAGTTTGGTGAAATCAGTCCAATAGCTTAGGAAGAGATGTGAAAAGATGTAGAAGATACTTATGGATTCCTGGCTAACATCCTGTGCTCGGCTGAATTTCTCGTTGCGTTTCGTCCCCATCTGCGAAGGGCATTTCCAACGTGTGCTACAGCTTTTTCCAAGGACCGATGCACATCCTGGCACGCTATTGACTGAAGTAAAATTCCGTTTCCGCGTGCTCCCGCGCAGAGGCGTGACGTCACTTGTTTTGAAAGCTCGAGAGTAACTGACCGTTGAGGCCTGCTGTCGTTCGCTATTGCTGTCACTCCATGGCGGAAGTCTGGCACGCGTCTTCTTCAGCACCGGAATCCAAACACCATTAGGTTTTACACCTTCCTCCTTCCGATTAAAACTTATAGTGTGTTTAGGATCGCTGAGACATGGAAGAGTCAACATCGCAGCATGCTTAGTGCGCGGCAATACACTTTTCCTGGTGTATCAGTAGTGTTCTTAGATTCACGTCTTCGTTCTTGCAGGTAACAAATCATTCACAAAAAGTCGCAGCGCGGCAAAAACTGTGGCTCAAGTAAAAAATGAAATAATTGAGAAAAATGGCCGGCCGTTGTGACCGAGGGGTTCTAGGCGCTACAGTCCTGAACCGCGCTACTGCTACGGTCGCAGGTTCGAATCCTGCGTCGGGCATGGATATGTGTGATGTCCCGAAGTTACTCAGATTTAAGTAGTTCTAAGTCTAGGGGACTGATGACCTCACATGTTAAGTCCCATAGTGCCTAGAGCAATTTGAACCTTTTTTTTTTTTTTTTAGAAATACCGTCTTAAAGAATTCTATAAAACTTACACTGAAGTTGTGTAAGCTTAATTTAAAATTCAAGTAATTTTTGGCACTAAATTCCATTATATTCCACACAACAATAGTACGAACAAGTAGTTCTGTTCTCGTCCAGTGTGAGGTGTTATCAGGCAATTATTAAATAGTTCTCTGAATTTTGTTACTTTTCTTGCTTTTCTAAAAATATTTTTGTTTTTGTTTTGACATCTCGTGAATCCTTACCACTTTCCACCTGCGGGTCGCAGGTGGCGGATAGCGAACGATCCATCAGATATGGTGGACAGCTGCGAATAAGGGGAAACCCAAATAAGCAGTCCCGGACCGAGGCGGCAGCATCACGAGGGTGTGGGAGGGTGACTTTTGGCAAGGGTCACACTCATTCAAAAACCACAGAACCCGAAGACGTTGCTGTGTCATGGCGAGTAAGTGCCGCCATTACAATAAGCACTGTCAACACCCAAATCCAGGACGCGTCTGAAGTGGGAACCATCGGCATCCTGGTCAGCGTCTGTTCACACAATGTGCGGCTGGTCATAATGCGCCAGGAACTAACAATCCCTGGTTCTAAACACCCAGTGGAAACACTGGACCAACTTGATTACAAGCAAGTATGACTCGTGCAAGTAATAACAACATTACCCCAGGTGGTAACCAATCCACCCATCAACAGATGGCAACCAGGAATTCGGATTCTGGGGAACCTGGACTTACACGATTACACCAGAGAAAGTCGGAGCTCTCTGGCAAACTTCCACTTAAAACACCTACATACATTGGAACCTTTAACATAAATACATTAATCCAACCAGGAAAACTTCTAAACCTTACAACAGAACTTGAAAACCAAAAGATAGTAATACTAGCTTTACAGGAGACACGTTTTACAGATGAAGAAACATCAGATTATGGCAACTATCGCATCTTTAAGAGCAAGACGGATAAACGAATCGGAAGAGGAGCCCCCCATCTCGGGATGGCGTTTATCATACACAAGAGCGTGCTCAGCTCCATCAAGGAAGTTACTCCCGTAAATAATAGGATAATGACGATGCGCTTACAATGTGCCAACAAAACATACACAATGGTTGATGTTCATGCTCCCACAAATGGTGACAACAAGAAAAACCCCATAGAAACAGAAAAGTTCTGGGAAAATTTGGAGAATATAATGGCCAAGATTCCAAAAGATGATACAAAAGTTCTACTCGGCGATTTTAATGCCCAAATTGGTAGAGAGAAAATCCACCAAAAAACCGTAGGCAAATATCCTGCACATAAATTTACCAATAAAAATGGTACAAGGCTCGTCGAACTATGTAAGCAGAATAACCTGAAGATAATGTCAACATCTCTAAGAAAATGTCCAAGAAAACAAAAGACATGGAGATCTCCTATACAACAAATTGGCGAGTTTCAAATAGATCATGTGGCGATTTCATACCCAGTACAAAAAGAAATTTACGACGTCCAAGTACGCAGAGGAGCAAACATTGATTCAGACCATTACCTAACTAGAATTAAAATCAAGTTTACAGCACGAAGAAGTCATCAGAAGAAAACAGAAATACAGAAATATGACACCAAGAAGATTGAAGAATCTAAAGTAAAAGAAGAATGGGAGAAGGAAAAGGCAAACACATGGGAAGAATTTCATTCTAAAATCACGCGAATAGCTAAGGAAACTATTCCCTTGAAAAAGATATTCAAACACCCTTGGTGGGATTCAGACTGTGAAAATGCATTGGAAAGGAGAAAAAAGGCATTTCAAGAATATAACAGTAAAAAATCACAAGAAAGTCTACATTTATTTAACGAGGTTAGAAAACAGGTTTCAAAATCCATTAGGCAAGCAAAAAGGAAGTACACAAAGGCACAACTGGATGCCATAGAAGAAAATTTCCAAAACTATAATACAAGAGACTTCTACAGAACTTTCGCAGATAAAATACGAGGATATATCCCTCAAAATTTATGTTTCAGAAAACCTGATGGTAAATTAGCCCTAACAAACCAGGAAAACTGTCAAGTATTGGCTCAATATTTTTCCAACCTACTAAATTGCCCAGAACCTAGTTTAAGGTTTCCCAAAGAAATCAGTGCCAACGCTCAACCGGATTCATTACCACCAACACAGGAAGAAATCAAATGTCACATTAAAAACTTAAAAAATAATAGAACATCTGGCGAAGATGGCATTGTTGCAGAGCTATTAAAAAACCTAGGACCAAAGACGTTGCAAGAGCTCACAAAAATAATAACAAAAATATGGGAAACAGAAAAATTACCAGAGGATTGGAAATGTGCCCTTATTCACCCGTTACATAAAAAAGGAGACAGAACAAATGTCAATAACTACAGGGGAATCTCACTTTTACAAGTCACCTACAAAATTCTCTCAACATGCCTGCTGAAAAGAACACAAGAGCAGCTGGAACGCCAAATTGGTGATTATCAAGCAGGCTTTCGCCCCGGTCGCTCATGCATAGAACAAATATTTAATTTAAAGACAATATTAAAACACAAAGCAATTAGAAATGCCCCCATAATTTGTACATTCGTAGATTTTAAGAAAGCCTATGACTCAATTGACCGGCAATCTTTGTTTAACATTTTAGAGGAACTTGGACTTGACTCCAAAACACTAAGGCTTATCAAAGAATCACTGACAGACACTGTATCTAAAGTTAAATTCAGGGGAGAAATCTCTGAACCTTTTCTCATAAAAACTGGAGTACGTCAAGGTGACGGGCTATCTCCACTTCTGTTTAATATAGTCCTGGATAAAGTCATTAAGGAATGGGAAAAAGAATTAAAAAATCAATCCTACTGGAAACCAATCCATCTTGGTAGAACCAAAGACAACGTGGAGATATCTTGTTTAGCATTCGCGGACGACTTGGCCATACTTGCAGATGATGAAGAAATCGCCACCAAACAAATAGAGATCCTTAAGGAATGCGCGGATAAAGTAGGTTTACAAATTTCGTTTCAAAAGACAGAATTTTTCTGTACGAAATTCCATATACACAGTTTGAACACAAAATATGGAAAAATAAATAGAGTAAAACATTTTAAATACCTAGGTGAAATTTTGGAGCCAACCGGAGGAGAGAAAGTTGCACAGAAGATCAGACAACAGAAAATGAAGAGAGCATATGGTATGACACATGAAATATACAATAAAAAATGCATCTCCTCGAACACAAAAATCAGACACTACTGCGCAGTAATTAAGCCAGCAGCACTATATGCTAGTGAAACGCTCACACTCCACACAAAATGTGATTTAGAAAAAATACTAAAAGAAGAACGCAAAATTATGAGAAAGATTTTAGGTCCAAAATTAACAGAAGAAGGATACCGGATACAATCAAGAAGAACCACAGAAACTATATCAAACCTGGCAGCAGACATAAGAAGGCGAAGATTAAAATTTTATGGACATGTCACTAGACTTCCCCCCACACGACTCACCAACAGAATTCTCACTTACATAGAAAAAGTCAAATCAACAACACCATGGATTAGCCAAGTAAAATTAGATTTACAAAAAGCAAATATTGAACTTAAAGATGTCAAAGATAGAAAAACTTTTAGAAATAAGGTGGAAAAGTGGATTGTATTGTCGGAGAAGGAAGCACTAAAGAGACCAGGAACAAAATGGACAGAAGAAAGAAAAAGAAAACATGGAGAACGAATGAAAGAAGTATGGAAGAAACGACGTCAGAAAGCTTTGCGTGATCCTTCTGGGTCCATTCGCGATAAGTAAGTGTATATATATATATATATATATATATATATATATATATATATATATATATGGTGAGTCACCTAACGTTACCGCTGGATATATTTCGTAAACCACATCAAATACTGACGAACCGATTCCACAGACCGAACGTGAGGAGAGGGGCTAGTGTAATTGTTTAATACAAACCATACAAAAATGCACGGAAGTATGTTTTTTAACACAAACCTACGTTTTTTTAAATGGAACCACGTTAGTTTTGTTAGCACATCTGAACATATAAACAAATACGTAATCAGTGCCGTTTGTTGCATTGTAAAATGTTAATTACATCCGGAGATATTGTAACCTAAAGTTGACGCTTGAAACCTCCGACGTTCAGTTACGTGTTGTAACAAACAAGGGCCACGGTCGCTGAGCAGCATCTGCAGGGACATGTTTACGACGACGACCGTGTTTACGAGTGTGGCTGTAGTGCACTGTTGTGGTTTGGTCTAGCTGTCGCAGTGTCCGCATGTAGCGCTTGCTGCTATTGTTATTCTGCATTCGTCTCCGCACGCAGACCAACTGTAGTACACCGTGTTACCAGACGTCTGTGATAGTGTAGTGTTGTAGGAACTGTGACCATGGTGTATTCGAACTCTGAAAAGGCGGAGATGATACTCATCTATGGCGAGTGTCGACGAAATGCAGCTGAAGCCTGCAGGGTGTATGCAGAACGGTACCCGGACAGAGAGCATCCAACGCGGCGCACATTGCAAAACATCTACCGCCAACTGTATGCAACAGGTATCGTCGTAGCACGCAAACGGGTCCGTAACAGGCCCGTCACAGGAGAAGCGGGTGCAGTTGGTGTGTTAGCTGCTGCTGCCATGAACCCACACATGAGTACACGGGACATTGCGAGATCCGGTGGACTGAGTCAAAGTAGTGTCATGCGCATACTGCATCGTCACTGCTTTCACCCGTTTCATGTGTCGCTACATCAGCAATTACATGGTGATGACTTTAATCATCGAGTGCAATTCTGTCAATGGGCATTAGCAGAGAATGCGTTGCAGTTCTACCTGTTTACCGATGAAGCGGGTTTCACAAACCACGGGGCAGTGACTCTACGGAACATGCATTTCTGGTCCGTGGACAATCCTCGCTGGCTCAGACAGGTAGAGCGACAGCGACCGTGGACTGTAAATGTATGGTGCGGTATCATTGGCGACCACCTCATTGGTCCTCACTTCATTGCAGGGGCCCAAACAGCTGCAACATACATCGCGTTTCTACAGAATGATCTGCCAACGTTGCTCGAAACTGGAAACGCGTCGACGTATGTGGTATCAGCATGATGGTGCACCTGCACAATCCGCAATTAACACTAGGCTTACCCTTGACAGGATGTTCGACGGGCGTTTCATAGGACGTGGAGGACGCAGAAATTGCCCAGCCCGTTCTCCTGATCTTACACCTCTGGACTTCTTTCTGTGGGGTACGTTAAAGGAGAATGTGTACCGTGACGTGCCTACAACCACAGAGGATATGAAACAACGTATTGTGGCAGCCTGCGGCGACATTACACCAGACGTACTGCGGCGTGTACGACATTCATTACGTCAGAGATTGTAATTGTGTTCAGCAAATGATGGCCACCACATTGAACATCTATTGGCCTGACATGTCGGGACACACTCTATTCCACTCCGTAATTGAAAACGGAAACCACGTGTGTACGTGTACCTCACCCCTCATGGTATTGTAGATGTGCATCATTGAAAAAGACCAGGTGTTACATGCTTCACCCACTGTCCCTGCTGTCGAGACATCTTCGCGTGTACTGGGCGCGGTTGGGCCACCCTCTCCCCAAGGGGAGTGGCGGGTTCAGCGGCGTTCGCGGCGCACGAGGCGGAGGGTCAATGTGGAGGCTGGCCGTGTGGCATCGCCCGCTCTGCCTGTGAGTGGACATGTGGCTGCTCCTTCAGCAAGGTCCGAGCAGGCACACGGGGGGAGGGGTTTATTAGTTATTGGGAGCTCCAACGTTAGGCGGGTGATGGAGCCCCTTAGGGAAACAGCGGGAAGGTCGGGGAAGAAGGCCAGTGTTCACTCTGTCTGCTTGCCGGGGGGTCTCATCCGAGATGTGGAGGAGGCCCTACCGGCGGCGATAGAGAGCACTGGGTGCACCCGACTGCAAATTGTTGCTCATGTCGGCACCAATGACTCCTGCCGTCTGGGTTCAGAGGTCATCCTCAGTTCGTACAGGCGGTTGGAGGAATTGGTGAAGGCGGAAAGCCTCGCTCGCGGGGTGAAATCAGAGCTAACTATTTGTAGTATCGTTCCCAGAACCGATCGCGGTCCTCTGGTTTGGAGCCGAGTGGAAGGCTTAAACCAGAGGCTCAGACGATTCTGCGGAGATCTGGGGTGCAAATTTCTCGACCTCCGCTATCGGGTGGAGAAATGTTGGGTCCCCCTGAATAGGTCAGGCGTGGCCTACACACCGGAAGCGGCTACAAGGGTAGCGGAGTACGTGTGGAATGCACATGGTTTTTTTTTAGGTTAGATACTTCCCTCCCTAGGCCCGACAAGACGCCTCCTGAGACGCGGCAAGGTAGGAGTAGGCAAAATGCAACAGGGAATAACAATATTAATGTGCTAATAGTAAACTGCAGGAGCGTCTACAGAAAGGTCCCAGAACAGCTCTCATTAATAAACGGTCACAACGCCTATATAGTACTAGGGACAGAAAGTTGGCTGAAACCAGACGTAAACAGTAATGAAATCCTAAACTCAGATTGGAATGTATACCGCAGAGACAGGGTTGACAGTGAAGGGGGAGGCGTGTTTATAGCGATAAGAAGTGCAATAGTATCGAAGGAAATTGACGGAGATCCAAAATGTGAAATGATTTGGGTGAAGGTCACGGTTAAAGCAGGCTCAGACATGGTAATTGGATGTCTCTATAGGCCTCCTGGCTCAGCAGCTTTTGTGGCTGAGCACCTGAAGGATAATTTGGAAAATATCTCGAGTAGATTTCCCCACCATGTTATAGTTCTGGGTGGAGATTTTAATTTGCCGGATATAGACTGGGAGACTCAGACGTTCATAACGGGTGGCAGGGACAAAGAATCCAGTGAAATTTTTTAAGTGCTTTATCTGAAAACTACCTTGAGCAGTTAAACAGAGGACCGACTCGTGGCGATAACATATTAGACCTTCTGGTGACAAACAGACCCGAACTATTTGAGAAAGTTAACGCAGAACCGGGAATCAGCGATCATAAAGCGGTTACGGCATCGATGATTTCAGCCGTAAATAGGAGTATTAAAAAGGTTAGGAAGATTTTTCTGTTTGGAAAAAGTGACAAAAAGCAGATTTCAGAGTACCTGTTGGCTCAACACAAAAGTTTTGTCTCAAGTAGAGATAGTGTTGAGGATCAGTGGACAAAGTTCAAAACCGTCGTACATAATGCTTTAGATGAGTATGTGCCAAGCAAGATCGTAAGAGATGGAAAAGAGCCACCGTGGTACAACAACAGAGTTAGAAAACTGCTGCGGAAGCAAAGGGAACTTCACAGCAAACATAAACATAGCCAAAGCCTTCCAGACAAACAAAAATTACGCGAAGCGAAATGTAGTGTGAGGAGGGCTATGCGAGAGGCGTTCAATGAATTCGAAAGTAAAGTTCTATGTACTGACTTGGCAGAAAATCCTAGAAATTTTGGTCTTATGTCAAAGCGGTAGGTGGGTCAAAACAAAATGTCCAGACACTCTGTGACCAAAATGGTACTGAAACAGAGGATGACAGACTAAAGGCCGAAATACTAAATGTCTTTTTCCAAAGTTGTTTCACAGAGGAAGATTGCACTGTAGTTCCTTCTCTAGATTGTCGCACAGATGACAAAATGGTAGATATCGAAATAGACGACAGAGGGATAGAGAAACAATTAAAATCGCTCAAAAGAGGAAAGGCCTCTGGACCTGATGGGATACCAGTTCAATTTTACACAGAGTACGCGAAGGAACTTGCCCCCCTTCTTGCAGCGGTGTACCGTAGGTCTCTAGAAGAGCGTAGCGTTCCAAAGGATTGGAAAAGGGCACAGGTCATCCCCGTTTTCAAGAAGGGACGTCGAGCAGATGTGCAGAACTATAGACCTATATCTCTAACGTCGATCAGTTGTAGAATTTTGGAACACGTATTGTGTTCGAGTATAATGACTTTTCTGGAGACAAGAAATCTACTCTGTAGGAATCAGCATGGGTTTCGAAAAAGACGGTCATGTGAAACCCAGCTCGCGCTATTCGTCCACGAGACTCAGAGGGCCATAGACACGGGTTCACAGGTAGATGCCGTGTTTCTTGACTTCCGCAAGGCGTTCGATACAGTTCCCCACAGTCGTTTAATGAACAAAGTAAGAGCATATGGACTATCAGACCAATTGTGTGATTGGATTGAGGAGTTCCTAGATAACAGGACGCAGCATGTCATTCTCAATGGAGAGAAGTCTTCCGAAGTAAGAGTGATTTCAGGTGTGCCGCAGGGGAGTGTCATAGGACCGTTGCTATTCACAATGTACATAAATGACCTTGTGGATGACATCGGAAGTTCACTGAGGCTTTTTGCGGATGATGCTGTGGTGTATCGAGAGGTTGTAACAATGGAAAATTGTACTGAAATGCAGGAGGATCTGCACCGAATTGACGCATGGTGCAGGGAATGGCAATTGAATCTCAATGTAGACAAGTGTAATGTGCTGCGAATACATAGAAAGAAATATCCCTTATCATTTAGCTACAATATAGCAGGTCAGCAACTGGAAGCAGTTAATACCATAAATTATCTGGGAGTACGCATTAGGAGTGATTTAATGGAATGATCATATAATGTTGATCGTCGGTAAAGCAGATGCCAGACTGAGATTCATTGGAAGAATCCTAAGGAAATTCAATCCGAAAACAAAGGAAGTAGGTTACAGTACGCTTGTTTGCCCACTGCTTGAATACTGCTCAGCAGTGTGGGATCCGTACCAGATAGGGTTGATAGAAGAGATAGAGAAGATCCAACGGAGAGCAGCGCGCTTCGTTACAGGATCATTTAGTAATCGCGAAAGCATTACGGAGATGATAGATAAACTCCAGTGGAAGACTCTGCAGGAGAGACGCTCAGTAGCTCGGTACGGGCTTTTGTCAAAGTTTCGAGAACATACTTTCACCGAAGAGTCAAACAGTATATTGCTCCCTCCTACGTATACCTCGCGAAGAGACCATGAGGATAAAATCAGAGAGATTAGAGCCCACACAGAGGCATACCGACAATCCTTCTTTCCACGAACAATACGAGACTGGAATAGAAGGGAGAACCGATAGAGGTACTCAAGGTACCCTCCGCCACACACCGTCAGGTGGCTTGCGGAATATGGATGTAGATGTAGATGTAGAAATAAAAAGGTGTTAGCATGTGACGTAAAGTGCTGTTCCAGTCTCTTCTGTACCTAAGGTCCATCACCGTTTCCTTTGGATCCCTACGTAATTCGGTGCTCTCCGATACACACGATCGAACAGCGGAGGAGTGGTACTCAAGCGTCAACTTTAGGTTACAATATCTCCGGATGTAATTAACATTTTACAATGCAACAAACGGCATTGATTACCTATTTGTTTATATGTTCAGATGTGCTAACAAAGCTAACGGGGTTCCATTTAAAAAAACGTAGGTTTGTGTTAAAAAACATACTTCCGTGCATTTTTTTATGGTTTGTATTAACCAATTACACTAGCCCCTCTCCTCACTTCGGTCTGTGGTATCGATTCGTCAGTATTTGATGTGGTTTACGAAATATATCCAGCGGTAATGTTAGATGACTCACTCTGTATATATATATATATATATATATATATATACACTCCTGGAAATTGAAATAAGAACACCGTGAATTCATTGTCCCAGGAAGGGGAAACTTTATTGACACATTCCTGGGGTCAGATACATCACATGATCACACTGACAGAACCACAGGCACATAGACACAGGCAACAGAGCATGCACAATGTCGGCACTAGTACAGTGTATATCCACCTTTCGCAGCAATGCAGGCTGCTATTCTCCCATCGAGACGATCGTAGAGATGCTGGATGTAGTCCTGTGGAACGGCTTGCCATGCCATTTCCACCTGGCGCCTCAGTTGGACCAGCGCTCGTGCTGGACGTGCAGACCGCCTGAGACGACGCTTCATCCAGTCCCAAACATGCTCAATGGGGGACAGATCCGGAGATCTTGCTGGCCAGGGTAGTTGACTTACACCTTCTAGAGCACGTTGGGTGGCACGGGATACATGCGGACGTGCATTGTCCTGTTGGAAGAGCAAGTTCCCTTGCCGGTCTAGGAATGGTAGAACGATGGGTTCGATGACGGTTTGGATGTACCGTGCACTATTCAGTGTCCCCTCGACGATCACCAGTGGTGTACGGCCAGTGTAGGAGATCGCTCCCCACACCATGATGCCGGGTGTTGGCCCTGTGTGCCTCGGTCGTATGCAGTCCTGATTGTGGCGCTCACCTGCACGGCGCCAAACACGCATACGACCATCATTGGCACCAAGGCAGAAGCGACTCTCATCGCTGAAGACGACACGTCTCCATTCGTCCCTCCATTCATGCCTGTCGCGACACCACTGGAGGCGGGCTGCACGATGTTGGGGCGTGAGCGGAAGACGGCCTAACGGTGTGCGGGACCGTAGCCCAGCTTCATGGAGACGGTTGCGAATGGTCCTCGCCGATACCCCAGGAGCAACAGTGTCCCTAATTTGCTGGGAAGTGGCGGTGCGGTCCCCTACGGCACTGCGTAGGATCCTACGGTCTTGGCGTGCATCCGTGCGTCGCTGCGGTCCGGTCCCAGGTCGACGGGCACGTGCACCTTCCGCCGACCACTGGCGACAACATCGATGTACTGTGGAGACCTCACGCCCCACGTGTTGAGCAATTCGGCGGTACGTCCACCCGGCCTCCCGCATGCCCACTATACGCCCTCGCTCAAAGTCCGTCAACTCCACATACGGTTCACGTCCACGCTGTCGCGGCATGCTACCAGTGTTAAAGACTGCGATGGAGCTCCGTATGCCACGGCAAACTGGCTGACACTGACGGCGGCGGTGCACAAATGCTGCGCAGCTAGCGCCATTCGACGGCCAACACCGCGGTTCCTGGTGTGTCCGCTGTGACGTGCGTGTGATCATTGCTTGTACAGCCCTCTCGCAGTGTCCGGAGCAAGTATGGTGGGTATGACACACCGGTGTCAATGTGTTCTTTTTTCCATTTCCAGGAGTGTATATATACGTGATGTACATAATACGACATTCGAACCTCCAGCAGGCAAAATTAGTACCTAAGTTAGAATAAAAAATGAAAACAGTTAAATTGTTCTACTGAAAAGTACAAAATGCAAAGTTATAATTTATGAAGATTAAAACAATTTAAAAAGGAACATCAATTAAGTACAATTTAAAGAACACAATTTACGAAAACAGAGTCATCAATGGGCGAATATAATGTAGCAATATAGAAGCAACTTCGCGAGTACCACAGGGAAGCGTGTTGGTCCCTTGGTGCTCATCTTGTACATTAATAATCTTGCAGACAACATTAACAGTAACCTCAGATTTTCCACAGATAATGCAGTTATCTGCAACGAAATACAGTATGAAGAAGCTGTACAGATATTCAGTGAGACCTTGATAAGACTTCGACGTGTGCAATGACTGGCAGCTTGCTTTAAATGTTCAAAAATGTAAAATCATACATTTTACAAAACAAAAATAAAAAAAACAAAAAACACAGTGTTCTACAAATATAATTAGTGAGTCACAGTCGGAATCTGTAAACTCGTACCGATACTTGGATAGAGATATGAGATGGAACGATCACATAGATTCAGTCGTAGGTAAAGCAGGTAGCCGCAGACTTCGAGTTATTGGTAGAATACCAGGGAGGAGATGCAATCAGTCGACAAAGGAATTGCTTACAAATCATCCGTGCAACCCATTCTAGAATATTGCTCAAGTGTGTGGGACCCATACCAAACAGGACTGGCAGGGGATATTGAACGTATACAGAGAACGGCAGCACGAATAGTCACAGGTCAGTTTGACTCACGAGAGGGTGTCATTGAGATTCTGAAAGAACTGAACTGGTGGACCCTTGTAGATAGTCGTAATCTATCCCGCGAAAGTCTACTAACAATGTTTCAAGAACCGGCTTCAAATGATGACTCTAGGAATATACTACACGCCCCTACATATCGTTCCCAAAGGTTTCGTGAGGATAAGATTAGATTAATCACAGCACGCACAAAGTCATTTAAACAATCATTTTTCCCACGCTCCATGCGTGTGTGGGACAGGAAAAAGCTCTAATAAACGTTACAGTGGGACGTAGTCTCTGCCTCGCACTTCACAGTGGTTCACAGATTATAGATGTAGATTTACAAGTAATAGTAATGTTGTAATGGATATTGATATGGGTGATCCTGTGATGTCGCCTACACAGTGGAAGCCGTAGCCTTAGACAATAACTTGCGTACTACTTTAGTTAATAGCCATTGCAATGGGCAGCATACACCACTACAGTCGGATTGTAAAGACCTGGACATTTCAATGCCCACAGCGAGAACTCCTTCAGCAAGTAACACAAGCCCTAGCAACAGGAAATATGCCAGCAGGGATTATACATATTAGTTAACAGACATGGGTCCATATGTTGTATTTGTAGAGGGAGAAAATGGTAACATGGAAATGTTAGATCCAATGGCCCTAGGAAGAATGTTGTTTGAAGAAAGCAGCAATTTACGAAATGAAATTCATAATATCTCAGCTACTAGCAGAAACAGGTATAAAACTAAATTCAAAACTTGGCAATCAGCAAATAATTTACAGTTACTTGATGTCTTTCATCAGAAAGGTGTGGAGGCTTACATCCCTAATTTTCTCACAAAGAGGCGGGGTGTTATTCAAGATGTTGATACAGGCTTACCTAAAGACGACATTCTTGCTGAAATTAAGTCTGAATTTTTAGCAACTGAAGTGAGAAGATTCCCAAAGAAAGTGATTCGAGGTAGAGAGATGAAATACTCTCTCACAACTAAATGCACCGTAACATTTAAATCTCAACAACTTTCCCAATATGTATGTTTGTGTGGCATGCATTGCTTGATTGCTCCACATATTCGATCAGTTTTGCGGTGCCATAATTGTCTTCGATACTTCCATTGCTCGTTGTGCAATTGCATGTGTTTGTTAGTTAGTTGCTTTTCCGTTCCATGGATCATTTTGCATAGTAAATCGTAATGATGTGAAACAGTCATTTTACATTCACATCGCAAATTAGTTTGTACATATGGTTGCCTGCTGAACACTTCCAAGTTCTCTTTTTTTTTCAACAAAAGAAAAAAGACACACGGACGTGAGATAGTAGTTCCTACCCATCACATTTTACCCTTTATTCAAATGGTTCAAATGGCTCTGAGCACTATGGGACTTAACATCTGTGGTCATCAGCCCCCTAGAACTTAGAACTACTTAAACCTAACTAACCTAAGGACATCACACACATCTATGCCCGAGGCAGGATTCGAACCTGCGATCGTAGCGGTCACGCGGTTCCAGACTGAAGCGCCTAGAACCGCCCGGCCACATCGGCCGGCTACCCTTTATTGTAATACACTGAAGCGCCAAAGAAACTGGTGTAGGCATGCATATTAAAATACATAGATATGTAAACGGGCACTATAGCGCTGCGGTCGGCAATGCCTACAAGAGACAACAAGCGTCTGGCGCAGTTGTTAGATCGATTACTGCTGCTACAATGGCAGTTTATCAAGATTTAAGTCAGTTTGAACGTGGTATTATAGTCGGGGCACGAGCGATGGCGTACAGCATCTCCGAGGTAGCGATGAAGTGGGGATTTTCTTGTATGACCATTTCACGAGTATTCCGTGAATATCAGGAATCTGGTTGTAAGGCGTCCAGATTTTACGGACTGTACATGAGCTTGATCCATAATGACAGTACGATAGAGCATGAGACCCTCAGAAAATAATAACTATATTATATCAACAAGAGGCAATTGCAGTTAATCTCATGTACCAAAAACTAACAAAACAGTATCTACCAATATATGGATAGGGGCATGAATAAACAAATTAAAGTGCAACACATTTTGGAGACGAACCGAGCAGGTGGTTAATGGCATCGGAAAACCCCATTTAGCAAGAGAACGGTAAGCTTCAGCACAGAAAGGGATAAGGCCAGATTAATACATTATTACTTTTAACATAAATACGGCCGGGACCGAGAGTATGTGGCTGCACGGCATTAACAGGGCTAGGCTGCGACCCAGCAAGAAAAATAAAATTCACCTCTAGCGAGACGGTGGTTGGATGAAACCATACTGGGTGATGCAGACACGACACGGTGGGGAGATCCCCATTATATAAAAGCATTTTGAGAACTAAAATGGCTAGATCTCTCTCTCTCTCTCTCTCTCTCTCTCTCTCTCTCTCTCTCTCTCTCTCTCGTCTCACAGCGGACCACACAAGTGTGTGGAAAATAGGGAGGGCGTTGAGAGCTTTGCTTTATGCAAAGTGAGGATGATACACTTCAAGTATCATGGCGACAGATAGAAAAGAAATTGCGGGCAAATAAATTGTGCACGTCGCTCCTATCCTTAGCGAGTGTGCAATGGCTATTATTTCGGCTAGGGAAAGATTAACGTTCTATGGAATGCAAGAAAGTTGAGACTGAGTGAATTCAGTCAAGGCCAGAGTAGGGAATTAGCGTTTCTGATCCAGCACGGAGACATTGCTGTTGCAGGTGCCGCTTGGTAAAGTACCATCGCACATTAGGCCACAGTAAATGTTGAGTCTAGAATTGCTCACTCCAACCTACATACGCTTTGACCACTGAATATCAAAAGCTTGGATACAAACCTATCCTCACGCTGAGTACATGAGAGTTTTTTCATTGGTTCAAAAAGTAAAATTTATTCTCCACCAACTCAGTACATTGACCAGCTACGACAATGTAAATGTAAATGAATTGATGAAGATTTTTAATCAATCTTTCCTGTGATAAGAAATTGTCATATGTAGAGATAACGATTTTAATAATCGTCAATCCAATGTGTCCAAGAGTTAAATATTTTGTTATAGAGTGTCAAAAGCGATTGGACATGATTGTTGTGTGTCATTTGACCCCTGACAGCACAGTTGATAAATTATATGTAGAATAAAAAAGGGAATAGCTGTTTTGTCTTTCTATAATAGACGCCAAACTTTCACTTTTACTAATTCATACATTCTAGTTAAGTGACAGCAGCATTTCTAATGATTTTTGTTATGATCTGCACCTGATATTAGATGTCTTACAGGGCCAAGTTCATATTTATTTAGAATCTCTTTCAACACCCAGGGCTTGAGAAGACAGTTCAGATGTTTTGTCCATTTGCACGCTAAGTGGTAAGCTAAGTTTACACAAACTAGTACACTCACTGTGCAGATACAAAGGTCGGACTATGACATGGTAAACCATCAAATTTAGGATGTCGCTGCGGCTGCAAAAAGATCCTACAAGAACGGGACCAATGACGACTGAAGATAATCATTCAACGTGACAGAAGCGCAACCCTTCCACAAATTGTTGCAAGTTTCAATGCTTAGCCATCAACAAGTGCGAGCTATTCAATGAAACATCATCGACATGGGCTTTGAGAGCCGAAGGGCCACTGGTGTATCCTTGATGACTGCACGACACGAAGCTTTACACCTCGCCTGGGGCAGTCAACACCGACATTGGACTGTTAATGACTGGAAACATGTTACCTGGTCAGACGAGTATCGTTTCAGATTGTATCCTGTGGATGGACGTGTACGGGTATGGAGACAACCTCTTGAATCTATGGACCCTGCATGTCAGCAGGGGACTGTTCAATCTGGTGAAGGCTCTGTAATGGTGTGGGGTGTGTGCAGTTAGAGTCATATGGGGCCCGTGTTACATCTAGATACGATTCTGAGAGGTGACACGGATGTAAGTATCCTGTTCGATTACCTGCATCCATTCATGTCTATTGTGCATTCCGACGGACTTGAGCAATTCCAGCAGGACAATGTGACACCCCACAGGTCCAGAATTGCTACAGAGTGGCTCCAGGAACACTCTTCTGAGTTTAGACACTTCCACTCTCGACCAAACTCCCCAGACAAGAACATTATTGAGCATATCTGGGATGCCTTGCAATGTGCTGTTCAGAAGAGATCTCCATGCAATCGTATTCTTACGGATTTATGGACAGCCTTGCAGGATTCATGGTGACAGTTCCCTCCAGTACTACATCAGATATTAGTCGAGTGCATGTCACGTCGTTTGCGTCACTTCTGCGTGCTCATGGGGCCTGTACACGATGTTGGGCAGGTGTACCAGTTTCTTGGCTCTTCAGTGCAAAAATTCTTCTACGGAATAGAAGAAGTTGTCAAGGAGAAATTTTCTCAGTTTGTTTTGAAATTATACCTTGCTGTCTGTGAGACATTCTATATCACTCATAAGTGATTGAATTTTTTTGTTGCAACAGTATGCATCCATTCTGGTGCTAAAGGCATCTTTAATGTGGGGTAATGAATGTAATTTTTCTTTCTGGCATTGTAAATATGTACATTGTTGTTCAATTTGAACTATAATAGATTCTCTACAACAAGTTTCATGATGGAATAAGTATACTGGGAAGCAGTAATCACAGTGCCCAACTTCTTGAACAGATGTCTACAAGATGATCGTGGGTGAGCAACACATATTACTCGTGCAATAAGTTTTTCGCAAGGAAGGCTTTCTTTCTTAAGAGGAGCCGGAACAATGAAAATGACAAAATTAACGTTTTTTGTTTTTTTCGCTATAAAATTACTTGGAATTTTCTGATTAAAACAAATCAAGTTTCACCCTTCTAAGTGTGTTTTTCATCGCTGCAAAGTTAACGCGCCATGTAAATAGTTGTAGCGACTTGGTGTGTCACGTCTGACGGCGCCGCTCGTTGGCTGCAAGCAGGGTATCTTTGCGGAATTAGACAGTGTTTTGTTTTCCAACGTTACATGGCTTTATCTCTGTGACAAGTGACTGTTCATATCGGTAAACGCAAACGCTATACCATGTGTGTTGACTTGCGGAGTTTGCTTTGTGTTGTTTAGCTGTTCAATTTTGCGTATTTGATGAATTTTGCTAGTACCTGTTTTACGTATTTGGTTTGTGGATGTCAATATGCCCTGTTTCAGCAATTGAGTGTTTAAGAAAAGGCACAATGAGTGGAAGAAGAAATCTTTTATTGTTTCGGAGGGAGATGCTGCTCAGACTGCTTCACTGACTACTCCAAATGAATGTGATAGAACTACTTCCAGCAAGAAACTTTGTGACAGCAAAGAAAAATTTGAAAACTATGACAGTGATAGTAATGATGTGAATGAAATAATTAACATTTCCTTGCTCTCTAACATTTTGAAACATAACGTATTATGCCACGTTTGCAAAGAAAGAGGACTGGAATTAAAAATAACTTCACACGTTAGTTTGGCATGTAAAATTTTATTGAAGTGTAACAAATGTGCTGCAGAAGTTTCGTTTTCTAATTCTAACAGTATTCCTCGTAGTGGTAATAGTGGAAAGAAGGTGTATGATATAAATGTTAGGCTAGTGTATGGCTTGTGTTGCATTGGCAAAGGCAGTGCAGCAGGGACAATGTTATGTGGAATTATGAACTTGCCAAAACCACCAACCAAGTTTGGATTTTATAATGAATTGGTGGGATCTTCTACTAAAGATATTGCTCAAGCAACAATGAAGAAAGCAGTCGAAGAAGCTGTGACAGACAATGGGAATTATAGAGGTTTAACTGTTGCTTTAGATGGATCATGGCACGTAGAGGTCATAAATCTCTAAATGGAGTTGTGAGAGCTACCAGTGGAGACAGTTGCAAAGTAATTGATGTTGCCATTCTCTCAAAACATTGTAGATGTACGGGTAATACCAAGGATGAACATAGTGGAAATTCTGAAGTAAATTTTCATGGCACGAGTAGAGCGATGGAAATAGATGGAGTGAAAGCAATTTTTTCCAGATCACGGGAGTGGTATAATGTACGATACCCCAACTATGTAGGAGATGCTGATTCTAAGGGATATAAAGCTAAAGAGGAACTCAAACCTTATGGCAATGAAATTCACATTAAAAAACAGGAGTGCATTGGAAATGTGCAGAAGTGCATGGGGGCTCGCTTGCGCAAACTAAAGCAGACTTTAGGATCCCAGAAGCTTAGTGATGGTAAGACCCTTGGAGGAAGAGGAAGATTGACAGATGAAGCAATTGATAGATTGCAGAGGTATTGTGGGTTTGCAATTTAGCAAAATACAAGAAGCATTGAGCATATGAGGAGGGCAGTATGGGCATTATTTTTTCGTAGTGAATCAACAATTGAGCAGCCACAACATGCATTGTGCCCCACAGATGATGGTTCAAATGGCTCTGAGCACTATGGGACTTAACATCTGTGGTCATCAGTCCCCTAGAACTTAGAACTACTTAAACCTAACTAACCTAAGGACATCACACACACCCATACCCGAGGCAGGATTCGAACCTGCGACCGTAGCAGTCGCGCGGTTCCGGACTGAGCGCCTGAACCGCTAGATCACCGCGGCCGGCCCACAGATGATGACTCATGGTGTAAGCACCAATCAGGAAAGGAATGTGCCCATAAAAACAGTTTGCCAAATGCTGTAATTGATGTAATTAAGCCCATATTCAGAGATTTACCACAGCCAAGTTCATTGGAAAAGTGTTTACATGGGAAAACACAAAACCCAAATGAAAGTGTAAATAATTTAATTTGGATTAGGATTCCCAAAAGAGTGTTTGTACAGATAAAAACATTGCATTTTGGAGTGAATGATGCAGTGGCAACATACAATGAAGGAAACATTATCAAATGTGATGTACTGAAACGTTTAGGTTTCCAACCAGGGCACAACACCATTTCTACAATGCGCCTAATTGATGAAGAAAGACTAAGAGGTGCAGGAAGAAGAGACAAAAGTCTACAACATGCAGCAAAAGGGAAGAAAAGACCAGTGAAAAGGAAACTTAACACCGGAAAAAGAAGTGGATGCTGATAATCTGTCATATGAGGCAGGAATGTATTAAAAAACTTTAGAAGCCATTTCCGGTAACTTTAAAATTTTCATCTTTGAGGAACAGTTTCTCAAAAACTGCTTACAGTATATCAATGAAATTTATACACAATATTTTTTTTTACTTCTTTGCCTTCATTTTTATAACAAACTGTAAAAAAATTGTATAATTCAAGAGTTATAGAAGAAAAAGTGCAAAGTTTTAGAGAAAAAAATAAGCATCTGTTTAAGAAATGTAAAACAAAAACCAATAAATATTTCTTAACAGTGCATTACAACTTCGTAGAGAAATATTTCTGAACATGTAGTCCAAGTTTCAGAGCAATATGTTTAATGGTTTTGGAAAAAATGTTCCTTCTATTTGCTAAAATTAACATGGAGGAAATGTATCGTTCCGGCTCCTCTTAAAGATGAGTTAGCGCAGAACATTACTCCATGTGACATTACTGAATGAAAAAGATGCAAAATATGTCAATTTACAAATCGCCAATGGTTGTAAGTGAAAATGTGGCTGCACTAGGAGTTCAGTTTAAATTCTCATCGATATGGACACCGAAGAATTTTGAAGTTTCACCATATTTATTGTTTCCTCGCCATGTGTTACACTTATCATTGATGTAGAACCTCTAGAATATGTTGCGACTTTTTAAACTGAGGGTGAGGCCATTCGCAGAAAACCAGTTAATAATATTTCTAAGAGGTTTGCTTATCATTTCTTCTGTTTCTGTACATATGCTTGGATTGATTACAATGCCAGTGTCATCGGCAAAAAGAACTAATTCTGCTTGTTGTGTACTGGACGGAAGATCGTTTACTTATATGAGGTGCAACTGTGGATCTAAGAGACTTCGCAGTACTTACAATAGCGGAGCGCTCAGGTGTTTGCATTGCAATGAAAACCACGCCGCCCCCAACCGCAGCACAGGGAAGCGAAGCGCAGCGAAGCCTGCGTCACTTCTTACACGTTTGGTTTTCTGTCCCAGCGCAGGTTACTGCCGATGTTCCTGCAACTCGAGTTCTCTCCCCAATAATAACTGACCTACAGTAGGTGGAAAACCAGAGGGCCTGAACATGACAAAAAACAGGCTACAGCAGGGACGTAAGCATGCAGTTAAATCAGTTCCAGCTCCCAAGCCTTACGAACGTAAAGCATACACTCGCAGTCCTTATGAGCTCGGCTACTCGGACATGTTATACGAATTCCATGGTCCACAGAGTAACATACGTAACAAATGCATCCTCACACCCATCTGGCCACATCTGAGCCAGGATGAGAAGCTGCTATTAATAGCTATTGTGCTTTAATACTGCAGATCTTTCTTTGCCTAGTGGATGAAACAAACGTGGTAACGACACGGGCTCTTAGACAGAATGTTGTTGAAAACGTCTGCAAATCTGACAATGGCTTTTAAAGTCCGTCAGTGGATGCACGATCGGCCTTCTCGAACAGAGAAATCTTTTACGGAATTTGGCAACTACCATATTTACGTAGCTTATATTTGCGAGACTTGGTTTAAAAATGGTTCAAATGGCTCTGATTACAATGGGACTTAACATCTGAGGTCATCAGTCCCCTAGAACTTAGAACTACTTAAACCTAACTAACCTAAGGGCATCACACACATCCATGCCCGACGCAGGATTCGAACCTGCGTCCGTAGCGGTCTCGCGGTTCCAGACTGAAGCGCCTAGAACCGCTCGGTCACTCAGGCCGGCCGAGACTTGGTTTAAGCCATCCCATCGAATACAATTCAAATATTATGTAACGCTTAGACACGACAGAGAGGATGGAAAAGGAGGCTTAACCATTTTCACTGCATCGGTGAGTTGGAAAAGGGGTCGGGTTCCAGAAAGTAAATTTTTCAGGAGAAAAAAATACTTTTTGTACACAACGGGTTTAAGCGTGGTGTCATGGAGTTGCCATTTAGCAAGTGCCACCAGGGTAGAACACTACACACCATTGCAACAAACTTTAGCAGTGGACTGTAGTCAGAAATCGTGTCGGAATAAAGTAGAGACGACCCTTTTTCGAATTTGATGATGTTGATGAGGCAACTAGCGTTCTGTTTGCAGCAGAAGACTTGTAATATTATTCATATTCATTATAGCAATAAAAGAGTGTGGTATGAACATACAGGTATATTCATAATATACCCAGAATACAACCACAAGTAAAATAGAGCAAAGCAGCCAGTGGTGTGTTGGAGCCCTTCTACGCTCACACCAACGTGGCGTCCATCTCAAAAGATCGATTCTCACATCCGTAATTGTTAGTTACCAATCGAGGGCTTCACGGGGTGTGGAGCAGTGACGTTACCCGTACGTCTGTGTAGGACTACCCACTAATACAGTCGCATCGAGGAGCCAGATAGTGAAAGGAAGACGAACAAAGAGTAGCGTTTTCAAGGACAGAGGGGAAAAAAGTGCCAAGGCAAGCGCCAGTTGGATATGATTCATCTTTATCTTGTACATTCATCGATGGCCGCAGGCAGATACTGTTATCAAATGATTTGTACTCGTCAGGTATGTACTGTATAATTTTCTTTACATCGTCTAATTTCTTTCCTTTTATTGGAACAGGTCCATTATATGCTTGTTTATATGGATATATCCCCTTCTCTAACACAATACTCTTTAACGAGCAGTGCTTTTAATGGGACTTGATCCCTATTATATACCTAACGACGCGTACAGACACAAAAAGTTATCTGTGGTTAACATAATTTGAGAAAAAGTTGGAAATGACTCATTTTACAACCCATCGACTCAAAAGACTGCCAAGCAGCGGCGCTGTAATTTACTCTCGTAGAGGCGTGTTTATTATTGTCGCCATTTACAAACATCCTCAGAGTAAATTACGAAACCTCGATCTCTATCAGGTTATTATTGGCCAGCTTCAAACACCATTTCCCATTTGTGCGGACTTCAACATGCACCACTCAGTATGAGATTGCGAAATAGACGACGTAGAGGGCAGAAATTTGCTTATACTTCTAGGAAATCTCAGTTTAATACTTTTCAATGATGGCTCTCCTACCATGATACATAACCCATACCGACGACCGTCAGCCATTGATTTGACATTGTGCTCCGCTGGCCGTCACCGATTAACTGAATCGACAGTCAAAAGTGACTCTTGGTTTCAATCACCTCCCTCTAGAAATTGCGATACATTCCCAATAAATTCAGTCAATGTTATATATCCCAACTGCCGCTGGCATATCACGGAAGCTGACTGGCCACAGACACTGCCAGAGTCCAGGAGAAGCTTCACACCTGTAACGATTCGTTCGGTTCGAAAGCTGCCCATCAACAGCTCATTTGAACTACGGAAGACGATGCAAAAATTTCCATACCAAGAAAAAAGGGAGCCTTCGTTTTGAAGCAACGGCCCCTCCTCTGACGGACACCAGAAGGCGCTGGAGCTATAGCGCAGTGAAAACATGCGACGGTAGAAAACTTCATTGTATAGAAGGGTATAGCTGCTAAGCTCCGCAGACATTTAAAAGACTAAAAAGAACAGCTGGAAAAAGTTTCATGAATTCTCAAATAATAATTTTAGTCTCGGTGATGGGTGGAAAAAAGTCAAGTTTTTTATACACAAGAACTCACCCAATCATTCTCCACTAAATGACATCTGGCTTGACACTTAATATCTCCAGCTTAACAGTCTGTATCAGGCACTGCGTGGACTGTCAAAGGCAATGGGCATACAATATGAAATTTTCCACAGCTGTGGGTTGGAGATATCTGCAGAAAATTCGGTAATTTAGCCTTTCAGGAAACGCACTGCACGAGGCTGTTTGCAGAGTGGCCGACTCGCTGCTCATAAAATGCAAATAACATCCCACGCTATATTCCTTGGCGTTCTCTTTGATTCTCGAACGAGTCAGGCACCTCGTATCTAAATCGCCGCCAGTGTGCGCGAAACTGCATTGAACCTTATCAGATAGGTGACAAGATAATGGTGGGGTGGGGGGTGGGGGGGGGGGGCGCTCACCCCAACATTCTGCTTTATGTCGCGCAGTTATGCGTTCACATATCACTTACAGCTGCATCGTCTATCACAGCGGTCGTCAGACTTTGTCTCAAAAGACCCAACAATGACGATCAACAGTGGCACCTCGGGCCAGGTAATATGTACCCCTCATATTATTAATTTATATCTTGCTACAGGCAATGTATCACGTATATTAATTTTTGACCGTAAATTCACCAAAAAGGGTCGGACCTATTCTCTTAATATATTTCCTTTTAATAATTTTATGTGGGTAACTATATTCGTCTTTTACTGTATCACAATTGGTTTCTGTGATAGTTATCATTATTTAAAAGTCTGCTACATGTATTTTACCTAATGTGTTTTATCATATTATGTTTCTTGCGTAAATCATGACTACATTTAAGCCCACATTAGCGACATCTAGGTAGGCTGTAGGGAAACAGATTTTTGGTAGTGTGGACGATGTGGTCTATTCTACACCTCATTTTAGATCTGTGTGACGATGCTGTGCTGATTATATTTATATGTTTTGACGATGCCATTATGGCCTTATCACTTTAGGACATGGTGTAGAAAAAGTACGTTTTACTGTAATGAATAATGAGCGTATGGCATTGGTGGCCGTGAGACCCCTCGCGGGGCGGTTCGGCCGCCGCTCCACAAGTTCTTTAACGGCACTACGGCGACTTGCGAGTGAATCAGGATGAAATGATGATGAAAGACACACAACACCCAGTCATCTCGAGGCAGAGGAAATTCCTGACCCAGCCGGGAATCGAATCCGGGACCCCGTGCGCGGGAAGCGAGAACGTTACCGCAAGACCACGAACCGCGGACGCGTTTTACCGTATTTTATCTGTACATTTCCCTGGTTGTATGATAGTATATTGCGATACGTATTGCTGTATTGTGTTGAAAGACACACTGCTCTGTAGGTGTATATATTTGTACAGGGCTATTACAAATGATTGAAGCGATTTCATAAATTCACTGTAGCTCCATTCATTGACATATGGTCACGACACACTACGTAGAAAAACTCATAAAGTTTTGTTCGGCTGAAGCCGCACTTCAGGTTTCTGCCGCCAGAGCGCTCGAGAGCGCAGTGAGACAAAATGGCGACAGGAGCCGAGAAAGCGTATGTCGTGCTTGAAATGCACTCACATCAGTCAGTCATAACAGTGCAACGACACTTCAGTACGAAGTTCAACAAAGATCCACCAACTGCTAACTCCATTCGGCGATGGTATGCGCAGTTTAAAGCTTCTGGATGCCTCTGTAAGGGGAAATCAACGGGTCGGCCTGCAGTGAGCGAAGAAACGGTTGAACGCGTGCGGGCAAGTTTCACGCGTAGCCCGCGGAAGTCGACGAATAAAGCAAGCAGGGAGCTAAACGTACCACAGGATGGTGCTCCACCGCAATTACATCATGATGTTCGGCATTTCTTAAACAGGAGATTGGAAAACCGATGGATCGGTCGTGGTGGAGATCATGATCAGCAATTCATGTCATGGCCTCCACGCTCTCCCGACTTAACCCCATGCGGTTTCTTTCTGTGGGGTTATGTGAAAGATTCAGTGTTTAAACCTCCTCTACCAAGAAACGTGCCAGAACTGCGAGCTCGCATCAACGATGCTTTCGAACTCATTGATGGGGACATGCTGCGCCGAGTGTGGGAAGAACTTGATTATCGGCTTGATGTCTGCCGAATCACTAAAGGGGCACATATCGAACATTTGTGAATGCCTAAAAAAACTTTTTGAGTTTTTGTATGTGTGTGCAAAGCATTGTGAAAATATCTCAAATAATAAAGTTATTGTAGAGCTGTGAAATCGCTTCAGTCATTTGTAATAACCCTGTACATTGTAGATCTGAGGATGGTCATTACGGACTGAAAGCGGTCATCGTCAAAAGAATTGCTATTGTGATCAAAGACTGGAATAAAAAACATTTGATAGATAAAAAGAGCTGTACATGCTAGTGCAAAAGTTAACTGGGACGATTTATCTGGAATTTCTCATTATTGCCTACCTTACTGGACGCTGTGCCATTGCAGCAAGGAATACAAATGTTATTCATGCATCGTCATAATATGCTCGAACATCTGACGCAGACCTTTCACGACCGCCGGACTGATCGGGAAGGGGGGGGGGGGGCGTAGTGTGAGTACACCTTGGTGCTCGCTCCGTAGACTTCAACCCCCTGAACTTTAGGTTATGGGGACACCTGAAGAAATTGGTCTACGCCACGCCAGTCATTCCTTATGCCGGAGGGCGAAGGGTGCACGCTTGTCCAGATCAGGTGTGCGGACGCCATGTAGAACACCTCCGGTAAACACGTGTTTATCGCAGAAATTATGTATTTCCAGGTCCATGTTTGTTGGACTTATCTCAGAAAGAATGGATTTCCGGATCCAAGTTTATTGGACTTATTTTTCTTGTTTCGATGAGTACTCCCACCTCTCAAAGTACTCGACGCTTTTTTTGTACACCCTGTTTTTAAATGCATTGTACAATATGAGACACGATCACAGATGTTTACTAAATGCTTAGAATATCATTTTTCTTCTCTTCACTGCGTGGTATTAAACAGACTTAATTAATTTAATGTTCCTTGCCACAAATAAGTACCGCATTTAAAGGTGATGGTCTCTCTAATGTTCATTCACGAATCCGTGTTACTTCCATGTAAAATTTTATACAACAGCAGCTGGTCCATAAGAACCGCGCACCTCCGTGAGAAGACAGACAATAAAACATTTCTCCTCTCACATCCTGTAACGCCGCAGTGACCCTGCTACTTACACGTGTACACCTGAGATAAGCGGCCAACTTTGCTTAGTTGACACCGGAATTCGCCTACGTCCGATCAAATTAAGCACATCTCAAAATATTAAATTTTTAATTGTTCCTGAGCATGAAAAATACACTCTTCAGAAGTTCTTAACGTTAGCTGGCGTTTTAGATTCGACTATTGGTTGTTAGCTGCATATTATTGTAAAAAACTGGTGAGAACTGCGGACCGCACGAAAACATGAATCGGGCCACTGGTCTATCGCAATACGGTTAAAAAGTATCTAGCGCTGTTGAACAAATTATAGCACACAAGCCTACGTACATGCCTCGGAGCTATGCTTTCCTTCCCCACTAACGCCTTTCTTCTGGAAGCAACATCTTTGTAGGACTGCTGTGTGGTCATGTTATACACAGAACGGCAGATACTTTCTATCCACTGATCACAAAGTCGGAAATGCTCTCTCTCTCATCGGGAATAATAGGCATCCAAGGAAAACAGGCTCTTCACTATGAACAGTACGAACACTGGAAATATCTGCAAACTAAATTCACTAAACTGACGTCATTCCAACGTTCTTATATGATTATCATGGCCCTTCTCAATTCAGCCATGCAACCTACGTTGATTGTTCCAGCAACGGAAAAGGATATGGGCAGTTTTCGCCTACGTCGTACCTGGCGGCGAAGTGGCCAAGCTATACTCAAATTTATACCAATGGCTCAAAAATGGATACGAGATGCGCTTTCTTCTGCTCACAAACTGCGGAGAAAGGAAGTTTCAGCTATTAGGCGATGCTTCGATATTTCTCGTTGAAATGTTCGCTGTTCTACAGGAGGTACAATACGTAAACTCTCAAAATCCTCAAAGCAGTAATAATCACTGACTCGCAAAGCGTTCTGAAATCTGTTAGCTACCGGAACTGGCACAAAGGTACTTCTAAATATAACCTCGACCAAGTGGATCATTATTCTCAAGCAAGGACGTCTGATCACGTTATAGAATTCGTTTGTATACAATCAAATTGTGGCACTGATTACAATGACAAAGCAGGTAACTAGCGACAGAAGCGATTATAAGCGGAAGACCCTTGGATATAAAACTCCCGTACACAGACTACCTTTTGCAAATAAAACGACAAGCGATTTTTTCTTGGCTGAAAGAATGGACCGATAGTCAGGAAACAAGGGGTTAAAGCTACACAGCTACACAGTCCATCATATCAAGACAGCCATGGTTTCTATTGTACAGTACAAACGCTCAAGGAAAATAATACCGTATATAGTGCGCATGCGTCTGAGTCCTGGATCTCTCCCTGACTCCTCATAAAGAATCGGCATATTGGATACATCCTACCGTCAATGTGATGACATCACAATTTATGATGTGACTCATGTTCTATTTCAGTGCTAGCGTTTTAAACTGGCAGAGCCAAATTTTTACAAGAACTTTCGAGACTTGGTCACTGCCAACCACTCTGTAGGGGCTCCTATCCCAGCTCTCGGAGATTTAATCAGAAGTACATATGACGCCGTTCCCAAGTTTATAGCTCAAGAAGATCATCTTCATCATCATCATCATCATCAACTTCCTTTCACGGATAAGGCTGCTGCCTGTTCAGTACTCACAAACAAAATAATTCCCATCTTTTTCGAGGTCTTCCAATATCTCTTTTCCCATTCGGCTTGTAGTTTTAGGGTCTTTTGGGGAATTCTATGACCTGGAAGTCTCATGAGCTGTTGTATCCAATCTTCATGATTTTTCTAAATTTTTTCATTCGTAAGGTAGGGAGCGCTCTAGAGGCACGGTGAAGCCATCTTCCCTAATGGAGACAACCCCGACCGAAAATCAAGCACGTCGCGATACCTTAATCTCCACAGCGCTCGCAACGCATGAAGTGTATACGATCAAAGTTATGTTACCTTCCTATAACCGTCATTTTTTAAAAATTATACAAAAACAAAAAAAGTAATGTGTTTAGTAATCTCTGTGGCCTGTCTGTATAGTCTTTCATTGTATCTGCTTGTGGCTGCCAGTCCCTGAGCAGTCTCCTGGAGGCTCCAAAGCATGTTCCGCAACAGCTGGGCTGATCTGTTTCTCCCCGTCTGCAATTGCCCTTGGATATTCGCCCACTGAGATAAAAAAAAGTGTTAATCCAGCCAGGAAATGATCATAGCGATTTACAGGCATTTGCAAAAGCCAAGGTTTTCCTGCCGTTCAGCATAGATGTCGCTGACCACATAGGAAATATTTTGACAAAAATGAATAGCAACATAATCAACAAACACATCCGAAAGATACAGAAACACCTAAAGTCGGCCAAGATTGCTCGCAAACCGCTGTAAAAGTAGGAACTCATAGGTACCGTATACTAGTGGCCACATGTACGTAGATTCTTCTGAAATAACAGTCGAAAAAGGCACTAGAAGGAGACAAGGGCGACTGTAGAAGGGGAGAAGGAGACAGATCAGGTGATGCGCAACATACGAGGGTTGGAACTTAAATAGTGCCAACTATTTATTCTCAACCGATACAAAAGAGTTACATGTTTGCACCTGTTACTGTCCTTCAGAGTAGTCACCAGCGTTGTGTAGAACCCGTTGCCAGCGATGTGGAATGCGTAGTATACCGTTAGCAGAGCCCGTTCTGTTGATGGTGCGAATGGAGCGGTCTACTGCCTGTCGAATCTCTGGAACAGTTCTGAAGTGGTTCCCTCATCTTAGGAATCAAATCAAAGTCACAAGGACTTAAGTCAGCTGCGACCAGCTTTGCGATAGAAGCGGCGACACTTTCTGCGCTACCCACCCATCATTTTGCACGACAACTCGCGGGCGCATACAGCGCAAGCTTTGGCTGCTCTGTTCGGTAGTAGGGACTGGGAAGTACTGTACCATCCACCATACTCCCCGGACTTAAGTCCTTGTGACTTCGATTTCATTCCGAAGATGAAGGAACCACGTCGTGGCATTCGCTTCAGAACTGTTCCAGAGATTCGACAGGTGTAGACCGCTCCATTCGCAACATCAACAGAACAGGCTCTGCTAACGGTATACTACGCCTTCCACATCGCTGGCAACGGGTTCTACACAACGCTGGTGACTACTTTGAAGGACAGTCTTTTGTTTTCTTTTGCTACAGCCTGTATCCCGCATTGTGCGCAGGCTCAGCAGGGTTAAGTACGGATTTGGCATGGTGAATTTTAAGGGGTGGCGCCGGATGCCCTTCCTGCCACCACCCCATACCCCCCGGAACGGAATTAGGGTACCCCAGGTGTCTGCGTCTAATGTAAATCGTGAAATAGTGTGAATGTGTTGCAGATGTCTGCGAGTCGTGTAACTGAGGCGGGACGTGGGGATCAGCCCGGTATTCACTTAGTAGGATGTGGGAAACCGCCTAAAAATCACATCCAGGCTGGCCAGCACACCGGCCGTCGTCGGTAGTCCGCCGGGCGGATTCGATACGGGGCCGGCGCGCCTACCCGACTCCAGGAAGCAGCGCATTAGCGCTCTCGGCTATCCTGGCGGGTACTACTTTGAAGGAAAAGTAAGTAACTCTTTTGTATCGGTTGTGAATAAATAGTTGCCACTATTGAAGTTCCAACCCTCGTATTTTGCAGCCAGGAGACCACTTGATTTGATTTGACAAGACTCATGTGCTGGCAGCCACAAGCAAATATTACGCAAGACTATACAGACAAGTAATAGAGACTTACTAACCACCCTAATAATTTTAATCTGAAAGAGTAAGGTGTGAAACTGAATTGTAACTGGGTTCCTTAGAGCTTCATTGAATTTGAAGAATCGTGGAACCACCAAGCGCTAGTGTAACGAGTAAATATTTCCAGACAATTTCGGTTAAGCGACCATCTTCAAGTCACCACAAACATTTCATCAAGTTTGTGGAAGCTATCTTGGCGTCAAATACATAACTCTTTTACAGTTGCAGCATCTGGCACATACATGTACGTCTTTTATACATTATTCGATGCCAAGAAACATTCTTTAAACTTGACGTGTTAATACGTAAACTGAAGTGCTCGCTAGACGGAAGCTTATTTGTGTGGAAGCGAATATTTATTGCAACAACTTTTGGTGGTTTCACGGTGCCATTCTTTAAATATGGGACTGTTGAGTACCTTTCGTGGCTAAACCACAAACATCCAGCGATTCCTCCTTCTCTGTTCAGCACTTTCCTGTTTGGAATGTCATGGCTACTCAATAATGCAGTGCGCAAGAAGCTGCGACTAGAACCTGGCGTTCTTCCTTGAGCGCATTTAATGTTATTCATACTGTAACACCTTCAGGCTCTTGCATGGTTAAACTGTATTCAACAGTTCTGTCTGTAAACTGCCTCCGAGTGCAGTAGATTTCATAAATCACTTAAGCGGAAGGTAAAAATGGTCTCTTTCAATTAGGCAACAGATTTCTTTCATCCCTATCACATCCCCAACACCAGCTGAGTAAATGCTAGAGATGGGAAAAACTGAACGGTTAAAACCGATACCAGTATTTTAGTACTGAATAGCCGATACTTTTCGTTATTTGTTTGGTCTCGGTTATAACAAATTTTTTTTCTAATAACCATATAAAAAAAGCAAAGTAGGCGATCTATTACTCAAAGTAGCAGTGCTAATTTTTTCGTTTTTAAATAAACATTTTTAAAAAACGAGCAATTTTTATGTGTAAAATTTCCATTGCTTTGAAATATTATGTTATTATAGAAAATGAGAAATGCGGTCATTGCTGTTTTGTAAAACGTTGCTGACGGAATAATGTAGCAATTATCTCTGCCTTGCTGACGCAATAATGTAGCTATTATCTCTGTCGTGACCTATTGGATGGTACGCTAGTACATGCAGTGTGAGCGACTTGCCCCATCTGTTTTATATGATACACTGAGTGACGAAAGTCATGTGCTAGCGATATGGACATAAACAAATGGCAGTAGTATCGCGTACACAAGCTGTAAAAGGCAGTGCATTAGGGGAGCTGTCTTTTGTACTCAGGTGATTCATGTGAAATTGCTACAGACAAGCAACACTGCTTGAAATGACCACAGAAATCAATGTGGGACATACGACGAACCTATCCTGTAGAACAGTGCTGCAAAATTCTCTGTTAATGGGCTATGGCAGCAGACGACCGACGCGAGTGCCTTTGCTAACAGCATGACATCGCCTGCAGCGCCTCTTGGGTTCGTGATCGTATCAAAACTGGTTCAAATGGCTCTGAGCACTATGGGACTTAACTTCTGAGGTCATCAGTCCCCTAGAGCTTAGAACTACTTAAACCTAACTAACCTAAGGACATCACACACATCCATACCCGAGTCAGGATTCGAAACTGCGACCGTAGCGGTCGCGCGGTTCCAGACTGTAGCGCCTAGAACCGCTCGGCCTCTCCGGTCGGCTGTGATCGTACCGTTTGGACCCTAGACGACAGGAAAACCGTGGCCTGGCCAGACGAGTCTCGATTTCAGTTGTAAAGAACTGAGGGTGTTGTCAAAAGGCACTGTGCAAACTGGTGGTGGCTCTGTAATGGTGTGGGCTGTGTTTGCGTGGAATGGAACCCATCATTGACTGGAAATGGTTATGTTCGGCTACTCGGAGATCATTTGCAGCCATTCACGGACTTAATACTCCCAAACAACGATGGAATTTTTATGGATGACAATGCACCATGTCACCAGGCCACAACTGTTCATGACTGGCTTGAAGAACACGCCGGGCAATTCGACCACTTGATTTGGCTGCTCAGATCGCCCAACATGAATCCCAGCGAATATTTATGGGACATAATCGAGAGGTCAGTATGTGCACGAAATCGTGCACCGGCAATACTTCCGTAATTGTGGACGGCTATAGTGGCAGCATGGCCCAGTATTTCTGCAGGGGACTTCAACGACTTTTTGAATCCATGCGACGTCGAATTGCTGCACTATGCCGGCAAAGGGAGGTCCGACACCATATTAGGAGGTATCTCATGAGTTTTGTCACCTCAGTGTAGGTTCACCCTGTTGTCTTCGGGCATTAGTTGTCTTACAGAATCCTGGAATAATTTTACGAAGTGCGGTACCAATGAAGTACAATGCTCCATTTCTTTAACATCTGAAGAAACGGAGGAGCCACAACATACTTACGACATCATAGAAGGAGAAAACTTACAATTTAACAATTCATTCATAGTTTACAATAAAAATTGAAAGTAGCTGATCTGGAACCTGTGTTTACGTAATATGCTCTTATCTGCTTGTAGCACTTGAAAACGGACAAATTAACATGAAAAATAGAGCCTCTAGCACCGACTATTCATAATGCCCAAGTACTGGTATGATTCTCGATTAGAGCATGGTTTTTGAGCAGAGTTTCAGGAAATTAGAATCAACAGGAGAATATTGGTAATTTTTTTATAGTAATCAGCCACTTACAACTTTTCGAGAAGAGCAGTGAACGGTGGACGGACTAAATTTTCTTTTTATTTGCCTGTTTCATTCAGTATTTTGATTCTATGTATCTTGAAACTGCGGAAGTCAAAATTTTTCTATCTTTGTTCGATTTCTACTTTCATTACATGAAATAATAGGCATGAAAAACCGAAAACCTGTTTTTTCAGAAACCTGTTATTTTAGGCGATTTTAAACTGGGGTTAAACAGACGTTGAAAAAACAACGACATAACGGAAAACCGGTTGTTTTAGCGATATCCGCCATCCCTATTGAATGATCCTTCTCTAATGACCAGACAGTCGACATGATATTAATGACGTTAAAATCTTAATCTTGTTTCCTTGCGCTAGATGAGATCAGAGTTTTTGAAATCCCAAGCACTATTAAAGAAATTGTTACTTACAAATCGACTTGTACGACCTTTATATCGAAAGTCCATGAGCAATTTTATTCTCATGTATTTAAATTGTGACGTTGTTGTGATTGCTAACCATTCATTCAGTCGTGGTAACATTCCTTTTCACATTTAATAACGGAGACTAATTTGCCATTCTCCCTCCCTCCCTTTTTAGTTTTCAGCGTCGGTCATTCCATGATGATTCAGTCGGCAGCTCTTCTTGCAAGAGTTTCTTAGTAACTCCTGACTCAACTTGAGTGGAAAAAATTCTACCGCAGTCGAGTTATATTTCCAAATAAGTGTGAGACGCAACAGATTTCCAGGTTAGTTTGAAGCGAAGACAGTGACTGTTCGTAAGTAGTGGACTACCTGGAAACAACGAGTACAAATAAACGAGTTAAAATCCTTGAGTGAGTGTCTTTTCGAATGCTGTCGACAGTCGGTGTTGTGCAGAAGTCGACTCACAAACCAGATCGTCGTGCAGTTACTCCGTAAAAACCATGACAAGAGCACCCGCCAGTGCCGCTTGAGCTTGAGTTGCAGAACCTTAGAATGAGTTGGATGTCATTTAGCAGAAGTTTACTCTCCACTGCAGCGAGTGAGGCAGGTTTAATAGAAGTTTCCGAAAACATCATACAGCAGTCTACGTCTTTTTCTCTTAACATTGTAGAACCCCAGAGTGTATAATTGCAAATAACCCAGTAGTGTGGATTTTACAAGAACGGCAAAGGTGGGACAAGAATAGAAGTTTTGCGTCTGTGAAACCTGTCAGCAGTAGTGCAGAGTGCACAAAAATGTTCAATGTTCGTTGTTGTTGTTGCCTTCACGACTGCATCGTTATTTCCAACAGAGAACGCCTTGTTCCATATCCACACGTGGTGACCACTGGTTGTGAAGTATAATCATATGGGCTTCTCTAGAATGGAAGTTACGTGAAAACGAGCTCTTGCATTTCCATGATGGTTATGGATGAGATTTACGCTCTCATATTGATCCAAGAGTTATGCTGCTCATCTAGGAACAATGCCCATTGTTTGTTTGGTATTGTCGGTTCCCTCCTGACGATAGATTAAATCTACAAGCTTTCACTTGAGCTTTCTTGGTGACAAACCAGTGTAGAGAGCCCATATTTCCTGTAATCCACTCTCTACGCATAACACTGCATACTTTTTATTCTTTCCGTTTGTCTTCGTTGGTTACATTTTCCTTAAAACATCCCCTGATAACTGTAAATGAATCTCATTTCAGTAGACTGCAATAACAAAGTTTCCCTCCTTATTGGAGTCTATGTTTCATTTGCGTACTATGATGTTTTCCTCTCCTTTGCTCTCTTACGTTGTAAACACTTTTGCAGATATGAAATAAAAATATGTACTCTTCAACACATTTATAGTGTTATCGGAAGCGTCGACATTACATAAATTCCATAACGAAGTTATTATTTGAGTATGGTTTTGTACTAATCTGTATAATAATTCCAGATGCAAGGATCTTTTCTTCGTTGTCTAGGAATGAAAAAAGGTCCAATTTTTTTTTTAATTCGAAATGAAGAAGCTTTTCTACATCTACATCTACATCTACATCTATACTCCGCGAGCCACCTTACGGTGTGTGGCGGAGGGTACTTATTGTACCACTATCTGATCCCCCCTTCCCTGTTCCATTCACGAATTGTGCGTGGGAAGAACGACTGCTTGTAAGTCTCCGTATTTGCTCTAATTTCTCGGATCTTTTCGTTGTGATCATTACGCGAGATATATGTGGGCGGTAGTAATATGTTGCCCATCTCTTCCCGGAATGTGCTCTCTCGTAATTTCGATAATAAACCTCTCCGTATTGCGTAACGCCTTTCTTGAAGTGTCCGCCACTGGAGCTTGTTCAGCATCTCCGTAACGCTCTCGCGCTGACTAAATGTCCCCATGACGAATCGCGCTGCTTTTCGCTGGATCATGTCTATCTCTTCTATTAATCCAACCTGGTAAGGGTCCCATACTGATGAGCAATACTCAAGAATCGGACGAACAAGCGTTTTGTAAGCTACTTCTTTCGTCGATGAGTCACATTTTCTTAGAATTCTTCCTATGAATCTCAACCTGGCGCCTGCTTTTCCCACTATTTGTTTTATGTGATCATTCCACTTCAGATCGCTCCGGATAGTAACTCCTAAGTATTTTACGGTCGTTACCGCTTCCAATGATTTACCACCTATGGCATAATCGTACTGGAATGGATTTCTGCCCCTATGTATGCGCATTATATTACATTTATCTACGTTTAGGGAAAGCTGCCAGCTGTCGCACCATGCATTAATCCTCTGCAGGTCCTCCTGGAGTACGTACGAGTCTTCTGATGTTGCTACTTTCTTGTAGACAACCGTGTCATCTGCAAATAGCCTCACGGAGCTACCGATGTTGTCAACTAAGTCATTTATGTATATTGTAAACAATAAAGGTCCTATCACGCTTCCCTGCGGTACTCCCGAAATTACCTCTACATCTGCAGTTTTTGAACCGTTAAGAATGACATGTTGTGTTCTTTCTTCTAGGAAATCCTGAATCCAATCACAAACCTGGTCCGATATTCCGTAAGCTCGTATTTTTTTCACTAAACGTAAGTGCGGAACCGTATCAAATGCCTTCCTGAAGTCCAGGAATACGGTATCAATCTGCTCGCCAGTGTCTACGGCACTGTGAATTTCTTGGGCAAATAGGGCGAGCTGAGTTTCACATGATCTCTGTTTGCGGAATCCATGTTGGTTATGATGAAGGAGATTTGTATTATCTAAGAACGTCATAATACGAGAACACAAAACATGTTCCATTATTCTACAACAGATTGACGTAAGCGAAATAGGCCTATAATTATTCGCATCTGATTTATGACCCTTCTTTTTGTCAGCATGTCAAAACTACACGAAGAATTTTTTTTTTCCTTACTAAAGAGAGCTCTTTCGTGATAAGCACATTTCACAAAAACAAGCATCCATGTTAACCAAACTATTAGACATAGAAAAAGATTTACGCGCAAGTTGCCTCAACAACGACTACACATCGACTGCCGATGATGCTGCGCAACTTTATCTATATGTTAGAATGTTTCAAAAACGGTAATGATTCAGTTTACAGTTTGTATTCATTTCCTGTAATGTCTGTAATGAATAATTATAACAAAACTACATTTTTGTGTACAAATAGGCAAGGATAAATTTAGTAGCATAATTTGCATTAAATAACTGAAAAATATAGTTTTTAAGTTTTTTAAATATGCCACATGCTTTACGCAATGAATATTTGGCTTTTTCTTGTGTGTGGTTGTATTTATGAAAAATTTGGCCTGTTTTTAGTATATAGTGACAATTTTCCATTAACTGAATAAATAACTTTAATAAACAATCATGTAAAAAATGTGTTGGAAATTGTCTGAAATACGTGACCCTTTTGGTAACGTGACTTTTGTAAAGCGGAATCTGTAGGATAACCAGTTTTCTTAGTTCAAAAACAGTTTGTTGTGTTGGCAGAAGAGCCAACACCGTGTTACTAGTGGAGGCCGAAATGCACGCGTTTTAGCTCACGCAGGCTGACGTGAGGAGGGAAGAACTATACTGACGTGAGGTCTGGAACATGACAAGAAATTAGAATTCAGAAAGCGGACGTAATTAGTTTGGTACTTAACTTTAATCCATTCATGATGAACGTCGCTCTTGACGGTACATGATTCACAATATTATCTGTTCAGATTACATTCATAGTAACTGAATTTGGCGCCTTGCTAGGTCGTAGCAAATGACGTAGCTGGAGGCTATGCTAAACTGTCGTCTCTGCAAATGAGAGCGTATGTAGACAGTAAACCATCGCTAGCAAAGTCGGCTGTACAACTGGGGCGAGTGCTACGGAGTCTCTCTAGACTAGACCTGCCGTGGCGGCGCTCGGTGTGCAATCACTGATAGTGGCGACACGCGGGTCCGACGTATACTAACGGACCGCGGCCGATTTAAAGGCTACCACCTAGCAAGTGTGGTGTCTGGCGGTGACACCACGCAGTTCATAGACATATATGAATTTATTATTATTATCTTGTGTGCCAATTTTCAAGGACAGTAAAGCATTTAAACGCACTGCCCCGTATTACCAAACTCGTCTGAAATAGTTACCCCCCCCCCCCCCCCCCGAGACGGCTGCTTGGCACTCGTAAGACCTGCAGTGTCACTTGCTGTGACGTTTACGCCACGGTGCTTTCACCTGGGACCCGTAGCGCCGCTCGTGACGTCATGAGTGCACTGTGCGTATTAGCCGACGCCAACAAGCGGCGCCACTGATACACTACAGGTGCCGGGCCTGGGCAACACCTCTGTCCACTTGGGAATTGCCCAGCACAATCACGGGGTATTGCGGTGTGTGAAGGCCGCTAGCCGTGTGCCACTAGTGGCGCTATTTTTCGCCATATGGACGAGCGCGCACACACGACATAGCCTACCACTCGAGCACAGAATCTGCCGTTGTATTTGGATCTCTCTTGGCACACTGTGTTTCACTTCCCTCTATATCATGTAATTTTCTTTTCACAGTGACAATCACACAGAAGAATGGAAATCTATTCCTTCTTGTTACGCTCGAGAGCTTTAAAAGGCGAAGAATATAAAAAGCGGCTCTGAAATTTTTAACAAAAAGCGAACATTTATTTTGAACAACTGCGCTTCTTAGAAATATTTTCTTAGAAAACAACAAGAGATACAGAGGCATAGGACAGGAGCTTTGACCACGAAGACGAAGACAGAAGTTAATCGAGACAGGTGTGAAAAATGTATCCGAATTGGAAAACCCAAAAGCAGAATAAGGAAGAAACGTAAAAGTGTAGACGATAAACTCATTATTGTGAAGTTAAAAAAGAACGCCGCAGAAGCACTTTCCAAGGAGGAAGCGAATGATGAAGACAGCCACTTCCTTCTCTCCCTTCTGCAAGACATTCACAAAGCGTTTCCTGAAAGAAAACTGAAATTACATTCTGAAATAATTAGAGTTCTTGCAGCAGCATAAGCCCCAGATGACAAACAGTAGCCACATCATGTTGGACTACCTGTGCCGTACCCACTTCATCACCCCACCCAATTTCCTCCTTGACTTCTCATAAAGCACCCTCTCTGCAAGTGCAGCCACTAACATGTTATCCGTTGGATAATAACGTACCACAAACAAGTAACTAGCATATAAATGTTTACTGCTTCATGATTAATAAATAAATACACATGTTCAAAGAACTACTTAGTAGTTGGTTTCTGCCTACCTTATCTATCAAAAGTTCACTGTTATTACTAGCGACAAAAATTATTTTTCAAAAATATAGAAAATTTCTGAGAACATACTATGAGTGATAAAGTAACGACACGACTACGTTACTCACCTCAGCGTAGGGACCAATTTCTCTTCTGCTGAAAAACACGTGTTTATTTTTTGTTTATTCCAGTTATATCTTCTTGTAAGTAGCCAAGCAGCTTGTAAAATGACGATTTTGACCTTCGAAGATAACTGAAAATTTTACTGTCGTCCGCACTTAGACCGTCAAACTGTGTGTAATACAGTCCTCTAGTCAACCGAATAGTATACTTCGGAAGATTTCTCATTTTCCCACACAATTGTTTTTTTCTTTTTTAATAGAAGAGTGAAGGGAAGTAGTTCTTCATACGATGTCATCCTCTCAGGTGACCATTTCCCTATGAGAAGTGAGCTATTACTAAACAGTGCCTGGTTAATAAAATCTCTGGCAGCTAGCCGCGATACTTGTGACGTCACGGATGACGCCAGTAGTGACCCTCAGCTAATAGCGGCCTAAGGTAATTCAGAGAGAGTAGAAGCAATGGCGAAAAAGGGAAGCGTTACTACAGTTAGCCAAAAACTGTCAACGGTGTCAAATAGACATCCCAAGCAAACAAAGATAACTTCCATTCAATAGGCTGTAATTTTCATAATGACCTGTACGATAATTATAAAGTATATTAAATTGACGCAGATTGGCGAAACATAACGCTACGAACGAAATAGTTTGTGAAAGACAAACTGTCTAAGACTCTTTTTGAACGTGGTGTCGGCAAGGTATATTCCATTCATCATAAGAATAAACCTGATGTAAGCAAACACAAACGCAATGATTGGTCAGAAGCCGCAGCACACGTGCTCTGGTGATGTTACGCTCTTGGATGTAGATCCTACTTATGTATGATATATGTTATTACTAAGTTACGTTAAATGAAACTTTAAGGTATTAAAATGTATTAAGAGCCAACGACGTATTTCTTAATCAGGCTTTAGCTGTTAACAGTCACAGCCTCTCCACTGCTGTGCTCTTCAGTGTTGCGCTGTTAATGAAAATTGCTGAGGCTGCTTACTCTTCCGTACTGAAACATGCATATGGAACAGTGTTAAAAAGTGCTGAGAAATAGGTTGTTCTTAATGTTGTTTCATAAATTTACAGAGGTAATCGGCTTTGAAGTTTCCCGATAGACTGTATTAGATATAGTTGAGATAAAATTCATATAGAGTGTATAGGGGTATACGTAGGGTGGTACCTAGGAAGTCTACGCAGTGCAAAATTCTCTGGTTCAGTCCTCGCCTCAGTTTTTTTTTTCCCCTCGTTCAATTTGAAATACCTACAGTCTTGTAATTGTAAGATTCATCATCATTTTTATATATAATACACGTCTTCGTATTTGTAATTACATATTGCACACAAAATTCCTGTTTTCATTTCAAATATAAATTCTTTGTTATCGATATTTTATGCAAGACTATTAATAAAAATTGCTTAACTTAAGAAAATAAACAATTTAATTTTAAGGCAAAAACGAAAACCAAATGCTCTTTATTTGGACTCTGTTCATTGTTTTATACCACGGATGTAGATTAGTGTCGTAGAAACATGGAAAATAATCATTTTTACAGCATCGACCACACCATACAAATGTTGCATTTTGAATTTGCCACTTTACCGTTACAATATGAACCCAACAGAACTGATCTGGAGCCAAGTTACGGGATTTGTCCAGGGAAATAACAAGACTGTTAAGCTGCCAGGCCGGCCTGAGTGGCCGTGCGGTTCTAGGCGGTACAGTCTGGAACCGTGTGACCGCCACGGTCGCAGGTTCGAATCCTGCCTCGGGCATGGATGTGTGTGATGTCCTTAGGTTAGTTAGGTTTAATTAGTTCTAAGTTCTAGGCGACTGACGACCTCAGAAGTTTAAGTCACATAGTGCTCAGAGCCATAAGCTGCCAGACGTACTGAAACTAACGCACGCAGCTTTTTCACATGTCACTGCCAAACATTGGTGGGACACAGAACGGCACGTCATAAAAGAGGAGAAAATGCGGCACCTGGTTGGCTTCGTGGATTCTGTTGTTGGTCGACTCGGTATCGCCGGCCAGTGTGGCCGAGTGGTTCTATGCGCTTCAGTCTGGAACCGCGTGTCGCTACCGTCGCAGGTTCGAATCCTGCCTCGGGCATGGATGTGTGTGATGTCCTTAAATTAGTTAGGTTTAAGTAGTTCTAAGTTCTAGGGGACTGATGACCTCAGATGTTAAGTCCCATAGTGCTCAGAGCCATTTGAACCATTTGACTCGGTATCAACGTAGTAGATGACAGTTCCAGAACTGAAACGTATTTCTCGGATTCTGATAAGGAAGGAGCTAAGAGATTACCTGACGACTGACTGTAATTAATTGGCTTCAGTATTCAACAGTATGGTGAAATACCTGCAGTAGGCTTTTCCATCACATGTTGCTCGCTCAGAAAGCTTACCATGTGTTTAAGTTAGGAATTTTCATCACTTTGTTTGTAATTAGTGTACTATGTAGGGTGGGAACGAGAGCATTTCATGCTTTCCGTCTGGTCACCAAAGAAGGGCTCGGTTGTGCTGGAGTTTTGCCGAATATTATTTCATTCTTTTTAAAAATTAAGTAACTTTCGAAGCTATATTATTTCGTATCTCGTCGCTTTCTACGTCTGAACTGCAACTGCTCACACCATTGCACCCCCTCAGATTTAGTTATAAGTTGGCACAGTGGATAGGCCTTGAAAAACTGAACACGGATCAATCGAGAAAACAGGAAGAAGTTGTGTGGAACTATGAAAAAAATAAGCAAAATATACAGTGCTATCAAAGTTTAACCCTCAAACTTAGTTGTGGGGTCCTTTTTGATACCAGTCAAACTGTACACACGTGCCATTTCCTCTGTTGGTCATTCTGTTGTTGGCGGTTCTACATACCTTCTCGGCAGTTGATAGTGAACCTCCTGACGAACTAGCAGCGTTGTCGAGTTGTTCTCTTTCGCAGTGCACAGCTGTAAAGTTTGGGTGGTGCCATTATTGACCCCACGACACCGTAAGTGTTTCTGTTTGCCCTACGTCACAAGTTTACTTATCAACGAAATGTCATTTTATTTTTAGGCTTAGTGAGTGTGTTCATTTATTTTCAGTGTTACTATGGCTTCGAGCTCTCATTCACGTATGTCAGTGCTCGATCCAAGTTTTCCAGACTTTTTGAGAAAAACGCTAGAAGAACTAGAAGAAGGAGAAGAGTGTAGTGATACAAATGATCTGGACGATGAAAATGACCCTTCTTACAACAGTGAACATGAAACTGCTTCAGAGCAAAGTCGTGACTCTAGTGAATCAGATAAATTAGAGGGAAATAAACATAGAGGGGAATCATCTAGTTTCTATGGCAGAAATAGGTATAAGTAGTCCACTCTAGAACCTCAAAGGTATGTGAGAACACCAGCCCACAACTTGATAATAAAAGTGCCTACACTGAAAGGCCCTGCAAGCCGATTGGGAAACTCATGCAGTCCATTGGAAGCGTTGGAGTGTTTGTTTACCAGAGATATGTTAGAAGAAATTGTGTGTCATACCAATGTGAAAATTTCTTCATATCGATCAAAGTTTTCTGATCAGCAGCGCACAGAACTACGAGACATGAACGTCAATGAACTTAGGGCACTATTTGGATTATTATACTTCAGTGCCATTTTCAGATCTAATCATGGAAATCTGGAGTCTATGTTTGCAACAGACGGCACTGGAAGAGATATTTTCCGCGCCACACTATCCATGAAGAGAGTGCTCATATTGCTTTACTGCCTAAGATTTGATGACATAACTAGCAGAGATGAAAGGAAGAAAAATGACCCTGCAGCAGCGATTTCTTGGATTTTCGATAGAATGGTTCACAATTCTCAGGCATCTTATAACATATGTTCACATGCATGTGTGCATGAAATGCTGGTTGGTTTTCGTGGGAGATGCGCATTTAGGATTTATATGGCTAGTAAACCAGCGAAATTTGGGCAGAAAATAATGATTTTAGCTGATGCTCAAACAAATTACCTTCTGAATGCCTATTTATACACTGGAAAAGACAGTGATGGCATTGGCTTGACACCAGAAGAAAAGAAATTTCAGAAACCTACTCAATCTGTCCGGAGACTAGCGAAGCCCATTTACGGTACAAACCGTAACATTACAGCTGACAACTCCATTGGCTCTATTGAATTAGTTTCGGAGTTGAAAAACGTAAGTTGAACTATGTTGGTACATTGATGAAAAACAAAAAGGAAATCCCACCCGAATTCCAGTCATCTAAGAGGCGTGTGGAAGGTTCAACACTTTATGGCTTCACAAATGACAGAACATTGATTTCTTGTGTCCCTAAAAAAGGAAAAAGCTGTCATTTTGATTTCCAGTATGCATCATTCAAAAAGTACAGATCCAAAAACAGGAAAACCAGAAATAATTTCCTTTTACAATAGCACAAAAGGTGGCGTAGACTCTCTTGGCCAGAAGTGTGCTACCTACAGCACAGGCAGACGAACACGTAGATGGCCTCTTGCTGTATTTTATGCAGTTCTGAACATACTCGGAGTTAACTCGAATGTAATACAAACGTCGTGCAAAAAGTATATACCTATTTTCCGGTTTGAATTCATCAAGACACTTGCCAGGCAGCTTGCTGAACCCTACCTCAATGAGAGGCTGATGAATGGCAGACTACCAAAAGAACTAAGAGTAACAATCTCAGGACTTCTGAAGAAACCTCTCCCAAAATCACAAATATCCACTCTGGATTCAAAGAGGAAACGATGTGCTCTTCGTCCATGTGCCAGTGAGAAAAATACGAACCAGTATTGTACCTGCTGCAGTCGCCCAGTTTGCCAAACCTGTCGTTCGGTTGTCTGTAAAGAGTGTGGAGAGGAGAATGCGGGTGATTATTGACGATTCGTGAAAAACTCTGTATCAATTCATATTTGATGTTCATTACATGCAGCTAATTTTTCAAACACTATACATTTATCTCACAGCAATCTATTGCTTTTTCGTGTTATTTCTGATACAATAAACTAGTTTGAATTTTTATATTGTATTTCATTTCAATGTTAAGTACTGTTGCATAAATTTGTTTTCCATTTGTGATTTTTATAGAGATTTTTTTTAGTTTAACTGAAGTTTTTTGTTGTAACATAGGCAATTAAGGAATTTATAAATAAATATTCCTAGTGAAAGTAAAGTAAATTAATTTTCATGGATAAAATTGAGTGGTATCCTTTTGGACCCCACAACGCCATTTATGATACTAACAAGGGAACCTCCCCATCGCACCCCCTCAGATTTAGTTATAAGTTGGCACAGTGGATAGGCCTTGAAAAACTGAACACGGATCAATCGAGAAAACAGGAAGAAGTTGTGTGGAACTATGAAAAAAATAAGCAAAATATACAAACTGAGTAGTCCGTGTGCAAGATAGGCAACATCTAGGGTAATGTGAGCTCAGGAGCGCCGTGGTCCCGTGGTTAGCGTGAGCTGCTGCGGAACAAGAGGTCCTTGGTTCAAGTCTTCCATCGAATAAAAAAAAAAAAAAGTAAAAAGTTAATTTTTTACTTTCAGTTTATGTCACAAACTCTTTCATCACTTTTTTGGGAGTGATTATCACATCTACAAGAAAACCTAAATCGGGCAAGGTAGAAGAATCTTTTTACCCATTCGCCAAGTGTACAAGTTAGGTGGGTCGACAACATATTCCTGTCATGTGACGCACATGCCGTCACCAGTGTCGTACAGAATATATCAGACGTGTTTTCCTTTGAGCTATGACCTTGCGATCAAATGTTTTCGGTTCCCATTGGAGAGGCACGTCCTTTCGTCTACTAATCGCACGGTTTTGCGGTGCGGTCGCAAAACACAGACACAAACTTATTACAGTGAACAGAGACGTCAATGAACGAACGGACAGATCATAACTTTCCAAAATGAAGAAAGTAAACTTCTCACTCGAGGGAAGACTTGATCCCAGGACCCCTTGTTCCGCAGCTGCTCACGCTAACCACGGGACCCGGCTCTCCTGATTTCACACTATCCTTGATGTTGCCTATCTTGCTCATGGACTACTCAGTTTGTATATGTTGCTTATTTTTTTCCTAGTTCCACACAACTTCTTCCTGTTTTCTCGATTGATCTGTGTTCAGTTTTTCAAGGCCTATCCACAGTGCCAAATTACAACTAAATCTGAGGGAGGTGCGATGGGGATGTTCCCTTGTAAGAAGTCACCACTCCGTTTGAGGGTTGCGCCGGTAAAGCTGTTGTCCTGCTTATCGCTTGTCTATGTGCGTGTAACATCGCATAAAATGTATCATGATCGTTCTTGACTGTGCTGATCACAGATTGGCTTCCGCTCCATGTGAAATGAAATCCAACGAGATTCAAGCATACGCGAAGAATACATGGCGTAATGTTTACATCGGGTTTATTCTTCTGATGAATAGAGTATAGTTCGAAAAACCGCGGACAGGGGCGGCATCGACGGTAGATGCTGTAAAACGTTAATGCAACAACTTGAAACCGATGCAGGGACTTCATATTTCAACAGTTTTGTACGAGATTATCTGGAGAAGACGTTGCGACGTCGTTTAATAGGCTGTATTGTGAGCCACTGTCCTGCAGTTACTTGAATGGACACCACGGTCTTCAGATTTGACGCCTTACTATTTTTTATTGTAAGTTACTCAAAGTAGCGTTTATGTTCCACCTGTACCGCAGAGCCTCAAAGACCTGCGATACCACATCGGAGCAGCTGCTCTTGTCGTCCCTCCGATAAACTGGGTCAGGTACACGCAAAATTGGACCACCGATTACGTGTGTCCCATGTGATGAAGGGTGGATAGACGAGAAAAAAATCGAGGGTTTGTGTTTCACATATTGTAGTATTTGTTACGTTGTTCGTAGCCATGTACTTGCAACGATTTTTTTAAAGGTTTCATGGCCTTTGTAATTACCCTGTATAGGCCTGAGTCGATTTCTCGTATTTCATGAAACAGTCAGAAATGAAACAAGTAACTAATCAATCACACCTTTCCTGTTGTACGATGCTATCCTCCTTTTAGCACTTTCATTGAATGCAAATTACTGCGTTCAGACTCCACACAACGAACAAAAGCTATACGATTTTCTTTGAAATAATTTCCAAGACACGGATCGTTCTGAGAGTGTTTATTTGTTAAAGATTAGAGCTGACTCTGGGTGAGTGGACTGCTTTTACCAGTCTCTCTCTTGGAACTGCCGCCTTAATCTTTCCCCTAGCGTTGTGCTAGTGAATATCTCCTGTTATTTGAAGTTTTTCTCTGTGCAGTATAGTATACAACGACGATATGTAGCTCTACAATTGTGTTTGTAATGCTTTATAACGAAGGTCGACAGTGATCTCTTGGTCCAGCTCTTTTCTTTTTTTCCTTCAATTTATCACTTATATGTGAAAAGTGCCCCACATCAGCAATCAGTCAGAAACGTGAGACTGGGACAGTCCAAAATATGTCAATCTTATATCTTGAAGTAACTAAATCTTTCCTTTCTACGTTAGGTATATTACCTTTGATATTCTTTTGCAGATATGACTGATTTGTTCCTCCCACGTGTACTTGGAGTCAATATGAAACCCTACACCTTTAACTGTTCTAATTTCTACATCTCTGATACTCCTAACAGAAGGCGATGCACCTTGTCAGGGTTACACAGAAATTTCTTAGAAGAGAACTATTTCACTGCTGCATCCAGTAATTCCAGTGAGACTTTTTGCAATACTGATCTGTCTTAGTGGTTGCAGTTATCTTTGTGTCATTTGCATAACACATCACCGAATGGGGAACTGGATGTGCTAAACTGTTGACTGCAATTAGTCCTATGAAAAGGAATGGTCCAAAAGCTGATCCTCATGGTACCCATATCTCAACAACTTTCATCAGAGAATGCCTTTTTCTCACAGAGAGATATTTTTTCCGTGACTGAAGTATGAAGCAATTACTTCTATTGATGTATTGCGTACCTAATAAAATTCAGATTTCTCAAGCAAAATGCTTCTTCAAAGAGAAACAATTCACTGAAATTAAAAGTCGTAAATATGAGCCCAGTTTTGCAGATCCTGCTTCCTGGAAGCAATTTTCCCCTTTGACTTGGAAAAAGACATTACATAGCGAGGAATACAGTTGTTCTATTTTCCTCTGAGACCACAGTAGTTCACATTAGAGTAGACCGCGAAAAGAAACACACGTTCAATAAACCTCTTACTACTAGTACTACTACTATTTGTGTTGTTATTACTGTTTTAGAAACAATGTGCATCGTATTTTATTGGGAAATGAAAATTAGAATTTCTGATAAATTTACCGCTTACAGGGATAGGGGAAAAATATCATACGCTAAGTCATAATGCGGACTAAAGTGTGAGCTCAGTGGTCGTGAGAGCCATCACTGAAGAGAATTGTGACGAAAAATACGAGGATGACAGCTGCAAAAGTCACTACATATCTGAAAGTCACACTCGCAAACCCTGTCAGCACCAAAACAACACGAAAGGAGCCCCATAAGCTGGAAATTCCAGGGCGAGCTGGAATTCCAAAACGGTACATCTGTGATGCAAAGACTGTAACAGGAAAATCTGGTGCCGAAACAATAAAACCTGGACAGTGGAGCAATGGAAGAAAGTAATTTGATCGGATGAGTTTTGTTTCACACTGTTTCCAACTTCCGGCCAATTTACGTCACAAAAGAGAAACTTGGCGCGTTGATGATTTGGGCAGCCATATCGTGATGCTCCGTCGGTCTCATGTTTAGTCTGCAACGTCGCATTACTGCCAAGGACTATATGATCATTTTGACTGATCAGATCCGTCCGATGGTACAATGTTTGTTCCCCAGGGGTGATGAAGTGTTCCAAGACGACAGGACCCCTGTCCACTAAGCTTGTATAATCCATGACTGGTTTTATGAGCACTAGGATTAACTTTTGCATCCAGATCCCAATATTATTGAGACTTTGTCGTCTGCTTTGTAGAGAATGGTGTGTGATTGCCGTCCACCTGCATCATTGTTACTTAAACTTGCACCTATTTTGCAAGAAGAATAGTATAATGTTCTCTTGAAAACTATACAGGACCCATATTTATCTATTCAGAGTCGACTGGAGGCTGTTTTCAACACCAACGTTTTTACTACACTGAATTAGGCATGGTAATGTGTTGTTTTGGTGTCCCAAAAATATAACATAAAATTTCCTAACACACTTTCCACAGCTCTGGAAATAAATTCTTTCATCACATCCATAATATTAGTTTTCCCAGCCCTGTCTTGATAAACATGAAGGAAGCAAGATGGGTGTCCAGCTGTTTCGGTGTTGATCAGCAGCAAGTTTTAAGTCATCTCCATGAAACAGTTCTTTAACCGAACCACGTTCAGAAATTAGTAGTCTACCAATAGAATACATCGTTGTATACCATTCGCAGTGGTTTGCAGCATTTCGAACTATGCATGAAGTTTATTTAGGTTAAAGTCTGCGGTGTTTGTACTCCAAGCAACTCGTCTAAACATTACCTAAATGGAAAATTTGTTTCAGAAGACGTAACAAGTACAGAGTGTCCGAAAAGTCTTTCCCTGATTACATGAATTGATAACTCAAGCTAGAAGTAAGATACAAATATGAAACTGGTGTCTAATTGTTTACAAACTATCAAAGTTTTTTTCACACATCAGTAAACTTCCACATGAGCACCCTTGGTAGAACGTAGCACATCTAGGCGTTATTCAGTTTTCGTCCACACATTAGCCAACATCACTGGAGGGATCGATTCGACGACTGTGGTTATCCGTTGCCGCAGGGTTTCAAGATCTGGTACACATGTTCGGTAGACCTCGTCCTTGACATAACCCCATAAAAAGAAGTCGAGTGGGGTTATGTCAGGACAGCGTGGAGGCCAAACCGTTGGTTCATCACGACCAATCCATCGCCTAGGAAAAGTCATATCGAGATAGGCACAGATGTCCAAACCCCAATGAGGCAGTACACCGTCTTGCTGAAACAAGACATCGGGGTGATACTGAAGCAGCTGAGGAACAGCATACAGTTGCAACATGTCCAGATACAATGCAGATGTGATGGCAGCCTCAGTGAATAAGAATGGCCCGATAATTCAATCATGCAATAGTGTGCACCAAACATTCACCTTTGAACTGCCTCTGGTGCACTCCATGACCTCGCCAGGGGGTTGCGAACCCCAAATGCGCACATTATGGCGATACACTAATCCACAGACAAAAAAGGTCGCTTCGTCGGAAAAGGCAATTTGTCTGAGATAACCATCATCGTCCTCAATATGTGATAGCATTTCGACCGCAAAGACATATTGACATATACTGTCATTGGGCAACAAGGTCTGAACGATTTGCACTTTTTATACAAGAAACAATAAATGTTTGTGTAAAATGTCATGGAGAGAGTTTTTTGGCATCTGTAAGTCACATGAGGTTCTTGAACTTCTCATACCAGGCTTTAACGCTCTTGACATCAGGTGGATTCCTTCCAAATGTTGTCTGGAAGTGTCTCTGCACTGTGGTTGGTGATTGTATCTCATGGTACCACAGGACAAACTGTGCCTTCTCCTGATTGGTTAACATGGCTTCTTGGCCACCGCACCTCATCCACTACTTACGTACTGTGAACCTAAAACAGAACAAAAACTTTGATAGTTATAAACAATTCGACACAAGTTTTATATATGTATCTTACGTCTAGCCTGAGTTATCAATTTATGCAAACAGGGAAAGTGTTTTCAGACACCCTGTATTTCTACAACAGGGAATACCCACTTCACGTCCTTATGGCTGAACCAACAATCAATCTTGTCCAGAAACAGATCAAGAATTTCAGCGAAACTTTTCTTAAATCTTCATTCATGATACAATTATTCAGAAACAGACGATGCTGCTGCGTCTCTTAATCTCGCTGGGAGTTTTCTTGCCCATGAGATATTTGGGTCTTTCAGAGATAGGGTCTTCTAATAATCTTTGGCTTTCTCTAATAGTATCTCCAACTTTTTCACAGTCCTAATATTCGCAAGAACTGCTTTTAAAGGTCTACACAATGTTTCACTATGGATGCATTAAAATTTGGATTCTGTTGAGATACGACCAGTTCTCCGCATGGTTCAAACCGTTCAAAAGGGGCTCTCGTATAAAAAAAAGTCTCAAACTTTTCAAGCCACTTCGCATAGCCCCACAGGACTGACAGTTTTTCATCTCTAATTGACCTCTATGCATTCAATACATTGGTCACTGTTTTCTGGACCTGATCATTGCTTTCCCTGAAATGTTTCAAAGGTATTACAGCTTATCACACACACTGATATCAGTTGTTGAACTTTCAGATCTGGATTCGTCTTGTCGGCACCAAATAATAGTGCAACACCAACAAATACGTTTCTGCATAATTATATTTGAGACGTCTACCGCAATTACAAAGACACCAAACAACAGATCACAGCTTCTTCAAACTACCTGTAGATGAAGATCCAAACAATGATTATTTTAGTGGAAGTAACAGCTTCTTGGCTGGCCTTGAAGAATAATTTTCTTCAAACTCTTGTTCCACATAGAAATATTAGCTCCATCATTGAAACAATGAGCACTTGTGTCTTGGAGGCTGATGGATTGTGTAAACCAAGGAAAGATCTTTAACTTCAAGTGTCTCAGGATTCCTGAAATGTACACAGAATGTTAACTGCTCCATAAATTGGAGAATTTCTATTTGAAATGCAGTGTCTCATGTGAGCCATAATTTCCACTATTTCGTTTTGTATCGGTGCCAACCAACTGTCGCAGCACTTCAACAACATCTTCATTTTTAGTGTCATCCTTCATCTCATTGCAAAGTGTAATGAGGTTTCCAATGATCTTTTTATGACCTCTCAGTGCATTTCCTTGTCAACCCAGGAATCTGATAGAAGTGGTAATTAAAAGTAAAGCAGGTCTAGCTTTCTACTGATTGGCAAGCAGATGTTGCATGTGTTGGCAGGTCGCAGGTGTGCTATTTTTCACTTGCTGAATTATTGTGACAGACTCACGATAAAAGGCAGTCAGAATAGAGAACACCCTTTCTTCATAATGTAAACACAAGTAAGATACAAACCATTTTGATTTGCAAGGTCTTCAATTCCTTTATGGAAATTTATGACATGCTAGAGGGTAGTTCTAATTGTAAGATGTGTGGTGCACCGAGCTTGGCAATCGATATACACACAAAATTGACATTAAGAAAATGAACGAGTTTATCTCTTTGTGTTGATTATTGTCTTTGTTTTGGTGTTTCATTATTGTTTCATGTTTATTTATTAGCCATTCAGCATGTTTACCATGCAATTAGCTTCTTCAAAACGCATTTTACGTATTCATAATAGTTGTTATTAATTTTTACCTTATGCATGTATATACATACATCATCTTAGTAGTTAGTAATTTTTTACATTTTGCACACATCATCAGTTTACATATACATAAATACACATAAATATATAAACTTCTTACTAATCAGAAGATTTCAGTAACAGTCATTATACACTTTACATTCTTGTTTAGACATTCATTACAAATTACTTCAAAGATATTCTTGAACTGAGTATATGCTTTATTTTTAAACCATGTGTCTAATACCTCCTTAAATTTTAGGGTGAGGGTTTTGACTGATTGGGGCAGTTTATTACAGAACTTTAGACTTAGGCCTTTGTGACTTGTGTGTCAGTGACAGCCTATAAATTGGTACGTAGAGCATGCTGTGCAAATGTAAATTCATTCTCTGTGTAAATTATTGTATATTTTTATATAATAGAGGGAAACATTCCACGTGGGAAAAATATATCTAAAAACAAAGATGCTGTAACTTACCAAGCGAAAGTGTTGGTATGTTGATAGGAGACAATAAACACACACACACACACACACACACACACACAAATTTCGAGCTTTCGCAACCCAAGGTTGCTTCATCAGGAAAGAGGGAAGGAGAAGGAAAGACGAAAGAATGTGGGTTTTAAGGGACAGGGACACACACACACACACACCTGCACATATACAGGCAGACACTGTCTGAATGTGCAGACACACTTGCAATTATGTATGAACTCTAAGGATGCTACATTAATGCTACACAATACACTGTGGGCCATTTGAGCATTTAAATTGCCTTATGGGATTCAAGTGTCCTTAATTTATAATGAAGTACCCTCACAAGAGGTTAACTTATAGGAGCACACCATGTTTTTGCATTACAAGATGAATGCCCTTGCTATCCACCACCCACCAGTGAGACATGTACTCAGCAGCCGTATTGTGCTGCGATGTAGCACGTGGCTATCGAGAAGAGCTGATCACATCTGATGTATCACAACATGCCACCTACAAAGCTGTTGCAGCCATTTTGCTTTTCAACACGGCTTTTAATGGCCGAGAAGAAACGAACACATCGACAGACTCCCAAAGCTCTCTCCACATGTGGTGCCTCCTGGTGACAGAGATGCATCGTGAGCAGCTGACTACAACAAACCGAGTAGTGCCACTAATCATTCAAGGTACTACCTAACGCTGAACGACCGTACAAAGTTGTTGGTTCCACGCATGCTTTGGAACTACCATATTTAAGTGCTTCTTTCCATGCAAGCACTCAAATGCTGCACCATTAGGTGTCAGGGGTTGAGACATTGTGAAAGTATGCCAAAATTGGAACCATGTGAATCAAATTAGATTGCTTCCAGTATCTGACTGCAATGGCTGACTATGTACTTGACAGTAGTACCTACTAATATATTCTGGTGGACTCAGTTTCTGAGATCAGCATCATCCCGAACACCACTGCCCTTCCTAGTGCTGCAGATCTCTCATACAACTAAAGATGGCAAATGGTTTGATTATTATGATGTATGGTTCTACTGTACATTGACTTCAGAAATGGCGAACTTTCAGATGGACTTTCATGCAGGCAGATGTTAATGAGCCCCTCTTAAAGGCTGATTTTCTGTGCCTTTGTGTCCCGATTTGAGAAAAGGAATGCTCTTCAACAGAACATCTATTGATAATGTTCAGTCAGGAGTCTTTCAGTCCAGGCTGTTCCACAATCCACAGAAGAATTCAAACCCCCTGCGTGCAATCTTCAGCACTTATGATCCTTGATGATTATCTAGCTGCAACCAATAAATTGTACATGGACACCAAAAGGGAACATATTGCATTGCAAGAGAAAAATTCCTTCCATTGTAGACCCTGTCAGTCCATGCAACTAGCTTGCAGGGGTTAGACATCAGCTTTTATCATTAAAACTTCTGTTACTAACAAAGTCAATTGTCAACCATTACAGGACCTCACACTTCATGGGCGTTTGGTGAAATGTGAAGAACCTACAGATGAGTAAAAACATTCATAAATAATCATGGGGATGATTATTTATGAGATGCTCAGGCAGGCTTATTGTATTTGAACTAAATGGAACCTAAATGTGACAACAGGAAACACTGCTCCTGAAGAGAAACTGTGCAAACCGGTCAACATTGTATCACTTTCTTTTCCTCATTTAAGTGCCCTATTTGGAAAGAATCACAGACCTGCATCTGCACAACAGAGTTCTTATATTCTTGTGCATATTCCAGTGTTTCTGATGCCCTCTTTACTGTTAGGCTTTGCATAATACTTCCGTAATTAAATGTACAACATACTCGTCTTCATTTGTATTCAAGATATTGATAACACACTCTCCTTGTTTATTACATACTAGAATGTATTTATGGAATGTATGTTCCCTTTAGTGCTTCTTGCTCAGGCTTTATAATTTCTTCACCATCAGAAATATTCCCGTATTTCTTCATTCGCGTCTCATGACTTTCTCTTCCGGTGGCCCGAACATTCCCTTCCAGTTGTGAAGTTCACTTTTCCTACTGTGCCTCATCCCACATTACTCTCCCTCACCTGACCGATGCTTCAGTCTGTGCTTTCACTGACAAAATTCTGCCATAACAAATTCCTTTGGCCCTACTGTTCAACTGTCTCTTCCCCTTGTATGTGTTTGGTGTCTTATTAATCACGCACTTATCATCGTGATGTCCCTTTCACCTATCCTGCACATAACCATTCCACAATAATACACTCTCATGGTTCCATTGGTCCTACTGGTGCCTCACTTTTGGGCACCATCAACAATGGAGGGACCCATCCTTTGACTTCTAGCTAACGATCTCACTCTGTTTTGTTTACAAAATCCCTTCCTATCAAACCATTGTAAGGGATACATTAAATGTACTTGCAGTTGCGAATATGGAAATTCATCAGCTGTAGAATGGAATGACAACAATGGAAATCTGTGCCACACTGGGACTTGAACCTGGATTTTCTGCTTATCACGAGTAGTCACCTTATCATTTGGCTATCCATGCACAACTCACGGCCAGACCCAAACTTCCTTATGTCATCAACCATGTGTCTAAAACCTGTACCTCTATATCCACTGTTCTTGTTTCTGTGTAGGTGAGACATTTTACTTGGTAGTTGCTCGCCCAGTGTCGGCGGACAAATATGATATTGGAGTGCCTGTGTTATTCTGAATTACGATGTGAAGTTCCTTTGGGCATGCATATATGCACAAAGGAACAGGCACTGTGGCGACTACAGCCATTATGAAATACATTAAATGTAGTTGCAATTGCGAATATGGACAACAATCAGCGGTCGGTTGGAATGACAACAATGAAAATCTGTTCCAGACCAGGACTTGAACTCAGATTTTCCACTTATCACGAGCAGTTGCCGTACCATTTGGCTATCTGTGCATGACTCTCAACTAGACCTAAACTTTCATAGATCATCAGCCGTGCATCTACACGCATGTCCAAAGGAACTTTGTATTGTAATTCAGAATAATACAGGCGCTGAAATATACATTCCTGGAAATTGAAATAAGAACACCGTGAATTCATTGTCCCAGGAAGGGGAAACTTTATTGACACATTCCTGGGGTCAGATACATCACATGATCACACTGACAGAACCACAGGCACATAGACACAGGCAACAGAGCATGCACAATGTCGGCACTAGTACAGTGTATATCCACCTTTCGCAGCAATGCAGGCTGCTATTCTCCCATGGAGACGATCGTAGAGATGCTGGATGTAGTCCTGTGGAACGGCTTGCCATGCCATTTCCACCTGGCGCCTCAGTTGGACCAGCGTTCGTGCTGGACGTGCAGACCGTGTAGGACGATGCTTCATCCAGTCCCAAACATATTCAATGGGGGACAGATCCGGAGATCTTGCTGGCCAGGGTAGTTGACTTACACCTTCTAGAGCACGTTGGGTGGCACGGGATACATGCGGACGTGCATTGTCCTGTTGGAACAGCAAGTTCCCTTGCCGGTCTAGGAATGGTAGAACGATGGGTTCGATGACGGTTTGGATGTACCGTGCACTATTCAGTGTCCCCTCGACGATCACCAGTGGTGTACGGCCAGTGTAGGAGATCGCTCCCCACACCATGATGCCGGGTGTTGGCCCTGTGTGCCTCGGTCGTATGCAGTCCTGATTGTGGCGCTCACCTGCACGGCGCCAAACACGCATACGACCATCATTGGCACCAAGGCAGAAGCGACTCTCATCGCTGAAGACGACACGTCTCCATTCGTCCCTCCATTCACGCCTGTCGCGACACCACTGGAGGCGGGCTGCACGATGTTGGGGCGTGAGCGGAAGACGGCCTAACGGTGTGCGGGACCATAGCCCAGCTTCATGGAGACGGTTGCGAATGGTCCTCGCCGATATCCCAGGAGCAACAGTGTCCCTAATTTGCTGGGAAGTGGCGGTGCGGTCCCCTACGGCACTGCGTAGGATCCTACGGTCATGGCGTGCATCCGTGCGTCGCTGCGGTCTGGTCCCAGGTCGACGGGCATGTGCACCTTCTGCCGACCACTGGCGACAACATCGATGTACTGTGGAGACCTCACGCCCCACGTGTTGAGCAATTCGGCGGTACGTCCACCCGGCCTCCCGCATGCCCACTATACGCCCTCGCTCAAAGTCCATCAACTGCACATACGGTTCACGTCCACGCTGTCGCGGCATGCTACCAGTGTTAAAGACTGCGATGGAGCTCCGTATGCCACGGCAAACTGGCTGACACTGACGGCGGCAGTGCACAAATGCTGCGCAGCTAGCGCCATTCGACGGCCAACACCGCAGTTCCTGGTGTGTCCGCGGTGCCGTGCGTGTGATCATTGCTTGTACAGCCCTCTCGCAGTGTCCGGAGCAAGTATGGTGGGTCTGACACACCGGTGTCTATGTGTTCTTTTTTCCATTTCCAGGAGTGTAGTATTTATCTGCCGACATGAGCAAGTGACTTCCAAGTAAAATGTCTCACCTGTATGGGAATATACATAACGGATGTGCAAGTACAGGCCATGAGTTGTGCACGGATAGCCAAATGGTAAGCCAACTGCTCGTGATAAGCAGGAAATCCGGGTTTGAGTCCTGATCCAGTTTGTACAAACTTGCTTGCTGTTCAAAAAGATTTCAGGTTTGCAGCCGGTCGTCATAAACTTCATTGCACGATATTTCGGCTGGACAACTGCCAGCCATCTTCAGGTGAGCCGAACGAGGACTGACAAAGACATTCTCCGCTCCAGCATATATAGTGCGCTGATAGTACTGCCGCGCATGCGTTGCAATTGCGGAGACAGATGGGCCACACCGCCCAATGGCAGCGCCCTCGCTGGTGGAACTGCAGTACTCAGCTGCCGTCGGTATTGTCGCTGGCCGCAGCTATCGAAGTCTTCTGGCGTCTTCATCTTGAGCAAATTTCGGAGATGATGGGATTCCATGCGTTATTCAATTGACAACCACTGCCACGGTTCATTAGATATCCCGCAATGCGTATTTCAACTGATTCTTTGATATGGAGTCCCAAAAAGTTGTTGAAGTGGCCAAAATCGAAGTTTTGTCATACGCCATTGAGTGTCCGTTAGAAATACAATGTTCCACAACTGCAGACTTACTGGGTTGCAGTAGGCGAGTGCAACGTTGATGTACTTTACAACGCTCTTCCACTGTACGCGTTGTCTGTCCTATATAGGCCACACCACATTGACAGGGTATGTTGTAAATTCCTGCCTTCCGCAATAACAAATCATCCTTCACCGATCCCAGCAAATCCGAAATCTTAGAAGGCGGACGAAAAACCACTTTCACATTAAAATGATTAAGAATCCTTGCTATCTTGAAGGAGATATTTCCGACAAAGGGAAGAAAAGCTAGGGACTTGGCTTGCGTGTCCTCCTCTTTATCCACTTCCCGGATTCGGGCTGTAGTTGAGAAGGTCCTGTTAATTCTCTGGTTAGAGTACCCATTGTCTCTGAACACCGTCCCCAAATGTGCCAGTTCCTTAAGCAAATTTTCTGCATCCGACACTGTGTGTGCCCTGTGTACATAGGTTTTAAGTACACTCATGGTCTGGGATGGGTGATGGCAACTTGAAGAATGCAAATACAAATCAGTGTGAGTAGGCTTGCGATAGACAGAATGTCCCACAGTGCCGTCACTCTTCCGCTTAACCAAGACATCCAGGAATCGAAGGCAGCCATCTTTCTCTAGTTCCATAGTAAATCAAATATTCTCATGGATGGAGTTAAGATGATGAAGAAACTCCATTAACTTTTCTTCTCCGTGGGGCCACACTATGAAAGTGTCATCGACGTATCTCCAAAAAACTGTTGGTTTACAGACAGCTGAATCAAGTGCCCTCTCCTCAAAATCCTCCATAAAGAGGTTAGTCACCAGAGGAGACAGAGGGCTGCCCATGGCGACACCGTCAGACTGTTCAAAATATTCCTGCTTAAAAATAAAATAAGTTGAGGAAAGAGTATGTCGAAACAAAGCAGTAATATCCGATTCAAACTGTTGACCAATTAGAATCAAGGAGTCCGCCAGAGGTACTTTTGTGAAAAGGGAAACTATGTCAAAACTCACTAGGAGATCCGAGCTACTTAAGTAGAGAGCCCCCAGACTGTTAATACAATCAGCAGAGTTCCGTATATGGTGTGAACATTTGCCAACAAATGGTCTCAACAAAAAAGCTAGATGTTTGGCTAAATCGTATGTGGGTGCATCAATATTACTCACTATAGGCCGTAAAGGTAGACCTTCTTTATGCACTTTAGGAAGACCATACAGTCTCGGTGGTATGCTGCCATGCGGTCTTAACCACTTGATGGTCTCTGGAGCTAGTGAGGAAGAGTTCAAAAGTGCACACGTCTTCCGTTGCACATGTGCTGTTGGATCTTGATCAATTCTCCGATACATAGTATCACTAAGTAGACTATACATCTTCTCCAAATACAACGCATGGGGTAACAAAACGGTAGAGTTACCTTTATCAGCCTTAAGCACCACTATTTCTGGATCTTCTTGAAGGTTCTGTAGTGCAGTCCTTTCTTCAGCGGTTATATTACTGCGTTGAGGAGGAGCTTTCAGAAGAACCCGACCAGTTTCCCTTCTTATTTCTTCAGCCGCGTCCATAGGAAGGCATCGTACAGCTTGTTCAACATCACTTACGAAACTTATAAGAGGTACTGCACTTGGTGTAGGTGCAAAATTAAGACCTTTGCCCAAAACTGACAGCGTCGCATCGTCTAAAATCTTCTCCATGAAATTAAGCACGGAACATCGTGCAGTTATTTCCTGTGGTGTCGGCTGTTGTGGCACCAAGCGATCAAATTTCGACATCTGCCGGGAACTAGCAGCCTTATATACCCAGTCAAACTTGGCTGAAGTAACACCATCCACCCACTCCCATGATATAGGAGAAAGAAGCGACACATTTTATTAACACAACCACTGCACGGAAAATAATGCATAAGGCGAGCCACGCTATTGTGAAGGAGAGTATTTGTTATACGAGACGAAGGTTGGATGCCATCTCAGAAGAACTGTTCCATCTACACTTGAAAATTGCAGCACTTCTTTCTCCTATATCATGGGAGTGGGTGGATGGATACTTCAGCCAAGTTTGACTGGGTATATAAGGCTGCTAGTTTCCGGCAGATGTCGAAATTTGATCGCTTGGTGCCACAACAGCCGATGCCACAGGAAATAATTGCACGACGTTCCATGCTTAATTTCACGGAGAAGATTTCAGACGATGCGACGCTGTCGGTTTTGGGCAAAGGTCTTAATTTTGCACCTACACTAAGTGCAGTACCTCTTATAAGTTTCGTAAGTGATGTTGAACAAGCTGTACGATGCCTTCCTATGGACGCGGCTGAAGAAATAAGAAGGGAAACTGGTCGGGTTCTTCTGAAAGCTCCTCCTCAACGCAGTAATATAACCGCTGAAGAAAGGACTGCACTACAGAACCTTCAAGAAGATCCAGAAATAGTGGTGCTTAAGGCTGATAAAGGTAACTCTACCATTTTGTTACCCCATGCGTTGTATTTGGAGAAGATGTATAGTCTACTTAGTGATACTATGTATCGGAGAATTGATCAAGATCCAACAGCACATGTGCAACGGAAGACGTGTGCACTTTTGAACTCTTCCTCACTAGCTCCAGAGACCATCAAGCGGTTAAGACCGCATGGCAGCATACCACCGAGACTGTATGGTCTTCCTAAAGTGCATAAAGAAGGTCTACCTTTACGGCCTATAGTGAGTAATATTGATGCACCCACATACGATTTAGCCAAACATCTAGCTTTTTTGTTGAGACCATTTGTTGGCAAATGTTCACACCATATACGGAACTCTGCTGATTGTATTAACAGTCTGGGGGCTCTCTACTTAAGTAGCTCGGATCTCCTAGTGAGTTTTGACATAGTTTCCCTTTTCACAAAAGTACCTCTGGCGGACTCCTTGATTCTAATTGGTCAACAGTTTGAATCGGATATTACTGCTTTGTTTCGACATACTCTTTCCTCAACTTATTTTATTTTTAAGCAGGAATATTTTGAACAGTCTGACGGTGTCGCCATGGGCAGCCCTCTGTCTCCTCTGGTGACTAACCTCTTTATGGAGGATTTTGAGGAGAGGGCACTTGATTCAGCTGTCTGTAAACCAACAGTTTTTTGGAGATACGTCGATGACACTTTCATAGTGTGGCCCCACGGAGAAGAAAAGTTAATGGAGTTTCTTCATCATCTTAACTCCATCCATGAGAATATTTGATTTACTATGGAACTAAAGAAAGATGGCTGCCTTCGATTCCTGGATGTCTTGGTTAAGCGGAAGAGTGATGGCACTGTGGGACATTCTGTCTATCGCAAGCCCACTCACACTGATTTGTATTTGCATTCTTCAAGTTGCCATCACCCATCCCAGACCATGAGTGTACTTAAAACCCATGGACACAGGGCACACACAGTGTCGGATGCAGAAAATTTGCCTAAGGAACTGGCACATTTGGGGACGATGTTCAGAGACAATGGGTATTCTACCTGGAGAATTAACAGGGCCTTCTCAACTAGAGCCCGAATCCAGGAAGTGAATAAAGAGGAGGACACGCAAGCCAAGTCCCTAGCTTTTCTTCCCTTTGTCGGAAATATCTCCTTCAAGATAGCAAGGATTCTTAATCATTTTAATGTGAAAGTGGTTTTTCGTCCGCCTTCTAAGATTTCGGATTTGCTGGGATCGGTGAAGGATGATTTGTTATTGCGGAAGGCAGGAATTTACAACATACCCTGTCAATGTGGTATGGCCTATATAGGACAGACAACGCGTACAGTGGAAGAGCGTTGTAAAGAACATCAACGTTGCACTCGCCTACTGCAACCCAGTAAGTCTGCAGTTGTGGAACATTGTATTTCGAACGGACACTCAATGGAGTATGACAAAACTTCAATTTTGGCCACTTCAACAACTTTTTTGGACTTCATTATCAAAGAATCAGTTGAAATACGCATTGCGGGAAATCTAATGAACCATGACAGTGGTTACCAATTGAATAACGCATGGAATCCCATCATCTCCGAAATTTGCTCGAGACGAAGGCACCAGAAGACTTCGATAGCTGCAGCCAGCGACAATACCGACGGCACCTGTGTACTGGGGTCCCACCAGCGAGGGCGCTGCTGTTGGACCGTGTGGCTATTCTGTCTCCGCAATTGCAACGCATGCGCGGCAGTACTATCAGCGCACTATATAAGCTGGAGCGGAGAACGTCTTCGTTAGTCCTCATTCGGCTCACCTGAAGATGGCTGGCAGTTGTCCAGCCGAAATATCGTGCAATGAAGTTTACGACGACCGGCTGCAAACCAGAAATCTTTTTGAACAGTTGATTCGCGGGGAAAATTTCAAGTTTTACAACTTGCTTACTTTGTGCCTGGAGGGCACACCCACACCACTGACAAAATTCCCTTACAAACCCTCCCAGAAGAAACTAAACCATTTCAAAATGTCACTCTGCATATCATTAGGCCATTTCCACAGAGCACACAGAATGAGAAATACATATTATCTATCAACAATCACTTTTCCAGGTACATAATTCTAGTACTATTTGCAGATGTGACTGCAGAAACGGTTGCATGTGCCTTTGCCAATCATTTAATGTTACCACTTGTAAGTCTGGATTCTATCTTGACTGATCAAGAAATTAATTTCCTGTCCACCCCATTAGTACAATTGTGAAAATTATTGAGAATCAAAAAAAATGGCGACCAACACCCTTTCAGCCAAAAGCTAATGATCATCTCGGAATTGACCATAACACAATCATTCAAATACTGTCTTATTACATCAAAGATTACACACCAAATGGGACCGATATACTGCTTATGAAGCTGCTGAGTACAATAGTGGTATAAGTCCTACGAGGCAGTGTATAGAGGACCCATGAGCTTCCCATTAGAAATGGATAAATTATCACCTGGCATTGATACAGCTGAAGTTAAGCTGTTGGCACATCGCTTTATGGCTATCTGGAAACAAGTTAAGCAAAATGATCCCATCGCTACTCAGAGACAACTGCAATGAAGCAATAAAGGAGTTGCGCTCCTCCAGCACAAACCCAGAGATATAGTTCTTACAAAAGGAAAAACTAAAAATTCATGCCGCAGTATCAGGGCTCATATCCTACCATACTAATCACTTCTTCCGCTAATGCGGAGGTCCAACTGCCTGATTGTAAAGTGTTTGTACATATTGATGAATTAAAGCTGTATTGCGGCCAAGTTCCACCACCCCTTGCAGTACCAACAAGTCCACTTCAAAATATTTCACCACACAGTAAAGATGCTGCGGTAAAGAAGGTTAGGAAGAAGAAAGATACGTTACTGCCATCACACCTTCGGTATGCTCTAAGAAACAAGCATCCCTATGCTCTGAAGCTTTGTTCAATGAGTGAATTTATTTCAAGATGTCATGTGTTTATTTCTGTTGTATGGTTGCTAGTTTAGAATTGTGAATTGTCATTTTGTGTTTGGCATTGTAGAAGAATGACCTTATATTAGGTGGTTAGAACCATAATTTGAGAGGTTGATTCACCGATTTTTTGTGCGAATGCAATAATGTACGTTTGCAATGTGGTAATTAGAAGTAATTGTTTTAAGCCATGGACAGCCAAGTAATACGAGTTAATTAAGTTGTATGCCACCAATATCATTTCCAGCAAAAAAGAAAAAGAATGAATCCTGGACAAACTACTAGATTACATGAATGTGAGCTAGATGAGAACCAGTAAAAATGTAAATGCTTTAAAATAAATGGTGCACTGAGGTAATACACTGGATACCAAATAGTTTCATGTTGCGCTCAGTAAAGACCTGCACATTATGAAAGATAGGCTGTTCAATAACTCCCTCACACTGTTATAGGCCACGTTTTAACCAATATCTAACTACTGTGAAATATAGATCATAGCTTCGAGGTAGAATTCTTTACTTGCCAGTCCACTGAACGACATTAAGAATGGATAGTCATTGGGATATGTAGTAGTGTACCTCTCAAGTACCTGCTGAAGGTCAGTTTGTACACGAGTATAAATGTTTTTGGCGAAGATTTCTATAAATGTCTGCATGCACATGAAAAAAATGGAATATAGCTAAAATTTGCTAACAAAGGTTACTATTGAAACAACAGAAAAGCAAGTAGAGGATTTGCTCTTTTCTTGTGGGCAAGAGAGAAGTGAGGTACTTATTAAGCATGTGACCGCAATAGTGGACAAAAGATTGAACTATTATGTCTCTTACTTGCTCATATGGTGTATTTGAAGTTACTGTACAACACAGCTTTACTGTATGATTTAACTGAATGTAGGTGTTAGTTTTTAAAAATGTTGTGCTGCTTAGTAAAGTTTTGTAGACATAGTTACCAATTTCATTCCTCTGCACACAAGATAAGTGAACTCATTTGTGATGGCCAGAGAACTGTTAGAATAGGCATTTGAAGTCAACTTCCAAATGACTAAATGACATGGGAGGATTACAATTACTTTAGCAGTCTACAAACAGATGATAAAACAAAATTATTTCGAAGTTGTGTCGACATCTTACAAATGATAAACAACTCATACCACATAGGTAGCAATTTAGTAATAATCAGGCTTTCACACAATTAACAAGCAACATTTGTTGCTGTTTTGCAACAATTTTGTCATTAGATGATACAGCTCTTGTAAGCTAAGCGGGTGTAGGAAATATGGTACCAGTGGGAGTGTGGTAGAAAATCCTTACTTTATTTGCTGGACAGAATTACATTGTGGTCACCACTGGTCAGAGGATTGACACATAGTAAACTGCCACAGATATTACCGTTCACTCTGCTGCACAGGGCAGCGGTGTTTATTCAGTCAGTCAGTCGCGACATAGTTGCTATGTTGCCATACAACCCTCCCCCCGTAACCCATGGTGAGCGATATTGTGGATGAGATCGAAGATTATTTACTAAAACTTTCAGGATGACTGGGTCCCATAATACACATCGCACCAAACCAGGGAAGATATGTTGCTTAAGTTTGAGGCCTGTGTCTGGGTCACGAAGGAGGTTCTGTGAGTCTTGATTTGAGTCTTGTGCTTCAGCAATCCAGTTGTAATTGAACCAGACAGAAGAAGAGGCAATGGTGATAAATAGTCAGCAACAATTTTGTTAGCAACTTTGTTGTATAGCACATCAGTTATTTTTATTTTATTTATTACACGTCATGTTCCGTAGGACCAAATTGAGGAGCAAATTCCACGGTCCTGGAACATGTCAGCACATGAAATTACAACATAAAAGTAATACCAGATAAAAATAAATGTTTATGAACCCAAAAATAGTCAGTCCATACGTTTAAGTAAACACAATCAACAACACAACAAGAATCAACTTAATTTTTCACGGAACTCCTCGACAGAATAGAAGGAGTGACCCATGAGGAAATTCTTCAGTTTCGATTTGAAAGTGCATGGATTACAGCTAAGATTTTTGAATTCGAGTGGTAGCTTATTGAAAATGGATACATCAGTATGCTGAACACCTTTCGGCACAAGAGTTAAGGAAATCCGATCCAAATGCAGATTTGATTTCTGCCGAGTATTAACTGAGCGAAAGCTGTTTATTCTTGGGAATAAGCTAACAAGAAATGACAGTAAGGAATATACATATTGAGAGGCCAATGTCAAAATACCCAGACATGTGAACAGGGGTCAACAAGAGGTTTGTGAACTTACACCACTTATTGCCCGAACCGACCGTTTCTGAGCCAAAAATATCCTTTCAGAATGGGTAGAGTTACCTCAAAATATAATACCATATGACATAAACGAATGAAAATAATCAAAGTAGACTAATTTTTGTGTCATATGATCACTTACTTCAGATACCATTTGAGTAGTAAAAATGGCAGCATTAAGTCTTTGAATAAGATCCTGAAAGTGGGCTTTCCAAGACAGTTACTATCTATCTGAACACCTAGTAAATTGAACTGTTCAGTTTCACTAATCATATGCCCATTCTGTGAAATTAAAACATCAGATTTTGTCGAATTGTGTGTTAGAAACTGTAAAAACTGAGCCTTACTGTGATTTAGCGTTAGTTTATTTTCTACAAGCCATGAACTTAGGTCATGAACTGCACTATTTGAAACCAAACCAATGTTGCACACAACATCCTTTACTACCAAGCTAGTGTCATCAGCAAACAGAAATATTTTAGAGTTACCCGTAATACTAGAGGGCATATCATTTATATAAATAAGGAACAGGAGTGGTCCCAATACTGATCCCTGGAGCACCCCCACTTGATTGTACCCCACTCAGACCCCACATCACAGCCATGCTCAACATTGCGAATAATGACCTTTTGCTGTCTGTTAAATGAAACAGAGGTATCAAAAATGCCTGGTGCAGGAGTCCTCAGATGGGTTGTGTAATATGTCAGCCACGGGACAGTGATCCATGTAAACAGTAAGACGTATGGTGATTAGCTTGACCACTTACAATGCATGTCTGAAAGTTTGAGGGAAAAACCGCAGAGGCTGGGGTACACTGGTTATCTCCTGTCTTAACATGGCACTAATAGCGAGCTCACTCTCGTCTGCTGTTATAGTAAGACTGAGTCCGATAGGTGTAGTGATCACTGTCTTTGGTATGTCATCTTCCACCATGGGAATCTGGAGGTATGCTGCTTTACAGTCAATAACACTGAATGTTTTGGTGGCACCTAACATTTGAGTGAAGTCCTATAAGTTAGGGACTGGATAACTGTCAATCATAGTTTGGTCATTGACCCACAAGTAGTCGCCACACAGGTGCCACAATCTGTCTTTATAGGGGACACCCAGGGACTGTCTGAATGGCAGGCAATGCCTGCCTCTATTAGTTTGTCCACAGCGGCCGTCACCTCTATTCAGTTTGTGAAGAGGGAGGCGTCGAGGTCATGTCAGACAGGCAGGCCAGGTGTACTGTTTATATGATAAACAGTACCATTGCGAACAGCACAAACTGCTTTTGGCCTGATAGTAGGGTGCACAGCTGTTGCCAGGAACATGCCAAACGTAGAGCAGTGTCACTAGGCAGAGCAGTGGGTACACTGTCAGAGTCACGCACTGAAGATGGATACAGCATTTCATTAATCTGCTCAGATTTCTTGCAGATAGGCTCTGGAAGTATGTTGGCATCCTCCAAAGAGACAGATGTGCAGTATGGCTGTTGCAAACATTGTAGATCAGCAAAATTGTGCTTGACAGCATGAAATGATGCTGCAGTGTCAGCAATGCACTACTGAAGATCCACGTGTTTGCATGTCCTAATGTCATTTGCGATGCGTAGCAAAGAATGGTTGGACATCTGAGAGTGAAGCCTCATTGACGAGAGCTGAGCAGTTTATGAGGAGGTCCAGTGTTTTATCTCAGTGTGATTAAGTGGTGGGAGGTGGACAGCAGTGTTTGGTGAGAACTTCGCTGATAACACCAATGATTGGCTGCTGACCATTATGGCATAACAACAAACCATGGGCAACGTCAGGAGGCAGGCGATAGTGATGCAGAAAGTCTGCTCCCAGGACCAGCTCAACCATCTCAGCGACAAGGAAGGTCCAGTGCATCTGAATCTGCCCCCAAGTCCAAAGTGATTGAGGCAGTGCTGGTGACCATGACGACAGTGTCATTCGTGGCTTGTAATTGGAGCTAAGATGGCGAGAGAGTAATTGACACTAGAGCTGGCAGGAAGATGCTGATGTCAGTGCCCATGTCGATGAGGAAGTAGGTTCAACAGTAACAAACAAATAAGCATGAACTGTTGAAAGGGCAATTGCAATTTGAGGTGGCAGAACTGTGCAGGTGCAGTTGATTAAGGTTTCTTGTGGTTGTAGAGTGGCCTGATATGCCTACAGCAGGCCACTGCCTGTTTGGGTAAGCACAAGGCGCTGCATTTGCTAGCATCCTGATCAAATCTGATATGGAACCAACAGTATCACTTGACCATCAAAGGGGTGAAGTCAGGTGGTGGTGTTCTCTGAAGTGGCATCTGTTTGTACTCAATGACAGGGAGGAGGGAGTGACAGCAGCCTGGGAAAGTGAGCATACTCACTGTATCGTTCAGCGATTGTTGTGTGTCAGCACTGTGAAGGTCGCACAGCGTGACATTGGGAGGGGGCCCGGGACTGATCGACCAGTCAGCTGACCTTGGATGTGCCATGGCTGCATGGAACAGACACAGTGACGGCTGCCAGGTGACTGTGGGAGCTTGAGCCGGCTCAGCAGTAGTCTGTTATCGTCAATCATGTCAGAGTAGCTATAGTTGAAAGCAGAATTCAGTTTGTGAGGCAAAGTCTGGCATCAAGCGTGTCATCCTTGTGTGACAGCATTATGGTCTGGACATGTGTGGGAAGTTTCAATAGCTACACTGTCCAGAACATGCAGTCAGGCCTCAGTGGAGGATCAATCTGTGTCCATAGGCTGCGCCAGAGTAAGGACGTGAGGTTGTCTCTGAAGGTTTCTTCGTGCATAACTACGTGTAGTTGCTGTTCTGGAGAGTGAGAGATGTGCTGGAGCAGCAATGTGTTAGTTGCCTTGTGCTTTTATGAGTAGATTATGCCAAGAATTGGTAGCCGATCAGGACTGCGTTGTCGCAGAGTTGGCTGAGTAAGGTCATAAATCTTGAATTATCATCAACGATCCCATGGGTGGACATCAAGCACTCACACAGAGTGAACCATACACCTGGTAGGTCGGTACGGAATGAGGGCAGTTGAAAATGAGGCTGGGTGGTGTGGAGCCTGGGTTGCATATGCAGGACCGGCCAGAGCATGGCAATGACTGATACTTGAGCGACAGAACATATAGTATGTGGTTGCAGTTGCTGCGTCACTTGGAGGTGCCTGTCGGCAGCAACGTGGAAGCACGTGACATGGATGGCGCAGATGTCACATTTTACATAGCATAGACCTTGGGCGACATACCATACTGATGGGGTGAATGCAGAAGTGTGGTGTTGTGTGGCTCAAAAACTGAAGTAGCAAGCACGGGTTGTATAATGCTCGGTTGATCAAACAGATGCGTCCTGTCTCCGTGAGCGGCATACGAGATGTCAAAAGTGCAGTGCACAGATGTGACGTCAAACATGGATTGGCATAAAGTAGATAAAACCTAAATTGGTGAATGCTGCAGAATTTCTGACCTGTGGAGCATTTAGCACTGTATGCAGAATGCACCTGAGAGGTGTGTGGCGGTGGTTAGGTAAAACATGGTACGCGGCAGGAGAGGTGCAGCAGGAACAAGTGTGATGTCACTGTTCAATGCACAGAATCACTTTTTAGCAGAATGAACAGTATGGAAATAGTTGTCACATGAAACTCAGACACTACTGCAGCATTGACCATTGTAATCTGCTGTTCGTACATCGAAGCAGTAGATGAGATAATGACAGGAGTATTTGACAGAATCTATTGTTGATGCATTGGAAAGATGCCGTTAGGTGTGTATGCATAGCATTGTGGCTGGAGAATATCACTCAAGAAGTCGCTGGAAAGGTTAGGAAGTCTGTGGGTAGCTGCAGGAGCCCAAACAGAGGAAAAACTAGGAACATGAGATAACAGTTGCAGAATAAATTGGATGTCATTGTTCGTTGCTCTATTTGACATTGTTTCTGTCTAAATCACTGCACTGACTTTCCTATAGTCCACCTCAAATGTCGTCATTAATGTGGTGAAGCAAACAATCGTAGCATTGTCTAGTACCCAACCAGCACGGCAGATTTGCACAGAGTCATGATGTGGCACAGTAGATGGGGTCCCCACTGTAACAAATACGGTGCCAGCAGCAATGCATATGTAATAAATGGTACATGGAGTGTGGTAAGCAAATCCTTACTTTATTTGCTCGACTGAATTACATCGTGGTCCACATTAGACAGATGTTTGATACATACTAAACTGGCACAGGTATTATTATTCACTCTATTACACAGGGCAGTGATGTTTATTTTGTCAGTTAGACATGACATATAGTCACTATGTCACTACACTGTCAACCAACGTAAGTGTTTGTCTACATTACTAGTGAAAAGTAGAGTGAAGTGTCTAATGAAAACAGTTTGGTGAATCACACCTTGTAATTAGAAACACATCTGGTATGTCCAGCAAAACAATTCAATATTACTCTGTTCCATAAGGAAAACAAATACACAAATTGGAAGGTTGAAGACATCACGAGTGAGCCTCTTTGTGGTGACGTCAAAGTGACATGACGGCCTGGAGCACATGGGTTTTGTACAGCTGTTCAGTGCCACTGCACTTAAGCAGTGGCTCCACCAACCAGAACACACACAATAGTGTGTGCTACTGTCTGGCCCTGCCCTATGCTCCGAGTACATGGCTCGCCAGGCTGAACCACCACTTCGATTATCACTTTATTAATTGATGGTGATGATGTAAGGATATCAATTTCTTACACCAATACTTGCATATTTTCTAGATATTTGTCATCCCTTACAGATATCTCATGCTGATACCTACTTGCCAATTTAACTGGTTGCCCTCTGATCCATGGATTATTCAGTGCTTATTGTGACACCAGCTTGTATACCCTTCCCAGTAATCTACCTGAATGACTTACTTAAAATGACTCAAATAACAGATATTTTACACAACATGGTTTTATTTCAGTGATTTTGTTTCTGTATTAGAGGGCAATCATGGCACGCTTTGTTCTCACTCCCTTGTTTCTAGAAACAGTGCTTCCTTCACCTTCAGAAGAAGAATAGTTTTTTATTTTTGTTATTTTATTCAAAATATGTGTACAAAGAGTAAGGTTTCCTCAACTTTCATAACAATGAAAACTTTGTTGATCCTTATTGGGACTAAAAGATGTTCACAATTCTGCAAGTTCAGGATGCTTTATCTGTCAGCCATACCAGGAGTTTAGCAGAGGTCCATGTGTCAGTGAAAATTGCTGCTACATTATGTATTTTTGCAAGTCCACATGCTACGCGTGAAGAAAGGCTAATCCCTAGACCCTGCGTGGAAGTTTTGATGCTACGTAAAATTCCTTCCATAGAAATTTGTAATTGTACCTGCAACTGTGTCCAATAATACGCTAATACCACTTCAAAATTTTCATCTAAATTTATGGATTTAAATGGGAAATCTGCCATACCAAAGTGAGGTTTGTCATTTATTCATGCTAATCTTGTCAAATATTTGGGACTGGTACGTTTCCATTAGGTGATCAATAGAAATTTGGTTGTTCCATTAGGGATACTAGCTTTGTGAGCACTGAACACTCAGAAAGGAAATATCCATATGCTCCACAATAATGCCTTAGCTGCAGTTAAGAATTATGCCCTTGAACCTTTTGAAGATTGATGTCGTACTTTCAAGCACAATTGTGCTTGAGAATTAAGCGAATAATTTCTGCTTGTTACTACGAACAAGTATGGGTCCTCCGTTGTTGAATGAGATAGTGCCAGCAAGATCACAGCTACAGACTGTGCGGCACGGGCACATCGTGAAGCGGTGCTGAGCCATGTATTCTTGTGTCCTGATAAGTGACACATTGCACGACAGAATCACATTGCAAACTGATAAGACACTGTACGATTCACTTAAGAACCTATAGTTGTTAAAATTTCCATATGTCCACATAACTAGACAGTCATTGCTGTATTCATTACTGGTCCAACTACCCTCAACTACAACACCCTCCCTCTCTTAGCTTGTAGCAAGAATTTTACAACTTTGTAGTGATTCTGTGTAGGCAAACACCAGTTAGCCTCGCACATGCCATAGATTTGGAGCCAACCTCTTCTGACCCACCTCCAAGGGGGAGGGCCACCTGCCAGTTGTTTAGATGAAATGCAAAGCAGCGCAGATGAGATGAGACAGTTGCCCCCTCTTTGTGAAAGAGGCCCCCTGTGTTTTTCTGCAGTTTAACACCGGTATCAGATCTCCTGGTATGTAGGGAACCACCCCCTCCCCCTTTCAAGATCTGGGGACAGTGCTGCGTGTACCTCATGTTAAAATGTTGAGCATAACATGGAGCTCCAAGACCAATATAGCATTAAAGCAACTACCATAAAAGTATTAGTTACATGTGGGGACAGTGGTACTACTCACAGTATCTCATATAATTATAAAAAAAAAAGAAGTGCAATACTAATAACAAGACATGGAATGTAGCTACATTCAACCATCACATGGACAAATCATATTCATGTTCATGTGTCTGTTCCTTGCTGCACACTGTAGGATATTGCCCAATAATTTACACGAATTAGACCAAGGCAATTTGCAAGTGTATATGTTACTGTCTGTATAATGAGTTTGTGGCAGTACCAGAAAGTGTAATTTGGCTCAGGCTACCTTGTCTGGAAGCTGGCCACTGCACAGTTGCATCGGGCACTGCCTATTCACGCAAAGTGTACAAGAGAACAGTTTCAACTTAGTCATTTAGTTTCATCAATAGTCATTGAAACAAAATAAAGACTAACAAAAATAATGATGAACATTATTGCCGATACCCCTCTGAGGAAGATACCACACTTTTTGTTAAAAATATATTGCTGTCTACCTTTCGCGTAATGTACTATACCTGAATCCAAGAGCATCACAGGTAAGTTTGCCATCAGAAGAATGCTACCGCTGCACATGGAGATCGCCAACCCAGAATAATAAAAAATGGAGCAAGGCAGTAGGAAACTTATGAAAATACACAATTAAGGACTGAATTATAAAACACAGGTGACTCACCAAAGAGATGAGCTATACATTAATTCAGTAGTATTGGTGACTTTGTTCATTATCAAGAGGAGGCATTTAAAAGTCACTAAAGATATTAAAGTCATGAAAGTCAGTACAGACAGTTTCTTACAAGGGAACCTCCCCATCGCACCCCCCTCAGATTTAGTTATAAATTGGCACAGTGGATAGGTCTTGAAAAACTGAACACAGATCAATCGAGAAAACAGGAAGAAGTTGTGTGAAACTATGAAAAAATAAGCAAAATATACAAACTGAGTATCTCAGGCGGATAGTCAAGCAAAAGGCTTATGTTAAACTAGTCTATCGATAATAAATCAGTAATTGCTCGAACAACAAAGGACATATTACTATACCATTCATGCGCCTCCCCAATTTCATGGACACCACATCACTTGTGGATGAAAATGTTCTTGAACAGTTGACAAACACCTATGCATCTTTGTGAAAATGTGGTGAACCTTTAACACCTTGCAGCTTGCCACTCAATTTGCAGTTCGTTTGTAACACCGTTACTGGCTCTACATCCCTCAGCCTATGACAAGGTGGTCCAGTGTCACTAGTTAAGTGTGTTTCATTTACCTAGGGTAGATGCGTGGTTGCTGATTACACTGACCCTCCACAGGCATGCACCTAGCACAGAGTCCCTGAGATGCTCCAAGCGCTTACCTCCGATTCGTCTTCAAGCTAAGATCTGCCCTACCACCTTTCATCTTGGCCATATAGAAACATCCACAGCTCATTTGTACACTAGTCACTCCATCACTTCAAACAAGTTGTAGCCACACTATTCACACATAACACAGCCACCTATGAACACACAAGTCCGCTCTGGGACACTTTCCAGAGATTCCCCAGTGCCGGTAACCCTTCCCCAATTCTCGTTTCCATTTTTCGGTCCAGTCAACAACATATGAGTTACAGTTATCAATTCCAATACTGATATGTGAATCCGTGCCACTATCAGTGTGTCATTGTGACTTACCATACCTGCTCCACTGTAACTGCCAGCAATGCTTCAAACTACTTGTTTGGGTTTTGCTGTATGCAGCACTGGAATAGCACTTTGCATACTGCACATCAGGGCTCCAAATGCCTTTGCACCTCCTTACGGAACCATTGAATAGGTCCCCACTTCACTGAGACAGTAGACACTGACTTGTCCACAGGTTATCCGTCTACACTTTAGTTTTGATAGCAATGATAACATCTGTCCAGCTATGAAAGCCTACAAACAATGACAGAATATTATGAGAAGGATATTTGCTGCTCAACATATAACAGAGATGCTCAATCAAATACTGGCAAAACAAAAAGACTTGTCAGAAAGTAAACTTTCGGCCCACAGGGCCTTTATCAGAGGGGTGGGGGGGTGAGGGAAGGGGGGGGGGGGGTAACAGATGCAACTCTTACACATATGACCACAGTCTGGCTGTTGAGGCAACACTGAAAATCAACAGAGATGTGGGGTGGCAGCAGCCTTAGTGATATTGTTGAACCTCATGTTTTGTTTGTTGCAAGTTTATTTACATAAGAATTTGTCACACATTGTATGCTGTTGTTGAGTGTATGTCCATTTGTAACACCAGTTCAATTCTGATTACTTCTGGATTCAGCTGAACAGCTGTTGAAGCATGGTAGATGTTCATAAAAAGCACAGGACAGAAAAATATTTCTACAGCTGTCAACATGACTTAGTTTATTACTCACCTGCAACTCCACTCACTATCTTTGTCCTAGTGCTAGGATCAGCTGTTTCCTTTGCTCCACAATCTGAAATCGCCAATTTAAATCTGTGCATGACATCAACTACCAAAGCTTAAACTGTGAATTTAACATGAATGCTATATTCAGCTATTGCAGAAATAAAAGTGCTGACCTTTGTAAATAAAGCTTAATCTGCAAATGTGTGATGATCCTGTACATTCTGCACAACAAATCTGGGGAAAAAACTGTCACATAACCAGGTAAATATGGTATGCACTTTTTTCTCAACCAGTGATTTCTTCAAAGTAACAGAAAATTTATTTTTATAGTGTTTTTTCTCTTGTCCTTGTTCACTGTTCAAAATGCCAAGTGAAATATGGCATGCCAAGCAAGCTAATGCAATTCTTGTCACTACTTAACAAAACTCAGTCTCTTCGGGATCAAGACATGTGTTACTATATACATCATTTTGTATTTATCGTTTCATATCACAACATTAACATAAGATTATTATATTGTGGAATCAAAACTAGATTTTGGAAGAAACTTCTGTAGATTTTCCAAGAAAATTCAAAGTGAAAAATCAAATGCTCACAATGTGTTAAATACCATGGCTCCAATCAGAAGGACCAAAAATAATTTACAAAATTAGAACTAGATACAGTCTAAATGCTGTTAAAAAGTTGTTCTGGCAGAGCACTACACAGGTATAGAATTTGGAGGAGCAGGAGGGGCAAATTCACCCAATTCTTCATGGTAGTAAGCTCCAGCTCTGAAAGGTCTTAACTCCCATGGAACTTGATCTTCCATGTGTGTCAGTGTAACACCCAAATCCTCTAAAGTGGGAACCCCACTCTCCAAAATATCTGTTGTATGCTCCTACGGGAGAAAATAAATACAGTTCAGAAGAAAATCTCAACATGAATGATCAGCAAAGGCCATGTACAAACATGGAATCACAACTCACCTTTTCAATACCCTCCCAATGCAGATACCCCACAGGCCAACTAGGACACAACATTTCTGTTAAAGTTACTCTCAGTGAAAACAGAGGATCATATCGCATATCATATCGCCAGTAGCCCCACTCTTCATCGCGTCGCATTACACGATGAAACCAGTCCACCAGCTCAGACAGCAAATAGCGTTTTGGACTGTAAAGAGACAAGAAAAATCTATCTCAGAATATGTACTTTTATCCCTGGCATCAGCGTATTGCTACTTGACTTAATAACTAAGCAATAAAAAACACACATGTAAAAGAACCAACAACATGCAGTTGATTTCTTCCATTTTTCAGAACACTTTAACACAATATTTCTATTACCTTGCACTTGCTATAGTAGCATTCACAGTAAATATATGCTGGTTTTGACTGTGAGAGAAGGAGCAGGTTCATATCTACAGGGACAATCTCTGTATTCTCATAGTTAGACTCCATTCAGGAAATACTAACAGAATTGTGAACACTTTATTCACTGATGAAAGTAGGTGTAAGTAAATTGTGCACTGGCAGAGCTGTGAAAATTTGTAAAAAGTTTACAGATTCATGAAGAACATGACTGGTCTTAACCACTTACTAATTTGAAAACCATTCAGTTGAATGTTGCTGACACTAACTACAGATGTTCTTCGGGTAGCTTCAATTGTGTTGTACACGAGAGCTACAGGTCAATATGGCAGCTGTCTCATTTATCACAGCAAATAAAAAATGTTTAAGGAAACAGATAAAAACTGAAAGGGTGATTTGAATAAATGTGTCTTTCCATCAAGAATACATGATTAATCTAGAATTAATGGTGAATGCTCACAGTGAGAACATTGCTTCCAGTTTTAAAAGAGAACATAAAATTTCAGGCAGGTATTTTATGAATGACTATCACCATTTTAGAAATTAGACTGTAAAATAATAAATGGGAAGATATTACTGAAGGAAAAAGAAGAAATTCACAAGAAACAATTTCAGTATTTATCAGTAATTCAGAATTACTCAAAAATACTAAGACTTTTTTGCATTTAGCATTGTGTATCTTCACCTGTATGTGTTTATGCCATTAATTGAGACACACCCTGCACTTATGCATAAAGAAAATAACAACTGCAATGGACAATGCACTTAAAATAGTATAAGAAATGTTTTGTACGGTATGTGAAGGCAAGTAGGCTTTAGATAAGTCACATTTAGTACCATGATGTATATCATCTCAATTCACATTAATTTACGGGGTAACAGTACTAACAACAGTGAAAGTCACAACCATCACATATGATAGGGATGATGTAGAGGGTAACAGGAAAGCAAACAGCAACAGTGACACTGATACAAGTGGACTTCAGCTGCTACATTGCAGGGATGCGCCATTTGATGCTCTAATATTTTTAATGAGGCTAGAAGCAGAGTTAGACACTCTCCAATCTACATAGGGTTGCTTTCTTCCTCTGACACACAGCTCTCAGATCTTTCTACACCATACTTTTCTTACATGTGATATGGAACCACTTCACTAGAAGGTTACGGATTCAGAATATTTTTGCCAATATTCAAAATTATTACAGTCACTACTATGTATTTCAAATGATACTTTACTTCAATGTTTGAGGAAATATAAGTGTAACTTTTAGTAGTTTTCATACTAATATCCATGGTTTTGTGTCATCTCGAATATAATAACATGACACAGGGTGTTCATAATTGAAGTTCCAGTTTCAAACCACTGTATAAAGAGAACCACTGATCTTTCAGATAACACCACAGCCAGAAGTCATATGGATTAAAATCAGGTGTTTTGAATGACCAGGCTGTAAGGAAATGACAACTGATAATTCTAGCATTTTTGAAATGCTTTGCAGCAGCTGCTTTACTGGCTGTGCAATGTCCAGAGGAGTGTCATCTTGCATAAAAACGATCCTACCCACACACATCCTTGCTGTTTAAGCATTGGAATGACATTGCTGTGCAAAGGACTCTCATAGAGTTTACCAGTGACAGTACAGGTAAAAGGACCAGTCTCCACGAAAAAATACGGCCCTATGATAAATGATGCCATCAACCGGCACCATACAGTCACCTTTGCTGAATGAAGTGGTACTTGTTGATGTATGTGAAGATTTTCCATTGCCCCATTCTGCAATTCTGTGAACTGACACATCCTCAGAGATGGAAATGGGCTTCATCTGTCCATCAAATAATTCACAGCTGTTCATTATCCATTTCCACGTGAAGTCCAGACCGAACATTTGTCTTGTTGGCAGGGCTGCAGTAAGCAACTCCTGAACGTGCGTGATTTTGTTTGGATAACGCTGCAGAATGTTTTGTACAATTTTACGCACTGTGCTAGCAGGTATGTCCAATGTTCTGGCAATTCTCTGTGCACTGCATGTTTACACACCACCACTTGACCCATCCTGCAATACTGTGTAAACATCTTCGACAGACAATAGATCAACTGCTTTCCTTCCTCCGCCACATTGCATTTCACAACAACTTGTCTTTTCAAATTTTGTAATCAGTTTCTCCAGAGCCTTATCACATCTTGGATCAATGCCTTTTTTCATACCATTGAGTGTCCGAAACTTCTGCAGGGCTATTAGCACACATTCATTCTTCTTGTAAAATAACTTTACCAGCAGCATACAATCCTTCACGGAGACAGCCATGTTGGACGTCTTGGACGCAAACTGAGGAACAGCTGTGTGCTGTGCATCTGTGATGCGCATATTCTGACACTTATAGTTCCACATGTTTGTCAAATTTTTGTTTAAGCTGTTGTGTTCCATGACATTTCCCCTTGTGTCAATAATATGCTGATCAAATTTGACATCATTCTGAGCAGTGTTTTAATTATGTGCACCCTGTACTTATTCTGTTCATCATTCATCAAAGCTCTAACAGACCGATCTTGTACTAGCAATAGTGCATTTCATATACAGTTCTCGTTGCTTTGTTCTTAGCTAATGTTACATTAAACAAATATTTACCACATTGTAATGTTTCTCATATCATATTTTTATTGACTTGTGTGACTTAGATTGTACCAGTGTTAGTAAATTACCAGAAGTTATTTTAATTGGCAGGTGATTCCATCTCAAATCATACAGACCAAGAGTGAATGTTTACTGAAAAAAATGTGTGTTGAAGTTCCAAAGGATACCTCTCCAAAACTACAATATGTTGATTTTCTGATGATTTGTTAAAATGCTACACCTCTCTCTAAATGAGATTATTTGTGAAAATGTCATAACGAAAGGGAAAATTGAAAAATTGTAATAAAGAAACCAAAAGAGACAGATCTGAATTTTGACTAAATACTTTGTTCCAAATACTATGAGACATGATTAACACACACACACACACACACACACACACACACACACACACACACACACACACACACACACACACTTCCGAGGGTTTCTTTTTTTTTTTTTAATAAACTATAAAAATGTGTGACTTTTTGCGAATTTCAAAATTATGTTTTGAAAATATGAGTAGTCATAGGGTGTCAACTGTCTTGAGAAATGGTGAAGTGGAATGACTGCTCACTGTCAGCTATGACATTAATGCATGAAATTCTTAAACTATCAAAATATTTGTACATAAAGATGAAAGAATCTGAAATTTTTTGGTTATTTAGAAATCATTTTCTCCAAACCCCCCCCCCCCCCCCCCCCATCCTAAATGTTCTAAAAATTTCATTGTATGTTAGTTGATCATTGTTCTAAGGGCATGTACAATCAGAATGGGCAATACTTGTCTGTACAAAATTTGAGAGATTTTTTAAGTAGACCTAGCTCTACTCTGAAGGTCAAAAAAGTAACTGACAAATATTTAAACTGAGTGCTGATTTTAAGTAAATGTCATGCAAAACTGGTATTTCTGAATCAAAATAATTACTTTACAATGTTATAAGTGAGTGGGAAAATAATTCATAATCTTGTTTGAAAGCATTCTATTACACAAATGAGATATATACAATATTTATACTCATTTTTCTTTTCATGATATTATTCACAAATTATTATTGTCTTCTGTCATGATTTTACTTCTTCATGACTTTCTATGAATTAAAATTGCCTACACTGTAACAGTCAACAATGCACTGTTGAAAAAAGTTCATTCTGTTTTTTCATCTGCTTCTCATTGAACTTGTACAGCCAAGCTGACTTTACACATGGACAAGGATGATCCAAAAAGAGCAGTACTTGGGAAATGGGAACTGCATACTAATCTTTTGATAATGGCCATTTGAAACCATTAGCATGACCATGAGGTGTCATAAAGGTGGCGGTTTTATTGTGCAGCTCATGAGAGGCACTTATGATCTGTCCCACCTACCACTGATTCTCATACAAAAAATGAAGTGTCTCATTACAAAGTCTTCTAATGTATAATGTGGTCTCTGCATTTCACACACAGTAACAGACTGCATTTTGTGGAGAACTGTTCTTGCAATGTATGTGCCACTCCAGGATGCATCCCACTAGTGATTTGATTGACTTCCTACCACAGACTTCATAGCAGACCACTCTTCTCTCTTTTTAAACATAATTCCCTTTATGTACTTTCATTTAGAATTAGAGTTTCTTGTTTGTTACTAATGTTGATATGGTGTGTATAAATTCAGTAGCATCTCTTATAGTATCAACAGCTTCATGCTGAAGATTAAATCTTGTTGCAAGATGTTTACAGATACCTCATGCCCCATCACATGCACTTTTTCCCTGACATGTTGCTGAAAATATCCATTTTATGTCTTAATTCCTGTACTACATTATTGATCAAGCTCATAGAGCTGACAGCAGGTTTTAAAATGAGATGTTACACCATCAGTCACATACACTTCATGAATGAAATCATCACTGACCATAGCAAAACAGTGTGATGTTCCAAGGAAATGAGCAACATGTGGATATTGATACCTGTGATGTACGCCAGTGGTAACTTTGAATTTCGTTCTGCAAAGAAAGAGACCAGTTCTCAGAAAAGTCGAAATGAACAATTAATGTGTCAGTATTCTGGAATGTGACTGATTTCACTTCTTGTATGGCCTATTTCTGACTCCTCCAGATATGATGGTGAGCTATTCCTTTCATGACCCAATGCCTAACATCTGTAACAAACTTCTCTGGCTCTACTGTCTTCTTCACCAACTATCAAAAGTGTGTGTGAAATCTTATGGGACTTAACTGCTAAGGTCATCAGTTCACAAACTATCCTCCCTGTGGCAATGCATAGGTTACTTGCTTCAACAGTCATCACTTCAGCACCAGGACACATTGCACACTCCTGCAACCAGCATTTGTCTTGTGGTTCTTGACATATACACAAAAGCATCAGGTCCATCTCGGTGTACTACTCTCCTATGGCACTCCTTATAGCGAAACAAACAAGTTTCAAATTAGTGCAGCAAATACATAAGGATACTGCCTTCAATGACTGGCATTTTACCTATTTTGGTCGAGAGGAGAAGAATTTTTTGAGACCAATTTTTAAATTCGGTTTCTACTTTTTCAATAGGAGATATGACTCCCTTATTGGTCTTGTCAAATATATTTTTACCTTTTTACCTTTTTAACTTTTTCACCATTTTCACCAACAGAGATAACATCAGCCTGGTTAGGCCTTTGCCTGCTGCAATCTTTGTCATCACTTGGGTGATATTCCAGAGCAATAGTAATTGTATCATCTTACAATGGATGCCCACAATAAGAATCTGGGCATACCCAAATACCTTTCACATTCTTTATTTCACAAGCTTTTGCATAACGTGAGGAAATGGATATGTATTTCTGTATCTGCTGCTTAGAGTAACTACCTGGTATCAGTGTCAGTAACTGTGCCTTCTTAGTATAGGTAGCTGCTGAGATAGCAGTATTTAGGTTTTGAAACCACACATTACATTCCGTGCACACATCAGCAAGTGCATCTACATTATACACTTCACAAAGTTTTGAAGATGTTGCTTGTGTAAACATTGTTTCAATTTCTTCCACTTTTCTTTTTACATACTGTTTTCTTCTTGTAATTCTTACTTTTCCTGGAGATTTATGAGGGGATATATAATAGGGGTTGCAGCAGAAATGCTTACATTCAATGCATTAACAACTTCACACCCAGGAATATAAACATCTGCATTGTCTTCTTCAGTTTCACATTCGGGTATGGTGATCATTCATGTGGGTTGTCACTAAATTTCTTCTTGTAATGAGTGTAGCAATTCCTGCACAATGGTGTGATGCTAATAACGTTAATTGAGGACAAAGATATTTCTGCAATACATCTGATGGATTTCCAACGACTTAAGTGTTTTTCACTTTTCTTGAACACCACCGTCTTGTGTGTTTTTTTTATAGTCCACACACTTCATTCTTTCACTACTGTATTTGCTCACTGACACTGTGTCTAACAAACCAAACACAAAACTCGCTGCAGAATGGTTTACTTATAAGTTCTCACTTGTTTGTTATAAACAGAAGATTGCTGGAAACAGTGTTGCCAACATGCATATTTTACACTAGAAATTCAGTGACGCGAAATATGCAGAATGTTGAAAAACTTTTAAGATTTTGCACAGAAAAATATTGCCCACTGTGTTCGCACTGATTAATAACATATTAGCCAAACAATATTTTGTTTAGTTCTAAAAAGTTTTTGGATGGGGGTTTTCAAGTAAATAATTCGTAAAAACTCATAAAAATGCAATTTTTTACATTTTTTGTAACAAATATGTAGATAATACAGACAGCTGGAGCAGAGAAGATATTGTTTATAATTACATCAGTAGCATCAGGTAATATGATAGAAAAGATAGTGTTCTACGACTTTTCAAACTTAGAAAAAAAAAATTTTATTAAGTAGAAAAATTAACTTAAATTTCATAGTTTTGTCTTAAATTTGTAAGCTAAAGGAAACCCATAAGTGTGCAGGTGTCAACTAAATTTTAACACGCCAAGAGGGATCTTTAACTCAAACCATCGGCCAAGTTTCCAGTACTTTTGGTTTATTATTCAATTAGGATAAAATTAAAATACTTTATTTCTTAACACTAATGATATAGAGGTATAATATATATTTTTTCCAGAGAAATTCATGACCACGAATTGACATGGCCTGTATGATTTGAGATGAAATCCTCCTAGTCTGCAAAATGCAATGTAAGCAATTCACTACTACAGAAATTTCATCACAAAGTACATATTTACTAAAACACTAAAATTCTAGTTTTCCACAAATAGAATGAACTGAATTAATACATTTGGGAACAAATTCTTCATGCATCTCGATTACTACAATTCTAAACAGAGCATTAACATTGAACTGTCACAAGGCCACCTACACCAGAACTTCGCGCCTTGTGCTGACAGCTGAATTTTGTTAATGGCTCATAACGTTTAGAATATGCTCTTACTGAACTTGCAATTAATATACTTACCCAACAGCCTGGAATACTTTCCCTGCAGCGTCTGGGTCTTTCACAGCATTGATAATTCCAGCTGCAACATCACTGACGAATACTGGTTGCTTTATCGTGTGCTCACCCTTCTTCCACAATGGTAAAGCTTGGAACTGTCTTCTCCAAACATGAGCATAATACCTACAACAGGAAATCCAACAACTTATGAGTACACTTAACCTCTTCAACCTCACACGTCATATACGACACGCAGAACTCTTAGCTTATGTAGTACAGATACCATGTAATGTGCAAGATACACATGCCAATAGTTTGCTCACCTTCCATGAGATACCATGACCTACCATTGCAAGTTTCAGCACTCTGAGTGGTCAGTTATTGAGATCAGCTATAGTTAACATAACATCTGCAGTGGAAGAAAAGCAAAAAAATGTTGAAAACATGTAAGTGTGTGTTTTTATTCATGTCTTAACTATGTTGAACTGATGCTACTTTATTGTCAACAGACTGCTGATGGAATATTAGCCCTAAGCACTAAGACAGCACTTTCCAATATTTTGTTACAAGTGTTTAACATGTGTCACATTTGATAGCGGATTTGTATTTCATAAAACTGTTTGTTCATTTGTAAATATTCAGCAGTAATTTGTTATCAGTACTGGTACATTTTGCTACTGTTGAGTGGTGGTAAGTGAAGTAGACACAATAATAACAACACACAACAATAATAGTATTAACAAAAAAATAACAACTTGATTGGTGACAAAAAAGTAAAAATTTTTCGTTAGTGTATGGAGATGAGGTGTATCATGAGCTGGAGAAGCCATTCAACTTGAATGGAAATCTACACAACTTGATGAAACGTCAAGTAGTAATGAGGGTGGTGAGACCTTTGTCCACCTACAGACACATGTCAGTAGTTTTTTTCATGACAACTCAAAAGTCAAGGATCCACAATTAATTCTGCCACAATGATGAAGTAATCCTACTTGGCACAATGCAGACGTGTCTAAACCCCAGCCACTTGCTCCAGAATTTGATCAATCAGTTACAGGAGTAAAAGATGATCAACCACACCAGTACTACATAAAATACATCATGGCAGAGATTTTTGAACTGATTTCCACATGTTATTCATACATACTGTCAAGTCACTATAGGTAAGCACAACAGCAAAATACATAAAGATAGTTTTTGAAATATCTGTTAAGATATCATATTGGAGTATGCTCGACAGTGCACAACGTCCTCTGTATGAAAGTATTTTTCCATGTACCACGATGTAATTAAATGATTTCTATGTACTGGTTTCCTTTTCATTACAAGTTTACAAAATATAAAATCAGCACATTACCTGACTAATTTTATAATTTGCTTGCCTTGAATGGCAGTGGGCCGTATATAATTTTTTTTTTTTAATCTACCCAATAATTTTTGTAAATAATTACATTTTCTTAATCTGGTTGGTCAAGTGACTAAATGTGATAGAAATATTAGATTGACATACATATTTTTCTGCTAACGAATCTGAAGACGTTAAATAAGAGCTTTCATGCTGCACAAAAAATAATATCATCACTGAAACACTTTAAATATGGTCCGTTTGGGAAAAAGTGATCCAGTAATAAAGCTGAAGGTACATAGTCAATTGTGTTGACAAAGAAATGACGACATTTGAGCAAGCATCCAAAATAGTGGGACCAAACATAAAGTAATTTACCACAAACTAAGAAGCAGAACTGAAAAAGCTTGACGTAAAATATTATCTGCACTCTCATTTTGTAGACAATACAAATGACTATTTCAGATGCAGAAAATCAAATAATTGAAACATACCTTCATTACATAACAGTATCACTGGAATTAAAAGGACGATTTATATAAACTATGGATTCTTAAGCACTACTTTACACCAAAAGGAAAAAAAAGGAAGCAACTTCACAGATACATACAACATTAGAAACTTGATATAAATTATTTCCAGAGAGCAACGATTATACCATTTATTTTGGATGTAACTAGTTTTGAGAGCTCCTTGTTACATCTGAGAATGAGAAATGAACTCTCAAATCCTGTTAAGCCATAAATAAATGATATAATAATGGTTGTTTGGAGATACATATACACTCTGAGCTGTCAGTTGCCCTTCCTCATTCTATTACCAGATTTAATCAGCTGCAGGACCTCCCTACCATTTCACCGTGATGATGAATTAAATTGTTTTAGTAAATGGTGGAATTTAAACACTCGCGCGCCTATGGAAATCTTTTCATTTCAGGAGGTGAAGAAAAGCCAAGCCTATAATTGTGTATAGATATTTTTCAGAATACTTTCAACATAAGGAACTGTAATGATTTGTTAGTTTTTTCAGTCACTAACTGTTAAAGAAAATGCCATTATTTTGATATACAGTGACAGCACACACAATTATCTTATGGCATATCTCTATCATGTGACAATGAACACAATCTAGAGAGAATAATACAACGCATCACCATAAACGATTAAGAAAAACAAAAAAATAAGTGTGTTATGTTAATTTAAGAATGTGGACAAATGTACTATAGTTTTCAACATTTATACTACGAACATGAATGACCTTCAAAATCACTTTCATCTAAATTACAGAGGTAATGGTCTAGCTATAAATTAGTATGCCTTATTACTGCCACAAATTTAAACATGACAGAAAATGGCTCAAGACACCAAGTATGAACAAAATTGCAGTGCCATTTCAATCTGGTAATAAGAAAAACAAATACCTGAGGAATCTGTCTTCTTGACCATAAATGACTGAAGGACGAAATATTATTGCTTCAGGAAATGCTTCTCTTACAGCACATTCACCTCTCCATTTGCTCTGATAAAATTTTGAGCCTTTTGGGATAACAATAGGCTAGAACAAAGAGAGATTAATATATTGTGTTAATTGTTGACTACTTATTAGCAGAATAGTTATGCTGTTTCTGCTAGCCCCGTAATCTATTTATGCACTTTATAAGGTAAAAGTGGACTTAATTGTGTATGTGGCTTTTCGGCTAAAGTGCATTTATGGTGTCTTTTTAACGTACTGTAGTTGGTAACTGCATGATGCATTATGGGAAGTGGACAACAGCATTTGTATTCAATATGGAGAGCAGGAAGAAAACTAGATGTGGTGACAGACTGAACTGTAGTGAAGCCCGAGGCCAAAGTTAGATTGGAATGTGACAGTTTGGTTGAGAGTTGGCAAAGGCAATAAATGTAAATGGAAGAAAAGATGTGGTGACAGACTGACCTCTAACAAAGCCTGAGGCTGAGCTTAGGGTTGGATGTGATAATTTGGTTTTGAGCTGGTGCAGCCAACAAATCTCAACACAAAAAAATATGACAATTCATTGTGTTCACTTCCCATCATGCAGTTACCAGCTGCAACATGCAACAGAAGACACAGGAATACCATATCTGCACTTTTGCCCACTTGTCTGTCCACATCATTTATTCCAAACAAACGATATGACGAAAACATCTTCATTCCCATAAAATGGTTAATATGAAAATTAGCATGGTCAAAAAAGAACATTCATGATTGCACCTGTAAAGAAAGTTATTAGCTGCCATTATCAACATTTCCCTAGTGGAAGACCACAGTTAGTATGGTAATGTCTGTCAACTTAACACTATCATCATCATCGTTATTGTCTGTTGTGGAAGATAACCTAACTAAATCATGACCACCATACGTTATTACTGAATATTTAACGTACCTCTGGATTCTCCATTGCATTCAGTGCAGACAGGTGGATCAATTTTTCTACTCCAGCTTCACGAGCAGCATTTGCAATAGTTCTGGCACCTTCCACATTAATGTCATCAAACTTGAAATTCTTTGTCTCCCAGTCACGGCCAACAAGATTAATGACCACATTGGAATATTTTACAGCTTTGAAGACAGATTCCTTATCTCTGAGATCATAAGGCACAAACAGCACTTGGCCTAAATCTCCAACTAGTTTCAGCCTTAGTACATCATAGTGGTCCCCACGATATGGTATTATCAGCTGTGACAAAATCATGAATTATGAGAAACAAATCTGACACAAAGGACTATCTTCACATGGGATTGCTTAAATAAGTAAATACTGCAAAGAAAACCATACATTGGTTTGTAGAATAGGCAAGCTGTTGCTTACCACGAACTAAATGAAAGCTACACTAACCCACACATGAAGGAAAACAAAGTGAAATGACAAGCAACATGTCTCAGTGCACATAACCTGTCAGATATTGCATTTAGGAGTTACATCAGTTAATGAATACAACTGCTCAGTTATGCGTTTTGTTTTGGAAACAGATCTACATTATGAATTGGAGCACTAAAATTCATGTTTTATTATTACTAATCCCTCAATTCTTCATTTCACTCACTGATATGAGTAAAAATGCAATCATCACAATTATTCTTTGGAGAATACATAATTTAACAATTAATTTAATCTAAACACAGCCAAATCTAGTAGTTACTGCAATCATGGCTCCATCTTGTATGTGCTATAAGAATAAGATCTTGTGACAGAAAAACAGAAGAGTGTGCCAATAATTGATTCTATGTACACAATTACACATATTTCACAGTGACAAATTTTGGGTCACCAGTCTTCTGACTAGTACAATGAAGCCTGCCACAAATTCCTCTCTTGTGCCACTCTCGTCATCTCACAGTAGCACTTGCAACATATATCCTCAATTATTTGCTGGGTGTATTCCAATCTCTGTTTGGCTCTACAGGTTCCTCTACTACCATGGAAGTTATTTTGTGATGTCTTGACAGCCGTATTGCCATTCTGTCCCTTCTTCTTGTCAGTGTTTTCCTTATACTCCTTTCCTTGCCAATTCTCCAGAGAACTTCCTCATTCCTTGCCTTATCAGTCCACCTATTTCTCAACATTATTCTGCAGCACCACATCTCATACGCTTCAATTCTCTTCTTTTCCAGTTTTCCCACAGTCCATGTGTCACCAAAATACAACACTGTGCTCCAAACATACATTCTCAGAAATTTCTTCCTCAAATTAAGGTCTATGTCTGATACTAGCTGACTTCTCTTGGCCAGGAATGGCCTTTCTGCCAGTGCTAGTCTGCTTTATATGTTGTTCTTGCTTCGTCTGTAATGGGTTATTTTGTTCATTGATAGCAGAATTCCTCAACTTTATCTTCTTTGTGATCACCAATCCTGAGGTTAACTTTCTCACTGTTCTCACTTCTGTTATGCTCATTACTTTAGTCTTTATTCGATTTACTCTCAATCCATATTCTGTGCTGATTAGACTGTTCATTCCATTCATCAGATCCCATGGTTCTCTACTTTCACTGAGGATGGCAATGTCATCAGCAAATCTTATGTTTGATATATGATCACCTTGAATCTTAATTCCACTCTTGAACCTTTTTTTTTAAAAAAATTATTTATTTCTGTCACTGCTTCTTCGCTGTATAGATTGAATAGTTGGGGCGAAAGACTACATCCCTGTCTTACACCCTTTCTAATCTGAATACTTCACTCTTAGTCTCCAACTCTTATTGTTAACTCTTGGTTCCTGCACATATTGTATTTTACCCGACTTCCCCTATACTTTACCCTTACTTTCCTCAGCATTTCGAACACTTTGCACCATTTGACATTATTGAACACTTTTTCCAGGTCTACAAATCCTATGACTGTGTCTCGATTTTTCTTTAGTCTTGCATCTATTATCAACCATGACAATAGACTTGCCTCTCAGGTGTCTTTACCTTTCCTAAAGCCAGACTGATCTTCATCAACAAATCCTCAATTTTCTTTTCTTCATAATATTATTCTTGTCAGCAACTTGGATGCATGAGCCGTTAAGCTCATTGTGTGATAAGTCTTGCATTTGTCAGCTCTTGCAACCTTCGGAACTGTGTGGATGATGTTTCCCCAAAAGTTAGATGGAATATCGTCAGATACACACATTTTAGATACTAATTTGAATAGTTGTTTTGTTGCCATTTCCCCCCAAAGATTTTAGAAAATCTGATGGACTGTTATCTATCTCTCCTGCTTTACTTGATCTTACATCTTCCAAAGCTCTTTTAAATTCTGATTCTAATACTGGATTCCGTATCTCTTCTATATCAACTCCTGTTCTTCTATAGTGTCATCAGACAAGTCTATTCCATCATAGAGGTCTTCAATGTACTCTTGTCACCTATCCACTCTGTCCTCTGGATTTAACAGGGAATTTCCATTGCACTCTTAATGTTAGCACTCTTGCTTTTAATTTCATCGAAGATTGTTTCGACTTTTCCATATGCCGTGTCAGTTGTTCCAACAATAATTTCTTTTTCGATTTCTCCACATTTTTCATGTAGTAATTTCATCTTAACTTCCCTGCACTTCGGATTTATTTCATTCCTTATTGACTTGTATTTCTGTATTCCTAAATTTCCTTAAACATTTTTGTACTGCCCCCTTTCATCCATCAAAGCATTTCTTCTGTAATCCATTGTTTCTTCGCAGTTACCTTCTTTGTACCAACGTTTTTCTTTCCAACTTCTGTGATTGCCCTTTTTAAAGATGTCAATTTCTCTCCAGCTGAATTGCCTACTGAGCTACTCATTATTGCAATATCTATAGCTTCAGAGAAATTCAAGTGCATCTCTTCATTCCTTAGTACTTGTACATCCATATCCCACTTCTTTGCACATTAATTTTTCCAGACTAGCTTCTTAAAATTTGAGCCTACTTTTCATCTGTACTAAATAGTGATCTGAGTCTATATCTGCTCCAGCGTACACCTTACAGTCCAGCATCTGATTTCGGAATCTCTGCATGACTGTGATATAATCCAACTGAAATCTTCCTCTGTCTCGCAACCTTTGACAAGTATACTTCCTCCTCGTGTGATTCTTGAATGGAGTATTCACTATTACTAGCTGAAATTTATTGTTCCTGGTACCAAGCCCATATTCTCCTGTCAAATGCCAATATATGTTCTCTCTACCATAACACAACCCAGGAGTAAGCAATGGATTTGAATAAAGCAATAGTCAGCAATCCATTGCAATGAACTCTCCTGTCCCCCATATAATCACAACTTCAGGCCAGTCAACATATTCTAAATAATGGTGGAGAGCATGGAATGGACTCTGGACAATCTTATAATTTTGACAGAAACAAAAGTTGCATTTACCATGCCTCTAACTGGTTACTCTGAAATTATTCTCTCTCACCTTCTTGTAACAAATGTGTTGTCATCCTCGATGCGATAAAAGCTGTCCTGGCTGGCAATTATCCTACTCTCATCACTTGCTATCCCCATATTATTGGTTATTTATACTACACTAATAAAAGAGTTAGACAAAAAGATTATAATCAACAAATGAGAGATTAGCAACTACTATACTGAAATAATATGGTACTGTAGGCTACAGAAGGAAAATATATACCTGTGTACCTATTTTCCCCAACCGATTACAAACATATCTGCCTAGAAAACCACTGGCTCCAAACACTGTTGCTACAACTCCATTGAAACTTGATCTCCCACCAGTTCCTCTTTTCAGTTGGGATAATTTTGGATTCTTTATTGTATGGACATCACTGCTGTATGAAGCCACATGAACAAGGTTCACCGATGTTGCTGCACCAAGCTGATGCCCTACAAAACAAAAAAATTATATACCATTAGTCGATATGTAATGCCAATCATAAAACCCAAGGCAAACAATGCAATTTGATAGCGGAAATCTCAGGATGAAAACACATTAAAATCAGCTGAGACAGGTAAATGCTCACTTGCAGGTAAAACAAATTGAATGTGTGTGCACAAACAAGTTTAAATAACCTTCAGCTTCAAAAATTTGAGGAAGTGTTTTTACTGCATCCAGAGAAAAGACAAAAGTTCAAAAACTAGTCGATTATTTCATTTTTATGTGCATCTATGAACTGCACTGCCTTTCCTTTGTAGGGTTTTTTAATTGACAAAAATAAATTTGAAATGTTTTAAGGCATTCATCACTTTTCACAGAAATAATGCCTTGGCTTCAGCATCCCATACAGACATACAAAATAAACAGCAATAGCAACATTGGAATTCTGCATGGTATATACTTTCCCCAATTAATCTTATAATCAGAACATGCCAATAGTCATATAGCATCCAGTCTCTCTTGTAACATCCTCAACCAAGATAGCATGTTTAATAAAGTGGAATATTTGTGCTCATTATCTTAACATCTTGTTAGAAGAAGTGTCACTAAGATGAAAAAAGAAAACAATTTGGATTACATTTTCTATGCACCTTTGTAAAACACCTTTTTGCATTAAGATTGCCATGGGGCTTGAGTAACAAATATATCACCAAGTGTCTCGTCTGTTAATGTTTGTTACACCTGCCAGCTCAGCTGTTTGACTTGGGGAAATATCAAAACCAATAAAACTTTTATGACATGAAGTTTCTAAACACATACTGTTACAAACAAACTATACTCCAGGGCTCATCTCAAAGCTTTCAGAATGCACTGCGATAATTTGCATGTAGCAATGATAATTCCTATTTACCTACATTTTGAGGAAATATGTTCTCTTAACAAAACAGAACAATCCATCTGCAGAGTTCAAATATATACAAGAATTTAGATAGAAAGAAACATTATAGTATGATAAACGTATTTTATTAGTTTTGTAATTTTGATGTTGGGTGCGTAGGAATATATTACGATTAGGAAAATCCTTGGGTAACACATTCTGTCAGCCTATATGGCTGACTCTGATAGTTTTAAGCTACAACTGCTACAATTTTATTTTCTTTCCGCATTGGAATTAGGGCTATCAATAATAGCAGATTAGCTCCCCCACATCCCCAAGTCTGTTTTCTAGCAAACGTGTCTTTCAAATGTAAAATGTATCCCCTATGTCTGAAAAACACTGTACACACACCTCTTACTTCTCTACGTTGTTAGTATGTAACATATGTATTTCTACACTTTGCTGTTTGGAAAACTGATCTGAAACACAGTTATCTACATCGCAAGTGTTAAGGTAAAGCAAATTTAAAAATCGGTGTTTCCCTGGGCCGGAATGAATGTATGATACCTGACCATATATTTCTTGTACCATCAGAAACGTTGGTCGGAAGCGTAAACAGTGGAATGGAGCTCGTGTAACTCTCCAACTACTGTCGCACTTTCCATTCTGTCGTGTTCATGGGAAAGGAAAAGGAATAACCATAAACAAAATCTCCTCATATCGCCTACTTTTATGCTCAAAGGTGAACATCCTGTACCTTTCTCAAGCGTAATTACGTGTTTACAAATGGTCATTTATTATGTCAACAAACCAATGAGCACAGATTTATTTTCGCCCATACTCACTTGCGCTCAGCAGAACCGTCTGCACGGCAAACCCTGCCATTTCTGTCAAAGACACCGTGGGTCAGCGCGGTATGGAAGATAACCTTCTCGTGTGAGAATCGTATCGCTATCGACTCGCTCATCATGGCGACCAAGGTATTTACCTATTAAGGTCAATTCACACTAGTCCATTCGTCATGCTAAGACAAAAATTCCGTTACTCAAAGGAAAATCTAATAGAAGTTAGAAAAAAACAGGACAAATGTGCAATGTGAACAGAACTTCCCTTTAAGTCGTCGGTTTAAAAATTTTGTGGTAAGATTAGTTTTTGTGTGATGTTTAATATTTGTATGTACCTGCCGTTTTATCAACTGAGCTTCTTAAACAAAAAAAATCAACAGGTAAATACTAGAATCACATGTATGAGAGCAATATAGGTGCATCTGACTTTGTTTCAACTAAACTGTTTAAGAAAGTAGTCTGGAACGCAATCAAACAAGAAACTGTAAATGTTGGACAAAAACATCTCGAAACACATATTAAGACCAATTAACGCTGTGCGTCAACGACACCATCACGTCAATGTGTATTCGCACTTACTACGTTTACAGGTGACACATCTTTTGGAAGACTAAAACCGAATGTCGCAAACCGTTTTCCGCTGTCGTGTTTACTTGTTAAGATCTGAAGGGGGGATGCTAGCCGAATTAAATATGGTGCCTGGAAAATAGCTGACATAGTTTATGACTTAGCCAGCACACTCGCTATTTACTCGTAGCTTCAGTGCAACATTCCTTCTGATCCTTCATTGTACAGAAGGCCACTCCCTACAAGTTAGCCGAAAATTTTTAAAAACAAAACGAAATCTGACACCTGAGCATGTTTCAAAACCGGTTGGCTTTGCATGGAGGCGAAAATCGATTGCAGGATTGGAGAATAGGCAATCAGAAACTGATTTCCAGAATCGATTTTGAACTGTTTACATGACCGCCCAGAAGTAGTATTGGGAAATCTGTTTATGAAACCCGGTTTTGGGAGCCCCATGTAAATGGAGTGACTGTTCGCCACGTCACGGCGCGTCGATTCATTCACGTGATCTCAACTCTCAATGGTGTCCTCAACTGTTCTTTTCGCAAAAATTACGATCTTCGCCACAGACCAAAGATAACATATATTGGGCGTGACGTCCTTACACTGAAACCGAGGCCCACGAGAAAGACAGGCCGCGGCGCGTGCGTCAGGAAGGTAGGCTGAGCTCGCTCCCTCAACTCAGCAGAAAAACTGAGTTTCTACACCTTTTAACTCGGAACTGGGTATGTAAGTACAAAAGAGAAGTGCATCTTCTATTGGAATCCACTATTATGGAATTTTACTCTTATTAGTCCTGCAATGATAGAAAATGCATGGGCCTAGTAATGATTTGTCACAGCTGTACTGCTGCACAATAAAATTAAAATCATGTCATAATCATCATCAGTTGCATGAGGCACCACATCTTGCATCAAATGAGGACTGCAATGCAGAAGAGACTAAATGCTACAAACAAGCCGTTATACCATTTATGTCGAGAACTGATTTTAAATTTTGTTGTGCAAATAGCAATCAGTAAGACTTTATAACATCAGGTTCCAGTAGAAGATGCAATTCTCATTAGTACGTACATACCCAGTTAACAGATTTAGAAACGTATTTTGTCTGCAGAGTTAAGCGAGTGAGCAAACAGGCTCTGGCCTGTCTTTGTGACGTCCATCTCTCTGGCCTGTCTTTCTCGTGGGCCTCGACTGAAATCAACATCTAAGTCACAAGACTCAGGGCAAGAAGCAGAGTTTCTGTTATTAAGCACTGTGTGAGGTTGAGCTGACACAGTGTTTCTCATTTATAGCTGAAATGAAGCATTGATTTTAACAAGAAAATAATTTGCCTTAGTGCTGTTGCAAATGTAGTAATGCATTTAATCAGATTTCTTCGAAATTCCTAACATTAATGAGATAGTTACCATTTCTGCGTGTGGCCTGGTGAAACGTACTGACAGTTCTGTTTACAAGTAACAAAATTACAGTTCTTCATTGAATATATCCCCAGAAAACTCTTGTTTAGAACCTACACTCTTCACAAACGGATGAAAATTTCAGTTTTGAAAGGGAACTATTTCAAAATACTTGCAGAGGTATTTCCATGAGTTGGAAGTTCGGATGGATGTTGGTCCTTGGATGCAAAATTTGATGAATGACTATGATTTTAAGACGATGTATTGGTAATATCTAGCTGACTACACAAGTATAATCAATGCTTTGTAATATATTACGCTTCCTATCTTGATATCGTTTCGGTATTTGTACTGGATTGAGAAAAAGTCAGAAAATATATGGACTTATTTAGTGTAAATATCTTAAATTATGCACATAAACGAATTTCCTTTCTTACAGAAACATAACATTTCACACACATTCTTGTGAAATCGTTATAAAACTAATGGTGTATGCCGAATTATTATTTTGTCTTCCATACCTGTGGACGTGACGAACTACAAGAATTCACAATGCCAAAAAAGAGTATTCACTAAACAACAATTATTCTGTCTCTTGTTAGCAAGAACTGTCAATACTTTCAATTTGACCACATGTAAAAACGATAACCATTGCTTTATTATCAGATATTTCGGAGAAACCACGTTAATTGCAGTACCACAAGTGTTACAGTAGTACGATAGCTCATTGAATTGTCAAAATCAGTGTTTGATTTCAGCTATAAATGGGAAGAACTGTAAATGTCACCTCCACTTCACACAGCGCTTAAAGACAGGAACTCGACTTTCTGCGCCGAGTCACGGCACTTAAATGTTGGTTTCGAGTCTCTAACACGCCAAAGATAGGGTCATGCGTCGTCTATGTTATATATGGTCTATAATCTTCACACTATGATTTTCAACTGTTTTTACACGCGAAGTACACATAGCCAATGCGGTGGCTTATATAAGTGGATGCTGGAGTCCACATTCGTACGAAAATGACATTTATTGGACTCAAATGGTTTGCAGTTTGCAGGGATATCATTTATATTAGACAAGGGAGACAGAAGGTCAAAACAACACAAAGCAAGTGCATGGGTCCGAAAAAAATGTGATTATGTGGTACAGAAGAGGAATTGTGCGCACTGTGTAAGAAGTGTGAGAAAAAGGAGTCTGCATTTTGTATTTTGGAGAGTCGAAGCATCAGTTTTTCCATTTGTTATATCAAATTGCAGCTAGAATTACTAAAAGAAACACTGTTACGAGCCACCATCGAATCCTATCAAAATAGTTCGAGTGCCTTATTTGTACTGGGGTTAGCTGTCCGCCCCGGTAGCTGACTGGTCAGCGTGACGGATTGTTAATCCCCTGGGCCCAGGTTCGATTCCCAGCTGGGTCGGGGAATTTCCTCCGCCCAGGGACTGGGTGTTGTACTGTTATCATCATCATCCTCATCGACTGCCAGTCGCCGAACTGGCATCACATTGAAAGACCGGCACCCAGCAAACGGCCTGCCCGACAGGGGGCCCAAGCCATACGATTAAATAAAATAAACTGGGGTTAGCTAGTGAAACCAAGTAAAATTCAGTATAGTGGCAGCCGCCGAGCTGAGAAGACGTGCAGCAGTAGCAGCACTTGTCTGATAAATAGCAAATTAATCTAGTCTTTTTTTATGTGCTTCCACAAAGACGTGAATTACACATGTGTATTTTACTGTGTGGACTAGTGGCTAGAAAATTAATCGTAGTTCTTGTTTTTGCTGAAGTCTTGTGAATATCCTTGTGGAGGGCGTTTTGCAAGTGTAAATTTTCCCTTCGCCAGAAACTTCGTCACGCCACAAAGTTTTAATTTTGCGCTAGTAGACAGCATACAGTTTCGATCAGTGTATTCAAGTTTGAATATTTAACTCATGCAGTAACTTTTCGGTAAACAGGATTTCTAATAACAGGTATCTGTAGATACATGAACTTCAATAGAGAAATTTATTTCTGTTTAATAGCTTGCGGTCTTAGAGTACAGTGAGAAATCTGCACAGCAACTTTTGGTGTTACTTTATTCTCCTTTGGCATATTTTGTACACATTTCAAACTCAGTAGCGCCATTTGAGACCTTATATCTATTTTATACTCAGAACGATATGGCTAGGGACTCTGTTTGCTCTGTTTGTTGTGAGCGGACAGAAGGAGAGTTGGCTGCTGTCCGAAAACAGCTGGAAGCTGCGTTGACTACTGTCGACAAGCTTCTAGCCAATGCTCTAAGTTGCGGTGACGTCGAGGCGCCAATGACGATACCTGCGACACCCCTTGTGCCACTGGAATCCCCTGGTGACCCAGACGTCACTGCGGCTTCTGATACGCAACATCTAAACAGTCCGACCTCACTCCAGAGTGGGTGGCAGACAGAGGTGGGTTCGCATGTCACTGGTCAGAAGGCGAAAGAGATTGCAGGCTGTGCGGCTGGCTCCCTACTTCTTAGCGATAGGTACAAGGTGCTACCCAGTGTTGGTGAGCCAACATGGGATGCCCCTCCTGTTGGGCCAGCGGTCGATTTTCCCTGCCCAGTCCAGACAAGTACAGAGGATGGGTACACTTGTCATTGGGAACTCCGTACGCTGGTGCTGGAGCCCCTCAGGGAGATAGCAGGCAAGGTGGGAAAGAATTCCAGTGTGCATTCGGTATGGTTTCCAAGAGGTCTCCCTTCCATAGTGCGGAGGAGGCCCTGCCGGCAGCTATCGAGTGCACTGGGTGCAATCGGCTGCATATAGTAGCACATGTTGGCACGAATGTTGCCTGCTGCTTGGATTCTGAGGCAACATTCTGCTGCTGGCTGATTTGATGAAGGCAACTAGTAATGCACGCGGGGTGCAGGCTAAGCTGTCTATTTGTAGCATCGTACCCAGGGTTGATCACGGTCCTCTGGTTTGAAGCAAAATGGAAGGTCTAAAACAGAGGCTCAGACGGCTCTGTGTCGTTATCGGAAGGGAATTTCTCGACATCCGCTATCGGGTGCAGAATTGTAGGGTTCCCCATAAAAGGTCAGGCGTGCACTACATGCAGGAAGCGGCTACTAGGGTAGCAGAGTACATGTTGCGTGCACATGGGGCTTTTTTCGGTTAGAGAACCCCTCCCTTGGGATCAAACCTCCGACCTCACTCCAGAGTGGGTGGCAGACAGAGGTGGGTTCGCATGTCACTGGGCAGAAGGCGAAAGAGATAGCAGGCCGTGTGGCTGGCTCCCTACATCTTAGCGATAGGTACAAGGTGCTACCCAGTGTTGGTGAGCCAACATGGGACGCCTCTCCTGTTGGGCCAGCGGTCGATTTTCCTGCCCAGTCCAGACAAATACAGAGGATGGGTACACTTGTCATTGGGAACTCCAACGTACGCTGGTGCTGGAGCCCCTCAGGGAGATAGCAGGCAAGGTGGGAAAGAATTCCAGTATGCATTCGGTATGGTTTCCAGGAGGTCTCCCTTCCGTAATGTGGAGGAGGCCCTGCCGGCAGCTATCAAGCACACTGGGTGCAATCGGCTGCATTTAGTAGCACATGTTGGCACGAATGTTGCCTGCCACTTGGATTCTGAGGCCATCCTCGGCAACTTTCTGCTGCTGGCTGATTTGATGAAGGCAACTAGTAATGCACGCGGGGTGCAGGCTAAGCTGTCTATTTGTAGCATCGTACCCAGGGTTGATCACGGTCCTCTGGTTTGAAGCAGAATGGAAGGTCTAAAACAGAGGCTCAGACGACTCTGCGTCGTTATCGGAAGGGAATTTCTCGACCTCCACTATCGGGTGCAGAATTGTAGGGTTCCCCATAAAAGGTCAGGCGTGCACTACATGCAGGAAGCGGCTACTAGGGTAGCGGAGTACATGTTGCGTGCACATGGGGCTTTTTTTCGGTTAGAGAACCCCTCCATTGGGATCAAAAACGATTTGCCTGTTAAATCAGCCACAGTGACCTCAAATAATGATGGTCCACGCAGATCAGAGATAGAAAAGATTAATACGATTTTAGTAAATTTCAGGAGCATCCAAGGAAAGGCTCCAGAATTAGTATCACTTACTGAATGGTATAATGCACCGATAGTATTGGGAACAGAAAGCTGGTTGAAACTAGACATCAATGACAACGAAATCCTAATTTCAGATTGGAATGTTTATCGTAAGGATACGTTAGTCGCCAATGGTGGCGGCATGTTTATTGCAGTAAAAAATTCGATAAAATCTAGCGAGGTTATCATGGATTCCTAATGTTAATTAATCTGGGTGAAATTGAGTATCAAAGAACGGTCAAAAATGGTGACTGGATGCTTCTGTAGACCACCTGGGCCAGGATTAGTAGATGTAGAACGCTTCAGACAGAACTTGCAGAATATTATTAGTAATTTTCCTGATCATGCCGTTGTAATAGGGGGTTACTTCAGCTTGCCAGGTATAGATTGGGAGTGTTACACCATCAAAACTGGTGCCAGAGACAGGGATTCGTGAGGCATCGTTCTGGACGTCTTCTCCGAAAATTACCTTGAGCAGATAGTTAGAGAACCAACTCGTGAGGGTAACGTCTTAGACCTCCTGGCAACAAACATACCTGAACTTATTGAATCAGTGAACGTAGAGGAAGGTATCAGTGATCATAATGCTGTGACAGCATCTGTGATGACGGGTCCTATAAGGAATGTTAAGAAAGTTAGGAAGATATATTTGCTGCACAAAGGTAACAGGGCACACATTTTAGAACATCTCAGCAGCCAGCGTCAAATATTCAGTGATGAGGACGAAGATGTGGACAAGGAATGGAAAACTTCAAAAGCATTGTTCAATATGCCCTAGACAAGTATGTTCTGAGTAAGGTTTTAAGGGACTGGAAAGATCCACCATAGTTTAATAGCCATGTTACAAAAGTGCTACGTAAACAAAGAGCACTTTATCTCAGATTCAAGGGAAGTAAAAACCTAGCTGACAAACAAAAGCTGAACGAAGCGAAAATGAGCGTGATGAGAGCAATGAGAGAAGTGTTCAATGGTTTTAAAGTAAGACGTTGTCAACCGACCTGAATAAAAACCCTAAGAGATATTGGTCGTATGTAAAATCAGTAAGTGGGTCAAAATCAAAATCATCTATTCATTCTCCCAGCGACCTCATCAGCACCGAAACTGAATATAACAGACAGAAGGCCGAAATACTGAATTGGGTCTTCTGAAGTTGTTTCACTGCAGAAGATCGTAACTCTGTCCCTCGTTTCAATCGTCATGTGAACGTCGAAATGGCAGATACTGAGATAACCGATAGCGGAACTGAAAAGCAGCTATAGTCGCTTAGTAGTGGAAAGGCGTCAGGACCAGATGAGATACCCATAAGATTCTATATAGATTATATGAAAGAACTTTCTCCCCTTCTAGCAGTAATTTATCGTAGATCGCTTGAGCAACAAAAGATACCCAACGACTGGAAAAAAGCGCAGGTTGTTCCACACAATTATAGACCCATATTGTTGATGTCAATATGTTTTAGAATTATGGAATATGTTTTATGCTCAAGATTCATGACGTTTTTGGAAAATCAACATCTCCTCTATAAAAAACAACATGGATTCCGCAAACAGAGATCCTGCCAAACTCAGCTCGCTCTTTTCCTCAATGAGATCCAGAGCGCAGTGGACAATGGTGCTCAGGTTGATGCCGTGTTCCTTGATTTCACCAAGGCGTTTGACACCATCCCGCATTGCCATTTAATGAAAGAAAAAACGATCTTACAGAGTATCGGAGCAGACTTGTGATTGTATTCATTACTTTATTGCAGATAGAACTCAACACGTCGCTCTTAATGGAACAAAGTCGACTGTTCTAAAGGTAATATCTGGAGTACCACAGGGAAGTGTGATAGGACCGTTGCTGTTTACAATATGTATAAATTATGTAGTAGGATGCATCAGATGCTCTTTAAGGATATTCACAGAAGATGCAGTTGTTTATATCAAATTAGCAACACCAGAAGATAGTAAGAATTTGCAGAACAAACCTGCAGAGAATTGATGAATGGTGGAGGCTCTGGCAGTTGGCCCTGAACGTAAATAAATGTAACATATTGCGCATACATACTGATGTGTCGACAGAAGTGCCGACACAGTGTGGTTTGAGGAGACCGAAATACACGCTATAAGCTCACGCAGGATGGCGCGAGGTCTGAAACAGGATACGTAATGAATGCTACAAAGAAAAGTATGTAGCTTCTGGAATACTTAACTTTAATCCATCCTTGGTACATCGCTATTGACGATACAAGTGAGACTCTATAGTTTCAGACAATATACTGCTAATGGCGCCTTGCTAGGTCGTAGCCATTGACTTAGCTGAAGGCTATTCTAAATATCTGCTCTGCAAATGAGCGAGGCTTCGTCAGTGTGCATCGCTAGCTACGTCGTCCGTACAACTGGGGCGAGTGCTAGTAAGTCTCTCTAGACCTGCCGTGTGGTGGCGCTCGGTCTGCTATCACTGAAAGTGGCGACACGCGGGTCCGACATGTACTAATGGACCGCGGCCGATTTAAAGCTACGACCTAGCAAGTGTGGTATCTGGCGGTGACACCACACATACTACAGTACAGCCACACTATTGATGACAAACAGCAGGAGACAGTGGTGGGCGTAAAATATCAAGGCATAACTATCCAGAGCGACACTAAGTGGAATGACCACATAAAACAGATAGTGGGAAAAGCAGATACCAGACTCAGATTCATTGGAAGAATGTTAAGGTAACTCATCCACGAAAGAAGTGGCTTATAAGGCGCTTGTTCGCCCAATTCTTGAGTATCGTTCATCTATCTGGGATCCCTATCGAGTAGGACTCATAGAGCAGATAGAGAAGATCCAACGAAGAGCGGCGCGTTTCGTCACAGGATCGCTTAGCTGGCGAGAGATGCTAAGCAAACTCCATTGGCAGACGTTACAAGAGAGGCGTTTTGCATTACAGAGAGAGAGTTACTATTGAAATTTTGGCACAGCACCTTTCAGGAGGAGTCGGGCAATGTGTTATTTCCCCCCACATACATCTCGCCTATTGACCACGAGGAGAAAATTTGAGAATTTAGAGCCAATACAGAGGCTTACCAGCAATCATTCTTCCCACGCACTATTCGCGAGTGGAACAGGGTTGGAGGGATCAGTGGTTCCGAAAGCACTGTCTGCCACACTCTATTAGGTGGCCTGCGAAATATGAAGTAGATGTAGAGGTAGATGTATTGACCACTTATGCTTGCGAAACTGTTTCACACACAATTCAGAGAGCTGCTTAACAATAAATAGCTTTGCCACAAATACCTATTTAAACAAACAATTGCAGTTTCTGAAGATTTCTGTGCATTTCTTTATGTAACACTACAAATGCCTGACTACATAGAAATAAATCCCACGCGCTAATCAGTCTGATTCTACCCACAGAACTTTTTCACTTCATGCAATAATCCGTTTCATTGTGAAATATTAAATATGGTACCGATGTCTATGAAAATAAACTTAATAAGCGTAGTTGAAGGCAAGTAATTTAGTGTGCTCATGTACAATTCAGTCTGCTGTCTCACTGCTTCAATTAATCTACAGCCATTTACTACAAATGTTTTCAAAAGAAATAGCGAAATGGAACAATTTATAGTAAATAATGAAAAACATGTAGGCGACTTGCCTACAACAAATAATTGCATAGCCGTCCGGTATAACGAGTTAACGAAAAAATATTTATTCGCAAAAACTCACAATGAGAAGAAACTAAAAAAACACAGAGAAGTAACAAAAACTAGGAGACTCTATAGTCTTACAGCAAAGATAAAAAACAACACATGACCAAAAAAAAACTCTCGCGCACTTTTGATATCACTTTGCACCAGACATGAAAAATATCACTGCCACACAGCCCCCCCCCCCCCTTAAAGTGCAGAGTCCCAGGGATATCTTGATACTTGAATTTTATTCGACGTCCAGCTCTGGTGTGCATCGGGTGTCTCGGGGGCGATGACGTTGTTGTTTGTGGTGGTGATTCACCTGTCTCGGACGATGCACTGAGCGGTGTTTCGGTATGCTCTGCGTCCATCATGTGTTGATGCACAGGCGTGTTGTCAGAGGTCGGAGAGGGTAAAACCCATGCTGGCTTGACACGTTCAATCGATACCTTTGTCGGAACACCATTGTACATTTGTCCACAGTATGCTTATTTCTACTCAGCACCTGAAAAGGGCCCATATATGGTGGTTGTAAAATCGATTTGACTGAGTCTGTTCGCAGCATTACATGAGAGCAATTGTATAAGCCTTTGTGTACAAACACCTTACGGTTGCCATGGCGAGAAGGTGGCGGGCAACATATATTTGTGCAGTGACGTTTTAGCTGCTGCACCCAGTGTGTGAGGCCCTCTGATCCAGGTAGTGAGGTTGGTACTAAATAATCTGCAGGAATCCGTAGCGGCTCGCCGTACACCATCACGGCAACTGATGCACCAATATCGGGTTTGTGAGCTGTCCGCAGGCCTGGTAATGCTTCCGTCCATCTCTCATGGTGACACATCAATGCTGCTTTGAGTGTTTTGTGCCATCGTTCGACCATACCATTACTGGCAGGGTGATAGGTAGTCGTGTGGTGGCGTTGGAAACCGCACATTTTGGATAGCTCGAGGAAGAACGTAGATTCGAACTGACGTCCTTGGTCAGTTGTGACATGAAGGGGGCATCCAAAACGGGCAACCCACGTACACAGAAACGTCTTCGCAGTAGTTTCGGCTGAAATATCGACTATTGGAGTTGCTTCTGCCAATTTTGTTCACCTATCTATGGCCGTAAACAAATATATGTAACCCTCTGACTGTGGGAGAGGTCCAACTAGGTCCATGTGAACGTGTGCGAATCTAGCAGAGGTACCTTGAAAATCTCCAATATCAGCACGCACATGTCGTCCTACTTTACTTTGTTGACAAGGAATACAGGAACGTACCCAAAGGCGCGAGTCTCTTTTCATAAAAGGCCACACATAGCGGTCTGTCAGCAGCTTGATTGTAGCGTTGGCTCCTGGGTGCGGTAGTGTGTAGACGCTGCCGAATGCCGTCTTGCGCACTATTTCTGAAATGAATGGTCTCGGTCTGCCTTGATAAAAGTCGCACCACAGCTTCCGCTTGGAGTTAGGCTCCAGAATTTGCTCAAACTTCAGACCTGTAGACGGGTCGTTTAACAGCTGTCGTAGCTCTCCATCCTTGGTCTGTTCCACTGCAAGTTTATCATAGTCTATAATTTCTGAAATCCCGCAAATCGTGAAAAATGGTCACCCACTAAATTTTCTGCGCCTCTTAAATGGCGTATATCTGTCGTGAACTGACTTATGAACTCAATATAACGGAACTTTCTTGGTGAGCGCTTATCACAGGTGTTTTTAAAAGCCGATGTTATGGGTTTGTGGTCTGTAAACACAGTCACTGGTCTAGCCTCTATTTGGCCGGGGTGGCCGTGCGTTCCTAGGCGCTACAGTCTGGAACCGCGTGACCGCTATGGTCGCAGGTTCGAATCCTGCCTCGGGCATGGATGTGTGTGATGTCCTTAGGTTAGTTAGGTTTAAGTAGATCTAAGTTCTAGGGGACTGATGACCTTAGAAGTTAAGTCCCATAGTGCTCAGAGCCTAGCCTCTATTTGTGGGCGGAAGTATCGAATTGCTTCGTAGATCGCGAACAATTCTCTGTCATACGCGCTCCACTTCTGTTGTGCAGTCTGTAACTTTTTAGAGAAAAACCGTAGTGGTTGCCATTGCCCTTCTATACGCTGGTGCAGCGCCGCCCCTATTGCTGACTGGCTCGCGTCTAAAACAATAGCTAGCTGTTCGTAGTGAGCTGGGTGAGCGAGCAACACTGCTATGCTGAGGCTTGCTTGAAGATCATTAAATGCTTTGTCCATTTCTTGTGTCCACTTAATTATTCGTCGACCTTTGGCGTCGCGTCCCTTGAGTGCATCAGTGAGTGGTGCTTGCACCGTAGCCGTTGCTGGCAGGTGACGTCTATAAAAATTTATCACTCCCATGTGTCGTCGTAGCTCTTGGTAGTTTGTCGGTTTCAGAAGGGCCTGTATCCTCGCGATCTTCTCTGGCAGAGGCAATATACCTTCTGATGACACAATATGGCCGAGAAAAGTGACTTGGCTCTTGTGCATGACGCATTTATTTTCGTTTAAAACGACTCCGTAGTCAGATAGAGGCTTGCGAAGTCGACACAGATGCTGTTCATGTGTTTGACTATCCGGAGAGAAAAGCAAGGTGTCATCAAGATAAGCAAAGCAAAATCCCTTTATCACCTCGTCGATAAAACGCTGCCAAGTCTGTGCTGCGTTCTTAAGGCCAAAAGACATAAATAAAAACTCGAATAATCCAAATGGTGTAATCACTGCTGTCTTCTGAACATCTCTTGGAGCCACCGGTATCTGGTTGTATGCTTTCTTGCAATCGAGGACGCTAAAAATTTTCGCGCCGGCCAAAGCACATGTGAAGTCCTGTATACTAGGTTCTGGGTATCTATCTGGAACGATTCTAGAGTTTAATGCTCGGTAATCCCCACACGGTCTCCATGATCCATCTTTCTTACGTACTAAGTGTAGGGGTGAAGACCACGGACTGTCTGAACGGCGAATTATTCCCGACTGTAACATTTCCTCGAATATCGCCTTTGTTTCTGGCAATCTCTCTGGTGCGATTCTACGTGCTCGTCGTGAAACTGGTTGTCCTGGCGTGGTACGAATATAGTGAACCGTACTATGTTTAACTTCTTTTGTCTGTCTGTCAGAACATCTGCGATTCTTCTCTTCATCATATAGCTCTTCGGCTACAGAGTTGTCCATCGCCTGTAGCTTCTCACAAGTTGTATGTCCTTTAGTGCTTGATATTGCATTGTTGCCTGTCAGATTTAACAAACGTTTTCCTTGTAAGTCGACCGCTAACTCGAAATGTGCCTGAAAATCAGCGCCCAAAATAGGTTCTGATATACCAGCTATCACAAAAGAGCAGGTAAACTATTTGGAAAAACCCACATCAATCTTGCACACTTTACATCCATACGTGTTAATCACCGAGTTATTCACTGTCTTCAAACGTGGCTGTATGTCTTTTTCGTTGTGTGGCGCATGGCTGACAGGAAGCGAACTAATGTCTGACCAGGTATCCACCAAAAACCTTGTATCCGTAAGTACGTCTGATACATACAATCTTCGAAGCAGGAGACATAGTATTGACGATTGCTGTCGCTGCCATGAAAATACTGCACTGTTTCTGTGCATACCTTGGTTGTCTGAGTAGGTACATGGTGATGTGCATCTTATAGCATCTCTCCCAAAACGTTCATGGTACCAACACACCTTACGCTCATCCTCTTGTTGACTTCGTGTTTCACGCCCAGCCCGGTCTCTCTTGCGCTTAGAGATAACTTGTGGTCGCTGCAGCGTGCGTAGCTGCGCTCGCAAATCCTCTATTGCAGCTTTAAATCTCTGATTTCGTTTGAACTTCTTGTTGTTTTCCTTGTAAGAGTTGCCCATTTTTCAGTTTACTGTTATATCGTCAGTTTGGTCTTGCTGGTAATGGTAGTTACCGTACGTGGCATCTGTCGACGTCATTGCGACTGTTGCAGTAGGCTCGTGTGTCTCATAGATTCTGTCTGCAGCGAGCAGCAGTTTGTCAACTGATCTTTCGTCGTATATAGCTAATGTAGTTCTTACTTGCGTTGGTAGCTGTTGTTGCCATACGTGGAGTAACAGTCTATCAGAGACTGTCGAACTATCTACCAGGCTGCGTAAATGACGCCAGTATTCTGACGGGGTCCTATCTCCCCGTTTCTCTTGGTACAGTACTTGTTTGGACAAAACATATGAGAATTTTGGCAAAGACACTATCTGCAGTGTGCTATTCCCTGTGGAACCTTGCACCAGTGTGCACTACTTCATGCCTCAAAGTAGCCTCTTCGATTTATGCATTTTGTCTTCAGTTATTGGATAATGTTTTGGAGAATATGTGCTGGGAAAATGTATAATATCTTCAAGAAACAGAAATGAGCTGTATGAATAGTAACGAATATTAGTAACAAAGCACACTGTAAAGAATTATTCATAAAGTTAACAATTCTGACAGTTTTGTGTGAATACATGTATAACAAAAAATGAGTATAAGAAAAAATCTTAATGTGTACACCACAAACAGCATAATACATGACTATGGAACAAAAAATCTCAAAATATTGTCTTAGGTGCAACAACGTGTTCTGCTGATTATTGTTTATTCAGAACTAGTTTTCAGCCTATTGGACCATCTTCAGGAAACAACTGAAATGGGCACTAGTTTTTAGGCTACAAAACACTGTGAGCAAAGATACAATCCCCTTGCATAGAGTGTTGTGCATCAAACTTATTCCTTAACATTGAGATTACAATTTACACAATGTACAATGTTAAGCACAATAAATAATTAAACTACACAATATTACAGGTTAACTTTTTATAATGCTAAATTTTGTAGATGTTGACATTGGCTGAGAAACTATTAAACTGAAAGCTTTTCATTTATGTTGCGCAATGAACATGTTGTTTAACATTGTAAACTAAACTTTAGGCAATGGATAGTATTATACACAGTAACTAAAATACAAAATCTTACAGTATTATGATTTATATATAATCATTTAACCTGTAAAACTGTGTAGTTTAATTATTTATTGTGCTTAACGTTGTCCATTATGTAAATTGTAATCTCAACATTAAGAAATAAGTTTAATGTGCAACACTCTATGTAGGTGGATTGCATGTTTTCTCATAATGTCTGGTAAACTAACAACTAGTGTCTTTTTCTGATGCTAATCAGTTGTTTCCTGAAGATGACCATGATCTGGAAACTAGCTTGAAATAAATAAAAATAGGTAGAACAAAAACTGTGTACTTGTTATTCAACTTTAAAATTGTAATTGTTCTACCTAGAAGTAACAAAAGAATCTATAAATAAGATGAAATAGTGTGTTATACCAAGGAATAAAATTGTACAATAGACTACCACAATAAATAAGAGATGCAAATGATCCCCACACCTTTAGCCAAAGCCTAAAAAACCTTTACTAAATGATAGATACTACACTGTAAATGAATATTTAAAATAACTATAGATAGTAACTTAATGTTCATGAACATTGTACTATGAAACAGTTTATGGAACCTTTAGAAAAGTAAAACTAACAAGTAAGTATAGGAACTATAAATATTGTAAGAGGACTTTGTTTTAATAAGAATTATTGTACAAATATTTTCTGACACTCATACAATGTGTATTGTTCTAGAGATGACCAAATGAATGAGTCAATCAATCAGGTTTACAACTGTCAATCTGTAGACTAGCTTCAGTTTTTGAACTCCTTGTGCTGATAAGCTGTAGAAGCATAATAAATGGTTTATTACAGTATGGTACAATATTGACACTTCTTACATTATCACACACAGCATTAAGCTTGTAATCACATTTTCTGCAAGATATTCATAATTTCTCTTATGAAGATCTTCCTGTTGCTTAAGAGTTCGCTCATTTTAATCTTGTCATCGCAACTTCAAGTAATTTTGGTCCAGATCGTGGGCACCTCTCCACATTTCCTTGTAAACCTTTGCAAATATCATTTGTTATTAACGCCCTCCTCTTCAAAAAGTTTTGTGTGAACCAAAATACCATGGTTTACTCTTATTGGCACTTTTAAGATAAGTGATTTCACATTTTGAGACATATTATTTGTTTGGTATCTGGGGAATGTCATTTAACTAATAATAATGTATATTTACTGTTAACAACACACCACATTTTACTATAATAACAAGTTGCATCTATGTCTTTTATTATGTGCATTTATATTCTCATGTTGCCTCTAAATATTGTGCCTGTAATAACTAAGCAATAAGAAAATTCTTCTTTACAAACAAATCAGTGGTCTATGCAGGTCTAAGGGAACATTTTACCAGATGTTGCACATTTCACAACAATTTAAGTTAAAATATTCGCAATTTGTATACACAGAAATACAGAACTGCATCAGTAGTGAGCTGTCTTCACAGCACTGCCACTTCTCATGTCTCTGTCTTGTGTATAGACAGCTTTGAAATGGAAAGGAATCTCAAAACATTCCAAAGTTTGGCATTTGTGCAGGCCATCAATGTGATGGAACAGAATGGAACGAGACAGAACAGAATGAGGCAGAATGTCCCATCAAAGTCACGGTTATTCTGCTTTTTTTATTTTCATATTCACCAACAAGTGTCATGTAACAACTTCAGTTCCTCTTTTTTCCCTGTCTTTTTTGTTTTTGCAGCACTCCTTCACCTTCTCTCCATGTTATCTTCACTTTTCTTCTGTTCATGTTGTTCCTGGTTTCTTATTCTTTCTGCGTGATTGCCTTCTAAATTTAGTATTTTTTTTAAAAAATATTTCGGTCTGTTATTGCTGGTTCTTTGATTCTGTTCCTTCCTAGATCTTTTCTTATTTCCTTATTTAATCTCCTTTAGCCATTACTTCCGATATTTTCTCTATATTTCTGTAGATCTCCTCATTACTTCTCTTTTTTTGGCCATCTGTAGTTTTTACTGCACCTATTATTTTTCTGACTAACTGCCTATCAATACCTCTATTCTGTCCATATAAACAGTCTAGTCGTACCACTGTGGTGTAATGTTTTAGGTTTCTTTTTGTAAATATTCTCCATTTTATCAATTGTTGCGTCTACTGCAGATTTTTCTAATCAGTTCTGTTGTGTAGTTTCTCCAGCTCTGTTTTACCTATTTCTGTTTCTATCAACTTTTGTGCATTTTCAGGTTTGTCATTAATTTTGTTTTTTCAGCTTAAATTTTGAGACCAGTTCTATTTCTTATTTCTTTCAAAAGATTTATTTGATTAACTGAATCTGTCAGATTTTCTGAAAGCAAAATCATCTGCAAAAGCCAGCTAATTTACTTAAATTCCATTTTTTCTTTCCCAGAGTTATTGGTTCAATTTTGTGATTCCTCAGCTCCAAATTTCATATCCTTACAATTTTTTGTAAAATGCAGTTAAACAGTAAAAGTGATAAACCGCCCCCTTATCTAATATCAGCTTCTATTTTAAATATTTGGGATAGTTCTCCTGTAAATTTAACTTTTGATATTGTCTTTGTTACAGTTTCATGAGCTATGTTTGCTAGTTTTGGTTTGTATTTGTAAAACATTACAAATGTTTCGAGACTGCTCTGATATACAGGGTGAGTCACTGTCTATTGCCACCTAGAGTAACTCCGAGTGGTCAGTGCCACGGAATGTCATAACTTATGGCCTGGGTTCAATTCCTGGCTCAGGGACTGGGTGTTGTGCTGTCCTTATCATCATGTTTTCATCCCCATCGACACGCAAGTCACTGAAGTGGCGTCAACGCGAAAGACTTACACCAGGCAAACATCCTACTCAATGGGAGGCCCTAGCCACATGGCGTTTCCACTCCAAAAGTAAAATAGTTGCTGAAATGTTTGTGGGACAAATGTTGCATGAGACAATGGGAGCCATAATATTGGTTTTTTGTTGCTAGGTGAGGTCACTTCAGAGATATGAAGGTCAACTTTGTTTTTTAAATGGGATGCTATAGTTTGGTACTTATTTTCTGATAGCAGCTATCGACACGAATCCAATGATGTGTAACAGTAAGGTCTTTGAAGGTCAATGAAGGTCAAGAAGGTGGTATCAACGTCCATTTACAGAAGGTGTTCAAAGTGGTGACCATTGGTATCAATGCAGTGCTGCAAGCTTCTTGTCATGGATTGAGTGTGTAACACCCCACCCATCACTTATCTAGTTTTGGCGTGTGTTCACCCCATCTAATTGACTAACAGATCAACAGAGGGTGCAAAACTGACGCAATATCGGATAACACAAAGAAAGTAATAAGACCCTGTGACTCCTGATTGAACTGCGGTGGCAGTGCTGACATTAATTGATTCAGAATTGATCACTTTTAATTAAAAAGGGGTGCACATTGATGTTATATGCAGCTATTGAACATCAGATGCAAATGTTGAACATAAAATTAATTAAGAAAGTGACTTGGGATTTCAACTACTTGAAACTCACGACCTTCAATCGTCACATTACATGACTCTCCTACCAGGCAGTGGTAATAAATTGCGTTTGCGTGGAGTAAAGCTCGATAACTCAAAAGTAATTTCTATCGATTGACCCAGGCGTAATGCGAAGTGTGAGAAGAATTCTACAGTACACGGCCCATGAAACCCTCATGGAAACTTTGCCGACGTGATCCAACAAATTAATCAGTGGCCGGAGCGGGCGTCGTTGTGTGGACGTCGGCCGACCTTGTGGTGCTGCAAGGCTGCGCTCGTCTATTCACTCCTAGCTATCTTGCTCAGTACATAGCTGAACCAAAACTTTCTATCTCCAAGCTCAATCGTTCCATTTGCTAAGTCCTAAACTGCAGAGATGCTCACTCTTTCTCAGACAAGCTGAGTAAAGAACGCCACGTCCGCACTCTAGGCAAGCTGGGAACGGAAGACCTCTACTGAGACTTCTGCCAGTCTGCTCTTCGCCTCGGTTTCCCCTCCAGAAAAATCACTTACGCCAATTGCAGCGCAAGTCGCGTTAATTATGCATCGCTTCCCAGCGCCGACCAATGCCTGCTCTGGGAAGTGATCAAATTCCCACAAAATTTCCCTTCCTCTAAACTGCTTCTGTTTAGCTCCCCCCCAGGCCACCCATCAAGGTTAGCGTCTGCACAAACACAAAATTTTCCGGAATTATGACTCCCAGGAGAGTACTTCAAATTCCTTGGTCCTACGTTCCCATCGGAGGCTGGCGTATTTCATGCTGTCGCTCTTCACCGCATTTACTTCAGGCTCTGCGGACCGTGAATTCAGCGTGAAGTTGCTATAGTCACTAACACGCATATTTTGACTTCTGTTGACTGCTCCACCGTAGCATTGCACGGCTTTCTCGCGTGTTTCACAAAAAACGGGACGACGGACATTTATCAACAGGTGTACAAGTTATCTTTCTGTTTCCCGGTACATCAGCATGGAGTCGGGGTCAACCACCCACTTACTGTCACTCATCTTAAGGTGGCTGGAGGTTGCACACCGTTACCACTTTCTCAGAGCTTGAGCCGCCCTAAGCCGCCTATTGTCGCTTACCTTAGCCGCTTCCCCAGCCGGCCACGGTCAAATACTTCCCTGGGGTAAACTAGCGTCCAGTAAAGCGACTCGTTTCCACAAAATTTCCATGTCTTGTGAATTACTTTATAACCATCACCCGACACTAATTATTCCACTATGTCCATACTATACCCTCTACGAGATGCATTGTGCCTTGTCAGTCATTTTGTTCAGCCCTACTGTTCGGTCAATGTGAGTTAGGTGTTCTTTAATGACTTCATGTAAGGGGCATAGTTCTTGCCATCTTACACGTGGTATTCCTTATCAGTTCGACACTTATCGAAGCACATGCTCTGAAAATTCTATCATACTTTTGGACTTATTCCTGATGGCAATAGTTAGTGACTCACCCTGTATTTGCCATTGATTATCCTTCTATGAATGTAGCTATATACCTGAAAGCAAAAACGATTTGTTTTACGATACCCAGATCAAATAAAGCCTACACTGTGTATAAATCAGAACATAAATTGATGAAGCAACTCTCATTTAATGACATTTTAAAAAATGAAGTAAGTTTGTTACATTGAAGTAGAAAATGCAGTCTTTTTACCTTATTTGGTACTTAGAAAGAAAAAACCCAATAAATAACGTAAAGAGGTTCTATGTATTGCCTTAAAATATTGTGTAATATATTTGTTTGCAAATATTTTTGCTAGAAAATAAATATCGGTGTTTGGAGATGTTTGGACGACACTTTTCCTGTTCTTTCACTTCTCAGTAGTTTATCACTCAGAGTTTAAAAAGAACATCGCTTATAAAGTTTTTCAACTGTATCATTGCTGCTTCCTTCACTCTGATAATATATTATGACTTTTTTTTATCACTTTCAGTACTGAACTAAGCAAAGTAATGACATTGTGTTGATGTTTCATCCAGTGCGAACAGAGCACCATTGACAGTGATGTTGCCTGTTGTTCTGTTGTAATCTAGTGTGAACTGGGATTTCAGTCTCGTTTCCACAGTCAATGAAAACGTGCTCTCACCTTCCTTCACCACAGCACTGGCTATTCAACTGGCTTGCATTAATTTCCTGCTGGCTTACTGTCGTACCAGATAGTACGACAGTCATAAAAGTTATAAACTGTTTTACTTGCTGGCCTCATGCACCTACCCCTCCCCCTACCATCCAATAGCTTCAGAAACTGCTGCATAGTGTATTCCCTCTCAATCTACTATCATCCGTTTGACAGCACACATCTTCATTCATTTGTTGTGTACAGAACAGTTTGCATCATGGCAAAAAATGGGCTCTGTCTTCAACTAAGTAAATGAATACTTTCTAAAGTGGCAAAATGTTCTTAAACAATGTGGTAAGAATTTCATGCTATCCTTGAGAAAATCATTATATTCACTTCTTTTTCACACAGTAGCACAGCAACACAATATATGCCAGAAGTATTGTAACTGAGAATGTAGACTCCCAGCTGTTCACATTACTGCAGAACTATGTATATTACCAATGCATTTTGAAACCTGGATAATGATAATAAGTTTTTACTTTAGTCATTCAGACTGAATATTACAATGATCTGCAGTTAAAAAATATATGTATGCCTTCAACGACTTCAAGCTAATCTTGATCTAAATAAAAAATTTTATAAATAAAGTAGCATTCTTATAGTGGGAGTCACTAAAAAACGGCTAGGTCTTCAAAATAGTTCCAAGGTTGGTTACAAAATTAAGTACAGAAAATTTATATTTACAGTAACCGTGACTTCTCAGATCACTGATTCTAAAAGTGAAGCATAAATGTTGATATAATTAACATCATTGCTTTCTGGGGTACAATTGAGGTATTGTAAGTATCATCCAAAACTTAACTTATAAATTGTGCTTTCAGTAATGCCCTAAGCATACTAAAGTAATAATAAGGAAGCATCCAGTTGCTAGATATCTCAGTGTTACTTGTGACCAAACACTTACTGCCATAGTATCTCTCATACAAATTGTAGGAGTTGCTCACTGCCAGGATGGAAACCCCTACTGCTTTGTCAGGATGCAGACCATGGACCTGTTTAAGGCCGTTAGATGCAGTAAAACAGTATTCAAGATTATTCCATTTATTACTCAGTATACAAGTCGTTGCATGTCTTCTACGATGGTTGGTGGCTACATAATCCAGATAGGAATCCATAGACTCTGACAGTGGAATCATAGCTGCTGACGATGCTGTATAAGCTCAGAGTGGAAATCGATGACACCCTGGTGTGGCGTTTGCCGCCCACTGGCGAGATAGACACAACCTGTCAGTAACTCTGCTTGGAGACGACTGTGACCGTGACGTGTGTTTCACTTACTCACAATTTTGGGGAGTACTTACTCCTCCCAGATCACTGCCCGGATTGTCCCCTGAGGAGTATTGCGATTCTGGATGCTGTGGTGTCGAGTTGAGTGCTGAGCTGAACCTGGCCCACAAGTATGGCAGGCCATCTGACTCATGTGACACAGGAGTTATACTGCAGCTTCTCCTCTGGGCTGGATCCATATTGATAGACCCCTGGACTATCCATCAGTGCTGACCACTGTGCTGGCTTCAGTACAGAATGCTGGACTTCATAACCCTTGGCTAAGAATCACTGATCATGTAAGGTAGCAAGTGTAAGACCACTAGAACAATCTCAAACACAAGGTGTTACCATACCATAACCAGAGAACAGAGTGTGAACAAAATGAACACCATCAGTCCTACTGATCGTGTACTCTAGGATAGTGGGGATGGAGTATTTATATAGTAGAGCAGAGGCTCCATTCTATGCCGTAATACCCAAAAAGGTTCTGCTCTTCTTCAGTCGCCATTGATCTTCACTGTCACTGTATTTACTTAGCGAATTTGTTACAGTGTGTTTATTGTTTAGTCAAACACCTGCTAGACGATGTTGCTTTCTACCTAATGCCTCATACATAATGTTACAAAGGCAGTTTGGTTTGGGTTCTTCTCACGAATTTCTGCTGAGATCAAATGGTTCAAATGGCTCTGAGCACTATGGGACTTAACATCTGAGGTCATCAGTCTCCTAGAACTTAGATCTACTTAAACCTAACTAACCTAAGGACATCACACACATTCATGCTCGAGGCAGGATTCGAACCTGCGACCGTAGCGCCTAGAACCGCTTGGCCACTCCTGGTGGCCTGCTGAGATCCCTCGCAGTGTCACTCAAGAGTGTCAAGGTGGCTGTGTTCCTGACCGAGTAACAGTGCTGAAAGGTTTGTGCTTCCTGGCTAGCATGTGATTAACACTGGCTGCCTGAGCTTAGAAAATTTTACTCTGCCATTTCCTTACTAATTTGTCGAGGCACATTCCCCTTCACTTTAACACAATTTGTCCTGAATTTTACTTTTATCTGTCTGTTTGGTTAACTATCTTAAATATTTACATCTACATTGAACCTTTTTTTCTTTTAATCGAAAAGAAAATCTTATTGTGCTCAACATTATTTTTATAGCTTGCTTCTTTTCACATTTTAATCTAAAATGTCTTACTTACTGGTATGAATCCATTCCATAGGAATTTCATGAATGGTTGTCTCCTTTGTTGGATTCATTCCCTTTCTGAGACAAAAGTAGACTGCACAAATAACACCTAGTATCACCATAACATTAGTGGTTGAGACACTGATCGCAATGACATTTTGTTTATGCTTGTCTTGATATTTCCTCACAAGCTATAACACTTGCTCTACAGATATTTGTCCTTTTTATGCAATGACTGGTTCATCTATTGCCATTAGTAAAGTGTAGTGTATAGTACTATTAAGGGAGGTTAGGTTTTGCATGGGTAATATGCTAAAAGTTTTCTCTGTCTATTTGATTTCCCATACTTATCGTGGTATCTGTAACCATAACAGGAAGGTGAACCTTTGTTCCAGCTAATTCACTCTTGGTTCCATTTACTAATAATCCACTTTGTTTTGACTCTGGTTTTGTCATCCCTGTAGCAACTCACTACTTCTGTCTCTGGCGAAAACATAGAACAGAACCAACGCCTACCATTCCCTGAAAATGTAGTTGCAGCATTGATACTGCCTTTTTACACACTGATGCTTCCTTATTTTCTAGTAACAAGTAAATTTAATGCGATTGTTTGTTCGTTCGAACACCTGTGCTGGACAAATGGTGATTAATTCCTTGACACAACTCCTAAGGTCTCCTACTAATGTAACAACATGTGTATCTCTTTGTTCTAACACAAGTAACACTTCATTAGTTTGCACTTGTACCCATTTAACAATGGTTTTCCATTTGACCAGGTATGGATGCACCATGAAACGTAAGTAACGAGAATTTAAACTTCCAATTAGAAACTGTGTGTTAATATGCGCCTTAGCTCGATCTGAGTAAACCTTAACTGTAGAAACATGAACGAAGAATTCTCTATTACTTCTCAGTAATGATACAACATGTTTTTTCTTTGCTGAGTATTCTTTCTCTGCTTGTTACAATCCCAATAAAAACTGCTATGGTGTTAACAATGTTGCACTTCACAGTCTTCTTGTACCTTTTCAGTTTCTATTTTTCATATGCCCCAAGCTATTCTTGTAGGAATATGGATATTATCAGCTTCTCATCTGAAGCCTTCAACTCTTTCTGTATCTCTTTTAAGTCTTTGTTTAATGTTCATATCATTCCTTTCGTATACTGTTGTAACTCAGTTCTTATTTCGTACATAGTTTTTGTTATGTTCAGCACTCTTTGTTTCATATTTGTAATTTGTGCTGTACAAGTAACTGTTATTTCTGTGCTTCTTGCCATTTCTTGTACTGTCCATACCGCATTGTTTAAATCTGCGTCGTCATAGTTATTTACTATCCTTAATATCGTTTTTAATAATTTCCCACAAGCATCTAACCAACTTCTTTTCTTTCGTACTAATGTTTGGGGATTTATCTCTGTCATCTGCTGCACCAGATCCTGAAGTTTCTCATAGGAAACAACTATAGCAAACTAAAACAAATTATATTAATCTAGGAAACCCAACAGAAAATTAAACATAATTCACTGCTACTTCATCACTTATCTATAGACCTAAGCCCATATGGTGTGCAATGTGCTACTTTCATTCCAAGTGGTAATTTCTTTTTCTATGGTAACAGTGCAGGCATTTTGCAGTAACACATCAACTGTACCATTAAATTTTTGTTATGGGTTAGGACGTTACAATGACTAGCAGGATACAGATCTATAGGGTAAAGGGGTTTCTATCTACTGCATGCAATACGATATTTTCCCCAACCACCTCAAATATAATCCACACATTAATTTACCATCCCTGCCTAACCTTAGAGATCTTGCCTGTTGAAAACGTGACTTACTTTAATAATACTTTAGACCTGAACTCGCTCGCCTCCCAATATCAGATGTTATCTGCACAGAATGGCTGCATATCAATGGAGTACCTTTTTGATCATGTGTAAAAATGTTACAATCATCAACGCTAATTCTTAGCTGTAGTAAACCAAACCTCGGCTGCTAGCACACTTCTAGCCGTAATAGGTATTGATTATTACCATTTCAATTGGAAAGTTGTCCAAAATCCATTCCTGCAAACAGACATCATTCTGTGCTACTTCAGCTCGATGCTAGAATTCATTAGTCATAGTGGCTGGCAACTTATGGCATTATAGACGCTCAGCACACTGTGAGCAGATGTTTCAGTGGGTGAGAGATCTGGAGACTGTGCTGGCCAAAGCAACAGTCGCACACTCTCTGTATCAAAGAAGATTAGAACACGGTCTTCCATTATCAATTTGAAAGGTAATCTCAGGAGGACATTGTTGTCAGGATAAAGAAAACTGGCATTCCACGGAACGGAGCGTGGAATGTCAGATCCCTTAATCGGGCAGGTAGGTTAGAAAATTTAAAAAGAGAAATGGATAGGTTAAAGTTACACATAGTGGGAATTAGTGAAGTTCGGTGGCAGGAGGAACAAGACTACTGGTCAGGTGAATACAGGGTTATAAAAACAAAATCAAATAGGGGTAATGCAGGAGTAGGTTTAATAATGAATAGGAAAGTAGGAGTGCGGGTAAGCTACTACAAACAGCATAGTGAACGCATTATTGTGGCCAAGACAGATATGAAGACCACGCCTACCACAGTAGTACAAGTTTATATGCCAACAAGCTCAGCAGACGGCGTAGAGATTGATGAACTGTATGATGTTATAAAAGAAATTATTCAGATACTGAAGGGAGACGAACATTTAATAGTCATGAGTGACTGGAACTCGATAGTAGGAAAAGGAAGAGAAGGAAACTTAGTAGGTGAATATGGAATGGGAGCAAGGAATGAAAGAGGAAGCCGCCTGGTAGAATTTTGCACAGAGCATAACTTAATCATAGTTAACACTTGGTTCAAGAATCATAAAAGGAGCTCAGATGGAAACCCAGTTCTAAGCAAAGAAGGGAAAGCAGAAAGGTGGAAGGAGTATATAGAGGGTCTATACAGGGGCGATGTTCTTGAGGACAACATTATAGAAATGGAAGAGAATGTGGATGAAGATGAAATAGGAGACTCGAACTCGGGACCTTTGCCTTTCGTGGGCAAGTGCTCTACCAACTGGGCTACCCAAGCACGACTCACACCCCGTCCTCACAGCTTGAGGACGGGGCGTGAGTCGTGCTTGGGCAGCTCAGTTGATAGAGCACTTGCCCACGAAAGGCAGAGGTCCCGAGTTCGAGTCTCGGTCTGGCACACAGTTTTAGTCTGCCAGGAAGTTTCAAATATTAACCCATATTAGGGACCTGATCAGCCAAAATGATCTGATAATTCTTGACAGTAATGCGATCTTCCAGAATCATCATGGGGCCCATGGAATATGACGATGTGAGTGCCCAGTCTATCATCGGACCCATGCCATGTTTTACTCTTTGGATTTTTAGGTTTTATGTCTAAGTGACCACGTTTTTCTTCTTAAGGACGTTTGCATCACTGATGAGTTGTTTTAGAATTCCAGCTCACCCTCAACTTCCCGTTTTATGGTGCTCCACTCATATTGTTTCATTGCTGACAGAGTTTTAGAGTGAGACATTCAGTTATGCAGTGTCTTTTGTAGCTGTTGTCCTCTTATTTATCGTCATAGTCGTATTTAATGACTGTCCATCACGATAAATCTACACAAACGTTCGTCCACTTTGTGACTTAGTGGATGATGTTGCTCCCACAGTCACTGTATGCAGTATCTGTCTTCAAGATGGTGCCTCTTGAAGCACCAAACACTTTAACTATCTTGGTTACAGAAGAACCCACTATATGAGCACCAGCAATTTACCCACATTCGAATTCGCTTAGTTCCAACATATTGCACACACAGCCACACATAACACTGTTCTGTCAGTATCTGACACTTGCAACTTCTGCAGTTCATTGCACAGTATGTGCGTGGGGAAAGTACCATTTAACTGCAGTAAGCTTAAGATGGAAAAGTGTCATAAAGATGTGTGGGTGTTATAGCTCAGCCATTGAGTTGAGACATTCTTAAGCAAAAAGTAGGTTAACTCCATTACTATCCACTAAACTCAAGATAACTGGTTGACACTGATGCATAAAATGGTTATCATTCCCTCTAACTGGCTGGGTTATCATGACCACACATTTTTGTCTGTTCTGCTCAAGTTCACAGCAACTGAAAATGTATAAAATTTTAAATCTCTTTCTCTCTCTGTCATTGCAACGCCTGAACTGTTGAGTTTCATCTCATGTGCTAAGTCTCTTCAACATAATAACAATCTGATTGTAAACTCTTTCTCTCTGACATTGCGAATGTATGAACTGCTAAGTATCTCTCTCCAGCAAGTCAAGTGTTAAGTATCATGGGAAATACATGTGATTGAATAAAAGATATAGCAACTTGTGAAATGTTAATTATTATTTCTTATTTTTTAAAACAATTTTATTCATTGTTAATGTACAGTTTGTACTTTGGTAACTACGGAAAATAAATCACTATTGTTAAAACATACTCATTATTTTTTTCTACATCAGTGTCAGTTGTCACTTTGCAGTATTTTCCAAATAACTCTTTTTCTATAAATTCAGTTTATATTGGATTCAAACAATTTCGAGCACTAACAAATGCAGGTGTGCAATCTGTAAACTATCCTTATATGATGTGATTCTTGAGTTTCTCCCGGCGTATTTCACAGGAGCTCAGTCCGTCAGTTCACCGGATGATGGCGACATGTATGATCGCAAAAATATTGTGCCTGTTGGACACTGTAGTCCGGCAGTACACCCGTGGACATTTTGATTATCAAATACGCTGGGAGAAACTCAAGAATCACATCATACACCTTTATGGGGAGGAGATGTATCGCAGCATGAAGAAATTTGAAAAGTTGCGCCACTGTAGATGTCGTTTGCTAAGTACTCTTGCCTTTCTAAAGAGATGTCGTTCCGAGAATGTTGTTCCAAATTTTGATAAGGTTATGCACCACATCGATTCTGCAGCAGCTAAGAGAATCAAGAAACGAGCCAGCCTCGCATTGGTACGTGAGAGAGTGCAATTCACCCGCCGGAGCCTTGAGTTTATCTCACAGGAATTACTCAAACTACATTTGCAACTGGCTAGTAATTTCACTTCTTTTTCCTGGGATTGGATTGATAGTGTCACCTGGGTTGCAGCTGATGCTGCCCATAAGAGGGCAACGGGACGTCAAACAGCTAAGTTTTCACGTCTCCTTGACAGACCATCTCTGCAGGTTCCGTGCAAGACGCTCATCAATTTGAGTGGCATAGTGTTGAGTGATGATGCGGTCTCGGTTTTGCAGAAAGGTCTCAACTTCGCTCCCACCCCAAGTTCACTCTGGTCGCAGAAATTGTTAGTGCTGTTGAACAGGTTGCAGCTCGACTTCCGCCCGAATCAGCTGAGGAAATACGTCGTGAAACTTGCCGTGCGTTGACGAAATCCAAGCTGATGAAGTCAAATATCACCAGTAAAGAGAGGGCGGCAATTCGTGATCTGAGGGAGCGCTCTGAAATTGTTGTCTTACCGGCTGACAAAGGCAATGCTACAGTTGTTGTCTCCCGCAGAGCCTGCTAAATGACGATTCCTACCGGAAGATCAGCGTTGACCCTACAAAGAAGGTGGAGAACAAGACGAGGTCGCTTCTCAAGGAGGCAGATTTGCCGGAGGGTGACGCTAAGAAATTGTTACCCCAAGGTCCGGTACCGCCTAGACTATATGGACTCCTGAAGGTTCACAAAGAGGGGGTACCATTAAGTCCCATTGTCAGCAACGTCAGGGCACCTACATATCTGTTGGCCAAATACCTGACAGGAATATTAAGTCCTTATGTGGGTAAATGCCCTCACCACATCCGTAATTCCGTGGATTTTGTTAAACGCCTTGATAGCTTCAGGTTGGATGAGTCAGATATCATGGTGAGTTTTGACGTCGTTTCCTTGTTTACGAGGGTACCCCTGCGAGAGTCACTAGAATTGATTAGTCAGAAGTTTGACGAGAAGACCACTGAACTTTTTATTCATGTCTTGACTTCCACGTATTTTCTTTTTAATGTAGAATACTACGAACAAACGGAGGGAGTCGCCATGGGTAGCCCACTCTCACCAGTGGTAGCGAATTTGTACATGGAGAACTTCGAGGAGGCAGCCCTGTCGTCATCCGTATGGAAACCTACTTGCTTTTTCCGTTACGTGGACGACACGTTCGTCATCTGGCCACATGGTGTGGATAAACTCCTGGACTTCCTTACACATCTAAACTCCATACACCCCAACATCAAATTCACTATGGAGACTGAAAAGGAGGGTAAATTACCTTTCCTTGACGTGTTGGTCAAGAGAAGGGCTGACGGCACCCTAGGTCATGGGGTGTATCGGAAGACAACGCACACTGATCTGTATTTGCACGCAGACAGCGGCCGCCAACCTTCACAGAGGAATGGGGTGCTTAAAACTCTAGTACATAGGGCGCGCACTATCTCTAACGCAAAGAGTCTACCCCAGGAATTGGAACATCTGAGAACTGTATTTCGAAAAAATGGGTACTCAGAGTGGCAGATTCAACGTGCTCTCCGCCCAACCACTACAGCACAACCTGTGGAGATGGATGAAATCACGAGGGAGGAGGTAGGCACTGCGTTTATTCCATATACAGGCGCACTCTAGGGGAAAATCGCCCGCATTTTGAAGAAACACCGTGCTGGAACTGTGTTTTGTCCTCCGAATAAAACTCGTGCACTGGTGGGGAGCGCCAAAGATGACCTCGGTTTGAGGAAGGGCGGCGTGTACCGGATTTCGTGTCAATGTGGCAAGTCGTATATTGGTCAGACGATGTGTACCGTCGAGGATCGATGCCGTGAACACCAGAGGCACACTCGACTGATGTATCCGAGCAAGTCGGCGGTCGCTGAACGTTGTTTGTCGGAAAATCACGCTATGGAGTATGAACGCACGAGGATTCTGGTACAGACGTCGAGATACTGGGACAGCGTTGTTAGAGAGGCCATCGACATTCGCACCAATGACGACCTCATAAACCGTGACTGTGGCTATAATCTTAGCAAGACTTGGGAACCAGCGATTGGGTTAATCAAGAGTAAATCAAGCAAACATATAGTTGTGACGACCACGGCGGACAGAGCCATCACACCGACGTCATCTCAGACGCCGTCACAATCTGTTCCAATGCGCGACCGCGGCGCGGGGCGCGGGCGGCGGAGGGAGCGTGCCGCGGGCGGAGGGTATTTAAATCGGCCGGCGTCGCGACCGAACCCAGTTCCCCCTGAGCAGCCATAGCGTACAGATCTCCGTACCGGCACATTCACAGGAGCTCAGTCCGTCAGTTCACCTGATGATGGCGACATGTATGATCGCCGAAATATTGTGCCTGTTGGACATCCTTATATGAAATTTGTGTTTATAGAAGTAATACTGGAAAACTTAAGTGCAACAAAATAACATGAACTTAACATTTGTCTAAGTTCCTCCTTCTCATAAACTTTATGTTCCAACACGTACTCAACAATATCACATGTTTTGACATGTACTCACCATAGATTGAATCTGTCCATGCTGATCCATATTTCAGCATACAAACCACACAAGCTCGTTGTGCTTGGACGCTTTAGATACATGCACAGTGCTAGGTGTTGAGATGTTAACTTCAACACTGCAGCCCCCAAGCATGTTGATGACTGATGGACTGCCACTGCTGCTGCTGGTGCTGGAGACATTGAGGACTCAAGGAAATGTGGTTTCCTTTCCCCCCTCTTTTATGTCCTCTTTCCCATCCATTCCTTCCTCCAACCTCCTCCCCCCACCCCCTCCACCACTTGTGTACATTCCAGTCAAGGATATATTATGACAAATCAGGTTAGTGCTGCACTTTACAGAACTAGTCAGCAATGGATTTCATAATATGATATATATCCATTCCTGTGATCCATTAATTTTGTTGGTTGTCTTAGTTTACCTTCCTGTACTAGGCATGAGAATATCATCACTTTTTTTTATAAGCTATGTAACTAATGCAAGAGTGGTGTATTTTGGGTTCATAGTCAATATCATACAGAAATTTAGTTTTACAACATTTGACATCCTAAGTTTTATAGCCATGAAGCTGTCTTTTAGTGGTGAAGTACTATTGTAATGTTCTGCTAGAAATATGTTGTTACATCAATATTTCAATGTTTTATTATTTATTTCTTCTCTGTACTCATTCTTCATGAGGTAAGAGAACAGAGTTCCACAATGTGAAAAAAAATTATGTTTGCATACAATAATTTACAATGCTTAGGGATATATATGCTTTTTCTGTCAGCATAGGGTTTTGTTACCATAATTTTAATGTGTCTATTTTATGTGTGATTCTATGCAACAGCTTTTATCATTATTTTATGTCTGATTTTTATGTAGTTGATTTGCAACTGACAGTGTGGTTTTATTCATATTAGACTTTATTATCTTTTGTCATATTGTGCTAAGTTGTTTTTATTTCCAATTTTATGTAATGATTTGTACTTGTCTGTGTTATTTTACCACTATTTTGTGTTTGACTTCTATGTAACGGTTTTATACATGACTATGTGGTTTTATTAATGTTGGAATTACCTATCTTGAGCTATCGTACGAAGCTGTTTTTTAAATTTTCCTATTATTCTACTTGTTCATGTTCTGAAAATTTGTTTTTGTGTCACTAGCTTGATCGAGGTGTTCAAAATTTATTTCATCGATTTGCTGAGTATGTCACTGATGTGATGATGTATAGACACCTTTCTGCTTCCATTATAAACTGTAACACAAATGTCTTCTTGTAAAGTGTTTCGCATGATTTGGAAAATGTATTTTGTAACTATTATTACCACATATGTGCTTAACCACTTTATAAAAGCTGAAAAAAGAGAATATTTAGGGCAATGGTCAACAATCCACAAATAGAAAGTACAGGCCAAAAGTAGCTAAAAAGCTCCAGTAAACATGGGTCCACAACTCAACCATTGTTGAGATACAACACATTTTCTGTTGTGGTCCATTGGTGTCCAGGAACACATGGAATCTTTAAGCGTTAAAGTAGGTGATCAAAATGTTGTTCATGCATCTGAATGCAACAATGAACTCGTGTCTGAAATGAGTTGCAAATCCTCTCAGACAGTCCTGGTGAATTCTGTAAACACTGGAAGGCTGCTTCAATCCACAAGCGTAATGCTGGCCAGTTAGTCTCTGTGTTAGGATGTGTGGTCCAATTATGTGGTCTCCGAGCAGTCCTGCCAGACGTTCAAAGAATAATGCTGCTGATGTCATGATACGTGTATTGTATTAGCAGTCTAAGGCGCTGCAGTCATGGACTGTGTGACTGGTCCCGGCGGAGGTTCGAGTCCTCCCTCAGGCATGGGTGTGTGTGTTTGTCTTTAGGATAATTTAGGTTAAGTAATGTGTGAGCTTAGGGACTGATGACCTTAGCAGTTAAGTCCCATAGGACTTCACACACATTTGAACATTTTTTTGTTGTATTTGGATGGACATTAGCCCAAATGTGTAGTTATGGCAGTCACAGGTAAATCCAGCCTCATCTGTGAACAGAATACTACTTACAAACAGGGAATCTAGGGTACACTGCTGTTACAACCATTGCCAGAAATTGTCTCTAGGGGGTAAGTCTGGATCGTTGAGGGCTTGCACTCGCTGGAGATGATAGGGATAAAGTATTTCCTGAAGTAAAACCTGCCACACACTGCTATGACTCAGGACACGCTCTTGGGAAGTTTTCAGATGTTCGTGTACAATGCGTAACACCATTGCCTCAACATCGGGTGTTATGGATCTGGGTCGACCTTCTCGTATATGGTGTGCAAAACTCCCAGTTTTTCTAAGACGCTGATGTAACCTGCTAAATATATGCCTGTCGAGTTGGTTGCAGAGAGGAAAAGCTTCTTCACACAATTGTACAGCCTCAAGGGCACTGCCATTCTCTTTGCCATACATGTAGTTTGTGTCAGCGTACCCTTCATTGGTATAACCTCTGTCCATGGTGCCTTCACGTTTGTAACTGATTGTGAGGCCAGAACAGTGAATGGAGGGGAAAGGAAAGTAGTTGTGCGTGCATACACAGACAGATAGGTGATCCCAAATCTTGAGATACCAGCGTAAATGTCACGGTATCCAGGGGTGTTTACAGTTGGTTCCCAACCTGAATTAGTGCGATACCTTGACAACAGGTCACGAACGTGAACTGAACACTTCCTCATCCTGACCTCTCGCAATGACTGTCAATCAATTTGCTAGAGAAATATGTACATAGTTCCAACAAAACCGCACCTTTCTTGTCACAAACTCAAAATCGCCTCAGCTAGGAAGCTGAAAGTTCAACACATAATTATTTAAGTTAGTTAAAGTAAGAAGTGATATGAGTAATACCTCTTCTCTGCCTTTAGGCACAGACTTCATCCTGTAGTTGCTACCCATTATGGTGGCGTTAATAATCTGTAATATTGGACCTAACAGACTTGGAATGAGGGCAGATAGCGGACAATCGTTGCAAATCTGCTAGAGGTGTTGTACTTGGTATTATGGCAGCATACATTATTGATAAGGAACTTCATCTCCTAAATATAATATGAAAAGAATAACTAAATTTAGTTAATGAAGATTGTGACCCTATTTATTTTACACTTAACATGCAGTAGTCGCTATTTCTTTTAAAGTTTTTTTTTACAGTGATGGTACACCATGGCAGAACGATCACATTATGAGCTGTTCTATGAGGCAAGTTTCTAAGCAAATGCCGTTTTGAAATAAAACTAAGACAAATGGACTTTTTTAGCAATTTTATTTTTACATCAGAGCCTGTACTGCAATCTATATTTTTACCTAATACCCACCAATATTAAGGCACTTATTGTACCACTAAACCAGATTTAAACGTGCTGTAAGAGTTGCAATAAAACATATTTCTTGACACTTGAGGAAACTCATCACATAACTCTGACATCGTAAAGTATCTGTTCTCTCTAACTTTCTCATTAATTTTCTGCATCCTCAGTAATAAGTGACGGTCGTCCACTTTATTCCTCATCATGCACATTCATACAGCCATTTTTAGAAGTCTCATCCATTTTCACACCATCAAATCGCTCATAAGTGTCGAGAAGTGTGCCTTACGCAATATTTACAGAACATTTAAATTGTTAAAAGTTACATTCCGGCGGCAGTTTTCTATGCGGATTGTATTCAAAGCTGGTTGTGTGGTTGTACGATATGAGAAGTGCCCTCATATTGCTGCAAATTATGTAGAAAAGTAGATTAGACGGAAGTCATGAGATAGCGATATGCACATGTACAGATGGTGATAGTATCGCGTACATAAGGTGCAAAAAGGCAGTGATTTGCTGAAGTTGTCATTTGGACTCAGGTGAAAAGGTTTCCGACGTGATTATGGCCACACGGGGGGGGGGGGATTAAAAGACTTCGAAAGCGAAGAGGTAGTTGGTGTAGAGTTGTTGGTGCTAAGAGACAAACAACACTATGTGATACAACCTCAGCAATCAATGTGGGATGTACGACGAACGCATTCGTTACCCAGTGTGACGTAACTTGGTGTTAACTGTCTTTGGCAGCAGACAGCCTACACAAGTGCCTTTGCTAACAGCACATTGCCTGCAGAACATCTCCTGGGCTTATGACCATATCGATTGGACCCTAGACGACTGAAAAACCGTGACCTGATCAGATGAGTCCCTATTTCAGTTGGTAAGATCTGATGGTAGGTTTTGAGTGTGGCGCAGACCCCACGAAGCTAAGAACCTAAGTTGTCAGCAAGGCAGTTGTAAGCTGGTGGTGGCTCCATAGTGGTGTTTGCTGCGTTTACATGGAATGGACAGGTCCTATGATCCAATTGAACTGATCATTTACTGGAAATAGTTACGCTCAGCTACTTGGAGATCATTTGCAGCCATTCAATAATGCAATTTTTATGGATGACAGTGCGCCATATTACTGGGCCACAATTGTTCGCAACTGGTTTGAAGACATTCTGGACAGTTTGAGCGAATGATTTGACCACCCAGATCGCCCAACATGAATCCCACCAAACATTTACGGGACATTACTGGGAGGTCAGCTAGTGCACAAAATCCTACATCGACAACACTTTCGCTATTATGGACATTTAAAGAGACAGATTGATTTAGTATTGCTGCAGGGGACTTCCAACGACTTGTTGAGTCCATGCAATGTCGAGTTTCTTCATTATGCTGGGAATAGGAGATCCAACACGATATTAGAAGGTATCGCATGACTTTTGTCACCTCAGTATATGTAACACATATTCAACGTATGGTAAATTATTCATTTAAACTTGATTTACAGTTCTTTTACAAGCCTGCCGAAAGATAAATGTTTCTAGTTCCTCACTGAGATATGACTGAACTACTTCTTTATCTAGATAGCTGAACATGTGAATCATTCAAGTTACCCTTCATACTTTGGTAATCAGAGATGCATATTGCCAGGTTGGGTGTGTTGAAACACTTGTTTAGAGAGATAGTAATTCATTTTTCTTTTTTTAATTTGGTTTAATATTTTTGGGTATGCACATAAGTCCAAATATCTGTGTAGTTCTTCACCAATGCCCGGAAGTGATACTATTGTATCAAACATACTATGTACTGAAGCACAACATGCATCGAAATTTGTAGCTAAGACTTCTTCTAGAGTGTTCTGATGGGTAAGCTTTGTAAGGCTATGGCAAACATTTTCACGAAGTGCATGCATGTCAGAGTGCATATCATTACAGTTGTACACTGTCTGCTGGATAACGTTTCTAGCATATATCAAGTTTCTGAATTCAGATTCCTGAAAGTCAAGAGTGGTGATCTTGTAGTGTATTTTCACAGTACTTAGGTACTCCCACAGACACACATTGTATGACAATTAAGCAACAATGTTAGAAAGCATACATCGATATATGGGCCAGTTTGCTACAATTTTGCTGTAACATAGTGATGTATGGACCGTTTGTTAGAATTTCGTAATAATAAATGTAGTCCTCCACATCTAGCACTTACAGCGACCAACTAGCTGTTGTATCCAAACAGGAGAGTTTGTGTAGTTGGGGGAGGGGGGAGCTACTGAGTAACACTACACCCTCCTGCACATATCTGGACTGCATGACTTGTACATTTGGAATGTGTTTACACATACTACTGTGTACACGTTCTGGCCCACTGATTTCACCTTCCATCCATTCGATAGTGCTGTGCTCTGTTGCTGATGGTAACTGAGATATTTGTCCTGAAATAACTCGATAAAAATCCTTACAGACCCCTATGTTCATCAATATGTCATTCTTTCATTTCATACATATCTGCTGGGGTTTTGATAGATACAATTCACTTTTTCACTTCATATAAATATGTTCAGCTCTCAAATGTTGTTATACGCCTAATGCTTAAAACTGACATGTTTGATGCAGCTGTGGTGGCTGGCTAGGTTGCTGCCAGTGAAACGATTGTCATCCATCTCACACATAAATGTTTTGTGGTAATTTTACAAGCATAATACCTCAACCTATTTTTTGCAATCTTGAGCCACTGTAGAAGTCTTCCCTGGGGAGGACGAATGTGCTTTTGTGAGTTTTTTGAATTTCCCCACAGAATATACACTGAAGCGCCAAAGAAACTGGTATAGGCATGCATATTCAAATACAGAGATATGTAAACAGGCAGAACACGGCGCTGCAGCGGCAATGCTTATATAAGACAAAAAAGTGTCTGGCGCATTTGGTAGATCGGTTACTGCTGCTACAATGCCAGGTTATTAAAATTTGAACGTGGTGTCATAGTCGGCGCACGAGCGATGGGACATAGCATCTCCGAGGTAGCGATGAAGTGGGGATTTTCCTATACGACCATTTCACGAGTGTTTTGTGAATATCAGGAATCCAGTAAAATATCATCTCCGATATCGCTGCGGCCGGAAAAAAATCCAGCAAGAATGGGACCAACAACGACTGAAGACAATCGTTCAACGTAACAGAAATGCAATCCTTCCGCAAATTGCTGCAGATTTCAATTCTGGGCCACCAGCAAGCGTCAGTGTGCGAACCATTCAACGAAACGTCGTCGATATGGGCTTTCGGAGTCAAAGGCCCACTTGCGTACCCTTGCAGACTGCATGACACAAAGCTTTACGCCTTGCCTGGGCCCATGAACTCCGACATTGGACTGCTGACGTCTGGAAACACGTTGCCTGGCCAGACAAGTCTCGTTTCAAATTGTATAGAGCAGATGGACGTGTATGGGTATGGAACAACATCATGAATCCATGGACCCTGCATTTCAGCAGGGGACTGTTCGAGCTGGTGGAGGCTTTGTAATGGTGTGGGATGTGTGCAGTTGGAGTGATATGGGAAACCTGAAACGTAGAGATACGACTCTGATAGGTGACACGTCTGATCACCTGCGTCAGTTCATGTCCATTGTGCAATGGACTTGGGCTTGGGCAATTCTAGCAGGACGATGCGGCACCTCATTTGTCCAGATTTGCTACAGAGTGCCTCCATGAACACTCTTCTGAGATTAAACACTTCCGCTGACCACCAAACTCCCCAGGTATGAACATTATTGAACATACCTGGGTTGCCTTGCAACGCGCTGTTCAGAAGAGATCTCCATCCCCTCATACTCTTACGGATTTATGGACAGCCCTGGAGAATTCATGGTGTCAGTTCCTTCCAGCACTACTTCAGACATTAGTTCAGTCCATGCCATGTGATGTTGTGACACTTCTCAAAGGGGCCTTCCACGACATTAGGCAGGTGTACCAGTTTCTTTGGCTCATCAGTATATGTTTCGGCTATTGTTCAATTTAAACTTCGATGAATTTCCAGGATTCCCCCACCATTTTGGCTTAGGTCACATTGGGCTGTGGCTGCAGTGCCATCACAGACAGCATACTAGGGGCAGAAATCAGTGCTACTGTTATGCACTTCGCGTGAGGCAGATGCATTAACAGTATGAGTGCAACATCTTCGCGCACTGAGCTGTCAGAGTGGTACAACTCGAGGGTGAATGGGGCGCAACTGGCTGTCACTGGGGCTATCGGCCAGCAGACACATGACTCATGGGTAGCTGGTGAGCTGGACTTGTATGTCTGGTGTGGACTGTGAGGCTGTAGCGGATACTGAATGGACTTGAACTTAAGGCAAGTCAGCTTCAGGCTTGTGATGAAAATTATCTAAACTGTAATGGCAGAAGGGAATATTGCTTAAACATAGCACTAATCGACTTTAACATACAACAAGAAGTGTGTGTGATGCCATGGAAAACCCAGAGGCCATATTGAATTCTATACTTAGAACCAGTGACCTGACAACCGTGGTTACTTTAAATAGCCCTGAAGACCTCTACACATCTTAGTAATAATAGGGAAAACATGTTGCTGGAAGTATCTCAGCAATGAACAGCTGGCAACTTCAGGCTGGTTACTACCTGTAGGTGGGAAGGAATGTTTACATATCCTTAAAATAGCCAAGGGGCTCAAACTGGCAAGAGGAAAATATCTTTTGTCTAACAGGTATGTTGATCCTGCACAGGAAAATAACATTTGTCCTGGCTGTGAATGCCAGCCCATGCAGCCTCAGGTTAGCACCAGGGTTGAGACAAACACAGAATATATGACAACAATGCATGATGTGTTAGTATTTCTGGTCGACCATCTTGGATTCTGACATCATAGAGCCGCACCAGTGTACCTGTTCAGCCTATCTTGGACCTGTGAATAGCGCCCATGCAGACCCAAAGTGGTACGAGTAAGTCTGACAACAATGCACATTGCACCAGTAATTCTGGTCAGCCATCTTGGACCTCCATATTGGATTCAGACATCATACAGTCTGTGTTAATATCCCATGCACCTGTGCTACTATCACAGGTCAATCACTGTGGATCACCAACTTGAATTCTGAAATTCACATCAACGGGACAATGCACCATTTTGGTTTACTCACTTCGTTACTTACATAACTGCTCTATATTCACAATGATGTCTTTAGAGTAGGTGAAAAAACTGACTAATTTGAATTTCTCGCCATTTTTTTTTTTTGTGTTTCTCATCTTTTTATATGTAAGGAAAGTGGCCTGTATCAGAGGGTGCAAGTTGGAAATCTGGCAACATTATGTAACATAATCAACGATGCAATTTGATGTAATTGGGGAGGGCAGGACAAAATCTGGCAGCAATGCTTAGTATGCTAGAAATCCCACTGTTATGCTACTCTGTAACTAAGAATCGACATTGTGTTGTGTAGAAGTGATGGACCAGCAGTTCTTCCCATTTTAAGAATTGTCACTTTGCTGATGCACACAACTATAGGCCTACATCACGGCCATCAGTCGGCTATGAAATTTTAGAAATCGTCTAATGGCCTTTCTGGAGACAAATATCAACAAGCATTTCATAAAAAATGACTGTGTGAAATCCAGCTCACTCTGTTTGGCCATGAGACCCAGTAAGTAATAGAGACCTGTGCATAGTTTACTACTTTCGACGAAGTTCCAAGGTATCATCACATGAACAAAATACCAGGATAGATTTATAACTAGATTGGAGAGTACTTAGTAAATAGCATTTTGTTCTTAACAGTGAGGCAAGTTCATGATGAAAAGCAGTTTTGGGTAATTATCTACTGAGCATTATAGCATCTAGATGAAGTGCAGACAAGTGCAGTGATTGGAGTGGTGATGAGTCTCGCCTCAGCACTCACTCTAGTATGGCAATGGATGTCTATTGCTGCACAAAGTGGCCGTAGTTCGAGGCGCCATGTCACGGGTTGCAGAGCTTTGAGTCCTCCTTTGGGCATGGGTGTGTGTGTTGTTCTTGGCATAAGTTAGTTTAAGTAGTGTGTAAGTCTAGTGACCGATGACCTCAGCAGTTTGGTTCCTTAGGAACTCACACACATTTGAACATTTGATGTCTATTGGCCGATGCAATGGCAGCCTGCCTACACATACATATCAGTGGTAGGATTTGTTTGGCACCGATGCAGATAAAACTTCAAATCAGAGATAGTACTTTATCGTGATTGGATGCTAATAGCATTGTCTCAAATAACATCCATTGCATTTCTAAAGTGCAATAGATAGTTATACATTAGAGCAGATTTAAGTGTAAAGTTTTCAGCCTTAGGAATGTCTCTGATAGCACAATGGCTGTGATGTGGTGCACTAAGTGTTGTGTCTAATAGGTGACAGATACAAGGTCACATTACAAACTGCATGACATGATACTGTTCAGCTTAGATTGCACCATATTCCAGAGGTGAAAGTGAGCAACCTGAGACTTTACGTCAGCACTAATGTGACACGAATAATGTCATGCAATGCAGAGTTAAGCCTGCAAGCAACTGATGAGTCATCAGTCGTAAGTTGGCTACACAGACCTGCACACTTTGACTGATTGGCATAGATAACTGTAGGCAGCAGTGTGGGAAGCAGTGGCATAACGTCCTGTCTTGGCATGGGAGCCACAGTGCCATGGATGTGTTTTTCATACCCTGCTGGAGTCTGTTGGCATGCAACTTTTCTGGCTGGCAACAGCAACACACAGTGCAATCACTGGCCTAAGGAGGGCTGCAGCGAACCCATCTCTCGGTGGCAGGGGTCTGGAATCATCCCTGGTTGTCCCACATTTGGTTAAATAAAGACACAATTATCCTATCTTACAACACATGCACTGTAGAGGTTTCAACAACACACCATTTAAAATTAGGGCAAGTCAGCTCTTGTAACTTATGGTGGAAAATGTTTAAACATACAAGTGGGCAAGTGGCTGGGTAGGGGTAATTGTTTCCCACCATTTTATACTTAAGACAATTTGGCAGTTACCAGAAGTGACCTGGCACTATGTACACAGCACCAGTGAGCTGTGATGTTCGGGGAGTACCTGGCAACCATACAGAACGTGCCAATATCCCAAGGTCCGACATTTTGGATTTGACAGTGACCTGCAACCAAGAATTTAGGTTGCGCCAGTGTCCATAGATCCGCGATCTCGGATTCTGACTTCAGAGGACCAGGAAAAACCCCATAGGTCAATTTCCTGTTTTGGGTTTTTTAAATTTTTTGCCATTTTATACTCAGCACAAATGGCGCATGTCTATCAACTTGGACTTTGTGCTTAGGAAAACTGGGCTAGGTTCGCCATTATGGATTTTTTAATTTCATAGCTTTTTATAAATAGGGGAATTGACTTTTGTCTGCAGTGATGTCAAAGGGATGGTGACAGCAAAAAATGACATCAGTGGAAATCTAACAACAATGAAAGATGTTCTTGTTTGGCACTTTATGCTTAGGAAATTGATTTATTTTGTATCTTCTACCAATTTTTAAAAATTTATGGCCATTTTATACATAGGCCAATTGATCTAGGTCCACCGTGGCATCAGAGGGCAAGGGGTGGGAAGAGATAGGGGGAAATCTGGCAACAATAATGACATTAATGACAAAATTAAAATTCTGGCAACAATGCAGCCTTTGCTAGTACTGGTACAGCCTTATTATTCTCAATGGTGATGATGGAATTTCAAACAGAATTCTAAGGGTTGTTCTAACCTAATAAATAATGTCCTTCATGATAAATGTAATACATCACTGGCACAGAGATTATTTCCAGACTATTAAAACATGGAATTGTTGAAGCTCTTTATAAGACTTAAATAAGTATCATCCCACTTTCTTACTGATGCCCTTCTCCAAAATACTTGAAAAAGTAATGCAGACGAAATTAATCTCACATTTATATAGAAACAATTTTCTTAGCACATCATAGTTTGGATTCCAGAAGGATTCTTCGGCTGAAAATGCTGTTTATACATTCACTCAACAAATATTATAAGCCTAAACAATAAAATATTTCCGACATGTCCGATTGTGTAGAGCATGTTATTCTCTTGGAAGAACTTAAGATTTATAGAATTGCTGGAATGACACACCACAGGTTTGAATTATAGTTAACAAACAGAACGCAGAATGTTGTTCCAAATAATTCAGTCAGTGTTCAAAGGAGAAAAAATTATAGTAATTGAGAAGGTCGCACAAAGCGATTGCTACAAGATTCAATTTTGGGTCCATTCCTATTCCTTATATATGTGAACGGTTTTTTATATATGATTCACCAAACAGAATTGATACTTTTTGCTAGTAAAAGTAGTTATGAATAATTCAAACAATGTCTGAAGAAGAAAAAATGTTATTGGATGTGAAAAACCACAAAGCAAGTGCCACAATTTCAATTCTGGGTCCACTCCTATTCCTTATACATGTGAATGAGTTTTTGCTTATGATTCACCAAGAACAACTGGTACTTTTTGCTGGCAAAAGTAGTGTTGTAATAAACTCCATTTGAGAAGCAAAGACAGAACAGATTGTTAATGATGTTCTTCAAGGAATTGTTAGTGAGTGGTTCTCTGAAAACAGACTCTGGCTCAATTTTAAGGAAACAGACTATATTCAATCCATACATTACACTGAATCATAGTAGCAATTGATATAACGATTGAACAGGAATAAAAACAACGGTTTAGAATGGTCTAAATTTTTAGGTGTGCACGCTGATGAACTGGAAGTAGTGTATTCTGAGCTGGTCAAACAATAGTTCAGCTACTTTTGTTGTTCCTGTAAGTGCTTGTTATGGGGAAAAATCAACCTCCACACATATTTTGCATATTTTCATCCCATAATGTCTTATGGAATAACTTTCAAAAGAAACTCATCACTTACAAAAAAAATGTTGATTGTCCAAATGAGAGCAATGATGTACAGTGTTCATCTGCTATCATCATGCAGATACCTCTTCAAGGAGCTAGACATTTTAAATGCATTACCACAATACATACACTTGCTAGTGAAATTCACCATAAATAATCGATTACAGTTTGAGAAGAATAGTGATGTCCATACCTAGAACACTAGTGGAAAGGACCTTTATTAGTATTTTAGTTTTAAATGTTGGTATTCCATTTGTTGTGGATTTACTTTCCGATTGGAATTTTTTACTTGTAGTTCACTGTTGTTATTTGGGTTTACATATTGCCACTTTGTGTTTTGGAGATAGCAAATGGAGCTGTGGACGTTATGGAATGGATGCCAAATGAACATTTCCGACATGTTCTTCTGATTAATAGAGTGGTGACAGCAATGAATGCAGCCAGAAACATTTGTGCCATGTACGGGGATAATGCTATTGGACAGAGCATGGCAAGACAATGCTTTTGTCGTTTTAATGAGAATCGTTTTGACATTAATGATACCTCGAATTTTGGGTTTGATGAAGATCGTTTAAATGCATTAATTCACAACGATCAGTGTGTTTGAGAACTGGCAAATGTGATAAACTGTGATCATTCCGCCATTGTGCGACATTTGCATGCAGTAGTTAAGGTCCAAATATCAGGTGTATGGGTACCGCATGCTCTAAGCCAAAACCACCAAAATCAGCACATGGCCATATGTGCACCTTTGCTTGCTTGTCACCGATTGGCTCGTGAATAACACCGAACATTCCAATTGTATGTCATTACTCGTGATGAGAAATGGCATCTTTATGATAACAGAAGCATACAAAAGGAGTGGTTGAATGGGAACAAAACAGCAACTACCCAACAAAGACCTGTGAACATTCACAAAAGATAATGTTAGGCATCCGATGGAACACCGATGGTTTGATGAACTACAAATTCCTTCCCCAAGGTTTAACCATAACTGCTGACTTTTAAAGTCAACAACTGAGACGGCCTGCAGATGCAATCCAAGAACAACGATCAGGAAGACTGTGTAAAGTGATGCTACTCCAGGCTAACGCCCACCCACATTCTGCTATACCTAAAAAAAAAAAAAAAACATTATATTATATAGGAGATGGGTTGGGAAATCATTCCTCACCCATCTTATTCACCTGATGTCACACACTTAGATTTTCACTTTGCTGCTGTCTGTCAAACAACATCCAAGGAACTTCCGTTCCGGATGAAAACTCGCTTCGAACATGGCGCGACGAGTTCTTCTCCTCAAAACCACATAGTTTCTACAGTCGCGGTTTCGAAAAGGTACCCCAACGTTGGCAGACTGTTTTAAATAGTGAAGGATAATATATTACTGGCTCTGAGCACTATGGGACTCAACATCTGAGGTCATCAGTCCCCTAGAACCTAACTAACCTATGGACCTCACACACAGCCGTGCCCGAGGCAGGATTCGAACCTGCGACCGTAGCGATCACGCGGTTCCAAACTGAAGTGCCTAGAACCGCTCGCCCACACCGGCCGGCAGTCTCCATTATGTATGTCTGTTGTGTCTATGCTAGCTGACAAACGCAGCATTGCCTGGGCATTAATTCAGATTTTCTATTAGAAACGAATCCAAAATATGAACTATTTTTGTAGTGAAGTATAGAAATCATTTCATTTCCATGTTTTATTTTTTTTTTGTATTCATGAAAGCATCTTTGAAATTACGAAACAGTCGTACGCATAATGTACGATAACGTACGGTATACAAATTAAGAAACATGCTCCCGAGAGTTTCTGTACACTGGGTACAACACGATTTTGTAAACGTCAGTATGGCGACGCCTATTCATAGCTCTATTTTCCGCCTGCAACCGTTTGCATTTCGCAGTTGAAAGCTGTCAAAAGCGCTGCTAGGCGTTACGGATTTGTGCGAATGTCTTCAAAGTAAAGAGTAGATGTACTGGTATTAATACTTCACACGTGATGCTGCAATTTTTCAAGTACCTCAGTGCTTATGAAATCATATCTCTTGAACTATGTTTCTTACAATGATGAATTTGTGTAGGAACATTCAGAGGAATATGTTGATACTGTCTGGAGAAAATGTTGCGAATAGAGTAAATAGCAAAGGAGTAATAAGTTTAAACGTCAAGTATGATGCAGCAGTTTTTCGTGCATTTATGTTGTAATACATCGTGAACTATATGTGATACCACGATGTACTTTTGCAGGTCCATTTAGCGGCTTATGTTGATACTGCCGGCGAAATTTACTGCGAATTCAGGTAGTAGCACAGAAGTAATACAATTAAACGTCATGAATAATGTGGCAGTTTCTCATGCATCTAATTTTTTATGACGTCATAGCTCCTGAACTTAATCGGTACGTGTTTCCTACCCCCACAGCGATTGTTATTTGACAGTAAAGCATACATGTACCAAGTTTGGTTCAAATCACTCCAGTGGTTTAGTAGGAGATGTGGAACACGCACACACACACACACACACACACACACACACACACAAATATATATATATATATATATATATATATATATATATATATATATATATATATATATATATATGTAGCGGGATATAGTGGGAAGAAGTTTGCAAGTGAATGTGTGTGTATGTACATCTATAGGGTGTTCATAATTAAAGTTCCAGTTACAAAGCGCTGTGGAAAGAGAATCACTGCTCAGAATGACATCCAATTTGAACAGCATATTATTGACCCAGGGGGAGACGTAGCAGTTAAAAAAAAAAATTAACGAAAATTGGACCAATACAGTCTGTTTATAAATGAATATCGGGGTCTTAACACTTTATAATAGTTATTATATTAAACTTACAGTTATAAATTATACGTCACATGAAAGAGCAACTCAAACAGTTTTATCAAGAACCTTATAAATGTTCAATGTGTCACACGGCATACATCAAGTCTATAGCCGAGTTCTTCTCAAACGCTGACAAGTGTGTCTTCAGTGGTTGGTTGTAGCAACAGCTGCTTCAATCCGGTTTCTTAATTCAGGGAGATCTGCTGGTAGCGGAGGCACGTACACACGATCCTTGATGAAGTCCCAAAGGAAAAAATCGCATGGTGTTAGGTCGGGTGAACGTGGAGGCCATGCAGAGCAAGCCCCGTCATTGGGCCCCTTGCGGCCTATCCAGCTCTTGGGTACAGTGATTGCGGCGGAAACACTGAGCTCTGTGCATGCACACTGGTGCCAAACACAACTGTTTGAGTTGTTATTTCATTTGACATGTCATTTATAATGTGTGGAAGTGAAACGTGGACGATAAATAGTTTGGAGAAGAAGAGAATAGAAGCTTTTGAAATGTGGTGCTACAGAAGAATGCTGAAGATTAGATGGGTAGATCACGTAAGTAATGAGGAGGTATTGAACAGGATTGGGAAGAAGAGAAATTTGTTGCACAACTTGACTAGAAGAAGGGATCGGTTGGTAGGACATGTTCTGAGGAATCAAGGGATCACCAATTTAGTATTGGAGGGCAGCGTGGAGGGTAAAAATCTTAGAGGGAGACCAAGAGATGAACACACTAAGCAGATTCAAAAGGATGTAGGTTGCAGTAGTTACTGGGAGATGAAGAAGCTTGCACAGGATAGAGTAGCATGGAGAGCTGCATCAAACCAGTCTCAGGACTAAAGACCACAACAACAACATCATTTATAACTGTATTTGATGTAATAAATATTATAAAGCGTTTAAACGCCGATATTCATTTATAAACACCCTGTATATGGCGCTATGAGCGTCAGAATATGCACACCAACAGACGAACAGTACACGGCTGTTCCTCAGTTTGCGTCCGGGAGGCCCAACATTATTGTCTCCATGAAGGACCTCGTAGTGTTGATAAAACTTTTTTACCAGAACGGTGACGGTATGCCAGTAGCCCTGCAGAAGTTCCGGACACTCAAGGTTACGAAAAAAGTCATTGTTCCCATGTCCGCTAAGGGTCTGGAGATAATGATTACAAATTCGAAAGGACAGGTTCTTGTGAAGTGCAGTGTGGCGGGGGGAGGCAGGCAGTTGATCTGACGTGCCCAAGGTACTGCAGGAGTGGTCGAGCTGTGGTGTGCGAATATGCAGCGCAAGGGAAATTGCAGAAATTGCCTGAACGTTGGACACGACTGCTAGCACAGTGTATAAAATCGTACAAAAATCGCATGCAAAACACGGTGCACAAAGTCCTATGAAACATCCTGCATTGCTCCATATAAAATAATCCATGCTCAGGAGTTGCTTCCTGCAGACCGCAAGCAAGACAAACGTTCACTCTGGAATTTCTTGCTCCCATGGAAGTGTACAGTGAATGGCCATAGAACATTCTGTGGACAGACTAAGCACATTTCCATTTCCAAGGTCATGTCAATACGCAGATTTGCAGAATGTGGGCAATGAAAAATCCGTATGCACATCAAATGGTAGCACTTCATTCTGCAAAGGTGACTGTGTGTTGCAGATGACGGCTTTGTTTATCGTGGGACCGTATTTTTTCGAGGAGTTGTATCCTTTGGGTCCTGTTACCCATACCATCACTGGTACACGTTATGAGAGTCTTTTCACATCAATGTCGTTCGAGCTCTTCAACGGCATGGATGTGTGCCTAGGATCATTTTCATGCACGATGGCGCTCTCCCACACCTTGCACACCCAGTGAAGTGGCTGTTGTAGAGACATTTCATAAATGCTAGAATTATCAGTCGTCATTTCCCTACAGCATGACTGTCCAGATCACCTGATCTTAATCTGTATAACTTCTGGCTGGGGGTTATCTGATAGATGTTTTGTTCAGTACTCCAATTACGACCGTAACTGAACTGAAGGCACACATCGCGGCTCGCACTCTGAATGTGACCCATGAGACACTCGCATTTGTTGTGGAACATGCTGTTTTCGGTTTCAGCTTGTGGAAGAAAACGGTGGACAGCGTATTGATCGTGTCTTGCGCCAATCTCACAATTAAAAACCGATCGCATTTTGCTATTTACGTTTTTTTGGCCTCAGAACAATTAAAAACCGATTTTTCCCAAGCTGTGTGGTACGACTTGTCATGGTAGTTGGGCTTACCTATCTAACAGTGCCAAGACTGTTGACTGCTGAACTAGTCATACACACTGAACAGTACAGATAGTGTAATGTGGAATTCAAATCATAGTCATCATATTGTGATTCATCTATCATTTATAGTCGACCAAATTTACGTTAAAAAACTTACAGCGCCACTTATTGGTAAAATTTTCATTAATTTTTTTCTTCGATGATGTTTCACCTGTGTCAGTAATATTGCTGTTCAAATTAGACATACTAACCTGCAGACTTCTTCTCAGCAAAACACGCACTGGTAAAGAGGTTTTAGCATATATTGAAATATTTTTAGGGACTAAATTCTTTCATTTTAGTATTCTGGTATCACATTTTTAATCTTCATTCTTTCTTAGGGACAGTAAAATATTAATTACTCATAATCATTCTCTGTGTCGTAGGTAGTAGTAGTATAGCTTCCTAATGTGACTATTTTAAAATAAGCACAATGGTTTGAAAAATCTGACTCAGTCTGTCATATATAAATCTTATCTGCGGAAGAACATTGTCCCAAATACGTGCACATTCAACTAATTGACATTCAGTACATTCCCACATTAACAAATTCGTATAATCGTTGCCTCATGAATATATTGCCATACAGCAGCGTAAATTACCCCTATGAAATTAACTTTTTGTTACACCATGTGATGTGCTTCTTATTAGTGTGATAACTATAATAAGACCTTTGCGGTACTTACCTGTGTAAAGTAGTATTTTTTTTATTTTTCTTTTATTGAGCCGAAGGTCTTTGTGGCGAACAGGAGATCCCTCAGTGGTATTGATTTTATGGTAACATTGCCCAATAGGCGAGAGTCATCCTGCACTAATACGGAAATTTCACGCGCAGGGGAAAACGCTGTAGTTGGTACCAGAAGGTGTAGTGTTACTGACCTGAGAAGTTAAGGCAGCTGTTGTGAGGTCCATAATCGGTACTGTCGCGATGTAGTTGTGACATCGATGTGTGGGTGACAGGTAACTCCTCAGATGCCACATCGATCCGTTGCCAGAGGAAGTTGGAGTGCTTGCAGAGAGCGTCAGTTGCAGCGTGCTGGGCGGAAACGTGAGCAAGCAGTGTCGTAAGGCGAGCCGTTAAAGATGAACGCTCGACCGAATACTGCGTGACTGGATGCTCAACAGGCGGAAGGGAGGGCCAAACAACCATGGAATTAAAGTTCCTGAAGCATGATGCAGCAAGGCAGCTTCTCGAATATTCAGCGAAAAGCCGAAATGTTTTAGAAAGTCCATGTCTAGATGGATTGGTCAATATAAACCACATGGAAAGTCCACGTAAAAATGATTCCAGGAGCAAGGTGAACTAAAAGTTCAGATGCGCCGAGGACGTTAATAATAGAGTTATTTGCGGCACATAATGTCGATTTAGTAGGTGTCGTTTATGTCAGAGCTAGTGCACGAGTTTACACTGGTGTCAGCACCCATGTCGATCAAAAAATTGTAGCTGGGGGACCATCCAATATGTAGAGGCAAGCACTGGTGGTTCTCCTGACAGACGCGGACTGTTACATCTGTAGGCGTCGAGAGGAAGTCACACAGTCCACCGTGACTTAACCAGACCGTGTGTGGAGTTTGGTAACGCGCAAGGCGAACGACAATTACGTGCAGCATCGCCGAATGTGGAGTGAAAACAACACCGTGGGTAGAATTGGTGTGGGGTGTTGGCTGCTGCACATGTGCCATCTGTTGGTGGAGTGGTTTGGGTAGCAGCGCTGCCGGATTGTGGTTCTTCAGCTCTTGGAGAGGATCAGGGGCAGGCAGTGAGAGTCGGCTACTGCCAGGTGGCTGCGTATTGCACGTGGGCCGTGAGCTCACTCTTCCACATCCTCTTTCATCAAGGGGGGGGGGGGATGAGAGGGGAGCGGAAATTCCCGCCTCTCATTTCTTGATGTCGGTGACAGTATGGGCCAACTGACAGTGTCAAAGTAAGGTGTAAGCTTGGTCGGCGAGGCGCAATCTGGAGTCCAGAGGTTCTGACACATGTGACAGCAAATGAAGCTGCAATTCAGATGTAAGTTTAACGAACCAGACGGTCAATAGAACCAGATCCGCCATGAAGGCGGCATCAAGAAGGGCGCGAAGATGGCGCCACAGCTGTGAAGGAGTTCTGTCCCCCAGAGACTCTTCATGTGTTATTTGATGAAGCACTTCCTATGGAGCACAGGAAAGGTGCTTCATAACTGTGTTCTTTGTGACAGAGTATTTATAATGAAAGGGGGCTCAAAGCATCCAGTCACTAATTAGGTCTGTATGGTCGTGGAGATGGGTGATTGGGTACACAAAGTGAGTATGTTATCCAATTTAGCATGCAAGTTGAATAAGTTCTCCATGAAAGCAAACCAAATGTGTGGGTTGTCCACTGAGAGTGGTGCCCCTGAGTGAGTGGTGTGAGTAAGCAGGCCACCGCTGGAGGTAGCAGGGCTGGCGTTGAGAGGTGAAATATTGATTGAGTATAGCAGGTTGTCCAGTGGAGTCATCACCCTTGGCCGCCATGATGTAGTGCTCACCCAGGGGAGTAGTAGCCATGGAGACAAGGTCGACTTAAATGGTAGAAGGTGACCCCCTCATCAGATGTGGCAATGGAGAGCATGCAAACACATCACAGAGTGTGTCTCAGTTTCCTGGTCTCAGTTTGATGGTAACAACATGCAGGGCACAGAACAGGTGTTAACCGACAAGGTCGACTGGCGTGGCTGAGGCGATCGGTATCGCTAGGTGCGACTAGGGTGAAAGTGCGAGATGTGGTGCATTGCCTGAGGCCCCAGTGTAGGAGGGGGGGGGGGGGTTAGTGTGCGGAAACGTGGTTATCCAGTGTGGCAGGCATGGCCGTGGCTGCGGATGACGAAAACAGAATGGTAACAGAAAACAGAAGATGTGTGCAGAGTGCAAGTAGCCTCATGCTCAGTATAAGGGGCATAACAGTTTGTGTGGTCCTGGCCACAAAACGTCTGTTCCAGAGAGAAACACAAACTGCAGCCGCACTGTGTGGCAACGTTAGGTCTGAAACACACGTGAGACGGAGGTTGAGGCATTCCAAGAGGAGATGTTGAATGTGAGACGCCAAAACCACGTTGTTGTGAAATCATATAGTTTAGCCCACGTGGATATGGCGAAATGATGGGTGCACATTCATGTTCCATTTTAATGGTTGTCTGCATTGTATGTTGCATTGGGTTCTCACAATCTTGGTGTGAAATGCCTTGTGGAACTACTTGGAAGTGTGTTGGTAATGAATGGAGGTCCATTGAGCATAGTAAACATGCTGCTGATCGAAAACTTTTCGCGGAGATGATAGATTTATTCTACATGTGAACATAATACAATATTTTACAAAGCATCGCACAAAATATTCAGAGAAGATAGAGGAACCAAAGAAGTCAGCATAGAGTTGAATACAAAACCAGTGGTTATCCTTGCCATAGTCCACACGCCACAGATCTATCTAAACCATTTGAATGTGAATCTTGAATCTTTCCAATTAATGGAGTAATTGTATTGGTGCGTGATTTGAAGAAAATGCCGTGACTTAATAAGATCGTACATGACTTATACCAGACAGTGCCCTGAAATTAAGCATACCAGTGAAGGAAATAAAATTAATTGCGTATTTGAACTACAAACTGTCAAATATGGAAAGCCAATGGCATGCCAGTACTACGAGGGCATGCTGAAAAGTAATGCCTATGAATTATTCATCTAAAAATTCTTAAAGCTTCTTAAATAAATTTTAAAAATATAAAAATAAAACAAATGTGATTAACAGTCTACATCCTTACTTCATGTCTACATATTATCAGGCCTCTGTCACTAGAGAGCTCCAAATTGTAATGTGTAACAAGGTGGTGTGTAACGTAACTATATCGATGTGTGAGAAACAGCATGCTCTAATTGAGTTTTTAATTCAAAGAGTTCATCAATACATGGATCACCCTCTCCTTCAGCATGACAATGACCCGATCATCCTCCATAGGGCCCTGACATGGCCCCATTCAATTTTCATTTGTTTCCAAAACTTAAAGAACACCTTGAAGGAGTTTAATTTGATAGTGATGAAGCAGTGCAAGCAGAAGTGAGGTTATGGCTCCATGAATGAAGTCAAGTATTCTACAGTGGTGGTATCAACAAACTGGTTTCTCATTGGGAGAAATGTGTTTGTCGCTGGGACCACTACAGTGGGAAATAAATATGTAAACATCAAGATGTAGAGTGTTAATAAAATTTGTTTCATTTAAATAGGTTTAAGAGCTTTCACATAAAAAATTCAGAAGCATTACCTTTCAGCAAACCCTCGTACTTATTCTCTAGCTATATGATTTCACAGACAATGTAAATCAGAAACTAAGAATATATCATGATGATGCAGCAATCTCACATATAACAGAACCTGTTGTAGATGTATTAGACAAAAGAAACTCTGTGTCTGTCAGCCTCTCAATTTGTCTAAAGCTTTTTACACAGTCACCCATACTGCACTAATTGAAAACTTCAAAGCCATGAACAATGGAGAAAATCGTACAACAGTAACAGAAAACGGTAAGTGACAACAGAATCTGGTTTCAGATCTGAAATTAGGAATATCAAGTGTGGTGTACATCAAGTATCTGTAATTTGGCCCACTTCAGTTCAACTTATTTACAAACAATACTGAAGCAGTGAGAAGGATCAAAAAGTACTCGGGGCTACTGACATGACATAAGTGAATCAGATGAAAATCTGGAAACACTGGAAAAAAGCATACTTATATCGACAACTAACACAGGACAGTGGCTCGCACAGAATGACTTACTTATAAATCCAAAAAAGATAACGTTCATTCTGTCCATGAATAGAGAAAAGAAAGATCACACCGATATGTTCAAAGATGAAACAAAACTGGAACAGAATGAAATTTTCATTCTGCAGTGGACTGTACACTGATACAAAACTTCCTAGCAGATTAAAACTGTGTACCTGACCAAGATTCAAAGGCGGGACCTTTACCTTTTGTGGGAAAGTGCTCTACTATCTGAGCTACCCAAGGACGACTCATGACCCATCCTCATAGCTCTAGTGCCACCAGTACCTCGTCTCCTACCATGCAAACTTCACAGAAGTTCTCCAGTGGAACTTGTGGGACTAGCACTCATGGAAGAAAAGATATTGCAGAGACATGGCTTAGCCACAGCCAGGTGAGGCATTTCCAGAATGACATTTTCTCTCTGCAGCCTAGTGTGCACTGATATGAAACTTCCTGGCGTATTAAACTGTGGGTCAGACAAAGGCTCCTCAGGATATTTTCCTTTAGTGGGCAAGTGATCTACCAACTGAGATAGCCAAGCACGGCCCCCAAGCTGTGGCTAAGTGATGTCTCCACAATATGCTTTCTTCCAGGAATCCTAGTTCTTCAGGTTGCACAGGAGGACTTCTGTCAAGTTTGATAGGTAGGAGACGAGGTGCTGGCAGAAGTAAAGCTCTTAGGACAGGTCATGCATTGAGCTTGGGTTGCTCAGTTGGTAGAGCACTTGTCTGCTAAAGACAAAGGTCCCGAGTTCGAGTCTATGTTTAGCACAGTGTCAGTCTACCAGGAAGTTTTACATCAGTGTACACTCTGCTGTCGTTTCTTCCAGGAGCGCTGATCCCACAAATTTCACGTGAAAACGTCTGTGAAGCTTGGAAGTTAGGAAACAAGGTACTGGCGGAATCAAAACTGCGAGGATGGGTCGTGAATAATACTTGAGTTTTTCAGTTGGTAGAGCACTTTCCAAGGAAAGGCAAAGGTCCCATGTACGAATCTCAGTCTGGCACACAGTTTTAATCTGCCAGGAAGTTTCAGGACTGGAACAAGTTACCTATATAAAATTTTTGGGAATTATGGTTGACAGTATGCTCCAATGGACACAACATATAGACAATGTCTGTTGAAAATTAAGCATTGTAATATTTATTATGAAACAAATCGCGCATTATACTAATAAACGACTCCTGTGTACAGTATACCATGCTCTGTTTGGATTTACTATTTTGCAAAACTCCAGCAGCGATAGCACAAAAAGAATTTATCTATTTAAAAATGCCATTAGGACCATTTTGAAGATAAAATAAAGGGACTCATGCAGAACTGCCTTCCATAATCAAAAATGTTAACTTCTCAATCCATGCACATACACTGAATAATACTTTCATTAATCAAAGGAAATATATAGGGTGTATCAAAGAGAATCATCCAATTAAAAAAAATCACAACTATTATGTTATTTAATATATATGTGAACAATGTACTGTTGGAAAGAGCAAACTCTCGATTTTTACATGGCTCCTGCCAGGTACCAGCAGGGTGCGCTCACCTCAGTTCTAGTAAAAATGGTGTAGGGACAATAGAAAACGTGTTGTGTTCCACGTTCTGCGCAATGTGGGTCAGTAATTACGGTTCATCATGACTTTGGTACTAGGTATGGTGTGCATCCTCCTATCTACATCTACATCCATACTTCGCAAGCCACCTGACGGTGTGTGGCGGAGGGTACCTTGAGTACCTCTATCGGTTCTCCCTTCTATTCCAGTCTAGTATTGTTCGTGGAAAGAAAGATTGTCGGTATGCCTCTGTGTGGGCTCTAATCTCTCTGATTTTATCCTCATGGTCTCTCCGCGAGATATACGTAGGAGGGAGCAATATACTGCTTGACTCCTCGGTGAAGGTATGTTCTCGAAACTTCAACAAAAGCCCATACCGAGCTACTGAGCGTCTCTCTTGCAGAGTCTTCCACTGTAGTTTATCTATCATCTCTGTAACGCTTTCGCGATTATTAAATGATCCTGTAACGAAGCTCGCTGCTCTTCATTGGATCTTCTCTATCTCTTCTATCAACTCTATCTGGTACAGATCCCACACTGGTCAGCAGCATTCAAGCAGTGGGCGAACAAGTGTACTGTAACCTACTTCCTTTGTTTTCGGACTGCATTTCCTTCGGATTCTTTCAATAAATCTCAGTCTGGCATCTGCTTTACCGACGATTAATTATATATGGTCAGTCCATTTTAAATCACTCCTTATGCCTACTCCCAGATAATTTATGGAATTAACTGCTTTCAGTTGCTGACCTGTTATATTGTAGCTAAATGATAAAGGATCTTTCTATCTATGTATTCGCAGCGCATTGTACTTGTCTACATTGAGATTCAATTGCCATTCCCTGTACAATGCGTCAATTCGTTGCAGATCCTCCTGCATTTCAGTACAATTTTCCATTGTTACAGCCTCTTGATATATGGTTCAAATGGCTCTGAGCACTATGGGACTCAACTGCTGAGGTCATTAGTCCCCTAGAACTTAGAACTAGTTAAACCTAACTAACCTAAGGACATCACAAACATCCATGCCCGAGGCAGGATTCGAACCTGCGACCGTAGCGGTCTTGCGGTTCCAGACTGCAGCGCCTTTAACCGCACGGCCACTTCGGCCGGCCCCTCTTGATATACTACAGCATCATCCGCAAAAAGCGTCAGTGAACTTCCGATGTTATCCACAAGGTCATTTATATATATTGTGAATAGCAACGGTCCTATGACTTTCCCCTGCGGCACACCTGAAATTGCTCTTACTTTGGAAGACTTCTCTCCATTGCGAATGACATGCAGCGTCCTGTTATCTAGGAACTCTTCAATCCAATCACGCAATTGGTCTGATAGTCCATATGCTCTTACTTTTTTCATTAAACGACTTTGGGGAACTGTATCAAACGCCTTGCGGAAGTCAAGAAACACGGCATCTACCTGGGATCCCGCGTTTATGGCCCTCTGAGTGTCGTGGATGAATGATGCGAGCTGGGTTTCAGACGATCGTCTTTTTCGAAACCCATGCTGATTCCTACAGAGCACAGAGCAATGAACAATTCCGAGAAACAGGTTGTTTGTGTAAAGGCAAATCGATGGTCTGTCCTCTAGTGTCTGACACAGATGTCGAATGCAACCACCATAGTTTCACAAGGAGTCCACAGAAATCCGTTCATCATGCAGCTTAACAGCTCAATATGCCCCCGATATCCGTCTGGCGTGTGTTGCGTCGAAGTTTACACATGAAACCATACAAAATTCAGCTACTGCAAGCTCTTTGTGAAGGTGACAAACAAGAACTTGTGGAGTTCTGTGATTTATTCTTGATAAGATGAAGGATGACAGTTTTCTTCAATTTAAATGGAAAGGTGAACCCTCATAATCTGAGAATATGGGGTACAGAACAGCTACATGAAGTTGTACAACATGAGACTCTCCTAAATTTGATGTGTTTTGTACAGTTTCATGGAAGAAGGTGTATGGTCCATTTTTATTTGCTGAGAACACTGTTACAGCAAGCACATATCTCGATATGCTTGAGAACCACCTTTTCCCACAGTTGGAAACTGATTCGATCGACTTCATTCACCAATAGGGTGGGGCACTGCCACACTGGCATCTGAAAGTGGGGGATTTTTTAAATCAAAGGATGACTGAATGATGGATCGATCACACTGGACCAAATGATTCAGCCTTACATTACTGTCCTCCAAGGTCACTGGATCTGCCTGTATGTGATTATTTCTTGTGAGAGTTTATGAAACACTCGGTTTGTCTTCCTCCATTATGAACAACAATGAATGAATTAAGCTATCACATAATAGCAGTGGTGGAAGCAGTAACTCAAGATGCGCTCGCTGCAGTGTAGGAACAATTTGAATACCACATTGGCATATATTGTGCATCTCAAGGGGGGTGAAATGAACACCTACGAAAAGGTATAAAAAACTCTTTGAGTTTCCTGATCATCAAAAAACAAAATTCATTGTATATGTTTATTAGTTTCAGAAATATAGGTGTACCAAATTGGATGATTCTTTTTGATATACCCTGTACTACTAGAAAAAATGCACATGTTCATTCATGTGACACAAGAAATATAGGCTAGGTGAGTATACCACACAGAATGAGAGCTGCTGAATAGTATCCTCAATTCTCCGGTGTAAAAATGGTGAAACATTTTCCTAAGTGTCTACAGGACAGTATAAGTGAAAGGATATTCCAGAAACTTCAAAAGGATTACTTGATGGAAACAGAATTCTATAGTGTAGAGAATTATGTATGTAAAGAATGAAAAATCTTATTATTACTAGTATGTTTGTAGTACTGTAATCACTTGGAAATATTGTAGTATGATGTATGTAAATAACTTGTAAAGTGCTGTTGTTAATTATAACATATAGACTGAATATTTTAAGACATAAGGTTAAGTTGAACTGTCTTAACCTTATGTCTTAAAATATTCAGTCAATATGTTATAATTAACAACAGATGTGACCTGAGTTGGTGACCCTTTATTTACAGCTCCAGGCTGTGTTGGCTTCCACCACACAGCTTGAGGCTGCTGCCAAGGGGCATCACTGTGAGTGGTCGGATATGAGGATGTGAGGGACATTGAGAACATCCCACGTATCCCCTGTTCGGTCCACAGCTGTAGCCGCCCCGGGTTCTGCCTGCACTGAGATTGACCCCTCACCCGTGGTCGAGTGGGTGATCATTCCAATGTCTGGCAGGTAGTGGAAAACTTACCTAGGGGCCGATCGTAGGGCCTCCCCGATTCGTTTGACGAACAGGTTTTGGACGTTATCTGTGGCTGACGATGTCTCTGAGCCAGATGTAGTCATCCACACTGTTCCAGAGGAAGCTTCTCGGCCCTCAAGGTCTGGGCGTTCATAGAGAGTGGGTTTGCTGGTAGTTGGAAGCTCCAACATTAGGCGTATAAGGGGGTCCCTTAGGAACATAGCTGCCAAGGAGGGGAAGGAAGCCAGAGTGCACTCCGTATGCATACTGGGGGGGTGGGGGGGAGAATGATTCTGGATGTGGAAAGGCTGCTTCCGTATGCCATGAAGATTACAGGGTGCAGCCAACTGCAGGTGGTGGCTCATGTTGGTACCAATGACATGTGTTGCTTTGGACTGGAGGAGATTCTCTCTGGTTATGGGTGGCTAGTGGAAATGGTAAAGACTGAAAGTCTTGCTTGCGAGATTAAGGCGGAGCTCACCATTTGCAGCATCGTTAATAGAACCGTCTGCAGTCCTTTGATACAGAGCCGAGTGGAGGGTCAGAATCAGAGGCTCAGGCAGTTCTGTGACCATGTAGGCTGCAGATACCTTGACTTGCGCCATCGGGTGGTGGGTTTCCAGGTTCCACTTAATAGGTCAGGAGTCCACTACACACAGGAAGCGGCTACATGGGTAGCGGGGGCAGTGTGGAAGGGGCGGGGAGGTTTTTTAGGTTAGAGGGCCTCAGAGTACCACAGAAAGGGCATCCTTCTAAAAGGGGGGCAGGTGAAACACAGTAAGTTAATTGCAGAAACGATCGGTATTGTAGTTGTAAATTGCCATAGCTGTGTTGGGAAAGAACCAGAGCTCCAAGTCCTAGTAGAAAGTACTGAAGCTCAAAATGTTATACGTACAGAAAACTGGCTAAAACCGGAAATAAGTTAAGCTGAATTTTTTTTCAAACGATCTAACAGTGTTCAGAAAGGATAGACTAAATACAAGTGGTGGTGGAGTATAGATTGCTGTCAGAAATAGTTTGCCTTGTAGTGAAATAGTATGGGTAGAGTTCATATTTGACAATCGGAATAAACTATTAATCGGATCATTCTACTGACCCCCCCGACTCAGATGCTATAGTTGCTGAACAGTTCAAAGAAAACTTCAGTCTCATTTCAAATAGGTACCCCACCCATACAATTATACTCGGTGGTACTTTAATCTACCCTCGACATGCTGGAAAAAGTGTACGTTTAAAGCCGGCGGCAGGCATAAAACGTCATCCGACATTATACTGAATGTTTTCTCAGAAATCATGAGCCCACTCGAAGTGTAAATAGTTGTGAAAGCATACTTGACCTCTTAGCAACAAATAACCCTGAACAAATAGTGATTATCATGACGAACACAGTGATTAGCGACCATAAGGCTGTAGATGCCAGGCTGAATACCGCAACTCCTACAACCATCAAAAAGAAACACAAAGTATATCTATTTAAAAAAAGATGACAAAAATTCTCGTAACACCGTTTTAAGAGACAGTCTTCACTCCTTCTGATCTGATCATGCAAGCGTAGAAAAGTTGTTGAATGATTTCAAAGAGATAGTATCGTCAGCAAACGAGAGGTATATACCACGTAAATTTGGTATTGATCCCCCATGGTACACAAAACGGGTCATATTGCTGTTGCAGAAGCAGCGAAAAGAGCATGCCAAATTTAAAAGAACGCAAAACCCCCAAGAATGGCAAAGTTTTGCCGAAGTTCGAAATATAGCACGTGCTTGAATGCGATATGCTTTCAATAATTTCCACAACAAAACTCCGTCTCGAAATCTGGCAGAAAACCCAAAGAGATTCTGGTCATACATAAAGCACTCCAGTGGCAAGACGCAATCAATACCTTCACTGAGCGATAACTATGGTGAAGCCACTGATGACAGTGCCACTAAAGCAGAGTTATTAAACATGGTTTTCCGAAACTCCTTCACCAAAGAAGAGGAAGTAAATATCCCTGAATTCCAATCAAGATACAATAGCTCCATATTTAGCAGTTATATACAACAGCTCGCTCACAGAAAGATCCGTACCTAAAGACTGGTAAATTGTTCAAGTGACACCAATACCCAAAAAGGGAATTAGGAGTAATCCATTGAATTACAGGCCCATATCACTAACGTCGATTTGCAGTAGGATTTTGGAACATATACTTTATTCGAACATTATGATGTATCGTGACAAAAAATGAAAACACCTACAGCCGTCCTTATGATTTTATTTTATTTTGTCGCTACCAGTTTCAACTCTTCATTGCGTCATCTTCAGGCTGTTTTGATGCGGCACAGGTTAATACGATACCCATGCATAACCCATCAGTTGCCAGCATTACTGGATTCTCAGACAATGTGTCAGCACTCCAACCATCAACTTTTTTTTAAATTTTTTGTTACGATAGTAAACGACCGTCGTCCCAGAGACGTCCTGCTAAAAGGATGAACATACAAAAGCATTATGTCGTACTTCGAAGAAAACGATTTATTGACACATAGTCAGCAAGGATTCAGAAAATATCGTTCTAGCGAAACACAACTAGCTCTTTAAACTTATGAAGTAGTGAGTGCTATCGACAGGGGAATCAAATTGATTCCATATTTTTAGATTTCCAGAAGGCTTTCGACACCGTTCCTCACAAGCGTCCTCCAACGAAACTGTGTGCCTATGGAATATCGCCTCAGTTGTTGCGACTGGATTCGTGATTTCCTGTCAGAAAGGTCACAGTTCATAGAAATAGACAGAAAGTCATCGAGTAAAACAGAAGTAATACCCGGCATTCCCCAAGGAAGTGCTGTAGGCCCTCTATTGTTCCTGATCTATATTAACGACATAGGAGAAGATCTCAGTAGCCGTCTTAGGCTGTTTGCAGATGATGCTGTCATTTATCGTCTTGTAAAGTCATCAGATGACGGAAACGACTTGCAGAATGATTTAGATGAGATATCCGTATGGTGTGAAAAGTGGCAATTGACCCTGAATAAAGATGAGTTGAAGTTATTCACATGAGTACTAAAAGAAATACGCTAAATTTCGCTTACACGATAAGTCAGACAAATTTGAAGGCTGTAAATTAAACAAAATACTTAGGGATTACAATTGCAAATACCCTAACTTGGAATGACACACAGATCATGTTGCGGGTAGAGCAAACCAGAGACTGCGATTCATTGGCAGAACACTTAGAAGGTGCAACAGGTCTACTAAAGAGACTGCTTACACCACACTTGTCCGCCCTATCGTGGAGTATTGCTATGCGGTGTGGGATTCGCATCAGATGTGACTGACGGATGACATTGAAAAAGTACAAAGAAGGGCAGCTCGTTTTATATTATCATGAAGTAGGGGAGATAGTGCTACAAACATTATACGTGAACTGGAGTGGCAATCATTAAAGCAAAGGCATTTTTCGCTGCGATGGGATCTTCTCATGAAATTTCAGTCACCAGTTTTCTCGTCCGATTGGGAAAACATTCTGTTGGCACCCACCTGCATAGGGAGAAATGATCATCACGATAAAATAAGAGAAATCAGAGCTCGCACAGAAAAGCTGAACGATGTGGCCGAGCGGTTCTAGGCGCTTCAGTCTGGATCTGCATTGCTGCTACGGTCGCAGGTTCAAATCCTGCCTCGGGCATGGATGTGTGTGATGTCCTTAGTTTAGTTAAGTTTAAGTAGTTCTAAATCTAGGGGACTGATGACCTCAGATGTTAAGTCCCATAGTGCTTGGAGCCATTTGAACCATAGGAACAGAAAAATTTAAGTGCTCATTTTTCCCCTCACGCCGTTTGAAAGTGGAACGATAGAAAGACAGCTTGATGGTGGTTCATTGAACCCTCTTCCAGGCACTTTATTGTGAATATCAGAGTAATCATGTAGCTGTAGATGCAGATGTAGAGGATGAGTGAGTATGGAAAGGGAGGAGGTGATAGGACGAGGGGGTCGAAATTATCGGGCGGATGGTGTGGGGGCAGGAGGTTACTGTAGATTGAGGGCAGGATAATTTTTGGAGTGAAGAATGTGTTGTAAGGATAACTCTCATCTGATTAGTTCAGAAAAACTGGTGGAGGGTAAGTCCCAGATGACCTTGGTTGTGATGCAACCATTGAAATCAAGCATGTTATGTTAAACTGCCTGCTGTGCCAGAAGATGGTGTACTCTGTTGTTAGCCATAGTTTGGCAGTGGCCATTCATCCTGATGGACAACTGGTGGTTAGTCATACCTCTATAAAAACTGTGCAATGGTTGCAGGAGAGCTGGTGTACAACATGGCTGCTTTCACATGTGACCTGTTCTTGATGAGGCAAGATAAATCTGTGACAGTTCTGGAATAATAAGTGTTCAGTGGGTGAATTGGGCAGCTGTTGTACCTACGTCTCCCACAGGGATCATGTCCCTGTGGCAATGCATTGGGAGTGGTGTAAGGATGGATTAGGATGTTTTGGAGGTTCAGTGGGTGATGGGATGCCACTTTATGAGGAGTGGGAAGAATCTTGTGTAGGACATCAGTAATTTCAGGGCATGATGGCAGACAATCAAAGTCCTGATGAAGGATGTGATTCAGCTGTGTCAGTCCGAGGTGGTATTGGGTGACAAAGGGGCCGCTCTTTTGTAATTGGCTCTTGGGGGTGGTGGGACGATTGGGGGTGTGTGAGGAAAGGATACATGAAACCTGTTTGCAGATTGTGTCTATGGGATAGCGCCTGTCTGTGAAGACCTTGGTCAGACCTTCAGCCCACTGGAAAAGGGAGTTCTTGTCACTGCAGATATACTATCCTGGCCAGGATATATGGGAGGGAGTTTTTGGTGTGGAAGGATGGCAGCTGTCAGAATGTAGGTACTGTTGGTGACTGGTGGGTTTAATGTGGATAGAGATGTGGATGGTACAATCAGAGAGGTGTAAGTCAACGTCTAGGAAGGTGGCACGTTGGGTTGAGGAGACCCATGTGAAGCAGATGGGAGAAAAGGGGTTGACATTGTGAAGGAATGAGGGTATGGTATCTTGGCACTGAGTCCAGATCATGAAGGCATCATCAATGAACCTGAACCAGACTCAATTATTAAAAAAAAATGTTTTTAGTTAATTCCATATTCGTTTAAACATTTCTACAGGCTTTTGTATCCCTACACTATAGACGACTTTCCACCGAGAAACAAATGAAAATCTCTTGGCACCAAGCCTCGACTGCAATATGAGTAGACAATCTGTCCCCATCCAAAAGATCTGTTCAAATTTTGGGTGTGAGTGACAAAATGTGGTCTGTCATTATCCTGCAGCAACAAAACTACAGACGTCAAAAGGCCTGACTTTTCGAATAATTCTTGTATGAACAGAGACAGTACAACACGAAGAATTAAGGCCAGTACATAACATACAACAATAGATCGTCACGTCACGTCACACTGGACATCACGTCACATCAACTCTTCGTGTTTTAATCTCTCTGTTAATGCATATCGATTAAATAAATGTCGCATTAGACTAACATGAGACTGCTCTATCGAATGCGCACGTAAAATTACGTTTTAAAAATAACTTTGTTTATAACAGGACACAAACGAGCGCTAACCGTTGACACTGAGAGTCGCAAGAAAGACGTGATGAGTACAGAAGTACTCTTTGGGCCGACTCCAGCTACGCATTGCGAAAACGAAATTGCAAATACCTGTCGAAACATCAGAGAAGATGCTCCTGACGAATCTCAGGAGGGTCACCCTGTATGTACAGTCGGAGTCACCTAGAACCTGCACCGCAAATGTTGCAGAAATGGAAAGTGCTGCTGATGTGCGGCTTTCACAGAGTGGATTGGTAGCCAGGGACTCGTACTGTTGGCCAATAAACGGATTGTAATAATACTTATAAAGTGTATTTTTGGCGCATACACTGCATTTTTTAAATGGAACAATGCATGTTGACATTAACAGACTCAATTTGGGACAAATTAAAATGTCAGTGGTGTTTGTTGCAGGATTCTAGTGTGAATCGTTTACAAGACATTGTATTTTAAAAAGTTCCCACACTGACACTTGTACGCTACCTGAGGCAGCACACACTAATGAACAACACAAGCGCATACGCTAGTTACATAAATTCTGACCAGTACCGAGACAATTGACTATCACAAGTTTTGTTCAAAATGACCACAGACAGCGACAGTACAAGCTTCCATTTCTAGTATGGAACAACTGTTGCACATGTGCTAGCTTTGCAGCGGAGATATTCAGTATTCCGTCTATGGAAAACAAGCCTATGAGCTGATGGTTCACTATCCCACACCATATGTGAACACTTCATGGACTCTGACACTCCATCTGACAAAGCCAATGGGGATTGTTAACGGACCAATAGTGCATGTTTTAACGATTTACCTGACCATGGTTGGTACACGTGGCTTCATCACTAAACAAGATACATGATACATCTGGAGTACGCTCTTTTAATGCTCATGTACAGGAGTTAACACGATTCTCTTAACCGTTTCCACACAGCTCTTGATGGAGAGAAATGTGTTAGGGATGGAACCTACAGTGAGCCCAAAAAGTATTTGTCTAGCTGCATATCTTTTAGAAAACAAAGCTGGTGTGACATGAAAAGAAATGTATACAAAATCTAAAGAGCCAGTCATGTAAGAAGAATGTTGGTGAGTCATTTTTTGTTGAAAAGCAAGGAAAGAAATACATCCAAAGCGTCAACAAGGTAACAGAATAGAGCTACTTCATAAAGTATTCGTCCACTATCCGAACATGCCGAAATTCTACGTGCAGTGATTAAATTATAAGGCTGACCCACGGCACACACTAGAGTCAACCGTGTGCGGCCCCACTCTATCGCCTGTTGTAGTTCTGAATGCCACCGATACAGTGCAATTAGCGCCATGGGCCGTAAGTGTAGTGAGACGACGCTAATCGAAAGGAAACTTATTCTGCGCTTACATAATGTGTGCAAATCTTCTTACAAGATTGCTAAAGTAGTCGGTAGACCTAGATCGACGGTTCAGTCGATAATAGATCGATTTTGCACAACAAAATCATTAAGAAACCAACCGCATACCAGATACCTTCACACTTTCACTGATGCAAACGTGAGATTTATGACGAGGGAAATGAAGAAGAAACTTAAAATCAGCGCTCCTAAGATCGCTGTGGAGTTAGAGTCCAGGGAAACAAGGTATGTGCCAACACAATCAGAAATACCTTCAGAACATATGGGTATATGCTTTTTTCCAGTCTCTGATGACAATATCAATTCTTTAGATGATGACCGGTTTCAGTCCGTATTGACCATCCTCAGATCTTTTTTACACCATGTCCTAAAGTGATATGGCCATAATGGCATCGTCAAAATATATAAATATAATGGGCACAGCATCATCACATAGATCTAAAATAGGGTGTAGAATAGGCCACATCGTCCACATAGTGATTATTACAATAATTTTGGGTCAGTGAACAGAATCGAAAGAAACGTCTTGATTTTGCGATGGAACATATATTCAAAAAGAAATATGTCTAGAATATAGTAATATTTTATGATAAAAGTAAATATAACGTATTTGGGTCGGATGGCAGGCGAATGGTGTGGTGGAAGAAGAATGCGGAGATGTTGCCATGCAATCTTGTGCCAATGGTTAAACACAGTGGTGGCTCCCTTATGGTATGGGGTTGAATGACTGCTGTGGGTGCTGGAAATTACATTTCGTAGAAGGTACAATGGATCAACATTTGCATATCAACATTTTAAAGGACGATCTGAATCTTAGCGTGAAAAATTAGGTCTGCAAGGAAATTACATTTTTCAACATGATACGACCCAAAGCATATGGCTCTAAATACAAGGCTGTGGCTCCTGTACAACACCCCAAAACAACTTAACACCCTCCTCAGAGCCCAGACATTAATCCTATTGAGCATATTTGGAAAATACTGGAAGATGGCATCAGGAGAAGACACATTCCTAACAAGAGAGACCTAAAAGAAGCACTTCAAGACGAATGGGACAAAATTCCTGCCTCTTTGATGGCAAACTTGGTCAAGTCGATGCCCAGATAACTACAAGCAGTAATAGATGCAAAGGGAAACCCCACTAAATATCAATTTTTGTAACTGAAATCATATTTACAGATTGTAAATTTAAAAAAAATGAGTGGACGAATACTTTTTGAAGTAGCCCTAGAATAAATTCTGCACTTTGTCAAATTTATTATCCCTATGGATGTATTTATTTCCTTGTTCATCAATAAAAATGACTTATCAAGGTTCGTTGCATATGACTGGATGTTCACATTTTATGTTCCCTTCCTTTCATGTGACATATACTTAGTTTTCTTTAAAAAATTACAACTAGACAAATACTTTTTAGACTCACTGTATGTCAGAGGGGAACGAGCAGGAGACTTGCCTGAGTCCTGCCACTTCCTCGTGTGATTGCGTGAGAGCTAAGTTGGGGATCAACTGCAACAGCAGCAAGGACATTAATTTCCCCTCTTCTGTCATCACTTGTTTCCTTCTGTTAAGTTGTCTAGACATTACAATATCACTTTCAAGTAACTAGTTGAAAAGGTTGATAAATAATTACCGAGATGGTTGATGTCTATTAGGATATCTTACCGCATACACTGTACATGAATGAACTACGTTCTTCCTACACTCTCCATACACCTTGAGCATGTCGGCTTTTTGTGCATTGTTAAATCCCATCTTCCACTTACGACCTTCTGCTTATACTGTCACACACTGACCAACAACTCACAATGTGCTGAAGGAACACACCAGCACACTGTACACAGACATAACAACATCGAACCTAGCAACTACGCAGGTTAAATGGAACAAGCAAGCATCGGTGTGGAAACTTTTCAAAATACGATATCTCAGAACCAGCTCGCGCTGGAATCCTGTAACAAACACCAGTAATATTCTAATTTACCCTACTTTTAGTTTCTTAATGTCAATAGGTTTAAAAAAGAGTATGTTTGCACAAAAAATGCACTTTCCAAATATTATTACAATCTGTTTATTGGCTAACAATACGAGTAACTGAATACCAATCCATTCTATGAAAAATACACACCAATAGCATTCTCCATTTCCGCGATATTTGCGGCGTAAGTTTTAGGTGATTCACCCTGTACATGTAAAATGGTAAATCTGCCTTTTTTAAAAATTATTTATTTGGACTTTGTTACTGTGACTATGCAACATTTGTCTTACTCTGTCCGTATATAAATTTCATGATACACCTACTACTCTCAGTGTGAAGTTGTCAGTTGTAATCTATAAACAAAAAGAAGGAAAGCACTGACGTGGAAATGTAATATCTCCTCAGTTGGCATCACGAGGCTGAGTGGGACCTGTTCTGGTCCTCCTACCAAGGAAAAAATTCCTCGCAGTACAGGGAATAGAATGCGGGTCCACCACAGGGCAGTCAGCCACAATGACTGCTCAGCTACAGAGTCAGACTATAGTCCATACCGAGAATAAATAAATGTGAATTTTCGAATTTATTTGTATTTTTGTAGGAGATGGTGACACAAAGTGATTTTCTATTGAGACAACACCATAGAGAGTGTGTAGACAGACGACAACTTCGCTTTCTCGGACCTTAAACGTCAAGTGCTACGTACAGGATATCCAGGAAGTTAGGACGAATTTGAATTTGCACTATTTTTTCATACGACGGTTAGCAGGCATGGTTTTTTCATGTTTGTTATCTGCAATCCTTCACATTTGCAGCCTGATAGCTTGTGTGTGGTGAGCACCGTTGTGTGATGTTTATTTTCGTCCTGGATCAGATAACAACCGAGCAACGTATCCATGTGATAGAAAGATATTAGAAATCCGCGAGTGACTGTGGAAGGTGAGGTACATCCAAAACGTACGTCTGTGTGGTGTGGGTTCTGGGCAGGAGGAGTGATCGGCCCATACTTTTCGGAAAATGATGAGGGAGCTGCGGCCACTGAAAATGGCGACCGTTACTGAAACATACTTTATGATTAGTTTTCTCCTCTTTTTGACGAAAATGGCTGTTCTTTTTTTGAAGAAGATAGTGCAACATGTCACAAATCCCATGAAACGATTGCTCTGCTGAATGAAAAGTTTCTTCGAAAAATTATTTGTTTGCGTGGTAACCGGGAATGACCTGCCAGATCATTCGATCTTACGCTTTATGATTTTTTTGTGGAATTTTGTGAAATCTAAAGTTTGCAAAAATAAACAACAAACAATCACCAGTTGACCAATTAACGGCATCCCACCAGATGTTTGTGAACGCGTCATCGAGAACTTCAATGAGCCCGTTGCCGCACGGCCTTTGGATGGTCATGTGGAGAATATAATTTTTCATACGTAAATGGGAGAAGTTAGTCAATGTATTTTGTAAAAAAAACGTTACATTTTCAAGAAATTTGTCTATTTTACATCAAATTATAGATATCATGAACCAGTTGTCAAAATAACGAATTCGTGGTGTGATCAGCTTGTTCTCTCAAAGGCAGGACGCTATCTATTTTTTTAATTTCGTAGGCTTCAACATATAAGAGAGTTATATGTTCTCATATTTTGTGGTAAGTACTGAATCTTCCTAAATTTAATGAAAATCTGTCATGCACCATCGTTTATATTTTCAAATATTTACTCATCTGCACACTCGCTAACACATGGAGCAGCATTATTTTATTCCCGTTCTTGTGTCTAGCGGAAAAGGGACATATGTTTGGTCACAATGTGGCAGTAAATCCAGATCTAAAGTTTTAAATTGTTAAGTGACACTGTAACGCCGTGTTTGTTGTCAGTGGCTTAGACTTTAATTGGGGGCGAAAATCCGTTATACAAAAAATTTTAATGTTTGTTGTCACTGCCTTGAACTTTATTTTGGAACGGATAACCATTGTATAAAAAATTAAACTGTTAGATAATCGAATGCGTCGAGTACACGTAATGGTTACTTATTTTCAACGCTATTCTTATCGCTCCAACACTGACATTTTACTCTTTTATCTGTGAATATGTTGTCGACCGTTTATACTCGAATCTCTGGTTATTAGTAAACAGTATGTGGGCGTATGCATTGCTGAGAAGTGAAAGTAGTTGTGTAGGTCAAGTTCGTTTGCATGCAGCTCGTTTGATACAGTGGATTATTGGCGAGTAGACACCAAATAACATATGGCAGTAAGATTTTGCCGACGAAAACCAGAAGCTGATCGCTTTGTCCACAGCTTATGCCATATAACGAGCGGTTGTTTTGAAATAAATGTTTTGGGATCACAAATTTGTGACACTAGACAAGTAACCTAAATTGTTTGTAAGGCATAAAAGTTTAGTGATGTTGACACGCAAACTGCTCAGTAAACTTCGACCTGTAGCACATAATGGTTGTGAGCTTCATATGTCCGTGTCGTATAAGAAAAAAGTTAGCAGAGAGGTAGGAGAAGCGATAAGAAAATTAAATAAAGAAAATAAAAGCTTGTTTGGTGAACTTTTGGAAACAAGAAGTCAGAAACGAGCAAACGGAAAATGTAACAAAAATTTATTTGCAAATGCACCAGAAGATAAGAAGAAAAATAGTGCTACTGGAGAACTGCAGTGGACGCTGACGAGAAGTACTAAGAATGTAACCAAGCTCCGTCAGCTGAGTAATCCTCAAATCCAGATTATAGTCAGGAAGGCGTCAAACCATGTACAGAAAACAGAAACACCACCAGCAGCAGCGAAACCAAAATTAACCACTGTTTCCGAACCAGACAGTAAAGTTACAGAGGACATCGAAGGGTTGCTCCCAAAATTTGATGATTCCAATGTCCCACCATTACCCAGTGTAACAGAAAACTGTAAGAAACATACTTTGTTGCACTTACCAGACAATGTACTGAAAAGCATACCCTCCTTTCCATTATTCAACAATGAGAAAATTGAAGAACTCTCAACATGTGGATCAGAAAAACCTGTAACTGAAAATGCCTGGAAATCCGAATACTATAAATATCCAGCAGTGAGTAGAATACTAAATGCTACCATGTCTGAAAAGTCACGGGTTGCTCTACGGCGATGGCAACAGAGGATGATTGCTGAACTTGGCCAGGAAGGATTCATGGACCTCTATACTGGTAACATGGCATGACATCATTTTATTTACGACATTTGAGTGATTTAGTTGGATTATTTCCACACATCAGTTTATTTGTCAAGTAAAACACTTAATTTTAAATCATTATAGCTATCAGAAATGATACAAGAACCCACTTGTTTTGTAATTGTTCTGGAAATCCTAAGTGAAGACAGCTATGTTGTTTTGTTAACTTGAGTCATCATCTTATAATTTCAAGTTTCCAAGATGGATGTCAATTCAAAATGTAAGATACAAAAATTGCAGTTGTGTGAAGAACGATAATCACTTTCCCGAGAAATCATATAATAAATTTTGAATGAAGTAACATGTAACCATACATATGTACTGTTGATATTACAGTCTTTCTTGCTAATTACAAATGTTAGTGTGGTGTGAAATGAGGTATTGGACATTGAAAGATAGTATAAATTGAAGTAAAGTTGCTTATAATCAGGACAAGTGATAAGTGTGTGCACCGAACATGGTGTGGGGCATATGGAGTGTAAATAATGAACTGTAGCAAAAAGGAGGAGGAAATTTTAATTAACTAATGTGTTTGATACTGCTTCACTAGTTTCTCCTTAACCTAGACCTTAGGCTACATTATGGATCAGTATTCCACCATATCTGAGATTTTGCCAACTCGTTACCAAACTGTCACCTTCTAACCTAAACTAAACCTTGGGCTACTCTGTTACAAACTACATATCTAAAATTAATATTGATGCAGAAGAAATATTTCCAGTGTAGTGTTCTTTTTCTGTTTTTGCATATATGATAGTACATGCCGCATCATCATTACATTATTGTTGATTAATTGGTTCAGTTGCCATGATGGTCAAAATAGGTGAACTATAACTGAAAGATGGGCACGGAGGTCTGTAGCATCTATCTACTTTGAAAAAGGTGGTGCAGGGGGCACACTGTGTAACACGTACCAAAAGTAGAAATTAAAACCATCAACGAGCTAAAGCAAAGAAATAGTGGTGTACAGTGGTCCAAGGAAAACTGCCTCAGGAGTGACATAAATGAAAAGCCATAATTGTATGCAGTGTCATTTCTCAGTGCTGGAAAGTTTGTGTGATAGAATGGCTGACGTCTGCAGAATGTGCGTCCCTCTTTTGGTGTATTGCCAAAAATTGTTGTTAGTAAGACGGTATAAAATCCAAAATGAGTCGTGTCTGCGAGGGGGGGGAGGGGTACTGGTCATGAGGGACTCACTAGTAAGAGGAAGAGAAAGCCAACTTTCTACAAATTGGAGTATAGAATGTCAGAAGTTTTGAATTTGTAGAAAAACTGGAGATGTTGAGGGGGCAGATGAACAGTCAAGTTTAGTGATGGTTATGTATGGTAAATGAAAATATGTCAGACAGGTGTGAACAGGTCAGTATGGGATAATGGCAACAATAGCCATGACTGGTGTAATGCGCATTGTGAATAGGAAAGTGAGTTGCACAATTAGCACCACCAAGCAACACAGTGATCAAATTATTGTTCTAAGTGAACATGTTTTGCATATGCACAGCACTAGGATGTGTTAGGGAAACTGAGAGGCTGATAACATATATGAAAGGGAAATTGAATGTAATACTCTTGGGTAAATGGGATACTGCAGCAGGAGAGAGAAATGGAGGTTGAATTTCTAGATGATATTGAGTGGAAGAAAGAAATGAGTGAGGAGAGTTTCAAGCGACTAGAGTACACACACTTCAAAGCTCATGAAAGTAGGTATGCTCAGAAAATACTGGAAGATACAAGCTGCAATTTCTTATTGTTGGGCAAAAGTTTAGGAATCAGAAGCTAAACTGCAAGACTCACCGATATAATCAAATACTGACTTGGATCCCAACCTAGTTGTGGTGAACATTCAGTTGGAATTTAAAAACATGAAAGTGTGGGCATATGAGGATGTGTGGGGTACCAGGTAATTAAGTAGAATGTGAGGAAGTGTAAATTTTCTAAAACAATGTTAATGTTGGGGATGGTTTAACAGACCTGGGTGAAAATATAATAAAGGGGAGGAAAATATTTGAGGCTAATGAAATTGTATAAAGGGCAATCAAAAAGATTCTGTTCAAGGGCATTGCTGCAGTGTATATGCAACATAGTGCAATTCCAATGTGGGTATATAAGCACTGACATGTAGGCAAGGTATTAATGTGGCACTCATGTCTTTCTGATGTGCATGCAGTAAATGCGGAAATGTGAACTATGGTGACAATACAAGACCAGCATACTCTTATTCTGTTCTTGGATGCTGAAGGATAAACAGCAATACACATCCAGTGTTTAGGGGGCAGCACTTCTCTTGAGAACCAACACTGCAGAATGATGCACCAAGTTTGGTCGAGATTTGACTCAAGACACTGGTTGATCTGGCACTTATGCAGACATTACAGCAACTCAAGTGGGAGACACCTGAGCACCCACCCTGTAGTCCTGATCTCTCCCCATGTGATTATCATGACTTGGGTCCCTTAAAACAGGCCTTGAAGGGTCAATGATTCCTGTCAGACGATGATGTTGTAGCAGGCAGTTACAGAGTTCTTCATGCAGGAAGACACGGTACTTTACCAAATGGGTAACTTCAACCAGGTGCATCAGTGGGATGATTTCCTCGGTGGTCATGGTGATTTTGCCTGATTAGCATACAGATTCTGGACTGTGTGGCCTTTGAATGAAACTTTTTGACTGTGTTGAATAAGTACAAAATTTGGGAGAAGTTAAAAGGTAAAGATGTTAACCTCTGAATTGCAGATTGGAAACCTTTGTTAAGCATGGAACAAAGGACACAAAATTTTTTTTTATTACTTCTGACAGTCACCCTGTGGAGTAACAGAAGAGAGCAAGATTGATTTAGAAGATGCAAATCATGAAATAATATGGTCACAGACAACTGCATGATTCAAACTCAAACGAATCATCAAGAGTGGATGAGATACCTTCGGAAGTGCTAAAATCAGTGGAGGTACAGGGACTGCATTGTTATTTTATCAGCTGTACAGACTCTATTGAACAAGAGGTATACCATTAACTTTTCAGAAAATTATAATCTCATCCTACTGAGGTAAGTACCAGTAAATAAGTCTGAAAACTATAGGGTGACAGGAGTAGGCTCATTATTAAATTGCTGACCAGAGTATCAGTCAATGGGAAACAAAGAAACTTCAAAAAAGGTTAGGATACGATTGTTGAAATCGTCTATAGAAACTGGATGAAAATACGAAGATATGTGAAGAATACTTTTAAAAAAAGTTGATTCAGAAAGTTCCAGAACTCAAGAAAGACAAACTCATATTCAAAATAATGTACTTAGGCAGGACTGCAGTTGGTTGTCACGGGTACAATGAGTAAACTTAAAGATAATTTGTGAATGGAAATAAACTGTAAAAACCAGTAATGAAATATGCAGGTGACAAAGCCATGGAGCTGAAGGAAAGGAAGATATTAAAACAAGTGTTGCATGTAATTGCTAGGTTACATAAAACACAATTTGTGTTAAGGTTGAACGAAACAAATTAAAAATCATACAAACAGGCAGGAAAATGTGCTCTTAGCATCCCGTCGGTGCTGAAGTCATTAGAGATGGAGCACAAACTGAAACTGGGCAAGGATGAGGAAGGAAATCAATTGTGATCTTTTCAACAGAAGGGTCCTGACTTCACATAAAGTATTTTAGGGGAATCAACAACAAATCTGGATAGTAGGGCAGGGATTTCAACCCCACTCACAAATAAAAATCCAGCACCAAACCACTGTGTCAGACACCTTTGCTCAATGAAAGTGCTGAAGAGAAGTAAAAAAGCAGGTAATGATGTTAAGACATTAGAAGAAATTCATTAATTGTTTTATCTATGAAACAAGATTGCACACAATGGGCAAGTAGATTGGTTTAGGCAAAACTTTAATGACCTCCCATGTTGACATAGAACTGAGAATGAAATAGTGAGAACTATACATCTGGAGCAGTGCTCTATATCAGTAAGAAACATGCACCTTACAAAGAAATGTATTGCTACAGAGGGACATTTAAAATGAGACGAAGTATGATCTAGGAGATACTCTACATCTACACTCTCCAAACCATCATGAAGGGCATGGAAGAGAGTATGACCCATTGTACAAGTTATCAGGGCTTTTTCCCATACCATTCACTTATGGTATGATGGAAGAATGACTATTTTAATTCCTCTATGTGGACTGTAATTCGTGTAATCTTGTCCTCACAATCCATGCTGGAGCTACATGTATGGGGTTGTAGTGTGTTTCTAGAGTCATCCTTTAAAGCCAGTTTTTGAAACTTTGCAATTAGGGTTTATCAGGATACTTTACATCTATCTTCAAAGTTAGGCAGTTCAGTTCTTTCAACATCTCTGTGACACACTCCCACGTGTCAAAAAATCCTGTGGCCATTTGCACTGCCATTCTCTGTATATGTTCATTGTTCGGTGTTATTCCTATATCATATGGATCCCACGCACTTGAGCAATGTTCTAGGAGGGGTTGAATAACTGAAGTGTAAGCAATCTCCTTTGTAGACTGATTCAATTTTCTTAGTATTCTACGAATAAACCAAAGTCTACTTTGCTGGTGAATGAGCCTGTGTGATCATTCCATTTCATATCCCTATGAAGTATTACACCCAGGTGTTAGTATCAGTTGGCTTATTTAATCTGTGACTCCGTAATATTATAGTCATAGAATACTGTGGTTATTTGTTTTGTGATGTGCACAGTTTTACATTTCTGAACATTTAAAGCAAGTTGTCAGTTGTTGCGCCGTTTTGAAATCTTATCAAGTTCTAACTGAGATTTTTGGGGCTTCTTTCAGACAGTATTTGATTATAGATAACTGCCGCATCTATGAAAAGTGTGAAGTTACTACTAATCTTGTCTGCAATGTCATTAACATTCAACATGAACAGCAAGGATCCCAATGCACTTCCCTGGGGCAAATCTAAAGTTACTTCTAACCTATCAATGATTTTTCATCCAAGATACTGTGCTGTGTCCTCCCCACAGACTAGTACGCCATACGGTCATACTTTTGATAATAAGTGTAAATGTGACACTGAGTCAAATGCTTTTTGGAAATAAGAAATACTGCATCACATGACTGCTTTGGTCCAAAGCCTTCAGTATGTCAGGTGAGAAAACTGCGAGTTGGGTTTCACGTGATTGGTGTTTTTGGAATCCATGCTGGTTGGCTTGGAGGAGGTCATTTTGTTCATGATATCACACTGTGTTTGAGCTCAGAATATATTCTATGATTCTACAACAAATGGGTGCCGAGGATATTGGATGGTAGATTTGTGGATCATTTTTGCTGCCCTTCCTGTAAACAGATGTGACCTGTACTTTTTTCCAATCTCTGGGCATGGTTTTTTGTTCGAGGTATGTGTGATAGATTATATAGTTAAAAGAGGAACTACCTCAGTCCCAAATTCAGTACAGAACCTGATGGGATTCAGTCAGTTCCTGGAACTCTGTTCAGTCTTAATGATCACAACTGTTTCTCAATGCCATTGACACTATTATCTGTTTGACTCATCTTTACAGTTGTATGAGAGTTAAGTTGGGCTTATACTCTTTGTTTTTCCTTTCTAAAAACACTGAGTTAGGAAAGCATTTCTGCTTTTGCTTTACTGCCGTCAATATCAATTTCTGTCTTGTCTGTGACTGGACACTAACTTTGGTGCCACTAACAGTCTTTGCATACAAGTAGAACTTCTCGGGGTTTTTTGAAAGCTTATTTGACAGTATTCTGTTATGATAGGATTGAAGGCTTCATGCATTGCCTTCTTGTCAGTCAAATGTGTTTCATTCAGCATCTCTCTTTTTATAGCCCAATGCTTTGTTTTACACCTATTATGCAGTGTTCTGTTTCACTGAGTACATTTCTATCCAGAGCATGGTCAGCTGTTGTTTTAAACTTGAGCCACACGTCCTCTACATGCTCCTGTCCTGAGTTTCAAGTATCCCACTGAGATAAGACACTACGTGCTTCTTTATGTAGTCTGCTGAAAATATACATATCTCCACTTGTTTTAGTCGCTCTTTGTACTTGGTAATCATTGTTGCTACAACTACCTCATGGTCACTGATACCAATTTCGATGTGGATATCCTCAGAGAGATCAGGCCTATTTATTGCCATTAGATCTTATATATTTCCATCATGAGTGGGTTTCTGAACTGTCTGTTCCAGGTAGTTTCCCAAGAAGTAATATTTGAAAGGATTTTTTGTCATTTCCAACACTAACAAAACTGTAATCACCCCAGTTGCTTGCTGGATGATTAAAGTCTCCTCCAGTGAGTTCAGTATGATTGGGGAACTTACAAACAAGTGACCTGAGGCTTTCTATAAAGTTTTTGCCCCCATCAAGAGATGAATCTGGTGGTCAATCGAGGGATCCAATTATAATTTTTTACCCACTCCTGCTACTTATTCTTGCTCAAACAATTGCACATGCAGCTGCAATTTCTGTCTTGGTGGATTTGAGGATCTTGTTTACTGTGACAAATGCACTGCCTCTGTTTCCCATTAGCCTAAATCCTTTTGGTATAAGACACTGAAGTTTTCCCCAAAAATCATTCTGCTGTCAACTTCAGGTTTCAACCAGCATTTGTTCCTAGTACTGTCTAAACTTTGCTGCTGTTTGGAAGCAGTTCAAACTCTGGCACTTTGTAGTGAATGTTTCAGCAGTTAATGGCTAGGAATTTAATGCTGTTGCCTGTGGGAGACATTTGTTTGGATCTTACATCAATACTTCTGGGTCTTCTACACATATTGTTATCTGGACTGGATGGAGAGTAGCCTAATGTAAAAATTCCGTGTGTGTATCCCACACGCAGTCAGCTACCTGGGCAGCAGCCTCTGTTGTGGAGTACATACTTGACTCATTTAGGGGTACCCTACAGCTCTCAGCCCAATGGCGCAAGTCTAGGAAGTCACAGAACCTTCACAGTCTCTGATTCCGTCCTTCCACTTGACTAAGAATGAGAAGGCCACAATCTGTTCTGCACACAGTGCTGTAGGTTATGAGCTTCATTGAAACCTCTGAAGCAAGACTGGTGTTCTCAGCCTTCTCTGCCAGTTGCTAGAATGATCCAAATATGAGGTCTATCCAAAATTTTTGGGACTGGTACTGTCATCTGTTGGAAACCTTATCTTTGACTAATGGTCATCATCACCCTCGAAGTAGTTCCCATCTGCACGTACACACTGGTCCCAGTTCTTCTGCCACTGGTCAAACATCTTCTGGAAGTCCTGTTCTTTGAGGGTGTTTATCACTGCCAGTAATGCTTCTTGAATCCTCTCTAAAGTGTTGAACCAACGGCCTTTCAACTTGAGTTTCAATTTTCGGAATAGCGTGAAGTCACAAGTTGCCAAATCTGGCGAGTACGGTAGGTGGAGTGCAACCGCCTGTTGTTTTTTGCCAAAAAGGTCCTGGTGAGCAAGGATGTGTGACAGTACTTTCTGTCGTGTTGCAGCAGCCAGTTCCCGTGATGCCAAAGTTCGTACCACCGTCACCGCATGTTTTCACAGAGCCATCGCAAAACGTCACAGTAGTACGTGGAATTCACTGTTTGGTTGGGTGGGACAAATTCTGCACAATTCCCTTGGTATCAAAGAAAATGATGATCATGCTCTTCACTTTGCTCTTCACCTGTCTCACTTTATTGGGTCTTGGAGAGCCCAGGCTCTTCCACTGGGACGATTGTTGCTTTGTCTTTGGATAATAACTGTAAAACCAGTTCTTGTTGCCGGTGATAACCCATGACAAGAAGGTTGGATCTTCAGATGCCGTCTGACGAAGGTCGGTGCACACTTCAACACACTGCGCCTTCTGATTGGCATTCGAGATCCTTGGTACAAATTTTGCAGCGACATGATGCATACATACCCAATTCATCAGTCAACATTCGTTGACATGTGCCATAACCAATACCCTCTTCATCTGTAAGGTCTTGAATGGTTCGACGTCGATCCGCACGAATCAATTATTGAAGTTTGGCAACAATTGTCTGGCATTGTGCGGCTAACAACCCTTTCAGTGTGAGCATCATCTTCGACGTCTGTATGGCCGGCCCTGAACTGAGTATGCCACTCAAACACACACATACGACTCAAGCTCTGTTCCCTAAACAATGCAAGGGTCTCTGTAGCACTTTTTCTGAGATTCGCACAGAATTTGATACATGCGCTGTTCTGTTCGCGATTCCATCATAAAATCGCCACACACCAAACACAGAGTATTACGGAAATCACTGTGGACACACAACATGTCCTCCCAGCTGAATGTAACTCCGCACACTGACTCATCAGATATGCAGCTCTCACCATGTAGCGGTGAAAAGGTATATTGCTCCTACTTTCCAGATGGCAGCACCAGTCCCAAAAATTTTGGATTCCACCTTGTATGACCTTGGAACTCACATGACGGTGATTGTCTGTTTCAAAGTGTGGCACAATCTGCAGTTGGTTACAGCCTATTCCCTCAGTGGCTGCCACAATAACCTCTTAGTGTTGAGTCAGACCCCAGGCATAAAAACTGAAAAAGAGTACACAAGAAAATAAATGTAGGATAAATATTTACTAGAATGAACAGGTCAATGGGGTACAAGTTAACAGACCCTGGAACAGTTAACATGACACTGAAAATGTAGACAAATATTAAGCTGTATAAAACAGTCGTTGAGATTGTTGGGTACAATATGAATGCATAAATGAACAGATTAGTGCAAGATAACAGTTGAAGAACTGATAACTATTGTAAAAGAAAGTCTTGCAGGAGAAACTTGTGATTACACATTTCAAACATCAGAAGAGAATGTGTTTGTATGTATATATTGTGTGTGTGTGTGTGTGTGTGTGTGTGTGTGTGTGTGTGTGTGTGTGTGTGTGTGTGTGTGTGTGTGTGTAAGGGGGGGGGGGGGGGGGGTGAGAGATATCGCCTACAAGAAAAACAAAACGCAAGAGATAATATGATTTTTGTATCTTTCAAGTGTGTGTAAGTATAAATCATGTAAGCGGTTTTTTGTTTCCAGGTTCACAGTTTGTGTTGAGCTCTATAAGATTCTTAACATAGTAGATGATAATTATTACTTTTTTCATGATTTTCAATGTACTATTGAACATATTCAGTTTTATATTTGTAAATTTAATTTTTTGACATAGTAAAATAAGTTTAATCCTGTATTTATGTTAGTCATCTGAGCATGGTACTAGAAATTAAGTCCTTTTGTTTAGTATTTGGGAATTTATGTTTTAGTTACATTATTTTGCTGTACTAATGATCCACATCTGTGAACATATATGAAAATACCCAATTTAATTCTTTGCAACTTCTCTTTATTTTCAGAGATACTTGCAGACACAGAAGTCAGTGTTAATGTATGTGGCATAGCATGATGGACTGAATTTTAGTCATTGTGTACAAGACAGTTCTGTCATATGAGAGGCACAAAGATAACATTAATTTGTATTTTATCTTTCAGATTCAACAGTTCCTTTGCAGAAGCAGACAAGACTACCAATTTGTGTATGTAACTACAAAATTTTATTTGTTTGATAGAATGCACCTCCTGTTCAGCTAATTGTTATTGGATCAGAAAAAGTGTTAAGCATGCACAAAGAAGTACCTTTCTGGGTTAATTCAGTTTCCAATAATATTTTTGTTTACAGCTTACTTTACCCATTACAACACACCCTCCACTCGCTGTATAAATCCATTTTGCAATTTTTTAACTTTTTATGTGTATTCCTAAGTGTTTATCGAGTGAACATTAGGAGTAGAAATGAAGAATCAGCCCACCATTCAGCTGAGTTCATGATTAAGCACCTTAAAAATCAATCAGATTCTTAGGTTTGTGGTAACTAAGATAACTGTCTGGTGATGGATCGGTGGTGAAGTGCCAGACTGCAAATCCAAAGGCCTGGGTTTCAGTCCACAGTCAGTCCTCGTCATCTATTTCACCTCTGTCAGTTTCTCCTAATGTGAAAAATGCTGAGTTGCAGTATGGTTCAGTATCCATGTTTAACATTATGTCCCCATATAATTGGCTGGTCAGACCATTTCAAAGGTGAGAGGAAGACAAGGGCATACCACTTTCAACAGGACCATGTATAGTAAATCATTGTGATGTTGAAACCAACCTACAGGTCAGTTAGTGTTTTACTTTTTTAATAATTATTTTGTAAAGGAGGTGGGGGTCAGGGGTAAGGGAGACTGATTTGAAATGCTTGCACTGGATTAATGACAGTCAGCTTAGTACATCAACCAACCTGAGTGTGGGTTATAACAGGAGGAGGGGGGTAATTTCCTTGTTTATCTAGACAAAAACTGTGTTGGTTTCACAGCTAAGATTACAAACAACACATAAGTAGAACGTGAAAACACTCTTGAATTGGAGATAGGCAGGGGCTGAGTTTTTTCCTAGCTCTGAAGTACAACAAACAAAGAGAGAAAACATGAAACACACTTGTATCACAGGCAGATAATGCACACTTTTCCTCTGATATTAAGGTAAGTGACGGTGTAGCAACTGGACTGAAATCTTGCTACAGAGAGCAATAGTAGGTAATTCTTGGGTGAGTTGGTTTCCATCATGTATGGATACTGAAGATGGGAATAATTCCAGGAAAGAGAGATTAAGGGGGTTGAGTGGGAGAGAGAAAAGCTGGCTAGCCAATATGCATCGGTGCATCCTCTCTTTGTAGCAGCTGTGTTATTAAATTACTTTTACTAACACTATTTTCTTACAGTTGCACTTTTCCCATTCTGAATTATATACTTCCATTTTTTGTGTGTATTATTTCTTGTATTTTCGTGACAGGTGCTGCTGTGTGAAAAGATATTGCAAGTGTAAAATGTTTTTTCTGTAGGTCCATTAATAAAATATTGTATTTTTAATGTTATTTCCTGTAGCAGATAACTTTGCAGAACTGAGCCAAAGCTGAAATTAATATCATCGTGTTGAGACTGTGACTGCCTTTGTTATGGCTTTATGTAATATATGTTACAACTAACTTGTCTAGTGTTTAGCTCGAGTAGAATGAGGGGCAGGTGCCATCATCCCATTGGACAACTGTTGCAGCGGGTCAAGCACCGTAGTTACTTTACCACATATTTATCTTCAAGTGTACTATGTAAGAGCAGGCAGAATTGCTTCTCTCTCATGATATTGCAGCACATTAGCTGAACTTAGAGTTATTATGTCCATTAAGGGAACCTGACTACTGGCTGTGAACATTTGATATTCACCCTTCAAGGTTGGAGTGATTTATGTATGTTGCTTATTTAACTTAAAAAATAGTAAGCTGTGGGCACTAAGGTAATAGATCGGTACAAGCTGTTTGACATAACAATGAAATTAAAATAGTAATTTTGTTTGTCTTTTCTTTTTCTCTGTGTTGTGTAAGTGGCTAAGTGGCAAAGAGATAATGAAAATGAAAGTTGCAGCAAGGCCTTAATAAAAAATAGACGACTGACACACACACACACACACACACACACACACACACACACACACACACATGACTGTAGTCTCTGACAACTGAAACCACACTGTGAGCAGCACCACTGCATGATGGGAGTGGCGTCTGGGTGGGGGTAGGAGGCTGGGGTGGAAGGGGGAGAGATTGTAGGGTAGGTTTGGGGGACAGTGAAGTGGTGCTGGGGAGTGCACAGGGAGGAGGTGGAGAGAAGGTAGGGCAGCTATGTGCAGTAGGGAGGTTAGATGGAGGGTTGGGGAGAGGGGGACATTCTCTGCAATATATCCCCCATTCCCATAATCCTCATGGTCTCACTTTTGTTAGTCATTGTCCTCACTCATCTGGCCCCTTCCCTGTTCCCATTCCAGCATTACACAGCCCTTGTTCCACTATCGCATTCAGTCTTCTTACTTCTCTCCTTTTCTGCTATCCCCCACCACCTCTCCCTTGCCCTCCATCTAACCTCCAAACTGCACGTAACTGCCCTACCATCTCTGCACCTCGTCCCTGCGTGCTCTGCAGCAGCACTTCACTGTCCTCTACTCCTACCCTACTATCCCTCCCCAGCCCCAGCCTCCTCCTTACCCCCACCAGTCATTATTCCCATCATGCACAGGTGCTGCTGCTCACAGTGTGGCTTCAGTTGCCAGAGACTACAGTCATGTGCGTGTGAGAGCTGCATTTTCATGTATATATGTGTGTGCGTGTGTGACTGTCGTCCATGTTTGACGAAGGCGTTACTGGATGAAAGCTTATTTGTGACAGTCTTTTTGTTGTGCCTGTCTGCAGCTCAGCATCTCTGCTATAAGGTAGTGGCAACTTTAGTTTTCATAATATTGTTACATTCCATCCTGGATTTTCCATTGTTTGATTTTGACAAAGAGATTAGCTGTTAATGAATCTAGACTACATTTAGTTGGTTCCAGCTGCTTGTGGAATATGAGACATCTTGAATAGAAATTTTAGTTATAAGTATTTTGCTTGTCATTAATGAATCCTGTTAGAGGAAACTGTGAAAATAGTTCATCACTTGTATAAGAGCAGAAAATTAAATAGAAATATCACTCTGGACATTTATGTGAGAGCTACAAGAACTTACTTGTATGTCTATATCATCAGTGTTACTTTTATGTTTTTTGATCTGCTATATTTCAACAGTATGTAAACCTTCAGTAAGATTGTCATTCATTGTTTTGTATGCGATATGACGGTGATCTCCTCTTAAATTTGACTATTCTATTACAGAATTAGTTGGATGATAAGCAAGTATCCTCATAACTTGAGAACGCCATTTGTAGAAGATTTATATTGTATAGCCCAGTCGCTTAGTGAAAAAAAATTGAATGTTAACAGCGATGTTGATAATTTACTTAGAATTTGATTGTGTTGTGGTCTCACATTTATCTTCAAGTGTAAGTTTACCACCAGGCATACAACTCCTACAATTATGGTACACTTTTTAAATTTGATATTCAGTGACACAAATTTTTTGGAGGTTGCATATAATGCCATTGTGACCATTTGAAAACCAACTAAATAATCAACATGCTTCTTATTATCCTGTTCATGATAAAGTAGGAGATTACACCACTATGTTTCAAAGTTGTGGCACAGTAAAAATTTTGTGCTAATTACACTACTAATAATGATGCAGCACTAATTAATTCTAATATAAGGCATCAGACTAACACAAATTCCATGAATGATAACAGGTGCATGCAGCAGAGCATGACTAAAGACAAGCTAGTCTCCTAGAGAGACGTGTAAGAAGTGGTGCATTAATCAATGGTAAACATTATTAAGGTTTCGGTCATTGTTGCCACAAGGGCAGCCTTTAACTTATTCCATCTATCGGTGCATGCATGACAGTACATGGTACCAATTTGTTCCAAAAAGCCACACACAAAAATGCATTTTTTAGGGGGTCTTAACGTGGGTTATATTGATCATAGAGATAAAAGGTCAAGTGTAGTGGAGAGCCCCTGGCTTAGTGACCATTTGTATACCTGTCAGAACAACAGGCATATTGTAACTATCCCACAGTAAAGAGTCAAAATTTAAACCTTACACGTTTCCTCTAGTCCAGGCAAATTGAGCAAGGTTTTTTTTTCCCCCTCCTCTCCCTTCTTTATTAGGTGTGGTGCAGGGTGGACTTTAGGTGGCTTATGAAAGCTCAATTTGTTTGTGGGTGGTTCCTGAGAAACCACCAAAAAACCATGATTTTTGGGTGCGAAAAGTACCAATTGTGGGATGGCCACTCTATAATTTATATTCCCAAAAGATTATCAAAATTTTTTACCAACTGTTCTTAAGGTGATATTCTCAGGGAACTTAAAATCTTTTTTTGATGTAAGTATCTATTACTGAGTTCTAAAGGCTCAAAGTTACTGTACTTTTGCATAAAATTGCAAAAACTGGTTTTTAGTCATTTTGGAATCATGGACTGCATTGACCTAAATAGCTAACCATGGCAGATGGCTCAGATTTTAACTGTATTTTCTTTAGACATTCATCTAAAAATGCAATTATCCCTGTTTTCAAAAATCTATATCTGTTATCAAGGTACAACCAAAAACCATGATTTTTGATTACAAAAAGTATCAGTTCTGGGGATGGTCACTTCTATAATTTCTCTTCAAGGCAAATCATCAAAATTTGTATCACATATTCGTAAGATGATGTTCTTGGGGAGCTTCTGAAACATTTTTCTATATCCTTTTCCATTACCAAGATTCAGAGGTTCAAAGTTACCATACTTATGCACACAACGTCTGGTCTGAAGCATAAATGTAGTATTAACTAACATAATGAACACATGGCGAGGGTTCTAGAATCGTCACAAGAGTTCTGTAGTCATCAAACTATGCATTTTTTTTACCAAGAAAACTTTATGATGTGCTGTCTCTGTATAATCGACTCTTCATGCCTATACAAATACCAGTATGCTCAAAGTTGTTCTGCGGAGGCAAAAAATGGCCAATGGTCTTAATATGCCTGTAAAGAACTTAAAATGACTGCCAAATATAGTGTAAAACTGGAAGGACTGCAAATTCAGTAAAATATTTCCAATTAACATTTTTACTTTTTTGAGACACATAAGCTGGGCATTTCCCATGAATTGTGACTGATGAGCAAAGTATCCATAAAAAAACTGTAAAGCAAACAAATTTGTGTTAACCTTACACTATGTGTACTTACTTGTTTATATGTGTCAAAGCTCACACACAATGAAAATATTTTAGACTTTGTAACTAAAAACAGGCATGACCTTAACGGCAGTGTCAGTACAGAGACAGGTTAGCGTTCATGATGTAATCATAGTGACGATGGTTACTAAAGTTAATAAATCCATCAAGAAGTCTAGAAGAGTATTTATGCTAGAAAAAGCAAGTTAGCAATTATTAGTATCCCACTTAAACGATGAATGGACATCATGTAGTTCCAATATGACGGACTTCAAGGAGTTAGCGTATACAGACCAGTGGAAAAATGTTTCTCTTAGAACACAGGAAAGGGGAATGTTGTCATCTTTAAAAGACTAAGACAGAAAAGTGGGAAACCAGCTGCCTCAATCATCATTTCACCAACCTCACCGAATATTTTTGAATGTGAACATATTCACTTTCTTGTAACAGAGGACATTCTAAATCCTTTTACCCAATCTGTCTTTGTCATTTACTCTGCATCTCCCTCTCACTGCCACTGTGTATATATGTCTCTTGTCTCTCTCCCACTGTCTTCTTTTTCTCCAATTGGTTTACAGTATACCACGCTGCTGTCTCTCCTCTCTCAATTACACTGGCTCCTTTTGTCTTTCTTTCACACTGTCAATGTTTCCACCATACCTCTGCAGCTCAAAAATTCTGGCGATCCAACTTACGAGAGTGAGTCAAATGAAAACCTTAAATATTTTTTTAAATATTATTTATTGTGCAGAAGTGGTACAAAGTTGTATCACTTTTCAACATAATCTCCCCCATGCTCAATCCAAGTCCTCCAGCACTTACAAAGTGCATAAATTCCTTTAGATAAAAGTTCTTTTGGTAGTCCGCGCAGCTACACCTGCACCGCGTGGCGTACTTCTTCATCAGAACAGAACTTCTTTCTTCCCATTCCGTCTTTGAGTGGTCCAAACAAATGGAAATCACTTGGGGTAAGGTCTGGTGAGTATGGTGGATGGGGAAGACACTCAAAATGCAGGTCTGTGATTGTTGCAACTGTTGTATGGGCAGTGTGGGGACTTGCATTGTCATTTTGCAAAAGGACACCTGATGCCAGCAGTCTACGTCACTTTGATTTGATTGCTGGCCACAGATGATTTTTTAGGAGATCTGTGTGTGATGCACTGGTGACAGTGGTCCCTCTAGGCATGTAATGCTCCAAAATGACACCTTTTTCGTCCCAAAAGAGAGTCTGCATAATCTTCCCTGCTGATGGTTCTGTTCAAAACTTCTTTGGTTTTGGTGATGAGGAATGGCGCCATTCCTTGCTCGCTGTCTTAATTTCTAGTTGGTGGAAGTGAACCCAGGTTTCATCCCCAGTAATGATTCTTGCAAGGAAGCGATCACCTTCTCGTTCAAAGCGCTGAAGAAGTTCTTCACAAGCATCAACATGTCGTTCCCTCGTTTCAGGAGTCAGCTGCTGTGGCACCCATCTTGCAGACACTTTGTGAAACTGGAGCACCCTACTCCATTCATAGACTTGCTGCTGTGATAAACATGCATCACTGTTCTGAACCTTCATTCATCGATGAATTTCAATTGGTTTCACACCTTCACTACGCAAAAATCGAACAACAGAACGCTTTTCTTCCCTGGTGCAAGTCGCAAGTGGGGCGGCCATCTTTATACTGATACTGCGACGGTATGTGTACATCTGCACTATGCTGCCACCTACAGGCCATTCTGCACGCTGTTTGTAGCACGCTTGCCAACTTACAGGATAATGGCGTGAAATTTTGATTTATTATTGGAAATTTAAGGTTTTCATTTGACTCACCCTTGTACTTTTCCTCTACACGCACTTGATTAAAATTTTAATACAAAATGTATCCTCACATATGCCTAGATGTTAGAGTTTGCCATTGTGGATGGATAAACCCCCCAAGCCTATGTATGGTTTCCACCCATCTGTATTATTTATTTCCATTTTCTCCTTTCACTTTTGCTCCCACTGCTTGTATCTCCACCCATCTCTCTTTCTCTTTTACTGCCATTGCCCCTCACTGACGATCAGTTTAAACCAATTGTTAATCATGTTCTTGAGACATATGAGCCAAGTAGGTGTATTAAGAATGGAAAAGAACCTCTGTGTTTTAATAATCAAATTTGGAAAATGCTGAGGAGTGGAGATTGTTGCAGTCTTAGTTCAAAATAGAATTCACAAATGTTGACAGGTTAAAGTTGATAGAAATTTGCATGTCCATAAGAAGATCAATACAAGACTCACTATTTTAATAGTATTCTTGTATCTTAAGATACAGACTGTGTTAAGAGTTCCCAGTTTTGTGTCTTTGAGTGACTGATGTGAGAAACAGTGGGAGAGGACAAACGTGATCTTTTCTAGCTTTTGGCATGGCTGCAGTTCATATATTTTAACCAAATTCGTCTCATGAAGAATTCATAAAGGCATTGATAAGCAAAGTCAACAACATAAGTTGTACTGTAAATTTTTTATTACAGCATTTATTATGAAAATGGCAACACCAACAAGAAAATGCTAACAGGAATGAAATACATACTGCATAGTAGATATCTGTCAGTACACAGATTATTACAGTTGCAGAATTGTACATAATCTCAGACTTTGAGAATTCAGTATTATATGAAGCCTCCATATACTGAAGTCAGAACCTAATAAATGTCACTGCAAGAAAGCAAAGAAGGCATGGATATAGTAATGGACACCTTGGTTTGTGTATGGGTCCACAGAGCATCTGTAGTAGTTGAGTTGCGATAAACATTATTCAGGTTTAAATAAGACTTACTTAGAAACATACTTTATGCCACTCAGCATGTCAACAATGGCATTTACATGCTCATAGCACTCTGAGAATGGACAAATCTGTGAAGTCCATTAAATTCGTGAAGACAAGACAATGTCATCCTATATTGTGGTCATAATGAGTGGTCCAGAACATGCGTGTTGTAGAACTTGTCCCTCTTCCATCAGTTGGTTCCATACACATATCACTGCATAACAGGCCACTCTGTACAAACTAAAACATCATGTAATGACTAAGCTTTTTCCCAGAGGGTGAGCATTCTGCACCATTAAGTCTTACTTACTTGATTTGACATAACCAATTGCTTCGACCTTTCCTTCATTTAATGGTTTCCCAAAGAGATAGGTTGCTGTGCTTACTTGTGCACCATCTTTGTGAGATTTTAATAAAATTCTTTCTGGATGTTGTAATGTTCAGTGTGTTCATCTTAATGTATAATTAATTTGCTTTTATTTAATTTATCTTATGGCACATAGCAGCAGCACATATACAAATATAAATACATTAATAAACAAAAACACAAATGCGCAACATGTATGAGAGAACATAAACCACATAATAAGTACCACATAACACACAGAATTAAGATCTGCAGCATGTGTGACTAATTAGCTGCACATTGGTGTCCACGTCTTGTGTGCACTTCATAGCATGAGGTGTGGCTTTTGTAAAGTCCTCAGCCAATCTGCCATATTTTCTTATATGTTACTCTTTTATGACATCGTCTAGGACTTCCTCAGGTACTCCAAAGTCACAACATGGACAGTTCACAAGTCTCCACTTAGAAAGCATGATGTTGCATCTGGTGTGGCCACTTTGGATATGAATGCATTTAGTCCAGTCTTTCTTTGGGAGGTTGAGCCCCTGCAGTTGTAAGGCAATGATTACTGAGTTCTTCCAGTGCTTTTACCACATGTCTATTACATTAAAGGTGTTCTGTCCTTTTACATCATTGTTCTTCAATATTAGTTTCTATGATTTGAAGCATGTATGTGGCAAATTTCTTACTACATCTAGAATAGGTAGTTTTTTGCACACTTGCCAGATTCATTACTGCATCTTGAGCAGGTAATTTTTTGTATAGTTTGTGTCTAGTATTTTTTCCAAATCTGTAACAGTGGTTTTTACATCATCTTAGCTTTGGTGGAGTATGTTACTGATGACAGAGGGCCACAGTATCAGAGTATACCCAAATATAACAGTAATTATACATATGGTTTCATGGAGCTGTATGTGTATCTTGGTGGAATGATGACTTCCTTACCATACCGGAGCACAGTATTCTGCAGTGGTGAAGGCTATTGACATTGACATCTTGGGTTGTCGGGTGTTCTGCCGGATATCAGCGTCGTACTTGCACGATATTTCGGTCACGTAGCTCGAGACCTTCATCAGGTGCGACCTGAGACTGCTCCTCGAGTGGATCTGGTCCAGTATTTATGCCTATGGACTTCCCCCTCCACCAACGGCTGCAGGCGCTTCCTCTGTGGTCCGCGCCCATTCCCTGTGACCTGCTGGAGCGTTGCTGCTCCGTTTTCCGTCCGCTGCGGTTCTAAGTGTTCCCTCTGCGGTCCGCGCCCACCAAACCCGCTCCTGGGGGCTTCATCTACGGTCTGGGGTACCAGGCGTTCCCCCTGCGGTCCGCGCCCGCTCACCACGGCCTGTTGGAGCGTTGCCGCTCCGTTTTTCATCTGCTGCGGCTCTGGATGTTCCCTCTGCGGTCCGCGCCCACCAGTCCCACTTCTGGGTGTTCCATCTTCGGTCTGGTGCTCCTGGCAGTCCGTCAGGGGCTCGTTTACCATCTCCATGTCTCTGGTTCTTCTGTTTGTGTAGTGTTGCAGCTGGCTCCGTTGCTCCTTTAACAATTCCAGAGCCGGATCCCAGGCTCTGCTTAGCTGGTACCCTGTGTCACGATTCATAAGATCGTCAGCCATTTTAATCTCAATCGATTCTCTTATGACACTGTCCCAAAATCTGGGTGTTTGTGCTAGAATCTTGGTATCCTCATACTTCATGGCATGATCTAGTTCTAGACAGTGTTCAGCAATGGCTGACTTAGTCACCTGTCTTAATCTAGTGTGCCTCTGATGTTCTTTGCACCTGATCTCCACAGTTCTTGTCGTCTGGCCAATGTAGGACATGCCACATTGGCAAGGTATATTGTAAATCCCTGGTTTTCGTAACCCCAGGTCGTCTTTGACACTCCCCAGCAGTCCCCCGATCTTGTTGGATGGACAGAAAACACACTTGATATTGTGTTTACGCAGGATCCTACTGATTCTGGCAGAAATAGAGCCAGCATAGGGCAGATATGCCACCTTCCTTGCTTCATCTTGGTCTTCTTCAGGAACCTGTGGTATAGTGGCTGGTCGGAGTGCCCTCTCAATTTGTCTGTCCATGTATCCATTCTTGGAGAAAACTGTTTTGAGACGTTCTATCTCTATGGGTAGATTCTCTTGGTCTGATAGGGCACGTGCTCTGTGGACCAAAGTCTTCAGAACCCCATTCTTCTGTGCAGGGTGGTGACAACTGCTGGCCTGCAGATATAAATCAGTGTGTGTAGGTTTTCGGTACACACTGTGGCCAATTGATCCATCTGCTTTCCTCTGGACTAGTACATCCAGAAATGACAGCTGGCCATTCTTCTCCAGTTCCATGGTGAACTTGATATTAGGGTGGCATGAGTTAAGATGTTCAAGAAACTCATTGAGCCTGTCCATCCCATGTGGCCAGATCACGAAGGTGTCATCCACATACCTAAAGAAGCATGTGGGTTTAAATGTGGCTGTCTCCAATGCCCTCTCCTCAAAACTCTCCATAAACATGTTGGCAACCACAGGGGACAGTGGGCTGCCCATAGCTACACCTTCAGTTTGCTCGTAATATTGGTTTCTGTACAGGAAATACGTGGATGTCAGTGTATGACTGAACAGGTCCAACAGAGCACCATCAAATTTCTCTGCAATCAGTTCTAGTGAGTCCTTCAGTGGGACCCTGGTGAACAGCGATACCACATCAAAACTAACCATGATGTCCGAATCTGTGATGTGCAGTTGCTTGAGGCGTTGCAGGAAATCTTCTGAGTTGCGGATGTGGTGAATACATTTCCCCACATATGGAGCCAGGAGACCCTTCAGGTACTTGGCTGTTGTGTACGTAGGTGCCCCAATATTACTGACAATAGGACGTAGGGGCACACCCTCCTTGTGTATTTTAGGCAGACCATACAGTCTGGGTGGCACTGGCGCTTTTTCCCGTAGTTGTCTGATGATCTTATCGGGCATCCCTGTTTCCTTCAAGAGAGCACTAGTCTTCTTGGCCACCTTGTCCGTGGGGTCACACTCCAGAATTCTGTATGCAGGGTCCTCCAGAAGTTGGCGTACTTTCTCATCATAATCCACTCGCTGCAAGATGACAGTGGAGTTCCCTTTGTCTGCTGGCAGTACCACAATGCTGTTGTCTTCCCGTAGTTTCTTGAGTGCAAGCCTCTCCTCGGTTGTGATGTTCGATTTCGGCGGCCTGGCCTTGGTGAGGGCCCTGCAGGTCTCTCGGCGGACTTCCTCTGCCACATTAGGTGGAAGTGTGGCTGCAACTTGCTCTACTGCACTGACGAAACCTGGAGGACCCTGCATACAGAATTCTGGAGTGTGACCCCACGGACAAGGTGGCCAAGAAGACTAGTGCTCTCTTGAAGGAAACAGGGATGCCCGATAAGATCATCAGACAACTACGGGAAAAAGCGCCAGTGCCACCCAGACTGTATGGTCTGCCTAAAATACACAAGGAGGGTGTGCCCCTACGTCCTATTGTCAGTAATATTGGGGCACCTACGTACACAACAGCCAAGTACCTGAAGGGTCTCCTGGCTCCATATGTGGGGAAATGTATTCACCACATCCGCAACTCAGAAGATTTCCTGCAACGCCTCAAGCAACTGCACATCACAGATTCGGACATCATGGTTAGTTTTGATGTGGTATCGCTGTTCACCAGGGTCCCACTGAAGGACTCACTAGAACTGATTGCAGAGAAATTTGATGGTGCTCTGTTGGACCTGTTCAGTCATACACTGACATCCACGTATTTCCTGTACAGAAACCAATATTACGAGCAAACTGAAGGTGTAGCTATGGGCAGCCCACTGTCCCCTGTGGTTGCCAACATGTTTATGGAGAGTTTTGAGGAGAGGGCATTGGAGACAGCCACATTTAAACCCACATGCTTCTTTAGGTATGTGGATGACACCTTCGTGATCTGGCCACATGGGATGGACAGGCTCAATGAGTTTCTTGAACATCTTAACTCATGCCACCCTAATATCAAGTTCACCATGGAACTGGAGAAGAATGGCCAGCTGTCATTTCTGGATGTACTAGTCCAGAGGAAAGCAGATGGATCAATTGGCCACAGTGTGTACCGAAAACCTACACACACTGATTTATATCTGCAGGCCAGCAGTTGTCACCACCCTGCACAGAAGAATGGGGTTCTGAAGACTTTGGTCCACAGAGCACGTGCCCTATCAGACCAAGAGAATCTACCCATAGAGATAGAACGTCTCAAAACAGTTTTCTCCAAGAATGGATACATGGACAGACAAATTGAGAGGGCACTCCGACCAGCCACTATACCACAGGTTCCTGAAGAAGACCAAGATGAAGCAAGGAAGGTGGCATATCTGCCCTATGCTGGCTCTATTTCTGCCAGAATCAGTAGGATCCTGCGTAAACACAATATCAAGTGTGTTTTCTGTCCATCCAACAAGATCGGGGGACTGCTGGGGAGTGTCAAAGACGACCTGGGGTTACGAAAACCAGGGATTTACAATATACCTTGCCAATGTGGCATGTCCTACATTGGCCAGACGACAAGAACTGTGGAGATCAGGTGCAAAGAACATCAGAGGCACACTAGATTAAGACAGGTGACTAAGTCAGCCATTGCTGAACACTGTCTAGAACTAGATCATGCCATGAAGTATGAGGATACCAAGATTCTAGCACAAACACCCAGATTTTGGGACAGTGTCATAAGAGAATCGATTGAGATTAAAATGGCTGACGATCTTATGAATCGTGACACAGGGTACCAGCTAAGCAGAGCCTGGGATCCGGCTCTGGAATTGTTAAAGGAGCAACGGAGCCAGCTGCAACACTACACAAACAGAAGAACCAGAGACATGGAGATGGTAAACGAGCCCCTGACGGACTGCCAGGAGCACCAGACCGAAGATGGAACACCCAGAAGTGGGACTGGTGGGCGCGGACCGCAGAGGGAACATCCAGAGCCGCAGCAGATGAAAAACGGAGCGGCAACGCTCCAACAGGCCGTGGTGAGCGGGCGCGGACCGCAGGGGGAACGCCTGGTACCCCAGACCGTAGATGAAGCCCCCAGGAGCGGGTTTGGTGGGCGCGGACCGCAGAGGGAACACTTAGAACCGCAGCGGACGGAAAACGGAGCAGCAACGCTCCAGCAGGTCACAGGGAATGGGCGCGGACCACAGAGGAAGCGCCTGCAGCCGTTGGTGGAGGGGGAAGTCCATAGGCATAAATACTGGACCAGATCCACTCGAGGAGCAGTCTCAGGTCGCACCTGATGAAGGTCTCGAGCTACGTGACCGAAATATCGTGCAAGTACGACGCTGATATCCGGCAGAACACCCGACAACCCAAGATGTCATTAGATCGCCGGGAAAGCCTGAAGAGTTACATCAAAAGTCTCTACGGGGAGGAGCTATTGACATTGTTGCTGTTCGCAGTGTGGATGCATCTGCACCTCAAGAACATGTAGACTACCTTCAAGATGGCACACCCTGGCCACTGTTTTTCAGGAACAGGACGGCAAAAAGTCTGCACATACAGTGACCATATTGGAACAGTGATCTCTCATAGTCTTTATCACCAGCAGCAGAAAAAAAATTAATTTGCTACTCTACTATAATAGCTTTGCCACTATATAAATTGCTATGTTGTTGCTTACACAACAGATGTGCATTTCATTAGTGTTTCTCTAACAGTTTCATAAGTGTAAGACTTTATTCCACTACCAATCTTTTTGTTTGAAACTTTTTTCTACAGGCATTTCAACACAAAATAATTTACATTTTGTATTCCTGATGAATAAAAAGTAAATACTTGAAGCATTTTTTTCAGGTATTCACATGAAATATATGTGTTTTTGTAGGTTTAATGTGTACTGTTTAATAATTATTGACTATTACCATCTAATGGCATGCCAATGGTTTTTGAAAAGTACTTCCATTTTTTACAGGTCAGCTGTCACAAGGGGAAGAGTTTCACACAGCAGTATGTTCGTATCTGTCTGGTATTCCAGAGAGTGACTTAGTGCTGAAGTCTGAGGCTGCTGAAGGGTGCTGGCACAGTGTGCGTCACACAGTATTGCAGGATATTAAGGCAGCATCTCTGCTGGAACAGCCAGTTGTGCATCCACAGTTGCGATATCAAGGCATAGCAGATTGTGTTGCCTGTTACAAGTAATTACTTCTTTTTTGTGAGGAAAATAGTTTTCATACTTTTAATGTAAGATTATTGTTGCTAGTGATTGCACATTTTAATAAAATTATTTTTCACCAACCCTGAACAAAGCTGCATAATCGTACTACCATGTCCAAAAATTTTAGTGCCTTAGGTTTCCACTGCCTACTTTGCCATAGTAGGGCAGTTTCAACATTGTAGGGCAACCACTTGGTACTTGAGTTTTGTTGTTTGCCTGTGTAAAATATGATTGTGTACAGTGGGTTAGTGCACAGGTAGCAGCTTTTACCTTTGATTTTTGAGGCATTGTTTAGTATGTATCACGTTCACCTCTGTCAAAAAGCCTTCAGAGATAGTTTTTATTTTTCTTGTTTAAGTTTTGCATATATCATAATTTTAGAACCATAGATATATGCTACCAACAGCACTGCAATTAATAATTTTGATCTCTTGTTCAGTCTTCATGTAATTTCTTAACCTTTATTACTTTGGCTTTTTCCCTTATGTAACTTTCATAGTGGGTAATTGATATGGACTGAGCTTGTTGTGTGCACATTCAAGGTGTATTGGCCATTGTCTGGAAACAGCTAGAAGCTGTGTTGGCCATGGTCAACAGCTTTCAGGCTGCTGCCCTAAGCTGCAGTGATGTTGAAGCACCTGTGGCAACCCTTGGTGCTGCTGGAATCTCCTGGCAAGCTCTTTTGTCACTGTGTTTTCTGATACACAACATGTAACCTTCATTTGAGGGTGATGGGTGGAAAGTGGTGAGTTGGTGTACAGCATTTTTCTGCGTAGAAAGTGAATGTGGAAACTTGTTGAATGGGTGCATTGTTGGACCTTAGTATCAGACATGAGCTGCTACCCAGTAGCAACAGATTTGAATCAGCATGGAGTGACAGGAAACAAGTTGCAGAGTATGTGAGTGGTCAACATCAGATGTGTTGACCTGAGAACAAAACATGGAGCACAAATGGATGAAATTTAGAAGCATTGTTCTATATGCCACAGACATGAATGTGCCGCACAAGATTGTAAGGGATGGGAGAGTCACTCTGGTACAGTGTCCTTCTTAGAAAGCTGCTATGACAGCAAAGTCATAGATTTAAGCAAATTGAAAGCCTTGTTGAGAAATAAAAGCTGTATGAAGCCAAACTCATCATAAGGTGAGCAATGTGACAAGTGTTCAATGAATTCAAAAGTAAAATACTATCAGCCAGTCATACCAATATTATTAAGAAGTTTTGGGCATACTTAAAATCTGTAAGCAGATCAAAGTCATGTATTTAGTTGCTCAGTGATCATACTGACACCGAAATATAAGAGGAGCCTAAAATACTGAACTTGGTCTTCCAAAATGATTTAACTGTGGTAAGGTCATAATACAGTTCAATCACTGCATGAACTTGGAAATGATAAATATTGAGATAATTAATCATGGAATAGCAAATGAGTTGAAACTGCTCGACAGGTGGAGACACATCCGGAGCAGATGAGATACCTGTGAGATTCTACAGAAATTATGTGAAAGAACTTGCTCCCCTTCTTGCAGTAGTATGTGAAAGAACTTGCTCCCCTTCTTGCAGTAGTTTATTGCAGGCCACTGGAGCAATGAAGGACACTCAGCAATTTTATGCTCATGCATTGTGATATTTTTAGAGAATGAAAATCTCCATTTTCCAAATTGAAAAGAATTCTGCAAGCAATAATCTTGTGAAAGTCAACTACTCTATTTGTCCATGCCATAACAAACAGCATCCAGGTTGGTGTCATGTTCATTGACACCTGGAAACCTTTTGATACAGCTCTATCTTGTCATTTATTGAAGAAAATACAAACTTACTAAGCACTGAACCATATTTGTGATGGGATTCAAGACTTCCTTTGGGATACAACTCAACATTTCATCATCAATGGGACGTAATTGACATAAAAAGGTAATCTGCAATGCCAGAAAACTAGCGAAAAGCAGGAATACCCTAACAGGACTGATGATTTGTGCAGCGACTGGCAGTTGATTGAATGTAAATAAGTGATTTGTATGTACATAAATAGGTAAAAAATCTAGTACTGCTCAATTACACTGTTAGTTATATATCACTGGAAAAAGTAAGAACCATAAAAAGAAACCTGAATGAATCATCTGTACCTACTAACAGCTGAATGACCATATAAAATTGTTTCTAGGAAAAGCAGATGCCAGGCTAAAATTTATTGGAAGAATCTTAAGAAAATGTAAGTCATCCATGAAAGGAGCAATTTACTAAATACTCCTGCAACTAATCATTGAATAATAATTGTGAGACTGGGATACTTATCTGGTTGGATTAATGGAATGAATAGAAAAGATACAGCAAAGAATTGCATGTTTTGTGACAGGATCAATTAATAAGTACAAGAGATACTCAGCAAACCAAATAGGTGTGCGGAGAGGGTTACTATTGGAATTATAAGAGCATACATTTGTAGAAGAGCCAAGCAACATATTTCCTCTCGCTTGTGCATCACAAAATGACCAAGGGAGAAATTAGAAATCATATAGGTAGTCACTGCCAGTCTTTTTTCCAGTGCACTATTCTTGGATGGAACAGGGAGAGGAAAGCAATAGTAATTGCTGAGGTACCATCTACTACATGAAGAAAGGTGGCTTGTGATTATGGGTGGAGATGCAAGAGGAAGTCTGTATTTTCAACAGTTTCGTTTGACTGTGTATCCTATTTTTTGGGAAATATTTGCTATTGTTTAGGGGAACATAATGATATAGAGGCACAAAGAAACAGGATCTGCTGAAATTAGTGGGCAGTTACACAGTAATTTTTACGTAGTTCTCTGCTGCTGTGTCAGTTTTAAGGTTTATGAGTAGCTGTGGTGCAGAAGATTCATATGTCGTCAAGCAGAAGCACACTCTGTAAGATGAAATGTTAGTGAAAATGTATTCAATATTGTGTGCAGAAGTGGAATATTGAGAGCACAGGAATCTGTATGCAGAGCCAGAAAAAAGTTGTGTTAAAAGGTTGTGAGTAACTGAGGTGGATCATATGCGTTTTGTAACTCACCATAAAGAGGCAGGCATTTTCTTAGAATTTTATGAAAGTTACAAAGCAGAATGACAGTTTGATGAACAAGCCACTGTGGGTGTTCAAGTGACATTTCGTGTATCTGGAAAAGTCCATAGATGCAATGTCTGTACTTTGGAACCTGAGGAAACCCATTCTGTAATTGAGATTGAATATGAAAGCCCAAAAGTAAACATGTTTTGTACCATTTCTAAACAATAATTTCTTAACTAATTTTTCTTCACTGAAAGAAATATAATCCCTGCCTCACTAGCTTAGTGATCATTGCACCTGACTACCACACAGAGGACACAGGTTCAATTTCCAATACTACCAGGAATTTTCTTCCATGGCAGAAAAATTGGAATAGTGTCCACTCGGCCTCATGATGCCATTAGATGAGTTACATTGATAAGTAGTGGCAACAAGGTCTGGAAATCCATGAGAGCAGTGTGCCGTCCCCAAGCTCCCCACCCTCCCCATCCCCCATAATGCACCTGAATGACACCATCTGGTAGAGTGTGATGTGCCAGTCAGTTGGCATTGCATGGTCCTCAGCACTTGAGCATGGAGTCAAGTTAAGAGAGAAATATAATAGGTCCCATGTACTTGGACATGTTGGGACATTGGTTAACTCACAACTGATGACATGGTTAACTCACAACTGATGACAGAGGAGAGGGTCAGAAAGGTATATTTTCTTATTTTACAAGAAGATAGGCTACATGACATTGGCACTGGTGATGTCTCACAGTTCTTAAATTTACACCCACTAGGTCAGTAGATTGGTTTGCATTTGTTACAAATAATACTTTCTATACATTGCCAACAACTGTCCTGATCTTTCAATATATGATCTCTCTCTGTGGTTTGTTTGAGGATAATGTTAATGCCCTATCACTTTTTATTGATATTATCAGCATGGGAAAAGTACATTTCCACCATCATTGAGAATTCACGCCAAACCCACTGAAAATAGCTTGTCAAATATGAGTGTACCACGTCAGCATCAGTGGTATTGCATTTTAAGGAAGAAAGATTAAGGTTTAATTTCCTCTCATTGATGAGGTTACTAGCACAGACTCAGATGGGAGGCAATTTGAGTGAGAAAATTTACTGTCTCCATCATAGCATTTACCTCAAAGTGATTTAGAGAAATTGCAGGAAATCTAAATTTGTGTAGCTGGACAGGGATTTGAAGCCTGGTCCTCTCAACCACAAGTCAAGTGCCTAAAGAATCAAATTAGTGACCGATTTTAAATCCATTAAAGAAACCTTTGAATGTCCCTCTTCGTGAAGGTGGTAAGATCATTCATGTTCACTGTTGATGAAAAATTGGAATCGTTTCGTAAGCTATGATTCACAAACATGAATTTACAGCTAAATGTTTAGTGATCGTGCTTTATTTGCATGACTTCAACTAAATGTGAAAATTTGATTTGGGTTGGTTGACAGGAAATGAACAAAATCATTAAAACAATGTAAAGACTCAAGCATTGAAAAAAATGCAATAATCTTAAACTGCAGTGATCTTACATCAAAACCTGAGAATGATCAAATGATTGTGGAATGGGGAACAGGTAGGGAAGGATGGAAGACTGAAGACTGCAAAATATAACATAATTATTGTTTTGTTGGTGACAAATGAGTGTCATATCAAAACCGCAAAAGTTCCAGAAAAATAGTAGTTGCTAAGAGGATTGTTGAAGATCACAGAAGAAAGTTTTAGCTATCACTTCAGACAGATGCTGAGGTAATAAGTGTTTGGATGAGAAGAATGGATGCATGTGGAGTTTATTGGTGTAGGTAGGCACATTGAATAAAAAGTGCTGCAGCTGTAGTAATTCTTTATTAAAGGCGTGATTGGTTTTGTAATTTAAATTAGATCATGAGGTGCGAATTTTATTGATCAAGCTGCAGCTACAGTCAGATCCCAACCTTTCTTTAAAATTTGGGAAATTTTGCAACAAGCGATAGTCATGAATTAAAATGCAGCAATGAAACTGGAACCTCAGGTGAAGCCGTATGAAGATATAATGCTGCAACTGCCATACACAGACTTCATTGCTTATCAGTCTTATCATGGAACACAGTAGCAATCATTTCTCATTAAGCATACACTATCAAACAGCTTACTGTTGTCTGTCTCAATTGTATAAACACTCACTCAGTCACACAACTGTTATTGTGAAGTTATGGCAGTTAGAACAGTATGCATTAGCTGGAAATGCATTTAATGACAATAACCACATTATGTCAGTAGTATAGACAGCATCTGAATTTTAAAAACAATGTAAATACTAACTACAAATACTGTGGCTGCACAGTTAGAGAATTCAGAAAAAAATGCTGTTATATTTATGAGCAGAACAGGATAAGTGATGATAATCATAACCAGAACGGTCACTGAGAAGTAACTGTTTGGTAAGGTACTAACTATATTCAAGGTAATACTTCATGTACCCAGAGATGATATTGCTATCCTTTAATATAAAAATGTGGTTAATGAACCTGTTTGAAAAATCTCTTACTAAGTGTGGGAAAACTTCCTACAACCTTACGAAACATGTTCCAGCTGAGCTAGACTCTTAAGTGAAAGAGGTAAAATATTATTAGAACTCAAAACCTAAACTTTTTGAAGATCCTGTAGTACAATAAAAGAATGGCAAAAATTTAAAAGGAAGCATTAGAACAGTTCGCTTGTGCACTAAGGTGAACATAGGTTAAAAAAAATCCACCGCAATATGAGGGAAACATAATGCCAGTACCAGGGGCAATAGATTGCAGCATCATTGCCAGAATAAAGGACTCTTTAAAGAATTGAACTTCCATGTGTAAAACAAATTCAGATGTCTGTTTACTTTACAAATGAGTTAATGTACTTAATATTTGACATCAATTGTGTAAAACCTTTATGGCAAAAGATGCGAAGCCCTATTTATTTTTTGAGGCTGTAAGCAAGAAAAAGTTAGAATTTATATGAAATTATACTTAAAATATGGTGGAAGTTATTAAATGATTTCATTATCAAACACAGTCTGGGTAATTTGCACTCTGTTTTAATAAAAGTTAGTTTTTCGTGCATCTCAATGTTTGATGTCTTGAACTATGTGTCACACAGTGAGATAGCTTTGCAGGTGCATTGAGTGGCATGTGTGGGTACTATCTGGAAATTGTGTCGCAATACAGTTAACAGTAAAGAAGTAACAAATTAAAAGATCATGCCACATGCTGAAGTTTTACTGCACAAGAGGCAAAAATGTAATAAGTGATAAACTTTTTTCTTTCAGTATTTTGTGGAGGGTGTCAGAGAGAAAAGATTTACTAAAGGTTTGAAATTATGTGTAAAGTTTGTTGGAAGTTACTAAGTGCCCTCAGTCTCAAATACTAGTTAAATATATCTTGGTGATTTGCATACTGTGAGTCATGCTGCATCAGTACATATACACATATTCTAACTTTAATACTTGATTCACTGTGTTAAGCCTTTAATGTCATATTTTACTTCTTAATGGGTAGAGTATGACGTCATTTTAAACTGTTAAATTTGGTCAATAATTATTTGAAATACTGAAAGTTATACTTTTGTTGCCCCTGGAAGCCATTAGATAAGCAATGTGCAACTGGGGATGTACACATTTTGCTGTTTAGTAATGTGAAGATCCAAAACAATATTAAAGGGAAAAAATACTTTTTGACATCTTCAAGTGAGAAGAAGAGAAGCAGAATAATACAATTTTAATTCTTCGGTGTATTCATGAGGACAATGGTTCAAACCTACGTCCGGCCACTGTTGTTTAGGCTTTCCGTGATTTCCCTAAATCACTTCAGGCCATTTCTGGGATGGTTCCTTTGAAAGGACATGGCTGGCTTTCTTCCCCACCCTTCCGTAATCCAATGAGATTGATGGCCTTGCTGTTTGGTCCTCTCCTCCAAATCGACCAACCTAACTCTTCAGTGTGTTGTTTTTTATTATGTCTTTGTGTCAGTAAATTAAATAACATTCTGAACCTGCATTATGTACTGCCCTGCAAAATTTCCTGTTTGAGCCTTGTATTAATTAATGTTTATAAAACCGTCTGAAATGATAGAAAATAATTGATAAAACAGCTATCACCAGATTCATTTTGTAATATAAACTTCAAATAAAAACGCTGTCTGTTTCGGGCTTTACAATTTCATTTTATTTTATTTATTTATTTTTTTGCTGCTTGCAAATTTTAATTGTGTAGTCATTGTCAAGCATCATACAGATTTTCTACTTGGAGTATGCCACAACAGAAGTGACATAAAAGTGACAGTCCACATGTGGAACCACACATAAACATTAACATGATCTTGCTTTGAGAAATAATTGATCCAAAGTATCAGTTAAGTTAAACAAACTGACTTCATTAATAATTATACTGAAAACTTCTCATATCTTCTTGCTACAGGTAGAAAAATTGTGTATGTAGGAATATTATTGCAATATAACATTCTTTCTCTGTAACCACACATATTTGTTGCCTCAACAAAACAATTAAGCTTTGTTCCCTTAATTTTAATCATGTGCAATGTTTTTTTTAAAGATGTACAATAATTTGTTTTGAGAGACACTTTTCTGTAAAGATGACAAAATGTGATTTTGCTTCACCCCCAGGGGTAAACCAGTGCTGATAGAATGGAAGAAATCAGACAAACGCAAGTCATGTATTGAACGAACGTATGATGCACCTCTACAAGTATGTGCATACATGGGAGCACTTAGCTTTGATCCTAGACATGCTCATTTACAGGTAATTATATCACTTAAATGAATATATGTGACATATGAAGCACTTCACAGCTAATACATGGTGGATAAACATATTACATAATGGACAAGAAGACATCACATAGTGGACAGGCCATTGAACTTGCAGCCTTCATCATAGTGGGTACGCATGTAACGCACACTACTGCTTCTGTGTGTGTGTGTGTGTGTGTGTGTGTGTGTGTGTGTGTGTGTTGGTGGGACTAAAGTGTGAGTAAGAGTTGTGGAGGTTGCACATGGGAAGGAAAGGAGGGTGACAATTATGATATTGGAGACTCCCGAGAAAACACTGAACAGGAGGATGGATATACACTATGTGATAAAAGTATCCAGACACCTGGCTGAAAATGATGTACAAGTTCAGCGGTAATGCTGGAATTCAGTTTAGTGTTGGCTCACCCTTAGCCTTGATGACAATTTCCACTCTAGCAGGCATATGTTCAGATAGGTGCTATAAGGTTTCTTGGGGAATGGCAGCCCATTCTTCACAGAGTGCTGCACTGAGGAGAGGTATCAATGTCGGTCGGTGAGGCCTGGCACATAGTTGGTGTTCCAAAACATACCAAAGGTTTTCTGTAGGAATCAGGTCAGGACTCTGTGCAGGCCAGTCCATTACAGGGATGTTATTGTCATGTAACCACTCCACCACAGGCCATGCGTTATGAACAGGTGCCCGATCGTGCTGAAAGATACAATTGCCATCCCCGAATTCATCAGTGTAGGTCTGTGCTGTGATAGTACCACGCAAAACAACAAGGGGTGCAAGTCCCTCCATGAAAAACGAGACCACACCATAACACCACCGCCTCCGAATTTTGCCGTTGGCACTACCAGAAGACGTTCGCCGGGCATTCGCCATACCCACACTCTACCATTGGATCGCCACATTGTGTACCACGATTTGTCACTTCACACAACGTTTTTCCACTGTTAAATCGTCAAATGTTTACGCTCCTTACACCAAGTTAGGTGTCGTTTGGAATTTACCAGCGTGATGTGTGGCTTATGAGCAGCTGCTTGACCATGAAATCCAAGTTTTTTCACCTCCTGCCTAACTGTCATAGTACTTGCAGTGGATCCTGATGCAGTTTGGAATTCCTGTGTGAGGGTCTGGATATATGTCTGCCTATTACACATTACGACCTCCTTCAATTGTCAACAGACGAGGTCGGCCTGTATGCTTTTGTGCTGTACATGGCCCTTCATGTTTCCTCTTCACTATCACATTGGAAACAGTGGACCTAGGAATGTTTGGGAGTGTGTAAATCTTGCGTACAGACGAATGACACAAGTGACACCCAATCATCTGACCACATTCGAAGTTCGTGAGTTTCGCGGAGTGCCCCATTCTCCTCTCTCACAGTGTGTAATGACTGCTGAGGTCGCTGATATGGAGTACCTGGCAGTAGGTGGCAGCACAATGCGCGTAATATGAAAAACATATATATTTGGAGTGTCCAGATACTTTTGATTACATAGTGTTTTTACCAGATCCATACCCAGTCAAGTTGATTCGCTTGAGTTCTCCCACATGAGAACAAGCCAAATGGCACCTGTGTCTGTATCAGAAACACCACAGGTACTGTATGCATTAACTTAATCTGAATTGGGGGTAAGTGAAGGTCATGCAACAGACTGTTGTTGTTGTTGTTGTTGTGGTCTTCAGTCCTGAAACTGGTTTGATGCAGCTCTCCATGCTACTCTATCCTGTGCAAGCTTCTTCATCTCCCAGTACCTACTGCAACCTACATCCTTCTGAATCTGCTTAGTGTATTGATCTCTTTGTCTCCCTCTACGATTTTTACCCTCCACGCTGCCCTCCAATGCTAAATTGGTGATCCCTTGATGCCTCAAAACATGTCCTACCAACCGATCCCTTCTTCTAGTCAAGTTGTGCCACAAACTTCTCTTCTCCCCAATCCTATTCAATACCTCCTCATTAGTTACGTGATCTACCCACCTTATCTTCAGCATTCTTCTGTAGCACCACATTTCGAAAGCTTCTATTCTCTTCTTGTCCAAACTGGTTATCGTCCATGTTTCACTTCCATACATGGCTACACTCCGTACAAATACTTTCAGAAACGACTTCCTGACACTTAAATCTATACTCGATGTTAACAAATTTCTCTTCTTCAGAAACGATTTCCTTGCCATTGCCAGTCTACATTTTATATCCTCTCTACTTCAGGACTAACTTCAGGAAATGTCTGTAGAGATTAAGGAGTTTGCATTAACAAACACACTGGTTGCACTTAATGTTTAGTAATGCGTTTTAATGTTACAGTCAGATGGTAGGCAGTAGGGTACATATCATTATTTTTGTAGAGCTGCTCAGCTGAAATTTGACAATCTTGTATTTAGCGATGATGTTGTTTGCTGTTTTAACTTATGCTTGTGTGCATTTGTAAGCAACAGTGTTGCATTTTGTGTATGTAAAACCTCAGTACAAGAAGATAATCATAGTAGAAACAATGAATAACATTTAACAATCATGGGCACAGATCACAAAGAAACTTCTTATACATTTATTTGTAACTGCTTGCTTTTTGAAGAAAAAATAATGAATCATTTTTGCAGGTAATGTGTGTGACACATGTATAGTGAGTCAGTATCGAAGTGTTCATTTTTGGTATGTTGTATTTTATACTGATAGGGAATAATTACTAGAAGTAGACATTTCCCCATAGAAGAATGTGATGAGTGTCATTTCATCTAACATTGTATATGCTTGATACAGGTACAGGGTGGCCTCATTGTGGTTGCTTATAGTGATGGCTCCCCAGCTAATTTCTTTACGCTGTCAGTTGATGATTGCCAGAAGTACTGGCAGCAGTGGCTTGCACGTCTCCAACAGTACTGGCTGCGAAACAAAGAGGCAGTAGAAAATGCTGCTTTGGCAGCAGCTGAGTAAGTAAGTACATGTTTCACCTAACACTTTCTAAAAGTGAAAACTTCAGCATTAATTAAGTAGTCTGAAAATTATACGCATTTATTGTTTAGTGGATGATGTAACTGAGTGTGTGGCATACTGTTTCATTTCTAGGCGTTGATTTTAGATGTTGGTTAGGTAATGGATGGGGCAAATGTACTTACCAGTCAAGAAAATTTCTGTTTATTTTTACATAGGCAACAGTATGTGAAGGCTTTGAAAGGTAATTTATTAAGAACTTCAGGAAGAACCATTAGTTACATCTTAGTGATGATTAAAAGTGTCAGCGAAGGTGGTTCTCAATGTCCAACCCATGTATTCATGCCATGCTGCTGTTATTACTGGCAAGTCGTCTTGATAGCTTATTTGTGGGAATATACGAGGGCAGTTCAATAAGTAATGCAACACTTTTTTTTTCTCGGTCAATTTTGGTTGAAAAAACCGGAAATTTCTTGCGGAATATTTTCAAACATTCCCGCTTCGTCTCGTATAGTTTCATTGACTTCCGACAGGTGGCAGCGCTGTACGGAGCTGTTAAAATGGCGTCTGTAACGGATGTGCGTTGCAAACAACGGGCAGTGATCGAGTTTCTTTTGGCGGAAAACCAGGGCATCTCAGATATTCATAGGCGCTTGCAGAATGTCTACGGTGATCTGGCTGTGGACAAAAGCACGGTGAGTCGATGGGCAAAGCGTGTATCATCATCGCCGCAAGGTCAAGCAAGACTGTCTGATCTCCCGCGTGCACAGCTGTGACTCCTGCAATGGCGGAGCGTGCGAACACACTCGTTCGAGATGATCGACGGATCACCATCAAACAACTCAGTGCTCAACTTGACATCTCTGTTGGTAGTGCTGTCACAATTGTTCACCAGTTGGGATATTCAAAGGTTTGTTCCCGCTGGGTCCCTCGTTGTCTAACCGAACACCATAAAGAGCAAAGGAGAACCATCTGTGCGGAATTGCTTGCTCGTTATGTGGCTGAGGGTGACAATTTCTTGTCAAAGATTGTTACAGGCGATGAAACATGGGTTCATCACTTCGAACCTGAAACAAAACGGCAATCAATGGAGTGGCGCCATACCCTCAGCCGGTAAAGTCATGGTTACAGTCTTCTGGGACGCTGAAGGGGTTATTCTGTTCAATGTCCTTCCCCATGGTCAAACGATCAACTCTGAAGTGTACTGTGCTACTCTTCAGAAATTGAAGAAACGACTTCAGCGTGTTCGTAGGCACAAAAATCTGAACGAACTTCTCCTTCTTCATGACAACGCAAGACCTCACACAAGTCTTCGCACCCGAGAGGAGCTCACAAAACTTCAGTGGACTGTTCTTCCTCATGCACCCTACAGCCCCGATCTCGCACCGTCGGATTTCCGTATGTTTGGCCCAATGAAGGACGCAATCCGTGGGAGGCACTACACGGATGATGAAGAAGTTATTGATGCAGTACGACGTTGGCTCCGACATCGACCAGTGGACTGGTACCGTGCAGGCATACAGGCCCTCATTTCAAGGTGGCGTAAGGCCGTAGCATTGAATGGAGATTACGTTGAAAAATAGTGTTGTGTAGCTAAAAGATTGGGGAATAACATGGTGTATTTCAATGCTGAATAAAACAACCCCTGTTTCAGAAAAAAAATGTGTTGCATTACTTATTGAACTGCCCTCGTATATGGACCAACAGAGACTGATGTGGGTGGGATCTCATTGATACATATTGCAGGCACCATGTGTGAATCAAAGTTTGCTACCTTTCGATTAAATGTATTGTAGGTCATACAAGGTCTGACTGACTGTTTAATGAAAGTATTTTCTTCTTCATTCCAGTTCCATTTACATTATTTCTGCTTCTTTTTCACATGTTGGCCTGTAATGCGGTAGGCTCATGAAACATCGTAGACTCTGCTATAACCCTGTACATAATACTTGGATATGCACCACAGCACCAATGCCATCTGCAAGTGCCGTCTACCACAAGCTACCTGCGGTGGACTGCATCACTTGTGCACATGGCATGGCATTCACAACACCATCTACCAGAGCCCTCCACTTTATAAGCACTGTGCAGCAGGCATTCTGTCTCATATTGTGTTCCTGTTTATTGTTAGCAGATGCTTGTATCAGTATCTGGATTGTTTCTGTGTTTATGTCTATGTTCTCAACTGTTCTTCGCTTGTATGAGGTAGAAGAATAAACTTTGCTTAATTGTGGCTGTACTGTTGTTTGTGTCTTATGTTATCACAAATTCCGTTACTACATCTGGTACAGCAACTGTATGTAGAATATTTGAATTAAAAAAGGTCTTGCTTACAATTTATTAACCACATGTTTTGCCTTTGTGAGGAGTCTTCAGATTATCTTAAAATTTTTCTTTTACAATATTTAAAAAACATAAAAAGGCTCTCTGCTATATTGAAGCTATATTGAAGCATGCGTTAGATCAGATGAACCTGCAGAAACATTAATAAAATTGTTCCAGCAGGCCAGAATGGTGCCGTGGTAGGACCACACTCTCAAAAAAGTACACACATTTAAACATAATACACAGCGATGCCAACATATGCCATACTCCTGCCTTGAAGTTACAGTGGCATTGATGTTGTATTATATTTAAATGTGGACACTTGCTCTTGACCAAGAGAGATGGTGCAGTGGTTAGCATTCAAGAGGATGACCGTTTAAAGCCACGATCAGCCATGCTGATTTAGTTATTCCGTGATTTCCCTAAATCTCTCCAGACAAATGCGAGGATGGTTCCTTTGAAAGGGCATGGCTGATTTCCTACCTCATCCTTAAATCAGTTCAAGTTTGTGCTCCATCTCTAATGGCCTTGATGTCAACAGGACATTAATCACTACCCTTCATTCTTACCCTTTTGTGAGTGTGGTCCTATCATTGCACCATTCTGGCCTGCAGGTATGGCATTATTAAGGTCCTTGCAGGGTCATCTGATTCAACACGTGGTTGAATCTAGCACAGAGACATTTTATAGTGTTTAAAATTTTGTAAAAGAAAAATGTTAAGATCATCATGTTAAGACAATCCGAAGGTGCCCCATGAAGGCAAAATGCATATTTGGTAAAAAAATGAATTGCAACCAAGATTGTTTTTAATTCAAATGTTTTAGCCTTTGCTGAGGATCCACATGATTTCCTGAGGTATCCAAACTTTTTAAGACAAAATGAGTCAAAACTAATACATAAGACAGTTTGTTCAGAAATCTTTTTCTCCTGACAAAATTGTCATTCTTGCTGAAATAAATTCTTTATGTACTGATTTGACTCACATTGATCATTGCAAAACATGTAACAATGGACAAATTGTGCACATTTGTGGCAACATTGCACAAAGTTGTCAACTTATAATGTTGACTCTACCTTTTGTGTCATCAATGCAAGTCTTTGTTCCTTCCAATATAGTAATGGACATTTTTCTTGAGTACTTCATTGTCGTCGTCGTCATCACCATCATAATCATCATATCATCATCATCATCATCATCATCGTCATCATAATTACCACTGCCATTTTTTTGGTTTATGAATCTTCCAGCCAAACTAAAACTTCATCATCACAATCTGTATCCATTTCACCTACAAAATCCTCTTTAACTTCATTATTATCCATTTCAAACAATTTACATTTGATTTCTTCAAGATGTTTTGGGTTGAGTAATTTTTTGTTGTTGTGGTCTTCAGTCCAGAGACTGGTTTGATGTAGCTCTCCATGTTACTCTATCCTGTGCAAGCCTCTTCATCTCTGAATAGATACTGCAACTTACATCCTTTGAAATATGCTTAGTGTATTCATCTCTTGGTCTCCCTCTACAATTTGTACCCTCTTATGCTTCCCTCCAATACTAAACTGGTGATCCCTTGACACCTCTAAACGTGTCCTACCAACCGATCCCTTCTTCTAGTCAAGTTGTGCCACAAATTTCTCTTCTCATCAATTCTCTTCAGTATCTGCTTATAAGTTACGTGATCTACCCATCTAATCTTCAGCATTCTCTTGTAGCACCACATTTCAAAAGCTTCTATTCTCCTCTTCTCTAAACTATTTATTGTCCATGTTTCACTTTCATACATGGCTGCACTCCATACAAATACTTTCAGCAGAGACTTCCTGACACTTAAATCTATACTTGATGTTAACAAGTTTCTCTTCTTCATAAACGCTTTCCTTGTCATAGCCAGCCTTTATTTTATAACCTCTCTACTTCAAGTGTCTCATTTCCTAATCTAATTCTCTCAGCATCACCTGATTTAAAACTTTCTGGCAGATTAAAACTGTGTGCCGGACCGAGACTCGAACTCGGGACCTTTGCCTTTCGTGGGCAAGTGCTCTACCAACTGAGCTACCTGAGCACGACTCATGCCCCGTCCCATCCCCCAGGCTGTGGCTAAGCCATGTCTCCGCAATGTCCTTTCTTTCAGGAGTGCTAGTTCTGCAAGATTCGCAGGAGAGCTTCTGTAAAGTTTGGAAGGTAGGAGACGAGGTACTGGCAGAAGTAAAGCTGTGAGGACGGGGCATGAGTCGTGCTCAGGTAGCTCAGTTGGTAGAGCACTTGCCCGCGAAAGGCAAAGGTCCCGAGTTCGAGTCTCGGTCCGGCACACAGTTTTAATCTGCCAGAAAGTTTCATATCAGCGCACACTCCGCTGCAGAGTGAAAATCTCATTCTGGATCACCTGATTTAATTCAACTGCATTCCATTATCCTTGTTTTACTTTTGCTGATGTTCATCGTATGTCCTCCTTTGACGATACTGTTCATTCCATGCAACTACTCTTCCAAATCCTTTGCTGTCTCTGACAGAATTACAATGTCATCGGCAAACCTCAATGTTTTCATTTCTCTTCCCTGGGTTTTAATACTTACTCCATATTTTTCTTTTTTAGTCAATATACAGACTGAATATTTTTGGTTCAGAAACGGGCGGTTCGGGCAATAAGTGGTGTAAGTTCATGAACCCGTTGTCGACTCCTTTTCATGAGTCTGCGTATTTTGTCATTGGCCTCTCAATGTATATGTTCCTTACTGTCTTTTCTTGTTAACAGTATTAGCTTATCCACAAGAATAAGCAACTTTCACTTGGTTCATTCTCGGCAGAAATAAAACCTGCATTTGTATCAGATTTCCGTAACTCTTGTGCAAAAAGGTGTGCAGTATACTGCTGCATCCATTTTCAATAAGCTACCACCCAAATTCAAAAATCTTAGCAGTAATCCACGCACTTTCAAATCGAAACTGAAGAGTTTCCTCATGGGTCACTCCTTCTATTCTGTCGAGGAGTTCCTTGAAAAACTAAGTGGATTCTCATTGTATTGTTGTGTTTACTTAAACTTATGGACTGACTTTTTTCAGATTCATAAACTACTCAATTTGGTCCCGCGGAACTTGATGTGTAAATAAAAAATAAATAAAATAACATCATGCTCCCTGTATTTTACCCCTGCCACCTTCAGAATTTAAGTGAGATTATTCCAGTCGGCATTGTCAAAAGCGTTCTCTAAGTCAACAAATGCTATAAACATAGGTTTCTCTTTCCTTAACCCCTCTTCTAAGATAAGTCGTAGGGTCAGTATTGCCTTGTGTGTTGCAACATTTCTACAGAATGCAAACTGATATTCCCCAAGGTCGTCTTCTAGCAGTTTTTCCATTCGTCTGTAAAGAACTTGTGATAGTATTTTTCAACCATGATGTATTAAACAGATAGTTTGGTAATTTTCACATCTGCCAACACATGCTTTCTTTGGGATTGGAATTACTATATTCTTCTTGAAGTCTAAGGGTATTTCACCTGTCTCATACATGTTGCTCACAAGATGGAAGAGTTTCGTCATGCAAAGGCTATCAGTAGTGTTTTAATGGAATGTTGTTTACTCCCGGGGCTGTTTTTCAACTTAGGTCTTTCAGTGCTCCGTCAAATTCTTCACACAGTATCATATCTCCCATTCCATCTTCATCGTCTTCCATTCCCATAATATTGTCCTCAAGTACATCGCCCTTGTGTAGACCCTCTATCTACTCCTTTCACCCTTCTGCTTTCTCTTCTTTGCTTAGGACTGGTTTTCCATCTGAGCTCTTTTTCTTCTTTACAGTAAAGCTGCATGCCGTAGGGAAAAACAGCTGTAGTTTCCCCTCTGTTTCAGCCATTCACAGTACCAGCACAGCAATGCTGTTTTGGTTGGTTTTACAAGGCCATATCAGTCAATCATCCAGACTGTTGTCCCTGCAAATATTGAAAAACTGCTGCCTCTCTTCAGGAACCACGCGTTTGTCTGGCCTCTCAACAGATACTCCTCCGTTGTGGTCACACCCACGGTACGGCTGTCTGTATCTCTGAGGCACATGAGGCTCCCCACCAATGGCAAGGTCTGTGGTTCATGGGGGAGAGGAATTTACCCACCTTAAAGTAACTTGCCATGATTAACTGTCTCTCACCTAAAATAATAAAATTCCTATAAAGTAACACAATCAGATGTGTATCAATTTGATACTTGATATTCAGACAGCCATAACAAACGATTAAATGATCAAAAAAGAAAATAAATGCCTTTTACAATCTAAAGTAGCTTTGTACTACTTATAAAGTTATGTTGACAGGCAAATAAATGTACTGTAAAATGAAGTGGGAACTGGCACAGCATATCAAATTGAACAATCAGTACATTTCTTGACAACAGGGCAGTCAATATTATGCTGAAGCTTACAGTAATGAAAAGGGAAGCTGCTAGGGAGAAGGTATCAATAGTGTTGATTATTGAAGAACACATTGCTGCACTGAAGCTGTGACAGTCTGGTGTTGTGTAGTATTCAAGTATGAAAGGTGTTGTGTTGGAGACAGGCACAATGAAAAAGACTGCTAAACATTTAACCTTTCGGATAAAAAAGTCCTTTTTATGAAATCACACACACACACACACACACACACACACACACACACACACACACACGAGCAAAAGGACAACGTCTGTAGACTGCGACTTCATCTGATATGAGCAGCAGTCTGCTGGGGTGGGTGGTGGGTGTAAGGAGGAGGCATGGTGTGGAGAGCAGAATTGATAGCAGGGTATTGGTGGGGGAAGATGCTGAGCTGCATCTGGGAACAATCAGGAAAGGGGATAGGTAGGTGAAGGACAGGGAGTGGTGAATGATTAGGCCAGGGTGGTTACAAGAATGAAAAACATGTTCTAGGGAGAGTTACCATCCGCACAGTTCAGAAAAGCTGGCTTTGGTAAAAAGAATCCTGATGGTGCAGGCTCTGAAGCAGTCATTTAAGTGAAGCATATTGTGTTGTACAGCATGTTCAGCCACTGAGTAGTTCAGCTGTCTTTTGGCTATGGTTTGGCAGTGGTCATGTACACAGACAGACATCTTATTAGTGCTGATGTCCACAAAGAAAGTGGTACAATGGTTGCAGCTTAGTTTATAGATCACATGGCTGCTTTCACAGGTAACCCCGTTGATAGGGTAGTACAGGGTTTGTATAAAAAGTAATGAGACTGATTTTTTGCTGATGCAACTGTACTTCACAGCACACACTCATCCAGGGGGATTGGTGGTGGGGGGTGTCTGGCCGAAAATGCGTGGCGTGTCAGTCACCTGCGAACTCTTGTCTTGGCAGCATCATGCATTGAGTGGATTCTTCGGTCGTGGTGCAACATGCAGCAAACAATCAAGCCTTGTTACTCCATCAAGTTTTGTGTGAAACTAGGAAAATCAGGTATGGAAACATTGGATATGTGTTGGCAAGCCTATGGCGATCATTACCTGTCAAAAGTCCAGGTTCTCAGATGGGTGAAGACCTTTAAAGAGGGCTGGGACAGCTTTGAGGAAAAGGACTCCTCCAGATGCCCGCCAACTAGCAAAACTGATGAAAATGTTGACCATGTGTGCGTTTTATTGAAGACTGACCATCGTATGAGTGTCAGGATGACAGCAGATGACCTCAGACCTGATAAAATTACAGTGCACAACATTATCACCAAAGAATTGTTGATGAGGAAGATCTGTGCCAAGATGGTCCCAAAGATTTTGTCAGACGTTCAAAAGCAAACACATTTGGACACCTGCCAAGACAATCCCCAGAGCCTTTAAGCTGATCTGGAATTTTTAGATAATTTTGTCACTGGAGATGAAACCTGGGTGTTTCAGTACAACCCAGAGACAAAGTGCATGAGAGCCGAATGGCACATCGTGGCATCCCCTCATCCAAAAAGGCTTGCATGAGCAAATCGAAGGCGAAAGCAATGCTGATTGTGTTTTTTGACATCAGGGGGCATGGTTCACGATGAATTTGTGCCCCAAGGCCAAACTGTCAACGGTGATTTTTATTGCAAAGTGCTCAAGAGACTGAAAGCCAGGGTCAATCGCGTGAGGCCAGCCATCACCAGTGATTGGAAGCTGCATCATGACAACACGCTGAGTCACAGCTGCTTCATGGTGGTCAGCTACCTGACAAGAAAGGGGTTCCAACGATTACTCAGTCCTGATGAGGCCCCACCAGACTTTTTTTGTTCCCCAAACTATAAACTTCTTTCAGGGCAGCATTGTGAGACCCTGAGGAAGGTCCAAGCTGCCACAACGAGGGATTTATAGGCCATCCTGGACTCAGCGTTCGCAGCAGTGTTTGAAGCATGGTTATCTCGCATGCAGCGGATTGTTGACTCTCAAGGGTTATACATTGAAGAGTACTAAGTGGTTGTAGTGATATCTACAATAAATTTTGATTCACAAGCTCAGTCTCATTACTTTTTATACAAACCCTGTATATGCCTGTGGCAGGACTGGAGCAGGTGGAAGTGGGAGGATGCGTGGGACAGGTCTTGCAACTAGGTATATTGCAGGGATATGAGGCTAGGTGTTGGGGGCAGTGATGGAGTAAGAGTGCATATGGATACTGCATAGTTTCAGTAGGTAGCAGAATACCACTGTATGAGGGGTGGGCTGTATATTCCTCATTTCAGGGTATGATAACAGGTAGTTAAAACTGTGGCAGAGATTGTGATTTGATACTGACTGCAGAGTCATGAGAGGAGTGCTCCTTGTGGCTGGACAGCTGGTATGTGGGAGATGGTTGGTGAGTGGAGAGACAAGGCATGAGAGGTGTGTGTGTGGACAATGTTGGTGATTTTGGTCTGTGAAAGCCTCAGTGAGACTCTTGGCAGATTAGGAGAAGGACTGCTCGCCAATACAGGTTGGAGGACCAGGTGGAGCAAATGGGGGAGAAGGTGTTGATGTTCTGGAGGACTCTTCATAGGGTGTTCTCACCCTCAGTCCAGATCATGAAAATGTCATTAATGAATCTGAAGCAGGTGAAGAGTTTGGTATTCTGGGTAGTTAGGAAGGGCTATACTACAAGACCCATGAACAGGTTGCTGTACCATGGATTTGTTTGTGGGTGATGCCTTCAAAGGAAAAGTAACTGTGGGTGAGGATATAGTTGTTCATGATGACCAGGTTTGCAGTCAGTTGGGCATTGGAAAAGGTAATGTTCAATAGCAGCCACCCACCTCAGCGATTTCTGCTCATGTCAGATGCAGTCACAATCCACAGCCAGTCCCTGGCAACCGTAGACAGTGGCCATGTGTATGAGTTGTGCTTGTGTGATTTATTCATCTAATTACGTACAATTTTCAAATCATTTGATTTTATGTACAGGAGACATGTCAAGGTTTACAAATGAAACTTTTTTCAATTTTTTAAGATAAATACAAAAGTTTACATTATATTTTTCATTTCTAAGTTACAGCTACACATGTACATAAAATAATACATATAATACAATCCCTGTGTTTTGACTGTGAAGCTGCCCTCAATGAATTCATCGACAGAATAATAACACTTTTTCACCAGAAGAGTAAAGAGCAGTCTTTTCAGTAAACCAAGCTCCATTTTAAATATATTACTGCCTTTTATTTTATTGAAAATTTTTAACCCCATATGCTCTGGCGTTTGGGCATAAAGTTTTAAACAATGTGTTGGAAGTTTGAAGTTATCTCTGTGGCAAGTGCTGTAGTTGTGGTCAAAACGGAAAGTGTCTAGTGTATGTTGATTTTTATATAGGAACACCACCATCTCACATATGTAAAGTGAGGGGATAGATAGTATTTTTAAATTTTTAACAGTGGTCGACAGGATTCCCATTTTTTTTGCAACACACATGTTTCTAATTACTTTCTTTTGTAATACTAGGAGCCTATTGACATTTGCTGAATTTCCCCAGAAGATTATGCCATAACAAATAACTGACTCAAAGTAGCAGTGATAAACTATCTTTCTGGTATCCATGTTTGTGGCACCTGACAAAATATACATTGCAAATGCTAAGAATGTGAGAATGTGTGTTTTCTGTTTTGGGAGGACTTACTGTATGAAAGCTTTAATGTAGCAGTCTGTTTCATTGTGCCTGTCTGCGACTCAAATGGGTTTACTTAAACTTATGGCTTGACTTTTTTTTTGGGTTCATAAACATTTTATTTTATCTGTTATTACTTTTATGTTGTAATTTCATATACTGACATGTTCCATGACCTTGGAGATTTGCTCCTCAATTTGGTGCTACAGAACTAGATGTATGCATAAATAAATAAATATGAATATAATAGAGGGGAACATTCCACGTGGGAAAAATATATCTAAGAACACAGATGATGTGGCTTACCGAACGCAAGTGCTGGCAGGTCGATAGACACACAAACAAACACAAACATACACATGAAATTCAAGCTTTCGCAACAAACTGTTGCCTCATCATGAAAGAGTGAAGGAGTGGGAAAGACGAAAGGATATGTATGTTTGTGTTTGTTTGTGTGTCTATCGACCTGCCAGCACTTTCGTTCGGTAAGTCACATCATCTGTGTTTTTAGATATAGATAAATAAATAATTACCCAAACTGGTGGACGAGTGTGTCAGCACTACCAGCAGTCATTTCCATTTGTGTAGTGAGGTGTTTGATTGTAATCCGTTGATCATCTGAAATGAGAGTGTCTGTACTTTCCAACATCACAGGACCCACAGCAGTGCGCAGCCAGCCAGCACCTGGGAGATAAGACAGTTTTGTGTGGCCTTGTTTCAGTGATCACAGACTCATTGTGCTTTTGTTCACTGCCAGGTCACCATAGACCTGTGAATATCCATGATGCTCTGATTTCATTGCTTCAGAAAGTAACATGCAGTGTTTGGTGGAATTCGAATTTATACCTCCGTAACACGAAAAAATGCAGCGTACATGTTGCTGCACATCAAAAATCTTTCTAAAAAGTGTTTTTTCCCCCTGGGTTTCATTTTCTAAAGTGCTGACAAATTCTACGTCTGTGTAGAAAACCATAAACATTCTAATGATTGATAAGTTTTACAGTGCCGAGGAATAGTATACTGTCACTTAACACGGATAAAGTGTATTTTCACCCAGGAGAAAGTCGATGTTCAACCGGGAAATCCAGGAAAAATCCGGGAATTTTTTTTCTTGTCCATGTACACACCCAGATGAAATAGCTTGTGAGTGCAATGGCAGGTATAGTGGCTATTCTGTACGTACATTGTGCAGATCATTGATGCCAGACTTGAGATTTGGGCAGATCAGCAGCTGTTTGGCATGGCCTCACAAACAAACATGGAATTATTCGTGATAAGACAAAATTCCTGTCTCTTACACTGACACGCTGATATATTGTCATTGAGGATTCCTCTGCCGCAGACATCAACTTAATTACTGTTAGAGTATGTAAATTCTTTGGCATTTGTATGTCATCTCCATGATACAAGGCACTGATTGCTACATATAACATACCAGCACATTAGGTAAGACAGTGTGTTCATGACTCAGCCAGTGAAAATAGTCATCAAGAATGCAAAATATCATTTAAGCCTCATTTGGCAAGAAATGAACTGAGTTTTTTCAAAGAATGTTGTAAAAAGCTACATTTCAACTGTACTGTAGTGTAACCTAAGATGAATGTTGGGATGGTTCCTTTGAAAAGTTTTGTACTGTTTTTGTAATACTGTCTTTTCTCAGGTTCTCAGTTATGGTCTATCATACTTCTTTTCTACTGCTGAAGTATGTTGTTAAAGTTCCATTCCAATCTGCAGTTTGTGTCTTTCTCACTTGAACTGATTGAGCAAGGTGGTGCAGTGGTTAGCACACTGAACTCTCATGTGGGAGGACGATAGTTCAATCCCGCGTCCATCCATCCTGATTTAGGTTTTCCATAATTTCCCTAAATCGCTCCAGGCAAATGCCGGGATGGTTCCTTTGAAAGGGCACGGCCGACTTTGTTCCCCATCCTTCCCTAATCTGATGAGACCGATGACCTCGCTGCGTGGTCTCCTCTTCCAAACAATCCAACCCAACTCACTTGAACTGAATTCATAATTTAGCTTTGTATTTCTCTTTTTCCAGTTTCTGCTTCTTCTTTTCTTCCTTTTCTTTCCTTGGTCAAGAAAAAATTATTTTCAGCTCCAATGTTGTAAATTTTATCACCTATTTTATAGTATTATTTAGTTGTACAGTTCTGTAATGTGACATAAATTAAAGTTACAATAAATACCTCAGCATAATGTAAGATTTCTTATATGTTTTGAGTGCCTTATAATATTAACTTCAGTTCTTTGTTTGTTTTAGGATGAGACTTCAGTTGTGTTCAAAGTTATTATGTCAGTAGCATGTTACTGCTGGATCTATATAGAGGAAGCCCGATCTTATTTTACAAAATATTCCACTAAGTCTTAAATATATTTTGTATTGAAGTTTTGAATGGAATCTCTACATCACAATTTTTGTGGCTGTAAATCAGTTTATATTGAATAAATGTTATTGTATTTATTTTTTGGCATGTTGGTCTAATTTTATTGTGTAGGTTGAAGTGTTGGTGGGTATGTTTCAAAATGCAAAGAATCAGAATATGATTCCCATTGCTCATATGCTTTTCTCTGCTACTTAAAATGATCTTCACACCTGGCAATGCTTTCTCTATGTGAAATAATACCAAATTGCTTCAAGGCTTGGATTACAAATTAGCCTGTTAAACAGCTTATAAACATGTGGATAAGCTAGTAAAAGGTTGAGGGAAGGCGAGGAATTACATAAAACTGTGCCATTTAAACTAACCTTTTAGTTGAAGACGGCTTTACATTTGTTATCCTACTCATTGTATTCCTTCATTCATAACTGCTAATGAAATACAGTCCCCCTAGCCATTGACTGTAAATGCAGTGTGTCGTCTCAGCATCATGTTTTCTGCAGTCACCATCCAAGTAACATAATAAAGAAACGTTGATTATCAACTTGTTTTATTTGGTATCACTGCACATGATTCAGACAGCTGGCTATGGTTGCTCATGTTCAACAATGAAGTTGTGTTGCCAATGGTGCCCACAGCTGGGGGGAGGTGGGGGGGGGGGGCAGCAAGACCCCCACCCTTGCTCCCAGGAAAAGGAAAAAATATATAGTGTATTCAGGTGTTTTTCTTTCAAGAAACGGTTTAAATGGCGGTATTAGGCAGGTTTTTAACAGAGTATTTCATATTGTTTCATTTCTTATATTGTCCCATCTCATCCTACTCAAGATCCCTTGTAGAAAGGGCTTCTCTGTTGCTTGTATTGTATTTGAATCTTTCTGTGTCCAGGTCCAGTGTTCCTATCCAGTGATCAAAATTGGTAGATAATATGATTTGTATATCGTGATCTTTACATAGGCAGGTATTTTCCAATTCCTAATTATATCTATTCCACCATAATAAAGTTTTGGACAATTTTCTATCCTCCCTGAAATTCTTCCTTGATGTTTCCTTTCCTCATTAACTTACTTCCTAGATATTTGAAAGCATCTACTTCCTTAATAATTTTTCCATTACAACTTACATCTTTCATTTTATCGTTTTCCCTGCTGATTTTTATTACCTCTCTTTTTGTTAAGCTTATTTCCATGCTTGTTTCTTTAATTACCCTCTGCCATGTATTTGTCTAGTTGTTTTTCGAATCCCTGCTCGTTGTTTTCCCATATCATTACACTGTCTTCATATGCTGTGATTTTCATATTATTTGCTGTTGACCCTCGGCCAACTTTGCTTGTGATGTTTTCCATGACTTTATTGAAGAGTACTGGTGAGAGCACACTTTCCTGTAAAACCCCTCAATCTGTTCTAAACCATTCTGATTTTTTGCCATCTAACATAACACAATTCAGGCAGTTGTTATACATGTTTCTGATTCTGAGTTGCATCACTTTTGGCAGTTCCAGTCTATTCAGATCTTGGCACAACTCTTTTCTTCTAACAGTGCCACTTGTCTATGTGTCTGGCTGTAAATAAGGCACCTATAGTTGATCCTCAAGTTGAAAGTTCTGATTATTTTTCTCTTAAATACAATTCAACCTTGTTCTTGACTTTCCTAAAAATTATCTTTTCAAAAATCTTCATGCAGTGGCACAGTAATGCTATTTCTCTGTAGTTCTCACTGAATGCTATGCTACCCTTCTTAAAAAAATAGGTACAATAATTGTAAATGTCTAATCATAAGGAATATCCCCATAGGTCCTCACTGTTCCCATTATTCTATAGAATCACTGAATTCCGATAGCTCCTATAGCTTCGATCATTTCCACTGCGATGACATCTACTCCAGGAGTTGTGGCATTTTTCATTTCTAGTATAACTTTCTCTACATTCAACATCTGCAGGTCTCTTCTTATTTTGCCAGATTGTTTATACATCCTTTCCACTGTAATGGTGTTATTTCTTCCATCTCCCTCTGTTTCTTTCCATACATTCAAAACCACTACATCCTCCCACTCGGGCTTTCCTTCTTTGCTGATGACAGTTGCAGTATTTTCTTTTTTCTTCCTTCTGTCAAGTAATATGTAGTATAACATCTCTTTGTCATCTGTAAAATTCTCTCTGTCATCTGTAAAATTCCAGCTACACAAGTAAAGATGACACATTGGGTTGCAGACAGGCATGATAAAAGACTGTTACATATAAATTTTCGGCCAAAGCGTTCTTCAGAAAATAGACATGCATACACATTCATACAAGCAAGCACACGTCTCACCCAAATGGCCGCTACCTCCAGCCACACTGTAACAGAAATGTGTTGAATGGGTGCAACAATCTGAAGTGGTGCGGGGAAGGGGGGGATAGCACAGTACAGGTGGGTGAAGAGGAATCAGTGCTGACTGGGTGAGCATGTAGGCACTACAGGGCTGACAGGCACAGTATTGAGAGGCTGTGGGGGTGGAACTGGAGGGGAAAATGAGGGGTGGAAATGAGAGGAGCAGGGAAGGGGAAAAGATTGGTGGATATACTGCCAGAGATTCCACACCAAAATACCGCATCCATGTAACCTGGCTACCTGAAGATGATATATCTACAGTGATAGGAGTTTCCTTGCCCAATATGCTGAAGGTCTCACAAAGGCCTTTACAAACAGACACTATCCCCATAACCTAGCCCACAGCCAGATTTCCTGTGCCATATCCCCACACACCCTCAATCCTCCCAACACCCTCAATCCTCCCACCATCCCCAAGAACCAGCTAAAAAGAAGTGCCCCCTTCATCACCCAGTACCACCCTGGACTGGAACAACTGAACCACTTCCTTCGCCAAGGCTTTACTATCTATCAGCATCTCCTGAAATTAGGGAAATCCTACCCAAGATCTTTCCCACTCCTCTGTTCCCCATTTTTCCCTCTTCTCTCCCTCCCTCACAGCTTCCTGACACTGCAGTTGTCAGCCCTGCCCTGCCACTTCCACACTCTACATGATCTGACAGGCAGTGCCAATCCCTCTTCTCACTCATGTAGCCTGCTATCACTCCCCCTTCACCACCCTGATCCAATTTGTTGCTCCTGATGAACACATTTCTGTTGCAATCTGTCCGGTGTGGCTGGCGATTGCAGCCATGTGTGTGAGAGGCATGCTTGCTTGTGTGAACGTGTGTGTGTGTTTCTCTTTTCTGAAGAAGGCTTTGGCCAAAAGCTTATATGTAACAGTCTTTCATCACCCTGTCTGCAACTCAGCATGTCATCTTTACAGTGAGTAGCAATACATCCTTTCCATAATGTTGGTAATCCAACCTGGACTTTCCTATGAACAGAAGTGATTGGAGTTAATGCCACACCTACTGTTGAGCTAATCAGATAAGAGTAATGGTGATGTTGGCACTGACACATAATATCTTGAAATTCTACTGCTTCTTTTATGATGGAGTCCCAGTACAATGCTGTGCGTGTCAGTATCTTCATTTCTTTTATGACTGTTTCTAAATTGCACTCTGCCACTTCTGATACCTAGTTCTCTATTTTTTTCCTCTCACCATACAGTTACATTTCAAATGAACTGGCTGATATACTTAACATCACTTGAGTCATTCTATACCAGGTGCAGCACAAAAGCTGTGTGTTGGACATAGAGAGCTGAATTAAACTAGCTGTAAAAACTGACTTCAGATAAGGGGATGATGCTTCAGGGGTCAATGCTCCAATCACCATTACTTCTATTTGATTGGTTAGACAGTGGGTGTGACATTGCCTTCTGCCCCTGGTGTAGCAGCAGTAGCTGGGGTGATATGACCACTGTGAAGGGGTGAGGAGCCATTCTTCTTATCTGTCAGCATGGCATAATTGTGCCTCCACATGGGTAGTGTGGGTCCAATGGCTGGTGAGGGAACAGGTGCCCTTTCAAGTTCAGGATGGCTAGCAAGGTAGTCAGAATCCCAGAAAACTAATACTTCAAGCTAGAGAAGATACAGGTGGGTGCAGCCTGATATTGATTCATAATGTCTCTGTATCTATGTAATGGTGGTGGTCATCCCTGAAAGTCACGCAAGCTGCATGAAAGGCGGCGTGCAGACAAAGTGCACCACTGGTGGCAGTGGTGGCTGCAACAAGATGAAACTGGGGCACCATTCTTGCAGTCTGGTGCAACTGTGGTTAGCACAGCAGATGGTGGCTAGGCAAAGGATTTACTGGGTTGCAGAGGCAGTCTGACAGCATCAAACCTTAGACCCGAGGAGAACAGGTGGCAGCTGGCTGGAGGAGACTGTCTGATCCAGCACACAGGTCCCCTGCTTTTTGTCACAGAACACTTTTTAGACTCTTTCATTGACTCTTCTTGAACTTCATTATACTTCACTGCTGACAGGCCTTCAGACCTGCACATTTGTAATGTTCTGGCACTGAGTTAATTTGCTATCTGGCGGCAATGGCACATATCAAACAATGATATGCTGTATTGATAAGTCATTACTGAAATCTTGCCACATGTGGATGTAACATGTGAGGCAATTTGCAGGTTTCTGTGTAGTCAGCCATATGCCTTCAGGATGGTATGTGGATCACTGTGTCCCTAAATTCTTCAGTATCATAGTAATTCTGCCTGTACTGCAATGGCATGTATGGAGATTTTGCATTGTGCCACTGTTGGTCTAGCAAAGGCTTTAGTGGTTGTTACATCCAATACTTGTAGCTATAAGGGAATTATTTGTGTTGTTGGCCCGGATGATAATTACATGAAATATTTGTCAGGATTTGTAAGCGGTGGGTCATTGAGGAACAGCAATACATGAAAACCAAGAAGTAAGTTTAAACAGTTTTATTAACAAAAGGCTGATTATAAAACATGCACACTATGCGCACCCATCATCACTGTGCCTGACATCCTAACAGCAGCTAATTACAGTCGTATCGGAAGGCTCCATGATGAGCTAAGAAAAGAGACATATTCGCGCCCAAGGCTATGCTAGTTATCCAGCGTGCTGCGGACGGCGGCCAATCGCTTGCACTGCAGCCAGATGCACGTGTACTGTCCAAGCAAATTGTCAGCATTCCAGATAGGTCACCTGGTGAGCTTGTGTTACGCATCATACAGCTGTGTGCAACCTGTAGACCCTTACATCACTCTCCCCAGAGAAAAAGAGCCACCATAGGTGGCTCAAAACAGCCTCCTGGGCGTTATGAATCTATTTCACCATTTGTTGCATCAGAAGGCATTGCAACATGTATTTCATTTGCAGAAACAGTAACTTTCGGTACAGAGAAATGTGCCTTGAGGATGACAATATCATACATGACAAATGCTGTTGACAAAAACAAAATAATAAAAGCAATAAAAACACAATACTGACAATCAAGTATGCATTAACATTACTGTATGAATCAAAGGACTTAATTCTATTTGCTGCTTCAATGAAGCTTAGCTCATTATTGGAAGAAATTAAATTTTCATGGATATCCTTAATTAAATTATTGTCTTCAGAAAAACTTGATAAGGAATGCTTTCCATATATTAATATGTATGAATCATTGTAATAAACAGATAACATTTTCATTAATGGCAAGTGTCCAGTTGCATGAAATGTAGTTGCCAATACACTAGACATATGAAATAGTTCACATGATAAATCACAATGTGTGGCATTCAAGATTAATCCACTGTTATTCAGTTTGAGTTTTAAGGGTAGCTCAGGTGTATCATAACTTTTTGCACGTAAATGTGACATCAAGGGTGGCGTTAAACAAGAAAATTATACCTTCAGAACATCGTTTAAGAAATGGATGATAAAAATGCGTTAAAATTCTAGGGCAATCATCTCTTGGGGGATGATTCATAAACAATTCCTTATCACAGCTGTACTCTCTACTATCTAAGAATACTGCTGTTTCAGGGCAAATTAACTTACGACTACATTTACACATATGCAAATCATTTTCCTTTAGGGACACAAAATATCTTCGATCATTTCTGATCAGTAGAAAATCATTTAGTACGTACTTTACATGAATACCTGTCTGTCTCCATTTCACAGGGTAAGTATAAATCTTACACACTTCAAAATTATGCTTTGATCAAGCACTGGGTATAGAAACAATAACAGTTAATTCATCTTCAATCATTAAAGAGCGTGTGGTGGTTAACTTATAGTAATCGTATAAATTGTAAGAGTTAACAGGATAAATCATAGTATAGGTTGCATCTAGCTTTCGCTCAATTGATAGTAGGATCTGTAAAAATTGTCCTGGATGTAGCAGTACGCTACTCAAACAATCATTTGAACTACTTTCTAAGGCTGTTCTTAAGTTAAGGGAAACAAGTCTAGCATTTGATGAAGTATCAGTAATCTTTAAGAAAAGAGTGTTTAAATCTAAGTGTGCACTCGCAACATTTAATCCTCGGAATAGTTCTTGGGTATTTGTGTTCGTTTCATTACAGATTATGTGGAAATGTGAGATAAATTGCTTTACAATCTGTTCAATGAAACCTGTGTGGTCAGTAATGGTTCTTTGCATATTCTTTAATATGATAATTTCATTAGAAAGGTTAGTTGAACGTGTATTGGACTGTTGTTCAAGAGCTAATATTTTGCCTTTAACTTCCAGTAGATCTTGACTAGTTAAAGTACCAAATACAGTATGAAGAATACTCCCTCCAAAATCAAACCAGGCACGTTTATGCCTAATTAAAGATTTGTGTGGCAAAAGCTTTAAAAAAACAGTAACTCTCTTGTTCATAATTAACAAATGTAGACACTACCTGCATTTTGGCTGTGATCCAGTTATTATACCAAGATGTACCATTTCCAAAATTCCATCATTACCCTTAACAGAACAAATTAGATCAATTTGCTTCTTTACAGAATTGAACTGTTGGGATTTCACTCAGATTGTACTTGAGTACAAGTTTTGCATGTTGAAACTACCGTGTCTGATCGTGGTTCAAACATAACACCTGTACTCTGTGGTACTATTACTACAGCATTAGTAGAATATGCTACCATAGCAAACAGAATAAAAATGAACATGGTTAATTAGTTCTAAATACTAGAGTTAACAATGAACATAAAATAAATGAGTTTCCTGTGGTAACCTGTGGAATAAAAGGTTTAGTTTCACTTGTACACTCGAGCAATAGTTTCAGTACTAAATTTCCACAACACATTCACATAATCACATGGCTGAAATAAACACACACATTGTACTCTCACAAACTACACACATTTATGCAGATTGTAGGGGTGTCTGGAACAGGATCGCTCAGAATGTGGTGATACCTCGGCCTCGAAGTCTGGACTGTGACCTCACAATTCTCGCTTCCTGGGTTTGAGAACAGCAGGTCTGCCTCTCGGTCGGTCCTCGTCATCTTGCGATACTACACGAAATCTATCCAGAAATGGCTTTACACGCTTGATATGAATGACAGTTGGACAAAAGAGCAGTTGGAGCTTATGAGTCACTGGTGACAACACATCCGAGATTGGACATGGTCCTTTCCAAAACTTCTTAAACTTTTTGACTTGACTCTTCTTTAACACAACATTACTCAGATACACAAGATCTCCAACTCGATACTGTTGCACTGCCACTTGGCAGTCGTGTTGTCTTGCTTGCTGAAGAAAGGATTGATGATTTCATTCCCCTCTGTGGTTCCTTTAGCTTGCGAGCTAGATCCCTTATGTGTTCATTGCAGTCTTCTTCCATAGACGATCTCATATCGACTTAGGCCAGTTGAGCTGTGCATTTTGGCATTGTAACAACTTACCAAGTACGGTAAACAGACATCCCAATTGTCGTTTTTGCTGCCCACATAATGGCTAACCATTTTAATATTTGTTCTGTGGACTCACTCGACTCTTCCATTTCCTTCAGGGTGTGCTGGTGTAGTCCTTAACTGAGTTATTTGCTTGCGCTTACAAGTCTGTTTAAGTAATTCACTCATAAAATTTATTCCTTGATCACTAATTATACTTAATGGTGATCCAAACTTAAGAATCCATTCTTTTACAAAAACTTTAGCTATAGACTCAGTGCTCTGATCAGGCATTGGTATCATGAGAAGGTATCTAAAGATATGATCTAACATTGTCAATATGTATTTGTTTCCATCTTTAGTCTTTGGCAATAGTCCTACGCCATCTATTCCTACTCTTTCAAATGGTTCACTTGTCTCTGGCAGTTCTTATAATGGTTCTCTACTTTTTCCTACATTATTCCGTCTGTTATAGGAATCACATTGTGAAACAGACTCAAAAACATCAGCTTTCCAGCTCAGCCACCAAAACGTTTGAACTACACTCCTGGAAATTGAAATAAGAACACCGTGAATTCATTGTCCCAGGAAGGGGAAACTTTATTGACACATTCCTGGGGTCAGATACATCACATGATCACACTGACAGAACCACAGGCACATAGACACAGGCAACAGAGCATGCACAATGTCGGCACTAGTACAGTGTGTATCCACCTTTCGCAGCAATGCAGGCTGCTCTTCTCCCATGGACGATCGTAGAGATGCTGGATGTAGTCCTGTGGAACGGCTTGCCATGCCATTTCCACCTGGCGCCTCAGTTGGACCAGCGTTCGTGCTGGACGTGCAGACTGCGTGAGACGACGCTTCATCCAGTCCCAAACATGCTCAATGGGGGACAGATCCGGAGATCTTGCTGGCCAGGGTAGTTGACTTACACCCTCCAGAGCAAGTTGGGTGGCACGGGATACATGCGGACGTGCATTGTCCTGTTGGAACAGCAAGTTCCCTTGCCGGTCTAGGAATGGTAGAATGATGGGTTCGATGATGGTTTGGATGTACCGTGCACTATTCAGTGTCCCCTCGACGATCACCAGTGGTGTACGGCCAGTGTAGGAGATCGCTCCCCACACCATGATGCCGGGTGTTGGCCCTGTGTGCCTCCGTCGTATGCAGTCCTGATTGTGGTGCTCACCTGCACGGCGCCAAACACGCATACGACCATCATTGGCACCAAGGCAGAAGCGACTCTCATCGCTGAAGACGACACGTCTCCATTCGTCCCTCCATTCACGCCTGTCGCGACACCACTGGAGGCGGGCTGCACGATGTTGGGGCGTGAGTGGAAGACGGCCTAACGGTGTGCGGGACCGTAGCCCAGCTTCATGGAGACGGTTGCGAATGGTCCTCGCCGATACCCCAGGAGCAACAGTGTCCCTAATTTGCTGGGAAGTGGCGGTGCGGTCCCCTACGGCACTGCGTACGATCCTACGGTCTTGGCGTGCATCCGTGCGTCGCTGGTCCGGTCCCAGGTCGACGGGCACCTGCACCTTCCGCCGACCACTGGCAACAACATCGATGTACTGTGGAGACCTCACGCCCCACGTGTTGAGCAATTCGGCGGTACGTCCACCCGGTCTCCCGCATGCCCACTATACGCCCTCGCTCAAAGTCCGTCAACTGCACATACGGTTCACGTCCACGCTGGCGCGGCATGCTACCAGTGTTAAAGACTGCGATGGAGCTCCGTATGCCACAGCAAACTGGCTGACACTGACGGCGGCGGTGCACAAATGCTGCGCAGCTAGCACCATTCGACGGCCAACACCGCGGTTCCTGGTGTGTCCGCTGTGCCGTGCATGTGATCATTGCTTGTACAGCCCTCTCGCAGTGTCCGGAGCAAGTATGGTGGGTCTGACACACCGGTGTCAATGTGTTCTTTTTTCCATTTCCAGGAGTGTATTTTAATGTTTGTCATTTTTTTACCAAAATGTCCTGATAATAAAGAATCGTGTTGTTCTCCCATGATTTGCTCTTTCATGCTTTTTGGAATAACTAGGCGGTTTCCTTTACTAGTGATTTTGTACAATAATCCATCTACTTCGACAAAACGTTGATCTTTTTCCATAATTTGCATTGTGGATCTTCTTCTTGAGCTACCTTTAACTCTTCTTGTTGACTTATTGTAACACAAACATTGACTTTTCTACTCACTGCATTGGCATTCCCATGTTGTTTACCAGGTTGGTGAATAACCTTAAATTGGTACTCCCTCAATCTTAATGCCCATCTTGTTAATCCGGAACTTGGATCCTTTAAGCTCGACAACCATTTAAGTGTGGCATGATCTGTAATAACTGTAAATTCTCTTCCTGTTAAGAAACATCTGTTGTGTGTCATACCAAAAACCAAAGCACAAAGCTCCTTCTCAGTAGTAGTATAATTACATTCAGCTTTGTTTAATTAGCTGGAAGCAAATAAGACTGGATGTTCATGACCATCAACTTCTTGAGACAAGATTGCACCTACGGCAAAATTGGATGCATCTATTGAAAGAATAAAAAGTTTACTGAAATCCGTATAGGCTAACACTGGGGCTGTGGTTAGAGCAGTTTTAAATTCTTCCATTACCTTTTTGCACTCTGTTGTGGTGTACTCTGTTGTGGTGCACTCTGTTGTGGCTCCTTTCTTCAGTAGCTGTGTCATTGCACATGCTATATTCGCATAACTGGCTATAAATCGTCTGTAGAAATTTGACAATCCCAAGAATGATAGTAGTTCTTTCAAATTCTGTGGTTCATGAAAATTCTTTACATCTTCATTTAATTTTGGATCAGGTCCAACACCTTCACTGGTTATAGCATGACCAAGATAGTTTACTTTGTGCAAAATGACATTTATCTATTGGTAAAGACAGTTTTGTGCTTCTTATACACTCAAAAACAGCTTGTAGTCTCTCAGTATGCTGCTTCATGATTTCACCAAAAATTATTACATCATTAAGGTAAACAAGTGATTGTGTTGGGGTGAGCCCTCGTAAAATTGAATCCATCAGGCGTTGAAATGTAGCTGGAGCATTACAAAGTCCAAACAGCGTATGAAGATACTTGTATACTGCTGTTGCTATTACAAATGAAGTTTTTGCTTGATCATCTGGATGCACTGTTAACTGGTGATAACCACTTGTTAAATCGCATACTGAAAAAATTCATGGCAAAACAACATCCTCATTGCTCATATTCATTATTGTAACCGGGACTTATGCGACATTCTGTCTCACCATTGTAGCGACACCTACACTTCTAGCAATGTAACAATGCATTGTATCCAGTAACTCACTTTCCATGGATCGCTCAATTAATAACAAAGTTCCTTCCTTGCATCGGGGTTACTTAACTTCAGTGTAGATTATCTTTCCTGCTGCCTTGGGAATTTGCTGAGGCTGACCAATTTGAACATCGACTCAGATGGTTTGAACTGATGCATCATTTGGGCAGTCCATTTCCACGATGTCAGTATTGCTGCTCCTTTGAGTACGATCTGAAGAACGATTTCCTAGGTTGTAGTTGCTACGGCCTAGTCTGATCTTTCTTTCTGCGACAAATATCTGTGCTTTGTTAGTGGACAAGAAATCAAATCCAAGTACACCGTCGTAACGCGTTTCGTTATTTGAAACTACATGCATCCTTGCTGTGTATTTATCTTTATCTTTATTTTCACCTTCATCTTGGCCTTGGCCAAGAATTAAATTACATCAACTTCTCCATACTTACGTAGCTTTCCTCCGTTTAACACTCACACTTTTAATAGTGGCAGTTTCAGTTTATCCCGTTTATCTATGCCACACCACATTAATGAGGCCCATGCTCCTGTGCCAATAAGCAGTTTGATGTTTCTCCTATGATATACAGCACCTATCACGAAGTCATTTTCGGTCTGATTTTCCCTGGAACTAACAGGAATCGCAGTCTCTGGCAAGGGGCAGATGGAGCGGTGGCCTGTATGTCCCCGTACTCATTTAAAGATCTGGCAGGTTGTCTGTGGTTCACATTACCTTTCTTCTTGTTGCAACAATCTCTCGGAACATGACCCTGCATCCCACAATGACAGCAGATTTGATTCCCTTTACAATCCTTACGTTTGTGACCCAGCTTATTGCATCTGTAGCATTGTACTATTGTGTTGAAAACTCTGTGTTCTTGTTTCTGCATCTCATTCGGTTGTCTTAGTGCTTCAATGAAACCAACAGCTGATTCTACTGCTTCCTGAAACATTTTACATCAAACAGCTTTGCTTACTTCCTCTCCATGCAACCCATGAATGAATGTGTACAAGGCTCTCTGGTCAGCTTCGAACAACTGAATGTGATTTTCATTTTCATCCTCTACTAACTTGTACGTTTGAGCGTTGATATTTCGAATTCTGTCGGCAAACTGCTCGATAGATTCGTCTTGTTGCATTCGCAAACTGTAAAGCTGCTCTCTGTAAAATCTGATCGCGTTTTTATGTTTAAATCTGTGAACAACAATCGTTCTAAACTCAGTGTAATCTTCTGTTTTTACAGAAGTAGGCTCCACACTAATGAAATCTTGTGCTGCTCCCTGAATTCTTAATTTGGCAATCTGTCCACGATCCTAACAGGGCGGCACCTTCAACTTTACGAAGAAACACCTTCACATCATCTGTGGGTTTCCAACTAAACACTGGTACTGATGATGGCAATAATGAAAAATTCTTTGTTGTAACTGCATGAACTATCACTTGACAAATCTTTTGGAATGTTACACTCGCTTCTTTCTGCTTTTAACTGCCGAATGTCTTCATGCAGTTCATTAATAACAGTTTGTAGATCAACAACGTTACTCTGACTGGATTGCGACATTTTGTCTAATTTAACTCCAATGAGTCACCCAAATGTAAAATAAAAATCCATCACTGCCTTTTGTATTCAAGCCCAAATTGGAGTAGACCAACCTGAATTCCAGTATTGGATGTCCCCATGTAGTCAGAAGATGTTCATGCTACTGCTGCTACTCGAAGTTAATGTTGTGCACCTCTTCAGGACTCCAGATTTTCCATAATTACCCAAATCTGACACCACTTCTGTAAGAGGATTGTTTGTGTTGTTGCCCCAGATGATAATTACATGAAATATTTATCAGGAATTGTAAGCATTGGGTCCTTGAGGTACGGCAATACACGAAGACCGAGAAGTAAGCTTAAACATTTTTACTAACAAAAGGCTGATTATAAAACATGCATGCTACATGCACCCATCATCACTGTGTCTGACATCCTAACAGCACCTAATTACGGTCATATCGAAAGGCTCCATGGTGAGCTAAGAAAAGAGACATATTCACGCCAGAGGCCGCGCTAGTTATCTGGTGCACTGCGGACTGCGGCCAGTTGCTTACTACTTGCATCGCACTGCGGCCAGATGCACGTGTACTGACCAAACAAACTGTCAGTATTCCAGATAGGTCGGCTGGTGAGTGCGTGTTTCGTACCGTACGGCTGCGTGCAACCCATAGACCCTTACATAGCACTGAAATCTCATACGCCGTCAGGAGTTCGATTCAAGTCAAAGATCATTCAGATCAGTATCCCAAGATATTAACAGCTGAACTGTCAGAAACTTTTCCAATGTTTAGAACTGGAACACAGGTTGCATCTACTGAAAAATTTTATACAAGCGAATATAAATGAAAGCACTGTAGCAGAGAAAGTGTGAGGTGTATTGATAGTTGAACGAAGTATTGACGGCATCCATAGCAATGGTATTGTTCTACAGATGAATTTGTAAGTCTGGGATCCCTTCCCAAATCCTTGAATGGGTTTCAACCAAATTTGGCACACAACATACACTTCCTGAGTATCAGCATCATGAGGTTTATAACAGCCTAGTTCCTTTTGAGCGAACATAAGGGCAAAAATGTGTTGTTTTTTTTTCAACTCCTGTCATACAGGCTGCTCTGTATGACAGCTAACTTGTCTGGAAATAGTTGTAGTTGTGATCTTCTGTCCAGAGACTGGTTTGATGCAGCTCTCCATGCTATTCTATCCTGTGCAAGATTCTTCATTTTCCAATACCTACCGCAACCTACATCCTTCTGAATCTGCTTAGTGTATTCATCTCTTGGTCTCCCTCTATGATTTTTACCCTCCACGCTGCCCTCCAACACTCAACTGGTGATCCCTTGATACCTCAGAACGTGTCCTACCAACTGGCCCCTTCTTCTAGTCAAGTTGGGCCACAGATTTCTCTTCTCCCCAATTCTATTCAATACCTCCTCTTTAGTTATGTGATCTACCCATCTAATCTTCAGCATTCTTCTGTAGCACCACATTTCAAAAGCTTCTATTCTCTTCTTGTCTAAACTATTTATTGTCCATGTTTCACTTCCATACACGGCTACACTACATACAAATACTTTCAGAAATGATTTCCTGACACTTAAATCTATACTCGATGTTAACAAATTTTTCTTCTTCAGAAACGCTTTCCTTGCCATTGCCAGTCTACATTTTATATCCTCTCTACTTCGACCATCATCAGTTATTTTGCTCACCACATGGCAAAACTCATTTACTACTTTATGTGTCTCATTTCCTAATCTAATTCCCTCATCATCGCCCGATTTGATTCAACTACATTCCATTATCCTCGTTTTGCTTTTGTTCATGTTCATCTTATATGCTCCTCTTATATCCTTCATTCTGTTTTACTGCTCTTCCAGGTCCTTTGCTGTCTTTGACAGAATTACAATGTCATTGGCGAACCTCAAATTTTTTATTTCTTCTCCATGGATTTTAATTCCTACTCTGAATTTTTCTTTTGTTTCCTTTACTGCTTGCACAATATACAGATTGAATACCATCTGGGATAGGCTACAACACTGTCTCACTCCCTTCCCAACCACTGCTTCCCTTCCCCAATGTCAGCTTCTACCAGTTTTTCCATTTGTCTGTAAAGAATTCGTGATCGTATTTTGCAACCATGGCTTATTAAACTGATAGTTTGGTAATTTTCACACCTGCAAACACTTGCTTTCTTTGTGATTGGAATTACTATATTCTTCTTGAAGTCTGAGGGTATTTCTCCTGTCTCATACATCTTGCTCACCAGATAGTAGAGTTTTGTCAGGACTGGCTCTCCCAAGGCTATCAGTAGTTGTAATGGAATGTTGTCTACTCCGGAGGCCTTGTTTCAACTTAGGTCTTTCAGTGCTCTGTCAAACTCTTCACGCAGTATCATATCTCCCATCTCATCTTCATCTACATCCTCTTCCATTTCCATAATATTATCCTCAAGTACACCACCCTTGTATAGACCCTCTATATACTCCTTCCACCTTTCTGCTTTCCCTTCTTTGCTTAGAACTGGGTTTCCATCTATGCTCTTGATAGTCATACAAGTGGTTCTCTTATCTCCAAAGGTCTCTTTAATTTTCCTGTAGGCAGTATCTATCTTCGCCGGCCACGGTGGCCGTGCGGTTCTGGCGCTGCCGTCCGGAACCGCGGGACTGCTACGGTCGCAGGTTCGAATCCTGCCTCGGGCATGGATGTGTGTGATGTCCTTAGGTTAGTTAGGTTTAAGTAGTTCTAAGTTCTAGGGGACTTATGACCTAAGATGTTGAGTCCCATAGTGCTCAGAGCCAGTATCTATCTTACCCCTAGTGATATATGCCTCTACATCCTTACATTTGTCCTCTAGCCATCCCTGCTAAGCCACTTTGCACTTCCTGTCAATCTCGTGTTTGAGATGTTTATATTCCTTTTTGCCTGCTTCATTTACTGCATTTTTATATTTTCTCCTTTCGTTAATTAAATTCAATATATCTTCTGTTCCCAAGGATTTCTACTAGCCCTCACCCTTTTTACCTACTTGATCCTCTGCTGCCTTCACTATTTCATCTCTCAAAGCTGCCCATTCTTCTTCTACTGTATTTCTTTCCCCCGTTCTTCTCAGTCATTCCTTAATCCTCTCCCTGAAACTCTCTACAACCTCTGGTTCTTTAAGTTTATCCAGGTCCCATCTCCTTAAATTCCCACCTTTTTGCAGTTTCTTCAGTTTTAATCTACAGTTCACAACCATGAGGTTGTGGTCAGAGTCCACATTTGCCCCTGGAAATGTCTTACAATTTAAAACCTGGTTCCTAAATCTCTGTCTTACCATTATAGAGTCTATCTGAAACCTTCCAGGATCTCCAAACCTCTTCAATGTATACAACCTTCTTTCATGATTCTTGAACCAAGTGTTAGCTATGATTAAGTTATGCTCTGTGCAAAATTCTACCAGGCGGCTTCCTCTTTCATTCCTTACCCCCATTCCATATTCATGTACTACGTTTCCTTCTCTTCCTTTTCCTACTATCGAATTCCAGTCACCCATGACTATTAAATTTTTGTCTCCCTTCATTACCTGAATAATTTCTTTTATCTCATCATACATTTCATCAATCTCTGCATCATTTGCGGAGCTAGTTGGCATATAAACTTGTACTACTGTGGTAGGTGTGGGCTTCGTATCTACCTTGGTCACAATTATGCGTTCACTGTGCTGTTTGTAGTAGCTTAACCCACATTCCTATTTTTTTTTATTCATTGTTAAACCTACTACTGCATTACCCCTATTTTAATTTTTTATTTATAACCTTCACCTGTCCTGAAGTATTGTTCCTCCTGCCACCGAACGTCACTAATTCCCCCTATATCTAACTTTACCCTATCCATTTCCCTTTTTGAATTTTCTAACATACCTGCCCGATTAAGGGATCTGACATTCCATGCTGTTGTTTGTAGAACGCCAGTTTTCTTTCTCCTGAAATAGTATTGGCCTAAATTATCAACCTGCTTTGCAGGACAGTCTACAAGTAAGGAACAACAGACAGTTCTCCAGTCACTGACCTGTAGGCTGCCCTGCATGACAGAGAGTGTTGCAGTATTATTGGCCTCCTTTATTGGCTTGCTTTGGATGGCAGCCTATATATCATGGGCAAGAAGCAGTTTTCAAGTCCCTGACGTGTAGGCTGCCCTACATGAGAGGCATGTTGTGGGGTAGTAACAGCCTGCTTTATCGACATCTCATGCAGGGGCTACATCTGTGGGTGGACATGGCTGGGAGAAGGTCGAGATCAATGGAGGAGGGGGTGGGTGGGCAGAGGAAGCAGGAGGGGATGAATGGGGAGAGAGGGTGCAGGAGGGGGAGGGAATGAACAGTGACAGTGGGGAAGGAGGGGAGGGACAGAGAGAGGGGAGGAGAAGGAGAAGATGGATAGAGAGAGGTGGAGGAGGAGATGGACAGAGAGAGCTGAAGGAGGTGGAGGATGTGGTGGACATAGTGGTTGGTGGAAGAGATGGACAGAGGTATGTGAACAGAGAGAGGGGAGGAGGAGATGATCAGAAAGAGGGGGAGGGTGAGATGGTCAAAGAGAGGGAAGAGGAGGGTAAGCTGCAGGAGACAGGTGAAAGGTGTAGAGGAATAGTGGGCAGATGGAAAAGAAAGAGGGGGCAGAGGAGATGGACAAATAGATGGACCAGGAGAAGATGAACAGACAGAAAGAGTAGGTTGGAGGGGAGATACAAATGAAGCTGTGAGGAGGAGGTGGACAGAGAGACAGAGGTAGGAAGAGGTGGACCCAGAGAGATGGGAGGGGGAATGAAGTATGTGCAATATATGTGTCAAACATGTATGCAGCCCAAGCCACAGTGAACGGGCTAGTATGTCCTCCTAAACCTCTGGATCAATTTCAACTAAATTTGATACATAAACTACCTGCTGTATGAGAATGAGCATGGTGGGGATTAGAGTCTCCTAGTTACCATAGAAGCAGAGATACGGGCAACAAAGTGTTTTCACCCATGACATGCAGACTGCCCTACACAACAGGTGTGTTGTGGAATTAGTATCACCATGCCTTGCAGGGGCTGCACACACGGGTGAGTTTGGTTTTTTTTTTTTTGGGGGGGGAGATGGATTGTGTGAGAGTGGGGAGGAGGAGGTGAACATGGAGAGAGGGTGAAGCAGAGAGATTTTTTTTTGGGGGGGGGGGAGGTGGATTGTGTGAGAGTGGGGAGGAGGAGGTGAACATGGAGAGAGGGAAGGGGGAAATGAAGTGGGGGGGGGGGTGAGGAGGAGTGGAGCACAGACAGAGAGGAAAGGAAATAGTGGACAGAGAAAGGAGGAGGAGGAGATGGTCAGAGAGAGGGGGGGGGGAGGGAGGAGGAGAAGGATAGAGAAAGGCGGGAGACAGAGGAGATTCAGGAGGCAGGCCTGGCCTGAGCCGTGAGAGTTGGCAGTCATGTGTCCGTGATGTGTGCTTACTTGTGTGTGTGAACGGTGTATTTCTCTGTTTATCTTTTACTGTTGAGGGTTGTGGCCAACAGCTTTGTGTAAGTGTCTTTTAATTGTGCCTGTCTACAACTAAATGTGTCTTCTTTATGGTAAGTAGCAATGTGTCTTTTCCTACATTGTTGATATTCCGACATGGGGTTTCTATTGTTTGAAAAAGTAGAACAAGCTTTACAGCTATTGGCTTATGACAGAAAAGTAAGGTCTGCTATACTGGATTCATGTGATTTCATTGTATTCTACAGTTTTCAGGTTCCTTCATCATGTTATTACTTTTTGCTGTTTTCCAGATGAACATAAAATAAAAGTACTCTTGAAACAGCGTGCATTGTGCCACAATTTGTATAGGTCACATGCAAGGGCAAGAATTGGCATTCCTTTGTAAATTTTACTGAAGTGATACATGAATTGAATAATGTAATACACAGAACTATAGGATGGCTATGTGGCCTTTCCTCTTCTCCCACACAGCAGGTCCTCTAGGTATGGCAATTACATCCTTGTATAAAGGGTGATCAAAATTTTGTAGCATATATGCAAAGTAGTACAACTCTGATGCAGGTGTATAAGCACCAACATGCAGACAAGAGATTAGTGTGGCATTCATGTCTTTCTGATGTGAATATGGTGTGAGCAAACGTGGAAATGTGAACTATGGTGACATTATTACCAAATGAGTCCAAAGAGGAGCAAAGTGCTGCTATTCTTTTCGTGGTGCTGAATGACAAACACCAGTAACATCCACTAGAGAATCAAGAATGTGCATAGACTACATCAGTCGAAAGCCATTGTTGTGGAATGGTGTGCCAATTTCTGTGCTAGTCGCAATTTTAAAGATGCTCGTTGATCCGAGAGACCAGTATCATCAATTATGACAACAATGATTGATCATCCTATTGTCCTGATCTGTCCTCATGCAATTATCACGTCTTCAGCCCCTTAGAAAAGGCCTTGAAGAGTCAATGATTCCTGTTGGATGAGGATGTGCAGTATGCAACATGTACATTACCAAATGGCTATATTCAACCTGGTGCATCAGTAGGTTGATTGCTGCAGTGCTCACAGTAATCTTGTCTGATTGTCATACCATTTCTGGACAGTACGGCCTATGAATGGAAACTTTTTGATCAACCCTTATAATTAACTATGAAATATTTTCCGTTCATTTTCAAACTGTATTCTATACTTTATAGGACATATATAGTCAAATTTTGATTCTTAAAGTGTTTTTAGGCTAATTATTCTGTCTTCTAGAGCATTACTTTTATTTTCTAATTACTTTGAGAGGCCTCTAGAAAACTACTATTAATGAGAATGGTTTATTTATTTGGTAACCCTATTACCTTACTATTGAATAGATGCAAAAGTTATATTTACTTTCACGTAATGTTAGCATGATTAACTTAAGATTCATCAGTGCACTGTACCAATATGCTACAAAAGGGTGCACATGAAAGTGCTATTTTTCATGGGGCCATATCTCAGGTTATATTGATCACAGGGATAAGGGGTCAAGTGCTTTGAATAGGCCTCAGTTAGCAACCATTTGTATACCTATCAAAAGAACAGGCATACTGTAGCTATCTTACAATACAGGGTCAAAATTTTAACATTAAACACTTCCTCTAGACCATCCGAATTGAACATTGGTTGAGGTCTAAGGAGGATCTTACACATCTTATAAAAGTACCATTTGTTCATGTGTGGCTCCCGAGAAAACCCCGAAAAACAGTGATCTTTGATACTAAAAGTACCAGTTGTGGGTGTGGCCTCTTCTATAATTTCTATTCATGGCAACCTGCCTAAATTTTTACCACATGTTCTTAAGATCATGATCTCAGGAAATGTTGAAACATTTTTCAATATAATTATCCATTACCAAGACCCAGAGGTTCAAAGTTAACATAATTATGCACATTAATACCTGGTTTAACAATACGAGAGAAGGAAAGTTGCTACTCACCATATAGCGGAGATGCTGAGCCGCGATTGGCACAATAAAAAGATGCACACAATCATAGCTTTCAGCAATTAAGGCCTTTGTCAGCAGTAGACACACACACACACACACACACACACACACACACACACACACACACATATGCAAGCGCAACTTGCACACACATCTGCAGTCTCAGAGAGCTGAAACTACACTGGCAGTGTAGTTATATGGTGAGTAGAAACTTTCCTTCTATCATATTGTTACATTCCATTGTTTGATAATATCTGATTTAAGACGTAAATGTAATTTTAACTAAAGTAGTGAACACTTGGCAAGGGTTCTGGGGTCATCGCAAAGGTTCTGCGGTCACCGAACTATATTTTTAATCTGCATTATTTTACCAATAAATCATGATGACATACTCTTTCTGTATCATGGGCACTTCATATCTATACAAACATGCCCAAAGTGGTACTGTGGTGACAAAAAATGTGTTAAAAGGGTCTTAACAAGCCTGAACAGAACTTAAAACAAGTGTCAAAAATTATGTAAAACTGTAAAGTTGCTCACTCAGTAAAATATTTCTAATAACATTTTTAAACAATGGAAAATCCAGGATGGTCTAATGACAATACTGTGAAAGGGATAGATTGCTACTCACCATTTAACAGAGATGTTGAGTTTCAGACGGGCACAACAAAAAGACTGCTGAACTTGGAGGCTTTCAGCCAGAAGACCTTCTTCTGAAATAGACAACATACACACATATTCAGACAAATGCAGCTCACACACAGATGACCACTGTTTTTGGCAGCAGTCTGGCCCCAGCAGCCAGGGACAGTAGTTATGTGTGAGTGTGGGGGGGGGGGGGGGCATTAATGGTGTGATCAGTGTACATAGTATCCAGCAAAAATGTAAAGCAAATGATTTTGTGTTAATCATATATAAGAAATTATACATGTTGTCTTACTGGCCTGCAGAATCCATATTATACAAGCAGAACACCCTGCTGCAGCAGAGAAAAGAAGGGAACAAACAGAAAAATGCTCCTGTGAGAACACAAGAAAGACAGACATGTCCCTCTTTAAAAGACTCTTGACAGAACTATGGGGAACTAGCTGTCTTTATCTACATTCCACCATCGTCATGAAAAAATTTGGCATGCAAACATATTAGCACTTTTTTGTGCTGAAAATGGGTAGCAGAGAGAGAAACAGAGTGAGAGAAATAGGGAGGAGACATTAATGATGGGAGACAGAAAGTGGCACAGAAAGAGAAAGGGAGATGGATGAAGACAAAAGCAGTGGGAGCCAAAGAGACATGAGATATTGATAGTTAGTGAGAGTATGGTCAGTGGTAGTAAAAGAAAAAGAGAGATGGATGAAGACTGAGACAGATGCAACAAAAGAGAGAGGAAGCAATTGAAATGAAAAATACAGATGAAAAGAGACCATACATAGTCTTTCTGGGTCTCGACCCTTCCAGACCAGCAAATTTTTAATGTAGGTGTAGGAGAGGGCGCATTTTGGATCGAGATTTTAAACACATTTGTATAAGGGAAAAAATAAGTTAGATCCCCACCCCATCTCCCAGAATTTCTGAGCTGCTGAAGTATGATGGAAACAATGGCAGTGGGAAATAAAAACAACAGGAGGCAGTGTAATAGATAGGGGAGCAAGTGGCAGTGGGATATACTGTAAATCAACAGAAGAAAAAGGAGACAGTGGGAGAGAGAAATGTATAGACAGTGGTGGTGAAAGGTAGATGCTGAATATGAAGGCAAACTGCAAAGAGAGACCACTTAAAAGACTTAGAATGTTATCTGTTAGAAGAGTGCGAATACGTTTGTATGCCAAAATTTTTGGTGCGGAAGGTGGACTGAAAACTGAGGCAGCTGGTTCCCAACTTTTCCATCAGGTTAAAAAGGAGCATATTCGCCTTTTTTGTGCTGTGGCTGGAACATTTTGCCTCTGGTTTAATAATGCTTAACTCTTTCAAAATACAAATAATGAAACTAGCCATGAAATATCACTTCAGTTCAATTGGACAATCAACACAATCTCAGTCACACTAAGTACTGCCACTTCCTTCATGCTACCAGTGTGAAAAAATGTTTTAATATTTCCACAGACTCTATTTATTACATGAAAAGCACATGCTTGCTGACTGGACAGTGACCCCAGGGCACACGCACTGGATGTTACTATGCTACTGGAAATAAGTCCAACTCATGCATTAGGTATAATATTGTTACACCACTACAGATGAAACTTTCCGACAAACTAAAGCCTAAAATTTTAAGAGCCTTCAAGTTTTTGGTAATCACTACATTGTTTAAGACACAAAGGAATTACATACATTGGCTGTGAATGGGCATTGATTTCAATAAATGGGGACAGTTGAAAATTTGTGACAGACTGGGATTCAAACCTGGGTGTCCTGCTCACTAGGCAGATAAGCTGACCACTGCGCCATCCAGACACAGTCAGTGGTCATTGTAAGTGCACGTACTACCCTAGCACACCTCTCGTCTGACCCAAACTCTCAGCTTATCCACACACTACTATTGTAGGGTCCTTTTCCCATTATCCTCATTACTCATGTCATTTCTCCAATTCCTGTAAGAGTTTGAGCATGGCGTGCATCCACACTGAAGTGGTCACTGGCTGTCTTCACCTTAAAAGAACATACACCACATATTTATATACATTATTTAAGCTATGTTTCTTTCACATCAAGTTGTAGTAGTCTCAGACACTATACTTTCATGCCATAGATATCAATAAAGTTCAGTTTAAGTTCTCAGTGCTAAGTTAAGCTTCAACTTCAATTAAGTGTGAGGTGCAGCAAAAGCAGGAAGGGCAACTTTGTCACCATGCTGAGAAGGGATCTAAGACGGAGATTGTTAGCTGCCTGCTACACAGTGATGCCACTTTAGGCATCCATGTGCACTAAGAATCAGCAGCTATGCTGTAAATTACACATAGAAGTGACAAGGTTCTGTGAAAGAATATCCTAGAGTTTTTCATGTTCAGACCCACTCATTATGCTGTTTATATTTTAGCTGACATGAAGGACGTGAGTTTGCCACACTACTTTAGTAGCTGTTATATCACTGAAGTTGGTAGCAGTCATGAACATAAGACAGTCGACACAAAGTGTATTGACATTTACCAGCAATAATCAGGCAGCCAAACCTAACCTCATCTTAGCATCAACATTGTGTCCCTTCTCACTGCTGCCAAATTTTGCAATACAACAGTTATTGTTATACTGCAATGGCAAAATTTAATTTTGTACTCATTATAACTAATAATTTCCATATTCCAACATTTTCAAACTAAAAAAAGAATTTTGTGGCTCTGTGGAAGGGAAGTGCAGTTTGGATCCCCCCCCCCCCCTCCCATATCTATGCCCTTGGCCATGGTAATAAGAAGAATGTCACCACCTTATTTAGGTATTGTAGATGTTCTGGATGGACTGAACTGGTTTTTCTGTTTGGATAGTCAGTTATTTTCAAGTAATATGACTCATCATGTACAATGACCTCAAAATTGCATTTACCTCTGTGTCATAGGTACTAAATTAGCTTAGTAATCGGATCTTGGATCCTCATGCCAAATATGAATCAGTTTTTTCATGTCCCTCTACTGCTGTCCTAGGGTTTGAGGCACATGTGCCCCTCCCCTTGGCTATGCCCCACTCTTTAGAGTATGCAGTGTTTCTTTTTTGCTCCAGGGCAAGCTTCTGAGTGAATTTCAACGCCTGCAGGAGGAGTGCATCTTTATCCCAGTTGCAAATAGTCAGTGGGCCACTGCCATTGTCATTGTGCATAAACCAAATAGTTCACTAAAGACTTGTGGAGACCTCAAAACCATGATTAACGCCCAGTCCATCATTGGTGCTCATCCTACACCTAAGTATAAGACATCATGGCATTCCCTCACCAGTGACAAGATCTTCACATAAATTGATTTGTGCAATGCACATCTCCTACTCCCCACTTATGTGGCATCAAAAACATCTTGATCATCAACACTTCATTTGGAGTTTTTGAAATAATATGCCCCCCTTTGGCATTGCCAGAAGAGGCCATAACTTTCTGGGACATGACATTGAGATGTGCCATACCCTCTTGACAGCGAGGAGGGGGGGGGGGGGGGGGTGGCTGTTATTTCAAGGCAATTGATTCTTTCACACAGCAACTGGTCAGACATCAGTGTCAAGCGGGTGGGTTCCACAGCAGATCTACAGCAGTCACTGCATCAAAAACAGCCACATGGTTTGGCATTGTCACTGGTCTAGCAAGTGGCAGCACGATCTCCACTAGAGATCAATGGCCCTGCAGAGCTACTTTCCTTTGTGGGGTCACGTGGTCACAAATAGGCCCAGCTGTATTGTGCCACGATCATGGTATTTAGGCCAGAGCCCGGGCTTCGTCAGGCAGTTGTACTAACGAGTTTTCTCCACCATGCGCCAACCGCAGTGGCAGTTCATCAGAGTCTCATAAAAAAACCATCAGGTTCGTCGATGATGTATTCGAACCAGCACCATCCTCTGCATGGAACACCCAGTGTCGTCACCAGGCTTTACTAAGACGGGGGACCTGCACTGTGGACATGGGAGGACCTTGGAGCTGGCCATAGTAGTGCTTTGTGTTATTAACGTCATCAGCCAACAAACGACTATTAACGTCATCAGCCAATAAACGACACATACACTTACTGATTTGCCAAGGCACAGGACTACAATCACTTGATAACGGCTATGGTAAACGCGGGTATTGTATTCTTAGATCGCCAGTGTTGGCAACGGACAGACACGAAACACTCATGGCCGAAGTTAACGGACTTCTACTGGTTTCAGCCTACCTGGAACTAGGGAACATGCGTTCACGACGTTGTTAACAAACTATAGACTAATTACAGCGGTCACAGAAGCGTTTAACCATTAATTTTTCTGCCCTAAAGACGCAGAAAACGCCATTGTTCTGTCGGGTGTGGCAAGATCAAATTTGTACCCGCCAGCTAGTAGCTATTAGTTTCACGCACATAATGCGGAACGCAACGCCGCAATGCCTTTTCTTTGTTCAGTTTTATGCATGCACTAGTAGCGCAACTACACATACGTAATTGTTCAGGTGTAATTTCCTGGAAATGAATGCCGTGGGTAGTTGCACATTGCCTCCCAGCTTTGCTGGGAATTTCTTGCACTGTTTGACAGACGACAGGCAACAGAGACATATACGTTTTATGTCGCTGCAGTTTGCTAAGCTCATACTCTAAGGTGATTTACATGCAGCGATGTCTGTTGACTCCAAAGAACGCACACTGAAATTTACAGACTATTGTAGACTAAGAGGCTTTATATGGAGTACCACTTCTGAAGATTATTTGAATAAAAATTTTGGATTTGATTCCCTAAGCAACAAGTATTAGATGGAAAGTCTATAAAAATGATGTAAGTCTAGAAGAATGAAAACAAAGAGAAGCCGCCTTCAAATTTTGTTACATGTAAATAACATCATCAATATACAAAATCGGAAAATGCAACCTCCGTTCTAGTGAATTCTAGGGTTTGCGACGTTCCCGAAATTGTCGAGTCCGAGAATGTTAATCTGTACCGGTAAATAATATTTCATGATTAAAGTTGTGCAAACATCTTTTTTATAAAATAAAATGCAAATACCGTAATGAATGCCAATTAATCTTCACATAACGCTAAATACTCGTCAGTTTTAGGAATAATTACTGCAATGCTTTGTTTCGAAATGCGAAATAAATGGTTCAGACTGGTATATAAGTTGCTAGTTACCAGATAACTAATTGACAGCCTAGCCTTAGTGTTGCAGTTTCCCAATAGCCCAGTTAACAAACGTGTTGTCGCAATTTTTTTATTGCAGTGATAGGACGGACTGCCGTGAACAACTGTAAAAATCTCCATCGCTGGGGGTGACCGTGATGTGGTGGGGGAGGGGGTGGGGGTGGGAGGGAGTTACAGGTCATTTTTAAAAGTTTTTCTTGAATAGCGCGAAAACCCAAAGCTTCTATTGAAAATTACACTACATTAAATTTCATACAAAAAAGGTGCTAATCATTTTTTTTCTGGGACTAATAGAGCCCATGTTACAGGGAATGAAAAAATCGCAGATTGTTAAAAGTAGTGTTTTAATGGTACAAAATAGCTGTTTATGTTAAACAAAATGGGTTAAGAGCAAATTTTAAATTGTATATCACGTCTAAGTGCAGTAGAGTCATATTAAGTGATAAATTATGATCTAGTCGTGTAATAGGGAGGAGGGTGGAGTGGCGAAATAGAAGCGCGATGGGAGGTAAGACGCTGGATTGTGGTCATGCAGTTCCTTCCTTCATAGTTCTGCAAACTGAAGAACGAGCAAGTAATTCCCCACACTCTACACCCCACTTCGACCCTCCGCAGCGTGGCTGTCAACACAGCGCGCAAACATACTCGGCGGTCTTTATTTTTCCACAAAGTGCATTAACACTACATGGAATTCAGATATGAATTACTAATAACACTGACACAAAAAACACGTATTGACAAGATCTACGTAAATCTCTGCACAGTATTATACACTGCAAGGGGAGAAACTTACTCTTAGTCATCGTGTATGGCAGGTGTAGCATCCTTCCGCAAAAGGCAACTTCCACCACGAGCGTTGCTTGCTTTTCAGTTTACAGGCAGAGTATTTCCTGCCTACTTCTCTTACGTGAGTAGACAAAATAACTTCACCTAGAACTTATTTATATAGTTTATTAAATGATTACCTGCCTTCCCTCATGCTTCATATCGCTCTACTGCACTTACGCGTGATACACATTTAATATCTGTTCTTGACCCATTTCATTTAACAATGAACATTAATTTTATACCATTAAAATACTGTTTTTAATAACACGCGATTTTCTCCATCCCTCGAAACTTGGAACCTATTAGCCCTAGATAAAAAATACACAGGACCGTTTTTGTAGGAAATTTAATGTAATTCAATATCTTTCTGGGAGAAATTTTGGCTAAAGCCGTGGCTTTCGAGTTACACAAAAAAAAAAAATATCTCGGAATGGAGCGTAAAAAATTCTCGCCGCTTCCCCCCCCCCCCCCCCCCCTCCCACCCCTCCCCGCCCCCTACCATTGTACCCACAGCTGTTTTAGTATTTTTGCTCATGGCTCTCTGTCCTACAACAGTACACAAATATGCGACTACACGAATTTTCCCGCCATTCGACTTTTCGCTGTGACCTCCAGAAATATGCAAACAAAAGGTCGACGTCACCTACTATTTCTCGTACCTCAGTTACTTAGATACTTTTATGCCGGCAGTCGCCTTCGTGTTTTCTTTTTCGTCACAATCAGCGCAGCACAAATTCCTGAGCAAACGAGGAGGTGCACAGCAAACTGCTTAGGAAATGAGGCAATGTTTGGACATAAGGACGCGCATGCATACGTGCATTCATTCCATTCATTTTTGTACATGCCCCTTTATTCCCGTGGGTCTGTGGTTGCACACAAGGGAAGAGGCGTCGTACAAACGTACTGAAGAGCTGCGTGGCCAAACAGCACCAATAAAGACTTCGACGTGTGATGCTGTACCGGGTAGTAGGCTTCGAAAATTTTCGTGTTCTTCCGGAATGGTACCCGTATAATGATGCTTTTACTAGTCCGAAGACTTGCGTGATCGTAATTGCATCCTGCAAAGAGGAGGATATGGGGACTTCAAAGCTACCTGCCAAACCCTTATCTGTGGATTAGCAAAGTACTACATCGCAAATAAAAGAATACACGTGAGAATGTCGGCAAGTAAAAGTACACATCTTGTAACCGAGGATCGACCACCCAAGAGCAATAAGACTGATTGATTACATTGCTTTTGACTTTGACAAAATTTTAGGCAGGATGTGATTACATGGTTGTGAAAGCAGAAATCAAAACTCGACGACCACAATGTAGAGGAGACAACCTTACAGGGTCCGCTAAGGGAGCTACTTTAATCAGAAAAGCTACTTCAAGCAAAAAGCTAAAACTAAAGCCGTTTCCTCTTTCCTTTTTACAAGAAAATCGTGGAAATAATTAAATATGATGACGCATTTCATCGATGTGCGACTGCATTTGAAAGATTTCTCTTTTTTTTTTTTTTTTTTTTTTTTTCTTCAGGATGCCGTCAACATATTTATATGTGCTGAAATACATCATCGATGTACACCAGACCAATGAAGTGAACAGCCTGAAGTATATTAACATAGTCTTGAACATCTAAAAGTACGTTGAAGCTGTGGACTCCAGAACGATGAAATTAGAATAAATTTTTGCTCTTTTGTTGCGTTCCCTGCACTTGCCGCTGACGCACGAAAATTATTTTCATTAGCACATTATTAACACACTTGTTCACAAAACATAATACTGAGCATCTTTTATGTCTTGACGATATCCTCACAGGCCTGCATGCTGACTCAAACAGCTTCTACATGTAAATTTATCGTGTTGCATCGATTCTGTTACGTGGTGAACCTAGCGAATTCCTTTCGTTAATCCATAACGACAGAGTCATTACTATGTATCATTTCACTGAACACAAAAACTTAACAGTTGCCGCAGTTTATCGAACCTATCATGTCATCAGATACGCCGAAGAAAAAAAAAAAAGAAGATCTAAGCTGGAGAGCCTAAGGTTCTCTCATCTAAACAAGCCTCTACAGTCTACACCATACTGAATCACAGAATGACAGATTTCTTTGAAACTGTTTTGCTGGTGTATGTCCGAGTCTATATTTCGAATGGCACTCAATTAACTTTGAGCGTAGACTGAAGCCGATTATAACTGAGTGCAAGAGCACCGTTATTAAATTATTCTTCAATTCTAAGCCGCTTTCCGGCAACTAATACATTCATAATTGACATATAATAAAATCTATTTGCACCCTTTGCCTAGTTTACTTAATTTCTCGTCTATCAGATAAAGCTCCGTGCCTTCTGGTTTTTGGTTTGTTCTTGAAATGATATAAAAAAAGTGCAGGGCAGTTGTTTGAAGAACATGTAGGCGACTTGCCTACAGCAAATAATTGCTTAGCCGTCCGGTACAATGTGTTAACGAAAAAATATTTACTCGCAAAAACTCACAATGAGAAGAAACTAAAAAAAAAAAACAACAGAGAAGTAACAAGAACTAGGAGACTCTTTAGTCTTACGGCAAAGATAAAAAAAACAACACATGACCAGAAAAAAACTCTCGCGCACTTTTGGTATCACTTTGCACCAGACATGAAAAATATCACTGCCACAAACACTTTTGCCACCATTTAAGCATACAGTATTACTTATTATGCAATAAGCAGGTGTATCGGTGGGCTTGTATCACCTCAAGACACGGACCTGCTGCAGACTGCCGTCCGCAAATTGAAATCTAAGTCCTTTTACATAAAAAAAAATCTCGCTATTGCTTCTCACTTGCCTCTCTAGTGCAGGGGTTCCCAAACGTTTCCTTTGAGACTCCTAGTACTTTGATGCAGCACCTTATTTATTTTGAAGGTTAATAAAAATTTCAAAAATCAGAAAACTTGCTTTAAATCATAACTAATAACGCAGGAACAGCAAAGTTCCGCGGGCCAAAGTTTTGGAAACCCGACGCTAGTGATGTTGAGTTAATCTACTATCCTTTCCCTTTCAGAGGCTTATTCTATTCTTGATATGCCGCAACTTTTGCAAGAATAACTAATAGATGAGAGCCATCATTGGTGCAATATATCTTTTTAAATAAAGAGTAATGTAGTAGTGCAAAAATTTGCGTATACGCTAAATTTCCATCTCTGCATATATCGATAGATACAGATATCGATACCATTTATTGTTAAAAAAGCTTTCCACGTTTCATGCGTTTTCACAATGTCGAACGAGTGAAATATGTGAAGCGCATTAACCAAAATTATTAATCGTACTTCTTTATAACTTTGCCGCCCGCATTTAATTTTCATCTTTGTAAATGTCGATAGTTGTAGCTATCGATAAGTTTTATTTATTGTTAAATAACCTTCCATGTTTCATAAGTTTTCGCAATGTCGACCGAGTGAGACATGCGAGGCGCACTCGCCAAAATTATTTGTGAATTTTTTTTTTCTTTTTTAACGTCTGGACACTGACAAGTTTATACTGATGGAGGGCGACTGTGGACGACCAACGAAAGAACTCTGACGCCCATAATTTCCTAAGGTCAGTCTGCTAGTGGCTGGTGTTATGAGTGGTTGGTTAACTGACATACAAGTACCAAGGAAAAAACTCAACTGATTTACCGAGTTTTGGTATGTGTTCCTTATGTGATTTATATGAGGTACACGCGGTTAGCGCAGTATGCTAGGATACTGGCTGAATACGCTACATATATCTCGTTCAGGTGACAGCCTACTCATTACGCTTAACTGCCGCAGTACATAGCGAGGTGTACAGTTAGTGTTGACACGAGGTACTTTCTATAAATTCGCACCAAGGTGGGTATGGGGTCCAGAGTGGATGGTTATTGCGAGAGTGAGTGGACGAGATGCTCACAATACAAGATACGGAAATTATGTTGTCTTTTGGACACGTGCATCGTTTGTTAGGCTTTTAGTTTGGTATTTTTGAGGCACACATTGCCAGCAGAAAAGAATTGTTACTACGTGCAGGCATAAGCTGTTATTTGAAATGCCATAAAAGGATGCATGTGTCACTGTTTTGCCATGGTGTGATGCAACTGGAATAACACTATTCAACGAAAGAACGAAGGACCAATCATCAGCTGTTAACTATTGTCTGTCACAACAAACTCGTTTTCAGTGTAGTCTTATTCGTTTTTCAATTGTTAAACATCCTCTCTGCTACCATATCGTTGGCTCATCAGCAGCCCGAATACCACATCCCGTTCAGAATCTATATTTAATTAATATTATGAATGGTTTTTCTCATGTGTATGTATGCAAAGAGAGTCTAGTCTTGCAAATTATCAGTTGACAGTACCACATTCCTGCCTTATAGCAAGAACAAGGCAATTAAACACACATTTCTGTGGTCTTCTATATAAATTGGGTTGTTTGAGTTTATTGGAAACTACCAATTGAATCCCATTTTGTCACACTTTCCATGGAGGAGAATTGATTGTTCTTCATGTCAACACCAAACGCAGAAGAATTAGATGTAGCAACGAGCACATTGCAGTGATGAATTTAGATTCAGCATAGTTGAGACAAAAATGTCGCTCTCCTTTCCCATTGGCAGTCTTATCATCAGAACAGAGTTCCCTAGTCATGTGCTGAATATCCTGTCATAATATCATAGTCAGTACTATGTTTATTAATGCATACCAACCACCCTTCTGCAGCGCATTTGCTTTTCTGTAAAGTTGATTTAACTTACTTTTGCTTTCTTTTGATAGTTACACTAGTATTGTTTAGCATTTTAATACTGACATGGAAACTAAGCAACCCTGACAATCCTTAATGTAAACTTGATGCTTGGCTGGTAAACACTAATGCAGTAAATTAGTTAATGATTGTTATCTATTGATTTTCACTGAGATGAATAAATAAGAAACTACTTTCCATGCTCTTCTATACAGTAACTTTGCTCTCTTGTAATTCTTTGTGTAAAAGGTACTGACTGCAAATGTGGTGTTGCTACTTTTGCTATTGCGACAGTGAGCCCTTATGTATGTAGTCAGCTGATATTTTTTCCATTTCATACTTGTGACAAACACTGACGTAAAAGAGATACATATACACATTGAATGAAAACTACAGTACGTATACCCTGGCTGTGCATTGGATGTCTATGAATACAACATTGCCTGAGACACTTGAAGTTCTTCTGGCTCAGATAATTAGATATATGAATATACATAAATATTTTAAGAGTAAAGGAGATCACGCACCAAATAGCAAAAGTGTTGACTTGTCGACAGGTGGACACAAATTGTTTCCTTTCTGCCAGAACTTTCCTACTATTTATATGGATATTTTGTGTATCGGTATTAGGTTCTGTCACTATAATGTAGAACAACTCAGTTTTTACACACAGGCCTACACCCCACTTTCTCCAAAAAAAATGTGGCTCTCTCACTTAATATGTTATTGCACATTGATAAATTCTTCTGTAGAGTATGAGTTAACAAGCACATAAGATTTCAGTTTCTGTTTAAATCTAAATTTATATCTGTTGGTTTCTTGATATTGTTGGTTTAATGAAAAAAAGATTTTTATGGCTGAATACCTCATTCCTATCTGTGTGTCACTTTAAGGCTGAATGAAGGGTAGTTTACTTTTCTAAGATTGTATTTCAAATTGTGATTGTTTATTGACAGCAAACTTCATAATGAATTAAATGCACTAACATGTAACAGGGATATTTACCCTAGGCTGTGACTAAGCCAATTTTCTGCAACATGCTTTCTTCCAGGAGTGCTTATCCCCCCAAGTACACAGTAGAAGTTCAGTGAAATTTGAAAAGTAGGAGAGATATGCTGGACGAAGTGAAGCTATAATGGTAGATCGTGATTTGTGCCTGGGTAGCTCCATCAGAGCATTTTCCGTGGAAAGCAAAGTTCCAGGTTAGTGACATGGTCAGGCATGCATTTTTAATCTGCTAGGCAGTTTTGTATCAACATACACTGCTCTGCAGGATGAAAGATTAATTCTGGATGACATTGCCTACTTTATTCTGTTGATGGCTGTGTGCTTGCCATACTCTTCTCCTAACTAGTTAATTCAAATTTAGTATGAATATTTTCACTTTCTAACTGGAATCTTTTGCCTCAATTGTTCACATTTGAGTCACTGGGCTTTGAGACATATTCAGAAATGTTCTGTCATGCATTAGAATCCTTTGGTGTCTGTTTTAGGTCTAGAAAAGATATTTTCACCTTGAGAAATATTTGATTTACCATCAAACGTTGTTTAATGACTGCTAAACAAGTTGGTTCACTGTATGTCACTGGTGATCCTCTATGTGTAAACCTTAACCCCACTGCACATTTACTTTATTGTTTGTAATCCAGGCATCCAGGGATCGTCTTACAATGGTATAGGATTTGTCATCATAATACAGTGAAAATAAATAGCTCAAAAATATACATACACTCAGAATATACAGGGTGTACATAAAGTCCGGGAATACTTTCAGTTATTTACTGCACAAGAACCAAACATTGTACAGATGTCATACATATGTCATTTTGAAGAGGAACTCTGAAAGGTTTTTTTTTCCATGTATACCGCTGCAGTGTAGTTTGATAATTTGCTGATAGTCAGCGCTAGTTGCAAACGTGAGGAGTTCAGTTCAGTTCACTTCATTTCACTCGCATATTGACGTCTGCTTCTCTTTGCTGGGCACAAGCAACCTGTCATAACGAGTTTGTTGTGCCAGTGGTAAATGGCCTTCCTTGTTGGAGGCTTCTTACCGTGCTTGGTTCTAAACATCTGTTGAACAGCTGTAGCACACTTGCTTTTGCCCAACTCCTACTCACAGAAAGATCACTCCGCACTTGAACTTGCCATGTTTGTGCCTAGTGCTGACTATTGGCAAATTACGAAACTATGCTGTTGTGGTATAGATGGGAAAAAACTTTCAGGGTTTCTCTTCAAAATGAAATATGTATGATATCTGTTTGGTTCTTGTGCAATAAATGATTGACAGTGTTCCTGGACTTTATATACACCATGTATAAGTATGCTTGAAGAGGATAGGACAGGTGGTCGGCGATGGTCTTCATGATGGACCCATCCTGGTATCAGCCTGAAGTGAGTTAGGAAACCCAAAATCAGGATGGCTTGATGGAGCAAGCTCCAGCCTCTTGATACCTCATTTGGTTGGCTTTTATTGTACAGTGTTATTTTATATAAAAACAGTTTCGTTCTTTGTTGCTGCACACTTGAAGGATTCCCACTGGTGATCTGGAACTGTGAACTTGCTGCCATACCCCTCACACTGTCTCCAGGTTTGTAAACATCTAAGTCCAATACACTAGAAAAATGAGTCAGCATCCCCTGATGATGAGTGAAATGTTGAACTGGAGAGACTGACAAGATGTTACTGTTATACACTGTAGATCTTGGCACATGATTTACCTGCAAAAGCATTACAATATTTTTCTGTGACATGGTGATGTAGTTATTCCTTTTCATCATTAACTACTACGCTGAATCCTCTTAAGTGATTTTTGATTGTGCAGTATGCAGTACTTTTAAAGAACATTGTAGCTGCTTTTTTTATTTATATGTTTTAGTAATTCTTTTCATCTCCTTTGGCAGCTCATAATAAAATTTTATCCTCAGATATAAATCACTGTTTTGAATTTTTTGTTTCCTTGGTAAATGTAAATCCAATTGGCTCTTGTTCCACATTATGTATAGAGCTATTAGTGAAGTATTTAGTAGGGTATTCTCTGATAAGCTAAACATATTAGTAGAGGTACTCACTTGGGTCTATAGGAATGTTTGATATGAGTTGTTGGCTTTGGCCAGTGATGTTATGTGAAAGGCAGCTGTCATGTTACCTTATGGTGCATATAATCACCATTTTGTTATTAATTGTGAAAACCAATGAATGGGGAGGGGGGGGGGGGGGCGGACAAAGAGAGAGACTGGTTCTGGTGACCCACTGATCCATAGTTGCCTAATGTGACAGTCATTTTCCCTCTTTGTATGTTCAACATGAATTTACTACATACTGCCCATTTGTAAACATCCTTGAGAGTTTCATTTGCCTTCAGTATTAGAAGGCCCAGTGTTTTATCTGTGGCTATAATGTTGCTGATGACAGCAAATAGAATTTTTTCTCTATGTCTTATATTGTCTGGAAAGTCGATGTATGTTAAGAACAGAATTGCAGCCAAAACAGTGCCATAAGTACATCTATGTACATGTGTTTCTTAACTGACAACAGTTTTACTAAAAACTGACTTCCACTGACCTGTGAACTACTATTATGGTTTGGACCCTATTTTCCAGACAAGACTGGAAACACTTGTTTACTATTTCACTAACACCTAGTGTGGCTTGTATGTTTAGTAACATTTTATGGTCAACAGTCTAACAATGTGCCTGCAACACAATTGTCCTTGTCAAGAGCTTCAAGCACCACTTTTGTGAACTTCATTAAAGAAGTTGTATTTATTCATGTATGCCTAACTCATTAGTCTATTCTTTATGACTGAAGGCAGCAGTGAAACTGGCCTGTAGTTTCCAATTCTCTCCACATCACCTTCCTTTAGTAAGGACACAAATTGTGCATGCATGAAGTGCTCTGGAAAAATACCTGAACTAAATGACTCATTTGTTATGTATGTTAATGGGGCTTGTATGTGCTCTGTGCATGTCTTAATAACACGAACTGGAACCTCATCTGTACTTGGTGAGTTCTGTGTTGTCATCACGACTTCAAGCTCTGTTGTGGAGAGCATCACTGTTCCTGCTGTGTAAGTCATTGTGGGTGCTACATGGGTGTTAGGAAGATTTTGCTGAAATTTTTCCACAATAAGAAAGGGAGTCCCTAACAAAATTTTCCAGTTCCTGAGGATTTTCTATTCAACTTTCTCTGATTTGACTTGTATGTTGTTATACTTGTATGCCTTTTCCAATTTCTTGTTTTATGACATCACGCAATAATTTGGTTTTATTTTCACCATTATATATTTTGTTATTGATTGTAATGATGCAGTGACAACAGCTCAGCCGTGCTCATTTTTGTGCCACTGGTTACAGAAGCTATCATACTGAGGCCACCAGTTACATTAAAAGCCCTGTCCCTATCCAAGCTGTTCCCCGTACCACCCACTGTCACTACCTGATCAACTTTAGTGAAATCCTTACACAAAAGCCGCATACTTTCAGTTACGTGATTCAGCACTTGGTTTGAAAATACAGATACTCCTCCCTGAACTTTTCTTGTAATGGCTTCCATCAGTTTGCAAAATCAAGTTAATAGCTCTTGTGTTAACACGATAAAGCATCTGCAGAAGATATGCTCTCCCACTCTTCTTGTCCTGGGTAGTAGCAGTTGGCTCTTGCATGGTTACATCTGTTCTTTCTACCTGCAGGTTGTTTGTCCTCCCAGATTTAAGTACCTGAACTTCTTTCTGGAATTGGAGTCCCTTTGTCAGTTTCTGAATTGGTTTGGGAGGCCTTCGGCCATGCCTCCGTGCTGGCCAGGTTTTCTCCCTCCTTTTATTTTACATTTTCTTTAGTCTTCGTACCATTTTGTTTCGTCTTTTGGTGTGCCATCTTCCCCTGTGTTTGTTCCCATTGTTGAATGATGGGTTTCGGGGTGGATCAGCGGTATTGCCTGCACTGCATTGCGCGTAGTGCCTCTGGGGCACCTCGTGCTCTCGCTCCTACCTCCTCCTGTTCTTTACTCTTCTTGCCACCTCAATGTTCATTCTGCCTCTTTGTTAACCCAACAGGACTGTGCTTTTGGTGGTGGTGTTCCTTAGTTTCTGCCCCCTTGGCTCGTGGGACCAATGATCTTCCCCTCTGTCCCCCTACCATCCACCCCACCCCCCCCCCCCCCCAGGGGGCTCACTCACTCACTCACTCGATGAGGTAGCCAACAGGTAGCCAATCAGTGTGGTGGTGGGACCCTGTTATCTACCCATCTGGCTGAGCCCTGCGGATCTTAATGCTTTTGCTCAACTTTGCGATGTCACAGTGTCCATTACTCCTCACTAGTCTTTGAGTATAGTTCAGGGAGTCATTTTACATAGGGACCTTATCCTTCAAACTGATGAACTCGAGGGCAATTTGGAATGACAGGGTGCTCATTCTGTTTGGCAGGTTCAGAAAGGTCGTAAGGACAATCACACCGATTCCGGCACCTTTACTCTGGCTTTTGAGGGAGATACCTTCCTGGAGAAGGTCAAGGTTGTGTGTTATTGATGTGACATGAAGCCATATGTCCCACCATACATGAGGTTCTTTCAGTGCTTGCATTTTGAGTATGCGGGTTCCCGATGTACGGCGGACCCTCTTTGTGGTGAATGTGGACACCCACTCCATGAGGGGAGCCCCTGTGTTCTACCACACATGTGGGTTAATTGTCACGACCATCACTCTCCATGCTCATGTATTGCCCAACATACAAGGAGGAAAAGAAGATACAGGAGTAAAAGTCCCTTGATCATTTATCTTACACTGAGGCTTGTCAGAAATTTGACAGACTTCACCCTGTGTTGATAACTTCTACCTTTGCCTCTATTGCATCTTTTCACCCTCCTCCATCTTCCTTACCCCAGTCCCATCCCCCTTTCCTCTCCCATTCCTCTGCAGTTCCCATGCTCTCCCCTCTGGGTGCCACACCCCCTCCCTGGCCGAAGAAGTGTCTCCTTCTTCAGCACCTATCAGTGATGGGGAAGTAGCAACAGCATAAGCCCCAGAACTAGACTTCCCCCCAGAGGTGCCATCCCCTGCTTGCAATCTTAAGTCTGACCTCTTATTTATGGATGTCATCCCATCCTCGTTGGTGATGGATGTTGGCACGATTGGCTCCAGCCCGTATGCCTCCTATTTGGCTACCTACTCCGTGATTATTCAATGGAACTGTAATGGATACTACTGTCACCTCTCAGAGATGAAATCCCTTAATGCCTTTTACTCAGCAGCTTGTGTCATTATCCAGGAATCTTTCTACTGATGCTCACTCACCAACCCTTTGTGGGTTCAGTGATTTCTGTCAGAACTGTTTTTCTCTTTGAGGGCTTCAGAACTGTTTTTCTCTTTGAGGGCTTCTGCTGGTGTTTGTACATTGATTCATGTGGACATCGTTAGTACATGGATCCCACTTCACATGACATTGGAAGCAGTTGCTATCTGGGTACACTTGGACTGTGTGGTCACTGTTGCAATCTCTATCTTGTTCCTGATGAGCCACCTACACCTGCTGCTCTAACTGCCCTCCTTCAGCAACTCCCACCGCCCTTTCTCCTTCATGGGGATTTTAATGTCAGTCACCCTATTTTTTCATCTTGTTCACCAATTTCTTGCAGACCATGACCTGTGCTTTCTTAATGATGGTTTCCCTACTCATTTTAGTGCTACACGTAGCACTTTCTCTGCCACTGATCTTTTGCTTTCTTCCCCTCGCCTTCTTCCTTCCTTACACTGGTCGCCATCTGATGACCTCTCAGATAGGGACCACTTCTCGTTGATTCTCTCATTCCATTCCTGCCTCCAGATGACCAGGTTACCCCACAGGGCCTTCCATCATGCTGGTTGACTTCTATACACTTCCCAGGTCATGTTTACACCTTCTTTAAGTTGTATTGATGAAGTTGCCTGTGATCTGTCCGATAAGATAATCTCCACTGCTGGTGTTGCCATTACCTACTAGACAGGCCCTGTTAGCCATCAGCTAGTTCTGTGGTGGAGCATGGGCACTGCCACTGCCATCCGTGATTGTCATTGCGCTTGCAACATTTTAAGTGGCACCCGTCTTCTGCTGAATTGTTATCTTTAAATGTCTTTACACTGAAGCCCTTGACTTAATCAAACAGAGCAAGTGAGTGTGTTAAGGGTATGCTTTGTGTCTCTAGATTATTCTGTCCCTTTGTTACGGGTGTGCGCTACACCATGCACCCTCCAAGGTTGTCAGCAGCAGTCTTATTCCGGACCATGCACTTCCAGGTGGCCTTTGTACACATCTGTCACTACTCGCAGAATATCTCGCGACCTGTTGTCAGCATCAGCCTCCTATCCAGCTGCCTTCCTCCTCCAGAAGCAGCAAGCTGAAGGTTCCCACTTATGTTTTACCCCTTGTCAGGCAGAATCCTACAATGAACCTTTTAGTGAGCTACTTCTGGACATCTCTTCCTTCCTTGATTCAGCCTCTGGTTCTGATTCAATCCATAATCCATTGCTTCAACACCTCAGTCCTCCACAATCACAATATCTCCTCTGGATGTTTAACCATGTTTGGCTCCAAGGCACTTCCTCCTCTCAGTGGAGAGATAGTATTGTTGTATGTGTCCTTAGGCCTGGCAAGTATCCATTGTTCCTTGATAGTTACCAGTAAGTCAGCCTGACAAAAGTCCCTTGAAAGTTACTAGAATGGACAGTGGCTCCTCAGCTCATTTGGGTCTTTGAATCTTGGGACCTTTTGTCTCCTTACCAGGGTGGCTTTCGGGAAGTACAGAGTCTGACCGATCATCTGCTTCAGTTAGAAACCGCAGTTCAGCAGGCTTTTTCTCAGCACTGCCATCTTGTTGCAGTTTTCTTAAATCTTCGTAAGCCCTATGACACTGCTTGGCGCCATCACATCCTCCATACACCCCACGAGTGGTGTCTTGTTTTTTTTTTTTTTCTTCACAAGTTTGTGTCCCACTGGTCGTTCAGAGTTCAGGTTGGCACTGATCTCAGCTCTCCACAGACCCCAGAGAAAGGCATTCCACAGGGCTCTCTATTAAAGTGTCCTCCTTTTCTTCATCACTATTAATAGACTTGGTGCCTCTGCCAGACCGTTGGTCACCCCTGCTCTATAGGTGGGTGATTCCTGTATTTTGGCTGACTCCCACTCGGGAGGCCTCTGTGGATTGACAGTTCCAGGATGCCATCTGGTGTGTTTCGAGGTGGACACACTCACATGGATTTTAGTTCCCGCTCCTAAAAGTTGAGGGTGGTGCATTTCTGTTGCCTTACTGTTGTACTCCTGATCCAGAACTCTACCTTGACATACAAAACCTGACTGTGGTCCTCCACTTCCGTTTCTTGGGTTGTCTTTTTGGCAACAAGCTTACTTGGTTGCTCCATATCCATTATCTAAAGGTTGGCTGTTTTCTTGAACTCGATGTTCTTCGCTTCCTTGCCCAGGCCTCTAGGGGCGCAGATTGTTATGCCCTTACTGGGCATTAGTTCTGTCTTGTCCAGAGTGTTTGTCAAGTTTATGGATCAGCTGCCCCTTCCACGCTGCTCCTCTCAAACCTGATTCATCGTCCTGGTATCCATTTAGCCACCAGTGCCTTTAGCACTAGTAGTGTCAGAAGTCTTGTGGCTGATGCTGGGATCCCTCCCCTTTTGGTTTGGTGGTCCTAGCTCCTGGTTTCCTATGTCAGCACTATCTACTCTTCCCTTGTGCGCCCCTCCTTTTCTATTCTTTTTGTGGTTTTGAGCCATTGCCCTCCTGCTGCCTGCCCTTGAGTTGTTTTACTGGTTGGACTCTGCCTCGCTTCTGTCCGCTGTGGGTTCCAACTCCCCTCCTTGTCCTCTTCCCCACATTATATCCCGACCACCCACCTTCAGTTAGTTCTTCATCGCTAGATTTGGATGAGTCTATTCCAGGGTCTGAAAACCTCCCTCCGTCCCAAGGTATTCTGTTATCTGTTCCGAACACTCTTATGGGATCTTCAGGTTGCAATTGGTTTTTTACACCGATGGCTCTAAATCTGCTGATCATTTGGGATATGCCTTAATGTCTCCTGTTGGCACAGAAGACTGTCTCCGGGGTGCCACATGTGAGGTGTTTACTGCATAATTGATGCCATCTATTGAGCCCTCTGTTTTATTAAATGGTCCTACTTCTCCCGAGTTTTGTTATGTATGGACTGAGTGACTAGCCTTCAGGCTATCGCTTGGTGTTTTTCCTGCCACCCCTTGATCTCCTCCTTCTCCAACTTTCTCATTGATCTCAGTGATGCTGCTTGTTTGGTTGATTTTCTTTGGCTTCCTGGCCATGTAGGTATCTCAGGCAGGAACTTACTGATTGTCTGGCTGTGGGGGCGGCCACCTATCCCCTGTTCTCCGTGACACCACTGGGGAGAAGGCAGAGGGCAGAGTTTTTGGCATTACATCAAATCCCTTGTCGCTCAGTCATCGGCTGACTGTTGGGAGGATACTCCACACTCTGATAAACTTCGCACAATCAAGGATTCTCCCACCATGTGATGTTCTTCCCTCTGCCTCACCTGGTGGTATCTACCATCCTCTGCCGTCTTTGTATCAGCCATACTAGATTGACCCGTAATCTTTTACTATGCAATGAGGCGCCCCTGTTTTGTAGTTATGAGCGCCCCCTCAGGATCATCCATATTTTGGTGGACTGACCCCACTGTTTGGCCTTGAGCACTAAATTAGTCCTCCCACCTTCCTTGTCCAGGGTGTCAGCAGACAACCCTCACATGGTTGTGTTTGTCCTCGGTCTTCATCACGAAAGTGGTTTGTCCTCTAAGGTTTAAGTCCATGAATTTTCCACAGGAATTGGGAGTCCCTCATTTTGCATTCGCATTGGCCTTGCCTCCACGCCGGTCAGTTTCTCCACTCCTTTTCCCTTCGTTTTGTTTGACCTTATGTGGAGTTTTTTCCCCGTTTTCTTGTGTCCTTTTCTCCTGGTGTTCTCCCCAATGTGTCATGTTCACGGTATGGTGTGGGAATTGGGAGGCACTGGTGGCAGTGCTGGTGACCCACCGCACTCAGCGTTTCTGTGGCTCTCTTGCGCTCCCCATTTTGCCCCACATCCCCTCTTGTTCTTTCCTCTTGCTGCTGCCCTGTCGTACCTTTTACCTCTTTGTTTGCGTGTTTTCCCTTCCCCTGGATTGGACTGTTTGCGTTGTTCCTCCCTTGATGTCTGCCACCTGCGATCATGCGACCGATGACCTTACTGGTTGACCCCCCCCCCCTCTTCCCTTTTACAGTCAGCCACCAAGCCACCTCCCCCTGCAGGTCCGGGTGTTAGAATAGGCCCGAGGTATTCCTGCCTGTTGTAAGAGGCGACTAAAAGGAGTCTCACACGGTTCGGCCTTCATGTGATGGTCCCTGGTTGGGTTTAACCTCCATCTTTCGTAATTTTTGCGAAGAGCGAGCCAATTGGGAAAGAGTGCCTTACATGGTGCATCGTGTCCATCATGCATTGAGATCTTTAGCCCACTTTCTCGTCAGAGCATTGCAGTCCCGCTCATTCTCCATCTCTTGGGCGAGGGCACCTTCCTGGGTTCGTTTTCCACCATGCACTATGCAGTGTCGTTTTCTGCGCTGACAACGACCATGGAATTCTTTGCACCTCATATCCAGCATGGTAGTCAGTCCATTGTGGTGTGGCCACCATGTACCCTCTTGGTTGTAGCCCTCTGACAACACAGGGATCACTGTGTTGATGCCTGCACCGTTAACTCCCCATGTATGCCATGGAGTAGATGCCCATCTCCCTGGGGCATCGTTACTTCCGGCAATGGCCACCCTGTCAGGTGGCCCTTGCTGAGGCTGGGTGGCACCCATGGGGAGGCCCCCTGGTCGGATTGGGTGGCATCAGGGCGGATGACACACCATGAAGTATAGTACGTCATTTCTTGCTGGTGGTCCGCCGCCAGCAGTCTCTAAACAGGCAAAATCTAACTTCAATGCTAAGAAATATGACCCAAAATCAGTCCCCTCCCTGGCCACACCATAGGAAGAATGTCAGGTTAAGGATGGCAGTGAAGCTTATTCGCCCCGGTACCTCGTATGTACGAGCGTTGATGGAGAATCTTTCATATCCATGAAGCCTCAGTTTTTTTGTGGAGCATTTGGAGGACAAGTTTGGGGAGCTTGCCCAAAATGCGCTCTGGGTCTGTCTCGATAAAAGCAGCATCCTCTGCCCAGTCATGGGCATTACTCGCTTGTGACAAGTTGGGGGATGTTTCTGTTACCATCACGCCCCATAAGAGCTTAAATATGGCCCAGGGTATTATATTCCACAGGGACCTTCTATTGCAGTCTGACGATGAGCTGAGTGCCAATTTAGAGCAGCGAGGTGTTCATTTCATCCGGCACGTCCGTCGGGGCCTGAGAGATAATCAGGTTGCCAGCCGTGCCTTCATCTTGACTTTCGAGGGTGAAACATTGCCCGAGAAGGTAAAGGTGGTGGTCTGCTGCTGTGACGTCAAGCCATATATCCATCCCCTGATGCGGTGATTTAAATGCTGGAAGATCGGCCATATGTCTTCCCACTGTACTTGCAGCATCAAATGTCGAGATTGTGGACATTCATCACATCCCGATACTCAAAGTGCCCCGCCTCCCATCTGTGTCATCTGTGGAGAGCATCATTCACATTGCTCGCCAGACTGCAGGATATTACAGAAAGAGAGGGAAATCACAGACCATACGACTATAGACTGAGTGACCTACCTTGAGGCTAAGGGGAAAATTAAACTGCTATATCCTGTGGCTATGACCTCCTCTTACGCCGCTGCTATGAGAACATTTGTCGCCCCATCAGATCCTCACATTCCTCTCGCCTCTCTCAAAACCAGAACACTACAGCTGCCCCCTTGACAAGGGGGGGGGGGGGGGGGCACTTCCTGGTGCTCCCACACCACCTACTTTGGGAGCAACACCCCCCCCCCCCCCTCCCGCTCCCAGCCATCGGGGATATTAGTCCCCACTTTTGAGCCGTAGAAATGTAAGTCTTCTTCGGCTCCTCTAGGTAGGAAGGGGTCTCTTGGGTCACTCTGTTCCCAGGTGTCTGCTAGTGGGAAAGATGACTCCCTTCAGTGGCTGAAGAGCCCAAAAGTAGCTGGTTGTAGGGCTTCACGCTCATCCTCAGTTCCAGAGACTGAGCCAGTGAAGTCCTCCCAGCCAGAGAAACCCAAGGAGCATCGAGAGAAATCCAAGTAGAAGGTCCCCAAGACCAAGGCAATTGCAGTGGCACCCACACCACCGCTACCTACAAGCTCTGCATCTGTAGATGAGGTGGAGATTCTGGTGTCCACTGGGGACCTAGATCTCGGTGGACCCTCGGACACAATGGATATAGACTGCTCAATCAAAATGTCGTGGGCAGCAGGAGACTCTGAGGCGTAAACTGCCTCATTCAATGTTCCATGCCTTCCCAGTCTCATGATCATGTAATCCTCCAGTGGAATTGCGCCAGTTTTTTCCACCGCCTGGCTGAGCTACGGCAACTGTTAAGCTGTACACCTGCTTTCTGCATTGCCCTTTGGCAAACCTGGTTCCCGGTACTGCGGACCCCTGCCCTCTGTGGCTATAAGGTATACTGCAGGAACCATAGCGATTATAATAGTGTCAGGTGGAGTTTGCGTTTATGTCCTAAACTCAGTCTGTAGTGAACCTGTGCCACTTCAAACCCCTCTTGAAACTGTGACTGTCAGAATAAGGAAGACACACGAAATAACTGTCTGCAATGTATATCTTCCTCCAGATGGTGGAGTATCCCTGAATGTATTAACTGCACTGATTGGTCTGCTTCCTAACCCTTTCCTACTTTTGGGAGATTTCAACGCCTGTAACCCCTTGTGGGGTGGCACTGTGCTTACTGGCCGACGCAGAGATGACGAAATTTAACTGTTTCAGTTCGACCTCTGCTTCTTAAATACTGGGGCTGCCACACATTTCATCGTGGCTCATGGTAGTTACTTGGCCATTGATTTATCAACTTGCAGCCCAGGACTTTTCCCATATATCCACTGGAGAGCACATGTTGACCTGTGTGGTTGTGACCACTTCCCCATCTTCCTGTCACTGCCCCAGCGTCAGGCTCGCGGACGCATGCCCAGATGGGCTTTAATGGCGTGTTATCTATCGACGCAAACGCGATTGCCGAGCACTTTGCTGAGCACTATGCTCGAGCCTCTGTGTCGGAGAATTACCCCTCAGCCTTTTTGCACTCTCAAACGGCGGCTGGAAGGGAAGTCCTCTCTGTCAGTACACGCCACATGAATCCTGTAACGCCCCATTTACAGAGTTGGAGCTCCTCAGTGCCCTTGCACATTGCCCTGACACAGCTGCTGGGCCAGATCAGATCCACAGTCAGATGACTAAATATCTCTCATCTGATTACAAGTGACATCTCCTTGTAATCTTCAACCGGATCTGGTGCGATGGCGTCTTTCCATCGCAATGGTGGGAGAGCACCCTCATTCTGGTGCTCAAACCTGGTGAAAACCCGCTTGATGTGATAGCTATCGGCCCATCAGCCTCACCAACGTTCTTTGTAAGCTGCTGGAACATATGGTGTGTTGGCGATTGGGTTGGATCCTGGATTCACGCGGCCTGCTGGCTCAATGTCAGGGCGGCTTCCACTAGGGTCACTCTACCACTGCTAGGGTCACTCTACCTCTGATGTGTCCCTCGAGTCTGCCATCCAAACAGCCTTTTCCAGACGCCAACACCTGGTTGCCGTCTTTTTTGATTTACGAAAAGCCTTTGACACCACCTGGTGACATCATAACCTTGCCACATTATGTGAGTGGGGTCTCAGGTGCCTGCTCCCGATTTTTATCCAAAATTTCCTGTCGCTTCGTACTTTCCGTGTCCAAGTTGGTGCCTCCCATAGTCCCCCCCCCCCCCCATATCCAGGAGAATGGGATCCCACAGGGCTCTTTATTGAGTGTATCTATCTTTTTAGTGGCCATTAACGGTGTACCAGCAGCTGTAGGGCCGTCTGTCTCACCTTCTCTGTATGCAGACACCAGTACTGGTGTTGCTGAGTGGCGTGTACAGGGAGCCATCCACAAGGCACGGTCATGGGCTCTAGCCCACAGTTTCCAGTTTTCGACCGTAAAGTCGTATGTTACGCACTTCAGTCGCCCTCGTACCGTTCATCCAGAACCAGAACTTTACCTTAATCATGATCCACTCACGGCAGTGAAGACATATCGATTCTTAGGATTGGTTTTCGACACGTAATTGACTTGTCTTCCTCACCTTCGTCAGCTTAAGCAGAAGTGCTGCAGCACCTCAATGCCCTCTGCTACCTGAGCAACACCAACTGCGGGGCAGATCGCTCTACGCTGCTGCAGCTCTACGGGGTCCTTGTTCAATCCCACCTTGACTATGGGAGTGTGGTTTATGGTTCGGCGGCGCCCTCAGCGTTGCGTTTACTCAACCCAATGCACCACTGTGGCGTTCGCCTAGCAACAGGAGCTTTTAGGACGACTCCAGTGACCAGCGTCCTTGTTGAGACCGGAGTCCCTCCATTGCAGGATAGGCGTGCACGACTGCTGGCCAGTTACGTTGAACACGTTCTTAGTTCTCCTGTGCAACCGAATCACGTCTCCTTTTCCCACCGACGGCGGTTGATCTCCCGCATCGGTGGCCCAGGTCAGGGTTTCCAATTGCAGTTTGTGTCAGATTCCTTCTTTTCGAACTGGAGTCCTTGCCTTTGCCACCTGTACTTGAGGTCCATTCACGTACACCTCCGTGGTCTACACCTAGGCCGCGGCTTCGCCTGGACCTTTGACATGACCCTAAGGACTCAGTTAACCTCGCGGCTCTCCACTGCCACTTCTTTCGATTCTTGACATTTACCAAGGCCTCAAAGTGGTTTACACCGACGGCTCTATTGCTGATGGTCACGTGGGTTTCGCGTATGTCCATGGGTGACGTATTGAACAGCATTCCTTGCCCGATGGCTGCATTGTTTTCACTGCCGTGCTGGTGGCTATACCTCGTGCTCTTGAGCACATTCGTTCATGCCCTGGGGAGTCGTTTCTTCTGTGTACTGACTCCATGAGCAGCCTACAAGCTATCGACCAGTGCTACCCTCGTCATCCTTTGGTAGCGACCATCCAGGAGTCCATCTATGCTTTGGAATGGTCCGGTCGTTTAGGGGTGTTTCTCTGGACCCCATGTCACGTCGGGATCCTAGGCAATGAATTTGCCGATAGGCTGGCCAAACAGTCCACGCGGAAACCGCTTATGAAGACCGGCTTCTCTACAACTGAGATGCGTTCAGTACTACGCTGCAAAGTTTTGCGGCTTTGGGAGACGGAATGGCATAACAGCACGCACAACAAACTGCGTGCCATTAAGGAGACTACGAATGCGTGGCAGTCCTCCATGCGGGCCTCTCACAGGGACTCTGTGGTTCTCTGCCGGCTCCGCATTGGCCACGCTTGGGTGACACACGGCTACCTCCTGCGCTGTGATGACCCACCTCAGTGTCGGTGCGGCGCCCAGCTGACAGTGGCCCACATCTTGGTAAGCTGTCCTTTGGTTGCCCTGCGACGGACTCTTCAGTTACCGGACTTCTTGTCATTAATTTTAGCTGACAACACCTCATCGGCTAATTTAGTTTTACGTTTTATACGTGATGGTGGGTTTTATCATTCTATATAAGTTTTAGCGCATGTCCCTTGTCCCTTTGTGTTCTCCACTCTAATGCTTTTAGGGTGGATGTTTTAATGTGTCGCGGAGTGGCTGGCTTTTCCATTTTATTTTCGTAGTCGGCCAGCCACGGTCATCTGCTTTCGTTTTTACCCCTTCTACCTGTTTCTTGCTTCTCCTGGTGGTTTTCTTTTCCTGTTCTGTCCATAGTAGTATTGGTTGCCCTTCTGCCGTTCTTCTGGTTTTTCCTTTCTCCTGTTATTGTGCTGTACGTCTTCTTTCTTTTCTTCTTTTCCTTGTGCAATTTTACCGGGAACAAGGGACCGATGGTCTCGCAGTTTGGTACCTTCACCCCCCCCCCAAATGCTCCCCCCCCCCCCCTCTTTTAAACAAACCAACCGTACATCTTCCTGATTTTGATCTCTTGTATGGCTCCACCAATGCTGTATATTCTTAGCCTTCTTCAGACAAAGAGATTGAATTTCCCTTCTGTCCCTGCCTAAGAATAAAAATATCATTGTATTCTGTTCTACATTATCTAAATTTTTTCCAAAACCTCGAAAGCAGTGTCTTGTTTTGCTTAAATCTACCGTTTGCTATGAAGCTATGTGGTACAGTTGCTATTAGTGTGTTTCTGCATCTCCTGAAACCAAACTGAACCGCGCAGTCTTCTTGCCCTTTCCCTTTTCAATTCTTTGCTAAGTTGCTCTCGTGAGTACTTTTTACGTACGCGACTTACTGTTGGCAAATGTCAGAACATTCTTCAGCGAAGTCGGACCCAGTAATTTCTGAATTTTTCGGCAAACTATAATTATATACCTTCTCTTCTTTAGGGGGTTTTTCCGCAGTTTTTGTTTCGTTAAGTTCTCCTTTTTTCCAAGCACTATAGAGAATTTTCTTTCCTGTAGAATAATTCCCCAGACATTCCGTTCGCATAGGCGCCGCATTTTGCTAATTTTGGCAGTGTTCCAAGGTTATATTGCAGAACTCGATAGTCAGTATTTGGATCTCGGTAAAACTGTCTTATTATCCTTGAAGTTACACGCGACTCTGCTTTAGCGTTTCGTATGCTGTATCAATGGCAACAAGTACTATAGCGGCTACTTCGTGGCAGTAATTAAAGTATGTAAACAAATTTTTATTCATGCTATTTGCGTAATAGAGCTTTTATCTGGGTCGTCTTTATCTAAAAAACCTAGGTCGTTCTAACCCAGGACACTATCTAAACTTGGCTTGACGAATTAAAATTCATGGCTAGTTGTCATACCGAACCGGGTTCCATATAGTGCAGTTGAGAAGAAAATTTCACAAGTATACGACATCTAGTTTTGTAAAAAAAAAAAAAAAGTCAGGTTCGACATCCACGTATTGTTTTTTACTTATGCATGTACATGGGTACTCCACAAGCCACCTTGCGGTGTGTGGCAGAGGGTGCTTTGTGTACCACTGCTGTCACTTCCCCGTTTTTCTGTTCCAGTAGCGAATAGTTCGTGGGAAGAACAATTGACGGTAAGGCTTCGTACTGACTCGAGTCCCTCTGATTTTATCTTCATGGTATTTTCGCGTGACCGACGTAGGAAAAATCAGTATATTTGGTGACAGTTCTTGGAACGTACGCTCTCAGAACTTCAACAATAAACCACACCGTGATGCAGAATGCTGCTCTTGCAGCGGCTGCCACTAGAGTTCATCATCTCTCTGACACTTTCGTGCTTACTTACTAAATGAACCTCTTCTCTATTTCCTTTATCAGTACTGCCTGGTACGGATCCCATACCGACGACCAGTATTAAGATGTGGTCGAACGAGTTTTCTGTAAGCTACTTTCGTTGTTGGAGGACATTTCCTGAGGATCCTTCCAATGAATGTCTGGCATCTTCCTCACTCGTTACTAATCTTGTGTGGTCGTTCCACTTTGAATCGCTCCCCAAGCGTGCTCCTAAATATTTTATGGAAGTAACCGCAATTGTATAATCATACAATGAAGAGTCTCCCAGCGTATGTATACCCAACATGTTACATTCATGTTGAGGGCCAATTCCCAAGCACTGCATCTTGCTTCGAACCTCTGCAGGTCTTCCTGCTTCTGACTGCAATTTTATAGCGTCGCGACTGCTCTTTATACACTGAAGAGACAAAGAAACTGGTACATCTGCCTAATATCGTGTAGGGTCCCCACGAGCACGCAGAAGTTCCGCAACATGACGTGGCTTGGACTCGACTACTGTCTGAAGTAGTGCTGGAGGGAATTGACAGCATGAATTCTGCAGGGCTGCCCATAAATCCGTAAGAGGATGAGGGGCTGGAGATCTCTTCTGAACAGCACGTTGTAAGGCATCCCAGATAATCTCAATAATATTCATGTCTGGGGAGTTTGGTGCCAGTGGAAGTGTTTAAACTTAGAAGAGTGTTCGTGGAACCACTCTGTACCAATTCTGGACGTGCAGGGTGTCGAAATGTCCTGCTGGAATTGCCCAAGTCCGTCGGAATGCACAGTGGTCATCAATGGATGTAAGTGATCAGACAGGATGTTTACGTACGTGTCACCTGTCAGAGTCGTATCTAGACGTATCAGGGGTCCCAAATCACTCCAACTGCACACGCCCCATACCATTATAGAGCCTCCACCAACTTAAACAGTCCCCTTCTGACATGCAGGGTCCATGGATTCATGAGGTTGTCTCCATACCCGTACACGTCCATCCGCTCTATACAATTTGGAACGAGACTCGCGCTACCAAGCAACATGTTTCCAGTCATCAACAGTCCAGTGTCTGTGTTGACGGGCCCAGGCAAGACGTAAAACTTTGTTTTGCAATCATCAAGGGTACACGATGTTTCGTTGAATAGGTCTCACGCTGACACTTCTTGATGGCCCAACACTGAAATCTGCAGCAATTTGCGGAAGGGGCGCACTTCTGTCACTTTGAACGTCGTTGACCCGTTCTAGCAGGATCTTTCTCCGGCCTCAGCGATCTCGGAGATTTGATGTTTTATCATATTCCTGATATTAACGGTACACTCATGAAATGGTCGTACGGGAAAATCCCAACTTCATCGCTATCTCGGAGATGCTGTGTCTCATCGCTCGAGCGCCGTCTATAGCACCACGTTCAAACTCACTTAAATCTTGATAGCCTGCCAGTGTTGCAGCAGTAACCGGTCTAACAACTGCACCAGGTACTTGGCTTATGTAGGCGTTGTCGACTGCACCGCCGTATTCTGCCTGTTTACATATCTCTGTATTTAAATACGCGTGCCTATACCACTTTCTCCGGCGCTTCAGTGTACAACAGCATCATCCGTAAAAAGCCTTATGGAACCTCCGACGTTACCTACAAGGTCATTTACATATATAGGGTGATTACGTTTAAAAACCTCTGAAGCGACGTAGATGACGCTGGGACAAGTAATTCAGTATAAGACACATGGGGCCACAAATATTAGGAAATACTGCAAAAAAAAAAATGACAAATGTTGAACAAGTGATGTCGCCAGATGACGTGTACGTCGCAGCACGTACAGTGGTTGAGCCTATCGATCTGTCACACCTGGTCATCCCAACTCAAGTTAAGTATTCATTTCGTTTTGGCTACGGGCCTACGTGTGCAACTTGAGCGCGTGGGGTTCAGGGTTTGAGTCTTGCGTCTGGCAGGCAGTGCTTTTTTCATTGCGCTAGACAGTTAGATGATTACATTGAGATAAGATTTATTATTTTATTTACCTGTCTCGCGGTCTCCGCTAGTTTATTGTGAAGTACAGTGCAAAAAAAAACCTACCATATTGCGCCACAAATAAATGGCTACAAGCTTATCAATTTAGACGTCACCATTAAATGGACCTAAGTTTTCTTTGTCAAATAATACCTGTAAACAAAAAAGTACGAAATGTAAGAAACACAAAATAAAAACAGTTTTGCGTGGTTACTGCGGGAACAGTAATTCTGTAACTTTTTCTTTTACAACAGATCAATCTTACAGATGGTGTTCAAAATTTGCACCTTCGTGGAGCGACGTTTAGCACTGTCCAAACGCGGAGTGTTGGATCGAGAATCCCAACCGCTGCACGTACAGCGAGGCACATCACCTGGTGACAGATGTTCAAGATTTATCACCCACTTTTGGGGTATTTCCCGACATTTGTGGCGCCATGTGTCTTATATTAAACTAACTTGTCGCAGCGGCATGTACGTCACTTCGGATGTTTTTTCAATGCTAATAAGAATCACCCTATACACTCTTACGTTACTTTCATGTCTGAAGGCTTCTCTCCGTTCAGAACGACATGCAGTGTTCTCTTCGCTAGAAACTCAACCACACACGCAGTTGTTCTGATATTTCGTACGTTCGTATTTTGTTCATTAGGCGGCAGTACGGAATTGTATCGAATGCCACCCAGAAGTCAACAAACGCCACGTGTACCTGAGCGCCTCGGTCTACCGCCTTTCTGGATCGTATGGATGAACAGAGTGAGCTGGGTTTCACACGAGCGTTGTTTTCGGAACCCGTGTTGGTCCCTAAATAGATTTTCGAGCTCCAGAAATGTCACAATAAAAATATGCGCCAAAATTCTACAACTGGCTGACGTGAGAGATACAGGCTTATTGTTTTGTGAATCTGTTGGACGATTTCTCTTGGAAACGGGAATAACCTGTGCTTTTTTCTATTTATCAGGAACACTCCTCCAAAGACGTACGGGACGCTGCTGCTAGAAGAGCATACTCTATGTAGAAAGAATCGTATAGGTATCCCGTCAGATCCAGTGGCCTTCACTCGAGCGATTTCGGTTGTTTTTCTATCCTGTGGTCATTTGTTTCTAATCGGTCATTATGTCGTTGATGCGACGGCTTAAAGGAGACACTGTATTGCACGATCTTCCTCCGTGAAACAGAAGACGTTTATTATTTCGGCCATTTCTGTGTCGTCATCCGTTTCAGTGCCATTATGGTTACAGTGTGTCTGGACAGATGGCTTGGAGCCTTTTACAGGATTAACATAAGACAAAGCTTCTTAGGATTTTCGATCAAATCGGTGGACAGAATTTCTTTCGAATTAGTTGAACGCTGCACGCAGAGTTCTCCCTTCGCTAATTTTGTACTCGTTTAATGTTTGTCTGCGAGGCCGTGGCACTTTTAAATTGGCCGTGAAGTTATCTTAGCTTTCTTCGCGGTATTGCAACACGGTTGTCGAACAAAGGCCGGTCTTTTCCATTCTCCAAAACTCTGCTCATACCTGTCTAAAGCGCGGTATACAGTGCTCTTAAACATTTTCCATTGATACTCGACGTTGTTAGCGCTGAAGATGAAATTTTCGTGCTGACAGGTCAGATAATCAGAAATCTTGTATCTTGTCAGAAAGATCTTCGTATCTGTCTTTGTATTCCTCTTTATAGCAGTATTCAGCGAATCTGTAACGGCCTTATGAAAGCGGATTAGCGAATTCCCTTTCCATGCTGTGTCGAAAAGTTCGGGTCTGTTCGCACCAGCAGGTCTTACATATTATCTTCACGAGTTATTTCTCTGATCAATTGCGCAAGGTAATTTTCGGATAACAATTTCTCATGATTCTCTGCCCCCACTATCCGTCCTAATCACTCGAGTGTCCCAGTCTGTAGCTGGTAAATTAAAAATCTCCTCCTAAAACTATAGCATGACCAGGAAATTTACGCGAAATATTCTTCCTAGATTCCCCGCAATTGTTCTCGACTACTGCTGCTGCTGAGGCAAGGGGTCTATAAAAGCATCCGACGGCCACGTTGATCCACCTTCAACACTTGTTTTCAATCAATTTATTTCGAATTCGGAATCTGTACTAACCTCACTAAATTTGTTGAAGGACATACATGTAAGATCTTCGAATTCACGTGTCAAGCATTTTGCACGCCTTGAAGGATGAATGAGACAAAACTTTGCTCGCAAAACTATAAATTTGATGCTGTGGTGTCGAGTTCTTTAGATCATGCAGGATCTGAATCCCACTACAAATATTTTCGAATCAGAATGTGTTTTAGAAACCGGGAAAACGCAAGATGTGAATGCTTTCATTAGTCCTATGCAAAAGGTCGTTGATGTTTTTGTTGTGTGGCTGGTAGGCTTTCGCGACGTCCTTCGTTTTGCCGTCAATATAATTTTATGTTTATTTTGTTTCTCTTACCGTCTACAGGCGCCGGTGGTTTCATCAAGAAAAATGGGCAGCGTCAGACATAGCTTAGTATCCGCCGGCAAGTTGGCCCTCACCCGGAGTTGCAAAATACATCACGGTAAGTACCGTACTTAATTACTGTTATTTTTTCATGAACTGGCTATTCGTAACTCTTACAGCAGAGCTGCAGATGGTTCTCGGTGCACTAGTCGAATGTACCGCGGTGAATGAACTTAAATCTAGCGCGCGGTCTTGTACAAGCCTTTCCTGATCGATGCCAATGGGAGGTTTGCACATATCGTCTTACAGCAGTCTTGTTCAGGTACCTGCAGACGTGTTTCCTACGCCGTTTCGCAATGTGTTTGGAACCTTGTTCCATATTAAGGTCTGTGACGCACACTGGCAGCAACGGTTCTCGTAGTGTTTTCGCACCGAGAAGCCGCTTACGCACTGAATTTGCAATTTCAACAATGTTTTTGGCTTCTACTGGGTGGCCGATGTTTCCAACATGTTTCGAAACACACAAACGACTGTCCGTGGCAGTGTCGGCACAGATCAAACGAAACGTTGTTTCTGGCCAGCTGCCGCACCATCTTCGCTGTGCGGTGCTACTTGTGTTTATGTAACTAGTTGTGCTTTCATTGACAAGTAATGACTCTGCTCCGCAACCAGTTGGAATGAAGAAGTTGATAAAAACTCGACGAAACACACATTTAACTAGATTTTTTTCATTTAGTTACATTTATACAAACCTGTAGAACTTTCACCAGTGATTCAAAAACTTAAAATCTTATTGCGTACATTTTCGGCCCACGACGCCGACACCGTTTTCTTCGGATCTTTGAATCATAGTGTATTAATAGTGCAGCGCCACACGCCAATGTATCGTCCGTCACTAGGCGTAACGTGGCAGACGATGCGAGTACTATTACGAGAATGGTGGTGGTTATGGTGGTGTCATCGTTGGTGTTGCCGTCGGCGGTGGCTCGACAAATAATAAAGATATGTAGTAACTGGCACATAGCCTTCCGTATTGAATGGCTCCAGTGGCCACCTGTAGCCAAACATCGCCACCCGACAGACAGATTACTAGCAACAGGGTTACACTCCCTTGGTCAAATGGCTCTGAGCACTATGGGACTCAACTGCTGTGGTCATCAGTCCCCTAGAACTTAGAACTACTTAAACCTAACTAACCTAAGGACATCACACACACCCATGCCCGAGGCAGGATTCGAACCTGCGACCGTAGTAGCAGCAGCGCGGCTCCCGACTGGAGCGCCTAGAACCGCACGGCCACCGCGGCCGGCTGTTACACTCCCTTACCACGGGAGACACCGGACAGAGGTTTGGAATTTAATGCATGACTTCGTCGTAGACTCTGATGATCAGAAACTGTGCGCAAAAATTGGCAATGAAAATGTTTTCACCACGGGGTTTCTAACCGGCTCTCTGGAGTCTATCGCACAATCGTACGTTAGCGACCTTAGCTACGGAGGCAGATGTGTGTCGTGGTAATACACGGGATGTGCATACCGCAGGATAAGTCTGAGTCAAATTCCGAATATACCATTCCTATTTAATCTTCGCTAGTTTTGCCATCATTTGAACGTGGCACTTACGAATAGACGTCACGAAGGCCTCTGTTACGAGAAGCTAGTTTGATAAGTATTGTAAAAAACGAAGAAAAAAATGTTTCATAAACAACTCCCTACTTCTCGACAGTGTCCTTTGAGGGAGAGATATATATGTATACTCGTAACAGCGTTTCTCCAGCTTTGTCATCCATCGGGAAAAAATGGTTCTGCCAAACTCTGCAAAATACTCGCTCACTGAAATTATCACTTTCTCATTTGACGATTTTTTCCCCCAGCAAGCCAAAGTTTCAAATTAGGGAACAGGAAGAAGTCACTTAGGATTAGAAAGAAGTCACTTGGGATTAGTTCTTGTGAATAGGGTGAATGAGGAACCGATTCAAAGCCCAATTCATTCACTTTCCACAACGTTATCGCTGATCTGTGGGATGGTGCATTACCTAGTCTTTCTTCAGCCAACGCAAGCTACAAACGATCCAACAATGAAGCATAATCGAGTCCAGTTGTCGTTCTGCCTTTTCCAAGTAATCTGTTAGGATTATTCCTCTGGAATCTCAAAAAGCATTAGCTATCACCTTACCAGCTGACAAAATGGTCTTTGTCTTCTTCGGTGCACTTTCACCAGCCTTTGTTCTGACTGCCGTTTTGACTCAGGTGTGTAATGCTGGATGCAGGTTTCATAAACAGTCACATATGGGCGCAAAAAGTCCTGCGGATTGCGATTAAACACTATCGGGCATGGTGTTGAGATATTGTCGGATATGCCTTTGGTCGACTGTGAACAATCGCAGCACCTGCCTCGCACATAGCTCTTCACGGCCAATTCTCCGTGCAGGATACTATGCACTCGCTGAGTTGAGATGTCTACAGTCTCATCAATCTTACGAATATTTATTCTACCGTTTTGCAACCATGTCATGGATTTTTTGAGTGGTTTCGTTTGTCGTGATGATGACAGCTGGACGGCCAGAGTGCGCTTCGTCTTCGTTGCTTGTCCAACCAATTAAATTCACTAATGGAAAAGTAAATGGTCTTCAGTGATGGAACAGAGCCCGCGTGAACTTCACCCAATTCTGTTTTGATCTATGCAGCAGTCCAACCCTTCAAATGAAAATGTTGAATAACAGCATGAAACTCGACTTTCCTCATTTTCATTCGCAACCGACAAATTGACTAATGCAGACGACTGTCAACAATGAACCGTACGCTTTAAGTTTCCCCGTTCATTTCAAATCCTACTCACTGCCTTGCCTCGCTATAGACGAGCTGTTAAATTTTAACTACAAAGTAGTAGAAATTTCGATATACAGTTGTAAGCAATGCTTTCCTTAAATTTCTTATGAAAAGGTTTAGTCCCTGAGATTCCATTATCAGATCATGTTAGCATTGATTTTTGTTCATGTAATCTTTTTCTCAGGAAATGTTTGATATTGATTTGCAGTAGTACGCGTACAACGATTCTCTGACTGGTCAACATCCTCGTAGTTCCTTCTGTCGCAGTGAATTTATACTAAATAGAAATATAAAAGAAAAGCATTTTAATCATGCAGAGGAACAAAATTACTTTAGATGTGTATCCAGCACAATGGTCGAATTTCAAGTCGTGAACGAAATTGTAAAACGGGGCAGTGAGTGTGAATTTATGAGTTTGCTTATGATTAATAGAAGTTGACTTATCTTAAAAAAAGAAAGAAAAAAAAACTTTGCTAACAATCTTTGAGAGGTAGGTTAATATCCTGAAGAGAGTGTGTCATAGTTTTCATGTTAAGACTTCATCAGGCTAACGAGAAATCCAGAAATGAAAGGGGAGTCAAGAAAAGGAAAACAAACTATAATGAGATGAAAATAGTAAACAACGAACACCTCACAAAAATCTGTACACATTGTCGGAGAATTCATAATACCAGTTTTTGTGATGGAGTTGAAAAGAGTGGTCCGAAGGATAGAAGAAGAATTAAGTAGGAGAGTAAAAATGATTGCAGTAGTAATTAACAACGTTATTATTGCACTTGGAGCTCGAGCACCGCCTATTTTATGGCCCATAAACGACTTAGAAGTTACTATGCAGCTGTCTGTAGTACCACTCTCCGCAACCGATGTTGGTGACACACGCTTGGACATTATCAGCAAAAGGTAAGCCGAGCTTAAACTCGGTTTACCTTTTGCGACACCTAATATTCACTCCATTGAAGTAGTGATAGGTGGAAAAGCTTACGAGACACAAGGAAAAAAAAAGGGAAAAACGTGAGATGGTACAACTATTGTAGGGTCTGCTACAAGTATAGTTGATGGAGCTATGATGGTACAATTACTGTGTTGGTCTACTAAAAATATACTTTATCGGAGCAAGTGATCTTTCGTGTAATATAGTATAGACATTATTTTCGTATCTCATGTTAACAAGTTCAGCTATTAATCAGTCATGACATGATATGACCTTGGCTAATGACTGCTGTCCGTGACACAGGGTAAAATTTTCGGTGAGTAGCGTTTATAGAACACACGTTGCAATCGCAGCAATGGAAAAGTGTCGACCTGCCGAATAATTTTGGAGATGCCACGGCCCTTCATTCTAGGTCATACAATATTATGTTGCCCACGTGAGTTTAGTTTGTCATTAACAGCCGATTATGTCTTCTTATAAAGTTAACACGGTACTCAGCCAGGTCCGCGCATTCGTAAGCCGTTTAATGTTATTGGATCATTTCATGGAGACACTTCACTCTATCAGCCTCGTTATAACTCTACGTTAATACCTAGATTTGGCGATCTGAAAGAGTAACATGTCACATTCTAGTAATCAAATCACTTACCTCCTTGTTCTTAGACGGACTTTACTGTGTGCAGTTAATACTATAGTTTCTTCGGAAACATCCATTGCAGTTCCAATCCATTCACGCGCGAAATGTTGTTTTCGGTATCTGTTTGTCTTGTCTGTCGTGAGGTTTCCGAGTGTATAATTTCGCAATAAGTAAGTTTCTTAGCATTCGGAAGACTATTTCTTTTTTTAGATGTTGTAAGTTTCGTTGGGGTTTCATTACAGTTGTAAAAGCAAACTATGTTCTTTAAGGAGTTGTTTCTTAAAGTATGATTTTTCTGCGGCTATCGCAACGCGAATACATGTAACATCTTTGACGCCATTTCATTTATATCACACTTTAGACGTGCTTAGCTTACGGCGTGTAAATTATGCTGAAAATAATAGTTTGAATCGATGTGATGTCTTATTTGTTTCGCGCCTGTTTGTCTGCCGAGAGTGACAGTGGGATGAGACTAGCATTACAATAGCCAAATAATAATAAAAAAGTTCTTCCCAGTACCAACCTTTGTTGAACCTCGGACGACTTGCTTGCTTAAACTGGGATTTGTTAAATCACCGTGCATCATTGTTTTAAAACTGCTAGTCTTTGTGAACGTGTTCTGTGGCCTCATTCTGCTTTGGAGTACTGGTTGGATTGCGACAGGGTCGACTGCGTGGGAGTGAGCATGTGGCAGCGCGCCAGCCGAGGCGAGTCGAGTGCATTAACCAGTCGCGCACAGTTGCTCACGAAGTTGGACGCTATCAGCGAATCAAGCGTTCGTACTATAGCATGGGGATTCACGAAGTCCCACCCACCCCTTTCTTACTTCCTATCCCCATTCTCTGTGTTATACAAATGCATCCACCTTTCTTGGACTGATTTTCCTTGCAATTTGAAAGCACGTACAAAAATCCTACTTCTAAACCATTTTCAAGTAGCAAAAGTTATTTCGAAACTGGTACTTATTCAGAAGTAATATAAAGCTTTAGAAAATTCATTTGATTTTAATGCAAGACTCTTCCAAAGAATACTCTGAATCCAGGATGAGATTTTCACTCTGCAGCGGAGTGTGCGCTGATATGAAACTTCCTGGCAGATTAAAACTGTGCCGGACCGAGACTCGAACTCGGGTCCCGAGTTAGTCTCGATCCGGCACACAGTTTTAATCTGCCAGGAAGTTTAATACTGTGAACGTTTTGTGGTGCAACTCTTACTATCAAAATAATTTCCTATACATCATATGCGCCCTCATTTACAAATTCTCTATCATTTGTCGTAATATCTTCTGCCAGTTTTGCATTTGCTCCCTTTCACACACGCAAGAACTCCTTTTTCAAATCCTTTGAATAGCTGAAAGAAAAGCCGCAAGGATAACGTTAGCTCACGGGGATTCTGCTGAGAACTTTGATGTCTACTTCAAGCAAATAATCACTAGAATTTACTTACAGAATTACTGGAGTTTAATGAATGAACAAACTATCGGGATTTCCATTCCAAGAGGCGTTTAAAGTGCATCTGCTACTAGTCACCGCTCCAGGAGATGTCAAGCTTATATCTTGTAACACACTGCATCTGTCCTTCGTAATTACTTTATTTGGGCGAGGTAATGTGTCTGAAAGTTCCTTCAGGTACATGTGTCATATCCAGTGGAAGTCACTCATTTAGGATTAGATCTTGTAGAGCTATCAGATTTCACGGATGTTAATTACTGAGTTTTACCCGCTGTTCCAGATAATCCCAGACTTTTTCTGTGGAATAGAGATCGGGTGATACAGCGGGCCATTCGAAGTACAATACGGAGTTGAGTTTTCGTCAAAGTAGGAACGTATGCGTGCTGCTCTGGAAGACACGAGTGTCCACAGCATACTCATCATGAAAGAACGGCAACTCTTGGTCCCGGAGAATGTTGAATTAAACATCCTGGTTCATTTTCATGGTAACTTGAATGAGAGCCCTAAGACAGGATGCGAGAAACACACCCAAATCATCTCTGAACCCCCTCCACCGGATCTGCATCTTCCATACTCTGCAGGTTAACGTCTTAATAGATCGTTAGTGCACTTGACGTCTCGTATCACTTTAACAGACTTAATAGCGACTCTTCGGACCACATTACACGCCTCTACTCCGCGGCTGTCGATGTGTTCTTTGGCCAGCCGAAAATGTGCACCTGTGAGCAGTACCCTTTTGCGTGATACCCATCTCCAGAGATCCTTTGCATGTAGTTATCTTTGTCAGTCTTTGCTTGGAATCTGGTTGAGATGGTCTTGCATTCCCTGACAGCAATTGCTGTCGAGTTTGAAACTGATTGTCATTGACAGTGACACTCGTCTCCGTGTCCCTGTCGGTTAGCATCTTTTTAAACCACTGTTCTTATGGCGTATTAGATGTCTGCGAGTGGTACACCTTTCTTGTAGACACTATGATACGCAAACTGGACAGATTCACACATAGTGTGCTCATCGTCATGTCCAAATACGGTAGCCGCATTTTGCCATTCTGTCATATCTTCACATTAACCTATTTCACTGCGCCAGTTCTATACAACCGAGCAGCACTTCACTACCATGGCTTACATCAGTGATGAAGGGTTACATGACCGCCTGGCATCAGTTTTACTTCGTCTACGGCTTTCCAAAGCGGCCAGTGTGTTCTTTTATATTTTTGTCATGAACTTGCTTCCAGTGTGAGGTGATAAATCATTTTCTTCTTCTTCTTCCGCTTCTCCTTCTCTCAAAATGCTAAGCCTTATCTCTACAACCACAGCTTCCTCTATTCGGCAGTCCTCTTCATCTCCATGTATGAAGAATAGCACATATAATTGGATTCCACTCTCTTCTCTCATTCTTGCTGGTTAGTGGCAACATTTTTTTTCTTCTGTGTTATCAGATAAATATAATGGGCCAAGTAATTGCTCGTCTTTTCACTCCTCGCGTAGACGGCAAGAAGTGTGTGCCCTCGACGGTCCATTGGCCTTGACATGCCTTAATCCTGCAGCGTACCTGTTCGGCCTTGGTATGTTTTTCGGTGTCAGTAGCACATACAGCTAAAGGTGGGTAGACGCTGGTGGCCTTATCATGTGCGGATGGAGATGTACTTGATACTATACTGTTTTTGATGACCAACTGAATAAGTATGAAGCTGGTATCTGTATAGACATCATTGGTGATCTTGGAGCTCTCGAAGAATGAAGTTATAATTAAATCTAGACCTTTCGTTGCTTTGCTCTATTATGAGCGTAAAAGGTCGCAGTAGCTTTGTTTTGCTCCTGCTGCCCATGTTCTTTTATCTCTTGCGCACCATCCACCGAAAGATGACGTGCATTTCCTTTTTTTTTTTTTTTTTTTTTCGCCGTGCTTGCTTCATTTTCGTGGAGCTGTATGGTGCTAGCTACCTCGTGCTACTTTTAAGTTGGTTATGAGGCAACACACACTATTTAAATGCGACGTTTGCTGCAATTTGTCAGTGCAGGCTGGGTACTGCGTACTCTGTCAGCAGCTTAAATAGAGGATGACCCAAAAGTCCGTTAACATTTGAAAATGGACTAACTCACGGAATAATGTAGGTAGAGAGATAAACATACACACGTGCGTGAAATGACGTGGGGTTTCATTGGAACCAAAAAAGAGCGCGAAACTACCCAACGGATGGCTCTGAACAGCAAGTTAGTGACACCGCATGAGAATCGTGTATAAAATGAGCCCAGTGAGAGGGCGAGTCAGATCATCCCTAACGTGGCTGATAAACACCTGCTGGAAGGTACGACTATTATACAGAATGGCGCTCCACCCCATACTGCTTGCACGTGTGAAAGAACTCCTGCGCACATTGTGTGACGAGGATCGCGTGCTTGGCCTACCAGGTGCCCCAGACTTCAGTCCCTATTATTATTGGTTTTGGGTTTACCTGAAGTTAACATCCGACCGCAATTTCTCACCATACCTACAGATAAGCTTCACAGTGTTGGTTGCAAAATTCCCTTCGACTACAGGTTGATGAATGACGGCCGACATGTTGAGCATTTGTTATAAAGAACATCGTCTTTGCTAATAATCAGTTGTTATCCTAATTATTCCTTTTGTATCAAATGAAGCTCGACCTGTTGTTCATTTTTTGCGCTTTTCGTTTCAATGAAACACAAGTTATTTCAAGCATCTGTTTCAGTTTTTTCTTATCTACCTACATTATCCCATGAAGTATTGAATTTTCAAATGTTACGGACTTTTATGTCACCTTGTACTTCTTTGTAATTTTAGAGAATCATTCCCTTTCATGTTAGAATCTGCAACTATTCTACTTTAATTTGTATCTGTCGTCGATTCAACGAATTGAGACACGAGAACGCCAAATAACAGCATACGCATTTCATGCTCTGAGTTCACGAAGGAGGTGCATTTACTGCTGCATTTAGTAACATCTCGGGGTTGGATCGGTGTTGATCTAACATTTCGCTGGAAGGTATTCATGCCCAACATTTCATTCAGTGGGTACCGCGTAGTCTTATCGTAAAAGTTCTATATTTGGAGTTTAGCAGATGGATGACTGAGTTTTAATTCGTGGACATTAGATCTATAGCCATTGTTCTTAATGGAAGCTGTACCCGATTTACTCAGACAAAATGAATTTTTTTTGTGGTTTTAGGGCGCACAACTTCAATGGTCATTAGCGCCCACGAAATGAAATGGCAGTAGTGTGGACGTCCCCCTACGTAGCTCGTCCAGTAGGATATTGTAGAACGATGACCTTTCTATGCTAGACAGCGCTTGGTCACAGGGCGAACAAGATATTGGTAGATTTTTAATAAAATAGTTCCGAATCGACACATGGACATCAACCATAGAGCACAGATCCTTTCCCTCCGCACCCCCTCCACCGGGGATTATTCCTCTTTCTTCTAAAACACAGTAGAGTGCATCATGGGCAGAAGACAAACACTAATCTGGGACTGCGAAGGTTAGTCTTGAAGTTTTAATTCTCTGAAAAAACGTCAGGCCTGACGGTCGAGCGGTAAAGAGCGTTCCTAGGAAAAAAAAAAAAAAGTTGTGGAGTCGAATACCGGCTGGGCCTTGGAAATTTTCAGTCTGCCTTTACCTTTCACCGATGTGAGAAGTCGTCAGGAACGACACGTGTTTCGGATTCCACGTCAAAAAAATTCCTTTGCCCGGTTTGTTAACTGGCGTAGACTAGGGACGAACAAATCGCCGCAATGGCGTCCAATTGAAAGACTTGCAACCGGCCATTGAACAACACGAAATTATTATTACCTCGAAAAAATCAAGTTGCGACCACGAAATTTGGTGATGGTGTTAGTCCTTCCTTACACATTCACCCTCCAATGCGAGAAGTTTTTCCCGACGATGGATGGCTTAGCGGAAATATTGCTTGTAGAAGTCTGCAGTTTGGCTGTTCAGGAATCTTACCGTGTTGAAAATCGCTTCGGCGTCGTTCTGGGAATGGATGCCTACAGTGGAAAAGAAACAAGTCACTGGGTGCCATATCAGATGAATACGGGGGAGGGTTGTTCCTTACAAGCATAGTTTCTTAGTTCGTGGTGCTTGCAAAAACATGCTCTGCGCCACCTAGCCCAATGATGGTTGCGTCTTCGCATTTTTCAGCGTTGGTGAATTCACGTTTCCACTGCTTGGTTTGCTCATTTGCCTTGTGGTTGTAGTGATCCCTGTAGCATTTGCCTTGTGGTCGTAGTGATCCATGTAGCACACGACCAAGGTGATTAGCTGGCTCGCCTGCTTAGCTGAGTTGGAACGGGCTTGCTTCACATGCACTGGGCCCGGGTTCGATGCCCGGCGGGGTCGGATATTTTCTCCGACTGGGTGTTGTATTGTCCTCATCACCGTTTCATCCTCATCATCGGCCGCAAGTTGCCCAGTGTGGCGCAGACTGAAATAAGACTCGCTTTTGGCGGCTGAACCCGAATGGGACATCCTGGCCAACAATGCTATACGATCATTTCATTTCAGCTGGCTAAAGAAGTAAATTGGATTGGCATGACACAGCTGCTACATTTCCAATGCTACCTCAGTTCGGCGAGCCTTTCGGATGGTTGTTGAGTGGTTACGGAACACATCGAGCTGTGACTGCCATGTTCCAAATGTCATGCAAGAAGCTGAAATCTAATCCATAACCGATTTTCACTTTTTCGCTTTAGCCTCGATTGTGATGACCGGTTCTTCATAGAGAACTTCGTTCATCTTCCAGTCTTTTTGACAACGGAATCGTGTGCGTCACGTTATCAGTATATCGTATGTGCATTGTTTCTGTATGTGACATGAGGTCTTAAATATACACCATTACCATGGCTGTTAGTACTCCCCAATATTGCCCCTCTAAATCCTCCGACGACAACAAGCAGTAACACGTGATATGATGAAACTCGAAAGACCTCAGCGACTTCCCAGTTCATGAAAACATAGAACAACTTACTGCGCACCCGATTAATATCTAGAGATCCAGTGTGGATAAACAGTGGCCAACTCGCTCCAGAAAGCTATAATCTAAGAGATTACTGGAGTAATCAGTTGATGTCCTTCCATTGTTATAAGAAGTTAGTTAAAATAGATCCGACCGTCCAATCCCGGGACTGAATCAACGAAGAAAAATATGGAGCTCCCTCAACCGTATCAGAACTGGCCACACAGTAACCAGCGCTACACAAGCGTGCAATTATCGAAGTTCTAATGCGAAGGCTGGACGTCGGAACAAACACTGGAGGAAATTTTGAAGACTACCCAAAAAGAAAGACATCATAACTGCAACATGTGCAACAGTCAACTGGCTGGAGTATTTGGATATCCAACTATAATGGAAAATAGATCTCAGCTTCTTTTAGCTACCGCTTGTTCTCCAGCTTTCATTATTACCTATAGATACATATACAAGGTGAAGACAAAAGTGCCGCACTTGGAGGTCGGCATGCGATTTCTCATCCCAGTTCAAGACAAGTACCGCCAGTAGGTTTAATAGAAACTTGATTTTAAAAGCGAGGGTCTGGCAACGCTGTAACTGCCCGCAACGTGGCCAAGAACAGGTGGTATGAACTCTGCGCTGTGCCGAAGCTGTGTCATTAGCTCAACAAAACGAGGCAATGCCATGGGGAACGGGTATGCAGACGAAACTATGTTCGAGTCACGTTCGCGCCGAACATTTTTTTTCTCTGTTAAAGCATCAAATTGTATCCAGTTTACACGTATTTCTTTCTGTTACTGTTACCTTTATTGAAACATTAAGACATAACACGAACTTCTTACAGAAGTAAACGATCACTTCGTTTCGTCCATGACACAAATAAAGCCAATAGAAAATGATAGTGGATACAATAACATCATCTGTGTCCAATGAGGTACAAAAACCACAATAGATAGACTACACTGGATTGCACATTATGCTACGCACGATAATTCCATTCTGTACGTTTGGCGTCTAGGCTTATCTTCAGAGCCGGTATGTACACGTGTCTAGCAGCGTTCGCTTTAGAGATTATCAAAGCGACCACCTTGCTTCTGTAAACAGTTCGCCACTCTCTGAATCATACTTTTTTTGCTGGAACTTAAACAACACACCTGTATCCACCATTGTCGAAGCGGCAGGCACACGAGCTGTTAGGTCGTGTCCATCCATTGGTGGAATATTATAAACTTATTCATTTAAGTGTCCCTCTAATAAAATTCTAGTGGATTAACGTACGGGGAACGTGGAGGTCAGAACACTGTACCTCCACAGTAACCCATTTCCTATGAAACACTTCATGTAAATAGTTCTGCACATTCATTCCAAAGTGTGGTGGTGGTGCATCATCAAGCTGAAACCATAGCTGTGGCCGAACATCAAGTGGAACGTTTTCTAATGCGGGAGGAAATGTATTACAAAGCAACGTACGATACAGGGGAGCATTCAGCTTGTCCGGCGATAGGTGACGGCCCAAAAGCACATCTACCATGATTACAGTTCACAGGTTAATACCAAAGCGTGCATGAAAGCCACGTTCTTGGGTGACGTGCGGATTGTGTTCTGACCAATAATGGCAGTTGCGGAGGTTGAAAGTTCCTTCACGAGTGATGCTAGATTCGCCAGTCCATATCACATTATTCATAAGAAGTTTGTTACCTTCTACTTGGTGCAAAAGCCATTCACAAAGCTGTACTCGTCGAATGCGGTCTTCTGCCCGCGAGTGCTGAGTTAACGTGTTGTAGTATGGATGCAGTTCTTCGTCGTGCAGCACTTCAACAACCAGTCTTTGAGACGTCTGGAACTATCTTGCAATATCACGGGTAATTCGCTGAGATGATCGGTCGATGGTTTCGAAAATGGCGTCCTCTGAGTACTTCTAGACGTTGCGCTACTTCTGTCCATTACTTGTGGACGAAGATTACTGGTTTCCCCAAGGATTTGCACCAGGCAACGAAAAACATTCTTATCGGAATGACGCCTTTGAGGGTACCGTGCAGCTTACGAGCAGCAGCTTGGTTATCATATACACCCAGCACCAAAAGCATATCGACATATTCGTTTGCGTACTCCGTTGGGAGGACACCCTACGTTAATGTGACAAGACTAGTGATGGTTGTGCACTACGCAGGTAGTACACACACACACACACACACACACACACACACACACACACACACACATATATATATATATATATATATATATATATATAATGTATGCAGTTTTACTGATCCCTCTGTCATGTGATGGGCTATTGTCATGTGACAAAATGTCTTGTTTATAAACGACGAGAACTAGGGAACAGACGTTTTAAAAATAGGGAAGGAACCTGAAGAGGGTTCGAACCGTAGCTCCATGGTGAATGTGGGTTTGATATCCCAGCAGTCTACTCAGTGAGCTACGACGGTTGGTACGGCAGTGCAGGGTGAGTCACGTACCTCTGTACATTCCGAAGCGCTGCACGGTGTTGCCGGCTCCTCGTTTTGATACATTGTTTCCAAAATGAACCCGATCTGATTTTGCCAGATAAACTTTTGTTTTGTATCTGGTTGAGGAATCGCGTGCCGACCTCAAAAGTGCCGAATTTTTTCTTCACCCTGTGTATAGTTCCACCTGTTTGTATTGCTTCGTATCCTTTTATCTTATCTTGTATGCACTTGTGAGATATAATTTTGTAAGCCGTGCGCTAAATGTAATCCACTAACTCACGCAACGATTGTTGCAGCATCGCTTCGAATGCAGAAAATGAATTACCGCACGATAGGCTCTTGCTCAACTTTATCAATGGGTTGTGCCATATTTTTTTCTCCTCTAGTGGCGTGCTGCGGCACTGTGACGCAGAGATATCATATGTACTAGGACTAAAAACATGTTCTTGGAAAGAAACGAAAAATGAGTAAAGTAACTTTATTTTTTTGACGTGATAATTAAAACATTGAATATATCTTGTGACTACTTATAAATTGTAACTGTATGTTTTTACATGTAAATTTCTACACGTTTATCTGCAGAGTGTGTCGATTATAAAACCAAATGCATAAGCAATTTCTAAAATTTTTGATTGTCATCGAAAACTGCACCAAATCGATATTTGCAGGAGGTATTTACTCCTGCTTGTTTTCATTTCACGGAAAAAAATAATTTGTACCCTTTTCGAATTAATTTGGGACTATACCTTACAGACAGATTAATAGAAAATATCTTAAGAGTTGAAGGGACCATCGACATAGAGGTCGTCGTTGGAGACGGAACACTACCCCATTTGGACAAGAATGACGAAGATAATATGTGTGTGAATTCCTAAGGGACCAAACTGCAGAGGTCATCGGTCCCTAGACTTCATACTTCTTAAACAAACTTATGCTAAGAACAAAACACACACACACACACACACACACACACACACACACACACACACATGCTCGAGGGAGGACTCGAACCTCCGGCGGGAGGGGCCGTGCAAACCGCATAGCTGACGAAGATAATAGACTATTACATTGTTGAAGGCACAATCGTAGTATTCGAGTGAAGTGACTTTGGTAAACAAAGGGAAATCGAAATCATAACGGCAGTCAGGGACTTGGCGCGTACTTAGTGAGTTTGGGCTTGTGAACTACCCCTCTACCCCACCTGCACGTCAGTAGTCAAGGGCGCCGTGTAGCGAACTTGCGGCGAACCGTACTCCGTATGAGAAGGGCTTAACGGAAGGTACGGCTGGGACTTCTTTATTTTTAATAGCTAACTGATAAGTTGCTCTTCAGGTTTGATACCATAACTAGTTTCTCGTTACCCTGCGCCTGACAATATTTCTTCTTACGTCTGAATAGCATATCGTTTTGTCATTGTGTCCGACGCAGTAGGATCATTCTAGTGCAGGCTCTGGTTGTTTGTCTCGCAAACTCTCAACCGATTTTCGTCCACAGTAAGCCACTTACGTTGTCTAGAGCATCCTCTTAGAAACCCATCAGTGGGTGTGAGTTAGTTGAATGTTCTAATTTATTCTGTGTTTACACTCAGGCCATGCAAAGTTGTGAGCAGTCATTTGAAGGTGGTCTGTTATGTAAGCGACTAAACTGAGCCGGGGGCCAAGTTATGATAATTGGACAATAACTCGTTAGACGCTAATCATTTCTTAAGTGGTCACGTCCGAGTTGCTTGCCTACACAATAATGCATGAAGCGGGCGTGGAGACTATTCGGATGCTTACCGATGCGCGCAAATGGCTGAGAAACCAGCAGCTATATCGTTACTTTCGGCTAATGCGTGAAAACATACATCGCGAAACTCTCATTTCAGCGTTTCGCTGTATCATGACCTTGTCGCCTCCTTTTATGTAATCTGCAGCAACTGCGCACGGTGTACGTTTATCTGCTCCAGTTTAGGGTTTCGTATCTGGACCAAGCCTGCCGTGTATTCAGAAAACAGGTTTTCTGCGCAGTTTGAACAACGAGCCATTACGAATTTTTAGCAGCCTTGATGTTTTCTCGGCAATTTCACTGAGTTTGCTTTAACGTCGGGCACTCGTATCTTACAGAATTTGCTGCACATTGACGAGTTTATCCCGGATCACAAAAAAGACTGTAAAACTGTAGATTCCACTATAATATCATATTTCGCTTTGGGAAGTGTGCTAAAAATACATTCCCCAGGAAACAAGAATTTGTTTTGTCCATGTGCTATTTGATTGTACTGAAACGATGTCACCCGTATTTAATACTACCAGTTGATTCTTATGATCGTCTTCATTTGAGCTCTGGATTCCTATCCTGAATGAGCGCTGTCGGACATCGGTGGAAATTAATTTAAGTTTAACTCTTGTGACATTGTCTTCGCTTACTTTTTGATAGGAATCATCTGCCCTCTGTTTGTGCTAAAACTTAAGGACTAAGTAGCTCATTTAGGTCGTCATCCGCTGTATTTGTAACTAGTAAATAAAGCTGTTGTGCGATAACATTCTTCATTTGAAGAAAGAAAAACACTTCACAGATTAATATGTTGCCTTGTTCTGGAACATATAGATGCGTGCGTTAACCAGAATGCCAGACAAAGAGGTATGTTTGTAAGAGTCTTCATTTGTTTACAAAAAAAAGCCAATTGAGACATCATTGACATATAATATTAACCCCACAGCTGACGGCTTCTTCACTGATGTTTTGACTTAGTATCAATGCATAAACGTATATTAAAAGAGAAACGCCTGGGGACTTTACAGCATTCTCGAGTGGAATAGGGAAGGCGAGAAAAAATATTGGTACGAAATGTTCCCTCCGCTACCCTCTGTAAGTAATTGTCAGATCGGTATTGGCAATGTCCATTAATCGTAGTTATGGCCTCATTTCAGAGAGAGAGAGAGAGAGAGAGAGAGAGAGAGAGAGAGAGAGAGAGAGAGAGAGAGTACACAAATTTCTTAAAGTATGCCATATCCAGCTGAAGCTGCTAGTTGATCATTAGATGATATGGAGCTACCAATTCTCAATTGATTGCTGCGTTTCATCCACTGTTCCAAATAGTCCCAGACATTTTGTATGGGGGTAAAATCGGGTGAGTTAATGAGCCAGTTGATGTGTAACATGGTTCCCAAATGCTCACTAAACCAGGAATGCTTTCCAGCAGTCCTAATGTGGCTGTCCTCAACTTTGAAGACGGAGGGAGTTTCCCATCATACCCATCATGAATACGAAGAAGAAAGGGCAACACTTGGTCTTCGAGAATGTAGAAAGAATCATCCTAATTCATGCGAATGATAATCTGGGTAAGTGTACACAAGTCACGGTAAGAAAAACACCCCCAAAACATCACAGAACCACCTCCGGCCTGACCTGCATCCTCCACAAACTGTCCGTTAAATGTGTCATTGGGCTGTTAGTGCACTCGGTGTCTTGCTTCATTTGAAAAAGAAACAAACTCTCCAGATCACATCACATACTTCCAGTCGGCTGTCGTCCAGTATCTGTGTTGTTTGGCTTGTTAAAGAGGTGCAGCTTTATTTGCTGCTGTGAACCACCGTATTTTGCAAGATACACGACTCCAAATGCCCATTGCATGCAGTTCCCTTCACAATATTCGCTCGAAAACTGATGGAGATGGAACTACATTCAGTTCGAAACTGTCACTGACTGCGCGTAACTCTTGTCTCCATTCCGTGTCAGTATGTTTTTACGACAACTATTCTTACATTGTATTACACAACTGCTAGAGATTCACCATTCCTTATAGATGCATTGGAATGTTGACTTTGATACACCAACAAATCGGGCCACTTCATTAACGCTACAATCACGGCCACTTTCAAACATGATTGCTCCTTTCTCCCATATTGCCACGTCTCCTTATTGACAAATCTTCCTGCACTGATTCCATATAGTTGGCTGGCACATCTGAAACACTTTGTTACTACGATGTACAACAGTGGGATAGGGTCAGATTAGCATCTGGTACAAGTTTGGCGCCATCTGCAAAGAGCCCAGTATGCCCTTTTAAGGTGGTGTCTGATGGTATGACCAGGGAGCTCGTTGTAGCTCGAATATGCATTGGCCATTGTAATTAAATCAAAGCTAGCCAACTGTGAGCTAGTTTAGTTATGTTCTATAAGTGCAAGAGCTTTAATCATGTGATGCTTGGGGACACTAAGTGTGTGATTTTTGTTGTCAGTCATTAGACATTTACTGCTGGATAAAAGCCGTCTCTACATTCTCCCTTCCCTTTAGCTAATGTACTTTTTTTAATTTCATCCACTATCATCCATTAGGATGTCACCTCGGTGTTTTCTTATCTCAGGGGACTTGTTCCAGAACTTTTTTTATTTCGTCTAGTCAGAGTGTGTCGAGTCCACATCTACTTTCTTTTCGTTAAAGTCATAATTGTAGTTACTACTCCTGTTTTTTACCAGATTTGTTTCTTCCCTCTCCCCAAGAAATTTCCAGTATGCATTCATACATTATTCACTGAGTAACTTTATTTTTAAATGTTTTTCACAATATGTGCTCATGCTTCACTCTGGTTTCAAAACATCACAGGTATTTAAAAAAAAACCAACCCAGTAGATTTTCTTTTTACTTTTTTTGGATTTCTTGGAGTTGACCAACAGTTAGATTTAAATTCATATGATTCATTTATTAAAAAACACTAACTCATTCTTGCAGCTACTTTACTTTAAATATGTAGAAATTGTAACAGTACACCGAAGTTCCTGCTAATGTTAGCAAAATAATGGATAATATATTAGTTTTTAAAGAAACCACTCATCATCTGACTACCAGTAGTGGTTTTTAGAGTCCTGTGCCTTCAAGTAAACAGTACAAATGTTGCACCAGCTGTTGAACTATGACTTGAGCATTTAGAAGGTCCTGATATAACCCTGTAAGAATGTAACTAAAAAAATGAAGGAACAAGCAGTAGAACCCTTGCAGTATCTTGCTTTTACTTGTATGTTACGTCCAAGGTTCAGAGGGAGAAGATTAACTGATGAACAAGAAGAAGGTGAAGAAAGCTGTCTCATATAGATGCATCCATAGTGTATTACAAGTATTGTTTTTTAGGACTACTGCTTCCGATTATTTTTCAGCCACTATATATTCTGAAGCAATTATGACACAGTTCCATCCAAACAATTGGTGAAAGATAACGTAGCTGCAAACAAAATAAATAAAAAAAGGAAGCTTACCGGCAGGAATTATTAGTTTTGTGGAAAGCCTCAGTTTTTAGCCTCCTAGCACTTACATGCATTGAGAGAATCTTCTCCACATATTACAAAAAACTTAAGGAGAGAATGAGTTGCTTACAAAAAAGCCTAAATTGTACTGTACAGCTATTAAAATTCTACATAAAGTTAGTTTTTTCTGTAGTGTAAGTGTTAGTTAACTGTGTTTCTTGTATTGGCAGAAAAAGTTGAAACACAGTAAAAATAAATAAATTATTGTGATGGTAAACTGTTGCCTTCAATAAATATCATTGCTCTCTTTGTGTAAGGCAAACTATGTAATATTTTGTATGTTAAATTTTCATAATTAAATATGGTTGGGTTCTGTTGGGTTCTTTGGTGGGTTTTTAAAAGTTCTTTAACTCATGGTTTTGTGGATCGCGTTAAATTATGTCAACCTGCTTTCGCTGCCGTAAGTGAAAACTAGTAGTAAACACCAATTAGAAATTTCCGTGTTGTGAGATTTACGTGAAGCTTTGTTTTGAGAGCTCAGTTTAGCTTACCAAAAACAATCCAGGTCATTTTAAACGTTCTGTTTATTTTCTTAAGATACCTCCAGTCATGGCCTTTTTTTTCCTAAGTACAAAACCTCACAACTAGTTCTGTTACTTCATTGTTTGTAAGTAGTTTCCTTTTGGCATGCGTATTGCACGCCATTGTATTGTTACTATAATTGGTTTCAGGTCTACTTTGGACTTGATTTAATTAACATTTTTAATGCTGTCCTCGAATGTTGGCGCTATATGCAACTTAAAAAATGCAAGTTATATTTTGCCCTTCCCATTTTAATAAGAGGGTGCCGATGGTGTTCTAAAATGCACTTACTTTTCTTCTAGTGAAGCCTTTGTTCTGGTTTTAACACCGAGTGTTTATCAACTAGCACATCTAAAAAGAGCTGCAACCAGCAGAATTACACACGAATGGCATAAATGTCACTTTAAGATAATTTTTGTACCTGTCAAGTTTATTTCCTGTTCTAAATGAGTGTACGTGACACCACGTTATTACATGTGAATAGAATTGAGAAACAAAGCAAAATAAAGCATTTTTGCTGTCAATGGATACACACTTAAATGAGAAAGCTTGTGCCAGAGCTTTAAGAGCAATAACTGTCATGTAAATCACCAGGTGGATTGCATGCAGTCTCTGCATATCTTCACTACATTCAGGTGCTTTGTTCAAGAAAGTGAACAAGAAAATTGGAAATGTTCCCAGTTTTCTTAAATTGATACTCTTCTGTCCCCTCCTCCCCAACCCATCACCACCACACACGAAACTCGTTTGCTCTGGGCGGTAATGCGTTACACATTTATGTAGTGTATTTTCAGTTTGACTCGTGGACTTTGTAATCTGTGTGCCGCCTATTAAGTATTGTACGGACGTTGATGTATCGGAAGGTTCTTGTTTGGGTGCGAATTACCTTAAGTAATTGTGGAATTAATGTGAAAGGCGGCCAGAAAGTATGAAAAGTCGATCATATGTCGTACAACTGTATGAACATTTGAAATTACAGCTCTATTTTCAAGTTCCGTGAAAGTCATTAATTACTTTTTTACAGTATCTGATTACATGACATTGACCAGTTACTGGTACTTACCTTGACACTACTCAATCATCCCACCCCATCGGAGACAATAGGGATGAAAAGCCCTCGAGACTCACGAATCAGCCAGTGACCCTGAAGGCCTTTGGCTTTGAGACTAAAATGATTTTTTTACTACCTCTTCCAATCCTCAAGCGTAAGGATGCTAGGTATACCTTATCCCTATCGGTTCCTTTTGCAGGCAGTAACTGATAATGCGTGTACAAAGCTTGGATTAAGCTGCTCCACACTTTTCACACTTGTGCTTCACATGTGGCTCCTTTCTCGCACCACATGCACACCTGGAGGTCAGTTGTCATCAGTACTATTGCTATTGAGCTCAAAAGCTCCGGATACTATGGATTCGACACTAATATTTGCCGTTTTCGATTATATTTGCCACTTTCTTTCTACTACACTTATTTCCATCAAGCCTCTAGGGGTGAAATGTTTAGGAACTTTCACGAGTCAGCCTTGAAACACCAAAAACTGTGTACAGGGTTCCCCAAGAAAAATCGACAGAAATAAGTAAAATACTCGTATGTCTAATAAACATGGGTTCTCAAATGCATACCTTACGAGGTATGAGCATTTGTTTATCTTCGATACTATGAAACATCTCTTCTACTGCAATGTCTTTGCCTTCCTTATTTTGGGAGGAGGAAGTATTGACGAAAAAAACGTGTAGTAAATATGGGGTCTGAGTGCATACTTCGATAGCTAGGAGCAGTTGCTCATCTTCGGTAGTGTGAAACACCTCTTGTACTGAAAAAGTGCTAATAACTCGTAAGGTATGCATTTTAGAAGCCATGTTTATTAGACATATTTTTTCCTGGTTTTAGTCCATACTATTTCATTTTTCAAAGTACGAAAAGCAAAGAGCCTCCCTGAAGTTCGTCGGTGTTTTTTTGGAACACATTGTATCTTTCCACATAGTAATTCACACACACACACACACACACACACACACACACACACACACACACACACACACACAAAACGTGCATTGTTTGGAATGTATTGACTAGTGGGAGCAGTTAGAGCACTGTTTTTGTTTACGGGGCTACGTTGCAGGGCTGACTGAGGACGCGACAGCGCGCAGAAGTCTTGTTAAAAATAGCGGCGCGAGTGTTGGGCCAGCACTTTGGCAGGTCTGGCGGCGCACACGAATGCCTCGCGCGTAACGGCTGCACGAGAGGTGCCAGTGTCAAGGCCGCAGCGAACCTGCGTGATAAGCGCCGAGTTGCTTTACGTAAGGCAGACAAACACGCAGTCTCAATAGCCGTGCTGATCACACCTGCACTTCCCGACAGGCCTGTTACACTGCTAGTCGCGTCATGTTGTGACAGCAGGAGGAGGTCAAGCAGTGGGCTCGTACGCTGGGTAACTGTTCCGGTTAGTTGACGCTGATGCAGATCCAGCTTCGTTGCCGCACTCTGTGTGCGCTGTTTAAGTGTAATAAGTACGTGAAAAAGAAAAAGCATCTCGCCCTCCTGCACGTCGATACTTCTAGGTGTCCTCATGAAGCTGTGTTGGAATTCCCGGGGCCGATATCTTGCCAGTATCTATATCGAAAACAGGCAAAAATTGTTGAGATTCTCGAGTCTCAGAATGGGTGAATTATACATTTTAAGTTTGCGCGGAACCCTAAGTGTGAGAGCCCTACTCGCACTTGGCTAATTTTTAATTCCTGCACGTTGGAAAATATCGAAAATTGTGCGCAGTGAAATTTATTTAAAGAGTGATGGCAGAACAACCGGTTTGTTAATAACTAGTGAGTCTGAGCCTTGGCATCGTTTATGCTTTCATTGCAAGTATGAAAACTGTACATTATTAACAGAAAATTATCTGCAGAACAGTAAGTGTTCACTTTACAGATGTGATGATGCAAATTTGATCGAAGTTAAGAAGATGTAAAACGATCTCATACAACGTCACCATGAAGGCAATCAATCTACAAGTTAAATCGACGGTTCGAGGTGATGTTCTGTAGCTGGCATAAGACTCATTGGCCACTGAAAATCAGCACTTGCTGAATAAAATTTGCAGCTCGTTGCACAGGCATTCGTTCAGTCACCCAAGGAATTTGCAAGAAGAGGTTGTAAAGAACTACAGTTTTCCGACAGAAGTTTAAGGAGAATTTTGAAAACATTACATATGAAGCCTTATAAGCCTGCATTACTACACACTCTAAACGAGGATGGTACAGATCGAAGAGGCGAATTCTGAGACTGGTATGTGTCCGCAGTGAAGGTGATCCTAACTTTTATAAAAAAAAAAAATCTTGTGGTCTGATGAAGAAAGGTTTAAGTTTAATGAAAGTTAACAAACACCATTGCATGTATTGGTCTTCCGAAAATCCACGATTTGTTATTGAGGAGGAGTTAAATGTTCCTGAAGTTACGGTTTGTACTATCATATGTAGCAAAGGAGTGGTAGGTCCGTAATTCTTCAATAGGACCGTGACTACGGAAAAGTACCTTGAAGTATTAAGAGAAGTTGTTGATGAATTACACGATAAATTATCAAATTAGACAATACCCTTGTAGTGAAATTCTACAAAAGAAGCTCATTTGGCAGCAAGACTGTGCTCGACAGCACTAGGGATTAGACGGGAGGAGCAGCAGCAGCAGCAGCAATAGGTGGTGGTCGTGTGCGAAAATAGCGTGCCTGTTCTGCATTGAATACGTGGCTGTGTGAACGATGATCATTGAGCTGCGCTATTCTTCATACAGGGTGTCTCATTTATTGTGTTAGTGTCATCTGACAGTTTATGTATTCGGGATCAGTGTGTTCTACCGCAATCTGTGTTAGATACGGCGACTGCATTGACGCCTGAAAATTACGTACTAGATGTTCACTCTCGAACAAGGGTCATACTTTAGTCTTTCTGTTTGTAATTTCTTATTCTTCAAGTATTAACCGACAGCTATAATAGACAGGCTTTATGCGCGAGGATTATACCCAATTGTGAATGATTTTTCCAAACAACTTACCTCTCAGTTTGGAGAGCCTCTCTTCCCATGCGGTTTCTTTGTTACTGTTAGGATGTTAAAAATCTTCTTGTTTATCAAAACTTCAGTTTCATTGCCCTTTTTGCTATAGTCGTACTATATAGTTCTGCCGTGCAGAATGGAATGACTGAAACTTTAGTGCCAGTGGCTGTGAAGTCTCAAGCAACGAAATCCTTGGATAGAGTAAGTACTTAAATTCAAATGTTGGAATATCTTGAACCGAGTCGGGAATGAACATGTAGTTTTTTATTGACATAAAGTTACATCTAATAGTAACAACTGAAGATCATAGCTCGTGTTCAGCCAGTCTCAAAGCATGCATTACAAATAATCGGTTGACAGTCGTACACTCGGGTTCAAAATCATTACCTGCATACAACTTTTATGGTCATGGTGTATTTGTTGCTCCAACAGTGTCCTGATTTCTCAGAAGTGTAAAAGTTGACAGGTGTTTGTCCACGAATATTTTCGCACACGATCTGATTCCATTGAAGATTCTACATTGAAAACAATTCCACAGGTAAGCCTCCATACAGTCCCGTCACTCTCCACACGGTTTCCTTGTTTTTGGAGCTCTGAAGACAGAAATCGTGGCCGTCGATTTGCTTCCCACGACGAGGTGCACGCCTGGGTACGATTATGGTTCCGTAGGCAAGGGTTTCCCAAACTGCATTCTGTGGAGCACTAGTGTTCTGCAAAAAGTGAACAAGTGGTTCGCGAAAAAGTGTTAATAACACGGCAGTTTGTTCCCACATTTTGACGATGGTAATTAATTTTTTAGATTTTATTATGATTTCCGTGTTATCAGTTACGATTTGAAATGGAAGTAATCGCTGATAAAACCAGTTTTTTCTTATTTGTTTCAAATTTTATTAACCTTCGAAATAAACAGGGTGTTCCACCAAAGTACCAGAAATCTCTAAGTGTTATGCCAGAGGAAAAGTTTCAGAATGCAAACATTTTTCCACTAAGGCACTGACCGTTTTGTCTCACAATGTATAAATGTGTTAAATTATGTCGATACTTTTGAAATGATAAACAGTGTACTTATATTTATTCCATATCTCTTGTTTTGATTGTTCCTTACACTATACATGCAGTCTTGATGCTTAAGACTGCTCGTACTGTAGATATTGTGTGTGGAGCAATAGGCCAGCATTTCGAATAATCAGAATACTATAATGTTGCTCCCAGCATCTCCCCACGAAGTGTTAATGTAGATCTGCACAAATTGTATCCTCATTGGAGCACTGCAAAGTGAAGCACAGCATAGAGTCCTCACTGAATAACGTGTGTGGGAAGAGCAGTAGTGGTGGGGGTCATGGGCAGACTGTAAGGGGGGAATGCCGACGGCCGGAGAGGAAGTGCCGTTCTAAACTGAAGCCTACACCCGCATTTTTTGTAAATATTAATAGGGGCCCCCACCCTCCGCCCCTCATGCTGACTCTTACATGGTAACCATTCAGAAAGATCTGTCTCCACTGCTTTGGTTAGTATCTAAAAAGAATTTTGCTGAAAATGCAACAAAAATAGCGATTTAATTTTCGCCTGGCCTGTAAGAGCACTGTCATGAGTCGCGAAATTTGAGTAAAACCTACACTTCTCTTCTTGCAATGTTAAAATTTGCTTGTTTTGCCAAAGCACGGCAGTGTTTACACGGTGTCACCTCACTAACATGTGTAGATTCAGTTGTGTGAGAATCCTGAAACAATGGTTATAGTGAGAAACTCAATTAAAGACAGTAACTTATGAAAAAGCACATCCTCAGCACAAAATAAACGTGTAGTGACTCCACTTATTTTGTTCCAAGTCCACAGCATTTCTTGTTTCACCATCTATTGAAGGCCTTTGAAAATTCTTTCATTCAAAAAATCTGCAGTTAGTCAAATTACGCTGTAGGTAATGATGTGTCCTGATAACTATATGGTAAAATATTCTCCTCATTGCATACCATAATCTGCCAAAATCTCATTTCGATTTCTCAAACTCTTTATGAGGAATATTGTGGCTATTTCACTCTGACTTTATCGCTGGCATAGCGCGATCACAACTGAGAGTGTGCCACATCAGATCAATTTTCTCGAGATTGATGATAAAATTCATATATTAGCTAAATTTCATACACAGCAACATATAATATGCACCATGCGCAAAATCATAGCGACACCCGTTTTCTCTGCAAACTTTTTCGAATTTCGCGAACTGTCTTACACCATGTAAACATCACAATAACTATGACCAGTAACAAAATGATGGGCGTATCATCATGAACCTGACTGCAAAAGTGAATTTTTTTGCCGAATAATTTCTGTGAAATCGTTTGAGAAACATTGCAGGACGTGCCCTTAGATTTTCTCATCGTCGACAGGACGAAAGGTAGCAAACACCGAAGGAACGAATGAACTCGACCAGTGCTTTGGACGAAAATTGGTCACTGCGCATCGGCCACCGTACCCTGCGCGGACGGTACCTGTGGCTTATATAATGTTACGACACACAACACTGCCTGGTCGCTAATGTTGGCAATTCCTTCGTGGACAAATGTTTGTCGGGCCCATATGTCACCAAGGTTGTTTCGCTATCGTTGCAAAAACGCCTGCCACCCAGCGCTTTCATCATTCTAGGAAAGAGGAAGAAGTCACTACTGTAGGTACCATGACAGTTGGAGTACGGGGGTGAAGCAAATTTTGATAGCTCAAAGAAGCAACCTGTGTGACTGCTACGTACAAAATGAGATGTGCAGTTTCCAACGATTCGTATTGACGGGCTCGGTTCACCTCGTCAGGAAGTTGAGGTAGTGTGCTCCTGTAGGCACTCAAACAGCACAGCACATCCAGCGTGTTTGTTGCAAAACTCTCGATGCAGTTGCATTTTGATTCAGAGTTTGACTCGGAACTCAATTTTTTAAAAGTTTTTCTTTGTATATAGCGCACACATGAGCAGTGAGAGGCCTCCATGGAGTATGAAGTACATACAGAAGCCAAGAAAATGTGACGTACGTGTGTTGTCTACAGTAGTTCCTGATCAACTATCCATGGAAACTTGCCGACTAAAAGGAGAAAAATTCGTAGAGATTCACATGATGATAGAGAAAGACTTGGAAATAAAGTAACTTCCGAAACGCTGTTCCTACTAAAGAAAAACAAGCTATATGATTTAGATACACTTCTGGAAATGGAAAAAAGAACACATTGACACCGGTGTGTCAGACCCACCATACTTGCTCCGGACACTGCGAGAGGGCTGTACAAGCAATGATCACACGCACGGCACAGCAGACACACCAGGAACCGCGGTGTTGGCCGTCGAATGGCGCTAGCTGCGCAGCATTTGTGCACCGCCGCCGTCAGTGTCAGCCAGTTTGCCGTGGCATACGGAGCTCCATCGCTGTCTTTAACACTGGTAGCATGCCGCGACAGCGTGGACGTGAACCGTATGTGCAGTTGACGGACTTTGAGCGAGGGCGTATAGTGGGCATGCGGGAGGCCGGGTGGACGTACCGCCGAATTGCTCAACACGTGGGGCGTGAGGTCTCCACAGTACATCGATGTGGTCGGCGGAAGGTGCACGTGCCCGTCGACCTGGGACCGGACCGCAGCGACGCACGGATGCACGCCAAGACCGTAGGATCCTACGCAGTGCCGTAGGGGACCGCACCGCCACTTCCCAGCAAATTAGGGACACTGTTGCTCCTGGGGTATCGGCGAGGACCATTCGCAACCGTCTCCATGAAGCTGGGCTACGGTCCCGCACACCGTTAGGCCGTCTTCCGCTCACGCCCCAACATCGTGCAGCCCGCCTCCAGTGGTGTCGCGACAGGCGTGAATGGAGGGACGAATGGAGACGTGTCGTCTTCAGCGATGAGAGTCGCTTCTGCCTTGGTGCCAATGATGGTCGTATGCGTGTTTGGCGCCGTGCAGGTGAGCGCCACAATCAGGACTGCATACGACGGAGGCACACAGGGCCAACACCCGGCATCATGGTGTGGGGAGCGATCTCCTACACTGGCCGTACACCACTGGTGATCGTCGAGGGGACACTGAATAGTGCACGGTACATCCAAACCGTCATCGAACCCATCGTTCTACCATTCCTAGACCGGCAAGGGAACTTGCTGTTCCAACAGGACAGTGCACGTCCGCATGTATCCCGTGCCACCCAACGTGCTCTAGAAGGTGTAAGTCAACTACCCTGGCCAGCAAGATCTCCGGATCTGTCCCCCATTGAGCATGTTTGGGACTGGATGAAGCGTCGTCTCACGCGGTCTGCACGTCCAGCACGAACGCTGGTCCAACTGAGGCGCCAGGTGGAAATGGCATGGCAAGCCGTTCCACAGGACTACATCCAGCATCTCTACGATCGTCTCCATGGGAGAATAGCAGCCTGCATTGCTGCGAAAGGTGGATATACACTGTACTAGTGCCGACATTGTGCATGCTCTGTTGCCTGTGTCTATGTGCCTGTGGTTCTGTCAGTGTGATCATGTGATGTATCTGACCCCAGGAATGTGTCAATAAAGTTTCCCCTTCCTGGGACAATGAATTCACGGTGTTCTTATTTCAATTTCCAGGAGTGTATATATCACATTCAATTTTTCTCTCAATGTGTATGACTACAATAACATTCCGAATTAGTTAAAGATATCGTAGATGAAGTAGTAGTATTTACATATGATGATGATGATGATGATGATAACGGTGAGGACGAGGACGATGAAAATGAGGATGAGGACGAGGACTCAGGGGATGAGAACAGTGAGGAAGATTGATATGGAATCATTGATGTACATATTACTTCCCCTTCTGTTTCAGACACAGTCTGAAACACTTTTTGCTTCATTGACACTTAATAAGCTTTTGGCATCTTTTCTGTTGTAAGATACATCGGTATGAAAAATTGATACAAAGAATCGGTTTCCTGTTTAATCGCATTCACACATGGAGTTCCTTAATTTTTATTTTTTTATTTTTTTAGCTGTCTCTTAGCAGTTGTGTATGCCCTCGAGTATCATGCCCAGTCCAGTATCGTCACTTTCATGAATGATGAAGAAATGATGAGGACAACACAAACACCCAGTCATCTCGAGGCAGGTGAAAATCCCTGACCTCGCCGGGAATCGTTCTCGCTTCCCAAGCACGGGGTCCCGGGTTCGATTCCCGGCGGGGTCAGGGATTTTCACCTGCCTCCAGATGACTGGGCGTGTGTGTTGTCTTGATTTCATCATCATTCATGAAAATGACGATATTGGACTGAGCAAAGGTTGGTAATTTGTACGGGCGTCGTCGTCGTCGTCGTCGTCGTCATCATCATCATCATCGAGTATCATGTTATGGGCGTCTGCTTTGTTAGGCAACAACGGTTCTGGTTCGTCCAATATTTCATTTCTTTGAGTTTCAGTGATGTCATTCTGTCATCATTTGTAATGGTCGTTGTATTATCAATTTCTATCATGTTTCTTGATATGTTTCTGTTTGTTACATTTTGAACTAAAAATGCCATATGGTTTTGGTAGGTCCATGGGCAGATTGAAGTTGCTGCTTGCAACAACTAATATTTATAATTTTGATAATGCAATTCCGTTCCTGTCTTCCTCTATATTTATTCCTTCAACTTTCCCGCGCGCAGTTCGGCTGACTGGTATCGTCTACCACTGGATTTTCCTTAAAGAAAAGAATTAGGTATTCCATCAGTAAATGATTTTTATGTGAACAACGAAAGTGAACTGTGGCTGCAGACGCGCATACTGCTGCCGAAAGCTCAGTACTGGTAGAACGTTGCCTGACGAAGCAGCTTACGCAGACAACCTGTGCGAATTACAAAAGCCGGGGCCCCTCCTCTCTCTGCTGCGTGCAGTGCGCGGCAGGCCGTAACCGTTATGTGCCTTACGAGCATAACCTGTCAGCAGCCGTCAGTGCCATCACATTGCTCCATGTTTGTCTCCGCCATTTTCGGCGGTCGTGAATTGTTTCCACTGCTTGCTTCGCTCCTTTGTGTTGAGATCATAGTGAGACACCCAGCACTCTTCGGTGGTGATTAGAAGGCTAAGGAAGGCATCTGCATTGGTGTGACACAGCTGCTGCATCCCAACTGCTGGTTCCGTGGGCTTATTGTGTGGGGGGTGAGCAGTCGCGGACTCCAGCCGATGGCGAACTCGTGTCACTTTCAAAATGTAGTGCAGGATGTTTAATCCGTCGTGATCTGAAAAGACTTCGAGTCCTACTTTATTAAAAAGAGCATAAAATATTATCTTTCGCGATAAACCCGACAGGACTGCTTCGCCCCGTTTATTCTGAGTTTGGCAAATTGTTAACATTTTGCAGAACTTTTGCGGATATATTATTCGTGGCGCCTTGCGTGTAGTTAGTTGTGAGCAATTCTGTGCTTGGTTTTGAGTCTTTACCGTGACAATTTGGTCTTCATATTTTTATCCCAGTTTCGTGATAAATTTGTCTATGCTAGTAACTGTTTAGAAGCCAAAATATTGAAGATATTTATAAATTTTTCGTTTAAAATATTCTGTACTTATTAGTCCCGTAAGGTCTACAGTTTCATGTTTTTGCATGGCAGGCCATGACAAGAAAAATGGAAGATACGGAGGTAATGGAGTTACTCCAGAAGTTTTCCCCATCTGATACTGATACACCACATCAGGAAAGCAGTGATTCTAAAAAAAGTTCTTGAGCAATTCGATAATGATACCGCGCCGTATGTCATTATCAACAGAATATTTCCACTTATTATCCAGATGCTGAAGAAATTCGATTTGGAGATGGTAGTGATAAAAAGAAATATCATCCAATTACTTTCGAAACAATAGAAGAAAGAAGGGGTTTGTAATTTGAACTCAAAATCATGGCGTTCATGGCCAGATTTTACTGCTAATCAGGGAAAATGTAAAACCTGTGCTATTTACAGTACAGAATCGGGAACGAAATCATCATTATCAATCAGAATCAGGAACTCGTTCAAAGTCTTCCTAATATAAGGTGTTTTTGTGTGTCAATGAAAGATAAAATTGTTTATCAAACCCAGTTCTCAGGAAGTAATATTTATCGATGACTGGACCATTTTTTTGATAAAATCAAATAAAAGACAAAACATATATATTTCTTCGGTTTTGTTTGTATTAAAACAATGTCCTTCCTGCCATAATGCCATTAAAATATTGAGAATTGTCTACGCTAAAGAACAAAAATTTAGGCCGTAAAGGGTTAAAACTGCTCTATGACTGATACTGAGGTTTTCCACCATAGCGTCGAGTGTGACACACCGTTCTTCATGCATCAGGGCATCCACTTGTTGTTCAGTTAACGGTTCTTCAGCGGAAGATGTCATGCGACTTAGTGCTTCGTGAAAGTAAAATCGTATGATATGAACGGGTGAGTGTCCCCAAGAAGGATGTTCAGCTGCCAGTTTGCAAGGTTTTTCAATTCGACGCAACTGCGGCGTCTTCCGTTGCTTTAACGCAGTGGGGAAGGGTAGCTACCGTTCAACGTAGAACTGAACCACGTGTCATTCCTGCATATACTCACATTATTCAGAGGTGAGGGCTAGCTAGTGTAAAGGCTGAAATGAAAAATTCCAGTGTCTGACCGAGATTCGATCTCGCGACCAGGCTCTACCACTAGACCACCGAGCCAGGCAGTTCTTCGTTCTGAAGGCCGCGCGCAGAGTCGCGCTTTGGGGTGGCCTTGGTGTTCGGTTTCTGTTTGAGCTAGGAACAGGGGGAAGAGAGTTTTTGGTTTAGGTCTGACCAGCGGCCATTATTGTAGCCTTTCGAACAATGTCTTACTGTAGTTATGTTCCAGTATATTAAGCAAATTTTGAACGACGAATCGGAGCTGGCATCCATGCAAATTGTAATAAGCGATTAATTCCCCTTGCAAAAGATTTTAATGGGGCTGAAATTTATGCTGAACTAATGACTCTATTTGTATGTACACCGTTCGGATTTTACATCCAAAAACATGCGAAAAACATGTTTTCTGGGAGATTCTTGAGGCGCTCCATTTCTGTACTTTAAACTTCTACGAATGGTTCAAAGTTTTCACGAAAGTAGATGAGTGTACAAAGTCACAACCAATTTTTTCCATCCAGCATACTTTATTCGTTGTCGAGATAAGATGGTTTAAAGTCGAGCTACATGTAGCATGTAAAATTCGTTCTTATGCAAACTGAATGCGCTGAACCAGTTTAAAGTGAATGAAAAAAAATAAAAAATTCACTCTTACGATAAAATGGGAAACTCGCTTTCAAAACTCTATAGTCATTCGGTTTTTACGTGCAAAAACTACATTAGAGCTTTGTACGCGCTCCACTTCTATGTTTCAAACTTTTGCGAATCGGGTCAAATTTTATTAGAAGGTGGAAAAAGAAATCCAGTTAATGGTCGTCCTGTTTTGTGAGAGTGTGATCCGTTGCCACGATATAAGCAACTTGGTTCGAAAGATAATAAAAGAAACTTGTACCGGAGCAGTCGTCGCCCAAGCAAACAAGAATCACCATCGCTTTCCAACCTATGACGGTGTAATGTCAAAATTATGATAGAGTAAAAGTTGGGAACCATAATGAACAATACTTGAACTAGCTTTTCGAGTTATATGTCTACTTCAAAAATATTTAAATCGAAAGATCTTGACAGATTCACGCTTTTTTACGAGTTAATCCTGCTTCCCCAACACAGTGAGCTTTCTTAGACCCACCCTTTGCTACATGTATGGTGAGGGGTGTAAGAACAAGTAGACAATAATTTATGTGCTTGTGGAGAGTGGGATGCATCTACAATATGAAGTATCTGAGAGTAGATGTGCACCTATAATAGAAGTATTCCGGAGTGCGGATGCATGCATCTTAAACTTTAATGAAGCGTTGTGTCGCATGACGTGACAGATATGTTGGATGACATAATGCCACGTGTCATGTTGTACAAGACATGACATTATGTATCATGTTACTTTACTACACTCTGCATTATATTATGTGACATGGGTACTAATACTAACTATAAAAAAAGCGCGAATATGTCAGAATGTTTTGATTTAAGTGTCTTTGAAGCTGCCAGGTAAATCAAGAAGCGAGTTCTCTTATTGTACATCCCTAACTGTGCTCTGGACGTATTCGCCTTTTCTGTGCTGTGGTAGGAACATTTTTCCTTCTGGCTCATACATGTTTGACCACACTAAAAGCGTCTGCATCACCAAGGTGCATTGTTGCCGTGCACTTCAGCCAACTCAGATTGTGTTATTGCAACGTCGTTCACCTTCAAATGCAGAAAACTAATTACTTCGCGATATTCCACTTTGGAGTGTGCAGCGCCATTTTGTTTTTTCCTCCTCTAGCAGCGTGCTAATGTATCATAGTGCAGGGATTTCGGTGTATGCGAGGACTGCAGACATGTTCCTGCAAACAACCAAACATATTAATTATGTAACTTTAATTTTCGAGGTGATCATTATAACTTTGGCCACTGCTCGGCCGGCCGTTGTGGCCGTGCGGTTCTAAGCGCGTCAGTTTGGAACCGCGTGACCGCTGCGGTCGCAGGTTCGAATCCTGCCTCGGGCATGGATGTGTGTGATGTCCTTAGGTTAGTTGGGTTTGAGTAGTTCTAAGTTCTAGGGGACTGATGACCTCAGTAGTTAAGTCCCATAGTGCTCAGAGCAATTTGAACCATTTGAGCCACTGCTCGTTGGCGTTATGGATAGAAATTACGTATATAATTCATCGTATTTACAAAGGCCGCCCACTTTTGTTACTACTTGTCCATTAAGGAACAGAAACTATCTTCATTGTCCTGATTGTGAGCAGCTCATCAGACATGCCGTTCCGCGAAATGAGAACGAGTACGATAACACGACCACGCAACGCTCGCTGATACAGCAGTCGCCAGGAGGCGGGGAGGGTGTGTCGCAACGAGAAGACGCTACGGCTTGCGCCTCGGTTGCGATTGCTGTGCTGGCGTCTGGCGTTTCGAACAGCGTTCGTAAACTGCCACCGCTTGCAGAAAAACGAGAAATCAACTGAGTATAGATCTCTAGACGCCGAATGCCTCGTATGTGGAACGTTTTGGTACAGGTATATTCTGTAACCTACACTCTGAACAGGCCTGCACATTGGATTATTTTTCGGGTGGGGAGGATCGGAAAGCTGATTTTACCCAATGAGACTTTTATGTTATAAGTACAGACTCGATTAAACCTTTTAACAGATCAGACAGGCGGACGAAAATTGATTTGCTGTTTTCATTTGCCTTAAATCATCCATAGAAGTGTTAATACCTCAAAACTGCTAGGTAAATATTTATTTAATTTACAGCAAGCAAATACGTGGAAAATTATAAGAAAATAACATGAGGTTACAAAGTAAAGTCGAAAAAAATGGCTCTGAGCACTTTGGGACTTAACTTTTGAGGTCATCAGTCCCCTAGAACTTAGAACTACTTAAACCTAACTAACCTAAGGACATCACATACATCCATGCCCGAGGCAGGATTCGAACCTGCGATCGTAGCGGTCGCACGGTTCCAGACTGTAGCGCCTAGAACCGCTCGGCTACTCTGGCCGGCAGTAAAGTCGAGATCATTCGTTTTCTTCCACCTGAAAGGCATCTATTTACATTACACAAGTTTTCGAACAAAGATACTAACCTTGAGTCTGTTCTGTTCTGAAACAGCCGAGACGCAGCATTGTTGCACCTAAATTTTTCCTTGTATGGCTAAGTGTGGCCCTGGGACTGGAGACAAAGGAAGCTAATAAGCTCAAACCTGTCCTTGGGTAATCTATTTTCAATTACACGGAAATCTTAACGCAAATACAGATTTAGTAATGTTATGAAACTGTTCACAGTATACTCTGCTTTACGAGAGTTGAAGTCTCGTATACTTTCGTGAATCTGTCGTGGCGTTTTTTCATCAATTCCTTTACATCTCAGACTTATTTCACTTGACTTTGTCATAATGAAGAATGAATAATACCTGTACAGAAAACTGGAATAGAGATCAACATAAACATCATTTCCGCCCCTTTTTATTGCTCATGAAAACCACATATTGCATGTTGTACCACCATACAGCGAGACCTTCAGAGGTGGTGGTCCAGATTGCTGTACACATCGGTACCTCTAATACCCAGTAGCACGTCGTCTTGCATTGATGCATATCTGTATTCGTCGTGGCATACTATCCACAAGTTCATCAAGCCACTGTTGGTACAGATTGTCCCACTAGTCAACGGCGATTCGGCGTAGATGCCTCAGAATGGTTGGTGGGTCACATAGTCGATAAACAGCCCTTTTCAGTCTATCCCAGGCATGTGCGATAGGGTTCGTGTCTGGAGAAGATGCTGGCCACTCTAGTCGAGTGATGTGGTTATCCTGAAGGAAGTGATTCACAAGATGTGTACGATGGGGGCGCGAATAGTCGTCCATGAAGACGAATGCCTCGCCAATATGCTGCCGATATGGCTGCACTATCAGTCGGAGGATGGCATTAACGTATCGTACAGCCGTTTCGACGCGTTCCATAACCACCAGCGGCATACGTCGACCCCACATAATGCCACCCCAAAACAGCAAGGAACCTCCACTTTGCTGCAGTCGCTGGACAGTGTGTCTAAGGCGTTCAGCCTATCGGGTTGCCCCAAAACACGTCTCCGACGATTGTCTGGTTGAAGGCATATGCGATACTCATCGGTGAAGAGAACGTGATGCCAATCCTTAGCGGTCCATTCGGCATGTTGTTGGGCCCATCTGTACCTCACTGCATGGCGTCGTGGTTGGAAAGACTGACCTCGCCATGTACGTCGGGAGTGAAGTCGCCCATCATGCATCCTATTGCGCACAGTTTGAATCGTAACACGACATCATGTGGCTGCACGAAAAGCATTATGGAACATGGTGGCGTTGCTGTCAGGGTTCCTCGGAGCCATAATCCATTGCAGTAACAGGCCTCGGGGGGCCTGAGCGAGGCATGTCATCGACAGTTCCTTTGTCCCTGTATCTCCCCCATGTCCGAACAACATCGCTTTGGTTCACTCGGACACACCTGGACACTTCCCTTGTTGAGAGCGCTTCCTGGCACAAAATAACAATGCAGACACGATCGAACCACGGTATTGAACGTCTAGGCGTGGTTGAACTAGGGACAACAAGAGCCATGTACCTCCTTGCTGGTGGAATGACTAGAACTTATCGGCTGTCGGATATCCTCCGTCTAATAGGCGCTGCTTATGCATGGTTGTTTACGTCTTTGGTCGGGTTTACCGACATCCCTGAACAGTCTAAGGGACTGTGTCTGTGATAAAATATCCACAGTCAACGTCTATCTTCCGGAGTTTTGGGAACTGGGATGATGCAAAACGTTTTTTGATGTGTGTATTAAGAAAGCATTTTTATACTAGAAAATTTCTTTTGTATCTGGTATAAGACCTTTCTTTTATATCTAGTGTAGGCCTGACTCTTTGAATGTAGACACTTCGACGGGCTGAAATACTGTGAGTATAATAAGAGAATGAGGTTCTTCTATTCACTTGGGTGATTACAGTTTGTATTGCGTTATTTCCTTAACTGACTAAAAATTTCCGATTGTGCAAAAGTCTGACTTCTCCACAGGGTGTCTCAAGAAGATTGCTAGATTTCATAAGACCTCATCTTCCACGTGAATGAAGATAGAAACCTGGGGTGAATACTTACCTGGGCATCGAAGCTAAAAGGTTACCTTGGCGACATTTGTAATTCGTGGTTCATGTTGTTGCCAGTATGGGTTTCCCTTTCCAAAACATTTGGGTGAACTGCTACGCCGCATAGCAGTGCCGGGGAAACACAGTAGCTCCAGACATGTTTGCAGCAGTCTGGATGTTCGTCTCGCGTACTGTGGACAGAATGAACATTTGTAAAAGCAATGGAAACTTTGAACCTAAACGTTATCGTGAAAAGTACTCCAAAGTTGTAAGTGCTTGCATGTAAAAGAAATATCTATGTAAACTCGGGTGCTTATTTTTGAAAGTAAAAACTTGTATGCGTAAGTTAAAATTCGCCGCAAGTTACTGTTTTCATTCGTGTAGAAAATATACTTTTGTTTTGGAATGTCTTTAATTTTAGGAGACCCCTAAATGTACGAATGCCGTTTTTTCCCGTAGGTAATCAACTGACTGACTGTTGGTTATCAGAATAATCCAACGTAATTAATTCAGTGCTACGTTTAGGGATGAATACGCATACGTCGTAGATGCTAACTGAGACGTTTTGCACGATTCAGCTTGTAGTAAAAGCAATACTTTCGCTAATGTTGGAGATGTATAGCTGCACCAAAGCGGTCAATAAATGTTATATAATCTTCACATCGGCAGCTGGGTAAACAGGGTGGTGTTCTTGAAGTTCATGTATCACAGGATGCATTTGTTCATCATTTGAAGACTTTAATGTTTAAAATGACGAAAGATAAATATTTTTGTACTGTTTTATTAAACCAAGAACCATAGTCAATGAGACAGTTGGTTACTGCTTGTTTCTAACAACCTTTTTTATTTTACGTAGTTTGCATCTTGCTGAATTGGTAGCAGATGAAGGAACTTTAATGCCGAAAGAATTAGACTCCAGTATTTCATTTATTAACCACCGGATGATTATATAGACACATGCTTGACGTACAACGAATATGAGCAGTATGCACATGTTCTCCTACCTCACTTCCACCATCAAGAAAATTTATCGCCAATATAACTTCCAGGTTATAACTGCTGTCACTTTTTGCCATAATATAACTTCGTAGGAATGACCTCTCGGAAGGAAGATTGGGATTTAACGTGGGCATAGCGGTCGTTAGAAATGGAGCACAAGCTCGGAATATGTCAAGGATGTGAAAGGAAATAGGCCTTGTCGTATCAAAGGAACCATCCCGCCATTGACCTCTCGGGATGCTGTTAAGAATTAAAACTGAGTAGTGATGCCTGGAATGAAGCCTGCCGTTCAGTTCCTCTTCATCATTGTTGAAACGAAATCGTTTCTCCGTTCCACTGTGCTCACGTTGACTTTGGCGTCTCTGAGTATTTCTTCTAATGTTAAATTTCCCTGCAGAATAATTGAGAGATCCATATTTATCAGATGCCTTTCCGGCTTTCATCATACGAGTTGGGGAAGTGTTTACTGTTCCGAAAAGGAAAAGTTAAAATGTCACCCCCGATCTCAGTCATTTTGTGGTTTTCTTAAAACACTGAAGTCGACAAAGCTACGACCATTTCGTTACCCGAGCCAGTGCTGGGACAACGGAGCATTTGTTTCGTTGTTTCACAGAGTTATGTAAAGTGACAGAAGAAAGTGCTTTCACCAATTTTCTTCAGTGTAACAAGACAACCGAGTGTGAGTATGAATGTGAGAATGTTTTTGTTCTGTAGATCGGTACACGTAAAATGCTAGGTAAATAATACTTTGTCTTGCTAATATGGTGGAATGACAGGTTCGTGATCAGGAGTGCGTGCAAACTGAAGAGCCAGTGAAGGAGACATAGTGTACGGCAGTCACGTAACTTGTCTGGTCGCAACCATCCCACTGTTTTCAGTGGCTTTTTCAGGTAATGGGTTGTAGAAGACTTAGCCCACTTTCGCAACTTCTTTCGGTTGCAAAACATCGCATTCAGATGCCTCTTGGATAATTTTATTTCCTATTGGACCACCACCCCGGCTACTGTCAAAGTGCAGCTGTCGATTCACCTTTCAGTTTGTCGCTGAGCCTGTAGGCACATGCGATGTTGGAACAGATACCTTAATTTTGCCGGTAAAGTGGTTGTTTTGGTTGGTTTTTGGGGAAGGAGACCAGACAGCGAGGTCATCGGTCTCATCGGATTAGGGAAGGACGGGGAAGGAAGTCGGCCGTGCCCTTTGAAAGGAACCATCCCGGCATTTGCCTGGAGCGATTTAGGGAAATCACGGAACGCGGGATTGAACCGTCGTCCTTCCGAATGCGAGTCCAGTGTTTAACCACTGCGCCACCTCGCTCAGTTTGCCGGTAAGGAATTCCGATCTTGGTTGAGATGCAGATTTCGATTTAGTTCTCACTGCGTGATTGAAGAATGGTAGTTACCTATCATATTTAGCTCTGTGACATCTATTTGACAATAATCTGTGTAGAATATCTTTCAAATTTTTGTCACACTTTGCTATTACGTAACTGGATAAGGGAAATTCACTTGCCGCCTGTCTCCATAGAATTGGTAAAAACCAAACTGAGGTGCTTGTATGCCGCTATTGGAGTAGACAGCAAGCTATGAACCATTCTGTCTGCTGGCTTAACGCCAGCAGCAGCAGCAACAACAAGAAGAACAGCAACACAACAACAAGAACAGCAGCACCATCAGCAACAGAGAAATCTGAGTGTGACCTTAAGAACAGCTACATAAAGTGGAAACACAGAGAAGACTGATAACAAATTTAACTGATAGCAGTAAATGGCTTACATTATCGTTAAAAGAATCTCATCGAGCACTGGCAGCAAATAACTTTCGTAGATAGCGTTATTTATGCTAATACACTGCTTATTTTTCTTTACCTTACACCTTTGTAAGATCCGCTTGTAGTCCAGATAGTGAGAATTTTTTATTTTCAGAAGGTCGTGGAGATGAATGTTTCAGCTGCGTTTTGCTGCTACAGAAGTTGTCACCTGAGCCCTGTCAGTTACTAGGAAGCTAGAATAATTTCTCCTCTCGTTCCTGGCGATACTAAAATTTATGAAACGACAGTATGTCGATTGCACCCTTCGCTCTATTGCACCAATTTTAGTGGTTAGTGTGAACAACTAATATTGTCTATGAATACTTCTCCTGCATTATCTCTGAAAATATTTAGTTTTGTGACTATGTTCAGTGCTTCTCCCTGCATGAATGTAATGACATGAATGTAAACTAGACGTTAAATTCTAACATTATCTCCTTCCTTATTTAGGTTTTTTTAAGTGCCATGTTGCTCGTTTTTACATGTTACAACTTCATACCAACACACATTTTACAAGGTTGAATTGTGTTCGGAAGAGATGGAGATGTTCTACTGCTCTAGAAACCGGAAAGAGCTACATACAGATTGCTTACCTGTAGGATAACGTGAAGGAAGCAATATTAGGATTTAACGTCCCGTCGACGATGAGGTAATTAGATTGCATTGGAGAAGAATGTGGACGGAAATCGACCTTGTCCTTTTCATAGGAGCCATCCCTCCATTTGTCTTTGGCAATTTAGGGAGACCACGGAAAACCGAAATTTGGATGGCCTGACAGCGGTTTGAAACACTGTCTTAGAGTGCCTAACTGCCTCGCTCGGTTGTATGTATATAACGAGGAGTTAATCTTTGCTGTTTTTATACCTTTCTGGGACAGTAGCGCTTATTTGTTGAGGTCTGCGTATGTGGACTTAGACTCTGCTAACTCTGGAAAAATTGCAAGTGTTTTGGACGTAAGGATGGGTTGTTTTTTGTTAATTTCTCTGTTAGAACGGCTATTTCACTGTGTTAACCCGCTTGTTATTCTCGTAAAAAATTCTATGCGGACTGCACAACACCTAGTTAGGTTCTGAGATGCGCTACCAATTGAGTTGCGTGGTGCTAGTGTGTGGGTAGTTCATATTTTGAGCCGTTGTCAGAGGAGGAAGGAGCTTACGTGTAACTGTTTTGCTTCAGGCGCTACTGTGATAAATCTGGCGCCCGAACGGCCGTGGTAACAGCGTGCTAGAGGTCAACACCACAGACGGCCCAAGATTAGTCTTCGGGCCCCCTCTGTGCGTTTGGCATCAGTGCTGGTGAGGCAATAGCTCAGTATCCGCAAGCTGAAACGAGATCAAGAGAGCAGACTCCTCCATCAGTGCGTCCCTCTGCGTCGCCGTGGCATGGACTGATTTAACGCCTTTGCTGTAAACTATATTGTTGTTCGGAAATGAGGTGTAGGAGCCTTAGAGTTTGCCACCTATCGGAAGAGACATGATACAAATACTCACAAAGCCTAGAGATTTGTTACATTGATTATTATCTTGCCACGGTATAAAAATAAACTACATATTCCTTGCCTGCCATTTACTTCTTCGAAAGTACACACGATATAGTATTTACTACAGTTGGATTAATATGAGACTTTTTTCTGTACATTCCCAGCGCCCCTCTCTTCACCCTCACCCCCTCATTCACTTAAAGCCATCCACGTAAAAAAAACTAGCCTTCGTTGAAGGCAGTGGTTACAGTATTATGTTCAGTTTCCTATTCTGCTCGGATCTGATTGAGGATACCTCTTGAACCTAGCGAGAAATGAGAAGCTTAAGTTAGCAGCGCTTTATCGACCAGTCGCACACTGTTGTTTTAATTCATGTATTTTTTGGTGCTCTTAAAATTCAAGGATGGGTTTTATTTAAAGCGTGAGTGTTTTCAAAGAAGATTATTAATGGGGTACTGGTGATTTATTTTTTGTGGACCTCTTAATTACAGCAAAATAAACATGAAAATGCGTTGCAACAAGGAAAATAACACCCTGCTTTACCAATATATATTAAGCAGCCACAGCCGTGGGAATGATAATTTCCCGATTATAACAGGCTGAATACAATGCGACGCTGTCTACAACACAGTAGAATTTTATGGACCTTGACTCTGGACGCGAAAGCTTACGACGTGTTGCAAGCTAAAGTATCCGTAGACATCTTCTTATCTCTTTCTGAAGCACTGAATTTATTCTCAAAATGCTTCTGGGGTCTCTTGCAAGGAACTCCAGAAAAGTCTTGCAAAGTTATCAATTAACCTGTTTTCCTCAGCACCTGTGTGATATTTTTAATATCATTTGCACCTGTTTTTGGTTTATTGTATTCCCGTCAGTATGGTACCTTACTTTATTATGTTTCTATTTGAAAATGCCGCGTTCCGCCGTGGTTAGACATCATCAGAGTATCGAAAAGAGAAAAACCTTATTACAAAAATTATCCTATAAACATTATAAGCCTTGGTTCTAAACTGCGCCAAAAATTAAATTAAAACCACAAACATTACCCACGTAAAACTGTCAAAAGAAGTTCATTGCGCCAGCTACCAAAGTTGTACGTCAACCACATACACACACAACTGTCTGGATGAAAATCCGGTTATCAGAATAACTAAAGGAACTGTGGGAACATACACAGAAAATTTCTGTGTGTGTGAATTCCTAAGGGAGTAAACTGCCGAGATCACCGTGTCCTAGACTTACACATCACTTAATCTAACTTATGCTAAGAACAACACACGCACCCATTCCCGAGGGACGACTAGAACCTCCGGCGGGAGGGGCCGCGCAATCCGTGACATAACTGAATTACAGGCCATCAAAGTTGGAATTAGTCTGTATATTATCTCTAAATTTAAATCAAAGTAATAATAAATTATCAGTCGATTAGTCGAGTCCTAAGTGCTTCGGCAAACCTATTGAGTTGTTTTTTGTCCCTCTTGGACTGTCAAATTTTGATATAATTTTACTGAACTTGTGACATTCTCTCTATAGTGGTATGCAGGGCTATCTGATGACTTGCTTCTTGATTAAAAGTTCATTCGATGACTGAGAGCTTACAGTGTTTCATCAAATGTCGTAAGCCTATACCATCAAAATAAAAATAAAAAAATTACGACGTGTAATTTTATAGAAGATACGTAGCGTTCCTCCCATGAAGCAAACTTTGTATCGAAGTTGTGGCTCTCACTCATAAACAAAAGACTGGTGGCTTTGGGGTTTTTACTTATTGCTCTTCAATTTGTCGATGTAAGTGTGGTTGAAAATCAAAATCTTCGAGAATCTTCGCTGTGTTTGCAAGTACAACCCATATTCTTATAAGGAGACGTCCCCAGGGATGGACTTTTTTTGAAACCATCTATACGGTGATGTAGGTTAGGGTCCCAGGTATGACAGTCTGCAGCCAGTCGCTCTAAGGGGCTTTAATTGTGAGTGATTGATAAAAAAATCGTAATTTCGCTTTAAAAATAGTTTTATTATTCACGCTAGTGGCTTACTGTAATGATTAAGGTGCATTCCACACATTCAAAAGGTTGTTAGGTTGTGGGTTTAAAACTACTCAGGTGCTTTGAAATTTTTTGTCTTTTAATCCTTATCGAAATGATTTTGACCATTATTTTTATTCATTTACTTGGTTCAAGTGGCTCTGAGCACTATGGGACTTAACTTCTGAGATCATCAGTCCCCTAGAACTTAGAACTACTTAGACCTAACTAACCTAAGGACATCACACACATCCATGCCCGAGGCAGGATTCGAACCTGTGACCGTAGTGTAAGGTTTCAAAAAGTCAGTCCTACCCCGAGGGACGTCTCCTTGTTAGTCCCTGGAGCTGTACGGTTTTCTCCACAAAGGTCTTAATTATAGAACAACAGGATCCTTCGTGTCGAATATCAGTGAGATGTCTATCTTCTAGATGTCTAAAGATGCTGAATATTGTGAAGTAATAACGCCATTTCCATAATTAAGTACTTCAGTGAGTTGAGTTGATTCTTCTTCCTTTAAATGAAGGTTAGGCTCCCCAGTGTAACACACTGCAGCGATTCACCTGGTGGGTCCTCGTTAGCGAGTAATCGAGAACAAATTTCACAATTTCGTGTGATAATCTAGAGCTTTAAAAATAATTTTCAGGCTGTAAACCAATATGTTTAAAAAACAGTGCATTTTGACCAGTGCTTTTATCTGAAATTGAAATGTCTTGTGTTCCATTTCTTCTTAATTTGTGAAACAAGAAGTAAGTCACTGGGCTGTACCACTTCATGGCAACCCCTTCGTGGTAAATGCACCTGATGTCTTCATCGTAACTCCTGTCAGATGACAGAGACGCTGTTTTATGATAAACTTACTTTCTGACGATCTGTCCCTTACGAACATAATCTGTTAGCACCACACCATGGTAGTTCCCAAAAACACTCAGCATCTCCTTGCTCTTTGTCCAGTGATGACTGTATCTCGGCGTTGGAGGAATGACGTTTCCACTGCATGTTTTACTCCTTTGTGTCGCATTCGGGAGGACGACGGTTGAAACCAGTGTCCAGCCATCCTCATTTAGGTTTTCCGTGTTTTACCAAAATCGTTTCGGACAAATGTCGGGATGTTTCCTGTGAAAGGGCACGGGCGACTTCGTTCCCTCCGAAAGGATCGATAACCTCGCTGTTTGGTCCTCTCCCCCAAGTCAACCAACTACCCAACCAACCATACAAACCAACCTACCTAGCTTCGTGTCGGGGTCACACTGCGCTCGGTCGCTGTGATGAGCCGTCACAAAAAGCCATCAGGATTGTCCTGACACAGCTGCAACATTTCCGCTGCTGTTTCGGTTCGGTGGATTTTTCTGAATGGGTGTGAACAACGAAAAACGCAGCGGGTGGCCATCTTTCCCAAGAGCAAAATGTCGTACAAGATGATGTAAACAACTGATTTTCACTTTTTCCACCATCACCTCTATTGCGATACTCTGGTTTTAGAGCAGCAGAGCCTCCAGCTCTTTCGCGAGAGTCCCCGTTCTTCACAGAGAGGTGGTCTGCCACTTCGTTCTCCGTCGTTCGGTATTGTTTGGCAACATTGGAAGCGTCTTCGCCACCCATCCATTGTGTAATATGATGGCTGTTAGCGTACACTTCCACCAACTCGGTACGCATTATTGAAGCGCGGTTCTGTGTCAAATGCAGAGAACGAATTACCGCACAATATTACTGTGTAATTAATCTCGAGGTTAAAGCTCACTCTTATGTCCGTGTTTACATACAAATAAATTTGTTTTTACATAGGTCCATCCTTGTGACGGCACTTTTTTCCTTGTATCCAGATATGTGAATTTTTTATTTTATTTGTTTTACATAACAGGAAGAGAGCTCTTTACTTTTTTTTTGAGCTATCAGTTTTTTGACTGGTTTGTTGCGGCCTGCCACGAATACTGTCCTTGCCAAACTTTTCATCTCAGAGTAACAATTGCACCCTACGTCATCAATTATTTGCTGCGTGTTTTCCAATACTGTCACTGCCACCTTTCCCTTCGCAGTCCCCTCCCGGAGCTCCGAATGGGGGACTAGTCTGGAATCTTTTGCCCGTAGAGAGATCGTAGTGACACGTTTTTCAATTACGGGCCACATTTCCTGTGGATGCACGTTGAGTGTCTTTAATGTAGTGGTTGCCATTGCCTTTTGTATCGCACGCCGTTCAACATTTGCTGATTCGTCCACCTTTTAGGGGCAGTTTCCCACCCCAACGCAAAGATATTGCCCTGAACTTCTGTCCTCTTCTCAGTCCTCTTTGACGAGGCCGTTAGCAGAACAAGGATGAGTTATGATGCAGATGTCTTGCTGATCATTTTTATTAACGCTACTCTTTCTTTACCATCTGTATTTACAGAATTTCAGTTTTTAAGAAAAGTACTCACAGATTAGAAAACAAACAAAATATATTCTTATATGAACCTTGTTAACACTTCTTGTGGGTCTTGTGGCTTTCTATATTTTTCGTTACAGCTTTTTTTTCTTTGTTTGCCATCTGCAACGATAAAGAACTTTTAAAAATTATGTTGTTGTTGTATTCTTCAGTCCTGAGACGGGTTTGATGCAGCTCTCCATGCTACTCTATCCTGTGCAAGCTCCTTCATCTCCCAGTACGTACTGCAACCTACATCCTTCTGAATCTGCGTAGTGTATCCATTTCTTGGTCTCCCTCTACGATTTTTACCCTCCACGCTTCCCTCCAATGCTAAATTTGTGATCCCTTGACGCCTCAGAACATGGCCTACCAACCAATCCCTTCTTCTAGTCAAGTTGTGCCACAAACTTCTCTTCTCCCCAATCCTATTCAATACCTCCTCATTAGTTACGTGATCTACCCACCTAATCTTCAACATTCTTCTGTAGCACCACATTTCGAAAGCTTCTATCTCTTCTTGTCTAAACTATTTATCGTCCACGTTTCACTTCCATAGATGGCTACACTCCATACAAATACTTTCAGAATGACTTCCTAACACTTAAATCAATACTCGATGTTAACAAATTACTCTTCTTCAGAAACGCTTTCCTTGCCATTGCCAGTCTACATTTTATATCCTCTCTACTTCGACCATCATCAGTTATTTTCCTCCCCAAATAGCAAAACTCCTTTACTACTTTAAGTGTCTCATTTCCTAATCTAATTCCCTCAGCATCACCCGACTTAATTCGACTACATTCAATTATCCTTGTTTTGCTTTTGTTGATGTTCATCTTATACCCTCCTTTCAAGACACTGTCCATTCCGTTCAACTGCTCTTCCAAGTCCTTTGCTGTCTCTGACAGAATTACAATGTCATCGGCGAACCTCAAAGTTTTTACTTCTTCTCCATGGATTTTAATACCTACTCCGAACTTTTCTTTTGTTTCATTTACTGCTTGCTCAATATACAGATTGAATAGCATCGGGGAGAGGCTACAACCCTGTCTCACTCCCTTCCCAACCACTGCTTCCCTTTCATACCCCTCGACTCTTATAACTGCCATCTGGTTTCTGTACAAATTGTAAATAGCCTTTCGCTCCCTGTATTTTACCCCTGCCACCTTCAGAATTTCAAAGAGAGTATTCCAGTCAACATTGTCAAAAGACTTTCTCCAAGTCTACAAATGCTAGAAACGTATGTTTGCCTTTCCTTAATCTTCCTTCTAATATAAGTCGTAGGGTCAGTATTGCCTCACGTGTTCCAACATTTCTACGGAATCCAAACCGATCTTCCCCGCGGTCGGCTTCTACCAGTTTTTCCATTCGTCTGTAAAGAATTAGCGTTAGTATTTTGCAGCTGTGACTTATTAAACTGATAGATCGGTAATTTTCACATCTGTCAATTTCTGCTTTCTTTGGGATTGGAATTATTATATTCTTCTTGAAGTCTGAGGGTATTTCGCCTGTCTCATACATCTTGCTCACCAGATGGTAGAGTTTTGTCAGGATTGGCTCTCCTAAGGCCGTCAGTAGTTCTAATGGAATGTTGTCTACTCCCGGGGCCTTGTTTCGACTAAGGTCTTTCAGTGCTCTATCAAACTCTTCACGCAGTATCATATCTCCCATTTCATCTTCATCTACATCCTCTTCCATTTCCATAATATTGTCCTCAAGAACATCGCCCTTGTATAGACCCTCTATATACTCCCTCCACCTTTCTGCTTTCCCTTCTTTCCTTAGAACTGGGTTTCCATCTGAGCTCTTGATATTCATGCAGGTGGTTCTCTTTTCTCCAAAGGTCTCTTTAATTTTCCTGTAGGCAGTATCTATCTTACCCCTCGTGAGATAAGCCTCTACACCCTTACATTTGTCCTCTAGCCATCCCTGCTTAGCCATTTTCACTTCCTGTCGATCTCATTTTTGAGACGTTTGTATTCCTTTTTGCCTGCTTCACTTACTGCATTTTTGTATTAAATTCAGTATCTCTTCTTTTACCCAAGGATTTCTACTAGCCCTCATCTTTTTACCTACTTGATCCTCTGCTGCCTTCACTACTTGATCCCTCAGAGCTACCCATTCGTCTTCTACTGTATTTCTTTCCCCCATTCCTGTCGATTGTTCCCTTATGCTCTCCCTGAAAATCTGTACAACCTCTGGTACTTTCATATGGCTACGAAGTCTTTCGCGACGTATTTCCTGAGTAAAAATTTCTCGGTGTACATGCCGCGTCAAATCAGGATAAATCTCCAAGCTTTCGACCACTACCTCCATGGTCGTCGTCAGGCCAAAAACAGACTGTCGTGAGCTGGCGAGGTTCACACTTTTATATGCAAAGGTCGGCTTCTTATTGGCTGGAATACGTCAGCGATATGGCGCGTAGCGAAGTGGTGCCCTCTACTACCATAGATGTAGTTGCTATCCCGCGTTGCTTGCAGCGCCATCCCTTAAATCAGGAGGTGAAGTGCGAGAAGTTTTTCTCTGCGATTTTTCTTTATCCAGTGCACTCTTCCAAGTGTTGCTAAGTGCATAGCCGGTGTCTCTATTAAAGTTATTATCGCTAAGTCTAATTTCGACTGCTTCCCGGATCACAGAGTCCCAGTAATTCGATGTGTGGGCTATGTTCAGCCACCGCTGATTTTTCCAAATACCTGTATTTCAGGTGGCGTTGGTGCTCGATGCAGCGGTCGGCAACGGTTCTTACAGACTGGCCCACGTAATTCTTGCCGCATTCGCAAGGAATAGTATAAATTCCCGGCACTCTTAAGCCGAGACTATCTTTGACTGGTCTCAACATTTCCTTAATTTTCCTAGGTGGTCGGAAAACTGGTTTTATTCCTTGCCTCTTCAGGACTCTGGCTATCTTGCTCGTTGTAGCACCGCAAAAAGGAAGCCGCGCTATGTGTTGGTCCTCTTCTTGTATGTGGCCGGCATCGTGTCTTACTTCTCGCACTTCACCTCCTGATTTAAGGGATGGCGCTGCAAGCAACTCGGGTTAGCAACTACATCTATGGTGGTAGAGGGCACCACTTCGCTACGCGCCATATCGCTGACGTATTCCAGCCAATAAGAAGCCGACCTTTGCATATAAAAGTGCGAACCTCGCCAGCTCACGACAGTCAGTTTTAGCCCTGACGACGACCATGGAGGTAGTGGTCGAAAGCTTGGAGATTTATCCTGATTTGATCTGGTACTTTCAGTTTATCCAGGTCCCATCTCCTTAAATTCCCACCTTTTTGGAATTTCTTCAGTTTTAATCTACAGTTCATAACCAATAGAGTGTGGTCAGAGTCCACACCTGCCCCTGGAAATGTCTTACAATTTAAAACCTGGTTCCTAAATCTCTGTCTTACCATTATATAATCTATCTGAAACCTTTTAGTATCTCCAGGGTTCTGCCATGTATTCAACCTTCTTTCATGATTCTTGGACCAAGTGTTAGCTATGATTAAGTTATGCTCTGTGCAAAATTCTACCAGGCGGCTTCCTCTTTCATTTCTTAGCCGGATCCGTAGAACGCCAGTTTTCTTTCTCCTGATAACGACGTCGTCCTGAGTAGTCCCCGCCCGGAGATCCGAATGGGGGACTATTTTACCTCTGGAATATTTTACCCAAGAGGACGCCATCATCATTTAATCATACAGTAAAGCTGCATGCCCTCGGGAAAAATTACGACTGTAGTTTCCCCTTGCTTTCAGCCGTTCGCAGTACCAGCGCAGCAAGGCCTTTTTGGTTAGCGTTACAAGGCCACAGATCAGTCAATCATCCAGACTGTTGCCCCTGCAACTAATGAAAAGGCTGCTGCCCCTCTTCAGGAACCACACGTTTGTCTGGCCTCTCAACAGATACCCCTCCGTTGTGGTTGCACCTACGGTACGGCTATCTGTGTCGTTGAGGTACGCAAGCCTCCCCACCAACGGCAAGGTCCATGGTTCATGGGGGGATAAAAATTATATCAATTGATATATCAATAGGAAAATTTACGATTAGGAATGTTAGATTGTTGTCATTAACATTATTTTATTCTATAGGAAGGATTCACTCTCACAAAAGATTGTGAATAGTTAAATGTGTTCTGGGTGGGGGTTTCATCAATGGGCTGCGTCAGTTTGTCTTGGCTCTCTAGCGGCGTGCTGCGGTACGGTGGCTTGGAGATTTAGATGTCTGTGTCCACTGCGGGCATCTATCCGCAAACAACCAAGGAGTGAATTACTTCATCTTTTCGAGGTGATCGGTAACTGTTGACTACTAGTTGTATAAAGAGTGCATACTAATGGTAATAAATTAATCCCTCCTTGCGGTGTAGGGCAATGATGTGAGTTGGTCTACGAGGGGACGCTCAGTAAGTAAAGTAATACATTTTTTCTTAAAGCAGGTTGGTTTTATTCAGAAATCCAATACACCGTATTATTCTTCCCCACTCTTTTGGCTACAAAACTCTATTTTTTAACATACTCTGTTGACTTGCGACGATTTTACGTGACCATACTGTGGAAGGGCCTGTATGCCAGCATGGTAGCCTTCTACTGGTCGACGGCGGAGTCAACGTACTGTTGCATCAACAATTATCACGATCAGCGTCGTAACGCTCTAGCAATTCTGCACAGACGGCTACTCTGTATGATCTTCGGTTAAGCAGCAAGGAACCCAACGGCCACACGCCGTTGAGTATCCCAACTGGTCAACGAGTGTGTTAGCGCTATCAACAGACACTTCCAGTTGTGCAAAGAAGTGTTTGATTGTGATCCGTGGAGCACCTCGAATGAGTCTGTCCGCACATTTTAACATTGCAGGAGTCACAGCTGCGTGAGGCCGGACGGCACGCGGGAGATCAAACATGTTTGCGTGAACTGATTGTGATGATGACGGACGCCTCGCCCAAAGACTCACCGTGCTTTTGTTCGTTGCCAGGTCTCCACAGACATTCTGCAAGCGCTTATGAATATCTGCGATGCTCGGTTTTCCGCCAAAAGAAACCCGATGACAGCTCGCTGTCTGTAACGCACTTCCGTTACAGACGCCATTTCGAAGGCTATTTATAGCGCCACACACTATCGGAACTTCATGAAGTAGGGGGCTTAAGCGGGAATATTCCACTAAGTTCAGCAATAAATTCCGCATTTTTTCAACCGAAATTGTCCAAGGAAAAAAAGTGCTGCATTACTTATTGAACGCCCCTCGTAGTTACACTGATAAGCCAAAACATGATGATCAATGCCCATAGTGTGACGTTGGATGCCGGCTGGTGGTGTTACGGGTGAGTGACATGGTAGATACTGGCTCGCAGGTAGATGCCATTTTCCTTGACTTCCGGAAGGCGTTAGATACAGTGCCGCACTGTCGCCTGATAAACAAAGTAAGAGCCTACGGAATATCAGACCAACTGTGTGGCTGGATTGAAGAGTTTTTAGCAAACAGAACACAGCATGTTGTTCTCAATGGAGAGGCGTCTACAGACGTTAAAGTAACCTCTGGCGTGCCACAGGGGAGTGTTATGGGACCATTGCTTTTCACAATATATATATAAATGACCTAGTAGATAGTGTTGGAAGTTCCATGCGGCTTTTCGCAGATGATGCTGTAGTATACAGAGAAGTTGCAGCATTAGAAAATTGTAGCGAAATGCAGGAAGATCTGCAGCGGATAGGCACTTGGTGCATGGAGTGGTAACTGACCCTTAACGTAGACAAATGTAATGTATTGCGAATACATAGAAAGAAGGATCCTTTATTGTATGATTATATGATAGCGGAACAAACACTGGCAGCAGTTACTTCTGTAAAATATCTGGGAGTATGCGTACGGAACGATTTGAAGTGGAATGATCATATAAAATTAATTGTTGGTAAGGCGGGTGCCAGATTGAGATTCATTGGGAGAGTCCTTAGAAAATGTAGTCCTCCAACAAAGGAGGTGGCTTACAAAACACTCGTTCGACCTATACGTGAGTATTGCTCATCAGTGTGGGATCCGTGCCAGATCGGGTTGACGGAGGAGATAGAGAAGATCCAAAGAAGAGCGGCGCGTTTCGTCACTGGGTTATTTGGTAACCGTGATAGCGTTACGGAGATGTTTAGCAAACTGAAGTGGTAGACTCTGCAAGAGAGGCGCTCTACATCGCGGTGTAGCTTGCTGTCCAGGTTTCGAGAGGGTGCGTTTCTGGATGAGGTATCGAGTATATTGCTTCCCTCTACTTAACCCTCCCGAGGATATCACGAATGTAAAATTAGAGAGATTCGAGGGAGCACGGAGGCTTTCCGGCAGTCTTTCTTCCCGCGAACCATACGCGACTGAACAGGAAAGGGAGGTAATGACAGTGGCACGTAAAGTGCCCTCCGCCACATACCGTTGAGTGGCTTGCGGAGTATAAATGTAGATGTAGAGGTAGATGAACGGATGTATGTAAGCGGAGCGGACACGGACGGGGATATGTCTACCGAAAGAGTGCAAGGCTGGTGCACGCACAAGTTTTTCAAAGCACACTGTTAATCTTACATTGTTGAACACGGAGCTCCGCAACAGACCACACCTGCGTGTTCACATGCTGACCCAACGACATAATCAGTTATGATTTCAGTGGGCACGGGACCATCGGGATTCGACAGTCGATCAATGGAAATGGGTCGGCTCTTCGGTTGTATCACATTTTTGCTACACTTGGTCGATGGTAGTATCCACAAACGCCGTCGCCGAGGTGAACGGCGGCTGGGAATGTGAGAGGGACGCAGGCTGGTGCAAGCAGTATTATGCTGTGGGAGACATTCTTCTGCGCTTGCATGGTACCTGTGCTAGTAATCAAAGACACGCTGACAGCTGTGAACCACCTGCATCCCTTCATGCTTTATCTTCCTCGACAGCAGCACAATTGTCCGTGTCTTTGAGCCAGAACCGTGTTACAGTGGTTTGAGGAGCATTACAGCGAGCTCACGTTGATGTCTCAGCGACCAAATTCACCTGATGTAAATCCTATGGAACTCATCTGGATCTCTATCGCAAATCAGCAGCCCGTTATCTACGCGAATGCCTGTAGACATCTGATGCCCCGTACATCCACAAACCTGCCAGCAAACTGTCGGATCTCTGATACGCAGAATCAGTGATGTCTTTCGTTCCAAAGACGGACCGACAAGCTATTAAGCAGATGGTCATAATGTTTTGGCTCATCAGTGCATATTTGATTCGTGGAAATAGTGGCTTTTCGCAGCGACTGCTAGAATGCTCCATAATCACAGAAAAAAAGTGTAAGGGTTGTTACGTACACTACTGGCCATTAAAATTGCTACACAAAGAAGAAATGCAGATGATAAGCAGGTATTCATTGGACAAATATATTATACTAGAACTGACGTGTGACTACATTTTCACGCAATTTGGGTACATAGATCCTGAGAAATCAAATCAGTACCCAGAACAACCACCTCTGGCCGTAGTAACGGCCATGATACGCCTGGGCATTGACTCAAACAGAGCTTGGATGGCGTGTACAGGTACAGATGCCCATGCAACTTCAACACGATACCACAGTTCATCAAGTGTAGTGACTGGCGTATTGTGACGAGCCAGTTGCTCGGCCACCATTGACCAGACGTTTTCAGTTGGTGAGAGATCTGGAGAATGTGCTGGCCAGGGCAGCAGTCGAACATTTTCTGTATCCAGAAAGGTCCGTACAGGACCTGCAAAATGCGGTCGTGCATTATCCTGCTGAAATGTAGGGTTTCGCTGGGATGGAATGAAGGTTAGAGCCACGGGTAGTAACACATCTGAAATGTAACGTCCACTGTTCAAAGTGCCGTCATTGCGAACAAGAGATGACCGAGACGTGTAACCAATGGCACCCCGTACCATCACGCCGGGGGATACACCAGTATGGCGATGACGAATACACGCTTCCAATGTGCTTTCACCGCGATGTCGCCAAACACGGATGCGACCATCATGATGCTGTAAACAGAACCTGGATTCATCGGAAAAAATGACGTTTTGCCATTCGTGCACCCAGGTTCGTCTTTGAATACACCATCGCAGATGCTCCATGCTGCTGCAAACGTCGTTGAGCTGTTCGTGCAGGTGGTTGTTGTCTTGCAAACGTCCCCATCTGTTGACTCAGGGATCGAGACGTGGTTGCACGATCCGTTACAGGCATGCGAATAAGATGCCTGTCCCTTCGGCAGTCTTTTAATTTCCCGGGCACCTTGCCTTTGATTTTATGCGACGATGTCTCCATGGCTGACAATGTTTTGCATTTTATCCGTGCTAGTCCTTTTTATGGATCCATTTAGGGGGGTCCTGCTTTTTTCCGTTTCTGTGTCTTTTGTCCTCGCGTCTCTCCATATTTGTTGCTGGTTGGTCGACTCTTTCCCTTTTTTGTTGTCGTGGTCAGTCAACCAGTCTCCGGCCATCTTCTTTTCTTCTATTTCTTTCTGTCTGGTGTTCGTCTGTACTCTTCTTTTCTGTAGTGTTCGCTGCCTAATTTGTGTTCTTTAGCACCTGGGGGGGGGGGGGGGCAGTCTCCTTCCCCTTGGGGTTTTATCTGCTCTGCGACTTTGTCTCGCTTGTTTTTGGAATGGGGGACTGATGACCTTAGCTGTTTAGTCCCCATTAAACATCCAAACAACAACCACCACCACCATCTCGACTGCTAGTGATACGAGGCCGTTGGGATCCAGCACGACGTTCCGTGTTACCCTCCTGCTCCCACCGATTCCATATTCTGCTAACAGTCATTGGATCTCGACGAACGCAAGCAGCAGTCGCGATACGATAAACCACAATCGCGATAGGCTACAATCCGACCTTTATCAAAGTCGGAAACGTCATGGTAAGCATTTCTCCTCCTTACACGAGGCATCACAAAACGTTTCACCAGGCAACGCCGGTTGCTGTTTGTTATGCGAAATCTGTTGGAAACTTTCCTCATGTCAGCACGTTGTAGGTGTCGCCACCGGCGCCAACCTTGTGTGAATGCTCTGAAAAGCTAATCATTTGCATATCACAGCATCTTCTTCTTGTCGGTTAAATTTCGCGTGTGTAGCACGTTATCTTCGTGGTGTAGCAATTTTAATGGCCAGTAGTGTACATATTGCATTCGCACATCATGAGATGACTGATTAAGAAACGATTTCTAACGGGAAAATGTATAAAGGAGGAAGATTGTTAGTTATTGTGTGCGAGGAGAAGGGCTGGTGGTGTGTTCCCAGTACGTACTGGACTGGTGTGCCGGGCGCCGTCCGCGTCGCAGTTGCGCGGCCGCCGGCTGGTGGAGGCGTGCTGCCACGAGCAGCAGCTGCCGTCGCGGTCGCGGCTGCCCGTCGCGGCCACCGCTAGCGGTGCCGTCGGCCGCTGCACCAGGCGCATGCTGCGCCAGCTCTCCTGCCACGCCGGACTCGCTGTCACCAGCGAACAACTGGCCAGTAAGCTCCTCTCGCGACAGCCCTGCCCGGGGTCCCATGTACAGCCAGGCTATCTGCGCCGCAGCCACAAAAAAATCTCTGTTTTAATGTTGTGTTGCGGAGCCTCTCATAATCGCAAGAGACAAACGTGGTTTCGTATGGACTTACTCGTCTCACAAGGGGAGGCCACGACGTTTGGAACGCGGATTTACTGCAAATTTCGTACACTCGTAGTACTCTATGAGGACAACAAAATGTGTAAGCAGTAGCGCGTACTTCTCAAGAGTTATTGAGAAAATCGCAAGATAATTTCGGTCGTCGAATATATATGTGTGCGTGGCCATTGTAACAAGTCGTTTCAGGCTCCTTCCAGGTATAAGGGATGGTTCCTCTGATAGGGCACAGACGACTTCTTTCCCCATCCTTCCCTAATCCGGTGGGACCGATGACCTCGCTGTTTGGTCCCCTCCCCCAAATAAACCAACCAAAGACACGTAATTCAAGAGATATGGCGTCATAAACACTGAGATGCGTGAAAAATGCCGCATCATATATGAAGCTTTAATACATTTATTCTTCACTACGAAGACGCTCATACAGTCGAATCAACTTGAGGAAATTTCTGACACATGGCAGCGCTTTTGACAGATTTAAACTGCGAAGTGCAAACGGTTGTAGGCGAAAATAGTACTGTCTATATAGCAATGAAGAGGCGTTGTCACAGAGACGTTTACAAAATCGCGTTGTAGACACGCGAAGTAGTTACGCCCAGCGTACAGAAACTGTTCGGAATCATCTCACACTGAGTCTACTGTAGGATCACACACAAGGTTTCGATTCTAGTAGAAAATTGGCAAAATGAACACCCGGGCAATTCTGGGCTAGTTTTTACAATAAATCGCATCATGATGTACAGCTCTTTTGTAGATGGAAGTCAGACGGTGCTAAATCTGGAATGTATGACCGAGCGAGGTGGCGCAGTGGTTAGCACACTGGACTCGCATTCGGAAGGACGACGGTTTTCCGTGATTTCCCTAAACCGCTCCAGGCAAATGCCGGGATGCTTCCTTTGAAAGGGCACGGCCGACTTCCTTCCCCGTCCTTCCATAATCCGACGAGACCGATGACCACGCTGTTTGGTCTCTTCCCCCAAACAATCCAATTCAATGGAATGTATGGAGGATGCAGTACGGTCGTGAGATTCAGTCTCTGAAGTTCTGCTGTGGTGCCACGTGAAGTGTGTGGTTTGGCATTGTCATGCTGCAGGAAAACATTTCCCTTTTCCTCCCTGACCCTTGTTAGTCGTCGTTTCGGAGTTTGCAGCGTTGTCATGTAACGCTCTGAACATATTGTTGTTCCACGATCAAGGAAATCAACATGGATAACACCATCTGCGTCCCAGAACACTGTGGCCATGATTTTTCCAGCTGAGGGCTGCGTCTTGATTTTTTTTTTTTTTTTTTTTCTGGGACGAGTCTTTGTGTCGTATTCCATAGACTGGCGTTTTGTCTCCGGGTCGTAATGATGTACCTACGTTTCGTCTCATGTCACAATTGAATGGCGAAAGGCGTCATCTTTATTCTCGTAAACGCGAAAGGAGTTCCTGTCAGATTTCAAGTCTGTGCGCTTTCATTTCAGGAGTCAGAATCCGGGGTACAGATCTTGCGATAGCCGAGGAAAGCAATAGTGTGACCCACACGCTCTTGTGAAATGCCGATTGTGCTTGCAGTTTCTCTCTGAGTGGTACGACGATAGTCCTGAATCAGTCTGTCAACATTTTGCTTGCGAAACTAGATGGTTGCTGTCACACGACGTCCAACTCTTTGTCACGCAGGTCAGATGTTCCCGCCTCGATATCTTTAAACATACGAGGGTTGTTTCTTAAGTAAGGGCCGTTCGCGCCTATAGTTCCGTAGTTCGCACGGACGCTGCAACAATCCACCGCGCCACTTGCCGGCATCCTTCCCGTCCACACTGATGCAAGTTGCAGCTCTGTAGCTGACGTGTACGCATCGCTGTGCTACTTTATAATGTTTACGATTATTGACTCGCCCGCCGCGTGTGACATACGGTCAGTGATACGATTTTTGACCGCGAGAAGCCTATCAGCTGCAGAAATTCATCGTCAGTTGACAGAAGTTTATGGCTTGAATGCAGTGAGTGAAGGTAAAGTGCGTCAATGGGTTTAGAGAGTTTAAAAATGGCCGTCAAAACGTCCATGACGAAGGACGCTCAGGCCGGCCCTCTGTGATCACTGATGATTTGGTGGCTCCAGTCGAAACAAAGATTCGTGAGGACAGAAGATTCACAATTTCCACTCTTTCTTTGGAATCCCCACAAGTTTCAAGATCGGTTTTGTACAAAATTGTGTCTGAAAATCTAAACTTTAAGAAACTGTGTTCTCGGTGGGTACCCAGACTCCTCACAGAGGACCACAAAGGGAAGAGATTTGCCACTTCATTGGACTTTTTGATTCGTTACGAGGAAGAAGGGGATGACATGTTGAGTCAAATTGTCACTGGAGATGAAACATGGGTATCCCATATCACTCCCGAAAGCAAGCGACAATCGATGGAATGGCGACACACAACCTCACCCATCAAGGTCAAAGCCAAACAGACGCTGTCAAAGCGCAAGATTATGGCAGCTGTGTTCTGGGAGCGGCGCGGTGTTTTGCTAGTGGACTTTATGCCACGAGGAACGACAATCAACTCCGATGCCTATTGTGCAACTCTAAAGAAGCTCCGCAGAGCAATTCAAAACAAAAGGCGCGGCATGCTGACAACCGAGCAAGGTGTTGCAGTGGTTCGCACATTGGACTCGCATTCGGGAGGACGACGGTTCAATCCCGCGTCCGGCCATCCTGATTTAGATTTTCGTGATTTCCCTAAATCGCTCCAGGCAAATGCCGGGATGGTTCCTTTGAAAGGGCACGGCCGACTTCCTTCCCTAATCCGATGAGACCGATGACCTCGCTGTTTGGTCTCTTCCCCCAAAACAACCAACCGATCAACATGCTGACAAAAGGAGTTTTGCTCCTGCACGATAACGCTAGGACTCACACCTCTCAAAAGACTCGGGATTTGATTGATTCTTTTGGCTGGGAAGTTTTGGACCATGCACCATACAGCCCCGACCTTGCTCCTAGCGATTTTCACCTTTTCCGGTACCTGAAACACCATCTGGGCGGGCAGAGCTTCAATGACGACGATGAAGTGAAAGCGGCCGTGAACTCTTGACTGTCGGAGCAGGCGGCCGAATTCTTTGAAGAGGGAATTAAAAACTTAGTTGTACGGTGTGACAAGTGCTTAAATAAACAAGGCAACTATGTAGAAAAATAGGTAAAAGTGTGTAGAATCAGAAAATAAAAGTTTTTTTACAAAAGTATTTGTATCTTTTTAAAAAAATAAAAACGGCCCTTACTTAGAAAACAACCCTCGTACTTGCCCAACGACGCATAGTACTCATCGCAGCACAATCGCCATAAACTCCTTCATTCTCTGGTAAATCCGCTTTGGGGTGACACCTTCTGCTGTCAAGAATTCAATGACTGCATGTTGCTCAAATCGCATCTAACGATCGTCTGCGCAGGGTTCAATGATTTACACTGTAACAACACAACCGTTCAGTGCTAAAGCTCCCCGCCAACTGGAGCTGTAGAGAAGAGGCTACAGAACAAGCCAGTACCTGCCGCATACCAATGCTGCCAACTGTTGAAGAGTTACGAAGGTGGAGGCATTACTTTTCAGTCAACCCTCGTACCTTGGCGTTTGTATGTACTGCCTTCCGGGTCTCGTGGTCAAACAGTGCGAGCAGGATTTCATACGATCGTTGTTTTCGGAACACATGTTAGTTCCTTCTGTCTCCAGAAATGTCCTAATACTCCATAGTAAAAAATATTCCAAAATTCATCAGACTGTCAGATATAGACAGTTTTATATGTCTTTTCGACAGCCCTTCGTGAAAATGGGAATGACCTGCACTTCTTGCTAATCGTTAGGAAGGTTCGCTCCTCTAGAGACCTACGGTACGCTGCTGCTACAAGAGGGCCAAGTTTTTTTCGCATGCTCTGTGTAGAATCTAATTGGTATCCCGTCAAGTCCAGTTGCCATCCTCTGTTGAGCTATTTAAGTTGCTTTTCCATCCTTGGCCACTTACATCGATACGTGATTTTGTCATTCAGCAACGATTTAAAGAAGGAACTACAGTGCATTTTTCCTTTGTGAAACAGTTTTGGGGAAAGACGTTTAGCATTTCGGCCTTTTCTGTTTCGCCCTCAGTTTCAGTACCATTATGAACACAAGAGTGTATGGACAGATTGCATCGATCCGTTTACTGATTTAACGTAAGGCCAAAGTTTCTTAGGATCAGATCACTGGGCACGGAGGGAGTGTGGACAGAAAAACTAAATACTGTTTGTTATAGAAACTGAAGGCATTTGTAAAAATGGTTCAAATGGCTCTGAGCACTATGAGACTTAACTTCTGAGGTCATCAGTCCCCTAGAACTTAGAACTACTTAAACCTAACTAACCTAAGGACATCACACACATCCATTCCCGAGGCAGGATTCGAACCTGCGACCTTAGCGGTCGCGCGGTTCCAGACTGTAGCGCCTAGAACCGCTCGGCCACTTCGGCCGGCAGCTTTTGTAAGTTTACATAATTGGCTGACTAGAACGAGTTTCAGATTCGCTCGTCAGCGGTAGTGTTTTTAGGGTTAATTTATCGTTTCTATTCTGTGGATACGCTGGTGCCATTTTCTGATGAAACGCATGATGATTATGAAGAAAACTGATGCAACACCGTCTGATTGCGTGAATGAACACTTGATAAAGGAAAAGCACCAGTTTGCTTTTGTTCTACAATATTGTAGAACAAAAGCAAACTGGTGCTTTTCATTTATCATAATGTTGTTCTACCAAGAACCGACGGAAGATTCTGTTAATATGAATGAACACTTGTTTGCGAAAATATGCAGAGGCATTGAAATGTAAAATTATAACGTATCGGTAGGGGAGAACATTGAACGGTGTGTTAATGTAGCAGTTGCTACATAATCAAAAATTACGGCTTTGGAACATAGAGTAAAATAAGTTTTCGGAGATTGCATCAACACGTTCGTTCCACAATTTCATGACCCATTTTGCATTTCTCTCTTATTGAGCAGTGCTGTTTAGCGTTGTGTTACTTCATTTTCTTATAGACATATTTTTGCGCTTTTTTGTTTTTTGTTAAGAACAATGATGCAGGTTTGCGAGCAAGGAATGTACCCACCTTTTTGTCGCACGTCGATTCCTTCCCTACAGTTTTTTTCTTTTTTTTCCTCTAACATCGTTTCTCACTGTCGGTTGTGCACGAAAATCCGACGGATAAGCTACCCTAACCACACAAATATTTCTTTTTTAAGATTCGTATGAAGCATATAAGAGGCATCATACCAAAGCAGCTTCAGCTTTGTACTTCTTTTGCAAACGTAATTCATTTTTTATTCATGTTTTTGCAGGTAATGTATTGATAATACTTCCCACTGTCCGATGCAAAAGGCACATGATGGTCTAAATGACATAGAAACTGAATGAAATAATTTCGCCAAGCTGCCAGAGAACGTGCCTTAGGCGGATCAGCGCCCCTTGTTGCGCAAGAGTCACGTGGACCACAACGTGACATCTCGACCAGCGAAGCGGGAATGCAGACGAGGAAAACAAGCCGCGCCGATAGCTGAAGCGTAACCGAAAACGTTTTGAAAACATTGCGGAGGAGTAAAATCAGTTATTTGAACGTGAGATTAAGCCCAAAACATTCCATTGTCGAAGGGATATTGTTCTGCTATCACTGTTTTATCCAGATAGGTTTCGGTAAAGGATGCAAGTTGTTATGGAATGGTTTCGGTAAAGGATGCAAGTTGTTATGGAATAAATATGAAAATTTCAGTTTTCGATTATTGAAATAAAAACATATTTTTCATGCAAGATAACAAATTTTCACGAGATCATGACCATAATTTTTTCAGTTTGCACCATTTTGCACTTGGGACTGGCAGCAACTTTTAGGTACTTTTGGTGTGACCATGAACTACCATGACTGTAATTTCGCCCAGTATTTCCGTCACGTTCTATACAGGATTTCCATAATTGTTGTTAGTAATTTGAATAAATATCGGGTTTGCTCATCAGGTATTCAGTGTTGAGCACTGGTCGAGATGTGACTTACTAGCTGGTAGATAATTCCTGAACAATTGACGATATCCCAATAGCCGAAATCGGTCCTGACTAAAAATATTTTTAATGGGACTGGAGCTGTTATTTATTCAAATTATGAATGTGGTTTGATAAGTCCTGTAAGAAAGGAAAAAAAAAGTTTTGTTTCGTAAACAACTCATCCTACTTCTGGACATTGTCTCCTTTGAGGGATATAAACTTGGCCCAGCGATTATCCAGCTTTTTTCATCCAGTCGGAAAAATGGAATCTGTCAAATGGGATCTGATGAAAATTTCTTCTCTGCAACCCAAAGTTTCAAGTTACATGTTTCACTTGGGATTAAGTCTGTTGTACAGGGTAGGGTGGACGGGGAAGCAATCCAAAGCTCAGCTGACGCACTTCGCCATTGTTATCGCTGATGTGTGTAACTTTATGCGTACGTAGGTGAGCTAATCCGCCGCCCAGAATTGCTATGAGGTACGGTGTACTTGTACGACTGAACGCTAGCGGCCCTGCGGCTCAGGGCGGACCAGATGCAAGAGGGTCAGCAGAGGACGGCATGTCCCCACATCGTAGTACTGGGAATTATGACGGCGGACGGTCACTTAGGAAGACAGACAATGTTACACGAGATGGCAGAGTGTTAGTCGCAAAGAAGGCTAAAGTACAGCTCTCTTAACTTTGACAACAAGTCATAGTTGCACATTAATGCAAATCTGAATACGTCGGCGATCTCAGGTAAATGAAATGCGTCCAGTGACACAATATTTCAATTTCAATACATTTGGAACTACAGTAGTTAATATTTCACAGTGAATAAACATTTATACAATGAATATCTGAATTAACAACTTTTAATCGCTTTATGCGATTTCAGCAGAAGATTTCTCGGGCGATAGCTTTCACTATAGCCATCTTCTCTGAAAACCATATATATATATATATATATATATATATATATATATATATATATATGTTTCTTTTCTTGATTAATTACGTCTTTTATACCTTTTTATTAGGCAAATGTTTGTCAGAACATTGAATTCTCCACATTTACATAGCAAATGTACACAGCATCAATACCTCATATTGCCATAATTTTGTAGTTGTTTAATGAACAGTTTACTATTTTGCCAGTAACTTTATTTAAATATTGATTGCCCAAGTGCTATTAAACAACTATACTAATTTTAAAAATGGTCGTCACATGTGTTAGCGGACACCACAATTGAAAAGAAAAGCAAAAGACCCCTCTGTGTTGAAGGCATAAGTAATTGTTTAAATAATGTATAACGACAGTTCTGTTGCCATTTATCACAAGTGCACCTGCACAAAAGCACTGACTTATTTACGAGGGTTATCCAGAAAGTAAGTTCCGATCGGTGGCGAAATGGACACCACAGTGAAAACCCGATGAAGCTTTGCACAGATTTGTTGGGTAGTGTCTCTAGTATGACTGTCGGTCGTATCAAGACGCTCTTTTCAGTTGTGAGCGCACTGTGAGCGAGTAAAGGTGCCTAGAACAACGATGTCTCCTGCCAAGGAGCAGGGCCCGCTGAGAGGCTTCGCCTTAATGAATGCAGCCCACCTAACACAACTGCCACGCACTTTCTTCTTCATGGCAATTCTCAGTCGCACTCTGCAGGGGCAGTGAAGACGCTCCTGCAGCCTTTTCGATGGGAAGTGTTCGATCACACACGACACAAGCTTAATTGGCCCGTCCCAAGTATCATCTCTGTTCACATGAAACGCTGGATACGAAGACAACACTTGGGCGCAGGCTACGCGCTATAGACGAGTGTAGAGAATTATTGGAAAGCAGAGGCGGCTGCCTTCTATGACGATGGTGTTGGAAATTTGGTATAACGCTCCGACAAATGTCTAAGTTGGAGCGGTGACTATGTAGAGAAGCATCTGGGAAGTGTAGCTAACTCTTGCAAATAAAATGTTTCTGATTTTCACTGTGGTTTCCATTTAGCGACCGATCGGAACTTACTTTCTGGACAACATTCGCATTTATGGACAAACCTTTGTAATTGTTGTAAATTATCTGTGACAGAATGTTCGTAACATTTCTTACTTTATATATTATTGTAATATATTAGTTTAGAGCACGTAAGTGGCCAAAATTAATCAGATCGTATCAGTAGAACTTAAGGACAGTGTGTTTGTGGTGGGGACGGCCTTCAGTCAATGAAGCAGACAGTAGCGGAACAGTGTGGGAATCAAGTGGAGACTGGGACTTTCCGAGTGACAAGCTTAAGGAAGCAATTCTGCGGTTTCACACGATTTCTGGAAGAAGGCAGACCTGCCTACACGGTAATGTGCGTGATTTGATCGTGGAGGTGTTTGATTCTGGGCAGTAAATGGCCACTACAATGCAACACAAACAGAGCAGGGGTTACTATTCTTCGAATTGCATGTATTTATTTTTGAATCATCATGTTGAACTCTGAACTATTTTGAGCTGGAGAATCTTTTGTGTATCGTAGTCACAAAATGGACATAGTTTTTGTGAGTCTTTGGTGAGTATTTGGTTTGGCAATTTTTGCTACCATACTCATAACGCTCTCAGTGTAATATTATTGCATTTGATAAGGGTATTTTCTTACTGTATTTTTCTTGAATGTCGTAGGACCACTTACTGTTTGTTTATTTGCAACGTCCTTTCTTGAATAAACATTATTCTACATGATTCTCTGCTGTCAGCATCAATTGCAGACATTAGAATAGAACTCTTTTTATTAAAAGTAGTGATTTATCTTTTATATTTCCGTGTGTTTTAGTAATTCGCGTTCCTAGCCAATCCATAGAGTATTTGACTGCACGATCACAACTAGAGATTATTATTTGCAGCAAGTTAGCTGTTGGGTGTGAAAGCAGATGTTCACAACTCGACCCTACAACTACATTGAGCTATTCTTTTTAAACATAGCAGCGCATATCCCAGGTACATACAGTCCGAGTAACCACATGTAAACACGCAGCTGGTTTGCTTGTATGGATTGCTGTTGAAGAGCAACTACACCAACAGTAACCATTAGGTAACGCCGCAGGCGGAAGAGCACTTTTTTGTGTGCCAGCCTTAGTTTGTCTTCAGCCAACGCAAGTTTCAAACGATCCAGCAGTGGAGCATAATAGGGTCCAGTTATGGCTCTGCTTTTTTTCATGTAATTTATGAGGATTATACCCTGAAGCGCCAAAGAAACCGATATAGGCTGCAGGCATGCGTAATCAAATACAGAGATATGTAAATAGACAGAATACGGCGCTGCGGTCGGCAACGCCTATATGAGACAATAACTGTCTGACACAGTTCTTAGATCAGTTACTGCTGCTACAATTGCAGGTTATCAAGATTTAAATGAGTTTGAACTTGGTGTTGCTGTCGGCGCACGAGCGATGGGACACAGCATGTCTGAGGTAGCAGTGAAGTGAGGATTTTCCCATACGACCATTTCACGAGTGCACCGTGAATATCAGGAATCCGGTAAAACCTCAAATCTCCGACATCGCTGCGGTCGGAAAAAGATCCTGCAAGAACGAGACCAATGACGACTGAAGAGAATTGTTCAGCATCACAGAAGTGCAGCCCTTCTGCAAATTGCTGCAGTTTTCAGTGCTGGGCCATCAAAAAGCGTCAGCGTGCGAACCATTCAACGAAACATCATCGATATGGGCTTTCGAAGCCGCCACGAAGCTTTACGCCTCCCCTGGGCCCGTCAACACCATCATTGGACTATTGATGATTGGAAATATTTTGCCTGGCCGGACGAGTCTCATTTCAAATTGTATTGAGTGGATGGACGTGTATGGCTATGGAGACAACTGCATGAATCCATGGACCCTGCATGTCAGCAACAGACTGTTGAAGCTGGCGGAGGCTCTGTAATGGTGTGGGGCGTGTGCCGGTGGAGTGATACGGGATTCCTGATACGTCTAGATACAGCTCAGACAGGTGACATGTATGTAAGCATCCTGTCTGATCGCCTGCATTCATTCATGTCAATTGTGCATTCCGACGGACTTGGGCAATTCCAGCAGGACAATACGACACCCCATACGTCCAGAATCAGTACAGAGTGGCTCCAGGAACACTCTTCTGAGTATAAGGACTTCCGATGGCCACCAAACTCCCCAGACATGAGCATTATTGAGCATCTCTGGGATGCCTTGCAACGTGCTGTTCAGAAGAGGTCTCCACCCTCTCGTACTCTTACGGGTTTATGGGCAACCCTGCAGTGTTCGTGCTGTCAGTTCCCTCCAGCACTACTTCAGACATTAGCCGAGTCCATGCCATGTCGTGTTGCAGCACTTCTGCGTGTTTGCGGGGCCCTGCACGATATTAGGCAGGTGTACCAGTTTCTTTGGCTCTTCAGTGTAGCTTGGGAATCTCAGAAACAGTGGTTATCGCTTTACCTGCTGACAAAATTGTCTTTGCCTTTTTCAGTGCATTTCCCCAGCGTTGGTCCATTGTTTTGACTATGGTGTGTAATGGTGGATCCATGTTTCATCAACTGTCACAAATTAGCACTGAAAGACATGCGGATTACGATCAAAACATCGCCAGACATGGTGCTGAAACGTTGTGCTGGAGTCACCTTTGGTCGATAGGTAGAAATCACGGCTCCCGCCTCGCATACAGCCTCTTCGTAGCCAGTGGTCCATGCTGGATATTATGCACTCCCTCAGTTGAGATACCTCTCAGCAATCTCACGAATTTTTATTCAACAGTCCTGCATTGTATCATATCATATCTTGGTTTCCTTTTTGTGTATCTCAGTTGGACAGGTGGAGTGTGCTGCTTCTTCGGTGCTTGGCGAACCACATTTAAATTCATTGATCCAAAAGTAAATGGTCTTCAATGATGGTGCAGGGCCCGCATGAACTTCATTCAATTCTGCTCTGATTTCTGCGGTTTCAAATGAGAATGTTCAATAAAATATTCAATAACAGTACGGAAATCGGGTTTTGTCGATCTTTCACTCACAGTCGACGTACTGACCAACTCAGACATATGTCAACAACGAACTGTACTCCGTATGTTACTGGAATTCTATGCGGTCCTGGAATAATCAAGCTTACCAACTACGAAGGCACAACAGAAACGTTCCATTCTTTCATGGAATTACCAGGCATCGCAAACCGCCGTCATTCGATTTCTGTACTCCACTTTACTCTGTTCTACTACAGTATAGTATATACTATCCACACCTACCCCCATGAACCATGGACCTTGCCGTTGGTGGGGAGGCTTGCGTGCCTCCGCGATACAGATGGCCGTACCGTAGGTGCAACCACAACGGAGGGGTATCTGTTGAGAGGCCAGACAAACGTGTGGTTCCTGAAGAGGGGCAGCAGCCTTTTCAGTAGTTGCAGGGGCAACAGTCTGGATGATTGACTGATCTGGCCTTGCCGCACTAACCAAAACGGCCTTGCTGTGCTGGTACTGCAAATGGTTGAAAGCAAGGGGAAACTACAGCCGTAATTTTTCCCGAGGGCATGCAGCTCTACTGTATGGTTAATGATGATGGCGTCCTCTTGGGTAAAATATTCCAGAGGTAAAATAGTCCCCCATTCGGATCTCCAGGCGGCGAGTACTCAAGAGGACGTCGTTATCAGGAGAAAGAAAATTGGCGTTCTACGGATCGGAGCGTGGAATGTCAGATCTCTTAATCGGGCAGGTAGGTTAGAAAATTTAAAAAGGGAAATGGATAGGTTGAAGTTAGATGTAGTGGGAATTAGTGAAGTTCGGTGGCAGGAGGAACAAGACTTATGGTCAGGTGAATACAGGGTTATAAACACAAAATCAAATAGGGATAATGCAGGAGTAGGTTTAATAATGAATAAAGAAAAATAGGAGTGCGGGTAAGCTACTACCAACAGTATAGTGAACGCATTATTGTGGCCAAGATAGACACGAACCCCATGCCTACTACAGTAGTACAAATTTATATGCCAACTAGCTCTGCAGATGATGAAGAAATTGATGAAATGTGTGATGAGATAGAAGAAATTATTCAGGTAGTGAAGGGAGACGAAAATTGAATAGTCATGGGTGATTGGAATTCGAGAGTAGGAAAAGGGAGAGAAGGAAACATAGTGGGTGAATATGGATTGGGGGAGAGAAATGAAAGAAGAAGCAGTCTGGTAGAATCTTGCACAGAGCACAACTTAATCATAGCTAACACTTGGTTCAAGAATCATAAAAGAAGGTTGTATACATGGAAGAATCCTGGAGATACTAGAAGGTATCAGCTAGATTATATAATAGGTAGATTTAGGAACCAGGTTTTAAATTGTAAGACATTTCCAGGGGCAGATGTGGACTGTGACCACAATCTATAGGTTATGAACTTTAGATTAAAACTGAAGAAATTGCAAAAAGGTGGGAATTTAAGGAGATGGGACCTGGATAAAGTGACTAAACCAGAGGTTGTACAGAGTTTCAGGGAGAGCATAAGGGAACAATTGACAGGAATGGGGGAAAGAAATACAGTAGGAGAAGAATGGGTAGCTCTGAGGGATGAAGAAGTGAAGGCAGCAGAGGATCAAGTAGGTAAAAAGACGAGGGCTAGTAGAAATCCTTGGGTAACAGAAGAAATATTGAATTTAATTGATGAAAGGAGAAAATATAAAAATGCAGTAAATGAAGCAGACAAAAGGGAATATAAACGTCTCAAAAATGAGATCGACAGGAAGTACAAAATGGCCAAGCAGGGATGGCTAGAGGACAAATGTAAGGATGTAGAGGCTTATCTCATGAGGGGTAAGATAGATACTGCCTACAGGAAAATTAAAGAGACCTTTGGAGAAAAGAGAGCCACTTGTATGAATATCAAGAGCTCAGATGGGAACCCAGTTCTAAGGAAAGAAGGGAAAGCAGAAAGGTGGAAGGAGTATATAGAGGGTCTATACAAGGGCGATGTACTTGACGACAATATGATGGAAATGGAAGAGGATGTAGATGAAGATGAAATGGGAGATATGATACTGCTTGAAGAGTTTGATAGAGCACTGAAAGACCTGAGTGGAAACAAAGCCACCGGAGTAGACAACATTCCATTGGAACTACTGACGGCCTTGGGAGAGCCAGTCATGACAAAACTCTACCATCTGGTGAGCAAGATGTATGAGACAGGTGGAATACCCTCAGACTTCAAGAAGAATATAATAATTCCAATCCCAAAGAAAGCAGGTATTGACAGATGTGAAAATTACCGAACTATCAGTTTAATAAGTCACAGCTGCAAAATACTAACGCTAATTCTTTACAGACGAATGGAAAAACTGGTAGAAGCCGACCTCGGCAATGATCAGTTTGGATTCTGCAGAAATGTTGGAACACGTGAGGCAATACTGACCCTACGACTTACCTTGGAAAATAGATTAAGGAAAGGCAAACATACATTTCTAGCATTTGTAGACTTAGAGAAAGCTTTTGACAATGTTGACTGGAATACTCTCTTTCAAATTCTAAAGGTGGCAGGGGTAAAATACAGGGAGCGAAAGGCTACTTACAATTTGTACAGAAACCAGATGGTAGTTATAAGAGTCGACGGACATGAAAGGGAAGCAGTGGTTGGGAAGGGAGTGAGACAGGGTTGTAGCCTCTCCCCGATGCTATTCAATCTGTATATTGAGCAAGCAGTAAATAAAACAAAAGAAAAATTCGGAGTAGGTATTAAAGTCCATGGAGAAGAAATAAAAACGTTGAGGTTCGCCGATGACATTGTAATTCTGTCAGAGACAGCAAAGGACTTGGAAGAGCAGTTGAACAGAATGGACAGTGTCTTAAAAGGGGGATATAAGATGAACATCAACAAAAGCAAAACGAGGATAATGGAATGTAGTCGAATTAAGTTGGGTGATGCTGAGGAAATTAGATTAGGAAATGAGACACTTAAAGTAGTAAATGAGTTTTGCTATTTGGGTAGCAAAATAACTGATGATGGTCGAAGTAGAGAGGATATAAAATGTAGTCTGGCAATGGCAAGGAAAGTGTTTCTGAAGAAGAGAAATTTGTTAACATCGAGTATAGATTTAAGTGCTAGGAAGTCGTTTCTGAAAGTATTTGTATGGAGTGTAGCCATGTATGGAAGTGAAACATGGACGATAAATAGTTTGGACAAGAAGAGAATAGAAGCTTTCGAAATGTGGTGCTACAGAAGAATGCTGAAGATTAGATGGGTAGATCACATAACTAATGAGGAGGTATTGAATAGAATTGGGGAGAAGAGGAGTTTGTTGCACAACTTGACAACAAGAAGGGACCAGTTGGTAGGACATGTTCTGAGGCATCAAGGGATCACAAAGTTAGCATTGGAGGGCAGCGTGGAGGGTAAAAATTGTGGAGGGAGACCAAGAGATGAATACACTAAGCAGATTCAGAAGGATGTAGGTTGCAGTAAGTACTGGGAGATGAAGCAGCTTGCACAGGATAGAGTAGCATGGAGAACTGCATCAAACCAATCTCAGGACTGAAGAGAACAGCAACAACAACAACAACAAACAACAACAACAACAACAACAACAACAACAACTATCCACTGTTTCAAACTCTGTGTTCCGTAGCACACTTAATCACGTGACAAGTTTCTAATAAAGAAGCATATTGCTTATCAACAATTTCTCCGAGATAATAGTGGTTGGACTCCTTGACTGTTAAATTACTGAAGAAATACAGCAACCAGCCACTTCTTATAGAGCTTTATTTATAGAAAGACCTATTCCGGGGCTTCCATGAATCAATACAATATTTCTGTCGACTGCATTTTGATTGCTGCGTCAGCGTTTTACTGTCTTTTGTAGGTACGTTTATTGGATTATATACTATAGTGTGCAAATTAATGTGGACAATCTCATATTTTACAAGCGATTTAAGGTGGATAGCTGTAACCAATTTTATGCGTCCAATTGTTGGTCGTTCAACGGACTATTGTTGTCATGACTATAAATAACAGCTTTAGATACCCTCCAGTTCAATAGAGTTCTTGTACATGTGGCAGCAGCATGCATAGTTTCTGTGTTCTCGACAGGAACACTTTGTTTTTGTATTAAGCTAGACATTTTACTTAAGAAATGGGCAAAAATAGTTGCTCCACATCATCAAACATCTGTGACTACAAGAGACTGTACCTGTGTTGTTAGTGTGAGGAAATAGTGTTTCAAGACTTATTAAGACATGTAGTGATACTGCCCCATTGTCTCCAAAGAGAAGCGCCTGATTTGGAAGAAAAACAAAAAACCACCCCTATAACTGACCAGATGCTACTAACATGCAGTATTCATCCTCGCAAAACAAATAAGGACCTTCAGAGAAATTCATTGGCTACTGGGGTTGAAATTGACTCTTCAGCGGTATGACGTAGGCTTCTTGATTGTGGGTGGAAGACACGAAAGCCAATAAAGAAACAGTTTTTAACAGCTGCCATGAAGGAAAACGGTTGGCATGGGCCAAAATACATAAATCTTGGACCTCCATTGACTGGAACTACATATTTTTTAGTGATGAGTCACATTTTATTGTTCAAGGATACAGAGCAAGGGCTGTAAGGCAAAGCATCAGTGAGACTGTGAGATTTGATCATCTTGCACAGACTGTAAAATACCCTCCCAAAAATGTTTTGGGGGTTCCTTCATTGCAAGTGGCTCTGGGGCACTATAGTTGGAGTTGCAAAAAATGGTGGTATAGTTTAGACTCGTTCTACGCACCTACATCATGCATTGTCTGACAGCCAATAGGCGTTCAGTAATGCTCTGAGTGCTCTGCTCTGAATGCTGTAGCTAATGCAAGCATTAAACGTTATAGTAGCGAGTTGTTTAGTGACCTTTTATTCCATTTGCTGCTAGTTGTCGAGGCTGAGTTTGGTGGTATGTGATATAGTCTGCATAAGCAAGCGAGATACTTAATTTTCAGGTGGTATGCTTTCTTCAAGCGGAAAGCAGGCGCATGCGTGTACGGCAACTGTTGCTTGGAATCATCAACAACACAATTTCTGTCCATGCCTCGATATGCACCAACCGCCATTGTTCATGGATCGGATTGTAGTTCCAGTTGATGCCATGAACAATTCAACCAAATACATGGAAATCCATTGGCGCAGAATTATGCCCAGTCCTGTAGACCTTTTCAGATGATGGAGGAACGCATCAGCAAGGTCTCGTCCCGTGTCACACTTCTAAAGTAGAAGGTGTTCATGGAAGACAACATTAATGTGCTTCCGTGGCCTGGTAATTCACCAGACTTAAATCCCTACGAGAATTTGTGAAATATTATGAAAAGACATCTTGAGGAAAATGGTCTGCTTAACAAAAAAATGCACTCATATATGCTGGCTGAAGTGACAAATGAAAATTTGTACCAAGGCTGGAATTTGAACCCAGGTCTCCTACTCACTAAGCAGATGCACTAACCACTGTGGCACCCTGGCACAGTGGCTTTGCACAGCTGCACAGACTACCCTAACATGCCTCCCTCCTCAGTCTAAATACTGATTCATGCCTCAGTCCACTCAGTATTCCCCTTAGACTTGAACAGCATTGCAGAGGCTCTCCAACTGTATTGCAGTACCACTTCAGCGAGTAGCGATGGGTACTGGGTGCAGAAAAGTGGGAAAATATTTGAATGAAATAGGTAATAAGAGGAAGAGCATCTCTAAATTGTGAAACCTAAATCAATGATGAGAGTCAGTCATTAGATAATGTCTTATTGTGTTAGAAAGCTGCCCCAAGCAAGGAAGTAAGTTTGCAAAAGTGGTATTGTCTTTTGTCAAATATCTGCCAGTTCTTCATGCTTCCACATCAGCTGCAATATGACTTCTTGTGAATTTCATTCAGTGTTTACATTAAAGTTATATTAATATAGATGACCAAGCTGCAGTTGCTAATGTAATGCAAGGAAATTAACAGGCAATGATATAAAATACTTCCTTGAGGGTGTATAGCAAAACAAATTTGCCTCGTGTTGATAAAAAACATGAAAAGTGTGCCTATTAGACTCATAAATGTATTAAAATGAGTGACAGAAAGGTTCATCAGTAGGCCTACTTAACAGGAGGAGGATCAGCACCCAATATTGCCAATAGAAATACCTAAAATAGATCATAGCATTTCTAACTTTGAGAGCCAGAGATCATATCTTGAAGGAAAAGGATGGTGACATTTGGAATGGGCAAGGGGGTGATGGGAGAGGTACAAGTCGCATAAAATTAATAATAATAAAAAATTAATGGCGCATGTCCTATAATAGGCACTCAGGTCTCGAGTCATACTAATAGCACACTCTGCAACTGGGTATTGGACATCCTCAAAGTTGACAGTTCTATGTATCCATACAATATATTACCAATTTGGTGGTAATCATCCCCTTATAAAAAGCTGTGCACTAAACATGAGGCGGTAGACTAGAATAGTTTTTATTCTGCCTGCAATTTTGTTACTCATTTTGACTGCGATGAAGTTATTGTAGTTGGTAGAAGTTGCTGCCTGGTACAATTTTTACCATGGCAGCAAGTTTAGGGACCTTTGCCTAGAAATAGTACCTTGTGTGTGCCATACAGATAAACAAGGGCTTGTGCCAGTTGGGAGGGCAATGAAAGGCGACAGTAGATCATGAGCTTGAGCATGTCGGGCAGAGAGAATCTCCCGTCAGGGTTTTACTTGAAAAATATGCAGCTCTGGCAAGTACTCTGTTGTGATATTCAAGATTTGGTGATTTGCTAGAGAGGAAATCCTGGAAGTAGTTACTAAAACATGTGTCAAGGGATATTGTGTTAGAGTAGACAAGTTAACCATTGAAACCGAGGCTATAGGGAAGGATGTCTTTGACATGGAAGGGATGACAACTGTCAGGATAAAAATGTTGGCAAGTACTTATTGGTTTGATGTGAAGACCCTGTGAGAATACCTCTTCCTTGGACTCCAGCAGCAGGCGGCAGTTAACGTTGGCAGCCACACAACCTAGAGAAAGACCTGCAGTTTGGGCCAGAGTGCCCTGGGTCATGTCAAACAATGCAGTGAATCCAGCGAGATGGTAGTGGCTCTCAGCAACAGTGTCTGCCCCTGAAAGCAGAGGTGGACAGCCAAGAGTGTGCCTACACAAGTGATGGCAGCTAAGCAGCTGCATAGCCCCAGGCTCCAACTGTAGATGAGCAGGGCTGCAGGCCAGCAGTGGATGAAATATACCTTCAGTAGGCACACCAGTTGGAGAGTGCTAAGTCAAGAGCATTGGACACTGCGTGAACAGCAAGGCCTCAGCTGCCAGCAGCAGCAGACCCAGCTGGATCTCCTCCAAAGCTGGAGGCTGTCGGACTTTATACTTCTGTCTCGAAATTAGTAGTATTTATATGGGCTTGGCCTGTCCATGTTTTGTCTAGGCATGGATTTCTGTTACGTAAGACACGACAGAGCCATATTTTGAATGTGTTGCATTCAAGTCACACATGCCACAGTGGGTCAGCTTGTATGCTGCATTAATGATATTACGACCCTGGTCTCCTTGCTGGGCCAGGCTATGTTGTAGCTGCCCAATGCCATGATGACAGTACTTGATGTATTAGCAGGTTGCTGGCTAATGTAATCACCTGACCCACCTGGTTGACCTGCTTTTGTGAGACTGTTGCATCAACTGTGATGGAATCTTTTTCTATTCAGCCATGCCAAGTATATTGGTTGTGGCACAATACTACCAAAGTGACATATATCCAGTCAGCACCTTGAAGCCTGCCACAATGAGAGGACTAGCATATTTGTCATTGTGTATTTTAGATAGAAGTTAAGTATACAATTCATCAAATAGTTTTGCTTGTTGCAGTGTCAGAGCTGATGCCACATACTTTTCACAGACAAGTATGAGAGTAGGAGAGCATTTCTGTGCTGAATGAGAGAGAGAAGGGAATGGTTATTGGTGGTCTTCCTTCAGAACATGACAACCATGGGACTCAGGTCAAGTACTATTCAAGATGTATTGACTTTGTACCCAGGAGATTGGGAGGAAGTTGAGAAGGTGCGAAATGCATAGAGAAAAGCTAATGATCGATGCTCCCTCAGTTGTTTTTGGGTTGGGACTGATTGATGAAGGTATATTACCAATTGAGCTCAGGGAATGAGTGGCAATCATAAACTAGGCATTGTATTTAAATTTGGTGTGGGACTTAAAGTTAGGATATTCCATAGAATGTATGTGTTTCTAAGATGATGGAATGTGTAATATATAAGCTAGAACCTTAACAAATTTTTCTTTGTTTTCAGGGTCTACCCAGTGTCGCCTCCAACGATGGCTTTGTTCATCAGCGGCAGCCTTGCCTCATCCAGTGCTGAGCCGCAATCTGATGACATCCCCTCAGTCGCCGTCATCCTCCTCTGGACCTGGTAGTGGTGATACAACTATAGGACCTGGTGCTGGGAGTGGCCCCACCAAACAATCACCGCCACAGCCACCACCTTCAACTACTGGACAAGGTTCTGGAAAGGGAAAGGATGGTGGGCAGCTCACTTGCCCCAAGTGTGGAGATCCTTGCACACATGTCGAGACTTTTGTCTGTAAGCATTCTTTGTGCCTTTCATTTCTCAGTGTATAAATGTGCATCAGAAAAGCTGTTTTGCCACTAGAAATAAAATAGCTGGAGGTTGTTTGAAAAAATTATCTAATTTAATCTTTAATCTCACTTAGTAATGCATGTTATACGAATTTATTTTCAGGCATGCTTTCAGACTTTATGTATTGTGTCCTGTATGTAGAGACAACGTAGAGGAACATTTGAAATTATGTACGAAAATTTCAAAAGGACATATTAATATGACACCAGGCACTCACCATTCACAGAATACTTTTGCATCATAGTTACCGTGCCCCCATACAGAAAATAGTTTGAAAGTATTATAAATAAACAGCATCATCACCACTAAGCATTACAAGAGAACTCACACTTACAAAAATTATTGATTTAACAAGAATACACATGACATTGTTAAAAAAAAAAACTAGGCTTTAAGCCAAGAATGCACCTAAAAGGATAGGTACCCAGCAGTGGGATCGCCTTTTTGAAACCATATGTAAGGTGATGTAGGTTAAGGTTCCAGGTATCACACCCTGCAATTGTTAACTGTAGTGGGCCCTCGTTTGCAAGTAATTAATGAAAAAAAAATTGGAATTTTGCATGTTGCTCTAAAGTTCTGAATAAGAGACATAATACATATTGGTTGCGTAGCGTAATGGTTATAGTATGGGCCTCACATGCTGGAGGGTGTGGGTTCGAATTGAAGTGCTACAAATTTTTTATTTTCAAATCTTTATCAGAATGGCTTTGATCCATATTATATGCAATTAATTGGGTTAATTGTAATTTTTAATTTCTTTTCCTTTGTCATAGCATTTTAATCACAATATTACCTTTCTCAATTGCTCCCCTTTTTTCATTATTCTTTTTCCAGTTGCAATCTTTGTGCATTTGATTTTAATTATTTTTATTTACCTATCATAATGTTTAAACATTTGAAAATACTGATCTGTCAGTTAGAAAATGAAAGCTGAAATACTCAATTTATATTGATTGTGGAATAGGGTTAGAAATGTAATTTTCAGTAGAAGATGTAATTTTTCTTGGGTTGTAACTGTTGTACAAACATTTAAAACGTAAGTTCTTGTTTCACTATGGGCAAAATAATGCAGTTGAAGATTTGAATGAAAAAAGTAATTGTAAGTAAAATGAAATAAAAAAGACTAGGAATAGAAATAATGAATAAATCAATGTTAATACATAGAAATGATTAAAATCACATGCACAAAGATTACAAGTGGAAAAAGAACTACAATAAGAAAAAATGAGAGCAACTGAGAAAGTTAATATGGTGATAAAAATGTGTAACAAAGGAATAGAAATAAAAAAAAATGCATTAAAACTAATTAATTAAGTAAAACTAATGATCAGACATCTTGATAAAGATTTAAAAATAAGAATATTTCAAAGCACTTGATGAGATTTGAACCCAAAACCTTGTGCATATGTTACCTGTATTGTAACCATCACCCTGTGCAATCAAAGTGTATGACATTTCTTCCTTAAAGCTGTAGAGCATCACGTGTAATTCTGAATTTTTTGTGGTGATTACTTGCAAATGAGGCCCACCAGTGTGAATAGTTGCAGATGGTTTCATAAAGTCAGTAGCACAGCTGGAGGACCTCTCCTTGTTAGCTGGTATACATACATATATGTAATCACTTTCTGACAGTTCTTACCTGTAAGCCCCCACCCCTCTGCTTACTACCTAATTTGCACCAATCCCAAACACACCATTTCCAAATGCATGTCCTGAATTGATTCCTTCCCCCCTCCTCTCTCTCTCTCTCTCTCTCTCTCTCTCTCTCTCTCTCTCTCTCTCTCTCTCTCTCCCCCCCCCCCCCCCCCCCACGCCCTCCTTTCTCCCTCCCTGCTTATGTGTATAAACAGACTTGAAAAGATCGGAAAGAAATCACCATCAGGTGAAGTATACAAGTATACATTAGTATATTACTCACTTTTTAAAGTTCACACTGAAAACTGTTTTTGTTATACTGTAGAAAACTTGGTTTTTGTTTTCATTGTTACGTATTTTCATTTTTGTTTGGGTATTTGGGTGTGTCAGTGAGTGACTAAAAAATCTATCAGCATATTAACTGTTACCAGAGTGACAAAGACACTCACAGTATGATGATGATGAGTCAAATTCTTGACTTTGTTGTGGTAATTGTAATGAATAACTTCAGTGACATTGCTGCCAGCATCTGATTTCAAATATTGTTCTTTTGCACTCCTAGCACAAAAACATGAAGAAATAATTTTTCTACACAATCATGTTTAATTGTTTTACAGCATTGTATTGTTTTATTTGTGCCCATACACCATCAGTAGCATTGGAATGACAAATATGTGGAGATAGTTGAATGGGATCTTGCCCATGTCTTTTTAGCATTTCATTGATGATGCAGCACTGGAAATGTGGCTTCTTTTGGAACACAATTTCAAGCAAAGCAAAGAACAGAACAGAAATTAGAATAGAGAGAAAAAGAAACCTGCAACCACTCACCTATAGTTTACTGATGTGCCATATAGCCATGTGAAAAACCAGTGGTGAGTGCATTTCTATCTGTTAGAGTGTGTTCAATTAAAGAAGCTTTTGAGCTACTGCCCTTTTCTTGTGTAAGTTTTTGTGTCATTATGTGTGTCTCTGTGGCACACACAAATAAATGGTAGGTGAGTGGTTGCCTTTCTTTACTTTTATGTATTGTTTCCATCTGCATAGTAATAGAATAACAGTTAATTATACTGTACGCAAACTATATTAATGCATATTGCACATGAGCTTAGGAGAGCGCATCAGATTGATATAGTGAGCAGAAACAGATGAGAAAAACCTGCCATTGGCAATATTTTAACTGAACAAAGAAAAACATACATCATGTTGAATAAACAGGTTGCATCCACAGTACTGGTGTTAATAAACTATCGACAGAATTTGACCACTTTTATTTCAGAAGTATCAGTGCACTGAAGAGATGAGACGACTTAATATATTTATACGGCTCAAACAATGGAAAATCCAGGATTGAATGTAACAATGTTATACAGCTCAAACCTCTTCATGTCCATCAGAGCTTTAAAGTTGACTCAATTGCATGAATGAAAAGGTTTTTCGTATGGGATGTACTGTTCTTTCTAGAGCATCTCACAGGGTACACCAACAGCCACTGCCACATTCCTGTCTTGGTGCATTCTTCTAAATTGCAGACAGTACGTTACAAGTCTTATAGCAACATGAACTGATTCAATTCTTCAAATCAAGAATTGTAAGTGAAAAACGCAATCATCGTGGCCGCTTGTAATATTGAAACAAACATATTCCAGTTACAAAATAGGTTATTAAGATATTTTTCATTTAAACTGTTTCTTCATGTTCAAGGGGAGCAAAAAAGAAAAAAAAAAACTTTTAATTCTTTTTTTTTTTCTTTTTCCTGCGAAGTATCTCTTAACATCTTGCTACTTGTCTTCATTATTTAGCCCAGATAAGGAATTAATAAGAATGTCAATTTAATATTATAGTTTTATTTTTCATTATTTAGATTTTCAGTAGTTAAACATGCATATTTACAACACTGTAGATGAATAAAAGAGCCAGATAATGAAAGAGTTTTGTTTGTGTTCCCAACAGCCTCAACAAGATTCGTGAAATGTGAAAAATGTCATCACTTCTTTGTTATTTTGTCAGAAGTAGAATCAAAGAAAACTCTAAAGGAAAATCGTGAAGAATATAAAAACGGATTTTTCAGGAGACCGCCTCCCACACCAAAGAAGGTATAAGCTGGAACAGTATTGATTCTGTTGTGATCTTCCTAGCTCCATCATGCATTTCTTTTTAAGCAGAGATAAATATTTATGTGCCTTGATGTGGTGTTCTTTACAAAACAGCTTCACACACATACATTGGTCAGTTTCTGTTATATTGATTTAGATTTCTAGAAAATCCTATGCCTATGTAACATGCATGTAACTTTACTAATTGTTTTTAGATCTATGACTATCTCAACAAGCATGTGGTAGGCCAAGAGGATGCAAAGAAAGTTCTCTCTGTGGCTGTGTATAACCACTACAAGAGGATTTACAACAACATACCTCTGACTCAGCAGGTGCAACAAAATCAGCAACAGCAGCAGCAACAACAGCAGCAAGTGCCACAGCAGTCGTTCACACACAGAGGTATGTAATGAGGCAATGTTCTTAAAACTACAGAAATCTGTAATGGTGTCTTGCAAGAGAAATGGTAATGAAACAAAAAATAGGCTGTTAGATTTCTTTATAATTAGCAAAATAATTTAAATAACACTTTTCTTAGAATGCACCTAATACAGAAGGGATGATATAAATTTACAGGAATTAAACAAGTATTGGTGCTGTGTGTAAATAAATATATCTGTTAGTTTTCAGGTGGGTGGGTGGGGGGGGGGGGGGACCCAGTTTATTGAAAATAAAATAAATGAATAATGAGGCTTCATGGAGGTGGGGTGAAGAGGGAGGAAGAGGTGGAGGTGGAGGACAATAATAGGCATTTTTATGGTTTATATAAGATATTTGAGATTGAAAGGAAGGGAAAACATAGTTAAACATAACTAGTTGCATCTGTAGTTCGACAAATTAGGAATCGTAGCCAGTACTCAACTATTATGGTGCATCCATCATATAATTAATCAAAACTGCGGCATTTTATGGTTTTATCGATGGACAGTGACATTTCACAACTTCGTGCACAAAAATTTGAAACATTAACATTCGATAGTCACCCCACTTCCATACAATTTTGATTGTTTATGTGGGTCAAAGGCAAACCTGTGATAGTCAATGACTCATTCTTTGATATGATTGGTATTTTAACCATGTGATGTTTGTGTGATCATTGAAGTTGGATTTAAAGCTGGGATAACAGTTCTTCTGTGTAAATCTTACATGTCGACAGGCACTGCTCTGCAAGTTCTTTGTTCTGCTGCGTTCGCTTGTTGTGATTTAACCCTTATTTTTTGACCAAGTGTGAACTAATTACATTTGTTCCATGTGTGTGTGCGTGCGTGTGTGCGCGCGTGTGTGTATGGATAGCACAGTGTTCACTACTTTTTCCCGTGGAATAATACAACAACAGGATACAACTTGGCATTTTTACTGTTCCTTTCATCCGTTGCCAAAGAAAATGGTCTGATGATTTTTACTGTGTGCATATTCTTTGTTATGAGGTTCGTGTCATGTTCATTTAATGGTTTAAGACTTTGTGTGCTTTGACATGTTTCAGTGAAGTGTCTGACTGCCTTGAGTGTTTGTTGTATTTTTATTCAGTGATCCGGATTCCTTTCGATATTTCAGTACATATTGAGACATTTGTTCTTGGACATTTTCATCGCTTTATTCGTATTGTAGGATTCATTAATAGATCCAAAAAGAAACGGTACCTCCAAACATTTAAAGAATCACGTTCTGTTGATTTTCCATGCATACTAAAATCAAGAAAGGGAGAAAAAGTTGCCTCTTGCACGGTATCTGGATGTGATATTAATATTGTACCAAATCGAAGGAAAATAACAGGAAAATCAACACCTTTTTAGCCAAGTCTGGAAACATTGAAAGTGATGTGATTAGGGCCGAGTGGCTGTTTACTTCTTTTTGGTGGAGAACAATGTGCCCTTAAGTGTGACTGATCATGCTGGTGATTTATTTAAGATGATGTTCCCCACATCAGAGGTTGCAAAGGAATATAGCTGCGGTCACACAAAAATTGCAAAAAATGTATCATCTGAAGTTGTTAAGCGTCTTCAGGTCAGACCATTTTCTTTGGCAACGGATGGAAGGAACAGTAAAAATGCCAAGTTGTATCCTGTTGTTGTATTATTCCACGGGAAAAAGTAGCGAACACTGTGCTATCCATAACAACGTTAGATGGGGGCTCAACAGGGTGAAACATAGGTAACCTGATGTTATTGCATCTGAATTCTCATAACATACAAATTGAAGACTGTGTGGCTTTCTGCTCCGACAATGCTCCTGTTATGATAAGATGCAAAAGTGGGTTTTCAGCAGTTCTGAAAGTAGTTCAACCAGGTATTGCCATCATAGGCTGCATTTGCCACTTCATTAATCTACCAGCTGAAAAAATTGCTGGAAGGTTACCACTTAAAGTGGATGAGACCCTTGTTGATATATTTTATTTCTTAGAGAGGAGTGTGAAAAGAAGAGAACACCTTCAGAAATTACAGAACTTGCACCATAAAGGCGCAAAGAAAATTCTGAAGCATGTATGTACTAAGTGGTTATCTTTTTAGGCAGGTGTTTGGATAGACTACTGGACCTGTGGGATCCACTTCTTTTCTTTCTTCAAGGAGGAATTAATATTATGTGTCCAAAACATTTCCGCTAGCTTGACATCTTTCAGAGTACCTAGAGTTGAACAAAGTGGATCCAAAGAGTATCAGAAGAAGAGAATTCTTGATTCTGCTACTGCACGTGCCCCTAAAAGAATAGTATATTCTTCCAAACATGACAAACCCATCCTAAAAAGTAAGACTTCTTGTTCGACATATGAGAAAAAATTGCTTATGTTCCTGTCCTCAAACTTGAACAAGGCCTTTTGCACTTTCCTTCATGTGACTATTTCTGTATTTGACAAATTGAATATTGTCCTTCAGACTTCTTCCTTATAAGTTCACTTTTTATTAGAGCTGCTAATGGACTCGCTAAAGCAGCTGTTCAGCAAGTCTGTTAAGCACAAAATTGTCAAAAGCTCCTCATTGCTTGAAGTTGTTTACAACTTGATTCAAAATCAAAGAAGTGATAATGAGCTAGTTATTTGCATTCAGACTTTGAACATAGTGAATGATCTCAGGTTATACAAAATGGAAGATCCACAGTTTTCTTCCACTCATTTTTTCTTGGAAAAGTTTCCCCTTGTGTTATCAAGGAGGTGAATGAAACTACAGATGAGGTGGTGAATGAGATTAAGAGGCAGTTCACAACTCTCCAGGTAGATGACTCTTTGGCTTCAAATGAAGATGCTGCAAATGATTCCAGTTTGGTCATAAATATCAAGAATTTGTGGAGCTGATGGGCTCCGTAAATATAACTGAATTTCTAGAGCAATGCTCTCTATTTGCACCATACCCCATAGTAATGCAGAAAGTGAACATGTTTTCAGCCTTGTGAAGAAAAATAGAACAGAGATCAGATTGTTCATGTCCAATGAATCTCTGGACTCAATTTCTATTTTGAAGACAAGGAGTTCTGGTCCCTTTTATGACAAAACATTTTCTCAAGACTTTTTGCAGGAAGCTAAAAAGGCCGCAACTACGACTTTAAAGTTGAACTAGCATGTCATTTGCAGTGTTTATTATATTATTTCTAGCCTGCATTATGTTAAACAAGTTTTATTGTGCAAGGCCTTTTTCAAGTATCGCATATCTACGTAATTTCTCAAGAAAGTTCTGTTATGTATGCTACAAACCAATATTCATCATAGCTGCTGCTGTTTAACATGGATTTCTTCTTGATTGTTATGTTCATCTACGAGTCATTGGCCTATGATGTAAGTAGATGTGATTTCATTGAAATATCCTGTTTAAAGCATGAAGTATTGTATTTTGTACCACAGAAGTATTATTATTTTCATCAAGCCAGGGCAAGTCAAAAATCATTAGATTTTTTGTCACACGTGAGTTTTACAGATAGCCCTTTTCAAAAGTTGGCAAAGTATGTACTATCCTGATTGATTTGGCATCAGTCAAAACACTAGAGTCCAGTGATTTTTTTGTATTATCTACCAGTACCATGGTGGCTTTTTAGAAATGCAAAAAAATATCAAATATTTTCAATTCAGACAGTTATTTGTTAACACTGCGTTTCAGATGTTACGAAGTCATTACAAACATAGGTTTGAACTTCATTCACCATTCATTTGGTGATTGAAGCTCAGCTCTGCACTAATTTACAAGATGTTTCTAACTGGAATGAATGGTCAGGTGGCTGTTGTAATGGATGTTATTGCATAGTTTAGTGGATGGATTGAAAATGAGCTCAGGAATGGAACTAATCGTGAAGTAATAAAGGAAATTAATATTGCAACTTTGACAGTTCTCTGCAATAATCTGCACAATAATTCATAACACAATTTGATAATGTCTTCAGGATTGTTTCAAAATCATGAATTAGACGTGGGAAAGGAAATTGAAAGTCACTAGATTTTTGAGCAAACTGTCAGAATACCTTTCATCCATTCCTATAATTTGTCAGAATATGAAGACTTGGGTATGTAAATTCTGATTAACACTTATGTTCTTGTTATCTAAGTTTTTAACTTTTCCAGCAGATAGGCCACTAATAGTGGTCTCTGAAGTCAGTAAAGTTACATAAATTGTGAATAGTCCATAGAGTAAATTGTTAAATTTATAATTCTTCAGTCCACTCCACTAATTACTATACTCCATACAACAAGAGAAGATCCCAGACATCTGAAAGTTACGTTGCCAGCATACAAGCATGAAGTACTAACTGAAAATCCATAAAACCATAATGATCTGGAAATGCAGCAACATTGAGGTCACAGTAAGAGATATGTTCAAAAAATTCCAGAACTTCGTCCACAAAATTATTCTGCGTTTACCTTTTACTACTTATGCATAGTCTCCTTTGAAATACTCTCTTTCACAATTGGTACATCACTCCCAATGCCGTTTCTTCTGGAAGCTGTCTTGTTATATCTTTTGCTGGATCGCGCGGAGCGCTGTCTGCAAATTTTCTTTTATCTCGTCTGTTATTGCAAATCTTCGTCCTTTCATTGGGGATTTCAACCTTTGGAATAAAAAGAAGTTTGCAGGGGCCAGGTCTGGAGAGTATGGAGGATGAGACAGCACAGTGACTTAGTGCAATAGTCACACACCAACAGGGATGAATGATGTCTTGACTCATGAGCCATAAGAAAATTTTGCGGCAACATGGTGCATTCCAAGATGCTGTGTCAGGATGTCACGGCATTATCCAGCTAAAATGTTATGTTCTTCTGCAATCTCTGTCAGTCAGTCAGTCAGTCAGTCAGTCAGTAAATCTGTCTTCAATTGGTATGCGCAATTTTGTTTCCTGACATGAGCGTCATCGGTAGTTGTAGAAGGGTGTCCTGGATGAGGACCATCTTTCAGTACCATCTGGACATTTTTAAACTGTGTGAACCTTTTGTAACATTGAGTACGGCTGAAGCACTCGTGGCTTCCTGCATCATTTGGTGTGCCTCTGTAAAGATTTTATTGAGTTTCACGCAAAATTTAATGCAGATGTGTTGCCCCTCTAACTCTGCCATCTTGAAATTGCAAACTGAGGAACTCAATGTTCTACTCAATGTAGCATTGAATAATAACTAACAGATATACAACGATGAAACTTCCGTCAGTTACACATTAAACACAGGCGCGTGCAGGAATGCTAACCGCATTTCCCACCAACACACCATTGGCGCAAAAATATGAATGTTTCAGAATTTTTTGAACAGACCTCGTACATGTGTGAAGCAGCCCTACCAAGCCGATTTTAACTGGCATGGATCTTCCGTGTTTGAATGGAGTGTAGTAAGTTTGATTCTGTCTCATCCCTTGCTTATGCATTAGCTTGAAGATGCATTTCTTGGCTCATTTTTCATGGATGGTACTTGAGAAAGTGTTAGACTTGAAGGGAAAGGACATTGTACAGATGGTGCCAGCCATCAGGAATGCAACGGTTAACTTGATATTACATAGTTTTTAAGCACTACTTCCACCTTTTTACAAATTATTGTCTATGAAAAAGTGAATGATTTAGTCTGATTGCATTTGATCCCAGTGTTGTTACTTCAAATTAAAAATATGAAACATTGTTGACAAAAATATGTATTGTAGCACGGCTAGCGACTAATTGATAGTTATATTGATTTTTTATTTTTATTTTCAGATTTAATGCATATCTCTGGCATTGGACACACCTCATCATTTGGTGTGGGGTTTCAGCAGCCAATGTCTCCTGACCCTGTGTCTCGAAGACCCTCCTCAATGGCTGTAGGAAGTGAGATTCTAGATTGCACCACTCATGAATTACGCCTGGAGAAAAGCAATATCTTATTGTTAGGTCCTACTGGGTCAGGTTAGAGCACTTCAGTATTTAAATTTTAAAAATAATGCATCCCAGTCCCCTCCATTTCAGGTAGGCTGGAGTCAGTGTTTTGTGTTTTTCATATTTGTTGTGGAAGGAGAGTATGCCAGTCAAAATCACCTTGAAATATTCAGTTTATGCACGGGTTTAGTCTCTTAAGCTGTTAATCTCTATTAATTTTGGAGCTGTGGACTATACTGAAATTAGGTTTTCAGCAAAGGCCAGTACACTTCCGTACTGACTGTGAGAGGCTGCAGCACATCCTCTGCCTGTTTTGCGAGAAGTCATACTTCAAACTTAAACAGGCATAAAATCACTGTTCTCTTTATTTTGAAGCCTGTTATGTGTTTTAAAAAAAGTACATAGTTCAATTTTTGTTGAAAACCTTGCATGGTATCTTCATTGATGTCAGAAATATTTGAAGCTATTGGATTTCATGGCACTTCACATAATTTCGAATTCAGGTTTTACATAATAGTTGTTTTTTGTGCTCTGTCTAAAAAAGGACTGCATGAAATGACATGGTTGCACATAAATTGAACATAAGAATTTAAGAAACATTTTAGAGGATAAGGAGTGGACAGTGGGGGTGGTGGTAATGGCAGGCAAGTGGAAAAATGGTAGAACATTAGAAAATTAATATGTCAGATAATTAAAACCTAGTGTAAGTGCTCTGTACACATCATTAATTAATGAAACCAGATCTGCTAGGTACATAAGGTTGAGATCTCAGAATTATTTAATTTCTGTTCATGTTAAACCATGTATCAGATTTCAGAAAACAGGTTGATTTGTTGACATGTTATGCAAAAATGTGTTAATATTTCTATAAGGTTCATTTGGTTTGTGTTATTAGTTTGGTAATCAGACAATAGGTCTTAACGCAATGAGTATTAGTGTGCTCCTGTACCTCAACATAGCACTATATTCAAAGACCATGATACTGATATTTTCCAACCTTTCGAGTTTTTTGGATTTTTCAAATTTTCTGACTGATATGTAAAGTAAAGTAAACACCACTTACACATTAGGCTGTAGTCCTGTTCTGACTGGCAGACTGCTGCCTGGTGCCTGCAAGCCAGTATGAGCAGAGATCTACGATCGTGGGACACATGATCAGCATGTCGCCAATCCCTCCAGTCGCTATTGCCAGTAGATGAATCCAGGTGATGCCGTTGCTTCTTTATTCAAGCTGCTGCTCATTAGGCCTCATAGAGTGTAAGTGTACCCCATACCAGACCTCCCTACCTCAGAAAAATATCTGAGGAGGTACTGGGAATCCTTCTTGAAGGCAGCCACACTAACCATTTAGCTACGTGTATGGTCTGACTGATACATGTTTCTGCAAACCACAGTAGCAGTAGTTGTTTCTTTATATGACAGTTAATTCCTCTTGTGTTGCATTCCCAATTGGAGTGTGTAGAAATGACTGCATGTATTTGCAGCCTACACACATTCATTGAAGCCCATTTCAAGCAGCTAAAACAAACATGTTGCATATCAGGAGAAGAACTGGACATAAAATTTGAAGACCCAGTTTTCTAAGTGGAGTTCAGAATAATATATCACTGCTATCCACATACATATTGTGTTACGAATATGGCAGTGATGTTGGAGAATGATTGACTACTGTCATGTAAAATGGTTGTTTCTCTTGCATGCAGTTCACAGATGGAACTGTATGGTAGGAGTAATAATACTTGTGCAGTATGTACACCATTAGTGGATAAACTTTTCTGAACATTATTACAAAAGAAACGACAAGATTTTTTAAAAATGTCTCTGTATTTAATTGTAATTATACATCACTGAGAGGTGTAATAGTCATGGCATTGAAATCATTTTCAAGGGTAGAGGAATTCAAAGTATTTTCTGCCAATGGTCTTACATGATTTCTACAAATCCTTTAGATGATTATTGAGATGGTTTGTGCAGCAAGGCTATGACAGGTATTTTCTTTCCAACTGAGCATATGTTGGTTGCTGTACAGTCTATGAGCTTGACTACAGCCGAAGGGAGTGACTACACTACAATTTCCTTCTCCTCTTCTGAGTATGGCATAAAATCTGATTTTGTTGTATCATATAGATTGTCTGAAGTAAAGATGCACATGTGAAAACCCTACTTGGTCTTTTTAATCTATAGTTTAAATGCTTCAGATCTTTTATTTGATGTGATAAACTTGGATAATTCTTATTCGAAATTATATTTTGAATTTTAATCTATCTTTCAAGTAGATTGCTGTGAAAACTGATTGCATCGTGAATATTATCAGGTACTGTGAGTGAACAGTTAATGTTGCTTCATAGTCTGTTTGAATATAATAAATACTGTAAAAAAAAAATATTGTTATAAGGTGTGTTAGAATCTACATCTCTCTCTCTCTCTCTCTCTCTCTCTCTCTCTGTCTCTGTCTGTCTGTCTCTCTCTCTCTCTCTCTCTCTCTCTCTCTCTCTGTGTGTGTGTGTGTGTGTGTGTGTGTGTGTGTGTGTGTGTGTGTGTGTGTGTGTGTGTGTGTGACAGCACCCAGTTTTGTGAGAGACTGGGAGGAGTTTTACATTGTGTGACACATTATGGAGATGAAATATTAACTGTGGGATTGTTGTTTCTCCATGTAGGAAAGACTTTGTTGGCTCAGACAATTGCCCAGTGTCTTGATGTGCCATTTGCTATATGTGACTGCACTACACTAACACAAGCGGGATATGTTGGCGAAGACATTGAGAGTGTTATTGCAAAACTCTTACAAGATGCCAACTATAGTGTTGAACATGCTCAAATGGGTAATGTATCAAAAATTATATATGCAGTTCTACTTTTTTAACTTGTCTACTGTTAGTATCAATAATGTCAATCAGGAAGTTGCTAGTATTTGATCTAGAATATTCTTCCACACATTGGTTTAAGCTGTTCATCAAATTTTAGAGACTAAATACAGTATGAAATTTGTTTTCATAGTCAGTGACATGCAGAGTGGTTCTTGTGTAAAGGGTGCCTGCAATTTTGGTGCTCATTTTGAGCAGCTTGTAAACACACCTTTGACATGTGTGGCACTCTCATTTTTGCACAGTATCTTGTATGATGTAGGTAGTGGCTTAGTAACCTGCACGATTTGCAGATAGATGAGACATAAGTGTGATGTGCACAATATCCCACACATCCAATGAAGGCACCTGTTTTGGGAATACAGCATATACACTTGGCTAGTCACATGAGCTTACATAGTGGGCCAGATATAAGGCTGCCTCGTGACCATCTCTCCATCAGTTGCTGTTATCAGATTCATATCTACCTGTTGACTCCAAAACACCACGACTGTTTGCTGTGTGCTTACTGCCTAAAATCGTGAACTAGTAGTTCCCACCTCTTTGTGCCTGTATGAAACTTAGAATACTAAATACATGTTGTCTGGTTAAGTCATTCCTGGACTTCATTCTTGTACTCGAGAAAGAACTCGTAATAATTTCTATTTGTAACTCCTAAGAGTATTTTGCCAAAAACTATTCCTGTGTAGTTCACATACTAATTGACAGTTTACGTTGTTGGAAAAATTATTTATGTTCAGTAAATGTTGTGACTCGAAGTGAAGCTTAAAACATTATTTGAACATAAATATCCTCTGTAACAACTATGTAATTTGTCAATTAGTACGTGAGCCAAACAGTGATATTTAATGACAAAATATTCATAGTTTTGTATACGCAAGAAGTGACAGAAACCATAAGTTTATATTTGTGGCAAAATAAGTACACAGTAAACAATTATGAGAGTCCAGAGTTCACAGGTAGACGTGAGTCAGATAATAGCAACCAAAGGAAAAACCAGCCATCGGGCTCACGTGACTGGCCAGGAATATATGCATTGTTCCTGCCACAGGTCTCCTCAAGGCTGTGTATGACATTACACACACTGATATGTCTGTATTGTCCATCTGCAAATCAGACAGGATTAGCAAAAATAGTTTATTTTGAAATTTGGAAATGTGTGTTACCCCATAGTAAGTGGGATTTGCAGGCAGTCTTTGTAGCTTGTTCTGAGTGCGAGACTTGAGCTGTGCGAGACTTGAGCTGTGTGAGGTAATGAAAAGATGAATTTGATTTATGGTTGATTCTCCACATCTAAAAACAAAGATGATGTGACTTACCAAACGAAAGTGCTGGCAGGTCGATAGACACACAAACAAACACACACATACACACAAAATTCAAGCTTTCGCAACCAACGGTTGCTTCATCAGGAAAGAGGGAAGGAGAGGGAAAGATGAAAGGATGTGGGTTTTAAGGGAGAGGGTAAGGAGTCATTCCAATCCCGGGAGCGGAAAGACTTACCTTAGTGGGGAAAAAAGGACAGGTATACATTCGCGCGCACGCACACACACACACACACACACACACACACACACACACACACACACACACACACACATATATATATATCCATCCGCACATACACAGACACAAACAGACATTTGTAAAGGCAAAGAGTTTGGGCAGAGATGTCAGTCGAGGCGGAAGTACAGAGGCAAAGATGTTGTTGAAAGACAGGTGAGGTATGAGCGGCGGCAACTTGAAATTAGCGGAGGTTGAGGCCTGGCGGATGTCGAGAGGAGTGGATATACCGAAGGGAAAGTTCCCATCTCCGGAATTCTGACAGGTTGGTGTTAGTGGGAAGTATCCAGATAACCCGGACGGTGTAACACTGTGCCAAGATGTGCTGGCTGTGCACCGAGGCATGTTTAGCCACGGGGTGATCCTCATTACCAACAAACACTGTCTGCCTGTGTCCATTCATGTGAGTGGACAGTTTGTTGCTGGTCATTCCCACATAGAAAGCTTACAGTGTAGGCAGGTCAGTTGGTAAATCACGTGGGTGCTTTCACACGTGGCTCTGCCTTTGATCGTGTACACCTTCCGGGTTACAGGACTGGAGTAGGTGGTGGTGGGAGGATGCACGGGACAGGTTTTACACCGGGGGCGGTTGCAAGGGTAGGAGCCAGAGGGTAGGGAAGGTGGTTTGGGGATTTCATAGGGATGAACTAAGAGGTTACGAAGGTTAGGTGGACGGCGGAAAGACACTCTTGGTGGAGTGGGGAGGATTTAATGAAGGATGGATCTCATTTCAATTGAAATGACTCCTTACCCTCTCCCTTAAAACCCACATCCTTTCGTCTTTCCCTCTCCTTCCCTCTTTCCTGATGAAGCAGCCGTTGGTTGCGAAAGCTTGAATTTTGTGTGTATGTTTGTGTTTGTTTGTGTGTCTATCGACCTGCCAGCACTTTTGTTTGGTAAGTCATATATATATATAATAGAGGGAAACATTCAACGTGGGAAAAATTATATATAAAAACAAAGATGAGGTGACTTACCGAACGAAAGCGCTGGCAGGTCGATAGACACACAAACATACACACAAAATTCAAGCTTTCGCAACAAACTGTTGCCTCATCAGGAAAGAGGGAAGGAGAGGGAAAGACGGAAGGAAGTGGGTTTTAAGGGTGAGGGTAAGGAGTCATTCCAATCCCGGGAGTGGAAAGACTTACCTTAGGGGGAAAAAAGGACAGGTATACACTCGCACACACACATATCCATATGTATTTAGAACAAGACCTTTTAGTTGAAATCTCGTGTACTTAGCAATCTTTTCATTGTGCCTGTCTACAGCTGATAATCATCTCTGTCTGGTGAATAGCAATCTGTCCTATTTGTAACATAGACATTAATGCATAAATGATTTTCTATTGTTTTAATCAGTCAAATGATGTGGAAATAACAAAAATTCAGTAACTGGGGGTTCAGGCCAAGAGATTAAACATTCTGGAGGAATCAAAAGAATCTGTGCATTTAAGTTTGGAACTTGCTCATTATTTTAGTTTGTGAGCTGCATTACAAGTAGTTGCAGTGTAGAACTATATCACCGTAACATTAAACAATTGTATTTACTTGTTTCTGTATAATTTTGTCCTGCTCACTACAGTTGTTTCACTGTCATTGATATTGTGCTGTATTTTTGTAATATAATTAATTATATAATTTGTGACTTGCATATGTAATAAAAATATGTGCAGAAAATGCCATTTTCAGGATAAAAATAAAAAATTCCTTGCAAATGTCTTTAGTACACATTCTGATGTCAAATCGGGAGAGAGGTTATCACCAATTCTCTTCACACTGGCCAAAAAAAAGTAATCTAACATATCTGACACATAAATGGGGACCCAAAAAATTAACAAATGAGGACCACAAAATAACAAATAAAATTCAACTGTTACTTTATACTGACAATGTAATATTTCAGTAGACTATAGAACAGAAATTGTAACTCTCACATAGTAGTTACTAAAAGCCTTGAGAGGAATTGGTTTGCAACTAAATACAAAGGAAACAAAATACACTCTAAGACAAAAAGATGCACCACAAAGGAAGTAAGCAAATGGGACAGAAATCAGTGGATTTGATGTGTAAGAACAGACAGACAAACTATTACCACTTCAGAAAAATTGGATGATTTATTCAAGAGAAAGAGCTTCACCAATTGAGCAAATCAGTAAAGCCTTGGTCTGCCTCTGGCTCTTAAACAAGCAGTTATTCAAATTGGCAGTGATTCACAGAGTTGTTAGGTGTACTCCTAAAGGATGTCGAGCCAAAATCAGTCAAATTGGCATACCAGATCATAATAATCCCTAGCTTATTGGAGGGCTCTGCCGAGAAACATTGTTTGATGGCTGCCCCCTTACCACTCGACTAGCTAAAATACCAATTATGAAGTTGTGTTAAACAAAATATAAATTTGTTGGTTATGAAATGACCCCACACAAAAGCAAGGTGTCAAATTATGGTAGAATAATTCCCAGATAGAAAAATATATATATATGACCAAAATTGCAGCGCCCGGCATTTTTAGATGATGTGGAAAAAGACCAAATTGTTTTAAAATTACCAACTAGAGATACTTGTGAAAAGAAGAAAGTTTGCCAAAACATTGTTGGGCAATGAGTTTATGTAACTTCCATTTGCATAGTAGTAGTAGTAGTTGTTGTAGTAGTAATTTTATTCATTTATTGAGATTTTGCTTTACACGAAGGTCTTCAACAACACAACAAATACCTGAAAATTATTACATGTGTTACATAAGATCTTAATTTCCGATTTTGTGTATCATCTTCCCATGCACAAGTTCTTCTCATTGTCAATTATATATTTTGGAGCCAGGTGGTCATAGTGGTCCTCTTCTTTCCCTCCAGTTCCCCTTCCAGGATAATGTTTAGTGTTCTGGCTTCCTCCATTCTGCTTACATGCCCATACTATTGTAATTTCCTTCTGTCCATCTCACCATGTATTCTTTCTCTTGCTTCCATTCTGTTTATTGTTTCTTATTATCTCTTTTCTAGAAATTCTTGCTGATCTTCTCCAGAAGTCCATTTCTACTGCTTGCAGATGTTTTTTTGCGTGTTTCAGATTAGTAGTCCCTGTTTCCATGCCATACGTAACTATGCTCTCTAGTATCAATTTACATATGATTCTTTTGGTTCTGTTTATTATGTTTCTGCTCCGTAAGATTGATTTGCATCCCAATGATCTTCCATCCACTGACAATTGTTTTATTAATTTCTACCTCTGATTTTCCCTACACCTCTAAAATGGATCCCAAATAACAGAGAGTCTTGACCTTCTCAATTCTCTTTGCTCCATGTATAAGTCACCTGGATCATTAATGAGGTATTTTGTTTTCTGATAATTAATCTTCAATTGCCAGTTTCTGCATTCCATTGCTAACTGATTACATATATAATATGCATCCACTCCATCTTGTGCTGCAACTGCTTGATCTTCAGCAAATAGTAAGTGATGTAAATAAACTCCATCTTTAATTTCCAGCCCCATCCCATTGCATTTATGAGATGATGCCTTGAGACCCGATATTTTAAATAATTTTGGTGACATGGGGCAGCTTTGGAACAGACCCGTTCTTGTTCTAAATATCTGTGAATGTTTATTACCCATTTTCACTTGACATATGTCTTTACATATTTCTTGTATTATTTTATTAAATGACCAGTTATGTTTACTATATGTAAAGCTTGCCAGAGTAGTTTTCTTGGGACAGTATCGTGTTTTTTCGAAGTCTGTGAAAGTTAATCCTATGTTTTTTTTGTTTTTTTTTCTCCCTATGTTTCTCTAAGATCTGTTGTAATGTGGAAATATGCTCTTACGTGTGATCTACTGTCTGCGAAGCCACCTTGCTCTTTCTGGGTTTTAAAATTTATTTCCAGCTTTTTAAAATTATTTACCCAAAAATTCTCATTAAACTGTTTATAACACAAAAACCTTGATTTTTTGAGCAGCTTTTGTGATTATTTTTCTTAAATATAGTATTAATATATCCCAGCTTCATTTCCTTGGGTACTGAATCACCATGTAACATTTTATTGAATAACTGTGTTATTAGTTTCACAATTTTGTCACCACCATATTTTAAGAACTCCAGGTTGATACTGTGTGGTCCAGGTGATTTATCCTTCTTCCCTGCTCTTAGAACCTTACTCGCCCACTTTGGATCTCCTCTTCCTGTTCCTTTCCTTCCACTGTTCCTTCCTCCAGATATTATTATCCACCCTCATTTAATAATTTCTGGAAATATTCTTCTCACTCCTTTTGTGTTACCAGTTGAAGATAAGTTTTGGCTTTTGTCGAGACCTTTTTATACTGACTACGCTTCATTCGCACTCCCAAATCCTAGTTTGTTATTGAAGTTGGCCCGTGTCCTTACCCGTACTTCATTCTTTGCTAACCTTATTGTTTTCATTTTTGCCGGCCACGGTGGTCTAGCGGTTCTAGGCGCTCAGTCCAGAACTGCGCGACTGCTACGGTCGCAGGTTCGAATCCTGCCTCGGGCATGGATGTGTGTGATGTCCTTAGGTTAGTTAGGTTTAAGTAGTTCTAAATTCTAGGGGACTGACGACCACAGATGTTAAGTCCCATAGTGCTCAGAGCCATTTTTGTTTTCATTTCATTCTTCTTTTCCTCTTAGATTGTTCTTGTTGCTTATGATTTATCATTCAACCACTGGTTAAATGCATTCCTCTTTTCTTTAATTACCACCTCTGTTTCCTCTGACCACCATTCTGCTGTACAGGTGTGGTTGTTTCCCCTTGTGCCCAGCATCTCTGTTGCTATATTTGTGACATTGGTTTTTATGTATTCGTATATTTCCTCTGTAGTCCTTCACATGATTCTTCAAATGTCTTTTCCATTCTAGCAGCAAAGAATGGTCGTATACTTTCATCTTGTAGGCTGTCAGTATTGAATTGTAGATTTTGAGCTTTCTTGGCACAGCTCATTTTAGTGTTGTTAGTATCATTCTTTGCATTGTCCCTTGACCAAAAATTCTTTGTTTTTACTACGTAATGGTCTGATTCACTCTGGGCTCCTCTGGAAGATTTAACATCTGCTTCCTTGAAATTACGTGTGTGCTTAATGATAATATAATCTATTATAGAATGTGAAGTACTCTAGTGTTCTGTTTCAAAGTATATGAATATCTGTGTTTAAAAAATGTGTTGCTAATTTTCAGATCAAACTGTTCTCAAATTTCAGTCAGTCATTCTCCATTGTCATTATATTGTCTCTCCATGTTTTCCCACTATCGTATGCAATTCTCTAATTCCTACTCTTCCACTCATATCCCCCATTATAATCAGTTCCTTCCTCCTTGGGACTTTTTCTATAGACTCTGTAAGGATTGTCCAGAAAGTATCTTTCTCCTGGTATCGTGTGTCATTCGTGGGTGCATATACACCAATAATTACAACTTCCCTGGCAGATAGTCATTTCCACCATAGTAATATGTTCATTAATAAATTCTCAATTTGAGATTGTCTTTCTCGATGTTCTCTTTATTATAATTGTGACTCCTGCTTGGCTCTTACTGCTTTGGACACTCCACTCCAAATATGTGCATAATTACAAAGTTCTTTACTTCCTTTGCCTTTTGTCTTGGTGTCAGAGAGTACATCCATTTTGAATCTGCCATTTTGCAAAGATAACTTGCACATTCCAGCATCCAAATGTCATTTTCCTTTTTTCTTCGCCAGTTCATTGTCCAAGAGTCCAGTTTTTCAGAAGCATATTATTAGTTTTTTTTAACATTTTAATTTTTTCATGTGAGTGAAGAGCTGGCCCACTGCACAACCCCCAACCTGGGGGACCAGGTAATTTATTCCCAAGGTTTTCTTCCTTTAGCCTTTGATAAGCCAGTATCGCACTGCAAGGTAGCAGCCACTAGTTTTGGACTGCCGGGTATCTTATTTCCCTGGTACCCACCATATCTAGTGAGTATTCTCCTTTAAGCCACCTGGGGTGGTGTCCGATGGGAGACCAGCAAAGCCACATGATGATGATGATGATGATGATGATGATGTGTAATTTCCTGATTGTAAAATAACTCATATTCTGCTTTATTATAGGCATTGTGTTTCTTGATGAAGTGGATAAGATAGGGGCAGTTCCTGGAATACATCAGTTGAGAGATGTTGGTGGAGAAGGTGTTCAGCAGGGAATGCTCAAGGTGAGCTAATAGGACATTCACTTGTCTAACTGATTTCATGGTAATTTTTAAACACCAGTTGCTATTATGGAATATATCTGTTGTTGAAGAGATGTTAACTAATACTGTATGCAATATGGTGTACATCTGGCTATTCCCTGTGTATTCAGCATTTGAATGAAAACTGGCTTAGAAGTAAGGTGATACAGGTGTAAGAAACAAAGTTTAGACAATGGTGGCAAATACACCACCAATGCTAGCATTAAATAACAAATGAGAAAAAGTACTATTATTAAACATTGTTTAAAATGTAATATTGTGATGATGTTGCTTTACTGTTTTCACAGCTGGAAAGATTCAGAGAAAATATTGTTCAACATTATGTGTTGGCTATTGGATATAAACTCAGAATCCAATAAATTACTGAACGATTTAGTACTGAACACATACAGTTCAGAAACTTGTAATGGAATTCTCCTTTACTTGAATGCATTTTTAACTCCAAAGAGAGGAGGAGAGCACTTCAGAAAGTTCAGATAGTATCAGTTGAGATATTAGGAACTCTGAAGCTGTCAGTAATATGACTCTAAAATGGAGCACTTCTAGTATTTATCTCTTCTACTTATTGCTTTTCAATGCAAAAATTCATGAGGAACATGTGGTTATGAAAGAATTTTAAAAGAGTTTTAACTGAAATGACTTGCAGAAACGTAATTAATTTGGAAATATGTGACCTAAAGAATGGAGAATTGTCCCTGATGTGGAAAATATAATGATAATTGTTATAGAGGCTATCTGTATCAAAACTAATTACGACTAACCCCAGTTCATTCAAAAAATTGAGATATATTACTGAATGCTCCCCAGATTAATGCAAGCAATCTTTACAAATTACCAGTCCAACCATAGTCCAGTCTGCGCAGTTACTAACATGATCCAAAGAGTAAACACCTGTAAACTAATTCCATAGCAAGAACCAAACCAGGAGACAACTGGTGCATATTTCCATTGCGCTGACGCTGCCATTAATAACAACTGACACAGACCAGCACTGGACCAGCTTACATGTGGCATTCTGGTAAGTGTGGACCCATCAGTGTGTGCTCCTGGTGACAAGTGGCACCTGGTACCACTGTGGCTAGCAGTAATGTTGGTACAGCTTCTAGGTTTCCATAGGAGAAGTGGCAGGTGAATGCGGTTGGGCGGGGTTGCTTTTGGGAGGGCTGGCAGATTGGTGTCCTTGGGCATTAACTATGGAGGGCTGAGGCAAAACAATGCTCATTGTGAGACACCATGAGACCTAGAATCCACCAGGGTCAGAGAAGAATGTGGCTGCTGGACAGAATGGTGGAGACAGTTGATTTTGATGGCACCGCTGATAGCTGTGGACAGGTACCAAGGTATACATCAAGAACCTAAGGTGGGCGGAGATCATCTAGGGAGGGTAGCACATGAACTCTCACACTCACACAGGGCTGCTCCCTGGAAAGGAGAGGCATCAGAGATGACATGCGCAGGTGGCAGACATAGCATGTCCAAGAGGGTGCAATAAGGACAGCTATGAAGCTGCTCTGCTGGGCTGCAGCCATTATTCAGGCTGGCCCTGTTGTCAGAGGCCTACAGAATGAGTTAGCAGTGTTGGACATCATTTTCTTATGAAGCTAGCTCTTGAAAGTTTGTACAAGGCGTTCTGCATGACTGTTGGAAGCCAGATAAAGAGCGTGATACTAAGGTGTTTAATTCTGATACGGACACAGAAGTGTTCGAAATCTGAGGTGAACGCAGTCGTGGTATCAGTGTGGGGGTGGGTTCATGGCAAAGATTTTTCTGAGGTCATGATGATGATGATGATGATGATGATGATGGCAGAAGTGACTTGGGACAAGCAGAACAAAAAATGAAGTGAGAAAAGGAGCCAGAAATATCAAACCTCATGGAGCCATAAATGGCTCTGTGACATCTAAGTGAATATGCTCTGCAGCTTCAGACCAGGGAGAGTGTTCCTGTGGTCTGACAGGTGGAACATTGGTGAACAAGGTCTGAGATCTTTGAGCCAATGTTGTGCCAGAATACATGTTGTCACATCAAACTTTTTATCTGGGATATACCCCAGTGGGCAGTGTGCAGAAGGTTCAGCACTTGCACTCGAAGACAGAAGAACCAGGACGTGGCAGTAGTCCTCATCTGAGACCTCCAACAGAACCCCTAGGTTTGTGTGCAGTTAATATTGTTGTGGCCAGTAAGGGCAAAAACCAGGGCCAAGAAGTGTGTCTGACAACTTGTGTTATAAAAAGTGAGTGAGACCTCTTAACATTGGGTCATTGCAGGGGGAGGCCATGGCTTCGCACATTAAGGGAAAAGCTGAAATGACCAAATTCTGATCTGAATGAAGCAGAAAACACTCCATTTTGTGTTGGTCAGAAGTTGAACCGAGTCCCATGGGAAATTGGGAAACAGTGTCCACATTAGCATGTAACATTGCTACCCAGTAGTGGATAGGATAGTGAAAATTAAAGTGCCTAGCACTGTAGTCAGTGGGTGGTTCTGTCTACCAAGTTATGCTTAAGACGAATATGGTGAGCAGTGATTAACAGTCCATGTTGGAATAAAATTTCTGTCCATAAAGAAACAATTTAGATTTCTGGACTGTGTAGGTGACAATGAAGACACCCCTTTCTGTTTGAATGTAGTGTTGCTGGGAGGTGGATAGGGTATTAGAAGCATATGCAGTAAGGCCGGCAGTGGTATTGGGTTGTTAGTGGGGCAGGACTCCACATGTCCCCATGTGGGAGGGGTACGCTGATTGCTACGACCAGCACAATGACCATACGAACTGCACTTCCTGCCATCATATGTTGTTCAGTGGATAAGAAAGATCAGCTATGTTTGCAGTGAAGTGGCCAAAATAGTTGAATTTGCCCTGAAACGCTTGTTCGTCTTGTACATTCATGGCTGGCTACAATTTGTTGATCACTGCTACATGATCTTTCATTAGTGGAGTCCACCAGCTTGGGATCTGAACCCCTAAATATGGGAAGGTTGCTGGTATGAGGGAACACTTGCGCAGGTTGTGTTAGTCCTTTTCCTGCCAACCTGTGGAACAAGTCCCACTGGGAGTGAATACTGTTCATTGAGGAGCAACCCATTGATTTTTGAGGAATAGGCATTAATACATCTTCATGAGTGAGTTGAGTCTATCCAGCTCTGTTTTGATGGCATCCCTTAGAGCCAGTGGCACCAGACGAGATTTGATGAAGCATAGGGTAGCTGTCACCCTAAAAGTAATGTGAACTCCCAAATCAATTGTCTTCCGTAACTCAGATGAGAAGATTTGAGCATGTCTGTTACAGATAATTTTAAGGGTGACACAAGGTTCGTTGGTTGCATGGCGTGTATTGTTTTGTGATCCGATCAACCAAAAAGTGGATAGAATCTACCCAAAAAATGTTGTCCACATGTCAGCTAATGTAAGAAAATTTATTGGAGGTGTAACTCAGTTGCAACTGAGTAAAACTGATAGTTTTCATAGCAAGAGCAAATGATGGTGTCCAGAGGCCATGCTTGCAAGTGACTGACCCTAAATTTAAGCGAGTAGGTTTATCAGGAACACAGAAGTTCCAGGGTCAAGGATTAACTTCACTGAGTGTTTGCCAATGAATACATCTAAGTCTTGATCCACTTTACATGGTCGGAGTTCACAGTCTACAATTTTTTAATGGACATCATATTCACCATTGACTGCAGAAGTTATTTGTTTCACAATTGCAGTTTCAGCCTTTGAGTTGTTTTCATGTGATACTGAAAAGGCTAAAAAGAATACGATAATGAAGCACAGCATGTATATACAGGACTGCAGAAACATGTTCTGTACACAGTAGTAATTACAAAAATGGTGAAATTAATACGTCAATTACATTTTACTTCTGCACATGTCGGACATAAAATCCTCCTACATATACAGGGTGTTACAAAAAGGTACGGCCAAACTTTCAGGAAACATTCCTCACACACAAAGAAAGAAAATATGTTATGTGGACATGTATCCAGAAACGCTTACTTTCCATGTTAGAGCTCATTTTATTACTTCTCTTCAAATCACATTAATCATGGAATGGAAACACACAGCAACAGAACGTACGAGCGTGACTTCAAACACTTTGTTACAGGAAATGTTCAAAATGACCTCCGTTAGCGAGGATACATGCATCCACCCTAAGTCGCATTTAATCCCTGATGTGCTGATGCAGCCCTGGACAATGGCGTATTGTATCACAGCCGTCCACAATACAAGCACGAAGAGTATCTGCATTTGGTACTGGGGTTGCGTAGACAAGAGCTTTCAAATGCCCCCATAAATGCAAGTCAAGAGGGTTGAGGTCAGGAGAGCGTGGAGGCCATGGAATTGGTCCGCCTCTACCAATCCATTGGTCACCGAATCTGTTGTTCAGAAGCGTACGAACACTTCGACTGAAATGTGCAGGAGGTCCATCATGCATGAACCACATGTTGTGTCGTACTTGTAAAGGCACATGTTCTAGCAGCACAGGTAGAGTATCTCGTATGAAATCATGATAATGTGCTCCATTGAGTGTAGGTGGAAGAACATGGGGCCCAATCAAGACATCACCAACAATGCCTGCCCAAACGTTCACAGAAAATCTGTGTTGATGACGTGATTGCACAATTGTGTGCGGATTCTCGTCAGCCCACACATGTTGATTGTGAAAATTTACAATTTGGTCACGTTGAAATGAAGCCTCATCCGTAAAGAGAACATTTGCACTGAAATGAGGATTGACACGTTGTTGGATGAACCATTCACAGAAGTGTACACGTGGAGGCCAACCAGCTGCTGATAGTGCCTGCACACGCTGTACATGGTACGGAAACAACTGGTTCTCCCGTAGCACTCTCCATACAGTGACGTGGTCAACGTTACCTTGTACAGCAGCAACTTCTCTGACACTGACATAAGGGTTATCATCAACTGCACGAAGAATTGCCTCGTCCATTGCAGGTGTCCTTGTCGTTCTAGGTCTTCCCCAGTCGCGATCATAGGCTGGAATGTTCCGTGCTCCCTAAGACGCCGATCAATTGCTTCGAACGTCTTCCTATCGGGACACCTTCATTCTGGAAATCTGTCTCGATACAAACGTACCGCGCCACGGCTATTGCCCTGTGCTAATCCATACATCAAATGGGCATCTGCCAACTCTGCATTTGTAAACATTGCACTGACTGCAAAACCACGTTCGTGATGAACACTAACCTGTTGGTGCTATGTACTGATGTGCTTGATGCTAGTACTGTAGAGCAATGAGTCGCATGTCAACACAAGCACCGAAGTCAACATTACCTTCCTTCAATTGGGCCAACTGGTGGTGAATCGAGGAAGTACAGTACATATTGACGAAACTAAAATGAGCTCTAACATGGAAATTAAGCGTTTCTGCACACATGTCCACGTAACATCTTTTCTTTATTTGTGTGTGAGGAATGTTTCCTGAAAGTTTGGCCGTACCTTTTTTGTAACACCCTGTATACATGACATCATCAAAAAGAAGCCATTTCACTGTAGAAATACAGTAGCATCTGAAGAGTATGAAGCTCTCTCTGTGCATTGTGAAATGATGTAAATTATGTGAAGTGCCACCAATGTTAACACACTTCACATAAATTGCTACAAATCAATGTCGTAACACACTGTTTACAGGTGAACAAAGGCCGTTGGTGCTAAAATACATTCACAAGTCTGACCGTCTGTGCACTAGTCAGAGATAGTACATTCCAGTGATAACAGTTGTAAGCTTCGTATAACATCTTTTGTACATGTATTGAGAACATACAGTTTCTGTGTGATGATAATAGTCATAAGGGGAAAGGGGACAGGATAGGAAAAGTTATTTGTAACAGTGGTATAAAAATACATATGTTCTACTCTAAAGGTCTCTTAGTGGCTTGGGTAGTCGTACAGAACATGGTAGCAGTAATCTTACACATTACTTTGTCGGCGTATGCAATGCAACTGATGAAATACATAAAGCCAGTGATACAGCCAACAGGCTATGTTTCTGCAGTTCTGTATACACACTGTACTTCATTTTTGTGTTCTCTTAGCTTTTGCAGTACCACTCGAAAATGAACCAAAAGGTGAAACTGTAATTGTGAATTTAAATTACTTCTGCTGTCAAAAGCGAATTGGTGTTTTTAATAAATATGTAAGTACCTTCACTGCACTACATTCTACAAGACTGAACTTCTGTATGTTTCACTTCCACTGGTTGTGACTTGTTTGTGGCGTAACTGCTGAAACATAAATCTTGCAGGTGTCCGTTTTTGCCACACCTTTGGCACATTGCATACCAGTGGCAGCACACTTTGTGTATGTGATAAAGATAGCAATGTTTACGGCTGGACAATGTTGCTGTCACTGATGTAGCCATCACTGCTGGTGTTGTTGATGGGATTCTCCAGACTGTGGAGAATGTTAGGCTTCTGCCGGAGGTGACGTGATGTTTCATATGACCAGTATCAGAGAGATGATTGCCACAGCACTTTTCTGTTGTAGACTCTGCTCTATGTGGACAGTTTCATAAGTGTGAGCTGTTTGAATTTCCTCCTTCACAGAAGGATCAGTCTTCCTCAGTATGTGGTTCCTCATTTCTGAGCAGGAGATAAGACCCACTATAACAGTGTAGTTCTGCTCTCACAAACATTCTAAATAGCAGGTTCTAAGTAGTCCATGTGTGTAGATGGCCTAAGCTGTGCAAGATTTATTGTGGCCCTGTTTTGTTGCAAAAAGGCAGTCACAGTAGAGATGCAGTGTTGGCGTCCTTGCGACATTGTGGCTATGTCGGGCATCTCACCCAGAGTAGATAAGTATGGCAGTGAGCCTGCAGCTTGCAGTTTGCCAGGTGCAAGATGCTTCAAGGCATGTACTGTGAATCAAGGACTCCTTGGAGATTCGTAGGTGTCAGTTGATAACAGCCTGGAGAAGGCCTCAGTTGGATGACACCAGTTAAAGTCCCAGCAGCATGAGATCTAAGTGTTGCACGTAGACCAGTGGCTAGTGGAGGCAGCAGCTAGTTGTAGATGCAACTAGATGACTCGGACTGCTGTGGGACAGTTCTTGGCATAGGCAGTGGTCGAAGACAGATATTGTCAGGTCGGAACAAGCCGTATTTAGCCTTGCTCAGCCAGGTCCTATTATGAAAAAGCAGTTGAGGGGTAAGAGGTGCAGTGTGAAGGAATCTAGCACTCCACTGTGCCAAGCTGGTGGCTTGCGTTATATCATTTCAGCACTTTTATGGGCCATACATCAGAATTATGCATGCAGCAGGCTGCCCAGGGGTTGCAAAGTTCACTAGAAAGGTATTGGTGCAACGTATAAAACTGCATGTGATAAAGAGGCCACAACTGTGAAACAGTCAGCTGCTTTATAATGTTTCCAGCAAACTAATTTAGCCATTCTTTCCTTGAGATAAAATGTGGGTTCCTCATTAGATAATATTGATTTGTGCAACTGATTTGATTTTGAAATTTTAATCATAACAGTGTATTGTTTACTTCACTGTTCTGCACTTACCTCCAGTTCCTTTCTCTAGGAGAAAAAGGGATAGATTGAGAAGGGTTGGAAAGAAGGAGTAGATCACTCAGATGTCAGAGAGAGTACAATATCAAATATAGTACATATCTCTCTCTCTCTCTCTCTCTCTCTCTCTCTCTCTGTGTGTGTGTGTGTGTGTGTGTGTGTGTGTGTGTGTGTGTGTGTGTGTGTGTTCGGTTTTTCCTTTTTCACTTTCCTCCTATTTCGTAATTGACTAGAATTTCACATCCATGTTCTTTGGAGAACAGAAGTTTAATATTGCTGGGGGCATGGTCATAGTAGAACATTCTTGAACGTACTGTGCAAGGATTGTCATGATGATCCCATGCCAAGGGAGAATGCAGTAGGTTTGAGCCTGGACTTTTACATGAAATGGCTTCTGTCCAGCATAAAGAACTTGTCAACACATTGTGGCAATATCATTTTGATAAACACTGCAGTTGAAACACTAATGTGTTACCCAACAGTGAATAAGGTCCAGCACCTGCGTAAGAGGCTGAACCACAACGCTGTTAAGAAAAGGCTCTGTAATGAATATTAACTCTCTCAATTAGCATCTGCTGTGGTCGACTTGATGCTGCGTAGTATACCCATATTATGAGTAAGACTGTGATGCCATCATTGTGAAAACTTTATCATGATGGATTAGTTTGTTTCCATCAGAATCATTCTCCAATTGGTAATGGTGCAAGAGTGGTTTGCAGAACACAAGGATATTTCTCTTTTTGTTCTGGTCCCCCTGTCTCGGACCTCAGATGTATAGAAAAGGTATGGGCTAAGACTATGAAGGCTGCCATCACATATTTGCTTTCCAACCTGCCAACTATGCCACTGAGTTATGAAGACGTACTAACTGCTGCCAAAATGAGATATTGCTTACCACTGTTCCACTTTGAATCTTACGTCAACTGTGTTTGCCATATCTGTAATGCCACGAATTATGCTGCCCTGGATGGTTGTATGGTTTTAGAAGGAATATCCTTGTTCTAAGTATCAAGATGCTGCTGACTTGTAATTAGAAGTGTTCTGTTCTTCTATAAGCAGTACTGTACAGACTCTAATGTGATTAGCTCCTACTTAACATGGTGAGTAGTTAAAGTTTAAGCTTTGAGCACTTTTTGTGGTGTACAGTGGATTGCAGTGAATTTTGGCTGTATTACAAATAAATAAATATAAATATTTTACTTATGTGCAGATACTGGAGGGAACCATAGTAAATGTCCCAGAGAGAAATTCACCTCGTAAATTACGTGGAGAAACTGTCCAGGTTGACACTACAAATATATTGTTTATAGCATCAGGTGCCTATAATGGACTTGATAGAATTATAAGTAGGAGAAAGAATGAAAAGGTAAACCAACTTGATTATTTGCTAATGCCTTTCTAACAACAATGTGAGAAATATACTGAAGTTGTGCATTTATTTCTAGTACCTAGGTTTTGGAGCTCGCAGTTCAGAATCACCAGGCCGAAGAGCAGCTACACTTGCCGATCAGGCAAATCAGAGCAGTGTGTCATCAGTGGAGGAAGACAATGCCGAAAAGGATGCATTCCTGAGACAAGTGGAAGCGCGAGATCTCATTGAATTTGGCATGATTCCGGTGAGTAATTCCTGTCTCCCGAAAAGAATATTCTCCTCCCCCTTCCCATCATGCATATGTGGAGATGAATCTTTTGAAATAATTTTATTTGAAATTGACAGTAAATAATTATATTTGTATGTATAAGTTGGGACCAAAATCTAAATATGCCCATTGATAATACATGTTTTACTTTGACAGGAATTTGTTGGTCGGTTTCCTGTTCTTGTAGCATTCCATTCATTGAATCAGGAACTTCTTGTTCGCATACTTACGGAACCAAAAAATGCTATGGTTCCCCAGTACCAAATGTTATTCAATATGGACAAAGTAAGTTTCTTAAATTCTTGTAGTTTACATATAGTTTACTTCCACAGATAGTAGGATAATAACAAGTATATTTTAGTTTTGGTTTGCATTGAGCCACTGTCTGCTATGTTTCAGATAATTCCTGAGATTTCGAATGGTGTATAAAACTATCAAATTATAAAAATTATGATTACATTGTATTGCAAACGTGTATTGAAATTTCTTTACTTTTCCCACTTTTCGTTATGGTAGGCCCATTCTACACTTAATCAAGTGTTGCCACACATTTATCCTCCTCTCTCCCCCTTGCCTTCTCCCATTTCCAGTATAAAGTTTCTTTCACATGTTGTGGTCAAGAGTCCTCATGCTTCATTGCATTGTTCCAGGTTGATCTAACATTCTCTCCAGAGGCTTTAAAATCTATTGCAAAACTAGCCATGGAGAAGAAAACAGGAGCACGTGGCCTGCGGTGTATAATGGTGAGCGAACTAGTTGCTTTATTATTTAACAGTAATTAATTGGATTTAAAAATTTTACTGACACATTAAGTAAAAAGTGGGCGCAATCCCATTGTTTGAATGAGTATTTTCTTAAAGAAATATGAAATGCAGTAAAATAATGATTATCTCTCGAATCTTTGCATTAGCAGCTGTGTTTTATTGTTGCCTACTAAGGCACTAGTTCACTTCTGAATACTCACATTTCTTCAAGGGTAGGAAGTGCTGAAGTGCTGATTGTTTGTTTACTGCCCAATGCAGTATGATTTCTGTTATAAACTGTGGGTAGCAATGTGTGATACCTGTTATATATACATTTTTTTTTCCAATTACACGCCCCCCCCCCCCTCTCTCTCTCTCTCTCTCTCTCTCTTTCTCTCTCTCCCTTTCTCTCTCTTAAAAATTTTGTCTGTTAGGCTTGTTAACTGTTGCTAGATTTTGCGTTAATGATAGATTTTCTGCTAAATACATGGCATCATCATTAGTTTTGAATAATTTTTGAATGACTGAATAAGATCTGGGACCTGCTGATTATTTTGTGCTTATTTTGTGCTTATTTTCTTGTTCACAGGAAAAGTTGCTTCTCGACCCAATGTTTGAAATACCAGGTTCAGATGTTCTCAGTGTGCACATCACAGAGGATGCTGTCATTGGAAAGGGTCATCCCATATACATTCGCGGCAAACCTGTTCAACAAGTGGAGGAAGACCAGTCAGTAGAACTAGAAGCACATGCTGAGGCAAAGTAGTGACATGTGAAACACTTAAGATAATTTTCCACACAGGACTAAAGTGGCAATAGGCGGTTAAGTGAGGCAAAACATTTAATATGATCATCTGTTTTCATAGTGCTAAGAGGTTACAACTACAGTGTGCAAAATTATCAAGTTTTTATTGATATCTCTGTAAATAGTATTGGAAAATTGGTTGTTATGTTTATTGGATTTTGCTCTTAGTGGTACCTGAAAGTCTGTTAGTTTGTTTGTTTTTCTCCTTGTTTGTGGTTCCTAAGGTGTGATTGTTAGTGAGGTTCTCAGACTCGAACATGTTGACAGGAAATCACAGTTTTTGTGTGGTCCCCATGAACATAACTATTCTTGTAATAATAGTTGCTTCAAACTGTATCTGTTGCTTGTAGCTTTCACAGACTACCTTCATTTTAGTTGTTAGGAATCATATGTACCACTATAGAAAATTCTGTGATAAACTGTGCTGAATCAGTTGTGTGTGTACATGGACACACTACATTGTTCAGATAAGTTTATGTTCATCCTTACAACTGTCTTTGGTGTGAGAGATTTTATGTCTGAGGTTGAGTCGTGAAATGTGTTTGTAAGAGTATTTTGCACAGATTGTTTAGCAGTGAGTTTGTGATCCATAACCATCAAACATGGCTATTGTTTCAGAGGAAGTTGACGTGACTTCAGTTACAATAGTGATCATGCAGGCAGTCATTGAAAGCTCTGACAACAGCTTAAATTTCATTTAAATTGTGTGTGTGTGTGTGTGTGTGTGTGTGTGTGTGTGTGTGTGTGTGTGTGTGTGTGTGAGAGAGAGAGAGAGAGAGAGAGAGAGAGAGAGAGAGAGAGAGAGAGAGATGTCATGTGGGTTTGGGTTATATTAACTTCTCAGATATGTGGTCCTTGTGGCTTGAAATGTTTTTACTGAGTATTACGACAAGAAACTGTTGACAATAACAGATAATTTCATAGTTTTGAGTCATTTTAAAGGAATGGTGCATATTTCTTCCTTTGGAATGTGTGACATCTCAGTTCTGAACTGAAAATGTGCTGTTGTTGAAATAGCTTTTTCATGTTGTTTTAAAGACAGAAGTGTACACAGACGGAAAAGAGAACTTTGCTCCCACTGTTGAGAAATGATGAACTTCAGAAGTTATGTTATTTTTGTAATAAAACTGTTTACTAAAATTGTGAGTTTTTAACATTTTCCCCTTCTTCCCCCTTTTACATATTTTATTGCGTTTTCCCGTATGAAACCAATCTGTACTAAAACCAGTTAACAAAATCTTATGAGTGTACAAGTATGCAAATTTCTGAAGACACAGTCAGTTATCCATAACCCCTTCCTGTTTTCCTATTTATCACTCTGACTGCTTACTGCCCATGACTTCATCACAAATCTTTTGCTTGTGATACAGATTTAGTTTGGGGGGGGGGGGGGTTGGAGGAGGGGAAGGAATTAGATGGGATGGCTGCACACATTTTTCTACTGACCAAAGAAAGACTCTTAGCAGTCTTTATTGAAAATGTCATTTGATATCAGTAAATCATTCTGTGTGAATGATTGGCTGTATTTTGCTGCAGATTTATTCCCTGTGTCTTTTATAAACACTCTTGTGTATTTTGTTCATTCCACTGCTGTTGCTGGGCTAATAATTTACCTTCTTGCCTAACTTCTTTTCAAAAGAGAATGAGAGGACTTGGCTTCCCTTTTGCTTTGAGCTATTATATTAAGTTGTAGAAGAAGTTGTATATATTTGTGATTCCTGTAGTAGATGTTGCTATTGTTTCCATTAGTCAGATTTGTCTCTTTTTTTATTTTTTTTATGTATCTGTTTTTCTAAATACACTTTGAGTGCTTCAGAGGTGCATTTGGATAGAAAACCAAATCTGAACTATACCTTGTAGTTATTGGTTACTGTGGATTTCTCTCTTATCCCTATGTTTATAGTAATACTTACTTTTCACACCTCAGTTTATATTATTTGTGAATCAGCATTGTAACAATTTTGTAATATAGTGAGAAAATGTATGTCTTATACAAATCATTTATAAGGGTTTTTTTAATTGGTAGGAGCCGCCAGAAGAAAAATTGATCAGAGCATGTACCAGTCCATTTTGGAGGTTTATTATAACACTGCTAATTTTATTCAAGAATATGTCATTGTCAAGATGACCTGCAACAATATAAGTTTTATTGTAATGGTTCTGTTATTTTATGTGCACTAATTAATAATTTCTGTTTGCTCATTTGCTGTTCGTAGTGTATTAATCTTCAACAGCAACATCAAGTCTTAGGACACTGAGGGAACAAATATTATGTTGGCTCTGTCAGAAAAGACTAATTTTGTGCAATTTATTAGTAGGAAATTGGATACAAATGGTGTCATTGCGGGTGAAAACATTCTACACGGCAGTTTGTTGGAGATGCTTTATGGATTGCCGAGTATACAGCTGAAACTATGTTTAAACAGCATAAAATTATCTGGTACTATTAACCATTTCCCTAGGAATATTATCTATGAAATTAATTGTTACGTATTGTGTATAGTTGTAGGCATTTCTTCTGTTCCATGGAAGAATCCAAAGGGTTGAAGTAACACAGGTGTCTATAAATATTTCTCTTCTTCGTAGTAATATTGACATGGCATATAATAAACCATCAGCACAAAGCTTTATCAAACGTAGAAAGTGTGTGTAAAATTGATAATATTCACCTTTAACAACTATCTAAATTGAAACTGAAGTCTGAAACAACATAGACAACAGGATATCGTTTTCAAGTTTTTTTGGTGCTATTAGCTTGTGGACAATTTTATTTCAAGACTGGTTGTACTGCCAGTTTTCCAAAGATTTCTCTAAAATGGCAAAAAGAAAGATACTTAATTCTATAATACCGGTAAATTAATGTTTGACAACCACTATGGAGGGGTAAATTTCAGGTGTTGGTAAGGTTGTGTGCTGTTACATGTGTGTATGTGTCACTCATGTGTCATCTTCAGGTGAGTGGTTGTTTTCCCTAATTTTTTTAATTGTTTCCACCCTAAGATTTCCTTTGTTGCAATAGAATGACAGTTCAAATTTACACTTAAAAAAAATGAATAACCAGGAACACATGTTAGACACAGTTTGCCTGTATCAAATGTTATTACAACTATCATTGATACCGTCAGGACATTATTAACAGCTTATTTCTGGATGTGTGTTTTTGTTCCTGTTGGCCTCTTATAATGCTGGGTATTTTACATTGAGAGAAGTTTTCTGAAGATTGCCTGTGACAACCAAAACTGTTTCTGTCTGATCAAATTTTATTTGATGCTCCAATGAATCCAAAATTTCAGAATCCTATTTGTAGTAACAACTTCAACAGTGAATGTGCGACATTGTGGAAACTGTAAGATGCATTTAAAGCATCATAGTATTCTTGAACACCTTTATTTCAGACAAAAGATGCTCTTTTGTGCCCAAACTATCATCTCTGTAGTAGTTCTACCATTGTAGTAATTTGTGTATGCTTGTTACTGTTAAGTTTTCAGGTGCTAACAACTTTCTTCGTCAAACCCACAAGGAATATGAGTGTGCATTAACTGTAGATGTAAAACGTTCTAATTAATAGAAAGAATTTTAAATGAAAATAACTATTAAAACAATAATGAATATGTCCTTCCATTTTTTGCCCTGCCCTGGGGGTTAAAATAATCAACACTTGCAGTGACATGTGCATTTTCTACAGAGGTTATTCCTTCATACACAGTTAGTGTTCTGTAGTAGCCCTCCCACTGATGTGTAGCTCAGTAAGTCTTGGGCTATCACAACTCTATACAGGTTCTATACAAGTTTCACACATAATATCTAAAGTTTAGCAGTCTTTTGGTTGTGTCCATCTGCGATTCAATGCCGCCTCTATGTGGTTAGTAGAATTCTATCCTTTTTGTATTGTTGTTAATATTTAGTACTGCAATTCTAATTAATTGTGTTTGTGTAGTTACTGAGTGTCTGGACAAAACATCATAACATTTCAATTCCCTGCAGATGGAAATCTATTCTGTTAATAGTTACCGTGGTGTCATGTTAAACTAAATTACAGTTACATATGCTGCAATGCAACAGATATATCACTTCACTTTTGTCACATTGTTTCTATATTACTAGTTAAATATAGTAAAGCATTTGTTCATGTTCACTGTTATTTGTATGTCACAGCAGTTGTTCTCTCACAATTGGTGCTGCTGACATCTATTCACACCTCCTCCATCTTCATTCCTATTTATGTTGTTTGTTACAATGTTCGATAACCTGCATGCATCAGTGTTCATAATTAACAACTGTGAGTCATCCTGAAGGGTGACCTAGCTTCCAATTGTAGAAACATGCGAAAACCACATGCTCAGAGGATCCTAAATCACCACAGTTACACAATGCTGGTTCCCTCTTTCCTATCTTGTGAAGGTATTGGGGCCAGTTCTTGTCATAATATGAACCATACCTCTACCGGAGTTGACGGGATTTGTTAGTAGTTTCTCCCTGGTGTTGGGGCTGAGACTGTATATACAGTGACCTGGATTTCAACTGTTTCAATCCTGCTGCCATTAGTCAAGTGTCCGGTGTTGTGGTGAGATATCTTACTTTGATGTTAGCAGAAAGTGTTCCCAAAATGACAAGGAGAGCCTCTGCTTGTGTAGTGAGGCTCCCTTGCTGTGTGTCTCTTACAGTGGCTCTGTGTTACATTGGATGGGGCTTGTGAACCAACTCTTGTGGTGCAAATCCCTCATTGATAGTCACTATTTCATTGTGGTATAGTTTTAAAACCTTCAAGGGTAAGTTGTAACTGGTAGTTCGACACTGGAAACTTTGTGCGTGGCTTTAGCCATCTTATGACAGACTGTATCTCATGTGCTGAAAAGTTTCTCAGGTAGTTGTGTATAACGTGCAGACATGTGCACACGACACTGCAAAAGAACCTTATTTATCCACCGCTCATGAACCTGGATTTTCGATTCATCTGTTTTTTTTCTTCCTTTTTTTATGAAAATGTGTAGTGTACAGTTGGTATGGTATAATATGTGTACAGGTATGATGATGGCACCACAGCTAGCCTAGAGACGGCCAGTCCCATGCTTCCAGCTACATACCATTATTATGCTCAGTGTGGATCTGTTCCTAACAGAGTTAACAAGCTGTCCAGACATTATTCTTTTCCTCGTGTTCGTGTTCGCGTGTGTGTGTGTGTGTGTGTGTGTGTGTGTGTGTGTGTGTGTTTGTGTGTGTGTGTAATGGCTTTGAAGCAAAAGAAAATGGTTCGTTTGATGGACAAAAAGTTGGAAGCTCTAAACAAAATAGACAATGGAGAACTGCGGAATGATATAGCTTCAGAATATGATGTAGGGATATCAACTGTGTCAGACTGGGAGCAAAACCAAGAACAAATTGAAGACTTCTATTTCAGGACGATGGCTAAAGACAGTTTGCAGAACTGCAGTACAATAAAGAAAGCAAGAAATAAAATGGTGGATGATAAGTTATTTGTTTGGTTCAGTGAGAAAGAGAGCATGTTATGCCAATACCTGGTCTGACACTGCGTGGAAAGGCGCCGAAGTTAAACAGCAAGCTATCCAGTGGCAATACTAGCTTCACAGCCAGCCGAGTTTGGTTGGTAAGGTGGAAAGCTTGGCATACACTAGCTTCAGTGATGGGTGAAAGTCTTTTGGGATACCTTGTGTGCAGGAAATTTCAAAAAGAGTTCTTTGGAAAACTTGGAAAACACAATGCCGGATTTATAATGCAAACTTCATCATATGCTACCCAGTAAGACTCTGGCTTCTAAATTGGATGACTCGGCAAGAGGTATAAAAATTTAGTTACAATTATAACTTGTAGCAGTACATCAAGAAGATAATTCCCTTTTCCTGTTGATGGGAAAATCAAAAACATGAGGATGCATTGAAACCCATTAATTATTCATGTCTTCCAGTTATCTACAAATTGCAGAAAATGCTTGAGTGGACTGTAGTACTTTAAAAACCGATTTCATGATGTGATTTTGCCTAACGTGATGACGTATTTAGAGGCAAAGCATGCTGTGCTGAGGACCATATTGTTTATTAACAAATGAACTGGCACATCTGGGAATGGAGCAGTTTGTCAGTGGTGACATGAGAGTGAAGTTCTTCCCTCCTTCCATGATGGCTTTTCTACAACTGATGGTTCGAGGTGTACTGGAAGTCATCAGATGTGTGTACAGATGACAGCTGCATGGGGAACTAATTGCAGAGGAGTCAGAAGTTGTCACTGAAATCAGTAAATATCAAAGATGTGACTTTTATGGTAGCATCTTGTTGGGATCAAGATACTGGATTGCTGATTCTGAAATAATTGAAAGCAGTATGGCCTGCTAGTTGTGGTTCCACTGCTGAAGTTTGTGAAGTTGTTAACAACTCTGAATTCCCCGGAATGTTAGCCACATTACTGGTAATTCAGATATAGATAGTAGTCACATAGACACCTGGTTTCAGAACAGTGATGTCAGCCACAGTATGAGGATTGATAATGAAATTTATATTGCTGCCAGTTTTACTATAGAGAAAGACGGTGCTGGTGAAGTGAACAACGGAAGTGGCATTTCAGGAGGAGAAATAATGCCTCATGCGGAGGCAAAGATCCAGCTGGAAAACTAGTGGTTCATCTAGAATGTCAGCCAGAAACGACTCCAGCCGAATTGGTGTTAATGGAATGTCTATACAAACAAGCTGCTCTCAAACACCGCAGAATTTGAAACAAAAGAAACTTGTGCACTATTTCAGTAAATAAACGTAGTTTCTGTAGGTTTGAGGTTTTTGAGGGATATGTTGACAACAGTGTTTTATGTTTGTTTAGGTTTTTGCTTTTATATGGGGTATTGGGAGGAAGTTTGGGGGCAGGAGGCAAAATGTTTAGTACTGTTGATAGGCACACATGTAAGTAAGAAGTGATGAGATTATCCTAACTTTCGGAACTATTAGCTCCTTCCTTGGGGAGTGTAAGGGGATAGAGTGGGGAAGATAAAAGAGAAAGACAGATCAGTCAGACCCTTGGATGATACAGGCTTACCTGTAGTGAGAATGAGGGTCTACTCTTGTCCTTGCTACAGGTGGATGCCTATCATCCTGAAGTTGGAGTGTCCTGCTGCCTTTCCCTTTTTACCTCCAATATACCCCATAATGTTTGCACTGAAGTCATTTACATTCCACTTCCTCCTCCCTAGTGATGACTGCTCCAATTGTCTGCAAGAAAAATATCCCTATCTCTAGCAAAACCAAATCCCTCACTCTGCTTAACCCATGGAATTTCCCCCCTCCTCATTAATCTAACCATAAAAATTCTCTTCTCTGAATGTGATCCCCCCTCCTTTCACAGTGACCTTCAGTTCTTCAGATTCTGGCGATACTCATACCACACTAACCTAACAAATTTCCATGGTGCAGGCATTCCACAAGATACTGTTGCTCTGCAACTCCCAACTACCTACACATCTCACAAACTGGAACTTTTGCCCTCTGACACATGGGAGAGCACTGCCTCCCAAAAACTGTCAGATTTATTGACATCCTATTCCTGCTTCAGAGCACCACCACCGTCAACACCTGTCCTAACCCCATGAACCCCAAGACAACCTCCCATAGCATCCAGACCCTGCCTTACTGATTTTTTTCCATCTGCAACGTCCCCCAAACTTCTTCTCAATGCACCACAAAACCAAAACCTAAACAAACACAGAACACTGTTGTCAACATATCCCTCTAGTTCTGTTCAAAGGCCTCACCTTCAGCCTCGCACCCATTTTCATCCCTGCTGGTCTTGCCAAAGAGCTACTCTCCTTTTTCCAGTCGCCATAGTGGAAACACACTTTTGCTCCCAATGCCTCCACCCACAACCAACCTAATCCCAACATTGAACTTTGTCTCCCTATTTTAACTATGACCCTCTCACTCCTCTACATAGCCACCCTCAGCTACCTCCATGGAATTCCTTACCTCCAACTGGACGTCACCCCTCCTTCCCTAGGCCCTTTACCACAAACACTAAACTCTCTACGGGAGCAAAAACAGCCACCTGCAACCTCAAGACAGACCTTGATTTAATCATCCTTTCTGTAGACAAAGGCTCCACCTCTGTCATGATGAAACCATAGTGATTAACTGACGACAAAGCATCTGCCAACTGTATGAGTCCTCCACTGTCAAGCCCTGTCTAGATGATGCTGCTCGCATAACCTCTGATCCTTACTGAAATCCTTAAGCCCATCCCAGAATATGTCCCCTGAATCCATCTACCTCCTCACACCAACAAGACCCCCCACAATCACCTTCTACATGATTCCCAAACCCAGTAATCTGAACAAACTACTGTGTCTCATTGTAGCTACTTACTATGCTCTTGCATAAAGAATTTCCACTCATTTTGATCAACATGTCTGACCAATTGCTTGTATCATAGCGTCTCATATTAAAGATACAAATCACTTCCTTCACCGACTCTCAACTATGTCCACCCCATTAACACCTGGATCTGTACTCGTCACTGTTGACACCACCTCCCTATACACCTATATACTGACGTCCCTCGTGCCCAAGGCCTTTTCACTGCAGAATCCTACCTTTTAAATTAGTCTGTCTCTGTACACACTATGTCATTCCTTACACATCTAGTTAATTACATCCTCACACATAACTGCTACTCCTTTGAGGGACAGATATAAAAAACAATTCTGCAGCACTCTATGCCAATCTGTTTACAGGCTCCATTTGCTGTACTTGGTCCTCTTCAACACAACATGCCACCCTCCTGGACATTCACTTCTAGCTCTCTGATAGCCCAGTCCGTACCTCTGTCCCTTCTTTTATTGGTCACTATGAAATCCAATTCCTGGATAATATTGTGTAGCATTATTTACTATTTGTCTATCATTCTCTTATGCCAAAATTGCAACATAGCATTCTAATGATCCTTATTATGTGATACACATCATGACTGTCCATTGTTGTAACTCTTAATTTTTCAAGGTATAAATGAATCGAATCAGTGATAATGCACTTGCCTTGTGGGGTGCACGTATCTACTGTAACAGCATGTTGGTTGCATAGTTGTGTGACTTTGACAAGATGACTGCAGTTATGAATGTTGAGTACTGCCTTGTCATCCTGTGCCCCACTATTGTGAACACTTGTCTTGAGAAGTGGAGATGTTTCATATTACAAACAAGTGGATCATGGACTAACTTAACAACACCCAATTTCACAATACATAGTTGAGAGATAAGCCACATACCAGAAATGCTAATATGCCATACTTCTGCGACTTGTTAGTCATATACACTTTACATTTTACACAGCATCGAAGACTCACATATCTTAAATCGGAGTGATATATTGAGGAAGAAAGAGGTGACCACAGTATTTTTATCAACAAGAAACTCAAACTGTGGATGTTCTGCAGGATGAACCAGTTTTTTTATCTTAAAAGGCCATTGACAGATAATAACTGACTCAGCCAATTATTGTCTGACTACAGCCATTGAAGCTGAAAACCAGTTCATGAGATAAATAAATATTTTAGAACTATATTGTTGTTCTAAGCATTTACGGTAAAAATCTTCATTGAATTGAAATTTTCAACATGCAATTATATCTTGAAAAGTAGAACTGGGCAATTATATCTTGAAAAGTAGATCTGGGCAGTTGGCACATACATAATATTCAAATTAATGTAATTTGCGACATGTGGCAAAGGAAGTTTAAAGGAATTTTTTTTATTATTCATTAACTATCAAATTTAGCTTCCTTTTACTACACAGGTTAGGAATAATAGCAAAGCCCAAGAGTATTCATTGTATTCACTTTGACTTTTTCTAGATGGCATTAGTGTTCTGTCATCACAGGCTATAATAATAAGACCAGACATGTCAATTTCATCTGGTGTAAAGTAAATAATGAGAAGCATTCAGAAAATGTGAGGGTGCTGTCACACTTAAGTTAAAGGGGGAAGTGAAATCCAGTCATTTAGTGGCTCATGCAACCTAGTATGTTATTAGTAAGTGTATTATTGGGATTTGTCCAAGAGAATATTTTACTCATAACCTTCATTGATGCTGGTGCAACACCAAGTAGTTTAGAAATTGCCGTTTGATGTCTCAAATTTACAAAGTGTTTGAATAATAAACATCCAAGAAAGGATCAGCTTAAATTTCCTTTTCCAAAAACTATTGATTAAGTTCAGACATATGTGGAGTAAGCGTAGCAGTCGAGCTAAATTATCAATCAAGTTACAAAGCATTGACTGGAAGAGAACCCATGTACAAGCTGCTGAAAATCATATATGGGTATATTACATTTACTATTGGATTACTGGTGTCCTACTACTATTATAATGAATCTGTTGCTGAACTCAGTTTGCAGACTACACTGCTGCTTATTCATGATGTTGGTAGGTACAACAATTTGAATGTGGATTTGAGAACCAATGGTCTGGTGTTAGTTGTTGAATACTTGACAAACATTGCTTAATAGTTTGGAGACCAAGCCCGCGCATATCTCGGGCCACAACTTTGTGTGACTGGTGCTGTCTTCTATTTTCAATTTCTAGAATTATTTCAAAAGGAACATTAGCAAACATAACATTTGCTGATGTGAATGCCTGAGCCATTATGATCTCATTGATGTAATTTCATGTGCATACTCATTAGGTTTTGCAATTTACTGTAATTCTGCTACAAATATATCATGTTTCTTGAGTGAGCTAGAAATTTGGAAGCTCAAGAGGAAGAAATTGCTCAGAAACTCACCTCACAGTTTACTCTTGAGAGGATAAGTATACTTTCTGTCATTATTTTAAGATTTTTAATCTACTTAAGAACTGAAGTAAATATGAAAAATATAGCTTGAAGCATGGCCCTTTTTTAGTATTACTCTTGAAGACACATCAGTTACATACATGCCAATAACACTTTTAAAAAAACATAAATAAAAAAACAGCATAAATGGCTGGTTTCCGAGGCCCATTATTCTTCTAAGTGTCCAGTCTTCAATGTGTTACTTATATGCGACATAAATAAACACACGAAGCTTTTAACAACAGCTAGGTTGTGTGAAAATCCACCTTTGTTTCTTATCTTGACTGTAAGAAGTTAATCAGCTATCATAACAAGCACTTTTATAGCATCAACTTAAATAATCAGTAGCTTAGAAAATGACTTCTTGAGCTAGTACATAGTAATTAGTTGTGTAGCCCGTTGGCAAAATGAACTTCGCAGTGTGTTGATGTGGCTTGTTGGTAATCGTGTAGATCACATGTGACATCCATCTAGATTGGCTGGAAGGAGGAGACTTTCATCCCGCACCCCCACTGCCGGATCATATTGCGATGACCTGTGGCGAGATTGATTATTGTCATCAGATGCAACTGAAATAAAATTTAATTAATGTCATTAGTGAGTATAAATTTGTATGTACACATTGTGGACAGTTTAATCTGCCAACTGTCAGCTGTAGCTGTAGCTGTAGTGTTACTCCAATCAGAAAGGCCACAGTATTTCTCTTTCGTCAGTTAATTGTAGCATCCTTTCTCAAAGCTGCACATTTGACTGTTAGTTTCCACCTAACCTTCTTATAATGGCTTCATGAGTGAATTAGTGACTTGTTCCAACACTTCCTCCCAATTCCCTTGCCAGCTCACAAAGTGTTTCCTTACTTTTTGTGGACACTGGAGCTCCTAAAACCCAATGACTAAATAACTAATTATTCCAGTTGTAGTGTAATGATGTCAGAAAGAATGTAGAAAGTGAGCAGTTCTCTGCTGGAGGTGGGGGGGGGGGGGGGGGGGGTAGGCTAGAAAGTGAGGCAGCCAAGTATTGTCAAATCTCTTTGTTGTTAACCATAAACAGATGTAGAGCAGTGTATGCGCAATTAGAACAGGCAATGGATGGTGAATCAACTATTCTGGTATGCTGTCATAAGAGCTTCTCAAAGAGGCAGCCTGTTGATGAGCAGCTGTGGCTACCAACGCATTCCAATTGTTTGGCTGCACTGAATCAGGATTGTGACAGTGGCGGTAGCGAAGCAGACCGGCAGCCAGCTTAGTCGGAGATGGTGGTGATGAATGAATGACGAACTTTGGACTGATGGTTGGTATGCTGCGTTTGGAAGCATTGAACGCCAGCAGTGTGCAGTAGCGAGGAACTTGGTTTGTACCTCGGCAGCAGGATCCCTGGCTGGTGGTATTATGGGAACAGTGGCAGAACAACGGCATGAAGGTGACCTAATGGCTTGGCTCTCAGGAAGCAGTCATCAGTCTGAAGCTCAGCTGCATCAGTGATAGTTGGGTTAGAAGAGTGTTCAGGACCCAGTGGCAGAGAACAGCACATAGCTGGCATCACTGCATAGTCCAGCCATGCTGATGACCTGCTCGGCTTGCGTGAGGGCGTGTATATATGTAGCCAAAGTGGGCTTGTTAATGTGTAAGACAAGTACCGCCATGTACATCAGTGCTTTAAAACTTCCTGAAGGCCAGGCCATTGCCAGGAGAACTGCGTCGCTACTCGGGAAGCTGTTAGTATGGCGAAATGCCAAGTTGGCTGGCTGCAACCTGCGCCTAGAATACAGCTCTGGGCTTCTTTCTGGACGTGTGCCCTTACAGTGCATAAATTGCCCTAAAATGATTCCCTGCATCTTTTATGCTAACCAAAGGCAACAAACCAGACCTGCATCTGTTGGGCAAATATGTCACCAGGGTGGTCAAAAGCTTCTGAGATAGAATATTGGTAAGACACAGGTGTGTGGCAAATCAAATCCCCTTCTAGCTATCCAAATTAAGGTTGTCTGTCAAAATCAAACAATGGAAAAGCCAGGATGGAATGTAACAATATTATGAAAAGGATAGTTGCTAATCACCTATAGTGGAAATGCTAGGTCACTGATAGGCACAACAAGAAGACTGTCAGAAAGTGAGCTTCCAGCCAACAAAGCCTTCATCGAAAATAGGCAAAACACACACACACACACACACACACACACACACACACACACACTCATGCAAGTGCAACTCACACACACATCACCACAGTATCTGGCTGTTGAGACCGGAATGCAAGCACGAGCAGCAGTATATGACAGGAAGGACAACTGGGTGGTGGGGGTAAGGAGGAGGCAGGGGCAGCTAGGGCGAGGGATGCAGGATAAGTTTGGGGATTGGGGGGGGGGGGCAGTAAAGTGCTGCTTGTGAGAGTGAGAGTGTACAGGGACAAGGTGAAGAGACAGTAGGGCAGCCAGGTGCAGTCGGAAGGTTAGATGGAAAGCGGAAAAGGAGAGAAGTAAAACCGCTGAGGATGTGTTGGTGGATAGAGGGCTGTGTAGTGCTGGGATGGGAACAGGGAAGGGGCTAGATGGGTAAGGACAGTGACTAACGTAGGTTGGGGCCAGGGGGGTTACGACAATGTAGGATATATTGCAAGGAGAGCTCCCATCTGCGCAATTCAGAAAAGCTGGTGTTTGTGAGAAAGATCCAGATGGCACAAGCTGTAAAGCAGTCATTGAAATGAAGGACGTCTCGTTTGGGCACTGTGCTTGGCTGTCTGTCTGCACGAATGGCCCACTGACAATCTGTGGCCAAAAACAGCCAGACCCCCCCATTACTGAGCACACGACCCTACATGATATTCTTCATTTCAATGAGTGCTTCAAAGCCTGTGCCATCTGGATCATCCTTCCCACCAACATCAGTTTTTCTGAATTGTGCAGGTGGGAACTCTCCCCACATTATATCCCGTGTTTCTGTGACTCTCCTGGCCTCAACTTCAGTCTTTTTACTTTTTACCTCCCCCCACCTCTCCCTCCACCCTCCGTATAACCTCCCAACTGCACCTACTTGCCCTACCATCTCTCCACCTTGTCCCTGTATGCTCCTGCAAGCAGCACTTTACTGTCTCCCATCCCTATCCTACTATCCCTCCCACTCCCCACCCCAGCCTCCCCCTCACCCCCACTATCCAGTTGCCTGTCCCACCATGTGCTGCTGTTTGCAGACTGGCCTCAGCAGCCAGAGACTGTGGTCAAGGGTTTGCAAGTTGGTTTGCATTTTTGTGTATGTATGTATATGTGTGTGTGTGTGGGGGGTGGGGGGGTGGGGGGGGGGAGAGGTCTATTTTTGACAAAGGCGTTGTTGGCTGTAAACTCACTTTCTGGCAGTCTGTTGTGCCTGTCTGCAACTCAGCATCTCTGCTATATAGTGAGTAGTAACTATCCTTTTCATAATACTGTTAAGGTTATCTATGATTTCCCAAAATGACTTGAGGCAAATACCAGGATTGTTACTTTAAAAGGACACAATTATTTCTACAGTTGAGTGTGTGTTCCGTTTCCAATGACCCCATTGTTGATGGGATGTTCCTACCTCATTGTTGAGAAGCTCTTTGCATATGTTTTCCATTTCTCTCTGAAAATGATTTTGCACGTCATTTGGCTCTAAGGAAGCACCATCTCCTCAGCATCACAATTTTTGTGTGCGTTACACATGTCTAGTACTTACGATTCACATGTGCTTAATGTGCTCATCTCTTTCATATGATATCTTCACTCATTAGAATATCTCACTTATGCAGATGGAAGCTACGGACATGGTCCATGATGTGTCGACAGAAGTGCCGACACAGTGTGGTTTGAGGAGACCGAAATGCACGCTATAAGCTCATGCAGGATGGCGTGAGGTCTGAAACAGGATACGTAATGAATGCTATAAAGAAAAGTACGTAGCTTCTGGAATACTTAACTTTAATCCATCATTTGTATACATCGTTCTTGATGAGACATGCTTCATACGATAACTATCAATTGCTATGGCACCTTGCTAGGTCGTAGCCATTGACTTAGCTGAAGGCTATTCTAACTATCTTCTCTGCAAATAAACGAGGCTTCGTCAGTGTTGCATCGCTAGCTAAATCGTCCGTACAACTGGGGCGAATGCTAGTAAGTCTCTCGAGACCTGCCGTGTGGTGGCGCTCGGTCTGCGATCACTGACAGTGGTGACACGCGGGTCAGACATATACTAATGGACCGCGGCCGATTTAAAGCTACCACCTAGCAAGTGTGGTGTCTGGCGGTGACACCACAGTCCAGCTGTAGTGTATTGAGATATCGGGATATGTTAAACTAATTGTGATTTATTAGTCTCAGAACATATAATTTGTGTGGAGGAGAGAAATTCAAACTTTCTCATAAAATTCTATGAAAGCATAACAAATGTTCCATTTTCTCTCTGATCTATATTTACTTGTGCATCTACATCAGAACCCCGCCACCCACCTTTTCCTTTTACATCTGGAAATGGCATGTGGAAAGAATGACTGCCAGTTCAAAATTTCTCTGATTTTACTGGCGTGGAATTTTTCCTATGAACATGTGGGAGGAAGTAATGTTTCCAGATTGTTCGTGAAGTTTTAAAAGTGAACCTCTCCATGATGCACAATGTATCTCTTGCAGCATTCACCACTGGAGATGGATGTGCATTACTATACACTCTCATGCTTACTAAAAGGACCTATAATGTTATGTGCTACTCTTTGCTGGGTCTTATCTCTATCCCGCTAATCCTACCGGGTAACAGTTAAAGCACTCGTAGATTGCTCAGGTGTAGTTTTGTTCTGAGGGCAAATTGTAGAGCAATTTTTACCAGACTTATTGATTTATCCTGGTTCACCATTTGGGTGCTTTATGAATTTTTCTATATGTGCTGTCCACTTTCCACAACCTTCAAAATATATTTACATGGCTTTTCTTCTGACAACAGTGCCCTTCTTCCATCAATGCTATTCTTGTTTCAACTGCAATGAAGACACACTCTGATCCTATTGAGGTAATAAAATGTCTCTTCCAGTTTCATAATTAATCAGACAGTGTTTTTTAACCACCATTCAACAGTATTATTTACTATATTCAGTACTATTGCTTCCACATTACTCAATATGGGCAGCAGTCTACAGATGGGCTTGAGTACATTTTCCTTGATTGAAAATCTGGTAACATTGTTGCATGTAGTGTTTCATGTGGGTATGTGGCTGCAGGGCATTGATGACTGTGACAGTCCTATTGGTCCATACAAATTGTCTCACAGCTTGTTTTTATTCAGGACTGATGGCTAGAGTTTATGTATGTTAGTTACTACATCCCAAACTTTGATGATCAAAATTATGTGGATGGTAGAGGAATCTAAACAGTAGTTTGAGATATGGGACTGATGGTTGCAAATGAGTATTCAGTTTTTTGCTGTCATACACAATCCACATCTTTATTGCAACAACTTGAGCTCATAGGACCTGCTTATTAATGACCACCAGTCTGTCCCCATGCATTACAACTGTGCATAAATATACCTATTTGTATTGTTTTACAATGTTGCACCGCCACAGTCACTGTGGAAGATATTTGGTATGAAGGAAAAGCAGTCAACAAACACTTCTCACATGCATGCCTCAGTCAAGATCATGTAGAGGGTGCACAGAATAGCTTGGCCTCTTATCTGTGCACACGGTGTAGAAGGAGAGGGCACAGCGGTAACAGTAGGGATTCTACAGAGACAGACCTCCATGTGGTAGGAGAGTACAGCTAGTTAGTCTCCAAAAGACTGTATTAACTAGTTATGACAGTATGTATCCAACAGTCCATGACTAAACACTCGATACTATAATTAGTGAGTTGGCCACTTCTAATGAGCGAAATGCACAGCTTAGCAGATAACAGCAAACAAAAGTAGTCACCCCTTTGAAATAAAGGGATAGAGTTGCCAGTAATGAGAATGATAATGCGTTTCTATGGATAGGTTAAGTTATATTGTATCAGCACTAGCATCTGAAATGTTAGTTTCCAACCACTGATTCCATATCTCAGAATACTCAGCCTTACTAGCATTGTTCATCGTGGATCTGGCACTTGTGTCTACACTTGAATACTTTTGCTTAATATGAGCGATTACTGCAGTATAGGATGTTGCAAAAATATGCTGCTGTCATGACACTGATCTAAAGGAGGAACCTTTTTGTGAGAAACTGTCTAAAATCATGGACGAGCAGACCATCGTAGCAGACAAACTTAAGCTTAACCAGGCAGGGTTATTCAATCCTAGTCGCCTTCTTTCCTTCTAAGCAGGTGCTTAATATGTTACTCTATATGAGCAGTTTTAAAGATGTACACTGGTGAATTACTGTGTGTCGTCTGGTCCCTTTAATCCCACAATTACTGTGTGTCGTAGAGTAATATTTTAATGTAATGGAAAGATTATCAAATTTGTTGAATTTTAGGCAGAACTCTGTGAACAACAGGTTTAGCTTTTTGCATTAGTATATTTGTCAATTGAACATTGCTTTGTGATAAGGACGGAGTAGCTCCCAAACTCAAATGGCCATTTTCCAACTGCACCACACAATGATAATTGTTTCTAGCACGTTGCTGTCCACTCCTGTCCAGTCTCTTCACATCACACAGCAAAACATCATTGACAAATTATGTTCCAGGCTATAGAACAATTGCTCTCTTCTCAGTCACTGGGAAGCATCAAGTACTGCACTAAGACTGAAATCCCCTAAACCTATGTGGGTAATGATCCAAGAATTAGCTACTTGTCATTTACGTTTAATGTATGTGGAGCAAAGAATGATTTAAACCACATCATTGTAGTCTCATCAACATCATGATCCTTATGCAAAACTGACTGGCAGTGATAGTCCTCACTCCGCCTGTACCAAACTTACAGGATATGCTGTGGTGTTGGAAGAAGCATGTCTACTCTATAGCAGTGGGACTGGTTAGTCTTCTTGAAATGAAAACTATTGCTTACATTAAAGGACTGTCCTCAGTGAGCATTCACGGGTTCAATGGAAGAGCTAGATTAAGTATGCCTCGAGGCACTTACTGGGCTGTTAAAATGGACATCCACATGTGAAACACCGACAGATTGCTTGAAGCCCTCCATCTTTGCTGTATGGCATTTTCTGCTTTGTAAATGTGTTTGGAATTGGTTGTTGATGTAGTGTCATATGCTAAATAAAAATTTTTATCTTGAGAATTGATTTCTTTTAATTATTTTTTTTCATACAGATAACAAAATTATGTCTCTTGCAAATTTATTTGTACCAAACATGTTTCACCTATGCATGCTAGGCATCTTCAATACTGTATAATACAGAGAAGAGTCTATAATTATACATGTATTGATATGAGATTCGTAATGATTCTTTGGCAGCTTATTTAAATTTAGCTATTTTTATTTACAATTATATGATTGTGTTTGTAGCAACATGTGATTATCATCCCCCGTCGTCTGCTGCATGTGGTTGTCGTGTGGTCAAGTGAAGTTGCGTGCCCCACAACAGATGATGATAAGGCAACAGTGTTTTTATTCTTTGCCTTCTTTCATTCTCTGTGCAATTGTGCGTTATTAGGACTTAAGCATTATTACTTGCTCTCCATTAGCCTTCCTAGTGTGTTAAAGATGATTTTACGCTTATGTAAGACGTCTTCTCACTAAAGTAATGGACTGGATATGATTGGTTTACTCTTCAATAAATAAAGTTATTTTCCTGAGTTAATCGAGAATTGATCATTTTTGTAAGCTCTGACAGCTCGAAGAAGCACATGTAACAAATTTGAACACTCCTAATCACAACTGGTGAGCCCGATGTGATTCAAGAATGAGGAATACACAAGAAAGTCATTTACAAGGTATCAAAAGAAGCCAGATTTTCCGTATGCTTACCACTGTTCTGGCCGCATAATCCTGTTCCTATGGTTTGCCAAAGAAGAATAAAGTTTTCATTATGCAGAAATTGCTGCCAATTCATCAATGTTTTCCTTCAAAGTGAACCAGTTGGACCATCAATATGTTGCGGAAGTACAGGATTTCCTAATTGCACTGCTGGTGGAAGAATCTTGCAAGAAACTAAACTCTGATCTCATCTGAAGAGTAGCTGCTTCACAGGAAGACCGTATCCGACAAGTGCTCACACAAGAGGACATCGGGGATTTAAATCATACCAGTACTTCTGACACTTGGAGAGCAAAGTGGACATTGGTACTGTTCCTGACAATTTGATGTGTTCAATATAGAGTAACTGCCTACCACCACATGTTAAGATGACCATAGCATCTCAAATGGTGCTATCACTGGACACTGTTGTCAAATTCGCAGACTGCATACAAGAGGCTATCACTTCTGCAGGAGTTAGCATTGTTACAGAACCATGCAGCAATACAGTGACAGCAGCAGTTGTTACACACACTGATCATGATTCTTAGTGTCAAGTGTAACTGCCCTATTCAAACAGCTTAGTGAACTACTATTTCAATATGGTGGTGACATGGACAAAAGACATAATTGTTGCAGGTCCAGGAATGGAGCCTCGAATAATCCTTCATCCCTTAATATAGAACAGAGGGTATGCTGGTATCATCAGAAGTTTGGCATACATGCATGCAAGTGCAAGAAACAATGCTCATATTCAGACACTGGTAGCAGTTAATCTTAGCTGCAGCTGATTGCTGAGCAGGATCACAGCGCCTGTTTATTAGTGACAGAAAATCAGATCTAAAATACACTATGTGATCAAAAATATCCGGACACCCCCAAAAACATATGTTTTTCATATTAGATGCATTGTGCCGCCCCCTATTGCCAGGTATTCCAAATCGGCCACCTCAATAGTCATTAGACACTGTGAGAGAGTAGAATGTGGCGCTTATGGACTTTGAACGTGGTCAGATGATTGGGTGTCACTTGTGTCACACGTCTGTACGTGAGATTTACACGCTCCTAAACATCCCTGGTCCACTGTTTCCAATGTGATCATGAAGTGGAAACGTGAAGGGGCACATACAGCACAAAAACGTACAGGCTGATCTCGTCTGTTGATTGACAGAGACCACCGACAGTTGAAGAGAGTTGTAATGTGTAATAGGCAGACATCTATCCAGACCATCACGTAGGAATTGCAAACTGCATCAGTATCCACTGCAAGTACTATGACAGTGAGAAAACTTGGATTTCATGGTCGAGCGGGTGCTCATAAGCCTTACATCACGCCGGTAAATGCCAAATGATGCCTCTCTTGGTGTAAGGAGCGTAAACAGTGGATGATTGCACAGTGGAAAAACGTTGTGTGCAGTGACTAATCACGGTACACAATGAGGCAATCTAATGGCATGGTGTGGGTATGGCAAATGCCCGGTGAACTCGTAATGCACGACAATAACATGGACTGTAATGGACTGGCCTGCCCAGAGTCCTGACCTGAACCCTACAGAACATCTTTGGGATCTTTTGGAACGCCGACTTTATACCAGGTCTCACTGACCGACATTGATACCTCTCCTCAGTGCTGCACTCCGTGGAGAATGGGCTGCCATTCCCCTAGAAACCTTCCAGCACCTGACTGAACGCATGCCTGCAACAGTGGAAGCTGTCATCGAGGCTAAGGGTGGGCCAACGCCATACTGAATTCCAGCATTACCAATGGACGGCGCAACAAACTTGTAAGTCATTTTCAGCCAGGTGTCCGAATACTTTTGATCACATAGAGTATCTAATAGTTACAGGTTCCATTTTGTACATGTTACCACAGACCTCTGTGCATCATACCATGTTCTGTTTTGTTGGCCACCAACAATTCCTCAATGTCGATCTATGGAATTCAGCATGTGGAACTGGACATGGGACTACGCCACACATTAATCTAGGACCCCCACACATTGATCTGGGACTTTACCATTGCTGAAATATTAGAGCCAATCATTGGAATGGGTTTTATGACATTTTAGCCGCTGGTGCCAGACTTTGTGAATTCCTGACTTGGGGACAGTGTGACTAACCCGACTACAACTGGGTTCTGCCACACCACAGCCATAAACCGTGCCAAACTAGTGCAAGCCAAAGACTGTAATTATTCTTATGAAACAAGTGGAGAATAATACCCAACATGTGTCATGTAGGCACAGGCATTTGGTGCCGGATTGCCTCGCAGTAGCTAAAGTAGAGTTTGCCACCATGTTGAAAGAAGGCATTATCTCAAGCAGTCCATACTCATCGGTGCTACACCTGGCCCCTAAGAAGAGTGGAGCATGGCATCCAAGTGGTGATTATAGAGCACTTAACATAAGAACCATTCCAGACCATAATCCAGTACTGTTGTTGAGAGTCAACAATCACGCCTTATGTGGTGCCACAATCTTTAGTGTTGTGCCAAGGCTTATACCCAAATAGGAATGGTGAACGAAGATATACCAAAAACAACAAACATTCCATCATTTGGCTTGTTTGAGAGTCTGTTTACGACTTTTGGTCTACACAGTGCGGCCCAAACTTGACAAAGATTTATTGACTGTCCTCCTACAAGTCCTAAGCTTCTGCTCTGCCTACCTTGATGACTTCTAGATCTTTTTGGTCACCAAAGAAGAGCCTCACAAACACCTGAGGTATGCTTTCAAATGGGTGGAGCAATGCAGTGTTGTTTTGAATGCAGATGCAGCTGAAGGTATATTTGGGGAACGTGAAGTTGATTTCCTCAATCATGGTGTATCTTCCGCAGGCTTCCGTCCCCTGTCCGAAAATGTCGAAACTATTCTGAAAATTCAGAAGCCAAGCAGCATCAAAGAGCTGTCGGGATGCTAAATCTTATTGCCGGCATCTATGCGAGCAGCAGAACTAAAAGGGCTGTTAACTGCAGCAGTTCTGAAGCAAAAAGAAATGGCATACCATTGTGCAATATTATGCGGTTCCATTTCTGTGACGAGAGACACAAACACGTGTTAACTTACTACAGCACAACTCACGACGGAGCAGTTGCATCGATGTGCTGCTTGTACTAGAAGCAGCTTATAGACCAAAGTCAAAGATATTGTGCCTACGCAAGCCTGCAGGAATTGCCACATCTTGCAATGAAAATTAGTCTCGTTGCTTTATTGTCGCACCTCGTATGCTGTTGACAGGGCTAGTGTGGAAAGTTCCAGTTGTGAGTCGGATCCCGCAGTGAAGTATGGGGTCAAGCAACCGCATCGCAGAAGGTGATGCTGAACCATAAGCCAGGCTCCTATAATCGAGACGGTGCTGAATCAACCCCTGATACAGTCATAGGAGGGTAGACCGTTCGGCACCCCAGCTGGTGTGACTCAGGCAACGAAGAGCGTTATGATGCCGCCAGCACATTTGTTTAAGCTGCCGAATATGAGGGAGCCAAGTCAACTGGGAATCAAAAAGCAATCCCAAAAACCGATGCACCTCCACCACAGCAAGAGGTTCGCATTCAAGATAAAGCTGAGGCTCAGGGTGAACAGTGCACTGCCAGCAGAAATGCATGACGCAAGTCTTGGTGGCTGTAAACTGGAAGCCGCGCATTATGGCCCAAGATTGCGCCTTGTGGATAGCGCCCTGCAGCTGCTGTTCAGCAACTGCAATTCCAGTGAAGCTGTAGTACAGGCAAAAGTCATCAGCATACAAAGAAGCTGATACGGACTTTCCCACAGCTGCAGTGAGCCCATTGATAGCAACTAAAAAGAGGCTGACACTCAAGACAGAGCCTTGCGGGACCCCATTCTCCTTGACTCGGGACGAACCATCTTGAACACGGAAGGAACGAAGTGACAGAACATTTTGAATAAAAATGAGGAGTGGGGCCCTAAGACCCCACCCATGAAGCGTGGTGAGGATGTGATGTTGCCATGTTGTATTATATGCCTTCCACATGTCAAAAAAGAAGGCAACCAGATTCTGACAGTGGGCAAATGCCAAACGGATGGCAGACTCCAGGCAGACCAGATTATCAGTGGTAGAGCAGCCCTTACAGAACGCACCCAGAGATGGAGCCAGAAGGCCCTGAGACTCAAGTAGCCAACTCAACCCCCGGCTCACCAAGTGTTCAAGCAACTTGCTCTGAACGTTGGTGAGGCTAATGCGGCATTAGCAGTCCACCTCCAGTGGATTCTTGCCAGGTTTCAACACTGGCATGATGATGCTTTCCTGCCACTGTTACGGGAACTCACCCTTAACCCATATACGGTTGGAAAGGTCTAGGAGGTGTCACTGGTGGTCCACCGAGAGCTGTTTGAGCATCTGATAGTGGATGCAATCAGGCCCGGGAGCCATATCAGGGCAAGCAGCTAGGGCACTTTGGAATTCTCACTCACTGAATGGAGCATTGTACGATTCGGGGCGGTGTGTATGGAATGAAAGGCTCCTACATTCCAACCACTCTTTCATGGAGTGGAAGGCCAGCGAGTAATTCACAGAAGCGGAACTCTGAGCATGATGCTCTGCTAAGAGTTCTGCAATTGTGTCTGATTCAGTACAGACTGCTCCATTCAGGGAAAGCCCAGGGACACTGACAGCGGTCTGATATCCATAGAGTCACGTAATCTTGGCCCAAACCTGTGTTTTAGAGGTACAGTTGCCAGCACTCCTGCTTCCATTGGTGAATAAGGCATCAGGCTCGAGCATGGAGCCACTTAAAGGTAATAAGGTGGTCCAGTATGGGTGCTGCTTATGATGTTGGAGGGCCCGCCTGCGATCTCTAATGAGCTCAGCACTCTCCGGTGACCACCATGGCACAGTCCTCCGCCAAGAGACCCGGAAGAACAGGGAATTGCAGACGGTGTAGGAAAATTTTTAGCTTCCAAAACAGCTTTCAATCGACTCAGGATGGACAATACAGTTCGTGTAAGGTTTTCAAGAGAAACTTAGGGCGTTATTCCTGCGGAACAGTGGCAAGTTCAGATAACTATGATATAGGTGGATACCGATTACACACCCTTATCTCCAAAGTAGGCCACAAAATCTCAATAATATTGTCATCTGTAAACTATGGTCGCCAATGGAGATGCGACAATTCATATCTGTGTACACAATACCAGTCCTGGAAGGTGCAAGCTATGTGAAGAAGGGCCCTATGGTCTTGGAATACAGCATCACCACTGGCGAATAATCATTTTACCGTAGGATGGACACGATCAACCAAAAGTGTCAAATAATCCTTGGCAGTAGTGCGGCCTTACAGAACAACCGTGGGATCCATGAAATACTATGGTATGGCTGCCCAAATCGTCACCGAATCCCCGTCTTGTTTCCCCCTTGGGGCGTAAATTGGGCCAGAAGTTGGAAACAATGTGAAAGAAGACTTTCTTCCATTGCTGCACAGCCCAAGTTTTATGGCTTCGGCATCACTTTTCCCTGTTTCGGGCATTTGCATCACTAGTTTTTGAACTCCAGCTCGCCCTGCATTTTCCTACTTATGGAGCTCCTTTCGTGTTGTTTTTGCACTGGCAGGATTCGCGAGCGCGACATTTAGTTCTGCAGTGGCTTTTGCAGCTGTCGTACTCTTATTTTTCAATGAAATTCCGTCACTATCATTCAACACACAATTTTGTCCGCGTTGTGAGTTAGCGGTGAAGTTTTTCCTCTTTCTCTGTATGCGGTATAAATCTTCGATGCGGTGAATGTTGAAACACTAAGGTCTTGGGCTACTTGGGTTACGAAAACACCCGCCATACGATCACCAACAATTTGTCCAATTCTTCGAATTCACTTAGCTCCGATCTAGTGCCTTCACAACTACACAGAACACTGTTGTGACGATGACTTGGCGCTTGCAACGTATTGAGGACAATGCACAGGGGACGTCCGTGCTCAGATACATCAGCACAACCTGCAGGCAGGCTTGGCTAGTATTTGCATTTTTATGTTCAAGCTTGCATTTTTCGCGGAGTTTCTATATTTTTGTCAAACCTTGTGTATATCCCGCAAACCAGCTGATAGTGTGTGGCGATAAGTAACATATTACCTGACTCTTCTCGGAATGTCCGTTCTCCAAATTTTAAAACTAAACCTCTCGCGAGGTACACATCTCATTCATACAGTTTGCTACCGGAGTTTTATAGATTTCTTTGTAATGTTGAAGCATTTAGTAAAAGAATAGAGGAGGAAACTTGTCTCCTTTCTTTCGAATATTTCTATCTACTTTGTTAATCCTCCCTGGTAAGGTTTAGCACTGCCTAACAATACTTAGGAATCGGTAGAACGAATATTTTATAGGCCGTTTCTGTCGTGGTTAAGTTACATCTCCTAAGGATTCTTCCAGTGAATCTCCTGTCAACTGCTTTTTCTGCAACTGAGTAGTGTATATGATCGCTCTACTTTCGGTCGCTTCTGGCAGTTACTCAAGACATTTTAAGATTGCTACTACTTGTTCTAGTGGTTCATCGCCAGTACAATAAATGTGTGAAACAATCGTCGAACTTTTCCGCAACGAGTTACGAGGAATCAGAAAGTATGTCCGGGAGACGCAGTTGACTGAGACAATGTACAAAGGCGGCGGAGTTGCGAATGTGTGGGCAAGTGAGAACACCACTTCCCAATTCCTTGGAACTCATCGCGGAAAAGTTCGACGATTGTTTCATAGAACTTTTTAGGCACGTTCTGACATCAACTTTTTTTCCTGTTCGACGGAAAATGTTACGAACAAATCGATGGCGTGTAGATGTGTAGACCTTTATTGCTTGCCGAGTCGAACTTATACGCTGAACACTTTGAAGCAAACGCACTAGAATGCGACAAGTTAAAACCCACATGTTCTATCAGTACAAGGAAGACACGTTTGTGGTGTGGCCACATGAAGCAGAAAAGCTTCAAGAGTTCCTGGAACATTTAAGCTATATTCTTCGTGGACGTCGAATTGACCTTTAGCTTTTTCCGCGGCGTACACATGCTGCTAGTTGAGCCATGTTGTTGTTGTTGTGGTCTTCAGTCCTGAGACTGGTTTGATGCAGCTTTCCACGCTACCCTATCCTGTGCAAGCTTCTTCATCTCCCAGTACCTACTGCAACCAACATCCTTCTGAATCTGCTTAGTGTATTCATCTCTTGGTCTCCCTCTACGATTTTTACCCTCCACGCTACCCTCCAATACCAAATTGGTGATCCCTTGATGCCTCAGAACATGTCCTACCAACCGATCCCTTCTTCTAGTCGAGTTGTGCCACAAACTCCTCTTCTCCCCAATCCTACTCAATACCTCCTCATTAGTTATGTAAAATTCGCAATAGAACATGAAAAATAGAGCCAAATGGCTCTGAGCACTATGCGACTTAGCTTCTGAGGTCATCAGTCGCCTTGAACTTACAACTAATTAATCCTAACTAACCTAAGGACATCACACACATCCATGCCCGAGGCAAGACGAACCTGCGACCGTAGCGGTCGCTCGGCCCCAGACTGTAGCGCCTAGAACCGCACGGCCACTCTGTCCGGCAAAAATAGAGCCAACTACCTTCCCTAGTTAAGAGAAGACCGAACGGTTCAATAGGTCACAGCGTATACATGGTGTCCCAGAAATGTTGCGATAAATTTCGAGGGGATGTAATTTGTGTCTCGAGGGAAGAATCAAGAATAGGAACCAACGTCTGGAAATGTCGTCCAACGACGCTACAGCGCGTGAAAGGTATACGCTTCGGCAACAAACGTGAATTTCTACGCTGACAGACCGTAGACGAAACGTCTCGCAATGTTGTATGCTATTCAGTGATCGCGAGTTTTTGCCACAAACGCCAGTGGAGAAGATGGAGCTAAAGTGCGCGTTATTTATGTTGGCGGTCGAGTTTAGGTTCGTTCTGCGCATCTGACGTCACAAAACACAGTTAGCCAATGAACAGAGAACGACGTTGCCAGATCTCGACTGCAGTGCAGAGCATAGATGAGTGTCTTCAGTTTTAGAAACGTTCAGTCATAAATAAAGTAATAGAACAAAAGCAATGTCTTGATAGCAGACTTTCTTTTATAGAAAGTTTGGAAAAAATATTCTTTATACCAATTGCTTCATACTCTATTAATTAATTAAACCAAACAAGCAATAAGACTCCTAATTCAGGCGATAGCAAGGAAAGGTGTTTGTATCAATCTCACGAACCGCTTTTTCGCAATAAAGAACAGCGGTAATTGTTTATTTCCTATTGCACTTCGACGAAGCGTGAGTAATTCATAGTCATACCAACAGTGTTTGCCAATATTTTGCGTGATGTGTTACAGTCCTGAGCTGCATTAGCGTAACGGTTAAGGTGTTGGGCTTCTACGCGAAAGGTTATGAGTTCAAACCTTGTGCAGTGCTTAATATTTTCATTATTTAAAAAAATATCGAAGTGCCTTACTTCACGAATTATATTCGTTTGAATGCAATTTTTTGAAATTTCTAGTGCTTTGTATCTTCATTAACCCTTTCGCTGCTGCAGACACTTGCTCCCCGCATTCCGCGCTGTGCACGATTTTGTCATCACTGCACTGCTCGCCTGTGAGACACATGGTGTTCCCACTGCTTTGACACACTTATCATTCGATTTCACAGAAACTATTTGGCCCAAAAATTTGATTTTTACACGTCTTCTTGACTGATACCTTCCCCCCATAAATGACTTAATTTTGTTTCGATGTTCAACGCAGTTATTAAGCAGCATTAAATGTAGTAAACCATTGCACGAAATTTTGAAGAGTTTGCAGAGGTAGAAGTCCATAGCATATACTTTCCGTATGGTCGATTTTAGTTGCCACAATGTTGAGAATGAAATGTGGACAAGGTACCTAAATTTCACATAAAATTTACTGTATAACAATATCTCATTTAATTTAAGTACCACAAAGGTGTCGTATGTAATATTGAGAAATATTCCGTCTTTCGTGACTGTAATAAAACTTTTAAATACACCGGACGTGTTTGGCTTTATTTTAAAGCACTTCAATCAATGAAAGGTATGGCACATACACAATGGTACTCATGTTTTCTTTCTTGTTTTTGTTCCACAGTCGCAGTTTTACCAATGGTACTGAAATATATTCCTCTTCTGCAACTGTAATAATTAGCGACTTATTTAGACCAGACGCGTTTCTCTCTTTTGACACATCTTCAGTGGATAGTATTTTGTCTCCTCCATTACCAAGTCACCTTTCGTAGTTTTGTGCTGCGGTAACACAATATTGAACGTTTCTGTTGGCTGATAAGTGTTTTAGCAAATAAATGATGTTTGTGTGCGCCACACACAAAAATTATATTTGACATAGCTCAGAGCACTTCACTGATAGACGGTATATTCAAGTCCTAATGTTTTTGTAAGTCCACAGTTTTGTTTAATGTATTTTGTCTACTTCCTTTGCTCAGTGTAAATAAAACTTTTGTTACAGTCTCGAAAGACGGAATATTTCTCAATATTACATACGACACCTATGTGGTACTTAAATGAGATATTGTTATACAGTAAATTTTATATGAAATTTAGGTATCTTGTCCACATTTCATTCTCAACATTGTGGCAACTAAAATCGACCATACGGAAAGTATACTCTATGGACTTTTACCTCTGCAAACTCTTCACAATTTCGTGCAATGGTTTACTATATTTAATGCTGCATAATAACTGCGTTGAACATCGAACAAAATTAAGTCATTTATGGGGGGAAGGTATCAGTCAAGAAGATGTGTAAAAATCTAATTTTTGGGCCAAATAGTTTATGTGGAATCGAATGATAAGAGTGTCAAAGCAGTCGGAACACGATGTGTCTGCACAGGCGAGCAGTGCAGTGACAAAATCGCGCACAGCGCGGAATGCAGGGAGCACGTCTTTGTAGCAGCGAAAGGGTTAATGCGGCCGTGGTGGCTCTACTTCATGAACTGCGCGCTCCCCCCCCCCCCCCCCCCCCTAAACGTAAGCTTGCGAACTATGCTATACTATGGCGCTGCTTCTATTGGCGCGTGCGTCGTGTGCAACTGGCAACGCAGCAATCTCCCGCTTCTGGGCGGGCATGCGCGAGCCGCCAAGATAAAAGAATTGAACTATAGCTGTTGCGTAGACAGTCCTTGTCTCCTCTGAATGCGATTTGTGGTGTCTCGGTGGATGATGGTTTCAGAAACGGGTTTCCATCGGCAGTCTATTTTTCTCCTGGAATCCTCTAAAATCTTCAATGTTTTTTAGTATACAGGAGAAAAATAAAATGCAAATGGAAACCCGTGTCCTAGGCCATCAACCAGCGAGGCTATAGAGTATTACATTCACAGGAGACAAGGCCGTTATATGCGGCAGCTGGCTCCACCTATTCCACGAGCGATCGTGGCAAACAGTCACGATCACTGAATAACAAACAACGCTGCGAGACGTTCCTCCTATAGATCGTCAGCGACGAAGAGGTAGCCTAACGGTAGGCGCCGGCGCCTATAGCTTCGAGGCTCAGTAGCGTCGTTGCGTGACGATTCCGAATATGGATTGAGGAGAAAATATAAAAATGCAGTAAATGAAACACGCAAAAAGAAATACAAACGTCTCAAAAATCAGATCGACAAGAAGTGCAAAATGGCTAAGCAGGGATAGCTAGAGGACAAATGTAAGGATGTAGAGGCTTATCTCACTAGGGGTAAGATAGATAATGCCTACAGGAAAATTAAAGAGACCTTTGGAGAAACGAGAACCACTTGTATGAATATCAAGAGCTCAGATGGAAACCCAGTTCTAAGCAAAGAAGAGAAAGCAGAAAGCTGGAAGGAGTATATAGAGGGTCTATACAAGGGCGATGTTCTTGAGCACAATATTATGTAAATGGAAGAGGATGTAGATGAAGATGAAATGGGAGATATGATACTGTGTGAAGAGTCTGACAGACCACTGAAAGACCTGAGTCAAAACAAGGCCCCAGGAGTAGACAACATTACATTAGAACTACTGACTGCCTTGGGAGAGCCAGTCCTGACGAAACTCTACAATCTGGTGAGCAAGATGTATGAGACAGTCGAAATACCCTCAGACTTCAAGAAGAATATAATAATTCCAATCCCAAAGAAAGCAGGTGTTGACAGATGTGAAAATTACCGAACTATCAGTTTAATAAGCCACGGCTGCAAAATACTAATACAAATTCTTTACAGACGAATGGAAAAACTGGTAGAAGCTGACCTCGGGGAAGAACAGTTTGGATTCCATACAAATGTTGGAACATGTGAGGCAATACTGACCCTACGATTTATCTCAGAAAATAGACTAAGGAAAGGCAAACCTACGGTTCTAGCATTTGTAGACTTAGAGAAAGCTTTTGACAATGCTGACTGGAACACTCTCTTTCAAATTCTGAAGGTGGCAGGGGTAAAATACAGGGAGCGGAAGGCTATTTACAATTTGTACAGAAACCAGATGGCAGTTATAAGAGTCGAGGGGCATGGAAGGGAAGCAATGGTTGGGAAGGGAGTGAGACGGGGTTGTAGCCTATCCCCGATGTTATTCGATCTGTACATTGTGCAAGCAGTAAAGGAAACAAAAGAAAAATTCGGAGGAGGTATTAAAATCCATGGAGAAGAAATAAAAATGTTGAGATTCGCCGATGACATTGTAATTCTGTCAGAGACAGCAAAGGACTTGGAAGAGCAGTTGAACGGAATGGACAGTGTCTAGAAAGGAGGATAAAGATGAACATCAACAAAAGCAAAACGAGGATAATGGAATGTAGTCGAATTAAGTCGGGTGATGCTGAGGGAATTAGATCATGAAATGAGACACTTAAAGTAGTAAAGGAGTTTTGCTATTTGGGGAGCAAAATAACTGATGATGGTCGAAGTAGAGAGGATATAAAATGTAGACTGGCAAAGGCAAGGAAAGCGTTTCTGAAGAAGAGTAATTTGTTAACATCGAGTATAGATTTAAGTGTCAGGAAGTCGTCTCTGAAAGTATTTGTATGGAGTGTAGCCATGTATGGAAGTGAAACATGGACGGTAAATAATTTGGACAAGAAGAGAATAGAAGCTTTCGAAATGTGGTGCTACAGAAGAATGCTGAAGATTAGATGGGTAGATCACATAACTAATGAGGAGTTATTGAATAGGACTGGGGCACAACTTGACTAGAAGGGGCACAACTTGACTAAAAGAAGGGATCGGTTGGTAGGACACATTGTGAGGCATCAAGGGATCACCAATTTAGTACTGGAGGGCAGCGTGGAGGGTAAAAATCATAGAGGGAGACCAAGAGATGAATACACTAAGCAGATTCAGAAGGATGTAGATTGCAGTAGCTACTGGGAGATGAAGAAGCTTGCACAGGATAGAGTAGCATGGAGAGCCGCATCAAACCAGTCTCAGGACTGAAGACCACAACAACAACAAATTCTCGATTTGTTCCTCAAGACACCCTCTAATGTGGGATCTCGCCGACTCGTTGCTGATAGGGTACCAAGGGATACAGCGTTCTCGGAATGCTATACAACAATTCAAATAAATAACATTAGTAGTTTTATTTGTAGAAAGCAAATTGGCAATACTTAACTTTGATTACAGCAAATGTCACTAGCGAGAAGCGACATGAAAACAGTAAAGTACTTGCTATACACAAAGTCCAAGTAAGCACTTGATACGGATCAGGAGTCTGATAGCGTAGCACAAATGTCCGTTGCAGACTGGGGCCGATCTGAGCTGCCGAGGCTAGCAGGAGCCGCGCTTATATTCACTTTTTGAAGGGAGCGCTCCTGGCCCGGCGCAGTCCAATTCCGCGCACCATTGGCCGACGTTTCCTCACCGCCTTCTATGGTTTTCTGTTCGTCTTAGTTCCGGTGCTTGTGGTTATGCCTGAACATCTACAACCTCTCGAAAGTTGTCAAATTTCTGGGACCCCTTGTGTAGGAAACCTCCACGCCTGGGCTGAAAGAAATTCGGTGCTAAAGAGCCTTGTCCATAGAGCTCGAACACTTTCAGCCAAGGAGAGCCTCGCTGGAGAATTAAAACACCTACTACTGGTGTTACGAGGGAATGGGTACCCACAGCATTAAACTGAACAGGCAAGACAGTCAAAATCAAGAACGCCTAAGAAAGAGGTTGAGACTGACAAGGGAAACTATGCATCGCACCCCCTCAGATGGCCCACTGGACAGCCTATCAAAACAGTGAACACGGATAACGCATGAAAACAGGAAGAAGGTGTACTGAACTGTGAGAAAAGAAGCGAAATAAGAACAATGGACGGTCCAAGCTCAAGATGTGCAACATCGAGCGAATTTTAACACCCACAGTGTCGTGGTTATGTAGTCACAGTGTTGGACTGCGTGAGGGAGATCTGTGTTCAAATCTCCGTAGCAACCCATATTTTTTTTCACAAAATTATGAACTGTCCTTCCGGTCATCGTGTCTGTTCTCTTCCTGTAGTCCTGACAACTGTAATGCTATACAATGGTTATAGTATATGAGTCATGTAAGATTATATTACTGTCGCAAGTAAATGCGATGAACAGTGAGAGCAGGCGAGACGCCGCACAGACTTCTCACAGAAATGAAAACAAAAAATGCACGGATGTGAACTATGTTACAACAAAGGAATTCGAAAGACAAAACTTCCAAAACAGAACGCAAGAGTCATGCATGATATAACAAACACTTACTGTCACCACAGTCGCGTATGACACACCAGACGTGTTTTCTGGTGGAGGATTCGGTCGACTTGTCGCCTTGTCATCAAATGTTTGCGGTACCCATTCGAGGGCCACTTCCTTTCGGCTGCTAACAGAGTAGTTGTGCGGAATCAACTTTGATTACAGGTCCCTTCCTTACACCTCGCTGTTGCAAACGGGCGCTACACCACGACAGAGACACAAATCTGAGTACGTCAATGATCGGACAGACAGTTCATTATTTTTTGAAAAGGGGGAAAAATGGTGGTACGAGGGAGATTTGAACACAGATCATCCACGTCGCAGTCCAACACTGTGACCACAACAGCGACACTGTGGCTCTTTCAATTAGCTTGATGTTGCACATCTTCGACGGTTCGCTGTTTCTATTTGGCTTCTTTTCTCACATTTCAGTACAGCTTCTTCTTGTTTTCATGCTTGATCTGTTTTCAGTTTTTGGCGGAGTATCCACTGGGCCACCTTACCACTAAATTTGAGGGAGTTCCCCTTGTGAGGAAGAGAAACCACAAATCACTTATCTGCCTTATGCTGGCCCAATATCCGGAAACATGGCATCTGGTGTATTTCGCTCCCTTCAATTGAGACAAAAAGTATTCTTTGTAATACCGGTGTTAATGACGATCTAGGTCTTGCATTCCGTACGAATGAGGCATGTTTTACGTTGGGAAGACTATCAGAACAGTCCAGGGGACATGCAAGGAACATCAGCGACAACCCGACTAAAACAACCAAGTAAATCAGCTGTCCCTGAGCACTGCCTCGAATATTCGTATAATCATAGGGTCAAATACGATGGAACCAGTATCGTGGTGTAAATGCCAAGTTTCTGGGACAGTTAAGGAGTTATCGAAATAAAAATGTCAGAAAACCTAGTAAACAGGGACGGAGGCTTCAATTTAAATAACGCTTGGGGTCCCGCAGTCAGTTTGGTAAAATCCCGTCGACGATCTCATCCATCCGAGCTGGGAAACGCTGAGGGAATTTGCGTTTCACGGGGTATCAGGGCGTGCTCTATAAAACAAATGAGCATCAAAGGATGAAACAGACGTCGGGTATCGAACTCGGCCATGAACAGCGGCGCGAGCCCAACAGCAGCTCACAGTCTGGCTGAAGTCCAGGCAGCGAGTACACACAACAGAAAAACTCGCAACACCTGAAGAAAATGGCTGGATCGGTCGTCGAAATATTGTGCGTAGAATGGGAACAACAATTAGGCTGAATAGCGGGACGCTCACTGTCAGTCAGTTACGCCAAGAAAACTTGAGATATCACAGCGCACCACTAACGGTGTATTAGAACATTTTAGGACAGTTTTTAATATTCTTCTGCATTAATTTACATTTTTACACATTTAGAGCAAGCTGCCATTCAGCACACCAAATGGGAATTCTGTCCAAGTTAACCCCGTATCCCCTACAGTCACTTAAAGACGACTTTGTGTCAAACTACACCGTCATTAGCAAATAGTCGCAATCTGTTTTGGACTGTCAATTACATTATTCAATCTTTTTCGAACTTTCGTAGACGATTTCTTTTTACTTTCACTCTACCTACAAAACCTCGAACTCTACCTACTGTTGACAGTGTAACAGGAACGTTGCGTCACGGCATGCAGCATGTGCCTTTAAGTATAATTATTTTCTTTATCTCATTTCGTACATTGTTACTTGGCAGATTTTATAGATTCTTTCCCTCGTCCTTTTATCTATTGACGGTCTGCTAATCTCTACTGGATGCTAGAAACTGATCAAAACAATGCATTCCTACACATCTATTCTTCGCAACAGTGTGTGGCGAAAGTAGAGCAAAGCTCCGTTCACAGGCCCTGGTGGGCCCATCGGTACCGACCGAGCGCCATGTCGTCCTCCGCCAATAGATGCGGTATGAAGAGGGGTGGCTGTCCCGGCCGTTACGTTTCCGTGACCTGGAGCTGCTACCACTCGGTTAAGTAGCTCTACAATTGGCATCACGAGGATGAGTGCTAACCGTTCTGTCCTGCCACCACGGAAAAATCATTAGTAGTACCGGGAATCGAACCCGGATCCTTCGCAGGGCAGTCAGTCGTGCTGACGGCTTTTTTCCCCCTTGGTTGAATAACATGTATTTCTTCGCACCAGACAAGAAAAAAAAAATCCTTTCTTCTCGACAATGTGGAGAAAAGTAACTATATCTGCACGAAAATAAATTTTTCTTCTAATTAAATAAAAGCAATCTTTTGTTGCTATAAGTTCATCTTCGAAATGACCGAAAGTCAATCGTGTTTCTCTCTCTCTCTCTCTCTCTCTCTCTCTCTCTCTCTCTCTCTCTCTCTCTCTGTCTCTCTTGAAGAAGAAGAAGAAGAAGTTTTTTTTATCCATGTACTTGTTTTTACTGTGTTGCCGACTTATTGCTAGTCTCACACGTGTATCATTCACATGAAACAGTTATAACATTGCAACAGATTCTTCTATAGTGTTTTCTTTCGCACTGCATCTATTACCTATCAGCTAGCGTAATAGAGAGCGCTTGCGAGGATTCCCTGATCATTATATGCAGCACGTTGCCAAATGTTTACCGATGGTTGGTATCCTGCGCAATCCGAATATATTCCCCTTCAGTGTAGCACAAATATTCGAAGAATGCCGGCTGCGGTGGTCGTGCGGTTCTGGCGCTGCAGTCCAGAACCGCGGGACTGCTACGGTCGCATGTTTGAATCCTGCCTCGGGCATGGATGTGTGTGATGTTCTTAGGTTAGTTAGGTTTAAGTAGTTCTAAGTTCTAGGGGACTGATGACCTAAGATGTTAAGTCCCATAGTGCTCAGTGCCATTTGAAGCCATTTTCGAAGAACGTAACATCGCAGTTCTCAGTAATGTAGGTGCCTGTATGTCCGATCACCCACTGTGTTCCACTTTGTTTCATGATAACTGGGTAGCGCATGCGGTCGGGCCGCATCAGTTCACAAACGTTCAGGTAGCGTGCGTTCGTTCTATCGATGACGACTAGTTGGTGGCTGAGAAAATTCGATATGTCCAACACTATTCCACAAACAGATCTGTGCGCGAGTGAGTCAGCGTTTCAGCATTTGTGGCAGGCGGCTGTTGCACCGAAGTGGATTAGGTGCAGTTTTTCGGTCGTAGGGATTTTGTAATTGACAGTCAGGTACCACCGTGAGCGAATCCTTGCAGGCAGGAATGGCTGTTGAATGTTTCGCCACAGTACTGTCCAGTTCACCTGTAATTCCTTTTATTCAATTGGGTTTCAACGCGCACTCTCCATCACGACTGTATACATTGTCTTGTTCGGGACCTGTGAGGTGCTTGGGACACTGGCACACACATAACTAAATTCAATACAGCAATTCTGGATGTGTTGGTGTTCCGGAGGAATCGTCACGGCGTGTATCGGTGGCTCTGGGCTCGTTGCTCTCATGCTGGTTAAGAGACTGCGGAGGCGGGCAGGTAATTCCGCTAACACTGCGTATTTCCCCCTCGCCGGTTCCATTCATGAGTGACGCGTGAAAAGAACGATTGCTGGTGAAGTCCGTATTACATCTAATTTCTCCTATTGGATCGTTGTGATCTTTTCGCGGGACGCGTATGAGAAGTAATATGTTGCCCGACCCTTCCTGGAACGTATCGTCTCGGAATTTCAACAATACACGTTTCTGTAATACACAACGACTCCCTTGTAGCGTCTGCCAGTGGAGTTTGTTAGGTTTCTCCGTAACGCTCTTGCACCGAAAAAAACGATTCCATTGTGGTATCGATAGCTACGATGCCAGGGCGTAGGCGCAAGTTCTTAAGTTGGCACTACGACAGACACCGACGACAGCGCCCTCTAGCCGGCGCTGTGGGAGATCTCCGAGCTCCACTCCAGATCCAGACCATTTGATCACGAGCAGACACCCGGGACACTTCGCTTCAGTTACGCCTCATATAGAGACTTTGCACTACTTACGACGGGTCTAAGGCTTCGCACCTACGTACAAAGTTATGTATGCCTCTGTATATATTCATGCACCAGTAAACCACTTTTACTTACTTGCGGTACCGCTACTCGCTTCCTTCATTCGGCTAAACTTTCAGTTTTCAGGAGCAGACCCACGCGCCGCGTTCCAGGCGGGATACAAAATCCATAACGGAGCACTCTTCTTTGAATCTTCTATGTCTCTTCTAGGTTTTAATCCTACTTAGTAAGGATCTCACAAGGGAACCTCCCCATCACACCCCCTCATATTTAGTTATAAGTTGGCACAGTGGATAGGCCTTGAAAAAACTGAACACAAGAAATCGAGAAAACAGGAAGAAGTTGTGTGGAACTATGAAAAAAATAAGCAAAATATACAAACTGAGTAGTGCATGCTCAAGATAGGCAACATCAAGGATAGTGTGAGCTCAGGAGCGCCGTGGTCCCGTGGTTAGCGTGAGCAGCTGCGGAAAGAGAGGTCCGTCCGGTGTGAGGTAACTGCGCCGTAGTATGGGGACGCTACACCTAAACAAACATCGAAACACACGACGTCAGTCGACTACAGCGCACGGAAGAGAGTATTCCTGCTAACGAGGTTCCATGGCTGGCAGTTGACTGTTCGCTACTTTGGACGAGAGTGCTTTAAATACGTGAGATGTGTTCCGTGGGCAATATGAATCCAGTAAATATAGCTCGCGACTTCAATAACAAGGTCTATGAATATTTTCCGAACTGTAAGGAATCGGATAGTTCCTTAAGGGATCGAACGATTGTCAAACATTTTATGATTATTTCCTACATTTGTTGATAAACAGTACGTGTGGTGATGACGATACCTTGCTGATTGCTGCGGAGCTGTATGTACCAGATGATGAGATTGTTGACGATCCGTGCGAAGAACACGAAGAGGAAATACTGCGACTTCAATCTGATGGTATTTCTTTGGGTTACATGAAGGAAATGCTCCAATACAGGTTACTGTCCAAACCAATTAAAAGACGCAAATATAGATTATTGAGTGAAGAAACAAATAAATTTAAGAAATTTAAAAGGATGGAGGAAAAAAAGCACAATTAAATATTGCAAAGAAGTCGTGGAACGAGGTGGAACCGGAAGACAGAACTTCAGTGAACTAGAAAACCATGTATAACGACAATTTATTAAAGCCAGAAATGAATTAAGTGCAGTGCATGATACAGACCTACAGATTTGGGGATTGCATTACGCTAAACAAATCGGCCTGGACTTCAAGGCTTCATCTCATTGGCTTGTCACGTTCAAAAGAAAATACAAAATTACGAGCAGGAAGATTACGAAATAAGTAAGCAAGAACTACGCCAATAAGCTGGAAGAACTTTTAGAGTGTTCCAAGACGTTTGTTATAGAAACTAACGTCAGATTCCAACAGTATGAAGACGCATATATTATCAACACAGATCAGTCCGGTTTTAACTATGAAATGAAATCGACCCGCACGTTATCGTTAGTTGGAGAAGGCGACACGGAATGTACTGTAGACTAGCTGCATGCCACTTCACATAGTTATACCATACAATACGTTCTGAACAAAGCAGGATTTCTTTTACCTACATTTTATTTATGTTTGCAGGAAAAAATGGTGTATTTGGACCGCAAGTTCAGCAACAGGTGAATAGGTTACTTGCGCAAACGCCGAATGTTATTGTGAATTGCAGTGCGTCAGGAAAAATGGAGAAAAGACTAGTGAAAGGCTTTAATGAACGTGTGATTGCTTCTTACGCGGGCAAAGATTTTGCCTTACTCCTTGACAGCTATATAGGACAGAAGGATCAGGCATTGTACAATTTTAGTGTGGGAGTAGACGTGATTACCATTCCTCCAGGTTGTACACCTCTTGTGCGACCGTTAGATGGGTTTGGTTTTCGGCATGTGAAATACTTTGTGAAAACATTCTATGATTTTGCGAAGCTGCACAGGTACACAGAGCAGTATTGTTTACGTGATCGTGTGTCAATTATCAAAGTTCAGGCACTCACACATAATCAACTTCGCTCTCCAAAATTCCAGGACATGTTCAGATTTGCTTGGACATATGCAGGATTTGACGGTCTACAAACGGAAAAATATGAAAACGTTAAAAACATATGTTTTGACAGAGCACAGGGGAAACTGTGCGACTGTGAAACTGTTGCATTCATTTGTTGCAGTTTATGTGACAAACTCTTATGTTTTCATCTCTTTTTTGGGAGTGATTATCACATCCACAAGAAAACCTAAATCGGGCAAGGTAGAAGAATCTTTTTACCCATTCGCCAAGTGTACAAGTTAGGTGGGTCGACAACATATTCCGTCATGTGACGCACGTGCTGTCACCAGTGTCGTATAGAATATATCAGATGTGTTTTCCTGTGGAGGAATCGGTTGACCTATGACCTTACGATCAAATGTTTTCGGTTCCCATTGGAGAGGCACGTCCTTTCGTCTACTAATCGCACGGTTTTGCGGTGCGGTCGCAAAACACAGACACTAAACTTATTACAGTGAACAGAGACGTCAATGAACGAACGGACAGATCATAACTTTGCGAAAATAAACTTTTCACTCGAGGGAAGACTTGAACGAAGGACCTCTCGTTCCGCAGCTGCTCGCGCTAACCACGGAACCACGGCGCTCCTGAGCTCACACTCTCCTTGATGTTGCCTATCTTGCGCATGGACTACTCAGTTTGTATATTTTGCTTATTTTTTTCATAGTTCCACACAATTTCTTCCTGTTTTCTCGATTGATCTGTGTTCAGTTTTTCAAGGCCTGTCTGCTGTGCCAACTTATAACTAAATCTGTGGGGGGTGCAATGGGGAGGTTTCCTTGTCAGACTGATTGAAAAGACTAAAGAATCGGCTGACGAGTGTTTTGTAAGCCATTTCCTTAAGATTCTTCCATTGAATTTCTGCCTAGTATCTGCTTTTCCTGCTATTTGTTTTATTGCTCATTCCTCTTTAGGTCTCTCCGGATGGTTACACCAAGATATTTTACAGTAGTTACTGTTTCCAACAATTTGTCATCAACAGTGTAATAAAACAGTATAGAATCTCTTCGTCTACTTATGTGCAGTGCTTCACATTTATTTACGTTCAGGAGCAACTCACAATCATGCACTAGTCGCCCACTCTCTGTAATCAACCACAAATATGGTCCGATACTAAGTAAGCTTATACTTATTTATTTAGCTTATGGCATATAACACATCATATAGAAAAGACATAAAAATCATAAGACACAGAAATAAAGAGTAGTCACAGTGTGTAACATATAGTTGTAGATATAAAAGTGTTTAAAAATAGTGTATATAACAAACAAAAGTTCACAAACAAACATCCAGATTTGTGACATAGTCTATTGCACTTTCAGTCGCGGTCAGAAACTCATTGGGGTCTCCTGCAAAACGTCTCAGAGGGCAATCTTCCACGATGTGACGAATCGTCTGCCGGTCCGCACCGCAGTCACGTCTCGGGGTGGTGACTTTACCCCACCTGTGGAGGCTGTCTGCACATCTGCCGTTATTTGTCCGAATTCGATTCAGGGTCGTCCAAGTTTTCCTTGGCAAATTGAATCCTGGTGGTTGGACATTGATGCATGGCATATTCTGCAGGTTTTGGGGCACAGATTCTCTCCACCGCATTTTCCAGAGGTTGCCATAATCCGGGTTGAGAGGATGCGTATTTTTTGCCTTTTTTAAAGAGGGTTGTCTTGAGCGCAATCTGTTCATCTCCAGGGCAGGAACATCCTTGTGGATTGGCAGTTTCTCGTTGTTCAGCACTTTTCCATACTCGCGTAAGAGAGCGTTCTCTCTGCGCAGGTCCGGTGGGGGAATGTTGCTCAGTATAGGTAGCCAGTGTAAAGGCGTTGGCTTTATTGTTCCTGATATCATCCTCATTGTGTAGTTTAGTTGAGCATCGATCAAGCCTGTGTGTTTACTGTTTAGCCATACCGGTGCGGCATATTCTGCTGTTGTGTAGACAAGTCCCAGAGCCGAAGATCTCAGTACAGCCGCGGAAGAGCCCCACGTGGTCCCACATAGCTTCTGTATGATATTATTTCGAGTTTTAAGTTTTGCGGCTGTATTACGTAGGTGTTCCTTGAATGTTAGGGTTCTGTCAAAGGTGACGCCTAGATATCTGGGGTAATTATTATGGTTTAGCTGCCTGTTTTCGAAATGAACGTTGAGCTTTCTTTTTGCTTGGGCATTGTCGAGGTGAAAGCATGTCACCTCCGTTTTTGTCGCGTTTGGCCGTAATCTCCACCTTCGGAAGTAATCTCCCAGCTTTGTTAGATCCGCAGTTAATGTGTTTTCCGTTGCCTCCATTGATCTGCCTCTTGCAGCTATTGCCCAGTCGTCGGCATATCCGAATTTTTGAGAAATGGTTTCAGGTAAGTCAGATATGTAGAGGTTAAACATCAATGGCGCCAGAACGTAGCCTTGTGGTAAACCATTGTTGAGCTTCATTTGGTCACTTTTTAAGTCGCCCATTATGACTCTGAAACTTCTATCTGTGAGCATGTTATCAATGAGGTTGGCCAGCTTATTACATGGTATAACCCGCAGCAACTTAAATATCAGGCCTTGTCGCCAAACGGTATCATAAGCGGCTGATAGGTCAATAATGGCTACTGATGTTTTGAGTTTTTTTCTGAAAGCTCGCCTCTATATGAATTGCTAGGGAGAGGATCTGGTCGGTGCAACTGCGGTTGGGTCGAAAACCTGCCTGTTCAATCGGTACCACTTCAAGAATTTTTCCGCTTATTCTATTGTAGATGATACGTTCCAACAGTTCAGCAGAGCGATAGGGCGGTAGTTTTGGGGCATGTCATTAGGTTTGCCTGGCTTTAGTATCGCTATAATCTTTGCTCGTTTAAGCTGGTGTGGGATATTACCCAATTCTAATCTATCTGTTAAGAAGTTTGCGAGCCATGTTCTAGTATATTTTCCACAGTGAAGTAGGAATTCCGGGTGGATGCCATCGAAGCCGGGAGCCTTGCCACTTTTGATTTTTGACGAGGCTGCTGCAGCTTCTTCCGCTGTGATAGGCTGGGAAAATTCGGAGGTAGGCGATGCCCTTTGTTTTAAGGATCTTAATTCACGTTTGACGGTCGTGGTGTGTGTTCTGTCCCTTGGTGCTCTTGAGGTTCTAACTATGTATGCGGCCACATTGTTAGGGGTTATCGGGTGGGTGTCTTTTATTTTACGTTTACTGCCTCCCAGGTTACGGAGTAGGGTCCATGCTTGCCTACTGGATTTAGTGAAATCCATATTCTCCACGGTGTCCATCCATTTTTCCCGTCGAGCTGCGTCTAAGCTGTGCAACAGTTCGTCCGCGATTTCTTGGTTGTTGGTTTCGGTAAATTCCTGGTACAGGTCTTCGCATCTCTCATTCCAGCCAGGGATGTACTCTTTCCGGTAGCCTCTGGGTACATTCCTCTTAGCCGTGGCGATGACTGCTCCCACAAATCTGTCATAGTTGTCCCTAGTCGGGGGTATCCAACCTAGACACTTGTCAAGGTTTTCTGCAAAGGTGGCCCAGTCTGCCTTCTGGAAATTCCATCGTGGGCGAGGAAAGGATTTTATGATTGGGATGTTAATTCCGACTTTTAAGATAACAGGGCGATGCTGGCTATGTGGGAAATCAGACAGGACTTCACGAGTTGCGGCTAGCGGTTGGTTGTTTTTGTTTTTAGTGACAAAACATAAATCAGGGTTATAATCTCGTCTCCATGCTGCTGATCGAAATGTTCCGCGGTCCTTGGCGTCGAAAATCAGGTGGGTGTTAGTCTCCTCACTCCAGCTCATCAGGGATTCACCGTTCTGGTCGTTTCGTGCGTACTTCCAGTTCTCATGGTGACTATTAAAGTCTCCTACGTAGATAGCAGGGTGGGGATATTCTTGGAGTACTTCTGGAGGCCATGGACAGCCGGGAGGCTTATAGATGTTAACTATAGTGGTCTCGCCAATTTTGACAGCAACTTCATGTATGTTGTTGTCTGTAGATATCTTACACAGGGAAGCATTTTCTATCTTATTTCGTATGTAGGTTGCCACGCCGTAATTGCGGTGATAGGTGGCTCCCAGTATCTCGAATCCAGGGATTTTTCCTCTAGAGGCCAGCTGATCTATGTTTTCCGCATGAGTCTCTTGTATCGCGACGACGTCGATTTTGTTCTGAGTGAGAACTCTCTGGAGAAATTCACATTTGCTCCTGCTTATGCCTTCAATGTTTAGGTGGCAGACTCGGAGGCACGGTCCGAGTGCTCTAGTCAATTCTTCATCGTTCATTTGGTCGGTATCATTCATGATGTGTTTACCAGGAGATCCAGCACAGGATTATCTGGATTATCTGGTTGCCTTTAGTGCTAGTTCATTTAGCGTTACCCAGGGTGCACGTGTAGTATTCTACTACGGAAGCGAACTAGCCTTACACCACAACTATTTTCACTAAACGACAATCCGACGCTGCTATCGCCTGGATGAGTTTGTATAGATAGTTCTGTCTGATCAACGTATATTTACAGATTTATTACGGTTTATTGATAATTTTTACTTTTTGGACCGTCTGACTGCAATTGAAAGAAACACAATTTTCGTGCCATACGCGTTTCGCCTTTATTCTCTGCAACGCATCTTCAGTGGCCTGGAATATGTACATATTTTTACTATAATGTTTACATTTTGGGGAATGTACCTATAGGTTGTAAACAGTTCTGGTGGTTTGTTTTTGCTATAATGTATTAATATTTTAATGTCTACTTACAGGTTGCATGGACGATTTTCTACATATTACGTTTCCGTTTCATTTTTGGTGCAGTTTCTCTTCTTATAATGGCCACTTGGCGTTTTTTCCACATTTCACAGCACTAGGAACTAAACATTTGTTTTGATGCAATGTTTCGTTTTGTTTTGCGTTGCCGACTGTCGGATGTTATTGCCAAACATCGAAAGTTATTGACAACTTTCGTGTGTAATTTTTGAAGTATCTGTGATCTGTTTCTATATGCATGCATGTGTGTGTGTGTGTGTGTGTAAATAAAAGGAAATCTGAGCTGTTGAAAGGAAAAGCCTTTCCGATGTAGCTCCAGTACATTGCAGATAACATAAAAATTTAGAAACAGTGCTTTTCGGAATGCAATACTTACATTGCAGTGACTCCAGTTTGTTTGGAAATTTGTGGTAAGTTCCTATGACTGCTGATGTCATCGGTCCCTAGGCTTACACACTACTTAATCTAGCTTAAACTAACTTTCGCTAAGGACAACAGATATACCCATGCCAGAGGGAGGACTCGAACCTCCGACGGGGGGAAGCCGGAAGAACCGTGGCAAGGCACCTCACGCCACGCGGCAGACTCCAGTTGCCAGATATTTCAAGATTACTTGTAATTTAATGCAAACTGACGCGGCATCTCGCATACTTGTATTAAACATTTTTACAGGGCCAGAAATACGGCTGAAAAAGATTTCAAAATTGATTTTACTCATTCGAAAATGATTTTCGAACGGAACATCGTTCAAGTCAGATAACTCCCTTGTCAGCATATCTGATGTACCCAAACGATTCCTGCGCGATGCTCATGTCCTTATCCAACATCTGTGGGCCTGTTTTTTCTTCGTCAACGACACTCTAACCTCCTCAAGGCAGAAACCTACTTATCGGTACAATGTATCAAACAATAAACGCGTTCCAAATGAAACTGAAATTATGGCAAGCAGCAGTAAACGCAAGCAATTTTTTTTATTTAAGCATAACGTAGTACTAAAGACGGGATGAAATTCGCAGCCATACTTTTCAGTGTGATGCAAGAATTTGAAAATCAGTTTCACTTGTTGCCATCTTGAAAGTCGCGTACGTAGCGTTTCCATCTCAGATGAGCGGAAAGGCTAACACGCATGCAAGGGTAGCGTTGGGGGGATACACGCGTAAGAAATTCATGCCTGTGGAAACTCGGCTTTACAGGAGCGTCCGAGATGCAAAGAAATAGCGAGACAGCTGCCGAAGCCGCGCAGGGGTAAATGTGAGCGGAGGGCGCCCCAAGCGGCAGCGACTGTACGAATTACGTCACGTCCCCAGCCTTCCCCCGGCGACCGGAAAAATAGATTTCTGGAGAAAAGTGTGTGTGGCTGAGGCCAGGGGGTAGGGGAGCGTCGGCCAGCGGCTACCTGGACACGAGCGCTGGCCGGACACGGGGCACTGGCAGCTGCCGCGGCGGAGCGGTGCGACGCCACGCGGCCGCCCGCGGAACTACGCGCGAGGCTGGGCTAACGCAATACGTTAGCAATCTGTTACGTCGTTAATTACGAGTGATAAGTTACAACGTTGCACTACCAACCAGGTGATGTTACGTTTCAGAAGGCTCTTGATTATTTAATACAGGGGAGTTCAACCCGCTGCCCACATGCCTCCTTATGATAAATAAAATATTTTCGACATCAACTTTTGTAGTCCTGCCTTCCTCAGTTGCTTGTAATATTACGGTATATTGATACTTTTTACTTATGGACCGTCTGACAGCAACTGAATAAAACACAATTTTAGTGCCATACGCTTTTCGCCTTTATTTTCTCCAAGGCATCATCAGTGGCATGGAATATGTACATATGTTAGCTATTTAATTTATATTTCTGTCACTGTGCTTATAGGTTATAAACAGTTCTGGTGGTTGGTATTTCCTATTAAGTAGTAATGTTTTGAACTGTACTTACAGGTTGCGTGAACAATTTCTTGCATATTACGCTCCTGTTGCATTTTTGGTGTCGTTCTTCTTCTTAGGAATGCCAATTTGCGGTTTTTCCCCACATTCCACAGCACTATGAACTGAACGCTTGTTTCCATACAGTGTTTTGGTTTCTGTTGCCGACTGTCAAATGTTTTTGCCAAAGCTCGAATGTTATTGCCAAACTTTCGAGTGTAATTATTGAAGTATCTCTGATCTGTTCGTGTATGCATTTGCGTGTGTGTGTGTGTGTGTGTGTGTGTGTGTGTGTGTGTGTGTGTTGTATTTTTTTTTTGTTTTCTGTCTCTGCTTATGTGTGTGTGTGTGCGTGCGTGCGTGTGTGTGTGTGGGGGGGGGAAGAGTTTTTTTTGTTTTATATTATCATTTCCTTTATTAAGTGTAGTAGGGAGCCTGTGCTGATGTGTGTTTGTTCATTTATCACATGTTTGTTTTCTGCTATGGCTTTCTGGATGTGGAAGTTTTCTTGCATTTGTATAAGATGTTTGTTATGGTTGCTTATTCTCATTATTTTCATTTCTTGTTCCATGTTTGTAGGATGATGGTTATTGTGTTTTAAATGTGTAATGGTTTGTTTCATACTTCCAACATCTGATATGTTCTTTGTATCGTGTTTCAAAATTCCTGCATGTCATGCCTATGTATACTGCATCACAACTTTGACATTCAAGTTTATATATTCCTGATTGTTGGAATTTGTCCCTCTTGGTAGCTGGCTGGCTTAGGTGTGATTGGAGGGTTTGCCCAGGCTTATACGCTACTTTGAAGCCCTGTCTCTTTAGGATGTTTGCAACTCTGTGTGTTAGTTTATGTGTATAGGTCACAGTGTACCATCTGGTTCTTTTCTGTGTGGTGTTCTCATTGTGGGTGTTTGTTGAGTGTGTTTGTAAGTTTTCAGCTTGTGAGTTCTCTTGTATTCTGGAAATTTTATGTTTGTTTTGTATTTGTGTTTTTATTTTTTGATTGAGTCTGTGTACCACATGTGTTTCATACCTGTTGTTCCTAGCTATTTGTATGATTGTACCCATTTCTTGTTGATAGTTTCTCTTGCTGAGTGAGATTCTGTTTAATCTATATAACATGTGTCTTAGTGCTGCAAGTTTCTGGCTGTGGGGGTGGTTGGATGTGGAATGTATTATTGTGTCTGTGGCTGTTGGTTTTCTAAAGATGTTAAATGTATGTTTCCAATTTCTTTTTTTATTGTAATGTCAAGAAAATTATTTGATTATCTTTTTCTTTTTCAAGTGTGAATTTTGTGTTCTGATGAGCTTTGTTTATTTCCGAATGGAGTTCATCTAGTTTTTCACTTGGCTCATCTACCAGACAAATAATGTCACCCATGTATCTGTACCAATATACACTCCTGGAAATTGAAAAAAGAACACATTGACACCGGTGTGTCAGACCCACCATACTTGCTCCGGACACTGCGAGAGGGCTGTACAAGCAATGATCACACGCACGGCACAGCGGACACACCAGGAACCGCGGTGTTGGCCGTCGAATGGCGCTAGATGCGCAGCATTTGCGCACCGCCGCCGTCAGTGTCAGCCAGTTTGCCGTGGCATACGGAGCTCCATCGCAGTCTTTGACACTGGTAGCATGCCGCGACAGCGTGGACGTGAACCGTATGTGCAGTTGACGGACTTTGAGCGAGGGCGTATAGTGGGCATTCGGGAGGCCGGGTGGACGTACCGCCGAATTGCTCAACACGTGGGGCGTGAGGTCTCCACAGTACATCGATGTTGTCGCCAGTGGTCGGCGGAAGGTGCACGTGCCCGTCGACCTGGGACCGGACGGCAGCGACGCACGGATGCACTCCAAGACCGTAGGATCCTACGCAGTGCCGTAGGGGACCACACCGCCACTTCCCAGCAAATTAGGGACACTGTTGCTCCTGGGGTATCGGCGAGGACCATTCGCAACCGTCTCCATGAAGCTGGGCTACGGTCCCGCACACCGTTAGGCCGTCTTCCGCTCACGCCCCAACATCGTGCAGCCCGCCTCCAGTGGTGTCGCGACAGGCGTGAATGGAGGGACGAATGGAGACGTGTCGTCTTCAGCGATGGGAGTCGCTTCTGCCTTGGTGCCAATGATGGTCGTATGCGTGTTTGGCGCCGTGCAGGTGAGCGCCACAATCAGGACTGCATACGACCGAGGCACACAGGGCCAACACCCGGCATCATGGTGTGGGAAGCGATCTCCTACACTGGCCGTACACCACTGGTGATCGTCGAGGGGACACTGAATAGTGCACGGTACATCCAAACCGTCATCGAACCCATCGTTCTACCATTCCTAGACCGGCAAGGGAACTTGCTGTTCCAACAGGACAGTGCACGTCCGCATGTATCCCGTGCCACCCAACGTGCTCTAGAAGGTGTAAGTCAACTACCCTGGCCAGCAAGATCTCCGGATCTGTCCCCCATTGAGCATGTTTGGCACTGGATGAAGCGTCGTCTCACGCGGTCTGCACGTCCAGCACGAACGCTGGTCCAACTGAGGCGCCAGGTGGAAATGGCATGGCAAGCCGTTCCACAGGACTACATCCAGCATCTCTACGATCGTCTCCATGGGAGAATAGCAGCCTGCATTGCTGCGAAAGGTGGATATACACTGTACTAGTGCCGACATTGTGCATGCTCTGTTGCCTGTGTCTATGTGCCTGTGGTTCTGTCAGTGTGATCATGTGATGTATCTGACCCCAGGAATGTGTCAATAAAGTTTCCCCTTCCTGGGACAATGAATTCACGGTGTTCTTATTTCAATTTCCAGGAGTGTATAATTTTGAAACTTTCATTAGTAGTTATCTTTTGAAAATATCTGATTTTCTAGGTAACTGTTGAAAATCTTTGCTAGTGTTCCAGATATTTGGGATCCCATGGGCACTCCATCACTTTGTAGATAATATTCTTTCTCAAACTGAAAGTAGTTTTGTTCAGTTGTCAGTCTGAGCATATCTGTTATTTCTTTTATGGCGTCTGTGGTGAGGTTGCTGTGGGATGAGAGATTTTGTTCTATGATTTCTATTGTTTCTGTGATAGGGATGGAGGTATACATATTTTCTATGTCGAATGAAATCAGTGATGCTGTGTGTGGTACCTGTATGTTCTGTGTGTTTTCTATTCGGTTTCCTGTGTTTATCACTTTATGGTGTTTTGTAACTAACTTTTGGAGGTGTTTGGCTATGTGGCATGTTGGGGCTTTCTTGAGGTTGATAACTGCTCTCATTGGCATTCCGTCTTTATGTACTTTCGGTTGACTCCAGAGTGTTGGTGCTCGTGGGTTTTTCTGTGTTATGTAGTATTTCTGTTTGTCTGTGAGTGTGTGTTTAATGTTTTTTAGTGTTCGTTTCACGTTTGCCGGGAATCGTGTAGTTGGATCTGACTTCAGTTCTTGTATGGCATTGGTGTTTATGTATTCCTTGGGTTTTGTGATGTATTGCTCTTTATCCATGAGTACTGTTACATTTCCCTTGTCTGCTCATGATATTAAGTGGCTGCTTCTGTTTGGTTGCTCTTATTGTGTGTCTGCTGTGTTCGTTTTATTATGCCTTTTATTTCTTCTTTTACTAGCTCTCTTGTCAGTCCTATGTTTATTTCACAATTATTTTGTTGTTCTTCACATGTAAGGATGTGTTCAGTTTCTACTATGAGATTTTCTATGTATTGATTGTTCACTTTGTTATTGGTGCAGTGTTTCAAACCTTTTTCCAAGAGCATTTTTTTATTTTCGTGTAGTTCTGTCTCTGTTAGGTTAACTAAACGTGGATGGAATGTGTGTTGGTATTCATGTGGTTTCACATTTAAAATGTAAATGTATTTTTGCCTCTTTCTTACTCTTAGTTTCATTACCTTCTGTTTATGTTTGTTTTGTAAATGTTTCATTGCTATGTATGTGTTGTGTTCAGTTTTTTTCTACTAGTGCGATGAAAACTGTGGCGTTTCCTATGTTTTTTGCCAATTCTAGATGAGTCTCATAGCGCATCATGTTTAGGTGCTGTTTTTTTTTTAATAGAGCATCTTAATTTCATGTAGTAACCAATATCGTTCTGCAAATGATTTCGACTTTTATGTCACTGTAGAACTGTTTTTAACCTTTGCATTAATGTAACTTGGGATTAAGTCGTTCTTTTTGCATGTTTTGTTGAATTTTATGTGCTGCATTGAAACAAGTGTTCAGTTCATAGTGCTGCGGAATATGGGAAAAAATACCGCAAATTGGCATTCCCCAGAAGAAGAGCAACACAAAAAATGCAACAGGAGCGTAATATGTAAGAAATTGTCCACGCAACCTGTAAGTACAGTTCAAAACATTACTACTTAATAGGAAATACCAACCACCAGAACTGTTTATAACCTATAGGCACAGTGACAAAAATATAAATTAAATAGCTAACATATGTACATATTCCAGGCCACTGATGATGCCTTGCAGAAAATAAAGGCGAAACGCGTATGGCACTAAAATTGTGTTTTATTCAGTTGCCGTCAGACGGTCCATAAGTAAAAATCATCAATATACCGTAAAATATTTTCGGTTTGAAACCCCGCCACGCGATGCTATTCTCTCATTGGTCCATTTCTTAACATTACCGCACAAGCTACACTTGAGCCCCCAGAGTCTCGTTGTGATAACAGCCCAATCCGTCAGACGCCCTGGTCTATTTCTGACGGCTACTTCAATTGCAGCTGCGAAACTACGAGACTTAGAGAAGAATAATAAAATTAATTTATGGAAATACAAGGAAATTCTTTGATATCTCTGTTCAGTTCTGATAAAGAATCTTTTTAATTTTAGTTCTGATTACTATGCGTTGATAGCAGTTAGATATCTTCATGTGGATTGCAAGTACTGTCAATGTTTGCAATTTAACAGCACCGTAATTCTGTTACGACAGGTTTAATTTGATATTATACCCTTTGCTACAAATAAGAATCACCTTTGAACACGAACGCCCCTGTAATGGGCTTACACGAAATCTTTTTATTTTCGTGAGAAAGTTCTACAATAGCAAACGATCGGTACAAAGAGATGAGCTTTGTTCAATTTATGTACCGTACACTGGCAAAAAAAGACAAACCGCAACACCGAAAAATAATTAATACAGAGCAATGATTAACATTGTAAGATCACAGGTGAAAGTACGCTTGAGATAAGTCATTGCAAATGTGAATGGTACATTAACAACTCGTGTAACCGTCAGAATATTGGATGCAAGCATGCAAACTTGCATACTTGTGTTGTACAGGTGCCGGCTGTCAGTTTGTGGGACGAAGTTCCATGCCTATTGCACTTGGTAGGTCAATGTAGGAACGACGCTGGAGTTCTCGTCTGATGATGTACCATAGGTGCTCCATCGGAGACACATCTGCTGACAGATCAGGCCAAGAAAACGTGTTGAAACTTTGTAGAGCATGCGGTATGTAGGCAAGTGTTATCCTATTGGGAAACACAACCAGGAATGCTGTTCATAAATGGCAGTACAGTAGATCGAATCACCAGATTAACGTGCAGATTTCCATTCAGTGTGCGTGAGATATACACGGGAGTGCTCCTGCTCTCTTACTAAATCGCACCACAGACCATAACTCCAGGTTATAGGCCCAGTGTGCTTAGCACGCAGACAGGTCGGCTGCAGGCCCTCAACTGACCTCCTCCTAACCAACACACGGCCATCACTGGCACCGAGGCAGAACCAGCTTTCATCAGAAAACACAACAGAGCTCCATCCTGCCCGCCAATGAGCTCTCGCTTGACACCACTGGAGTTGGAGATGGCGGTGGTTTGGGGTCAGTGGAATCCACGCTACAGGGCGTCTGGCTCGGATCTGCCCTTGGAATAATCAATGTGCAACACTTAGTTGTGTCACTATGGTGCCAACTGCTGGTCAAGTTGCTGCTGCAGATGCAGTACGATGCGCCAGAGCCATACGCCAACACGATGGTCTTGGTAGTGCCACGTGACCGTTCGGAGTCCGGTCTTCTTGCGACTGTACTTTACCGTGACCACCGCTGACAGTAGTCATGTACAGTGGCTAAATCCCTGCCACGTCTTTCTGCGGTATCGCAGAAGGAGCATTCACCTTCTCTTAGAACTGTGAAACGCTCTCGTTCAAACTCAGTGAGGTGTTGAGATTGGTGTCTTTGCCTCCTTAAAGGCATTCTTGACTAACGTCAGTTCATCGCCTCCAATCTCAAAGATAAACAACGTTCACGACTGTTGCAGCGTGTGTTGAAAGAAAAACACGATTTACATCCTTATAGTGGCGCTAATAGCGCCAGTCATTTGCGACTGATGCGAAATTTGAATATATATATATATATATATATATATATATATATATATTCCATATGTGAAAACACGCCTGTCAACTTTCGTTTATATCGTACAACTCCTTCTTGGTGTTGCGATTCTTTTTCTGACAGTTTATTTTGATAAAGACACACAGATATATTAACAAGAAGCTAACAGATTCAAAAAGGGTGACAGGCACTGAAATAGATGGCAAAAGTGCCTGGATACAAGAAAGTTTTCATTGAAGTGGTAGACAACCCTCGGTCACCAAGAAAAATCACACATATTAAGTATTGTATTGTATGTTAACCGGGGGTCTAGAAACGACGGAGAGGCTCCGTCCCCGCTGCAGCCGCAGTGGTCCACAACCCCACGACGACTACCGCAGTCCACTTCACCCCTCTGCCGCCCCACACCGTACCCAGGGTTATTGTGCGGTTCGGCCCCCGGTGGACCCCCTCCCCCCCAGGGAACGTCTCACACCAGACGAGTGTAACCCCTATGTTTGCGTGGTAATGGTGGTGTACGCGTACGTGGAGAACTTGTTTGCGCAGCAATCGCCGGCATAGTGTAGCTGAGGCGGAATAAGGGGAACCAGCCCGCATTCGCCGTGGCAGATGGAAAACCGCCTAAAAACCATCCACAGACTGGCCAGCTCAGCGGACCTCGACCCAAGTCCGCCGGGCGGACTCGTGCCGGGGACCAGGCGCTCCTCCCCGCCCAGAAAACACACATAAGTAACTAGCTGTTATCCGCAGCTGTGCTCACATACCAGTAGTTTTGTTACGAAGAGTGATGGTAATCAAGGAAGAAACTGTAAATGCAATAGCTTCAGCTACCCTCACGTGTCTGCCTGTCCGAGCAATCATAGCTAATGATGTGCGCCCTCCCAACCCCCTACACCACCACCACTCCAAGATGCTGAACTTTGAGAAGGGTTTACTGCGGGCAGACGGAGAATGGCTACCCACAGCAACAAAAATACGTGATCTAGGGCTAGATCTGGTGTCAGACGTACAAAGGACGCAGACTACCAACTGGCGATCAATGTTGGACATAGTTAGGGCCAGCATAGAGCTACTTTCCGGGCGAAGTCTCGATATGAGCCAGATAGTAAAGCTAGTGAATGAGTCCATCTTATCGATAGTGTTTTACATAGCGTCCATTTTGCCAGTGCCAGCACCAATTATCAAAAGTCTGTTATGAGAGATTGGATATTTCGTACCAGTGGAAATATTTTCAAGGTAAATATAGCGCACTAATATCACCATTTGAAGAACGTGGGATTGGATTAATAGACGTCGAAGCAAAATGCAAAACATTACTTGCACACAGTATCCTTAAAAGGTAAAATTTCAGCATTACCAGGCTGACAAGTACACTTCTAGAAGCAGTTCAGCCAGAAAGCCAAGTACCGCCAGTCAATATTGACAAAATTAACTCAAAGCTCAGCTTTCTCTGAACCGCCATAGTCGAGAACAGCAACGTAACTCAGGGAGACAAAATGTGCTATGCACAAAAAGATACCACCGTATTAAGAAACGTTGAGGTTCTAACAGAATGGAAACTAAATACCCTCATGTCATTTGGTCTGAGGTGTGGAAGAACATTCACAACAAACGGCTAAGTCAGATATTAGGACTGAGTGGTATAGAGTCGTCAATGAAACGATTCCAGAGCACACAAAACTACAATCCATCCATCTTGCGGATTCACCGAATGATAATAAGTGTAATGAAGAGGTTAGACTTGTACATCGGTTCACATGTCATCATGCAAAAGGAATAGGGGAATGGACTCACAGGCGCCTTGATCCAAATGCAAGACGCGGGCAATTCGTTTTGGAAAAAAATCAACATGGGTGACGAGACTTGGTGTTACCAATAAGAAACTAGCGCAAAACGACCTGGAGCTTCAAAACCACGACCTTAACTTTTCTCTTTTTTTTATTAATCTTATCTCGAAGCTTTTTGAAATGACAGGGTATTTTCGAATTGCGTCCGGTGTAGTGCTATTGACCGTTTGTGAAAGGTAAATGAAAACTTTGATCCTGAACGTAGTAGTAAAAAAGACCACAAGGTTGTAACTGCATGCATGTAAAATATATATCCTTGCAAAATCAGATGGTTGTTTTGAAAACAGAACTATGTAATTTATAAAATAACACCATGATCTTCAGTCAAGTTCATTTTGCAATATGTTTTGATAGAAGACGTTTAGGCAGCATGGTGAGGTGCTCCACTGTCATTATTGGGTCAATTCTTATCTATAGATTTATCTGAGAAACGAAAAAAAATATGTGCCAGTGAAGTTGTAGCCCCAGATGTAGTTGTCCATCCTATGAGAATACGTCCTTACCTAGCACGCAGGACACACGAACAAACACACTTCACAATTTTTTTCAGTCTTCACATGTATGTATAATTATTAACAGGTGATTTATAAGTAACAAAATAGGCAATGGATTTTGGTGGCAGCGTGATGACGGAACGAGTCATACCAATAAATACTGTAAAATAAAAATGACAGGAGCTAATAAAATGTTATTTTATAAATTTCGTAATAGAGCTGGAGACCTGAACGAATTCCATGCAGCATGAAGTGTAAAGCCTTTGTAGTCCTATGCATAAGTTAAAATTTACCCTTGTTTCTGTTTTAATTCATGAAGATGTCTTGTGAGAGTGGAAGAATCTCTTTCGTCTACATCTGCATCACTGCTTTGCAATCCACATTTAATTGCCTAATAGGGGGTTCTTCGAATTGCCTTCAGACTATTTCTCTACAATTCCGCTCTACGCTATTTCGCGACAACATAGAACGAGCTGTTCTTCTTCGGACTATCGATGTTCTCCATCAATCCTATCTGGTAAGGACCCATGCCGCACGACAATAATCTAACAAGAGGACGGACAAGCGTAGTGTAGCCTGCCTCTTTAGTAGGCCTGTTTAGAAGGAATTCCTATTACAAGCTTGTAGGGGTTGTGGAGTGGACTTCATAAATAAAGTTTTGATAAGGTACCCATTTCCGGAAATGTAACGTTTGGCTATAAAATACGTTCGAAGATCGAATCATTTTCAAACCTCCTACTTCATGGCATGTAAACAAACGTCACCAGTGTCTGTTGTAATTATGACATCATATACCATTTTCGTCCCCTACGACAATGGCTGTGAGAGACAGCTTTGGTCAGAACTATAGGTGGGTTGGCTGTAATGCTCCATGGACGCTCCGTGCGCTCGACTTTGAGGAGGACGCCATGTGGCACGTAGAAGAAAACCCGACGAGGAGTACTCGAAACATTGCCCTTTCCCAGGGTTTCTGAAAAGCACGCAGCTCGGAGCTCACTGGGACGTATGAATAAAACTGAAGCACAAGCTTGGAAGATAAAGGAAGAAGCGAAACTTTTGCTTCAGATTGTACGACTAACGTTTACCTTTTCCTCCTCCCTTTTACTTCTAACACACAACCAAAAGATCGAGTTACTTTGTCTGCATTGTCAGCAACCTTTGTTGAGTAGGCGTGGGCATCTCCTTCACTGTTTTGTTGTTCCTAAGTATTCCTTTGGTTTTATTTGTTGTAGGTGAGTGTATGTGATTAAAGACGTCTTTTTCCGGTTCAGACTAAAGCTCGGTATGTGCAGAAAGTACAGTAGTGTTTTTAACCTGTGGCGACTATCGACCATAAAATCAGCACCTCTGGATTTTGACTTGTAGACTCTTCGCTATATGTCCTTTGCCAGTTTCGCATTGTGCGGGTTTTCTCAAGTTCGCCCATTGTGTGTTCTTGCATTGTTATAGACCGCATCTCGTGTTGTTTATTTCTATTCCTTCATCATACAACGAAGGGACGGAAACTACCACAAACTATGGCTTTGGAAACACATCCTGAATTACCAGAGAAATCACAACTGCCGGAAGCAAAGAGCAAGAAAAAGGAACTCAGAATTGAAGCTAATTTCGGCCCACAAAGTGACAGAAAACAGTTGCCAAAGAAAGTAACATGGAAACCAGGTTAAAAAGGAAAACGGATAAGAACAGAACAGGAAACGAACTATTACTTTAAACGTTTGGGAGAAAATGCATTATAGTCGTCTACAATAAGATGGGAATCCCACCGTGAACCAGATTCTAGATAAGTTAAAACCTAAATGGCTGTATTACTAATATTTATTTTGATGCAGGTTAAACATTTTACAAGCATTCTGTAATGTTAAAATAAGTGTTTTACAGTCCTTTTTTTCGAAATCGTAGTTTTCAAGGGCACTGACATAGCGACTTGCTCCGTCGACACTAAGACCACCGCCCATGGAGCACACGAAGTCACGTGGTAAGATTTAGTTTAGTAGTAGTGGTAGTAGTAGCAGCAGTACTGGTCATTATCACTACACAGTGGCGAACTTTCTACTGTTCATTGCATTAATTATGATTTATTTCAGAAATATTGCAGCATAATGAGTTTAGAAGCCATGCGTAGTTGCTTATATTTTAGAATGTATTGTCCTAATTATAATGCTTTATTTGTTGGCAGAAATTCCTGTCTGGTTGCTGATTATGGTAACTTTTTGTGTACGTGTATGTTTCTAGGAACACATGTTACAAAAAAAAATGGTTCAAATGGTTCTGAGCACTATGAGACTTAACATCTGAGGTCACCACTCCCCTACAACTTAGAACTACTTACACCTAACTAACCTAAGGACATCACACACATCCATGCCCGAGGCAGGATTCGAATCTGCGACCGTAGCGGTCGCGCGGTTCCAGACTGAAGCGCCTAGAACCGCTCTGCCACAGTGGCCGGCCACATGTTACACCTCGTGCTGTCTCGTCATCCACCCCGTCAAGAGCAAGCTCAATATGATAGGCCATCAACCTTGAAGAAAGGAAATGTTTGCCAGAAACAGACGAGACAAAGGTGGTCAGAACCACAGAAAAGGATGGTGCTACTGGAGAAATTGAAATTGACAAGACTGAAAATGGAAAAATAAGCTTTGATGATGAATTTCCTTAATGCAAAGATGAACAACGAAAAGAATACGTGAGAGGAGGAAACAGAGAATAGTTAAAAAACATATACTGTTCTTTACACCGCCTTACCAATAGCTTGTTGTAGACGATCAACAGTTTGGTATGTTTTCATAAAAAAATAATTCAGAATCCTGCGTTTTTGCCTATTTCCATGTCCTCAGTTAAAAATTTCCCTCTCATTTAAGGTTTCTCTTCATTATAACCATCATCATGGAAATTCTGTGCAGTATCTTCAAAATCTTCTTCTAAGCCGGCCGAAGTGGCCGTGCGGTTAAAGGCGCTGCAGTCTGGAACCGCAAGACCGCTACGGTCGCAGGTTCGAATCCTACCTCGGGCATGGATGTTTGTGATGTCCTTAGGTTAGTTAGGTTTAACTAGTTCTAAGTTCTAGGGGACTAATGACCTCAGCAGTTGAGTCCCATAGTGCTCAGAGCCATTTTTTTCTTCTTCTAATATGTGTTTCGCAACATGATGCTGTACATAAAGCAGCAAGCTATAATTATTGGATTATTTGATAAGGCAACTCTACAACCATGCTGCAAAATAGGACACCGCCTCTTCAGCTGACCAAGACAACTCTCTATCACGACCCTTTCTCTTTTTAAAAAGCTTTTTGAACGATTTGTGGCTCTCCTCTGTTGGATTACGATAGGGGGTCATCAACCAGGGCTCTAGGCTATAGCCTTCGTCACCCAAAAGAGCAGTTTTCTTGAATTTACTTAGCATTTTCTGGACACTTGAATTTCTCCATATTCGATTGTCATGTACTGACCCGTGCCAGCTAGCCTCCACGGTAGTGAACTGTTCCTTTATACTGCACGTAGCCTGCACATTTATACTAGCTTAACTTCTTCTATTGATATATTCGTCGCCAAAATGGGTAGGTTTCGGAATTCGCGCGCGCGTGCAGTCAGTTACATCAGTAGCAATTGGAAAGTTGCATTTTTCTAGCTACTCGTTTTTTGCCACAGTCACATCATGTGGAGGCGAGCAGAATTTGATCCACAAGTCAGCTTTTTCCAATTTTTAGAAACACAACTCACCGTTTACTCCCTGTAGTGTGATGAATCCCCATTTTGTATGCTGTGCTGGACTGGAGTCCTGATTCAGCTACATACCGAAGGAAAATCGTCATCCTCTTTGTCAGGCAGAAAATGATTGGCAATCTCTTAATCATTTCCTTCGCTGAAATGATAGAGTTTTACAGTGCTCTCCAGGTGGACATCGAATTGACCTTTAGCTTTTTCCGTGGCGTACACATGCTGCTAGTTGAGCCATGTTGTTGTTGTTGTGGTCTTCAGTCCTGAGACTGGTTTGATGTAGCTCTCCATGCTACTCTATCCTGTGCAAGCTTCTTCATCTCCCAGTACCTATTGCAGCCTACATCCTTCTGAATCTGCTTAGTGTATTCATCTCTTGGTCTCCCTCTACGATTTTTACCCTCCACGCTGCCCTCCAGTACCAAATTGGTGATCCCTTGATGCCTCAGAACATGTCCTACCAACCGATCTCTTCTTCTAGTCAAGTTGTGCCATAAACTTCTCTTCTCCCCAATTCTATTCAATACCTCCTCATTATTTATGTGATCTACCCATCTAATCTTCAGCATTCTTCTGTAGCACCACATTTCGAAACCTTCTATTCTCTTCTTGTCTAAACTATTTATTGTCCATGTTTCACTTCCATACATGGCTACACTCCATACAAATACTTTCAGAAACGACTTCCTGACACTTAAATCAATACTCGATGTTAACAAATTTCTCTTCTTCAGAAACGCTTTCCTTGCCATTGCCAGTCTACATTTTATATCCTCTCTACTTCAACCATCATCAGTTATTTTGCTCCCCAAATAGCAAAACTCCTTTACTACTTTAAGTGTCGCATTTCCTAATCTAATTCCCTCAGCAACACCCGATTTAATTCGACTACATTCCATTATCCTCGTTTTGCTTTTGTTGATGTTCACCTTATACCCTCCCTTCAAGACACTGTCCATTCCGTTCAACTGCTCTTCCAAGTCCTTTGCTGTCTTTGACAGAATTACAATGTCATCGGTAAACCTCAAAGTTTTTATTTCTTCTCCATGGATTTTAATACCTACTCCGAACTTTTCTTTTGTTTCCTTTACTGCTTGCTCAATATACAGGTTGAATAACATCGGGGAGAAGCTACAACCCTGTCTCACTCCCTTCCCAACCACTGCTTCCCTTTCATGTCCGTCGACTATTATAACTGCCATCTGGCTTCTGTACAAATTGTAAATAGCCTTCCGCTCCCTGTATTTTACCCCTGCCTCCTTCAGAATTTGAAAGAGAGTATTCCAGTCAACATTGTCAAAGGTTTCTGTAAGTCTACAAATGGTAGAAACGTAGGTTTGGCTTTCCTTAATCTTTCTTCGAAGATAAGTCGTAGGATCAGTATTACCTCACGTGTTCCAACATTTCTACGGAATCCAAACTGATCTTCCCCGAGGTCAGCTTCTACCAGTTTTTCCAATCGTCTGGAAAGAATTTGCGTTAATATTTTTCAGCTGTGACTTATTAAACTGATAGTTCGGTAATTTTCACATCTGTCAACACCTGCTTTCTTTGGGATTGGAATTATTATATTCTTCTTGAAGTCTGAGGTTATTTCGCCTGTCTCATATATCTTGCTCACCAGATGGTAGAGTTTTGTTGGGCCTGGCTCTCCAACGGCTGTCAGTTCAGCCATAGCTACACTATAAAAACGTGAATCTGCTTCTAACCAGCCTTCACATTTTAGAAGCTTTTGCGTCGAGAATGAGGTCAGAACTTCTCTTAATTCATACAGTTTAATGCCGAAGCCAGAGCACAAGGAAAAGCGTCTCTCTCCGTTTTGTTCCCACTAGCCAGTCATCTTGCTTCTTGATTTATTCATAAATTCCGAAGCTTAAGCTTCAAAAGGAAAAAGAGTTCGCGTCCCATATTCACACGACCCATTGTCTCCGCTGTGTGCATACACTTGGTTAGGAGTTTCTAACAACCCTACCACAACAAAGGTCAAAATTTAATAATGATTATGGTGTTGTTCACGCTGCTCAATACTGCATTTTCGGGCAACAACAAAGTTATTAAGTGGTAGGTGTCATTAGAGCACAGTTAATAAAGTCATTTCATGTAATAATGAATAAACTAGGCACTCATCTTTTCGTGTTTCCCACGCTGGTCTCGTTGTAAAATTATGGCTCAATCGTCGAAAATCTAGGTGGTGATGATTCCAAGCTCGGATGCAAAGAGGCCTAGGTTTTATTCTGCTACATTCAAAAGTTTTGTAGATGCGCTTCACAAACCATTCTTGAAGATTAAACCTTTCAAAGTTAGCACAATGGTGATGGAAAAAATAATCAGCACTCCGAATTTAAGTTACACTTCCTTTTTATTGCTTTTGTTGCAATATCACGTAACACACAAAACATCACTTCACAATACAAAACATACTTGAAAACATCTTCGTCACTGTTAAAGTCCGCAGTTTATAAGCTGACGACAATATGCGTCTTTCCAACATGACGTCCAAGACTTGACTTTCTCAAGGTCCAACTCTCTAACTAATAACCGCTTACGCGCCCAAAAATCGGAGTTACAAGTACGTCAAAGATCATAGTGACAAAAGAAAGAATACACATAAGAATAATATCATTGCAATATAAACATATCTATGTATCAAAGTACCTCTACATTAATGAAATCAAATCTGAATGTTGTCTCAGAAATATGTTAACTACTTTACAGAAACACAGTAGAATATTGCTGGTGTAAGATGTGTATATTTCTATTTTTTATTGTCAAATCACAATTTATGAAAGATGTTTATATTTTATTAATAGGATTAAGTAGGAATAATTAATATTTGTCATGTTGGAAATAATTGTGGTAGCAGGGAATGTGTGCACCAAAGTATTGTTGACAAGAGAGACCGCAAATTGATATAATATTAAAAAGGGCGAGAGAAACCGCGTGCGGATATATTTTGAGAAAAGAGCGGGAAGGACCGCGCATTGATACATTTTGTAATGGTAGCAGGGATTGTCTGCACCAGAAAGCATTGTTGGCAGCAGAGACCGCACTTTAGCGTTCGTAGTATGTCAGTAGTAAGCGAGAAGTGAAGCGAGTCGTTAGCAGGTCTGAAGCGAGAGGCTGAGAGGAGCGGTGTGCCGGCCAGCCATTAGCTATGATTTACAAGAGATTATAAACGGATGTACAGAGACATCAGCTAACTATTATAATAAGAGAAACTAATATTATTGAATTAATTTTTTTTGAGAAACTCAACACTACTGAAGGTATGTTTGCGCATTGCTAGTTGTAAGATTATTGTAAAAAGTAAGTCCCATTTGAACGTTTGTAAGATCATTTCATTCAGAATATAATTAACTTTTGCCAGTAATGTTGCATTTCTAATTATAATCCATCCCAAAAACCATCAACGTAAAACTTTGCAAAATTTTATTGTTGTCAAGAAAAGGTTTAACTATGAATTACGTAATTTCAGTCAAATTAATTATACAATAACGTCAGCTTTGCTATTAAAGAATAACGTCAGCGTTGGTAATAAATACAGCCACTTATTATGGAAGCCCACCAGCAGCTAATAGAGTATAGTAAAACAGAGTAAGAATATGCATGTCGCAGTTCGATGTAGCAGTCATATGGCGTTCCAGTAACAGTAAAAAAGGTAAGGCACAGTTTTGGGTTATTGCAGATAACGACTGAGGGCCACGACGACGACACATTCTATGTTTCGTCGAAATAATCAGAAAATCACTTTTAATAAGCAGCAATTAAATTTATACCAGAAGATAGAGAAAGAGAATAAATTTCAAAGGGAAGATTTCATTTGTTATTATTAAGCAAGGGATAGAAATCCTAGGAAAAGGTTACATAGTTTATTGTAAAAGGGAAGGTTATCATTAACAAAAAAGATATAGAGGAGACGGTTATTGCGTAATACCAAAAGAGATATAGAGGAGGAGACGGGAAGGTTTCACTGGTATCGAGAGGTTGAGTTGAAGTGCCGTAATGGTTACGTAATTCAAGTACCATTACAAGTTGCACTGCACGTCACACCTCGAGCTGCATTGAGGGTCGGTCTGGCTTCCAGCTAGCTGGCAGGAACGCTACCCCTAAACGAAGCGGATGTACGGGTGCCGCTCGTGGGGCAGTCTACGGGCGGAGGCGGACAGTTGGCTAATGCCCGTACCCGCACGTCTTTGTGACGCGACACTGCGCGTGACGCAAAGGGTAGCCGCCGCAACGCCACAAGAAAGCCGGTCTGAATCTGGGAGTTAGCCCGACATCCCTTCTGTGACATCTTTTGTGTGGAGCCAAACGCCCTGCAGGTCGCTGCTGCCTCGCCTCACGTCGAAATCAGAATCAAGTAAGTTAACTGTGCTTCGTAAACATCTAGGGGTAAAAGTGGAAAAGGGATGTGAAAAATATAAGAAAAAATGACAGAACATTTAATTTTATCCGTATTTTGCAGCTGTGAACCTGATTGTATTCACTACCCTAACCATAGTTATTTAAGTAATTTTAAACATTTATTTTAATTTATCCTTGCTAAATCAATTTCTTAAAGTTGGGATCTCTGACACTATGTCATAAATTTCATCTGCCGGCCGGAGTGGCCGTGCGGTTCTAGGCGCTGCAGTCTGGAACCGAGCGACCGCTGCGGTCGCAGGTTCGAATCCTGCCTCGGTCATGGATGTGTGTGATGTTCTTAGGTTAAAACTTTGAACATAGCTGCTAAGGTTCAGTGACCGTGTCAGAATTATATTGTAACAAATAAGCCCTCGGTCACAAATATTAAGTCAAAAATTGACCTGGTTTCGACGCTACTATGAGCGTCGTCTTCAGAATTAGACTAACTGTACTAAAACATTAGGTATATAGCACATTAATCAAATTAAAGTTGTACTGACTCGAAAAGATGCTCGCCATCTGACAAGTGTTCATGACGTCGCCTTTCCGGCTGAGATCTTTTTTAATATGTGACTTGTAAGTACTGCATCTTTCCGAGTCAGCTTATTAATGTACTATATACCTAATGTTTTAGTACAGTTAGTCTAATTCTGAAGACGACGCTCATAGTAGCGTCGAAACCAGGTCAATTTTTGACTTAATATTTGTGACCGAGGGCTTATTTGTTACAATATAGTTCTTAGGTTAGTTAGGTTTAATTAGTTCTAGGCGACTGATGACCTCAGAAGTTAAGTCGCATAGTGCTCAGAGCCATTTGAACCATTTTTAAACTTCATCTTTCATCACATCAGGCTAAACTGCATCTGTGAAGTGTTTTTAAACAGTTGTAAACAAATCTGCACTTTGAGTGACTTGATGTGCAACGACAGTATGATAAACCAACGTACTCTAACCTTAAAAGGTTAAAAATGTTCTTCATTGATTGTTTCGTAAGTTTTTCACTGCTTTTTCTACTGTTTCATATTTCCACATTAGTTTCACGAAATACGAAACCTAACATCTAAGTTTATCATAACAGGGAAATGCATTTCATCTCATTCAGTAGCAAATATAATTTATGTATTAGACGATTTGCACCTGAAGATTAGCCACAGGGTCCGAAATGCATCGTGTGATTTGGTAAAACACGAAAATATTGTAACCGAAGGCGTTTTTATTCAGACTTGCTGTGTAGATAAAAAGCTGGCCAAGTTCAACTAGCAATCACGCTGTGAGGGTTTCATAAAAACTTAATTATGTGTGTAGATAGATCAACCACCCCAGGAATCGAGAACCTTCACGATTTTTGCATTCATCGATATCGGTGCAGGCACGACATCGGTCCCGAGAATTCCAAGACTTTCAAGGATGTTTTAATTTTAAGTTACAAGTTTGAATTTTTTGTGTAATTTCGGATTTGATACTGATATTTTTCATTTATCTTACTAATTCTGAGGTTATATTAAAATGCCATGCTCATTAATAACATCAATTATTTTTTCCTTCTTTCTTCATGATTCTAGGACAACGGAAATACTCATAGGTTTTGCGAGTATCACAATATAAGTCATAAATGAGCTTATCTTTAGATTGCACTGACTTAGAAGCCTAAATTTTTTAAAGCACGAAGAACTATAGATCTCAGTACGTGACAGAAATTCGAACTCAGTAGGTGTACCCGTACCTGAAAAAAAAAAAGGGTTCTTAACAATCGAACAGGCAGATAGACAGACGGACCGATAGCAAAGTCATCCTAAAAGGGTTCCGTGTTATACCGACTGAGGTACAGAAACCTAAACATTAATTCCATCTTGCGCGATTCTCTAAACCGATCTTCATACTAGCACCACTCGTGTTCTGCCTAGCTGCTGTTTATTCTGAGTAGGTAATAGTGTTAGATCGCTGCCTGAAAAAAAAAAAAAAAAAAAAAGTGATGCGCGCACAAGAGGTCGGAGGTCCGTATAAATTTGAACACGTACACATCGTGTAAGGTAGCTATAATTTCACACCTTACAGGAACTCATCTACATATTTTGCTGTGGCCTACAAACAGAATTAGGTGTCATGTGATAGGTGGTACATCGTATATATGAATATATGAAGGAGACTGACATTTTCACGTACGCCTTGTAAATAATTGTTAACATTTATTGCATGAAAGGTGATGGAGTGTCTTTATTATCATACTAGCAGAGGTTGGAACGACAGTGGAAATGAAACGGCAGGCGGAACTCAAGCCCTAGGTGGAAGTCTCACACAGGTGTGTTGGTCCTGCTTGAACACGGGAAGTAGCGAGACGGACGTTGGGACACCTGAGCGCTGGGGCACAATATAGTCGCGACCGGCTGGTGTTCTAGCCGGACGGGAAGAATTATGCTTCGGAAACTACGAAAATCTTGGACGCAGCTGAGAGGAACGAAGAAGCGTCACCTTGGAAACCACGCAAACTGGGTTATTTCCAAGGATTTTTACTCAGAAGCGTACCATTGTACGAGTATAGATTTTTCCTCGCAAACTTTCCGCACTGGACGACAAAAGACTAAAATATGGTTGGTCGGCGTTTGGAAGAATCTGCAGAGAGGGAGAATATTCCGTGGTTTCTGGAATATCATTCGTTTTCGGTATTACGACAGTGGGGAGCCGAGCCTTACTGGGAGGCCAGTAGTGGAGAGACGAGGACTTCCGTTGTGAGCGCCCGTGTGTGACGGTCGCTCAGTATCATCTTTGTTGGTACTGACGGACTTGCTTTCTTTGCTCTCAGGAGAGTTTATAGTTAGAGAAGTACTGTTGGGAACCTATATGATTCTGGACTTCACCTCCGGGTTGGAAGTCGTCGCTGAGTACGCGGCTATCAGTAATTGAGATCACTTCCTCTGCCTATACTTACGTTGAGGCGTTATCCGAACTCCGTCCTTGTGGCTGGGAGTTCGCGTTTCTCGTCTGTAGAACACAGAGAGGAGAAGACCGTATTAGAGTATATTAGTCAGAGGACCGCCTTCTGCCGTCCTAGTGTTTGAAAGAGTTGTTATTTTGTGACTGAAGTTCTTCCATCGACACAGACGTGAATGAGAATCAGCACGCCGACGCACCAGACGCAGTACATACGGTGATATCGCAAACTGCTTCCGCTTATTAAGGCTATAAAGCTAAACAGCTGTGATCACGTTAGTGTATTTCCACTGAGGCTCCACACCACCGTAGGTCACCTTTGAAAGTAGTGTCTTCTAGTGTTTGGTACGTCAATGATCTTCATTTTAGCGTTTATTATTTTCCCTTGCGCACATTCATTTTACACCCGCCTGGAGTAGCATGTTGGAACCGTCAGCAGGTATGCAAATAATAAGAGTCGCAGTTCTGTGTGAAATGTAGAACTACCACCGAGGTACAGCAGTGTTGCTCTTTCCTACTGTTCTTACCTGGCTTGGTAGGGTATACGTGGGGCGTAAACAGCGCCACATGTTGAGTGATCGCTGTGAAGGACACGGAGATAACACGTGCTCATATGAGGCAGTTTTATCAGCACCCGACAGACTTTGAAAGCAGCCTCATTTTCGGTCTCCACTTGGCCGGCTGATCGAATCGTGCAATATCCAGATTTGTGGTGCATTCAGATGTGACGGTGGCCCGATGTTGGACAGTATGGAAACGTGAGGGCAAGCACATTCGCCGACAAGATTTTGGTCTACCACATCTGACCACCACTAGTGTTGTGCGCCACACACATTATAACCCCTTCACGTCTTCACCCGCAGTGCGAGACAAGTAATGGTCACCCTGCAACATTCTGTGTCATTCCGCATTTTTTTTTTTTCAGAAACTACCAGCAGCCAGACAAGGGAGTTGCCGTCCCATGCGTAAGCTGCCGGTGACTTCACAAGACCAACGTCTGTTTTTGGAGCAGTGCCACGAACAGAAGGCATGGATAGCTGATTAGTCACGTCGCACTGTGTTCAGCAGCGAATGCTAGTTCTGCACTAGCCCCGATGACTATTGTCGGTGAGTATAGTGGGACATCGACAGAGGTTTCATTCTCCAGTATTTTGGAGATGCACAGCGGAGTTACTCCTGGCGTTGTGGTGTGAGGAGCCATCGGTTATGAATTCAGGTCAGGATTGGCACTAATTGAGGGAACTTTGTCGCCACAACGGTACGTCACGGATATTCTACGTCCTCATGTGTTACCTCTCTTGCGACGGTGCGTTGGTGCCATTTTTCAAGAGGATGATTCTCGTTCACGCATAGCACATGTCTCTGTGTACTTTCTGCGTGATGTTGAGCTACTCATGCGGCCAGCAAGATATCCAGATCTGACCCTGGTAGAACATGTGTGGCGCCAGCTCTGACATAAAATCTGTCCCAGTATCCAATATATCGAGGATCTCATAGTAAGCTGTGGGCCAGCTTGTTTTGGGTAAGGACACAATGGTTTTATGATGCTCTTACCAACAGTTTCAGGCCGTGGACCCAGACCAGACGGAATGCAACGTGGTACAGGTAAGTGGGCCCATACTGCTAAGTTCTCCACAGAATTTAACTCGATATTGTAATCATTTTCATAACATCACATACCCTATTAAACCACGAAGTTTCAGTTCGTTTTATCCACCGCTTCTGCATGTTTGTCAGGCAGCGTATTTCCGTGGGAAATAATGTTAGTAGATAATCCGCATAAATAGGCGGAAAGATCTGTTAACTTTTTCTTAGACAATGCTCGACCGAACACTGGAAACTGTGACATCTACTACATAAACCTGCGATTATGGAGAGTGGCGAATTAAAGTGGGAACAGTGTGGCCGAGCGGTTCTAGGCGCTTCAGTCTGGAACCGCGCGAGCGCTACGGTCGCAGGTTCGAATCCTGCCTCGGGCATGGTTGTGTGTGATATCCTTAGGTTAGTTAGGTTTAAGTAGTTATAAGTTGTAGGGGACTGATGACCTCAGATGTTAAGTCCCATAGTGCTCAGAGCCATTTGAACCATTTTTTTAGTGGGAAGTTCACATAAACGCAGATACCAGACTGACAATCACAGACAGAACTCTCAGGAAGGGTAGTTCGCCGACGGAGGTAGCTTACCAAACCGACATTCGACTGATACTTAAATACTGCTCACCATGTGGAAATGCGAGCCGCGAGGTTTCATTGGTTCGTTTAGTAAGCGCGAAAGCGTCATGTAAGCGGTCAAATGAAAACGAAACAGATAGGAGAGTAAGAGAACTGTTTACCATTTCAAAAGTAATCACCATAACTGTTAATTCATTTGTCCTACTGTGACCGAAGACCATCAGCGCCTTCGTGAAGAAAAATTCGCGGTTGTCAAGAGTGTGCCGAGAATACCAAGTTTCAGGCATCGCCTCTCACCATGGGCAACACACTGGCCGACGGCCTTCACTTAACGACCTAGAGCAGTGGCATTTTCCTGGAGTTGTCAGTGCCTACGGACAAGCAACACTTCGTAAAATAACTACAGAAATCAATGTGAGATGTGCGATGAACGTATCCATTAGGAGAGTGCGGCGAAATTTGGCGTTATGGGCTACGGCAGCAAACAACTGACGAGGGTGCCTTTGCTAACAGAACGACATCGCCTGCAGTGCCTCTCCTGAGTTCATGACCATATCAGTTGGATCCTAGACTAACGGAAAACCGTGGCCTGGTCACAGGAGTTCCGATTTCAGTCGATAAGAGGTGATGACAGGACTCGAGTGTGGTGCAGACCGCATGAAGTCATGGTCCTAAGTTGACAATAAGCCACAGTGCAAACTGGTGGTGGCGCCATAATGGCGTTACATGGAATGTACTGGGTCCTCTGGTCCAACAGTACAAGTCATTGACCGGAAATGGTTATGTTCGGCTACACAGAGACCTTCTGCAGCCATTCATGGACTTCGTGTTCCCAAACAGCGATGGAATATTTATGGAAGACCAAGGGTCGTGTTACCAGGACGCAGTTATTCGCGATTGGTTTGAAGAACATTCTGGACAATTCGAGCGAATGATTTGCCACCCAGATGGCCCGACACAACCGCCATCCAACATTTATGGGACATAATCAAGAGGTCAGTTCGTGCACAAAATCCTGCACCTGTAACAATTTCGCAAATATGGGCGGCTATAGAGACAGCGTGGCTCAGAATTGCTTTAGGGGACTTCCAAGGACTTGTCGAGCCCTTGCCAAGTCGAGCTGCTGTACTATGCCAGGCAAAAGGAGGTCCGACACAATATTGGGAGGTATCCCATGAGTTTTCTCACCTCAATGTATATTGACAATGACTTATACGAAATTATTTTCTGAAGGTCCAATAGCAAGGCTTCTGGAATTTCCGCCGATGACCAATGTTACGGGTGCAAGGGGTCCTTCCACCCGGTGTTGGTCCGCAGCTGGTGCTCTAGTGGCTAGCGTTGCTGCCTCTGGATCACGGGGACCCGGTTTCGATTCCCGGCTGGGTTGGGGATTTTCTCTGCCTGGGGTCTGGGTGTTTGTGTTGTCCTCCTCATTTCATCATCATCATCATCATTCGTGACGGTGGCTAGATTGGACTGTGCAAAAAATTGGATTGTATCATGATCATTCGTGACAGTAGCTAGACTGGACTGTGCAAAAAATTGGATTGTGTAAAAATTGGAACATTGTACGGGCGCTGATGACCGCGCAGTTGAACGCCCCAAAACCAAACATCACCATCATCTGGTGTACCGATTACAGAGATTTGGACAAAAATGTGATTTCTGACAGATAAATATATGAGGAATAAAATTTTATCATCAGATTTGCCGTTACTTTTATTTTATCTGAAAAAAACTCATGAAAATCACCTAAGCCAAGAGATATCTTCATTTTTTCAGATGTAACATTATTCTATGAGTGCCATAGTGAATTTCTTGTTGGTAAAGACACCTTCTGCATTTTCTATTGTTTACAGAAAACTTTGAGGGAGTGTGAATACGTATTGACGGTCAAAATGCGGGATCTCGCTCGGATCATCACCACCATCATGGCAAATCTTCCATTCACCTAGGATGGACTGCACCTTATCGTCACATCCTTCTGCGTCGCTAACTTCAGTTTCAGTGGGATGAGCGACACGGCGTAGGGGGAGAGATTATTCTTACTGACTCGTCGGCAAACCCTATTTTTCTTCAGTATTTTTTCAAAAGTCCCTTTGATAGATCACAGTCACTTCAAACCTTCTGTCTGCCCTCTCAATACAAGGAAAAACCGCGAGAGATGGACAGAATCGCTTGCATATGTTTGACCACGTAGACTGCAGAGCAGACAGCTTACGCTATCAGATGGCCATAGTCAGTTGTACACAACAAAACTTATTGGACTTCCTGCAACAGTAGACCAGGTGAAAAAATACAGTGTAGGTAAAACAGAAACGTTAGTACATCGGAAAGGGTAAATTAATATATCAGGCGTCATCAACAAGAAACTTTGGTAACCGAATTCCAAAATTCACCATGAGGAATACCTCCTAGCAAGGAGCAATCCAAATCGCCAAGAGTACCCACAAGACACTATGTTGTTGATGTGGTCTTCAGTCCAGAGACTGGTTTGATGCAGCTCTCCATGCCACTCTATCCTGAGAAATCTTCTTCATCTCCCAGTACCTACTGCAACGTATATCCTTCTGAATCTGTTTAGTATGTTCATCTCTTGGTCTCCCTCTACGATTTTTACCCTCCACGCTGCCCTCCAATACTAAACTGGTGATCCCTCGATGCCTCAGAACATGTCCTACCAACCGATCCCTTCTTCTAGTCAAGTTGTGCCACAAACTTCTCTTCTCCCCAATTCTAATCAGTACCTCCTCATTAGTTATGTGACCTACCCATCTAATCTCCAGCATTCTTCTGTAGCACCACCTTTCGAAAGCTTCTATTCTCTCCTTGTCTAAAATATTTATCGTCCATGTTTCACTTCCATACATGGCTACACTCCACACAAATACTTTCAGAAATGACTTCCTCACATTTAAATCTATACCCGATGTTAACATTTTCTCTTCTTCAGAAATGCATTCATTGCTATCCCCAGTCTACATTTTATATCCTATCTACTTCGATCATCATCAGTTATTTTGCTCCCCAAATAGCAAACATCATTTACTACTTTAAGCGTCTCATTTCCTAATCTAATTCCCGCAGCATCATCTGATTTAATTCGACTACATTTCATTATCCTCGTTTTGCTTTTGTTGATGTTCATCTTATATCCTCCTTTCAAGACTCTGTCCATTCCGTTCGACTGCACTTCCAGGTCTTTTGCTTCTCTGGCAGAATTACAATGTCATCTGGGAACCTCAAAGTTTTTTATTTCTTCTCCGTGGATTTTAATTCCTACTCTAAATTTTTATTTTGTTTCCTTTACTGCTTGCTCAATATACAGATTGAATAGCATCGGGGATAGGCTACAACCCTCTCGCACTCCCTTCCCAGCCACTGCTTCCCTTCCATGCCCCTTGACTCTTATAACTGCCATCTGGTTTCTGTACAAATTGTTAACAGCCTTTCGCTCCCTGTATTTTACCCCTGCCACCTTCAGAATTTGAAAGAGAGCATTCCAGTCAACATTGTCAAAAGCTTTCTCTAAGTCTACAAATGCTATAAACGTAGTTTTGTCTTTTCTTAATCTATCTTCTAAGATAAGTCGTAGGGTCAGTATTGCCCGGGGGCGGCTTCTACCAGTTTTTCCATTCGTCTGAAAAGAATTTGTGTCAGTATTTTGCAGCCGTGACTTATTAAACTGGTAGTTCGGTAATTTTCGCACCTGTCAACACTTGATTTCTTTGGGATTGGAATGATTGTATTCTTCTTGAAGTCTGAGGGTATTTCGCCTGTCTCATACATCTTGCTCATCAGATGGTAGAGTTTTGTCAGGGCTCTCTCCCAAGGGTATCAGTAGTTCTAATGGAATGTTGTCTAATCCCAGGGACTTGTTTCGACTTAGATGTTTCAGTGCTCTGTCAATCTCTTCACGCAGTATCATATCTCCCACTTCATCTTCATAGTTTTCACGAATTATGAAAGAGACCAAAATACACTACTGGCCGAGCAGTCCTCCCACTGTAATATGTACACACATTAAGTAAAACATCCCGTTCTTTGTTATTCCTTCTGGTGTTGTCATTTTAATAGCGAACAGTGGAGCAATAACTAAAAAAAAAAAAAATCTGTCGCCATGGAGGCGATTGTTGAGTACACGTTAGTGCTGCTTATAACTGCTACCTGTAAGCCAGTAACACCGCGGTGACCTTGTGTCGTGTGCGTAGCAAGCAACTGCATTGTGTCTGTTGACACGGAAAGGGAATGATAGTTGAACAGAAGTGTGTACGTCATTCTTTATTTATTCTTTTATATTGTAATATATGTAGCCCGTCATGTAAATGCAAAAAAGGTCTCTGCTGATGACACATGAAAGTACAATGTTGAACTCCCTTTCGGTAGTGTATAGTGCAATAACTGATTTCTAAGCACTAAATTCTCGCTGTTTGGTCCCTCTGCTGATTACAACCACTGCGTTTTTTTAAACTTCCAATCTACGCCACAAAAAATTTCCATATACTCTTCATAAAACAGACGTAAGTATTTCCTCAATTTAATTCATTAGCACTCTATGGTTCAAATGTCTCCAAGCACTATGGGACATCTGAGGTCATCAGTCCCCTAGACTTAGAACTGCTTAAACCTAACTAACCTAAGAACGTCACAAACATCCATGCCCGAGGCAGGATTCGAACCTGCGGCCGTAGCAGTAGCGCGATCCCGGCTGAAGCGCCTAGAATCGCTCGGCCACAGCGGCCGGCAGCACTCTATGGTTTTTGTGACTGCACAAAACTTCCATTAATTGTTACGTAAAATGTCATTGCTTAGGACAGAGGAGGTTGGAAGGCAGCATCATCTTGTTCTTTCGTTGTCAACCCCTGCTGTGTCTTTAGACGTAACACGTCTCGGAGCCAGTTTTTGTTTTCTGTGCATGAATTTCGTAATAAAGGGACTATAAAAATACTTTTGTTGATGTGTGTGTTCAGATGTTGAAAGAATAAGAAGCGCCAACAGAGGGGTATAGGGATGCAGTGTTAAGAGTTGCCTACATTCGATGTGGGATGCAGTGCAGTGTAGTCGTGGAAAAAATACTATTCTGATAAACCGATTAATATTAGGGGACCGGAGAGTAATGTCTTATTTTACATTAAATTAAAATAAATAATGGTCAACAAATTTTTGTTTTTAATCAATGACGTAACCACCTCCATTATAAACTACCGTGTGATACCTAGTGCGCAAAGTTTTTATACCGGATCGATAAAAATCAGTTGGTTTTTGAGAAAAATATCTAGAGATGACGTTTTCGACATGATCCACATTTTCAACGTTTTTACCGCTTAGAAAATGTTGTAGCGATAAATAAAAATCCGATGGCTCAATATCGAGCGAGTGTTGTGGATGGGGCAATACCTCCTACCCCCAGTTCATTAATTTTTTCCAGGATTCGTCTTGTGCAGTGCGATCTTGTATTATCGTGTTGCAGAGTAACCCGTTTACTGTTGACAATGGCTCGCACTTTTCAGTTAAATATTGATTTAGTCGATCCAGCTGTCCACAGTAGAGGTCTGCATTCGCAGTTTGTCCAGGTTTCAGCATTTCAAAATGGAGACGATTCTTTCGGAGAGAGCCACTGTCTTTTGGATTTTGAATTATCACGGAGGACTCATTTATCATCTCCAGTGATCAAGCGATCAAGAAACGCTTCTGTATTGTGCCACTGAAGCAATGAGCTGCATCTGGTCGACTGATTAGATTTATATGTTTTTACCAATTCGCTGCAAATGTTCTTGTATGGTCGACCATGATCATCGGTTAAGAGTGTTTCACAGTTCCTAGTTAGTCTGACATGGAGTTGCTTGCACTTCCGCCCTTAACAGGTCATTGTCTAAAATTGTTAGTCTTCCTAATTGATACGAGTCGGAAAGATCAAAATTCCCAGATTTGGTCTTAGAAAATAATCTTCGGGATTTACGAACGTCTAATGCATTTGGGTATACATCCTAAATGTATAGGATGCCGGATATGTACCTCTTCTGATATTTGGCTGCCCACTTCACCATAGTCTCTGTTGCATAAGGGTTTATTGGTAATGGCACGTTTCGCCCGTTTGGCGCATCTTCAGATTGTCTGCAATTAATGACAAAAATTTTTTTGTTACATGAAAATGCGCGAGCCTTTCTGGCACCCACAATTGTCGAGGTTAAGGCAATGGTGAGATATAAAAATTATTGTACTTGCCTTAAAAATGCGAAGGCCACATTAGTATTATAATGGAAAGCTTTAGTAACCTTAGGTTAATGCGGAACACGCAATCGTCAAATTCTGACCGGGACGATTGGGAAGCTGAGTAAAGCTATATTAAAAATGTCAAAAAAATATGAGTTCGTATCCAGTATAAAATTCGTGTGAGCTAAGGAATAATAATAAAACGAAAGAAACCATTCACCATGCTGAAGTGGAAAGCAGTACATAGATAGGAAGACGGTCAGAAACATGTAATATGGCATGTTAACATTATTTGCAGATAAACTAAAATGCGCCAACCACGCGTCATGAGCAATGAAGCCTTTTGCTACAGATACTGTTTTTCTTTTTGCAATAATTAATTACTGTTGCTGCATCAGGTTTATGGAGTGGAGTAACGTGTTCAGAAATGAAGATTTAATTATTTACGAATAAACAAGTCACTCTAACCTTAAAATGTCTTTGGTACGACTTTGGAGTGCACAATGAGCTGATAAATGATAAGCGAATGTAGACATGCACAGAAACGACATACGTTCCGGTCCCTTTAAGAATACGAGAGAATAAGATTACAAAATGAAATCACACGTCCGCGTAGGGAATACATACCCGGTGTAGAGTTGCAGTAAGAATAGTGTTAGTAGTATCTCTTCTTAAATGTGAAGGTTTCATACTGGAACTTTAATTATCCATTTTATTGTGAATCGTTGATTTGATGAGGGTCAGTAGTGGAAGACTTAGATACTATACTAGTACTACGCCACAGGGACCGTCGGAATCTATGATATGTGTCAGAGCACCACTGCTGATTAATATTACGCGTTACTAAACTCATCTCACTGCAACAGCAATCTTTACAAATTTGAGCTTGTGAGCCAACATACTGGAACCGTATCCCACTACTGATGCAATTAAATTGTCATGAAACAACGTGATTATTCTTAGTGCAATGTAGAAATGTCGCCATACGGTATTTGTTAAGTTGTAAAATATTGCTCTTGCTCTCCTATTCACTTGCTCAATATGTAGGGTGAAGGTCTGTTTTTGATCTGGCAGGACGCCCTGATACCTTACATAAACTTGTCTCCTGTCCTCTGATAAGAGGGTCACATTTCACTTTGGACCTTAAACAGAGTGTAGTTTGACTTGTGTGAAGCAATGGAAAGATTAATCTTGTCACACACCCTGTTAATTCGTCGAGCAAAGACTTGAGCCTTGACTTCTATTTCTGGCCGACTACTAACTTCAGTCAAGGAGAGGATGTTGCCGTACTTGCGTATTTGTCCTAAAATTTGGGTCCACAGTTTGCCCCCCGAGGGCATGTTATGATCCTCAGCTTAGTAATTTATCCGCCTAGGGACATTCGCTCGTCAGTCTGTCTTTAAATTAATTTTTTAGACAATGATAGAATGACCACAGTTATGGTACTTTCCTTAAGCAAGACGGCTAACATGCCCACCAGTGATTGCCGAATAATCCCAAAATGTTCACTCTGATGTGAACGATTGTCATTGAACATTTCGGCCGCGCGCTTGATCACGTCATTCACTGGTTTATCTTCCGTGAAAAACCGAATTGTAACACTCTTACACCATCTACACTACTGGCCATTAAAACTGTTACTCCGTAAAGGCGTCATACTAAAAACGTCAAACTGCCACGAAGTACTACATTCTCGGATGTGTAAATGTCTGGTATTTCAGCACAACTGTGCGTAGTAGGTAGCAGCAACGTCATCTGTGTTCTGTATAAAAGGAAAGTTCACGCAGCGGGTGTCTTATTCAGAAACTGCATCTGAACATTGGTTGTTTGTGACCAGATCATGTTATGCTCCGTGTAAGAAACAGAAACGCCTCTAGCACGTGTAGGGATTCGTCGGCACCAGGCTTTTGGTCTATCGACTCTGTGGTTTATCGTTCCACGTAGCTGTTGCTCGAGTTGGTTGGAATCAGACGGCTGGCATGCGAGCAGAGAATCCATGGATTCAAGGGTGCTGTACTCACCGCAGTGTAGGATCTAATTGACAGCTCGCTACTAAGGCCTGAGAGGACATACACTGTTCGCTTGGAAGTGCGGAATCGTACAGCCGTATGAGGTACATTGCGTCAGGAAGTAGTATTGTGTGCAGCAAAATAAATGTCCACACGGAAATTTATTTATTTATTTACGAACTGACAAACCTGGCATTGTCCGGGTTTTTATTTTGCCAGTTTTCTATTAGAAATGAAAACAAAAAATGAACTATTTTAATAGTATAACACCTAAAAAATTTCATTTCAATGTATTAGTGAAAGCACCTTTGAAATCATGAAACAGCCGTACAAAGAACTATACATAACGTACAGATTGGAAATTTGTGGTAAGGTCTTATGGGACCAAACTGCCTAGGCTTACACACTATTTAAACTAAATTAAACTAAATTACACTAAGGACGACACACACACCCATACCCGAGGGAGGACTCGAACCTCCGACAGGGGGAACAGCGCGGACCGTGATAAGATGCACTAGACCGCGCGGCTACCCCGCGCGGCAAATACAAATTCTCTGTAATGATCATTTAACTGAGAACTTGATTACAAACAATATTTCTATTTATATGTCCAGAAGCTACGATGAACAAATTCTTGACGAGCCCACCTTTGAGCAAGCGACATGAAGTTATCCACGAGAAAAACTAGGTCAAATACACTCCGCAGTGACTTGTTAACAGTTATGGTAAATGCAGGTCTCACTGGATACTGCAAACTCGTGAAGTGAAAGGGGAGCTATATCGGGGTAAGGAGTATCTGAGGGATGAACACAGTTTCATTCTTTCCCTTTCCTGTTAAGATGATAGCCTCAAGTACCCAGCATCTTCCTAACACACAGCCTTGGGCCATTCCACAGTTTTGGCGGATCGAGGTTTCATAGCAAAGTTTCTGTGCAGTGCGCGCAACTGCTTCGCGTGTCTGCAACGCGATTTCGTAAACGTGTCTACGTCAATGCCTCTTCATGGCTCTACAGATGGCTACTGTTTCCGCCTTCAGCTGTTTTCACCTTTCAGTTGAAGTTTTAAAAAGCGCTGCCAGGCATAATTGATTTCCTTAAGTTGACTAGACGTAGTAGCCCCTACTAGTAAAAAATAAATGTAGTTATTACAACTTCAGGCATGATGCGGCATTTTTTTCACTCATCTCAGTGTTTATGACTTCATATCTCTTGTTTTCACTCATCTCAGTGTTTATGACTTCATATCTCTTGAACTGTATGTGGAACAGTATACTTTTGTGTAGGTTCATTTAGCAGCATAAGTGCGAAATTTATTGCAAATAGTGACAGTAGCTCAGACGTAATACATCTACATCTACATATAAGTGATTGCTCTGCTATTCACAATAAAGTGACTGGCAGAGGGTTCAATGAACCACCTTCAAGCTGTCTCTCTACCGTTCCACTCTCGAACGGCGCTAGGAAAAAACGAGCACTTAAATTTTTCTGTGTGAGGCCTGATTTCTCTTATTTTACCGTATAATCATTTCTTCCTGTGTAGGTGACTGCCAACAAAATATTTTCGCAATCGGAGGAGAAAACTGGTGATTGAAATTTCATGATAAGATCCCGTCGCAACGAAAAACGCCTTGTTTTAATGATTGCCACTCCGATTCACGTATTATGTGTGTAGCACTATCTCCCCTACTTCGCGATAATACAAAACGAGCTGCCCTTCTTTGTACTTTTTCGATGTCGTCCGTCAGTCCCATCTGATGCGGATCCCATACCGCACACCAATACTCCAGAATAAGGCGGACAAGCGTGGTGTAAGCAGTCTCTTTAGTAGACCTCATGCATGAAGCGGCAGTTTCTCGCGTATCTCGTTGTTTTACGTCATATCACCTGAACTATGGTAAGTACGTGGCTCGTATCCCCCCCCCCCCCCCCTCCTCCCATAGTGATCGTTGCCTGACAGTAATGGATAGGTGCACAAAGTTTGGCTGAAATCGGTCCATTGGTTTAGGAGGAGATGACACACATACACACACATACATACATACATTCTAATAACATGTTTGGGTTATCTGGAAAAGATCCCCTTCGCTTGGTCTATATTTTCATTTGTTTCCTGGAAACCTTCAGTAATATCATAAAAATAAATATTAAAATATCATAGAAATGTTGGTATTGCACACTCAAAAGTACTTCCAATTGCTGAAAAATTCTTGCAGTTACTATTAAATCTACTTTATTATTCAACAGTAATCTAATTTGAAATAAAGTGTGTTGTCACTCACTTATTGCTCTGGTGTCCAAAATTAAAGCATCAAACTGCTATTTCCCCGTTTTGTGTTTAATTCACTATACAATCATACAAATTATCAATAGACATCAGTAGATGGTGTTCTGCACGGAAGATGGCTTTCCGATCAACGGACAACCATGACAGCGATGACGTTAGGGCGCCTATCAAACATTGTAGTGTTTGCCGGGTAGTCCTACATCCGCAATCGCTGTGCATAGAGCCGCAGACGGTGCAGTATGGCACAGAGAAGACGGCTACCAGTCTCTCTGCGGTGAAGGCCATAGGAAGAATGGAAACTGGACAGTCGCAAACTTTGAAAGGTGGCTACACTGAGCCACGGCGCCAGAGATTGCGCCAAAGAGTATTATTCAGCCGCCTCCGCAGTGCCTGTCGAGGTCTCGTAGTAGTCAGTGCTTGTTAAGAACTCGTAGTAGTCAGTACCTGTCGAGGACTCGTAGTAGTCAGTGCTTGGGGAGAGCTCGTAGTAGTCAGTGCCTGTCGAGGTCTTGTAGTAGTCAGTGCTTGTTAAGAACTCGTAGCAGAGAGTGTTTGTTGAGGTGCGCTAGTAGGCGGTGCTTGCTGAATGTGATATTGGAGAGTTCTGGTTGAGGTGTGGTAGTAGCGAGTCGGTGTGGAGAAATTGTAATGTTTAGAGTGCTTTTCATCAATATAAATTAAGGTAACAAACTACTCTTCTTTTTTTTCTCACTATTTCAATGTCCTGAATAATGCGTCATTACAGGTTCAGTCAACAAAGCATCTGGCTTGTGTTCTTGTATTAGAGTGTAATTCTGCTTTCCTTACGCAATTATAGTATTTCTATTTTTTAGTTACTTCAGTATGAATAGTATTTAAAATTTCTTGTCTTGTTGAAGAAGAACCGTGCCAGATGTATACGTTGAGTCACACTCCCACACACAGAACAATTACACTTGTGCTTTGGTTTAGTAGGTTTTATAGTTGCTGGGAACTTAATTAATTAACTGTGTTAACGAAAATTTTCTTTCATTGTTTGTTGTTATTCTATGCAGTCATATTGCGTAATAATACTAGTCAGGGCCAACCGATTACGAAACAGCGTAATCGGACTTACAGCTACCAAATACCAAAAATTTAAAAAATATTTGCATTTTATATTTAATTAAGCCCCCATGCACGTGGCGACCGCTGCTTCGGATCGTCCCTTGGAATCTTCTGATTGTAAAAATAGTAGACAGTAGTATTGTTGTAGTAATTTGTAGTTTAGTAATTGTAGTCTATATTGCATGTGTAGATTCGGTAATTGGCATTCTTCTAATGGTATTTTTCAAAATTTAATTTTTATTGCCTTGTATACGCGTTTGACGATTTAGTGCAATTATTTCAATTGTTCGTTAATCGTGTTTGAGGGAAACATTTCGAGTGAATGGTATTGTTGGAGATAAAGAGTCATTGTGTGTAATTTTTGTACAGTGACGAGTTTTGTATGTTTTGTAAATGATTACGCAATCGATGAAAAAGGCAAAAATTATGAATAGTGAGAATGACGAAATTGTTGACATGGCGAACTCGCCAACTCAGGACAACAGTATCATGAATAATGGTGTTGAAAACAATTTAATAAGTAGGGAAAATAGTCCGGAAACAGTTCAAAATTTTTCTCAATCAGAAAATTCGCAGATTACGTGGTTAACGACAGAAGAAACGGAGCAGTTGATGAGTGCAATATTAAATTTGGGATCACGGTTAGAAATCAGGATGGAAGCAATGACAACACGGTTATGCTCAAAAATAGGAACAATGGAAACTCGGCTAGGATCTGAATTTAAAACATAAATAGGAACAATTAAAACCGAGATGAAAGCAGTGGGATCACAGTTACGATTTGAATTAGAAACTGATATGGGAACAATGGAAACACAGTTAGGCTCACGAACAGGGACATGTTTCAAATACATGAAAGACGAATCAAATAAAGAAATTAGAGAACAAGTACAACCGATTTTGAAGGCTCACCATAATAGCTTAATTTCAGCAGAAATTAGACAAGAGGAACAGGGCAGGGAACAGGAAGAAAAAGATCGCGTGATAGTACAAAAATTTTCAGAGTTAAATTTACAATGTGCACATGAAAAGGAAGAAATAATTGAAAGAACCGAGGAATCCGTACCAAATGACAGAATAAATAACTTAACGCAACAGTGTGAACAGTTAACTACTAAATGTGACAACACCGAAACCCGAGTCGCGACATTTACAGAAGACGTAAATAAACAGAAAGAACAATTAAGTGACTCATCGGAAAGAGTTGAGGAGATCTCAGATAAATTGACAAGTGTTAGTTTAGCAGAAGGGTGTGAAGAAAGTAATTTGTTTCATTTACGGGATGCAACAAGAGAGCGCCAGGCGCGCGAATTTAACAATAATCGTCATTGTGACTGGGACAGACGCGGTAGGTCTTTGTCGCCACGAGGCGAAAACTTTGACTATAAACACTTTTTGACTGTTCGGAAGTTTAAGATATTTCGCAATTCTAAGAACGACATACATCCATGTTCATGGTCAGGTCAATTTGCGCACGCACTTCCGCCAAATTTGCCACTAAGTCACAAACTGGAAATTATGTGCAGCTATTAATGTCCTCAGGGGATTCACTACTCTAAGTGAATATGTGCCGTAGCGTGCATAGGGCCCCGAGCTGTAGTGGTGCTATTTTCCTTTTAGTTTTCTGCACCGCTGCCTACTCTTTTACTATTCTTTGCATCTGTCAAACCAACTCTTCGACTATAAATCTATCTAGTGAGTAAGTAAACAATAACCGGATTTGACTAATTTACCCAAAAGTGATTTCGGAAATTACCATGTGGAGTTACTGTACCTTCAGCAGCATTCATTCGTAGTTTAAACGAAATTTTACCTGTTTATCTTCGTGACAATATTACTTCATATGTTGACAATATTCTTATTGCTAAACGTTCTTGGAGTGAGCACAACAAAATTTTGGATTCATTATTACGTATTTTGCAAGAGTTGGCATTACAGAGAACTTGGAAAAATCTGAATCTGGTCGTTCTCAGGTGAAATTTCTCGGTCACATTATTTCTACAGAAGGTATTCTTCCTGATCCAGAAAAACTTGATGCTATTCGTAATTATGCTGTTCCTACCACAAAACGTGATGTTCGTAGTTTTCTTGGTGTCTGTAATTTTCTTAGACGCTTTGTTAGATTGGACGATTTGGCCACACCTCGTTTATGTGAACTATCTGGAAAGAAATCTAATTGGTGTTGGGATGAGGAAGCTCAATCAGAATTTGAACAACTTCGTGATGCTTTAGTTGCTGCTCCGCTTCTTTCACATCCGGATTTATCTAAAGATTTTTGTTTGGCGACGGACTCATCATACAAAGGCCTAGGTGCACATTTATTTCAAGAGATAGAAGAAAACGGCGTTGTAGTACAAAAGACTATTGCATTTGGAAGTCGTGTTCTTTCTAAATCAGAAAAGAATTATTCGATTACGGAACTTGAAGCTTTGGCTGTTGTTTGGGCTTTTACAAAATTTCGCACATTTTTGTTTGGTAGACATACTAAGGTTTACACCGATCATCGAGCTCTGGAGTTTCTTATGTCAACAAAATTAACCCACGGCAGATTGTCCCGATGGGCGTTGTACCTACAGGAATTTGATTTTAGTATTGTTTACATACAGGGTTCTTCAAATATTGTTGCTGATGCTTTATCACGTGCACCTATGGGTTTGAAACAAAGTGCTGAAGAGGACTGCATAGAAAACAATTATTGTTTGATGTATATTCAAGGTGTTGCGTTTGAGAACTTTATTTCGTCTTCGCTCCAGGACATCGCTGAGGAGCAAAATAAGGATCCAATCTGGAAGGACATTAAGGAGAAATGGAGGAGAAAGGAAAGCGTAGCGATTAGACAGCATTATTTAGTTCGTAATGACATTCTTTTTAAACGAAAATCGGTAGACAACTCTGTTTGGTTAGTTTGTATTCCTGATGAGTGGGTTAATAAGCTGATTTGGTATACGCATTTCAGTTATGCACACTTTGGTCCCAGAAAATGCTTTCATAAATTACGGGAAAATTGCTACTTCAGTAATATGGAAAAACGTATTCGATCTGTTCTGGCCAAATGAAAATTATGTCATAAGGCTAAGCCGCCAACAATTTCTCACAGAGCACCGTTGTTTCCTATTATTCCAGCGAAATTAAAGGAGATGGCTGCAATTGATTTGTTCGGTCCAGTGGTTCGTTCTACTAATGGTTTTGCGTACATTTTCGTAGCAGTGGAGTTGACATCAAAATATGTGTGTTTTACACCGTTACGCAAAGCAACAGCTCGTTCAGTATCTAATGCTTTCATCAAACATTTTCTTAAAGAAGTTGGTCATGTTGATAAGGTTATATCAGATAATGGATCACAGTTTCGTTCTAAAATTTGGCTTCGTACTCTATGGCGTCGTAAGATTAAACCAATTTTCATTTCACTTTTTCACCCTCAATCTAACGCTTCAGAGAGATGGATGAAGGAAATCAATAAATTGTGTCGTCTTTATTGTCATCAGAATCACAGAACTTGGGATCAGTATCTTCATATTTTTCAAAACATTTTGAATGAACTCCCTAATGATTCAACTTCTTTACCGCCTATACTGATATTAAAAAACAAAGCAGCGACAAATCGCATATCTGAAATCGTTCCTTTTCCACCTACACGGAAACTGCGTCATTCTGAAGTTGTCAACCTGGCTCTACAAAATATTGCATCTGCGGCTGCTAGAAGAGAGAAATCAGCTAAGCGTCCTGGTCGTTTAAAAATTTTGTCAGTTGGTCAGAAGGTGTTAATTAAGTCTCATCGTTTATCTCACAAAGGAAAAGGCTTGTGTCGCAAATTTTTTCTGCTTTATAACGGTCCATATAGAATTCGCAAAATTATTCATGATAACACTGTCGAAGTAGAAACTCTTAAATCTCGACGCTCTAAGGGAATACATCACATATCTAACGTTGAAATTTTTGTGGAATGACATACTTGTGAGAAACTAACAGCTACATGTAAACATGCAGAGAATACAAGGATACCGCGCTGTGTTTTGGCGGCGGCACATACTCAAAGCAACAGTCAAGTCTGCGCGCCGCACAAGGCAGTCGTTGAGCGCAAACAATTGCTTCCTACGTCACGCGCCTACAGCTGATCGAGCGCTCAGTGCGAATGCACTGACAGCCGTAAACAAATACACAGTCTAATTTCTCCGACTAAATTCAGTATAAAGCTATAGTGAGTTGATGAATTATGTTATTAACGTTCAGTATTTTTCAGGATACGGTTGTATAAAATATTTAAGAACTTCAGGTAAATTCTGTGCGTGTCCGACGTTAAGACGACTTGCTATCGAGAAATTTTCAGGAAGAATGTAATTTCGAAGAAGAAACTAACAAACTAAAAAAGGTAACTATTAATTGAGTTCATTTACCAGACAACGTATTTCCACTTAGGTACGTACTTTAGACATAATTTGCTGCTCGCAATTACGTGATTCAGACTTCGTGCTAATTTCATGTTCTATGAATTTACTTGTGAAGCGACGTGCTTGCGTACGTTAACTGATTTTGACAATGATTATTAATGAACTGGGTTGTAACTTGTGTATATTATGCATCGCTTGGCTGCACTGCTTTTTCACTGATGTCATATTTTTTAATTATGTGCCTGCTGTGCTTATTTATTTAAATTATAATTGTCACTTGATTAGTTGTGCTGATATTTATGTAAGTTATACTTTGTGATTTATCTGCTTGCGCCTTCATGTTTACTTATTAAGATGACATATGAACATTTATTTGCTTATGCTGATATGATGCTAATGACCTGTTTATTACGTAAGATATATGTTTGCTGCTATGTGTATGGATTTCATATTTATACATTTCTGTTTGTTGTCATAACTACTCTTTAATTTGGTATATAGAAATGCTGATATACTGTGTATAAACATAGAGTTTAGGTCACACTATTGTATTAATTATAGATTGTTCGCTTGGCAGAGCCTCGTTGTAAGAATTGTGCTGCATCCACTTGTTGACATTCTGTTCTCTACTGGTATATTTACTCGCTATTGCATGTTTTGCTTACGCTCAGTGCCTTATATTTTTAAGATAAGAAAATGAACTGCTATAATTCGACGAACGACATTAGTACAAGAAACTTCATAGAAGTCACATGAGCGGGGGTTTTATGAAAGCTGTATAAATGTATGCTAATAGGAAGGAAGCTAACGACATGACATACCAACACTAGGTTTAGACCATTGACAGTCATTACACTGCATTTTTCGTGAGCAATTAAAATAGGAAGTGACACTTGACACAAGAAATACTCCACATGTTTGCTTCTGTTTGCCATAATTCTTGAAGTGGTGTACACACTGTGAAATATTATGATCATTCACACTCCGTAATCGTAATTAATTACTGAGAGTTATTCGAACTAAGTCTGTTAGAGGTCATGTATGCATTTCTTTTGTTTATAATTCATAATGAGTAGAAGATTTGGGTCAGATGGATTACACAGAGGTTGTGTGTTGACAGTGTGTCTTCGGATTATATGGGATGATGAGGTTTGCACTAGGATTTTATCTGTACTTGTTCGAGGAGACTGACTAGAGGAAAGAGTTGTTATGGAAGTGAAATGATATTGGTAATAAGGTTTATATGTATCGACGTATTGAAGAGGTATTATTGAGGTATTGAGATTATATGAAGTTGATGATTATTGGAGTTTTTGTGGACAAGAGGTAAGGTAAATGATATTGATGATAAGATTTATATGTATCGACGTAAGAGGTATTATTGAAGTATTGAGATTATGTGATGCTGATGATTATTGAAGTTTTGGTGTATAAGAGGTAAAGTAAGTGAGGAGCATATTTTTTTTATTGGTCTATATAGAACAAGGAGGATGAAGATAGCAGACTAGAACACTAAAGTGGAAGGAAGATTGTCTACACACACTTTGTTAAATCACTAAGCAGTATATACTTTTTTTTTTTTTGAAGAGAGGAAGTATTTGCATATCTTGGCACACTGACAGTTGTTCAGCAACAGTACATTTGATTTGGCTTGGCAAACATTGGTCTTGACATGATGACTATGACGTTGACTAACTATTATTGACTGTTATACATTGCTGCCATTACTACTTGATACACATGATGAACATCAAATTTTGACAGAATTGCATTTACACAGTTAACACTATTCAATTACACAGTAGTACTTAATGTGGATGAAAGATGAGTGAGTGTGTTTTGTGTGTTTTCCTTTCCTAATCCTACCCACCTATCTCCTAAATATTATTTTATTTGTTTGCAGTGGCTTGCACTGACACCCATAAATATTATAGGTTTACTGATATTTGAGTATTTGTAATAGTTAATATGACAATTATCTGATATCATTTGTGTGTTTATTAGAATTTGTATGTTTAGTGTAAGAGCATTGTAAAAGCATTTGTATGTGTATTCGAACTATTGTTCATGCTTGAACTGTCTGATTAGTGATGGTGAATATTATGAACTGTTACCTGGACTTTTCAACATAATGGGTGCCACTTAGAAATGATTAATTTCTGCTGATGAACTGTGTGATTAGGATAGTGAATATTATGGACTGTTACTTGTACCTTTTCTACATGATTGGTGCCACTAGGTCATGTTTAATTTCTGCTTATAAACTCTGATGAGCAGTGTGATCAGTGATAGTGAATATTATGGACTGTTACTTGTACCTTTTCTACATGATTGGTGCCACTAGGTCATGTTTAATTTCTGCTTATAAACTCTGATGAGCAGTGTGATCAGTGATAGTGAATATTATGGACTGTTACTTGTACTTTTTCTACATGATTGGTGCCGCTAGGACATGTTTAATTTCTGCTTATAAACTCTGATGAACAGTGTGATCAGTGATAGTGAATATTATGGACTGCTCTCTGGACCTGCTCATCATTGCTAGGTGCAACTGATGGACTGCTTCTACTGAAATAATGTCACTTGTTGGTGTCTGCACCTGTCAACATTACTGGGTGCCACTGATGGACTGTTTGTACTGAAATGATGTCACTTGTTGCTGCCTGCACCTGTTCAACTTTGCTGGGTGCAACTGATGGAACTGCTTCTACTGAAATAATGTCACTTGTTGCTGTCTGCACCTGTTCAACATTGCCGGGTGCCACAAATGGAACTGTTTTTACGGAAATAATGTGACTTGTTGCTGTGTGTACCTCTTCAACATTGCTGGGTGCCACTGATGGATTGCTTCTACTGAAAAGATGTCACCTGTTGGTGTCTTTCTTGTATAAACTGATTTTTTGTGTATTGTGTGAACTCTTACGTAAAGTCACATGTATGAAAAGAAGTTGTATTGCTTACTGTATTTCATATATTAGGTTATTGAAAGGTCAGTGCAAACCCAAAATTTTAACTAATTATGTGATATTTAGGTATTAATATTATCTTTTATTTTTGTCTGTATTTTTGTGGACGAATTTGGTGGTATTTTCACCACCAATGCTGGCAAAAATACCATCAAATTCTGGCCCGTGGAGGAGGGGCATATGAAAGGTGGCTACACTGAGCCACGGCGCCAGAGATTGCGCCAAAGAGTATTATTCAGCCGCCTCCGCAGTGCCTGTCGAGGTCTCGTAGTAGTCAGTGCTTGTTAAGAACTCGTAGTAGTCAGTACCTGTCGAGGACTCGTAGTAGTCAGTGCTTGGGGAGAGCTCGTAGTAGTCAGTGCCTGTCGAGGTCTCGTAGTAGTCAGTGCTTGTTAAGAACTCGTAGCAGAGAGTGTTTGTTGAGATGCGCTAGTAGGCGGTGCTTGCTGAATGTGATATTGGAGAGTTCTGGTTGAGATGTGGTAGTAGCGAGTCGGTGTGGAGAAATTGTAATGTTTAGAGTGCTTTTCATCAATATAAATTAAGGTAACAAACTACTTTTCTTTTTTTTCTCACTATTTCAATGTCCTGAATAATGTGTCATTGCAGGTTCAGTCAACAAAGCATGTGGCTTGTGTTCTTGTATTAGAGTGTAATTCTGCTTTCCTTACGCAATTATAGTATTTCTATTTTTTAGTTACTTCAGTATAAATGGTATTTAAAATTTCTTGTCTTGTTGAAGAAGAACCGTGCCAGATGTGTACGTTGAGTCACACTCCCACACACAGAACAATTACACTTGTGCTTTGGTTTAGTAGGTTTTTTAGTTGCTGGGGACTTAATTAATTAACTGTGTTAACGAAAATTTTCTTTCATTGTTTGTTGTTATTCTATGCAGTCAGATTACGAAACTGCGTAATCGGACATACAGCTACTAAAAATATTTGCATTTTATTTAATTAAGCCCCCATGCAACTTATGTGGCCCGATGCCTCAATGTGAATTGTTCTGTTGTTCCTCGGATGTGGTGACATTTTATAGAGACTGAAGCTGTATCCCGAAGACCAGGGCAGGGCAGACCATGTGTAACATCAGAAAGAGAGGACCGTTCTTTGGCCGTACCGACCTTAGTACTGCTAGGCAACTGGCCAACTGGCATCTGACCGCAGCACCAAATTGACGTGTTGTATTGAGGCAAATGGTGTACAGAAGGCTTCGGCAGAGTAACCTTTATGGTCGGGGACCTGCTGTATGTGTACCTATGACGCGTCTTCACATAAGGGAACGTCTAGAATGGAGTAGTCAATATGCCACCAGGACTGTCGAACAGTGGGCCGATGTTCTTTTCACAGATGCGTCCAGATTTCGTCTGGAGAATGATTCTCGACGGATTCCTATTTGAAGGAACACGATTTCGGGACCCAAACATTGTGGAAAGAGACCGATATGGAGGAGGATCCTTAAAGGTGTGGGAAGGGATTACGTTGACAGCTCGAACACCTCTTCGTGACATTGTACAGGTGAACTGACAAGATTCAACTGCTGTCGGGTATTGTGACGAGATATTTGGACCTCATGTGCGGTTGTTACCAGGTACTGAGGGTCCAGACTTCGTATTGATAGACGATAATGATCGACCCCATAGAGCATGGGTGGTTCATGTTTTCTTGAAAACGGAAGATGCTGCACGCATGGTGTGACCTGCTCGCTGTCCCAATTTGAATCCCATAGAGCATGTCCGGGATGCATTAGGGAATGGGTTTCCATCACGTCATCATTCACCATCAATTCCCTAGACTTGGGAGCAGTTCTGCAGGACGAACGGGAGTTATTGCCTCAACATGAGACTGATGGCATCATTCGCAGTATGCCCGCCGTTTTCAATCCTTTATTGTTGTCAGAAGTGGTCGCAACCGATACTGTGCACATTAAACAGTTGTCAGAATTTGTGTAGCTGGCCGCTGTGGCCGACCGCCGGCACGGTAGCTCAGCGTGTTCGGTCAGAGAGCTGGTTGGCCTCCGTAATAAAAAACTGAGTGGAAGGACCAACAAACGAACTTTAACGGATGTCATGTGACGTCCGCACCAACCAAACACAACGATAAAAAAAAAGCGGTTCTAGGCGCTTCAGTTAGGTTTAAGTAGTTCTAAGTCAATGGGACTGATGACCTCAGATGTTAAATCCCATAGTGCTTAAAGCCATTTGAACAATTTTTTTCAGAAGTTATGTAGAAATTCGTCAAGTTGGAGAAAAACGAAGAACGTTTTTGTTTACTGTTATGCATGTTGCAGTTGCTTAAATTCTGTATTCTTTACATTGTTCTACTTTACTATCACATGTTTATTCTGTTTTGTGGCAGAATAAACACAGTCATGCAAAATTTTCGAGTGTTGCTTTAATTTTGGACACCAGTATATTTATTTGTAGAACACGAAGAACATTCCAAAACATTCGAGAACACCCTATAAAATTCGGGTGTACTCCAAATCAATCATAAACAATGATCGAGAACGTTAAAGAAAACTGGAAATTCTGTTTGTTCGTCGCCAATGAAACACACTTGCAAAAAATGTATGATTTGTTTGGCAGTGGTATGATCCCACTCTGTCCGCAGCTCGTGGTCGTGCGGTAGCGTTCTCGCTTCCTACGCCCGGGTTCCCGGGTTCGATTCCCGGCGGGGTCAGGGATTTTCTCTGCCTCGTGATGACTGGGTGTTGTGTGATGTCCTTAGGTTAGTTAGGTTTAAGTAGTTCTAAGTTCTAGGGGACTGATGACCACAGATGTTAAGTCCCATAGGGCTCAGAGCCATTTGAACCATTTGATCCCACTCTATGACAGACTTCTCCTTCAGTCAAAAACACAGGACAGAATTGATGTTCTTCATAGCTCATGGAAGTAGCACCAACTTGTGTCATTTCAAAGCAAGCATTATGTGCCTCCAGTCATGTTATAATTCTGGTGCAGGCACCTCCAGTATCGCTACTCGAATATTTCCAGTCACGCAACATATTCCTTCATTCATTGTAACTCTACTTACAAGGAACCCCTTGAGTGCGAGGTTGATATAGGCCATTGATGTTTACGGCATTTGACGCTCCAGACACAATACTGGCTGCTAATAGCAACAGGGAGCGGGACTGAATGTACCCAATGGTGAGCACAGGATGAGGCTACGGAGTGTAGTTGAACTGCTTAGTTACAGTGGTAATGGTGTTGATACAAATCAAGAGTAATGGTCACGATAAACAAAGCAGATATTGTATTACGTCTTCAACAACAGTTGCCGACACATATTTTGCCAGAAAAAAACGCAAGGATTTTCGCAGAGTGAGAAAGAAGTGGCAGATGAAATATTAGCGTTTCTGCAAGATGAGTCAGTAGAATGTGTGGTGACGTACACGCTCGACTCTGCGGACAACGTACATGAGAAAAACAATGGTAACGATACATGCGTAACAAGTAAAAGTGATAATGAAACAGGTGGCGAGCTATGTTGTGCTTCATCATTGTCGAACAGGTAAGCACAAATCCCGTCTCTAGTGAAATGTAGTAATGGGCAATAGTTATCTGAGGAGCGGGTACTAAACGTAATTACGTCCATGGAATATCACCCACAGCAAAGCAAGGAAAAAAATCGAATAAGTCCGGAAGCAATATGACGTTGATTTGCCTAAGAAAAACTATGGATATTCAAGGGAGGACAAGGCGCACTTGTTACAAAAACACAAAAACTAGTATTTGCGCGTTTCAAGGATGCGCGATACAATTTACAGGATGTGCATGGTATGACCTACTACGGTATGCACATCAAATTGCTCGCGACATAGATCACAGTTATTTCAAGCGAAGCAGCGGATGGTTGCATAAGTTCAAACATAGCTACAAAATTAGAACTAGTAAGATAACGAAATTTCAAACAAAGCGTCAACTTGACAAAGCGCAGCAAACAGCGGAATCGGCCCGAAAATTTGTAAATGAGATAAGCAAACTTATCTCATCCTTCAGTAATGAATTTGTTTTCGTCGCCGACCAATCGGGGTGTTGTTGTTGTTGTGGTCTTCAGTCCTGAGACTGGTTTGATGCAGCTCTCCATGCTACTCTATCCGGTGCAAGATTCTTCATCTCCCAGTACCTACTGTAACCTACATCCTTCTGAATCTGTTTAGTATGTTCATCTCTTGGTCTCCCTCTACGATTTTTACCCTCCACGCTGCCCTCCAATACTAAATTGGTGATCCCTTGATGTCTCAAAACATGTCCTACCAACCGAGCCATTCTTCTAGTCAAGTTGTGCCACAAACTTCTCTTCTCCCCAATCCTATTCAATACCTCCTCATTAGTTATGTGATCTACCCATCTAATCTTCAGCATTCTTCTGTAGCACCACATTTCGAAAGCCTCTATTCTCTTCTTGTCTAAACTATTTATCGTCCATGTTTCACTTCCAATCGGGATTTGAAGAGGAAATGCTTATGAAAGAAGCACTGGAAATTAAAGCTACCAAGAGAGTTGTGTCAAAATCAGCTAACATGAGTGCCTTAACACATTCGTATTCAATTATTCCGACTGTTAATCTGGATGCTAAATCGGCTGGAAAGTTATTTATTGTGCTGCGAGAAGTTGCTCGCCCCCTTCCATTCATTCTCGAGTGTGTGAGATCTTGCAAGAGCAGTAAGGAATATTTACGCCACAGCAAGCAAGAGTGGGAAGGCGGACGTAAGACAACTACGACTATGGTATGAGCACTGAGTTTGGCCAATAGCTGTTCAGAATAAATTTATTTTTTTGGATTCCTGTTGTGCGTATAAAAATCACACTTCTTTGGAGAAAACTTTCCCTCCTGACAACTGTTGTGACATTGTAGTTCATACCACCTGGAATCATTGCGCAAACTCAGCCTCTCAATGTTTATTTTTTTCGTGCCTACCACACTATCTGCACTATCAGCTTCACGATAAGCTCCATGGCAGACTGTAACGCATTCGGTTACATGCCATCAAATTCCATCAGTTCTCATCACCCCATTAGACCAGTATGATTCTATATGCATTCTTCAAGAGTGGATACCAAACAGAACGTCCGGCACGGTTTGTAACTACCAAGGAGTTCCCCTTCGATCTTGATGGTGCGAACCTCTGTGATCTCTGTGCCATTTGTCGTTCGGTGTTCATGGTGCAAGTTAAGGGTGTGTTTTGAACATTTCTTGAATGTCTAAGATGTCGATTTCGTGGAGTGTAGTACATACATCCCATAGAAGAGTGGTCTCTGCACTTCCCGCACACTCATTTTTTGTCGCCCTCCAGATATACATTGTAGTCATTAGGAAGTGATATTTTTCCTGTCATAATTGCTAACACAACACCTAGCTAAAGATTGACCTTGCCCCTTCGCGCAAAAGGGATTCATTTTTATTTTATTTCGTATTCTTGTTTCTTCAGCAGTTTCTCTGTGTCAGCTTTCTGAGTGTCTCAGTTGATCCTCTTCTCTAATTTCATCTCGTATTTCATTTGTTTTCTCTCAATCTATCCCGTCTCTTACATTTTAAAGGCAAATATACTTCTCACTCCTGTCTGTTTCATTTCTTCACGGACCTGTTTCCTTCTTTTCATTTCGATCTTGATGGTGCGAACCTCTGTGATCTCTGCGCCATTTGTCGTTCGGTGTTCATGGTGCAAGTTGAGGGTGTGTGTCTAAGATGTCCATTTCGTGGAGTGTAATACATACATCCCATAGAAGATTGGCCTCTGCACTTCCCGCACACTCATTTTTTGTCGCCCTCCAGATATACATGGTAGTCATTAGGAAGTGATATTTTTCCTGTCATAATTGCTAACACAACACCTAGCTAAAGATTGACCTTGCCCCTTCACGCCCAAGGGATTCATTTTTATTTTATTTCGTATTCTTGTTTCTTCAGCAGTTTCTCTGTGTCGGCTTTCTGAGTGTCTCAGTTGATCCTCTTCTCTAATTTCATCTCGTATTTCATTTGTTTTATCTCAATCGATCCATTCTCTTACGTTTTAAAGGCAAACATACTTCTCCCTCCTGTCTGTTTCATTTCTTCACGGACCTGTTTCCTTCTTTTCATTTCGATCTTGATGTTGCGAACCTCTGTGATCTCTGCGCCATTTGTCGTTCGGTGTTCATGGTGCAAGTTGAGGGTGTGTGTCTAAGATGTCCATTTCGTGGAGTGTAATACATACATCCCATAGAAGATTGGTCTCTGCACTTCCCGCACACTCATTTTTTGTCGCCCTCCAGATATACATTGTAGTCATTAGGAAGTGATATTTTTCCTGTCATAATTGCTAACACAACACCTAGCTAAAGATTGATCTTGCCCCTTCGCGCCCAAGGGATTCATTTTCATTTTATTTCGTATTCTTGTGTAAGTAGGCTGTTTATGTTTCCATATTGGTGACGCCACGTAGCGCTTTAATAAAAATAAAAAATTAAAAAAAATTTTTTTTTTACTTTTTTTAAAGCGCTACGTGACGTTACCAATATGAAAATATAAACAGCCTACTTACATCAATATAAAAGCATAAACAGCCTACTTACACTTGTTTCTTCAGCAGTTTCTCTGTGTCGGCTTTCTGAGTGTCTCAGTTGATCCTCTTCTCTAATTTCATCTCGTATTTCATTTGTTTTATCTCAATCGATCCATTCTCTTACGTTTTAAAGGCAAACATACTTCTCCCTCTTGTCTGTTTCATTTCTTCACGGACCTGTTTCCTTCTTTTCATTTCGATCTTCATGGTGCGAACCTCTGTGATCTCTGTGCCATTTGTCGTTCGGTGTTCATGGTGCAAGTTAAGGGTGTGTTTTGAACATTTCTTGAATGTCTAAGATGTCCATTTCGTGAAGTGTAATACATTCATCCCATAGAAGATTGATCTCTGCACTTCCCGCACACTCATTTTTTGTCGCCCTCCAGATATACACGGTAGTCATTAGGAACTGATATTTTTCCTGTCATAATTGCTAACACAATGGATACGGGATGGAGTGTTACCATATCATTAAGCCCCATGGGACTGCGGGGGTGAGTTACGGAATTATAGTGGCACGCATGATCGTACCGCGCTTAGATTTACCGCTGAAGAGCCAAAGAAACTGTTAGAGCTGCCTAATATCGTCTATTGCCCCCACGAGGGCGCAGAGGTGCCGCAACAAGACGTGGCACGGACTCGACTAATGTCTGAAGTAGTGCTGGAGGGAACTGACACCACGAATCCAGCAGGCCTGTCCATAAATCAGTAAGAGTACGAGGGCGTGGAAATCACTTGTGAACAGCACGTTGCAAGGCATCCCAGATATGCTCAACAATGTTCATGTCTAAGGAGTTTGGTGGCCAGCGGAAGTGTCTGAACTCAGAAGAGTGTTCGTGGAGTCACTCTATAGCAATCTTGGGCGTGTCGTTTGTTGCATTGTCCTGCTGGAATTGCCCAAGTCCGGCGGAATGCACAATGGACATGAATGGATGCAGGTGATCAGACAGGATGCTTACGTACGTGTCCCCTGTCAGAGTCGTATCTAGAGGTATCAGAGGTCCCATATCGCTCCAACTGCTCGCGCCCCACACCATTATTGAGCCTCCACCGGCTTGAAAAGTCACCTGCTGACATGCAGGGTCCACGGATTCATGAGGTTGTCTCTGTACCCGTACACGTTCATCTGCGTGATTCAATTTGAAACGAGACTCGTCCGACCAGGCAACATGTTTGCAGTCATCAACAGTCCAATGTCGGTGTTGGCAGGCCTAGGCGAGGTGTAAAGCTTCGTGTCGTGTAGTCATCAAGGGTACAGGAGTGGGTCCTCGGCTCCGAAAGCCCTTATCGGTGAAGTTTCGTTGAAGTGTTCGCATGCTGGCACTTGTTGATGGCCCAGGATTGAAATCTGCAGCAATCTGCGGGAGGCTTGCACTTCTGTCACGTTGAACGTTTCTCCTCAGTAGTCGCTAATCCCGTTCTTGCAGGATCCTTTTCCGGCCGCTGTGACGTCGGAGATTTGATGTTTTACCGACTTCCTGATATTCACGGTACACTCGTGAAATGATCGTACGGGAAAATCCCCACTTCATCGCTACCTCGGAGATGCTGTGTCCCGTCGCTCGTGCGCCGACCACAACACCACTTCAAACGCACTTAAATCTTGATAAACTGCCTGTGTAGCAGTAACCGATATAACAACTGCGCCAGACACTTATTGCCTTATATAGGCGTTGCCAACGGCATCGCCGTATTCTACCTGTTTATATATCTCTGTATTTGAATACGCATGCCTATACCAGCTTCTTTGGTGATTCAGTGTATGCTTATTTATTCTTCAGAATTACGGCCTGTTACCTGTGAAACTAACATAGGCCACACAACTCGTTTTCTAGTGGATAATATAAACTGTATATATTAATTAAAGAGGAAGCCGCCTGGTAGAATTATGCTAGAGTAGCTAACACTTGGTTTAAGAATCATGAAAGGACGTTGTATATGTGGAAGAGGCCTGGAGACAATAGAAGGTTTCGGGTAAATTATACACTCCTGGAAATGGAAAAAAGAACACATTGACACCGGTGTGTCAGACCCACCATACTTGCTCCGGACACTGCGAGAGGGCTGTACAAGCAATGATCACACGCACGGCACAGCGGACACACCAGGAACCGCGGTGTTGGCCGTCGAATGGCGCTAGCTGCGCAGCATTTGTGCACCGCCGTCGTCAGTGTCAGCCAGTTTGCCGTGGCATACGGAGCTCCATCGCAGTCTTTAACACTGGTAGCATGCCGCGACAGCGTGGACGTGAACCGTATGTGCAGTTGACGGACTTTGAGCGAGGGCGTATAGTGGGCATGCGGGAGGCCGGGTGGACGTACCGCCGAATTGCTCAACACGTGGGGCGTGAGGTCTCCACAGTACATCGATGTTGTCGACAGTGGTCGGCGGAAGGTGCACGTGCCCGTCGACCTGGGACCGGACCGCAGCAACGCACGGATGCACGCCAAGACCGTAGGATCCTACGCAGTGCCGTAGGGGACCGCACCGCCACTTCCCAGCAAATTAGGGACACTGTTGCTCCTGGGGTATCGGCGAGGACCATTCGCAACCGTCTCCATGAAGCTGGGCTACGGTCCCGCACACCGTTAGGCCGTCTTCCGCTCACGCCCCAACATCGTGCAGCCCGCCTCCAGTGGTGTCGCGACAGGCGTGAATGGAGGGACGAATGGAGACGTGTCGTCTTCAGCGATGAGAGTCGCTTCTGCCTTGGTGCCAATGATGGTCGTATGCGTGTTTGGCGCCGTGCAGGTGAGCGCCACAATCAGGACTGCATACGACCGAGGCACACAGGGCCAACACCCGGCATCATGGTGTGGGCAGCGATCTCCTACACTGGCCGTACACCACTGGTGATCGTCGAGGGGACACTGAATAGTGCACGGTACATCCAAACCGTCATCGAACCCATCGTTCTACCATTCCTAGACCGGCAAGGGAACTTGCTGTTCCAACAGGACAATGCACGTCCGCATGTATCCCGTGCCACCCAACGTGCTCTAGAAGGTGTAAGTCAACTACCCTGGCCAGCAAGATCTCCGGATCTGTCCCCCATTGAGCATGTTTGGGACTGGATGAAGCGTCGTCTCACGCGGTCTGCACGTCCAGCACGAACGCTGGTCCAACTGAGGCGCCAGGTGGAAATGGCATGGCAAGCCGTTCCACAGGACTACATCCAGCATCTCTACGATCGTCTCCATGGGAGAATAGCAACCTGCATTGCTGCGAAAGGTGGATATACACTGTACTAGTGCCGACATTGTGCATGCTCTGTTGCCTGTGTCTATGTGCCTGTGGTTCTGTCAGTGTGATCATGTGATGTATCTGACCCCAGGAATGTGTCAATAAAGTTTCCCCTTCCTGGGACAATGAATTCACGGTGTTCTTATTTCAATTTCCAGGAGTGTGTAATGGTAAAAAAGAGATTTATTAACCAGGTTTTAAATTGTAAGACATTTCCGTGGCAGATGAGGACTCTGATCACAATCTATTGGTTATGAATTGTAGATTAAATTTGAAGAAACTGCAAAAAGGCTGGAATTCTTAGGAGATGGGACCTGAATAAAGAGAAAAAATCATAGGTTGTAGACAGTTTCAGAGAGACCGTTAGGAAACGGTTGACAAGAACGGGGGAAAGAAATACAGTAGAATAAGAATGGGTAGCTTTGAGAGATGAAATAGTGAAGGCAGCAGAAGACAAGTAGGTAAAAATACGAGGGCAGTAGAGATATTGAATTTAATTGATGAAAGGAGAAAATATAAAAAAACAGTAAATGAAGCATGCAAAAAGGAATACAAACGTCTCAAAAATGAGATCGAGAAAAAGTAGAAAATGGCTAAACAAGGATGGCTAGAGGACAAATGTAAGTACGTAGAGGCATATATCACTAGGGGTAAGATAGATACTGCCTACAGGAACATTAAAGACACCTTCGGAGAAAAGAGAACCACTTGTATGAATATGAGAACTCAGATGGAAACCCAGTTCTAAGCAAAGAAGGGAAAACAGAAAGGTGGAAGTAGTATATAGAGGGTCCATACAAGGGCGACTTTCTTGAGGACAATATTATGGAAACGGAAGAGGATGGAGATGAAATGGGAGATAGATACTGCGTGAAGAGTTTAACAGAGCACTGAAAGACCTAAGTCGAAACAAGTCCCCGGGAGCAGACAACATTCCAATAGAACTACTGACAGCCTTGGGAGAGCCAGCCCTGACAGAACTCTACCATCTGGTGAGCAAGATGTATGAGACAGGCGAAATACTCTCAGACTTCAAGAAGAAAATAATAAGTCCAATCCCAAAGAAAGCAGGTGTTGACAGATGTGAAAATTGTGAAATATCAGTTTAACAAGTCACGGCTGCAAAATACTAACGCGAATTCTTTACAGACGAATGGAAAAACTGGTAGAAGCCGACCTCGGAGAAGATCAGTTTGGATACCGTAGAAATATTGGAAAACGTGAGACAATGCTGACCCTATGACTTATCTTAGAAGAAAGATTAAGGAAAGGCAAACCTCTCTGTTGTAGACTTAGAAAAAGCTTCTGACAATGTTGACTGGAACACTCTCTTTCAAATTCTGAAGGTGGCAGGTGTAAAATACAGGGAGCGAAAGGCTATTTACAATTTGTACAGAAACCAGATGGCAGTTATATGAGTCGAGGGGCATGAAGGGGTAGCAGAGGTCGGGAAGGGAGTGAGACAGGGTTGTAGCCTATCCCCAACGTTATTCAATCCGTATATTGAGCAAGCAGTAAAGGAAACAAAAGAAAAATTCGGAATAGGAAATAAAATCCATGGAGAAGAAATAAAAACTTTGAGGTTCGCCGATGACATTGTAATTCTGCCAGAGAAAGAAAAGGACCTGGAAGGGCAGCTGAACGGAATGTACAATGTCTCGAAAAGAGGATATAAGACGAACATCAACAAAAGCAAAACGAGGATAATGGAACGTAGTCGAATTAAGTCACGTGATGCTGAGGGGATTAGATTAGGAAACGAGGCACTTAAAGTAGTAAAGGAGTTTTGCTATTTGGGGAGCAAAATAACTGATAATGGTCGAAGTAGAGAGGATATAAAATGTAGACTAGCAATGGCAAGGGACGCGTTTCTGATGAAGAGAAATTTGTTAACATCGAGTCTAGATTTAAGTGTCAGGAACTCTTTTCTGAATGTATTTGTGGGGAGTGTAGCCATGTAGGGAAGTGAAAGATGGACAATAAATAGTTTGGACAAGAAGAGAATAGAAGCTTTCGAAATGTGGTGCTACAGAAGAATGCTGAAGATTAGATGGGTAGATTACGTAACCAATGAGGAGATACTGAATAGAATTTGGGAGAAGAGGAATTTGTGGCACAACTTGACTAGATGAAGGAACGGTTGGTAGGACACATTCTGAGGCATCAAGGGATCACCAATTTTGTTTTGGAGGACAGCGTGGGGGCTAAAAATCGTAGCGGGAGTCCAAGATTCAGAAAGATGTAGGTTGCAGTAGCTACTTGGAGATGAAGAAACTTGAACAGGATAGAGTAGCTGCTTCAAACCAGTCTCTGGACTGAAGGACACAACAACAACAACAACAACGTATGAATTATTTGTAACTAATACAAATATTAAGAAAAAGACTAATACTACAACAACAGTACAAAAAATACGGACAGTGTGACAAGATCTGGAGCACTGCAGACTTTCAGACCTTTCGTGATACTAATGTGGGTTAACAGTCAAACAACAGGAACGGCAGTCGATGGGATAAAAGTAGAGGTCCAGTCTCACAGCCAGCGACAACGCTGGATCTAACTTCTATGGATTTATGCCATCGCCTATGGGGCTACCTTAAATCGGTGCATGAGGCTGCCGTAGAAACTGAGGAGGAACTGCTTGGCAGATTCTTAGGTGCCAGTCTCATTGCACACAACTGGTATCTTTCACAAAAATGGCGCGGCGTTACAGTGCGTGCACTGAGGCTACTGAGGCTGGCAGCAGTCATTTGAAGTAATTGATCTAAGTTTAAATTCTTGCAATGAGGACTACGTTACTTAAGTCATAAAAGGTAAATACTTACTTGGAAACATTTCTGGAATATTCCGTCGTTACTTTAAGGGACACTTTCGTATTAATAACTGCAATACACAGTATTGATGTTCCACAATAATATATCTTTAAACAAAAAGTCTTGGTTGCAAATTGCTTATATCTATTTGCTGGCAATGACGTGTTTTGCCCTTGTGGGACATCTTCAGATTAGCGTTAGAAGTAATACGGTGAGCCACAATCCGTTCTTTAATGCCAGGATTTGGCTATCCTGCCATTAAAGGACTAATGTTGGTTACCGCATTACTTCTTACGTTAATTTGAAGATGCGAAATGTGTCATTGCCATTAAACAATTTACAACCAAGACCACTTCTACAATAATATTTACTGTTTAGGTCATTGGAAACAGATTTTCGGCGTTCTAGGACATCCTTCGGCAGCTTAGGGATCCATTCTCCTCAGTCTGCCTCTGAAATAAGCTATTTTTAACATTATTTTGGAAAAGCTAATGAGGCAATCAAAGCAAATCTTTTTGCGTATTATTTATTGAATCTTGGACAACATTTTCTGTTTTTTAAAGAAATTCAGTCGATCATTAAGCCCCGATCCCAGGAGTTAAATTTCCCCTGTCTGTGACGGAAGTCCTGCAGTCAGCAAATCTCATCTGACATCAAAAAAGAAATAACTTTCTTAATTTATAAGATATTGTGCACGGAGTAACAGCATAGTCTTTTGAAAATTGACAAAATAATAAAATGGCAGATGTTTCAAACAAAGATGTATGTTTGTCTCGTGTTTTTGGTCACGTTTTTTTGCAACAACTAATCAAAAATAAAAATAAAAATTAGCATGTTACTCCTTGCGAACATTCGCGAGGAGTAATGCTACCAAATTTCAGAAAGATATCTATTAGTGTGCCCATAATCCAATCCGTCGGCTTGAGATATAGTGTATTTGAAGCAGTACTGGGATTAGAGCTCGGATCCTCTGCATGAAAGCCATCTACACTGACCATTCAGCTAAGAAGGCGAACATTTGAAATTATACTTTGGACAGTTTGTCTTTTATCTACAAATCTGCAGGCGGCAAGAATGCAATACCGGAATGTAGGGATTGTAGCCCATCAGGATGTTGTTTTAGCTTCTAAATGCGCTTGACGTGGCGAAAACAATAAATACAATGATGGAAGTGGAAGCATCTTGAACGAATGCTGCAAAACTGATTCCCCCAGATCTCCATGCCTGTGAGATTTGTTGATTAATATTTCATTCTTATGTAGGCTTTTTTCAATATTTTAATTTCATAATATCGTCGTTTTTCGGACTTTGAGAATGCCCAATCACTGGCGTGAGAGACATGGTAGCATCGTATCGACAACTGTAAAGCACTAGTGGAATGGGTGCAGGACGAGTGGTGGCGAAATGGACTCAGGACAACAGCACTGCATGGATACTTCAGTACAACCACACCACTAGAAGACAGAAGGATGGTTCGACTGTCTCTGACTTATAGACGGAGGACAACAGCTTAACATTAGAGGACAGATTACAAACAGAATGCCGCACCGAACTGTTGACAACAGAGTACTGGAAACCTGGTTGAAATGCCGAATTGCCGTAGGTGTTTTACCACTGCCACCGTACCACGAACAAGAAAAACTTGCATGGTCCAAAGCCAAAGTCAAGTGGGACACAGTGGTATCCTGTGGTGTCCACCTATGAGTCTCGCTGTGGCGGTCACGTCATCGTCGTGCTCGTAGACGACATGGTGGAAAGTCACAACGAGCAGTGATCCTCGAGACCCGTATTTCTCCATCTCCTGGAATCACGTAGTGGGGAGGTGCTGGACATGACAATACGACTGATTTGGTAACTACTGAAGGGAGGTTGAAAGCTCACCGCTCACAAGAGTGTATTCGTGACTGTGGGGTCACACCTCAAACTGATGTTGATGATGATGGATATCAGTTCAATATGCAGACCCAGTTGTCATACTCTTCTTGAGTCATTATCGTCATCCTCATCATTGGCACAACAGTCCTCCGTGAGCCTTGACCTTCTGTAGAAAATTATTCCATTCTTCTCTGTTTAGTGCCTAACTCCTCCAATTTTGAATTCCAATTTTCCTTATGTCCTCTCTGACACCTTCCTCCCACCTTAGCTTTGGCCTTCCAATTCTCCTGGTTCCTTCAGGCACTGAGCTGAATGTTTTCCTAATCATTCGCTGGGTGTTGTGTGCTGTCCTTAGGTTAGTTAGGTTTAAGTAGTTCTAAGTTCTAGGGGACTTATGACCACAGCAGTTGAGTCCCATAGTGCTCAGAGCCATTTTGAACCTAATCATTCGGCAGTTTGCTCTCAGTACATTGTAAGACGTATGCGTTGCTGGCGATGGGCAAGGCATGGGAGAGTCTCTGACCAGAGAGCAGTATGTAGTTAGTTGTTGCTTGTCGCTAGTCGGCAGTAGTCTGCGTGAGTCGGCAGTAGTCGGCAGTTGTGTGCGCGTGTTGGCGCGTGTCGGGAGTCTGCTCTGGTCGAGACTCTGGAGGATGGGTATTATTGTTTAAGGTAAAGAAGCAGCCTTGCGCTATCTAGTAATGTATGTGAATTGTCATTCCAATTTTTTTTTTAAAAATGCCACAATAATAATTTTTATAATATAAAGTAATTTCTTTTTTTTAAAGTATTCATTTCAATTTAAAGATTTTATCCAATGAATAATTAATTTCTTTCACGAGTCACAAAGCATAGACCAGCATTGCACGGAGCTGTGCCGAAAATTTTTTAGGTAAGAGCAGATATATTCGCAGTTTTTATTGAGGTAAGAATTTTTTGCTTTTTTGTATTCAGAGTACAGGGCCGTGGCGCAGCGCTGCTGTCGTCATAAAATTTACCAGGTTACTGAATTTTTTTTATTATCTTGGTGTTTAGGAATATTTCTGTTTCGAATTTAACATTAAATGAGAAAAGAACTTTGTGGGAACATTAAATGTGAATGCATTTCTGCACAGAGATAATAAATGGGAGCCAATTTTGTTCAGAGGTTACAATATTTAAAATTCATTTAATTATTATTATTATTGTGCGGAGGTTACACTTGGTTCATGGTTCATTTTTAATTAATGATTTTTGTTGGGAGGTTATACATGGTTCATTTAATCAATATTTTTTTGTGGGGAGGTTACACTTGGCGACATCCGGCCAGGATCGTATTTCTTTGTGAATCTTCTGAGAAGTAGTCATATACCCGCTCTTATTTATTTAAACGTAATTTGCATCTGGAGCAACGCATTTACTAATTTGTCACTCTTTCTTTCACAGATCATCGGTAATTTGTTGCTCTTTGTTGTAATTGTGTTTGTTGCATTTTTGCATTGTCCTTGTTTCATTCGTGCTTAATTCTGATTTGTGAAAAATGCCGCGAAAAACTGTTAACAGTACATCGCGATGTGTAATGAGTGAAATAGCCGACTCTAATAGTTTGACCGATAATATTTGCGACACTCAGTGTAATGATGACAATCTTCCATTTACAGACAATCAGTGCGTACCGACCGCTAGTAATGATTTTGATGCTAATGATGAATAAATAAATTCAATTATGTCCGCTGTTAATTTAACGACAATTGGTAACGCGGGACGTTATGTTACAATGAACGCTGCCCAGCTTGACACACCCGGTTTGCAAAATTTACGTAATGAACAGACAAATTTTTCTAACGAAAATGAACAATGTACTCAAAGTACGTCAAATTTATTTGATTCCTATTTAGCGACCAATAGTGCACATCCAATGGGCAAACCTTTTTGTGGATCACAGAATAACCAAATGGTTACAGAAAACGTGACAAATACAGATACACCATTACACAGTACAGAGAATAGTGCCGATGATTTTGGCTGGGGTAAAGTTATGGCATTATTACAACGACTCAATAAAAAAATAGACAATGAGTACAAACAACTTGATGAAAAACTCAAACGAATTCATGAATCGTACGAACAACGTAATGAAAATCTCGGACAGTGGAATGAAAAACTAAACAACAATTTCAAACAAATTAATGAAAAACAAGACAACCTTAATGAAAATTCCAAACAGTTGAATGAAAAACACGACAACCATATTAAACAACTTAATGAATCGTGCAAACAACTCAATGAAAAATACGATGACAATCCTTCAAATACAGACAATCAGTGCGTACCGACCACTAGTAACGATTTTAATGCTAATGAGGAACAAACAAATTCAATTGTGTCCTTTGTTAATTTAACGACAATTGATGACGTGGCACGTTCCGATACAATGAACGCTGCCCAGTTTGACACACCAGGTTTGCAAAATTTACGTAACGAACAGATAAATGTTTTTAACGAAAATGAACGGTGTAGTCAGAATACGTCAGATTTATTTGATTCCGGTGTAGTGAATAACAGTGCACATCCAAGTGGCGAAACTTTTCAAGAATCAGAGAATGACCAACTGGTTACACAAAACGCGACAAAAGCAGATACACCATCACACAGCACAGAGAATAGAGTAGGTAATATTGGGTGGGATCAAGTTATAGCATTATTACTACAAATCAAGAAAGAACAAGACGACCTTCTCAAACAACAAATTAATGAAAACAATAAAAAACAAGACGACAGTTACAAACGACTCAATGAATCGAACAAACAAATTCTTGAAAGTCTCAAACAGCGGAATGAAATACTAGATAATCATTTCAAACAACCTACTGAATCGCACAAACAACTTAATGAAAGTTTCAAGCTGTCGAATGTAAAACACGACAACCTTAACGAACAGAACAAACAACTTAGTGAACAGATTACTGCTGTTACCGTGCAACGTCATGATACTAAAGAACAATTACGTGACGAAATTAAGGCTTGTGCTAGGAACAGTAGTGAAGAAATTAGATCTGCTGCACAAGAATTAGGTAATAGACATGCAGGTACAACAGAATCACTCAGAGATGAAATTAATGCAGTCACTGAACAATGTTCAGAAAACGCAACACAGATACGCGACGAGTTTAATTTAAAGTCACCAGAACTTTCACGCACTCTGGATATGGAAGTCGCTAAGAAATTTGAACAACAGATCAACCAAATTGACGAACGTATTAAAGTGACAGAAATGAAAAATGTTTCAGTCACTAACACGTCACAGCATACAGCACATTCCGAACATTTGTCACACTCACACAGCCAGTATAACTTAAGTAATTTACAGAGACTACGCGACTTAAAATCCGAAAAGACACAGACAAACAGATTCTCATGTAATCCTGAACCTGTTCACACAGTCAGAGACGATAACGTTGATTACGAGCAATTTTTATCCGTAAGAAAATCTGAGGTATTTAAAAATGACAGAGCACAGGTACACGTTTTGAACTGGATACGACAATTTATTTTTGTACTTTCACCGCCATGGGCTGTAATGCAGAAACTAGAATTAGCATGGATACAGCAATTTGCTTTTGAATTTTCATCGGCATTGCCTGTAATGCAGAAGCTAAAATTTATTTGTAGCGCGTAATAACCTCAGGGGATTCATTACGCTTGAATGAATATGTGCCGTAGCGTGCACAGGGCCCCGAGCTGTAGTAGCGCTGTTTCATCTTTAGTTTTCTGCACTGCTGCCTTCTCTTCTACTATCCTTCATATCTATCAAAACAGCTCTTCAACTATCGCTCTATCTAGGATTATGAAAGTGTAAAGAAAACCTGATAAGACAAGTTTTACCGAAAGTGACATTTTTTATTAGACGCTCCAGAAATGACAAACACGAGAATTTTAATAACAGATAAAATTGTAATCATCAGTATGTACAGCATTTTCAGCAATCGTCAAAAATTATCAGCAACAGCGAACGCATTTTGGTAACAATAGAGGTTTTTCACCGCAATAGCAACAAAACCAGCCGGTTAGCATACTTAACCAACAATGTAAGGTACAAGGTCAACCAAGCTTTAATGTTTTGCCGCCTACACGTATAGCGTCAGCCCCAACAAATGGTAATGCACAGCAACAAGGGAATCAGTACGTACAGGAAACACACCATTTCAATTCCTATCGCAATGCACCGTATAGAAATGAGTATCATGACAGACGTAAAAGTAATGAGCACAATTTTCAGCGTACGTTTAATAACAGTCGGTCTTACCAGCAGCAGAATCATCCGCAACAACAGATTATCATGAATGAACCAGACAGTAGATATCATCCCGAACGTAATACGTCAGGAAGAAATAACAGAACAGTACAAATAGTTGAAATGCCACAGCATCCTCCCGAATATAATATCACGTCAGATAGAATTTGACTAGATACAGTACAGGTTGCATCTTCCAGCAACGTAAGCAATACTTCAGATACACAGAATCTTGTTCACGAAAATGTTATTTGAAACAAGCTTTGTTGAATGCACCACTTTTATCACATCCAGATCTTATTAGAAATTTTTCCATTGCCACCGACGGTTCTAACACCGCTTTAGGCGTACATATTTTTCAGGAAATGGAAGAAGATGGTCGTACAGTAATTAAAAACATAGCCTTTGCGAGTCGCATTCTGTCACCTGCTGAACGCAATTATTCTGTTACAGAACTTGAAACATTACGTGTTGTATGGGCATTTACGAGATTTCGGCAATTTCTTTATGGAAGACATACCACCGTTTACACAGACCATAGAGCGATACAGTTTTTACTTTCCGCTAAATTTACACACGACAGATTAAGCAGATGGAAACTTTATTTACAAGAATTTAATTTTACGAATGTTCACATTCCCGGTACACAAAATATTGTAGCAGACGCACTATCCCGTTCTCTCAGCAACAATCAGCAAGACATCGCAACCAACTTCTGCAAAGCAAATTTCGGCGTCATGTATACTCAACAAGTTGCATTTGAGAATTTCATTTCGTCGTCATTGCCCGCATCTCGTGGCCGTGCGGTAGCGTTCTCGCTTCCCACGCCCGGGTTCCCGGGTTCAATTCCCGGCGGGGTCAGGGATTTTCTCTGCCTCGTGATGGCTGGATGTTGTGTGCTGTCCTTAGGTTAGTTAGGTTTAAGTAGTTCTAAGTTCTAGGGGACTGATGACCATAGATGTTAAGTCCCATAGTGCTCAGAGCCATTTGAACCATTTCGTCGTCATTACAAGACATGGCACAAGAGCAGAGTAAAGACAACGTGTGGAAAGAAATTAAACACCTTTGGCAAGATAGGAATGGTTTACCATTAGAAACCATTACACTGTACGCAATAACATTCTGTTTCGCCGCTCTCACCCTGACAGCAACAATTGGTTGTTATGCATTCCTGACGAACTTGTTAACAAATTAATCTGGTATACTCATTTAAGTTACGCACATTACGGAGCCAGAAAATGTTTTCTTATACTGAGACAGACCTGTTATTTTACCAACATGGAGAAACGTATTCGACGAGTTTTAGCGTCATGTAAAACCTGCCAGAAAGCTAAGTCAGATACGACTTCACATATTCCGCCATTACATCCCATTGTACCTGTTAAATTGAGACACATGGCCGCTGTAGATATTTTCGGTCCGATTCCCAGAACTAATAGAGGTTTTTGCTACATCTTTGTCGCTGTTGAACTCACTTCAAAATTTGTTACCTTTACTCCGTTACGCAAAGCTACTGCTAAAACTGTTTCGAAAGCATTTGTAAAACATTTTCTATTTCATGTAGGGCATGTATTGAAAGTAATTTCCGACAATGGACCACAGTTTCGATCTGCTATATGGACACGTATGTTACGAGCTAGAAATATTTCTCCGATCTATATATCCAGGTACCATGCTTCTTCGAACCCTTGTGAACGACTAATGAAAGAAATTGGTAAACTGTGTAGAATATACTGCCATAAAAAACATATTGATTGGGAGACACACATACTTTCATTCCAGGATGTAATTAATTCCATACCAAATGAATCTACTATGCTATCTCCGACTGTTATACTGAAAAATGTTGAACCACCTAACAAAATTAAAGAATTAGTATCCTTTCCTACCTCTCGTCGACTACGACACCATGAAATAATTGACATTGCTCTGAACAACATTAAACGTGCCGCAGAGCGCCGGAGAAGACAGCAAAAACAGGTTTGTACACGCCGTAACTTTCACATTGGACAGAAGATATTAGTACGCACACATTATTTATCTAATAGAGGAAAAAGTAGATGTAGTAAATTTGAGCTTCTATATGCAGGTCCATATCGAATTCGCAGCATCCCTCACCCCAATGTAGTACACGTCGAAACTCTGAGAACCAGAAAAACCAAAGGGAACCACCATATCTCCAACATCAAACCCTTTATTGAATGAACATACTTTATGATTTATCACACTGTAATGACATTTCCTGATTTTTTTTTATGACCACTTATGCAGTTATATTCACATGAACACTTACTGATGATTATCGTATTTTTTCTTGGCAAGTGCCCGGCAAGCTAAGGTTAGCAGGTCGCTCTTCTTGTCGTTACACATCAGACTGTGCACATTTTCCATTCTTCATGTATGTATGATTGTTTTCCTGTTTTGTTCGTATGCATTATGAAATATTTAAGATGTAACAAACATTAGTTGACTTTGACATTTTGCCTTATGATAGCTCAACATCGTGACTATTTTACATTTTTTTTTTTTTTTTTGCTGCTACATTGTGATACTCTGTGTACATTTTTGCATCTGAACACTGTCTATGTTTTCGACATATTACGTTTTCTGTCATGCTATGCTGTATGCTCAATTATATAACTAGAAACCAGCTTTTATTTAATGGGTATATGATTTAAATGCAAGACATTAATCATTGTTTATCATTTTCAGAAAGAAATAACGTGTAAAAGAAATAAATTATGGGAATTTCACCTTCGCAGTGAACGAAAGAAGATGCAATACCTCGTCACGAAGAGTAAATGGATCAGAATTAACAAGCATTAACAAGAATATACTATACACATCGTATGATAGCAGTCTTAACTACTTTTTTCTTTCAGAATACGAGGCGATTGATGCAGACTGTCAGACAGAACTACACATCTTAGTTTTAGTGATGATTATGCTAGAAATAAGGAACTCTATACTATGAATAGTTGTATAATGAATAATGAAGTGACTTTTTTGCAGATGATAATGAATGATGATGAATAGTGATGCAGAATATGCTAATATGGATAATGAAGTTTTTCTTTACAGGTGATGATAATAATGGAATTATGGTGATATGGATAATGAAGTTTTTCTTTGCAGGTGATGATAGTGATAATAATGAAGTTTTTCTTTGCAGATGAAGATAATGTTGAAGTTTATGTATTTATGCTATGTAGTTATTTAAGTATTTGTTGCAGTTCGTTTTGACAGTATGTCTTATGTCGCATGGCATGATGACTGAAGGTTTTGGAAAGGACAGCTAGAGAACATACCCCCCCCCCCCCACCCCCCACCAGCAAACGCGTTGAAGAATGTCCTCTTATTTCTAACTACATGTTGTTGTTGTTGTGGTCTTCAGTCCTGAGACTGGTTTGATGCAGCTCTCCATGCAACTCTATCCTGTGCAAGCTTCTTCATCTCCCAGTACCTACTGCAACCTACATCCATCTGAATTTGCTTAGTGTACTCATCTCTTGGTCTCCCTCTACGAATTTTACCCTCCACGCTGCCCTCCAATACTAAACTGGTGATCCCTTGATGCCTCAGAACATGTCCTACCAACCGATCCCTTCTTCTAGTCAAGTTGTGCCACAAACTTCTCTTCTCCCCAATCCTAATCAATACCTCCTCATTAATTATGTGATCTATCCATCTAATCTTCAGCATTCTTCTGTAGCACCACATTTCGAAAGCTTATGTTCTCTTCTTATCCAAACTATTTATCGTCCGTGTTTCACTTTCACACATGGCCACACTCCATACAAATACTTTCAGAAATGACTTCCTGACACTTAAATCTATACTCCATGTTAACAAATTTCTCTTCTTCAGAAACGCTTTCCTTGCCATTGCCAGTCTACATTTTATATCCTCTCTACGTCGACCATCATCAGTTATTTTGCTCCCCAAATAGCAAAACTCCTTTACTACTTTAAGTGTCTCATTTCCTAACCTAATTCCCTCAGCATCACCCGACTTCATTCGACTACATTCCATTATCCTCGTTTTGCTTTTGTTGATGTTCATCTTATAGGTTCAAATGGTTCAAATGGCTCTGAGCACTATGGGACTTAACAGCTATGGTCATCAGTCCCATAGAACTTAGAACTACTTAATCCTAACTAACCTAAGGACAGCACACAACACCCAGTCATCACGAGGCAGAGAAAATCCCTGACCCCGCCGGGAATCGAACCCGGGAACTCGGGCGTGGGAAGCGAGAACGCTACCGCACGACCACGAGCTGCGGACTGTTCATCTTATATCCTCCTTTCAAGACACTATCCATTCTGTACAGCTGCCCTTCCAAGTCCTTTGCTGTCTCTGACAGAATTACAATGTCATCGGCAAACCACAATGTTTTTATTTCTTCTCCATGGATTTTAATACCTACTCCGAATTTTTCTTTTGTTTCCTTCACTGCTTGCGCAATATACAGATTGAATAACATCGGGGAAAGGCTACAACCCTGTCTCACTCCCTTCCCAACCACTGCTTCCCTTTCATGTCCCTTGACTCTTATAACTGCCATCTGGTTTCTCTACAAATTGTAAATAGCCTTTCGCTCCCTGTATTTTACCCCTGCCACGGTCAGGAGTCGAAAGAGAGTATTCCAGTCAACATTGTCAAAAGATTTCTCTAAGTCTACAAATGCTAGAAACTATTTTCTAAGATAAGTCTAGGGTCAGTATTGCATCACGTGTTCCAACATTTCTACGGAATCCAAACTGATCTTCCCCGAGGTCGGCTTCTACCAGTTTTTCCATTCGTCTGTAAAGAATTCGTGTTAGTATCTTGCAGCCGTGGCTTATTAAAATGATAGTTCGGTAATTTTCACATCTGTCAACACCTGCTTTCTTTGGGATTGGAATTATTGTATTCTTCTTGATGTGCGAGGGTATTTCGCCTGTCTCATAGGGTTTGCTCACTAGATGGTAGAGTTTTGTTAGGCCTGGCTCTCCCAAGGCTGTCAGTAGTTCTAATGGACTACATACCACACACAAAAATCCGGTTTTCATTGCAAACATTCTTCATTACCGTTCATTCAAAAAAAGATTGTTAATAAAGATTGCATACCGTATTTTACGGACTAAAAGACGCACTTTTTGCTCCAAAAAATTGCCTCCAAAATTCAGGTTCGCCTTATACTCGAAATTGATATTAAAATGTCCAGTGTTTCATTTAAAATACCCGTCAGTCTTAAAAATGTATATATATTCTACACAGCGAGAAACTTATCTCTAACTGGCAACATTGGGTTTAACTGGCAGCAGCAGTGCACCGATGCGACGAACCTGAGTCGGGGGGGATTCAGAAGCTTGCTAACACTGTATATCCTTGCCGCCCCACCATTACATACCCAGAAAACTGTCTAGCGTATGATGCGTCATTACAGTCTTCGCTGCCAGTGAACTTCAACTGAAAGTGATTTGTGTTATCGATAACAGCACAACGTGTTTGTTAGTAGTTAATTTCGTAATGGAAAAAAATAAAAGGTTTTCCTTATGATGCGGGCTATACATTGAAAGTAATAACATGTGCAGAAGAACATGGAAACAGAGCAGCCGAGCGGTATTTCGACCCTCCACCAACAGAAAAAACCATTCATGATTGGCGGCGTAGTGAAGAAGAACTGAAAAAAATAAGGAAAACTAAATGTGCAAATAGAGGATTGAATGCAAAATGGCCAAATCTAGAAGATGACGTATCGAAATGTATACAAATACACCGTGGAAATGGCATTGGAATTAATACAAGAATGGTTCAAATACACGGTCGCAAGCTGGCGCTACAGTGGGATTAGAAGATTGTAAGGCTGGAGTTGATTGGTGGTACAGGTTTGTGAAGCGTCATGGACTTAGCATGCAAACCAAAACCAAAAGATTTCAGAAAATGTCACAAGAGAAGAAAAAATATTATCTTTCCATCGCTTTATCATGCAACATCGAAAGAAAACCAGTGGGGAATTGAGCCAAGTAACGAATATGGACGATACTCCTCTGACATTTGGTGTGCCGAGTAACAGAACAGTTGCCATGAAAGGTGCTAAAACTGTAACTATAAGAACAAACGGACATGAAAAAAAGGCACTACACTGTTGTCCTTTCGTATTGTCCTGATGGTGCTAAACTTAATCCAACGATCATTTTCAAGCGCAAACAATGCCAAAACTTTCTGAAATACCGCCAGGTGGTGTTGTTCGCGTACACGAGAAGGGGTGGATGGAAGAGGCTGGTATAAAATCATAAATTAACAGAGTGTGAGAGAGAAGGTAACATGCTTTATTGAAGAAGAGTTCTCTTCTTGTGTTAGATCAGTTTAGCAGTCAACTGAGAAATTCTGCGAATGAGAAATTGAGACAGGGAAATACCGAGCTTGCTGTTATTCCGGGAGGACTTATTTCACAATTCCAATCTGTTGATGTCTCAATAAATGAACCATTAAAGGTGTATGTGAGAGAAGGATGGAACAAATGGATGATGGATGAAACCCAACATGAAACTACCTCGAATCAAACAAGTGTGTCAGTGGATGAAAAAGTCGTGGTCTAGAGTGAGAGAAGACATTATTGGCCGGCCGAGCGGTTCTAGGTGCCTCAGTCCGGAACCACGCGATTGTTACGGTCGCAGGTTCGAATCTTGCCTCGGGCATGGATGTGTGTGATGTCCTTAGGTTAGTTAGGTTTAAGTAGTTCTAAGTCTAGGGGACTGACGACCTCAGATGTTAAGTCCCTTAGTGCTTAGAGCCATTTGAACCGTTTGAGACATTATTGTTAAATCTTTCAAGAAGTGCAGCGTAAGTAACGCTCTCGATGGCAGTGAAGACCTCTTACATATGAAGAGGACAGCGATGATGACGAAGAGGAAGGAGAAGAAGAGAAAGAAGAAAGTTTGGATGACGATTTTCAGGGATTTTAAAGATCAGCTCGGTTTTATAAACTAAGAATGTTTTTAGTCTGGTTTCGCAGTGTAATAATAAAAATGGTAAAATGTTACTTTAAAGAAAATTATAGTCCTAAAATACGGCAATTAGAAAACTACAAATTAAATTTTCTCTCTTTTTCTGTTCTATGCTTCACGTAAAAAAATGTTAATTAAAATTGTACAATTAAAAACTACAAATTAAATTTTTTTGTATGTTTTGGTAGTTTATGCTCTACATAAATGCTCAAAGAACATGCATGTCTGTTTAAAAATTTGAATGCATCTGGAACTGGACCCACATTCTCCATGAAGCGTACAAGCATAATACCACAGAGCCACACTGATTGTCTAATACCACGGAGCCACACTGCTTGTCGACAAAAAGATCTACCTTATTTTTAGAACATTAAATATGGTCGGAAAACTTATAAGTCCATTTTCTTGAGAAGTTTTGAGAGTTGCATCGAACTGTTTTGGGGGAGATATATTTCATTTTGAACTTCATATAACATAAATGAAATAACAGTACAAAACTCCAGTTGTCGTGTGGACCCCTTCTTAGATGAAAACAGACAATGCGATCACACGTGGAGGTAGGATTTAATTCTACACCTGGTGAGTTTGATTCATAAATCAATAAACTTTCTGGGTTCACCTCAAGTACGGTGTACGATGCCTTGAGTCTGTCTCAGTACATCGAAACGCGCCACCATCTTGATACCGTACGCTTGTAAGACTCTGCTCATCTCGAGGAAACCGGACGTGAGCCACGGTCAGATTCAACCACGGTCATGTCTCTCGTTTAACTTTGATCGAGATTGGTGCACCAGAATTTTGCGTTGAAGAGTTGAATGACGGCTTTACCGCGGTTAGCTTTTAATCGAGGTTGGTGCACTCTACCGATAGAGACGATTTAGTGTTGTTAAATGTCTTATATTAGTGTTGCCATATTCTGAAATCCCAAACCGAGCGAGGTGGCACAGTGGTTAGCACACTGGACTCGCATTCGGGAGGATGACGGTTCAAAACCGCGTCCGACCATCCTGATTTAGGTTTTCCATGATTTCCCTAAATCTCTTCAGGTAAATACCAGGATGGTTCCTCTGACAGGGTACGATAGATTCCCTTCCCCATTCTTCTCTAATGTGAGGTTCTGCTCCGCCCCTAATGACCTCGTTGTCGACAGGACGATAAACACTAATCTCGTCCTCCTCCTCTTCTGAAATCCAAAAATGAGTGCACCCTCAACAGGGTTTATCAACACCCGTTTTGGACGGTTCTAGTCCGGATCTCGATAAGAGGATAGAATAATGTAAAGATTGCTGACGTCATATATAGTGGTGCAAAACCTTTTTTTGGATTTAAATAAATAGATATGATTGCCACACCTCATATCTGCAGCGTAGCTCAGGTAGCCGGTACTAGGTTTGCGATGATTTTTGTTTTGTTTTTAAATAAGAAAGTACGATTGCTGTAAGACGGATTACCCCAAACGTGCATTCCCTCTACAACATAATGAGAAATTATCAAGTTATGTTAAAAAAGCGAAAAAACGAATGATCATAACGCAGTGTTTAGTTGTAAAAACAAATTTTAGCTTATAAAAGAAAAAGATGTTTCAGTGCCGAATGCTCTAATTTGACAGTCATAAATATCTTGTTTGACTTTAGTTACGAGTAATAAGATGATTTAGTGAGTGAGTAATACACTCCTGGAAATTGAAATAAGAAAACCGTGAATTCATTGTCCCAGGAAGGGGAAACTTTATTGACACATTCCTGGGGTCAGATACATCACATGATCACACTGACAGAACCACAGGCACATAGACACAGGCAACAGAGCATGCACAATGTCGGCACTAGTACAGTGTATATCCACCTTTCGCAGCAATGCAGGCTGCTATTCTCCCATGGAGACGATCGTAGAGATGCTGGATGTAGTCCTGTGGAACGGCTTGCCATGCCATTTCCACCTGGCGCCTCAGTTGGACCAGCGTTCGTGCTGGACGTGCAGACCGCGTGAGACGACGCTTCATCCACTCCCAAACATGCTCAATGGGGGACAGATCCGGAGATCTTGCTGGCCAGGGTAGTTGACTTACACCTTCTAGAGCATGTTGGGTGGCACGGGATACATGCGGACGTGCATTGTCCTGTTGGAACAGCAAGTTCCCTTGCCGCTCTAGGAATGGTAGAACGATGGGTTCGATGACGGTTTGGATGTACCGTGCACTATTTAGTGTCCCCTCGACGATCACCAGTGGTGTACGGCCAGTGTAGGAGATCGCTCCCCACACCATGATGCCGGGTGTTGGCCCTGTGTGCCTCGGTCGTATGCAGTCCTGATTGTGGCGCTCACCTGCACGGCGCCAAACACGCATACGACCATCATTGGCACCAAGGCAGAAGCGACTCTCATCGCTGAAGACCACACGTCTCCATTCGTCCCTCCATTCACGCCTGTCGCGACACCACTGGAGGCGGGCTGCACGATGTTGGAGCGTGAGCGGAAGACGGCCTAACGGTGTGCGGGACCGTAGCCCAGCTTCATGGAGACGGTTGCGAATGGTCTTCGCCGATACCCCAGGAGCAACAGTGTCCCTAATTTGCTGGGAAGTGGCGGTGCGGTCCCCTACGGCACTGCGTAGAATCCTACGGTCTTGGCGTGCATCCGTGCGTCGCTGCGGTCCGATCCCAGGTCGTCGGGCACGTGCACCTTCCGCCGACCACTGGCGACATCGATGTACTGTGGAGACCTCACGCCCCACGTGTTGAGCAATTCGGCGGTACGTCCACCCGGCCTCCCGCATGCCCACTATACGCCCTCGCTCAAAGTCCGTCAACTGCACATACGGTTCACGTCCACGCTGTCGCGGCATGCTACCAGAGTTAAAGACTGCGTTGGAGCTCCGTATGCCACGGCAAACTGGCTGACACTGACGGCGGCGGTGCACAAATGCTGCGCAGCTAGCGCCATTCGACGGCCAACACCGTGGTTCCTGGTGTGTCCGCTGTCCCGTGCGTGTGATCATTGCTTGTACAGCCCTCTCGCAGTGTCCGGAGCAAGTATGGTGGGTCTGACACACCGGTGTCAATATGTTCTTTTTTCCATTTCCAGGAGTGTATATAACTTAAGAAGACGCAGCTGGATGAATATTTGGTAAAGATGCGTGCATCGCAGAAGAATAACATATTAATTGAAAACTGGAACCGGCCGAAATGGCCGAGCGGTTCTAGGCGCTTCAGTTTGGAACAGCGCTACCGCTACGGTCGCAGGTTCGAATCCTGCCTCGGGAATGGATGTGTGTGATGTCCTTAGGTTAGTTAGGTTTAAGTAATTCTAAGTTCTAGGGGACTGATGACCTAAGATGTTAAGGCCCATAGTGCTCAGAGCCATTTTTTGAAAACTGGAGACAAGAGGAAGTATCACAGCCAAGAAACGTGAACGTTATAGCCATCTGTGAACCAAAAAATGATAAAGCATTGCCTGTAAGCAATGTAAATCGATATTTTCGGCTTTACTAGCATAATAGATCGATTGTAAGCAAATAACAAGTGAAGTAGAAAGTATATTAACTGTTCACCATATGAGACGAAAACAAAAATCAAACCAAACTAACCTAAGGCCATCACACACATCCAGGTAGGATTCGAACCTGCGACCGTACTAGCAGCGCGGTTCCCGACTGAAGCGCCTAGAACCGCTCGGCCACAGCAGCCGGCCTGGAATCTTCGGCGCCGGGTTAAGACATTGTCATGCTGGAGTATTAGTCTTTATAAAGGTTAAAACTTTTTTTGTACCGAAGATAATTTTACACTTGCTTTCAATCGATATGTACTCGACATACATTTCCATCGTCAGTGGCGTGAAAATCACTTATCGATTGATCCGGCAACCCTTGTTTCCGTGGAGAGTGGAGTGAACTTCTCTGAGGTCATTCATTTGGCCACAACAGCAGCACAAGAAAGCCCCATATTCCACAACGCAACAGCACAAAAATCATAGCATGCAGTATATTTTACACCATCGTTTTTCGCGAAAGTAAAAATTTTGGACGTTATCGGAAATCGTAGAAATGTATGCGGACGTGACATTAAAAGTTGAAAATTGGATAAATCCGCATAAACTATACCTTAACTGCAACTGCAACAGCTACACCCACAGATAAAACAGCAAATTAAGAACCTTGCGATAAGAAGGAACAGTACTGAAGACTTCTGGCATTGTTATGCTTGTGTTAATAAAGTTTCCGATAAACATTTGCTAATGTGACCAGTGGGAGCAGTGGAGCGAGAGTTACGTATCGGGCAGCCGACGTCAGGCGCAACCCCCTTTGGACTTCCTGCGGCGATTGTGCCAGACAGAAGCCGTGTCGCGCCTTTTAGGTGGGCGGCCGGTCTTTTGTGCCCGTCCAGGTGGCAACACTGACCGGCGCAATCCTTCCTGAAAGGCGCGGAGCGCTTTGTCCCGCGTGGGCGAAAGTAATACGTCAGCATTACCGGCTCTTCTGCAGGTGTCACGGTCCCAGCCCAACCCCACACCGCCAGCTACCGGCCACCGGCCAAAGCGCGCAAAAAGGGACGAAGGCGAGAGTGTAACCAACTCGGCTAGTGTACGCGCGTGTATGGTCGGCTGCAGCGATCTCGACTGCAAAAAAAAAAAAGAGTTCTGTAAAGTAAAAGTAATTTTTACAGACATTCCCGTTTTCGAACAGATTTACATGACAATATGCCTATGTAGCTCACGTTAATCTTTTGTAGTATTATGGAACACGTTTTACCGTATTTGACCAAGTATGTCGTCTGCAGGAATCAACACGGATTGCGCAAAAACGATCTTGTGCATCACAGATCGCTCTGTACGTTCACGATACGCTGATAATAGTAGTCATCAGCGTCTAGGATGAAGTGTTATTTTGATTCCGGAAGGTGTTCGATACACTTCCGCTTAATGAACAAAACACGAGAGTAAGTAATATAAGTTCAGCTTTGTGGTAGGATTGAAGAGGTTGGCCGGCCGTTGTGACCGAGCGGTTCTAGGCGCTTCAGTCTAGAACCGCACGACCGCTACCGTCGCAGGTTCGAATCCTGCCTCGGGCATGGATGTGTGTGATGTCCTTAGGTTAGTTAGGTTTAAGTAGTTCTAGGGGACTGACGACCTCAGCTGTTAAGTCCCATAGTGCTCAGAGCCACTTGAACTATTTGAAGAGGCTGTAGTAAGCGGAACACATCAAGTCGATCTTAACGTACAAAAATCTTTAGAGGTAAAAGTAATTTCGACTGTATCCTAAGCGAGTGTTTTATGACCATTGTATTGTGTTGTGTATGTTAAGAGGGCCTAGAAACGGCGGAGGGACTCCGTCTCCGCCGCAACCGCAGTGGTCCACAACCCCACGACGACTACCGCAGTCTACTTCACCCCTCCGCCGCCCCACATCGAACCACTCTTTCAGGTATTGTGCGGTTCGGCCCCCGTTGGACCCTCCCCAGGAAACGTCTCACACCAGACGAGTGTAACCTCGTGTTTGAGGGGCAGAGTAATGGTGGTGTACGCGCACGTGGAGAACTTGTTTGCGCAGCAATCGGCGACATAGTGTAGCTGAGGCGGAATAGGGGGATCCAGCCCGCATTCGCCGACGCAGATGGAAAACCGCCTGAAAGCCAATCACAGACTGGCCGGCTCACCGGACCTCGACACAAGTCCGCCGGGCGAATTCGTGCCGGGGACCAGGCGCTCCTTCCCGCTCCGGAAAGCCGTGCGTTAAGCTGGGTTTACACTAGGAAGTCGCTTGCAGAAGTTATTGCTGCAAGTTACAGGGAGCCGCTTGCAGCTGTGTTTACACAGCAGCGCAAAAATTAAGCAAGATTCTTCCGCAAGTTCTTTGGCAAGAAACTTTTGTCAACAACTTGCTGATACTATTTACATGTGCTTTTAGTACCACTACGAGTGTCAGCCGAAGTATAAAATGACAAGTAGGCGGGTGATATATGCTGCAGCTCTTGTAATTGTAATGAAAAACGTGAAAAATAAAAACAGAAGTATTTCGGTTAGAGAGTGGATAATGAGAAGATCGCATAATGGTGCCTATAATAACCTTTTGCAAGAACTTAGTATCGAGAGCATGGATACTTTTGAAAACTTTTGCAGAATGCCCTCAAATGATCTGGAGTATATGTTGACGTTAATAGCGCCGGTCATATCAAAATGAGACACAAACTTCCGTACTGCTATTTCAGCAAAGGAACGTTTGCTAGTCACTCTACGATTTATAGCTACAGGTGAGCTACGAACAAAATAGGCATTTAATTTATTTATATGAAACATACAAGCAAAAAAAGTTTGAATTTTGAAATCTTTTCTTTGTAGGAACACGATATGGAGAGCCATTTTTGACGTCTTGAAAAGGGAAAATTATTTGAAGGTATGTGAAAACACAACAACGAAATTAAATTTTTATTGAAATAAACTGCATTTTGCAGAATGATATGCTTATAAAAATGTTTTTTTTTTTCTAATGCTCATAAAATGGAAAGTGACAAGCTAATTGAATAGAACATGTAATAATTACACATCGTCTCTTTCTAGACTCCTAAAACAACAAGCGGGTGGATACAGGTGGCAAAGGGGTTGTGTCTTCACGCTATGCTACTTTCTCTGTACTTCTTTCATAGATGTGTCGAATATCGACGAGATTTCATTTAATGCGCTCATCTCCTTCACTGTATCCTTAAAGTCCCGGTTATGCACGTTCCGTACTTCGGGGTAGCTCTCCACGGCTTCAGTAAAATGTTCTGTATCCTGCTTCATCCATTCCCGTTTCTCCTCCATTTCTGAAATTTGTTTGCATACAATACGTAAGATGTTTGCATAAAATTAAGTCGCCACATTAAGTAAAATGTTAAATATGAGTGTTATGCAGACGACGTACTTACTATAACTTGCACATCCTACTTGCAGGAAATAGAAATACACCCTAAAAGCTGCAAGTTACTTGCGCGTACTTCTTGCATGGTGTTCACACTGGAAGCGGAAAACGTGCAGCAAGTCACTTCCGCAATAAATTGCTACAGTCGCAAGTCGACTTGGCGATATGTTTACACTCGCAAATCGCGCGGCAAGTTCCTCCGGGCAAGTAAATTGCTGCAATAACTTGCTAGTGTAAAGCGAGCATTAGACCGCACGGCAAACCGGGCGGGCTATATGACCGTTACTAATTCATTATTCACTGCCCAGTGACTTTAATGCGACCGCCTTTCAAAAGCCTGAATAACCACATTCTGCAGCGCGGACCACGCCGAGACGTGCAGGAAGAGAGTCAGCGAGGCTCTGAAAGGTACTAACAAGGATGAAGAACCATGGCGACTCCAGTGCCACGGTCAGTTCTGCTAGGTTTCTCAATTGACGATACATGGCGGTTACAGCCTGATCGGGGTGCCCCCACAGTTTCTCGATTGGGTTTAAATTCGGTAAGTTTGGCGGCCGTTGGAGAACGGTAAACTCATCCTGGTGCTTTTCGAACGACGCTGAGTGACACGTTGCATTGTCCTGCTGGTAGATGCCATTGCGCCGTGGAAAAACGAGCTGATTATAGAGACACGGTCCCCAAGCACAGATGCATACTTGTGTTAATCCACTGACTTCCAGAACAGTATAGCGCTCTCTCCTCTCGCCTGGACCCTCCCGACGATTGTTGCAGTGCGTTTGCTTTCAGATGTTTCCGAGGTACATGCCAACAACTATTTGTCCGGTGGATTCATCTGAAAAAGGCCGGCCGCGGTGGTCTAGCGGTTCTAGGTGCTCAGTCCGGAGCCGCGCGACTGCTACGGTCGCAGGTTCGAATCCTGCCTCGGGCATGGATGTGTGTGATGTCCTTAGGTTAGTTAGGTTTAAGTAGTTCTAACTTCTAGGGGACTGATGACCACAGATGTTAAGTCCCGTAGTGCTCAGAGCCATTTGAACCATCTGAAAAGGGCACGTGTCGCCACTCAGTTCGTGTCCAGTTCCGATACTGGCGTTTAAATTCCGGCCTCCGTCGCCGACGAACAGCAGTCAGCACGGGTGCATGAACCAGCCACGTGCTGGGGATGCCCATACGCAGGAATGCTCGTTGAAAGGTCTCTCCCGGCCGGAGTGGCAGAGCGGTTAAAGGCGCTACAGTCTGGAACCGCACGACCGCTACGTCGCAGGTTCGAATCCTGCCTCGGGCATGGATGTGTGTGTTGTCCTTAGGTTAGTTAGGTTTAAGTAGTTCTAAGTTCTAGGGGACTTATGACCACAGCAGTTGAGTCCCATAGTGCTCAGAGCCATTTGAACCACTTGAAAGGTCGCTGAGGAGCCACTGTTGGTAGCCACTTGGTTCAACATTGCTGTCAGTTGCTTAGCAGTTTCACGTCTGTCCACCTGCACACATCTCCGCAGCTGTCGTTCACTCCTGTCATCTATGGCCCATGGTGCAGCACACTTGCATCGATTGTGGACAGCGCCATTTTGCCATGCATGGTATAGGCCTATTTTAGCCATGGCGGCGCGCGAACAGTTTATAAACTTAGCCGTTTCGGAAATTCTTACATCCTTGGCTCGAAAGCCAATGATTATGTCCTTTTGGGCATCAGATAACTCCCTACATTTCTGCATTACGACCACTGCAATTTTTCCGCACCCCTCTCCCCCACCCCTCCGCCTTGCACGCTTTATACAGGGTTATTACAAATGATTGAAGCGATTTCACAGCTCAACAATAACTTTATTTTTTGAGATATTTTCACAATGCTTTGCACACACATACAAAAACTCAAAAAGTTTTTCTAGGCAATCACAAATGTTCGATGTATGCCCCTTTAGTGATTCGGCAGACATCAAGCCGATAATCAAGTTCCTCCCACACTCGGCGTAGCATGTCCCCATCAATGAGTTCGAAAGCATCGTTGATGCGAGCTCGCAGTTCTGGCACGTTTCTTGGTAGAGGAGGTTTAAACACTGAATCTTTCACATAACCCCACAGAAAGAAATTGCATGGGGTTAAGTCGGGAGAGCGTGGAGGCCATGACATGAATTGCTGATCATGATCTCCACCACGACCGATCCATCGGTTTTCCAATCTCCTGTTTAAGAAATGCCGAACATCACGATGGAAGTGCGCTGGAGCACCATCCTGTGGTACGTTTAGCTCCCTGCTTGCTTTATTCGTCGACTTCCGCGGGCTACGCGTGAAACTTGCCCGCACGCGTTCAACCGTTTCTTCGCTCACTGCAGGCCGACCCGTTGATTTCCCCTTACAGAGGCATCCAGAAGCTTTAAACTGCGCATACCATCGCCGAATGGAGTTAGCAGTTGGTGGATCTTTGTTGAACTTCGTCCTGAAGTGTCGTTGCACTGTTATGACTGACTGATGTGAGTGCATTTCAAGCACGACATACGCTTTCTCGGCTCCTGTCGCCATTTTGTCTCACTGCGCTCTCGAGCGCTCTGGCGGCAGAATCCTGAAGTACGGCTTCAGCCGAACAAAACTTTATGAGTTTTTCTACGTATCTGTAGTGTGTCGTGACCATATGTCAATGAATGGAGCTACAGTGAATTTATGAAATCGCTTCAATCATTTGTAATAGCCCTGTATATTCTCCACTACTCATGCTGCCATCTACCATGTGTGAGTGGTGAGTGGTTATTGCAGGCTGACGTCGAATAGGTGGTGGTCACATTAATTTGACTGGATCGTGTATTCTAGTGGTTTATGAGGCTTCGCGTGTACGTTGTTGCTGCATACAGGGTGAAGAAAAATTCACGCACTCGGACTTTTGCAGCGCGATTCCTCACGGTGTAGCAATGCAAAAATGTCTCTCACAAAACTTCGTACCGCAAATATTTCGGGCAGTAAATGGCCGTTAGTGATTGACAGTCTGGCAACACTGTAATCACGTGTACGGTGACTACGGAGTGTTCAAAACGTCTCTCCGCAGTGCCGTATGATTGTTAGCCGCGCGTGTCGTATGTCGCAGTGAATATACCGAAATGAAATTCAGTGAAATACAAGTTATTGATTTATTGAATATTAATTTTTACTTACAATTTTTCAGATTAACTGTTGAAAGTGTCCCCCCTGTTGTTGAATACACAATTCAATTAGTCTAATCATGTTTCCAAACACAAGCTGTAACATTTCTTCTGTAACAGAAGCAGTGAAAGTGGATATAGCGGTTTTCAATTCATCGATGGATTTTGGACGGTTTTTATAGACAGGTTATTTCACTGCACCCTAGAAGAAAAAGTCAGGTGATGTTAGGTCAGGCGATCGTGGAGGCCAAAGTCCCTGTGAAATTATGCGATCACCAAAAACATCAGCAAGCAGTGACATTGAAACGCGAGCTGTATGCGCGGTTGCACCATCTTGTTGAAAGTAACCGTGCAGTATTTCACTTAACGCAAGTTCTCCTATGAATGGGTACAGAATATTCAGAATATCACCGCAATATCGTTGTGCGTTATAGTTTCGTTGAAAAATATGGGACCCACAATCCAACGTCTAGACATTGCAATCCAAACTCCTATTTTCGCAGAATGAAGTAGTTCCTCGTGAATACGCAATGGATTTGCAGTACTCCACATACGAGAATTTTGCGAGTTCATGTGCCCGGATAAATGAAACTACACCTCATCAGTGAAAAACGTTTCGTTAGAATATCCCTTCCATTTTGTTGAACGAAATTTTTGAACCATTGAAAATAATGCAGTCTCTTGCTATTATTTGCATTTTTCAGTTCTTGCACGACTGTCACTTTGTATGGGAAAAGTTATAGTTTTTTCCTTACAGCTGTGTGGACCGTTCCGACACTAACGTCGATTTCCTGGGCGAGTTTTCTTACTGACTTGTTCGGATTCATGGACATTTTATCGGAAATATCGAGTAGTTTATCCTCAGACAAAACGTTAGAACAACCACTTCTCGGTGCATCTGTCACTGAACCCGTACTTCGAAATTTGTCAATCAAATCTCGCACAATATCGCGAAGTGGGAGTGTTGTCTCCGGGAAAACTGAATTAAATGTTTGACGAATTGAAACTGCGTATTTACCGCTAGCTTTGAACACCTGTTCGACTAAAAACACACATTCTTCAATGGTTAGGAATTTATCGGTGACAAAACCGAAACAAACGAACAAAGGAACTAAACTTAAACGGTCACGTCAACACCTAACGACACACACCACCGATAGTACTGACGCTGGCTGAGATAAATGAAACAGTGGAATGTTGGGAGAGTCCACTTGAAGGGAAATAACCCAGGTAGGCGAACAATCATACGGCACGCGAGACTATCAATCATACGGCACTGCGGAGAGACTTTTTGAACACCCCGTATTTCTGTGAGGAAATGGAAGGCCGGCACGGTAGCTCAGCGTGTTCGGTGAGAGGGCTAGCTGTCCTCTGTAATAAAAAAACTGAGTTAATGGATCAACAACGAACTGAAACGGGTGTCTTTCGACGTCCACCCAGAGCAGATACAACGAGTGAAAGCGAACAAAATGAGATTTTAAAAAAAAAAAAAAAAAAAAAAAAAAAAAAAAAAAAAAAAAAAAAAAAAAAGGACAGAGTTTTGGGTCAGCATGCAGGAAGTCGAGGGTTCGATTCCAGATTGAGGCCTTTTTTTTATTTGCAAAAAGTAGTTTGTGAGGTACGGCATCTGGAATCTTAATCATCATACAGCGATTACAGTACGTCGTCTATAAAACATTTGCAGTTATGTACTACGGACACACAAATGGAAGTACAATCGTTTTCATTAGTCAGCTTTTAAAGAAACCTTTTACACATTGTGGACGCGAACTGTTGCGCACCACTGCATCTATTACATTCCAAACTTGTTTTGTATGTACCCTCCCCTAGTGGTCCAAACTATTAATACCAACTATTATTCTTGCCACGTTCAGGTCCATTACATTTCGTTAGTGCCTTACGTCACCAGAAAGACTAGCAAATAATTTCGATAGGATAATTGAGGGAGGGTACACAGCAAACAAGTTTGGAAACTAGAAGATGCAGTGGCGCGAAGCAGTTCGTGTACACAACGTGCAAAAGATTTCTTTAAAAGCCGACCAATGGAAACTATTGCACTTCCATTTCTGTGTTCGTATTACGTAACTGCAAATGTTTTGTAGGAGACCCACTGTAATCGCTGTATGACGATTAAGACGCCAGGTACTGTACCAAGCCAACTACTTTTACCAACTAAAAACAAAGAAGCCTCGACCTGGAATCGAGCCCTCGACCTCTCGTGTGCTAACCCAAAACGCTATCCTCTGCGCCAATTGTACAGCACTGCCGCTGTGTCCTGGCAGACATAGTTACTGTGCTGTAGTAACAGTGTTGTCAGATTGCGAGTGTCTACGCCATTTACTGCCCGAAATATTCGCAGAACGAAACTTTATGAGAGATATTTTTGTATTGCCATTATGTGAGGAATCGCACTGGGAAGTCCGAGCGCGCGAATTTTTTCTTCACTCCGTATAGAAAAGTCGCAATGCCAGAAAATTGTTGCGGAATACAGTAAGTCATGTACAGGATCACATGGTCGAATCAAGCAAGGACGGGTCGTTGACCCTCAAATTATACAAATGTCATTTCATTTTCGATTTAGGCGCCTCCACCTGTCCTAAGCTAACCAGTTTAAAACTGATACCACAATCTTCTTGGTGGACGTCCTATCCTTCTTCTGCCCTTGAGTCTGTAGTCATAGATTTTCTTTTCTATCCTGCTTAAATCCATCTCACTGTTCCTCTTATCATCTAATCTTTATCCTGCCAAAGGTCTTAGAAATTTCATTTCTGCCTTTTCAGTTCTCTGTAAGCGCTACGTCATTTAAGTCCATACTTCGCATCCATAGTGTAATAAAGGTACAGTCACAATGTTATAGAAGTTAAGTTCTTTCTTGGTTCTACTCAGGAACCTTCTCGTAATCGTACCTAATATGTGTAAGTACCTTTGTATTTTATTTTCACAATCATTATCGCAGACATATGAGGTGTCACACCAGGCGGATCAATATATGGACTTGTTCCAATATGTTATTCTCGATTATGATTTTAGATCTAAGGAGTTCTTCTCAACAAAAGGTGATTACTTTGGTTTTTTTTTTGTGAATATGTTTCAGTTAAATGGTACACATTGCACAAAATATGCGGAAAGATCCATTATTGTTTGATTACGTGATTGCCAAACAATAATTTGAAACAGAAACATTCATTAAATAAAACTAATTGAGGTGTATGTTGAGGCTAGCCGGAGAGTCATTGGACGAAGTCTAAAATGGTTCAAATGGCTCTGAAAACTATGGGACTTAATTTCTGAGATCATCAGTCTCCTAGAACTTAGAACTACTTAAACCTAGCCAACCTAAGGACATCACACACATCCGTGCCCGAGGCAGGATTCGATCCTGTGACCGTAGCGGTCGCGCGGTTCCAGACTGTAGCGTCTAGAACCGCTCGGCCACCCCGGCCGGCGGACGAAGTCTCCGGAAGTGTAATGTACCCAGGAGGGAGATACCACATCTTACAAAACCATTGAATATTTCGTCCATAAAGCAACGCATTAGGAGACCTGCCACTATTGACATACGTAAATGAAAAAGTTTTCTCCACCAGTCATTTATTTTGCCACTGCGCGTTTTGATAGGTTTTTAAATTACGTAGCTGATGTTAGTGAAGAGCTCAGACATCTTTCCACAGCTGACGGGTAGTTTATGATGCTTCTTTTGCTGGTGAAAGAAACTTTAATGTCACTTCAAATATCTTATGTATATCTTATTACGTACATCTTTGAAGTGCCGATGTAAACATAACATACATTGGAGAGGACATACAAATCGCAAAAATGGTTCAAATGGCTCTGAGCACTATGGGACTTAACATCTGTGGTCATCAGTCCCCTAGAACTTAGAACTACTTGAACCTAACTAACCTAAGAACATCACGCACATCCATGCCCGAGGCAGGATTCGAACCTGCGACCGCAGCAGTCGCGTTGTTCCGGACTGAGCGCCTAGAACCGCTAGACCACCGCGGCCGGTTACAAATCGCAGCATGCTGACTTAGGTCACGTTGGAATGTGACAGTTTCCTTGCGAGATGACGAAGCTGACGAATGTGACAGCAAGAAATCTGGTCATTGCGACAGACTGGTCTGTAGCTTAGCCCGAGGTCTAGGTTATGTTGGAACGTGACAGTGAGGTTTTGAGTTAGCGAAGCCAACGAATATGGAATCAAAACGCTACCTGAAGTGTCTTGGACACTGCAGAAGTGTCAGCACATTCCAGTCGATCTCCTCACAAGGACATTCCAGTCGATCTCCTCACAAGCGTTGCTCCGCACCCCTATCACAACTCCAGTAAAGTGGGCGTTTCTGTTGTCAACGGCAAACACCGTGACTGGAACAAGTTTTTTTCCAAACAACACACACCGCGTATACCCTTTACATATGCACTGTTGTGCAGATATTTTCAGTGGATTGCAGATATAATAGTAAATGGGGTAAAAAGTGAAACGAAATGCAATCACCCCATACGGCGCCACCAAAATGCGCAGAAAATATCCCTGAAAAACCTTAGATATTTTGTCGGTTGTGTCCGGGTTCACCCCGTGCACTACCTGATCAGAAGTACCCAGACACCTATTAGTGGACATTAATATGGAGCGTGTCCACCCTTCGCCTTTATGATGGCTTGAACTCTGCTGGGGAGTCTTTCAACGAGGCATCTTGATGTCTTTGGAATAATTGCAGCCCATTCATCCTCAAGAGCCGAAATCAGAGAAGGTAGTGATGTTGGACGTAGTTGTCTAGAGCGAAGTCGAATTTCTAATTCTACCAAAGATGTTCCATTGGGTTCAGGTTGGGACTCTGGGCAGGCCAGTCCATTTCTTAAAAGTTGTTGTCTACAAACCATTGCCTCACTCATACTGCTTTATGACAGGGTGTGTTGTCATCGTCTCGGGACCGTTTCTCTACTGTAGGCAGTACACAATGCTCATGTCCTTTCGCATTCAACATCTTCTTAAGCGCAATAACAGGCAACACCCCCAACACAGTAACACCACCTCCTCCCAACCTCACTGTCGGCACTACACATGATGGCAGGTAACGATCTGAAGCCAGTCGTCAAACCCAAACCCTTCCATCGGACTGCCACAGGGTATAACGCGATTCATCACTCCAAATCACTCGTTTTCCAGTCATCCACTGTCCAGTGGCATCGCTCTTCATATTTCCTCAAGCGCCCCTTAACACTAACTACAGAAATGCGTGACTTATGAGAAGTTGTTCCAACACTGTATCACTTTCTCTTCCATTCCGTACGCACAGTCACTGTGCAAGCTGGGCTGCTGGTAGCACTCTGGGACTGACGGCTGATTTTCTTCCTCTCATTTCATGCGTTTTTTTCATCCACCCCGAACGATCCTCGGCGGTCACCGCCCACCAATATATGAGATCTGACTGGTCCTGATTTATCTGTGGTTGTTCCTTGCCGTTTCCACTTCACATTCACACCACTAACAGTCGACTTGGGCTGTTTTAGAAAGGTTAAAATGTTCATGATGGATTCTTACTCAGGTGACACCCAACGACTAGAGTACATTTGAAGTCACTGAGCTCTCCTGACCGACCCATTCTGTTCAAAATGTGTGTGAAATCTTATGGGACTTAACTGCTAAGGTCATCAGTCCCTAAGCTTACACACTACTTAACCTAAATTATCCTAAGGACAAACACACACGCCCATGCCCGAGGGAGGACTCGAACCTCCGCCGGGACCAGCCGCACAGTCCATGACTGCAGCACCTCAGACCACTCGGCTAATCCTGCGCGGCGACCCATTCTGCTGTTACTACATCTCTAATGAGAAAACAATATCCCCCCCCCCCCCCTACTGTTATACTGGCGAGTGTGTCTCTCTTGGCATCCAGCGACTAATTCCGACTTAACAAACGGGTGTCTCGACACCATTGATCATATTGTGTGTATGGCTTTTTCTTACGCACATCTCGCTAAAAGACGTTAAAGACAGTATTAGATTAGAGCTCACACAGAGGGTTACCTAGCATCGTTTCTCCTTTCAATTTCCGCTACTGGAACGGAAGGGGGGGGGGGGCAGATGGAGGTGTCGAATTAACTTGGGCTGCAGCTGGTGAAAACGGAAGAAGAAACGGAGGAGGAAGAGGAGACGGTTTCCAGAAGGAGGAATTGGACAGAAGAGTGGACGGCGGGGTGGGAGGGGGGGGGAGGAGGGGGGACTTCGAGATAGCATCGGTCCAGCGCCGACCTTGACTGTGACGGCAGCGAAAGCTACCCTTAAGACAGAGGAATGCAGCTGACCGCCGGCCACGCCCCCCAGCAGACAAAGCGAGCTTGCGGCGTCACGGTCATCCCGGTCGCCAGGAGCCCTTTGTGGCCGCCGCCAGGCACAAAGGCAAGCAGGCAACAGGCAGCGGGCAACGAGCAAGGATTGCGACTTCGACGATTTATGGGCGGCACAGGGGGGAGTCCGGCCCGCGGACACTCCCTGCCGGAGGCTGCAGACGTACACGTGCGGGAACACAGCAGAACTTCCGCGAGGGTACGTTCGTGCTGCAGCCTAGCTGCTCGGACCTCACCAGCATGGGCCGGCGGTGACGAAATAAGCCCACTGAGTCTTAACTTCTATAGGGATTGAACAAAGATGTGAAAACACCAAAAACAGTTCACTGTCACGTCTAATACGATGCAAGAAGCCCATCGGCATTCAAAACAGCTCCCAGGCGTCTCGGAATTAATAGCAACCCTGTACGATTTTCAAGGGAATTTTAATTTCTCTTCCTGCAAAATTGTGGCAAGTTCAGGTGATGATGGAGTTGTATAGCGACCATGCACCCTTTCCTGCAAAGTAGATCACAAAGGCTGAATAATACTGAGATGCGGTAACTGTGGAAGCCAGGACAAATGCGACATTTCATCTCGTTCTCACAAAACCAGTTCTGGGCGATGCGAACTACATGCAAGGCCAATACGCTTCACTGCGAAAGTCAGATACCTCGGTGTTTGGCTAGACCGGAAGCTTACATGGGGGACCACATACAACACATGACCAACAGGGCAAACGCGAGGCTCAAACAACTCTATCCTATGCTCAGCAGGAATAGTACACTGAATCGGAGGGTGTCTAGGATATTATACATGACACTGATTAGACCACTGATGACATACACAGCTCCTGTCTGGGGATACGCAGCGTCCACACACCTGGACCGCCTCCAGAAAATACAGAACAAGGTATTACGTATCATAAGCAATGCTCCCCGATACATGCGGACAGCGGACCTTCACCGAGAATACCGACTGGGGACTCTCCAGGAGGTTTTCAAAAAACTCGCCACACTACTGTACAAGAAATCAAGTCACTCGAACAATCCTCACATCCTACACCTGGACAACTACGATCACAACCGTAGATGGAAACACAAGCACCCAAAAACACTCCTTAGGGACTAACCATCTATGGTAACTTTGTAACTACGCAAACGACACAATGAGGCGAGCCCCTGCAGATTAGCCACTGACTAGCTCGCTAGCTGACCCTCTGCCAGCTGGCAATCGCAGGGAATCCAAAGACGACTCACAAACAAACCCCCAACACATATCACACTGCCAGTTCCTTAGAGGACCATCGAACTGACAAACCTACAACGACATGGCTATGTTACAGGAGCAGCATCAGCACTAGCTGGCCGAGGAGACATCGTCGGCCCAGCAGCAGCAGCGCTCACCTCCTCGACAGGACTGATCATTCCATGACAATCTGGCATTGCTTCTATGTTACTGATGCATGATACCCAACCACTAACATAACCTTACCTTGCACGATCTGTTACAGAAAGCAAGAAACCACTACTGCCCTTACTACCCAACCTGACACTGTCACAAAGGTTTTTTTCCCTCGGCACTTGCCTTGGCACTTTTTTCCCTCTGCCCTTAAAACCGCTCTTCTTTCAAGCTTGATTCTGTCAAGCTTTTTCGACCACATCTATCACCCAGATGCGCCCGTATTAATGGGTAATCGTACCCAGACGTACGGATAGCACCGCGTTTCCTCGCTCCTGCGATCTCCTCGATTCTAAATACTAACAATGCAGACGTGACAGTAGACCTTTTGAGTTGGTCACCACGCTTGTGCGAGCGTGGAGGGGCTCAAACATAGGACGATGCGAGTTGTGTGAGCAGCGCCCTGTCGTCTTGCATCATAGAATCCGCATCGGGGAACAAACGTTGTACCATGGGATGGACCTGATCAGCCGAAATGGTCACATAACACTTCGTACTAATGATACGCTGCGGATTTACCTTGGGGCACATGGAATACCACGATATTACTGCCCAAATCATCACCGACTCGTAGTTATGTTTCACTCTCTGGACGTAACAAACTCGGCAAGAAGTTGGAAAAAGTGTGAAACCAGTCACACCCGATCAAATGACTTTCATCCATTTCTCCATAGTCCAGGTTTTATGAACTCGGCACCACGTTTTCCTTTTACGGGCATTTGCATTACTAATGAGTGATTTCGGAATATCAGCTCACCCTGCAGTTCGCTTTTTATGGAGCTTTCTTCGAGTTGTTTTGGTGCTAACAGAGTTCGCGAGTACGACATTGAATTCCGCAGTGGCTTTTACAGCTTCCGTCTGTCACAATCACCCAACACACACTTTCGTCCGCGTTTTGACTTAGCGGATAGTTATTTTCCGCCTTCTCTGTATGTGGTATATTTAATGGATATGGTGCGTCTTGAAATACCATACAATTTGGCTCCCTTAGTTACGGAAGCTTTTATCAGAAGAGCATCAACAATTTGTCTACGTTCGAATTCACTTAGCTCCGGCACACCGCAATCAGAATTACAAAGATCTCTGTTTTGAACATGATTGAAACTTGCAACACACGGATGGTACTGCACAGGTGCTGTCTGAGGTCAAATACAACAACGCAACCTGCAGGCTTGACTAGCATCTGCATTTGTGTTCGAGCATGCATTTCGAGCGCTGTATCTACACTCATACTTATAAATTAATGATAATGCCGATACGTGTTGAAACAACGCTCTGGTGGGCAGTTTGTGGGTTTAAATCACCTCAGGTATGACCATGCGGTGCATTTGACCTGGGGTCGTCGCACGGTGGTGTTGGCAGATGTCCACATACGCAGAGGTGTGTTGGTGCATGTCAGAGTACGGTGTAGCGAGTAAGTGTGCAGACATTTTCAGACGTGCTAATGGTGACTGTGTGTTTTAAATGGCTCAAAGAACACATATTGATGACGTTATGAGGAGTAGAATACTAGGGCGACTGGAGGCTGGTCAAACACAGCAGGTCGTAGCACGGGTCCCCCGTGTGCCTGAAATTGTGATCTCAAGGTTATGGTAACAATTTCAGCAAACAGGAAACGTGTCCAGGCGCTACAGTTCGGGACGTTCTCAGCGTACAACACCACAAGAAGACCGATATCTCACCATCAGATCCCTCAGACGGCCAGGGAGTACTGCAGGTAGCCTTGCTCGGGACCTTACCGCAGCCACTGGAACAGTTGTCTCCAGACACACAGTCTATAGACGACTGAACAGGCATGGTTTATTCGCCCGGAGGTCTGCAAGGTGCATTCCACTGACCCCTGGTCAAATGAGAGCCCGTAAAGCCTAGTGTCAAGAACACAGTACATGAACAGTGGTCCCAGGTTATGTTCACGGACGAGTTCAGGTATAGTCTGAACAGTGATTCTCACCGGGTTTTCATCTGGCGTGAACCGGGAACCAGATACCAAGCCCTTAATATCCTTGAAAGGGACCTGTATGGAGGTCGTGGTTTGATGGTGTGGGGTGGGATCATGATTGGTGCACGTACACCCCTGCATGTCTTTGACAGAGGAACTGTGACAGGTGAGGTGTATCGGGACGTCATTTTGCACCGGTATGGCTCAAATGGCTCTGAGCACTATGGGACTCAACTGCTGAGGTCATTAGTCCCCTAGAACTTAGAACTAGTTAAACCTAAGTAACCTAAGAACATCACAAACATCCATGCCCGAGGCAGGATTCGAACCTGCGACCGTAGCGGTCCTGCGGTTCCAGACTGCAGCGCCTTTAACCGCACGGCCACTTCGGCCGGCATTGCACCGGTATGTCCGCCTTTTCAGGGGTGCAGTGGGTCCCACCTTCCTCCTGATGGATGATAACGCACGGCCCCACCGAGCCGCCATCGTGGAGGAATACCTTGAAACGGAATATATCAGGCGAATGCAGAGGCCTGCCTGTTCTCCAGACCTAAAACCCATCGAGCACGTCTGGAATACTCTCGGTCGACGTATCGCTGCACGTCTTCAAACCCCTAGGACACTTCAGGAGCTCCGACAGGAACTGGTGCAAGAATGGGAGACTATACCCCAGCAGCCGCTCGATCACCTGATCCGGAGTATGCCAACCCGTTGTGCGACCTGTGTACGTATGCACGGTGAACATATCCCATATTGATGTTGGGGTACATGCACAGGAAACAGTGTCGTTTTGTAGCACATGTGTTTCGGGACGGTTTTCTCAACTTATCACCAATAACGTGGACTTACAGGTCTGTATCGTGTGTGTTCCCTATGTGCCTATGCGATTAGCGCCAGTTTTGTGTAGTGGCACGTTGTGTGGCACCACATTCTGCAATTATCCTTAATTTATGAGCATGAGTGTATATTTTTGTCCCACACATGTCCATATAGCGTGGTGCAGGGAACGGGAAATTTTGTTGTCAACACTGTAATGTCGACAGCTGTTCGGAAGCGATGCGCAGCTGTTGTGAACGCGGTGCTATTTAGTAATCATGCAGCATTGGAGTGGTGCGGAGCGTGCTGTCGTAGTGAGAGTGTTTCACAAGCACAGCGATGGTGTGATTGCTGCGCAAAAGGTTTTTGACAGCATTACCATCTAGGCCGCCATGGACGTGTCCGATATGTTCACGCCATTACAAAGTGGATGCACCATTTTGAAGAAACTGGTTCTACCCCGAAAAAGAAGCATGCTGGTGGCGTTCGAACAGTACGTAGCCGAGAGGATATTGCAGCTGTTCGCGTTTCCGTCGAGAGGTGCCTTCGCCGTTCCGGTCGACAACGTGCATCAGCGCTAGAGACTGAGCGATGAAGTGTACAAAGAATATTGCACGAATTGAAGTTCCATCTCTTCAAGTTACTGACTGTGCAGCAATTAAATCCACGAGATCCTGTGTGGCATAGGGAACTTAGCGAACGGGTGTTGTATAATATCAACGAGGACACCAATTAACTTAGCAACATACGAATATTAGACGAAGCCCACTTCCACCTTGATGGATATGTTAACAGACAGAATTTCCGTCTCTTGGCACAGAAAAATCCTTGTGACTTTCACGAGCGTACGTTAGATAGCGCCAAGGTTACAGTATGGTGTGCTGTATCATGTCATGGGGATGTTTGCATTGTAAGACTGTGACGTCCGCTGGGTATATTTATATGGTTGAAACTTTCCTTACACCGAGGCTGCACGATCGTAACATTGTAAACAAGTGGTTTCACCAGAACGGAGCCACGTCACATGCTGCTCGACAACCGATAGAAGCCATTCGCCAATTACGCCAATTATTTGGAAGGCAGGTCATTTCATGTAACGGTGACGTTCTACGAGCTGTGACATCCCCTAATAGTATGTACCTTTTCTTCCTGAGAGGACAGCTCAAAAACAATGTGTGACAACACGTCGTTCAGCTATCCTTGAACTGAAACAGGACTGAATGTCCCGGGACATGCTACAACGAGCAGTCCGCAGTTTCCATAATAGGGTATAGCCTTCGGCACATATACCGTGAAATCGACTGTCAACATTAAGTGTGCAGAGTTTAACGCGCTGCTGAACGCTCAGAAACTATGCGACTTGTGCATACACTGTTTACGAGATGGATGGGCGTAAAATTCTTACGCTAGATATATTAAAATGCACATTTCTCCCCTTGCCCGTATGCTAGCCACTTGATGACTATTCCTATGCAGTTGCAGAATCTTTACATGTGAAATACAAATCTTGAAACAAGGAAGTGCAAAATATCGTACTGCAACTAGTGCAAGCTGTCTTGAAGATAAAGCCAATCGAACACACTCACTCCTCGAAATAGCAAACTTCTACTTACGTAAAGTCCAATATTATAGAATATATTTCGATTAAACTAGTAGGAAAGTATCATGATCTATTAGAAAACGCGATGGACAGTAACAAGATATTAGGATCCAATGGGACCAGAAACACATCACCTGTTTTGTTTTTAATTTTTTTTTTAAATTTTTATTTTTTCCTTACAATTCTACAACTCTACCGTTCACGCTAAGCCAACCACGAATAATATACGACCATCCTGATCATCTTAGCATCTGCTTAAAGCTTTAACCTTAGATATGGTACTGATATTTAAATCTAACAGATTGTATCAGGAACAGTGCGTTTTTCATGGATGCTTAATGTTTCGTGAAACGACATATTTTCATAACACGCAAGTAATAATAATTCTTTAACCACCAACATGATGTATGCCGACGTTTTATTACAACAAATCGTACAATTAACGACCTGTTTTCGAGGGATCCTCAATTCGCTGGTGCTTAGAAACGGCATGATATGCATTTCAAGTGTAAGCCTACATGGCGTCTCGGGGCTCTATACTGAAGAGAGATGGCATCATGTGACGTAGGTGGCGTTCTTCCGTCTGAACTGTCTACGTTCAAAAGCACAATCAGAATATCTGACGTGCTAAATATTTGTAATAGGAAAAATTATTCGGTTGCCGTGTGGGCTGGGTTCTCTGCCAAGAATGGGGGAGGTGGACAACAACAGAGGCGGGCGTGTGCGAGGACACTCTACATCTTTATTGCTTCTTTACTAATTCATGCAGCTTGGATTCCACCATCTAACTGGTCAGAATTGGTCTTGGACAGGCACGAAAAGAAACACAACAATTCTTTAATTACGAGATCTGTTTCAAAAATTCCGGAACATTCATAACTTCGAGCCAGTAGTGTGTTGGAGCGAAGTGCGGTTGGCATCCGTGCATACGCCGGTGTTCAGTGTGTAATTGCCGAACGTTTCATTGTTGTATGTCTGTTAGTTATTGTTCAGTGCTGTATTGAGAAGAACTTTGCGTGACACATTTTGCGAATTTAGAGACGGTAGAGTTAGAGGAGCAACGCGTCTGCGTTAAATTTTGCGTGAAACTCAAGGAAACCTTTACAGACACGCATAAAATGGTGCAAGAAGCCTACGGTGATGAGTGCTTTAGCCGTTCTCGGTGTTACGAATGGTACACACCGTTCAAATATGGCCGGACGTAAGTTAAAGATGACCCTCGTTCAGAAGGCCCTGCAACGTCTACCGACGACGCTCATGTCAGGAACGACAGCGAAATTGTGCGTGCCAATCGAAGACTGACTATCCGAGAGATTGCAGAAGGATGTAACATTTCATTTGGATAATTTAATGAAATCCTGACACAGCATCTTGGAATGCATTGAGTTGTCCCCAAGTTCGTCCCACGGCTCGTGAGTCAAGACCAAAAAGACCTTCGCCTCGCAAACTGAGAAGAGCTTTTGGATTGCGCAAATGAGAATTAGATGCTCCTAAAGAGAATCATAACTGATGACGAGACATGGATGTACGGTTATGATGTTGAGACCGAGGTTCAATCTTCAAAGTGGGCCGGGAAAGGTTCTCCAAGAGCAAAGAAGCTGGTCAGGTCAGATCAAACGTCAAAGCAATACTGATAGTTTTCTCTGACTTTAAAGGGTTAGTTTATCATGAATTCGTGCCACAGGGACGATGGTGGTACTATCGGGACGTGTTGCGACGTTTGTGAGAAAATGTGAGAAGGAAACGACCTGAAATGTGGCGAGAAAATTCATGGCTCTTGCATCACAGTAACGCACCCGCACATTCATCCCTGTTGGTACTTGACCATTGCACAAAAAACGAAATCACTGTGCTGTCTCGTCCTCTGTACTCTCCAGACCTGGCCCCTGCGGACTTTTTTTTATTTTCCATGTTGAAAACCCCGTTGAAAGGACGAAGATTTGCAACTACATACGAGACAAAAGAAAATTCGCAGACTGCGCAGAAAAATTTTGTTGACGAATTGTTTGACAGACCTCGTGTTCCATCTTGCTAGTACAGTCAGTCAAGCGCATTTTCTTCTTCACGTAAGCCGGCCGGAGTGGCCGAGCGGTTCTAGGCGCTACAGTCTGAAACCGCGCTACCGCTGAGGTCGCAGGTTCGAATCCTGCCTCGGGTATGGATGTGTGTGATGTCCTTAGGTTTAAGTAGTTTTAAGTTCTAGGGGACTGATGACCTCAGAAGTTAAGTCCCATAGTGCTCAGAGCCATTTGAACCATTCTTCACGTAATATGCGGCGCTGTAGCTGCCAGCAAAGTACTGCCCAGAGGTGCAGGCGGGCAAACTGCGATGACACATCTCGCTGACTCGGCCGTGGTGCGGAGAACACAAGTGTCTCGGCTGGCTGTCCGGCCTGGACACACAGGGAGAGGTGCCTCATTCGCTGCCCGGTGACGGTAGAGTTACGACGACGGCGCAGACGAACACAGACCGGGCGTGACATACTGCCCAGCTGGCCGAACACACTGACGGAGTGGTACGGCGTCGGTTAAATACTGCTTCCAGGAGCTGACAGATGCGGAAGGCGCGAGGTTTCAGTGTCACTCGGAACCATCTGGAGCAGGGCAATGGCCGGGACAGGCGTAATCGGCATAGCACCTCAACGAAGTGAAAGTCTGTCATACCGGAGCGGCTTCTCGAAGACTGCCCCAAAGCACAGACACCCGGAACGGTGTCAAAAGTGTTGCTGCTGCTGAGGGGTGCCGACCAAGCATCGGCGACGGCCGGCTGGGGCCAATGTCCGGGGCTTGTGGCCTGATTTCGGCGCTCGTGGTCTGATGAAACAGGACACGATCACGCATATCAGAGACCAGCACCTGATGTCTGGATGTGGCCCTGTTGCATTCCTAGACTGCGACTGCCTACTACCCTACGTGCATTTTCCACAATATGACATCAAAAACTCGGCACGCTCAAAGTTGTCGTTAAAGTGCACAGCCCGCGTGCCCCTGGTTTAGAATGTGAACGCCAAAAGGAGGCACAACTTTCCGACACATGCACTTTCCTCAATGAAAAATGCTTTTTCTGTGTTTCTTTTTCGTGCAAACTACGTTATGTCAAATTTTTCTCGTTTCCCTGTGCTGCATACGCTACATACAAATGTGAAGTCCATAGCAGAGAGTATTTCCCATTGCACCATATATTAAGGTTTCTTCCCGCTCGGTTTTCACGCGGATCACGGGAAAAATTACTCGTTAAATGCCTCTGTGGAAGCTGTAATTAGATTAATGTTATCTTCGCGGTCACGACTTCACGGGCGCTCAGCAGCGAGGTTATGAGAGTTCGCAGTCACTGAAAGAGATATGTAGGGGGCTGTAGCACATTTCTAGACTACTAACTTAGTACTGGTACTTGAAACTGTGTAACTATTTTTTCGAGTATCTTGAGCCATCTGCCAGCCCAGGGGTTTCTGAAAGCGACTGACATGCACACATATTTCTGTTTATTAATATTTCTCTCATAAATATTAAATGTTGCCAATCACAGTAGCGATCCTCTCGGTAGTGAGCTGTCGTACAGTATACTCAGATTCTTCTCATAATCAGCTTTCTTTAACAAATATGGCATTAAGAAATGCAGACGAAGCACTTCATGCGCCTTCGAATCACACGAATCGGTTCTAGGCGGGAGGCCGTAATATTCACATCTTCCCTGCGCGTCGTACATGTAAGAACACTACTGGCGATTAAAATTACTACACCGCGAAGATGACCTGCTACAGACTCGAAATTTAACCGACAGGAAGAAGATGCTGTGATATGCAAATGATTAGCTTTTCAGAGCATTCACACAAGGTTGCCGCCGGTGGCGACACCTACAACGTGCTGACATGAGGAATGTTTCAAACCGATTTCTCATACACAAACAGCAGTTGACCGGCGTTGCCTGGTGAAACGTTGTTGTGATGCCTCGTGTAAGGAGAAGAAATGCGTACCATCACGTTTCCGACTTTGATAAAGGTCGGATTGTAGCCTATCGCGATTGCGGTTTATCGTATCGTGACATTTCTGCTCGCGTTGGTCGAGATCCAATGACTGTTAGCAGAATATGGAATCGTTGGGTTCATGAGGGTAATACGGAACGCCGTGCTGGATCCCAACGGCCTCGTATCACTAGCAGTCGAGATGACAGTCATCTTATCCGCACGGCTGTAACGGATCGTGCAGCCACGTCTCGATGTGATTCCTGCCTTTTGACGAGACATTGTATGTACCCTAACTGAATGTGGTAAAAACAATCATCGAAGAACCATTACACTGTGCAATATTTTAAAAATTAAGGACTATTTTTCGCTTACAGTAGCTCTTAGTTCCATGATAAGCTGCGTTGCCAAATGCATTTGCCATTTCGTCCTCTATGTGAAAGGAAACTTTAAAATTTGATGCTCTTTTCTAATGTTTCGTTCGATTTATATAACTAGATTTTATGTTATAGTTTTGTGGCATTACGGCCGAGGTGGCCGAGCGGTTCTAGGCGCTACAGTCTGGGATCGCGCGACCGCTGCGGTCGCAGGTTCAAATCCTGCCTCGGGCATGGATGTGTGTGATGTCCTTAGGTTAGTTAGGTTTAAGTAGTTTCAACTCCTAGGGGACTGATGACCTCAGAAGTTAAGTCCCAGAGTGCTCAGAGCCATTTGACCCTTTTTTTTGTGGCATTTATTTTAATGAAGCAGTCAGACTAAGATACTTTGTTGACTAGTTATCCTGTTCACTATGTTTCATATTTTGTGACGAAGTCAAACCAAAGTTCCATTTGTATCATTATGTGAAATAATTGTGTATGGTGAATTGGACTTTGCATGAGACTAATAAATTAAAGTTAAAAACTTACCTGTTAGCGTTTCTTTGGCGTCTTTCTCATACGTAATCAGCTGTAAGCTCTTTTCCTCCGTCAAGACTGTCTCCAAGACAATATCTAAACAGTCTCTGTACACTGAATTGACAGTACAAAACGAATGTGAATGGCATGCATCAGAAAATTATTTGTACAATTTTGTATTTTTAGAGAAAAGTTATTTTTACTTTTAAGTCTTGCGCATTCACGTTCGTAAATAAATAATAATAATAATAATAAAAAAACCAGAAAGAAAGGGTCGTGTGACATGACTGGCTGAGGGACCCTCAAGAGGAATGTTTAAACGCCTGGTGCAATTCTTTTAAACGGTCACTGCTTCGGAAACTTTCGTGCCCCTGACCACGCCAGTAATTTTAGCGGGGAAAGAGAATCTACAGCTTAATGCAGAATCCGAACCACGTGTCTTTCCCGGCGTATCTTCATATCGTTGAGAAGTGAACGCTAGGATAAAGGCACATTGAAAAAAATCATGGTCTGACCGGGACTCAAACTGGTGCCCTTTCGGTGCTCAGGCATACGATTTATCACTAGACCACGAAGTCCGATTGCCATTTCGTTGAAAAACCAGTGCAATGAGATAATTACAAATAGTTATTGAAAACCAAAAGAGCTAGTGGTCCGCAAATGCCATCTTTTAAAACTATGCTGTATTAATTTGTGATTGAATCTGCCTCACAACGAAAAGATAGATGTCACCCGCGAATGATCGCTGAGGTAGTGATGTCTTTAAACAGAAGCTCGTCATCTGTAGATTACGCTTTTTCTTAGTGTTTTCGTGTTGACGAGATGCCATCCGTCTTAGGTTTTTCCTCAATGGTGATGTCTGTTATACATTTTATAAAATAAATGTGCATGAAAGTGATAGTGTTTTCTTTATACTATTCACTTCACATACAACAGCTAGATAATTCTGCACATTGTGAAACTGAGGCTGTCCTAACCTACATAACGTTATTGGAAAAAGAAAAGGACTCGTACTTTCATTGCACTGCAGATGGCTGTTACTGCACCTGCGCGGTTTCCCAGACATATTTCGATATTAGAAATTGCGAGGACCTCACACGCTCCAGGTGAATGTCGGGATGGTTCTTTCAAGAAGCCGAGGCTGACATCTTTCCCCATCCTTTTTCAATCTCTCTCTAACAACCTCGTTGTTAGCGGATTGTTAAACGTAGAACTACCATGTTGTTGTCGTTGTTGTTGTGCCGGCCGGAGTGGCCGTGCGGTTCTAGGCGCTACAGTCAGGAACCGAGCGACCGCTACGGTCGCTGGTTCGAATCCTCCCTCGGGCATGAATGTGTGTGATGTCCTTAGGTTAGTTAGGTTTAATTAGTTCTAAGTTCTAGGCGACTGATGACCGCAGAAGTTAAGTTGCATAGTGCTCAGAGCCATTTGAACCATTTTTGTTGTTGTTGTTGTGGTCTTCAGTCCTGAGACTGGGTTGATGCAGCTCTCCATGCTACTCTATCCTATGCAAGCTTCTTCATCTCCCAGTACCTACTGCAGCCTACATCCTTCTGAATGTGTTTAGTGTATTCATCTCTTGGTCTCCCTCTACGATTTTTACCCTCCACGCTCCCCTCCAATACTAAATTGGTGATCCCTTGAAGCCTCAGAATATGCCCTACGAACCGATCCCTTCTTCTAGTCAAGTTGTGCCACAAACTTCTCTTCTCCCCAATCCTATTCAGTAGCTCCTCATTAGTTATGTGATCTACCCATCTAATCTTCAGCATTCTTCTGTAGCACCACATTTCGAAAGCTTCTATTCTCTTCTTGTCTAAACTATTTATCGTCCATGTTTCACTTCCATACATGGCTACACTCCATACAAATACTTTCAGAAACGACTTCCTGACATTTAAATCTATACTCGATATTAACAAATTTTTCTTCTTCAGAAACGCTTTCCTTGCCATTGCCAGTCGACATTTTATTTCCTCTCTCTTTCGACCATCATCAGTTATTTTGCTCCCCAAATAGCAAAACTCATTTACTACTTTAAGTGTCTCATTTCTTAATCTAATTCCCTCAGCATCACCCGACATAATTCGACTACATTCCATTATCCTCGTTTTGCTTTTGTTGATGTTCATCTTATATCTTTCTTTCAAGACACTGTCCATTCCGTTCAAATGCTCTTCCAAACCCTTTGCTGTCTCTGACAGAATTACAACGTCATCGGCGAACCTCAAAGTTTTTATTTCTTCTCTATGGATTTTAATTTCTACTCTGAATTTTTCTTTTGTTTTCTTTACTGCTTGCACAATATACAGATTGAATAACACCGGGGATAGGCTACAACCCTGTCTCACTCCCTTCCCAACCACTGCTTCCCTTTCATGTACCTCGTCTCTTATAACTGCCATCTGGTTTCTGTACAATTTGTAAATAGCCTTTTGCTCCCTGTATTTTACCCCTACCACCTTCAGAATTTGAAAGGGAGTAGTCCAGTCAACATTGTCAAAGGCTTTCTCTAAGTCTACAAATGCTAGAAATGTAGGTTTGACTTTCCTAATCTATCTTCTAAGATAAGTCGTAGGGTCAGTATTGCCTCACGTGTTCCAACATTTCTACGGAATCCTAAGCGATCTTCCCCGAGGTCGGCTTCTACCGGTTTTTCCATTCGTCTGTAAAGAATTCGCGTTAGTATTTTCGCAGAACTACCATCCATTTCAAAAAAATCATCAGCCAGGGTGTTTGCTGTGATCGTTCGCCGTACTGTCGCCGCTAACACAAGAGGTCTGTCCCTGCCTTCTTTGTGCCATGTGTCTATAGGCTCACACGGTTCCTACCCGCCATGCACTACGAATCCCATTTCTACTTCAATGCGTGACAGGAATATTTTACTGAGCACGGGGACAAGAATTAGTCACCCCAAACAGACATTACGCAATATCTTGTAACACGCCTTGATACTGGCATCAATTCGGCGGGACAGGGAGTCCATATCCGAAGCAACTCATTAATGATTACGTCCCGTACATCTGCCAGGCAGCGGGGATGTTAGTTGCTAAGTTTCAGCTGCTTTCCCAAACTGTCCCAGACGTTTTCCATCGGATTGAGGTCGGCTGGTTGAGTGATTCAGGCGAGGTTTGGTAGGGTGGCTGAAGGTTCGTCAAACCAGCACCGCATACGTCCAGCCCTGTGCACACAGCTGTTATCCTCTCGCACGAGAGGAGAGTTCACAGCACATTCATAATGAAGATGTAGAAGGAAGAACAATACATAGTCACCGAGAATTTTGAAATAAGCCGCATGGTTCACGTTGACGCTAACCTGAAAGAGTGCCCCCAAGTCAGGCTACGAAAAAACCACTCGTAAAACATCCCCGAGTCACTTCCTGTCTGACCTACGTAGTTGACACACTGTGGGTTAAATGCCTCACTGGCTCGTCTTTGCACTCGAAGCTTTCTAGAATTTGAAAAGAGAGATAATCGCGACCGTCTGATCACGCTATTCACCTCGAGTCAACTACTATCCTGTTTGTGTTTTGTTAGGGCAATTGTAAAGGCATAGCTTTACGTGCTGATGTGAATAATGACCTGTTGTGCGGTACGCGACACCCAATGTCCATTGCACGTAATTCTCTTGAAAAAGCTCGCTGGGAAACATTTTGAGATATGTTTGTGTATCTTCTTACGCTGTGTTGCTGCCTACTAGCGGCACAGTACTTCTTGTAGAAACGTTGCACAGTTCGCCCAAATACAGCAACAAAATCGGTCAACTTCATTAACAGGTTGGTTAGGACACGTCCAGGCACGGTAAATAACACCTGCTGGCATTCTGTCGTGCCTCCACGTGGACGCATCTCAGTGTGTTGACTCGATGCAACCAACTGGCAACAACACACCACCTCAGTGCCATGCCTTGCATCCGCGGTGCAAATTGTACAGTCTACAGCATCTACAGCGTTCCCAAAGCTACCAGAGTGCTCTTTTAAGGAAGCAACTAATATTTTGTTTCGTGAGCTTATGATGAAAGTCATATTCTGCCTGGGATTGCCGTGAGATGTTGAGGAAGAATATATTTTAATTGAGGTTTATTTCTGACGAGAATAGATAACTTTGGCGTCAGGCTACATTGCCTAGGTCACAACAAGACGTTATTCACGTAGACAGGAAAGCTTTTGTTTAGTGGGAGTGTCCACCAGCTGCACCACGTCTTTGAAAATTCCAGTGCAGCAGAAACAAGTCCGAGGGACCTAGGGTGCGAGCGCTTGTGAACTGACGGAGGGATATGCCACCATTTGTAATTCTTTGTGTGCAGCTATAATTTTAATATAACCGACGTGCCTGTAGAGAATTTCATGGCTCTGGAGTGGGCTGAGCATCTCCGTGACACTTTCTCGCTTATTAAATGAAGCTGTGGCGAAATGTACTTCTCTTCTTTGGAATTCCTCATAGGCATGGTATTCCTTAAAATGGAACACAATGGGGCGATAATTTTAGCGCAAGTCGGTAATATCAAACAATATCGATTGTACCTTCCAATTTCTGTCAGGTTTATGTTGTGCTGTAACCTCGCATGTAAAAGACCTCTGTGACCAAGCGGTTCTAGGCGCTTCAGTCCGGAACCATGCGGCTGCTACGGTCGCACGTTAGAATCCTGCCTCGGGCAGGGATGTGTGTGATGTCCTGAGGTTAGTTAGGTTTTAGTAGTTCTAAGTCTAGGGGACTGATGACCTCAGATGTTTAGTCCCATAGTGCTTAGAGCCATTTGAACCATTTGAAAAGACATGTAGACTGCATTTACGAACCATCGTACCCATATTTAGACCATCGGATATAAGAAAAGGCGGAAGAATGCGAATATTAAGAAATATTCGGACTACTGTTTGTTCACCTTCACTATGTGCTTGGGATCATAAAAAAAAAAAAAAAAAAAAAAAAAGAATGGTTCAAATGGCTCTGAGCACTATGGGACTCAACTGCTGAGGTCATTAGTCCCCTAGAACTTTATAACTAGTTAAACCTAACTAACCTAAGGACATCACACAAATCCATGCCCGAGGCAGGATTTGAACCTGCGACCGTAGCGGTCTCGCGGTTCCAGACTGCAGCGCCAGAGCCGCGGGGCCACTTCGGCCGGCTTGGGATCATCTGAAACCGCTAAAGGTCTATAAAATAGGTTTGATAACGTGAATAATGACTAACTGTTGCATTTCTTTCCTCAGTATTATACGACACAGTCGTCTCCAACAGGAGGAGTGCTTATATCGGCAAGCGGAAACACTAGATCAGGTGAGAGCCGATTGCGAACGAATATGGAGCAGAGTAACATTGGTCGGAGAACTAAGGCTAATAATCGGATGTTTCTGCCAATGGCGAGATTCAAACACATTGATTGTAAAACCTTTTACAGCTACCCTAAACTCGACAGCACGGAAATATGCGTAGTAAACGACAGTAGTAGATGGCAATTCCAAACTGCCTAGTATCGACGGGGATGACTACGTGTACTAGAGCGGATTGATACGTCTGGTAAACTTCCAGGGTTGGTAAGCTTGATTATTCCAAGGATCGTATAAAAAATTTAAACAATATACAGCATACATTTCACTGTTGACTGCCTTCTGAATTGGTTAGTGTGTCGACTAAGATTGAAAATTAGAAAACCGAGGTTCGTACTGTTATGAAACATTTTAATTTGAAGGGTTGGACTGCTGCACAGATCAAAACAGAATTGGATGAAGTTCACGTGGACTCTGCACCATAACTGAAGACATTGCCTTCTAGCTTAATGGATTTAAACGTGGCCAAAACGGAGTGCGCTCCGGCCGTCCAATTGAGTTCACCACAAAAGAAACAATTGATAAAATCCATGATATGGTACTGCAACATCGCCGAAAAAATCGTGACTGCCGAGACTATAGGCCACTAAGCTGAGCGAGTGCATAATATCCTGTACGGAGAATTGGCTATGAGGAAGCTGTGTGTGTGAGGTGGGTGTCTCAATTCTTTACAGCGACCCAAAAGCGCATCCGGCACAGCTTTTCAACACAATGTCTGGAGATGTTTAATCGCAATCCGCAGGACTTTTTACGCCGACTTGTAACTGTTGATGAAATCTGGATCCATCAGTACACACCAGAGTCAAAACGACAGTCAAAACAATGGACAAAGGCTGGTGAATGTGCACCAAAGAAAGCAAAGACCATTTTGTCAGCTAGTAAGGTGATGGCCACATTTTTTTGGGGATTCCCAAGGAATAATCCTCACAGATTACTTGAAAAGGAATGACCAATAAATGGACGTCATTATGCTTCATTGTTGGATTATTTGAAACTTGCGTTGGCTGAAAAAAGACCAAGGTTAGCACACAAAAAGTGTTTTTTTACCAGGCTAGTGCACCAACCCATAAATCAATAATAACACTGGCGGCAGTGCATTAACTGGGCTTTGAATTGGTTCCTCATCCGCCCTGTTAACCTGACCTTGTAAGCTTATTTGCCCGTCGCTGACATGGAAGATCGCAAACCTTGTTCCCTTCCCGTCTGGGGAAGCTGTGCACCGACTAGGGCGCATGTAAAGCTTACTGGGACAGGTTAAATGCTAGCTACAATGAAGTCGATAATTCGATTGCAATACTGGCATTAAATTTTGATACTTCCCATAATGGACAAAAATTACAAAAATGTGAATTTTTTGACCACCCACACACTGCTGAGAATGGCACATCAACTAATTTGCAATTACGCGCCCCAATTACCGGCAGCTAAATTGATGAATACTCGGCACCTCGCAAGGATAACTACAACTATATAAGTTGTTGTAAGTGGTTAAGCGGTGGTCAAAATCTCGCTTCTGAGCACACAAAAAGCTCTAAACGCAGGACTCTGCATGGAACATACGTTGGTGCAATGCTGCGAAACAGACCGTATATCTTCCCTTCGAACACGATGGCCAAGACGCCGTCTCCAAGTCCGTACCGCTCGATGGCTGAAGGCGAAATCCTCTCTTTCCACAATTCTCCCGTCTTCCACGCGTACGAAAACGCGGCGCAAGAATACTCAGATTCGACCAATGTCGAACGCTGTAACATCGCCGAAATCCGTCCAACGCTATTTCTGAGTTTCTACCCAATGATCGATTAGGTCATATCGCCCCTAGGCAAACGAAATTCCCGTCTTCGCCACGTGTTGGCCAGCACAGGTGGGCCGGCCGATGTGACCGAGCGGTTCTGGGCGCTCCAGTCCAGAATCGCGCTGCTGCTGCGGTCGCAGGTTCGAATCCTACCTCGGGCATAGATGTGTGTGATGTCCTTAGGTTAGTTAGGTTTAAGTAGTTCTAAGTCTAGGGGACTGATGACCTCAGATGATGAGTCCCATAGTGCTCAGAGCCATTTGAACCATTTTGAACTAATACTGGACACGTTGTCTGACAGCTGCTTCGAACTACTAGCGTGACAATCCACAAGCGAAAGTAATATCTTAGATCTGCTGGCTACAACCACATCCGTTCTATTCGAGAATGTCAGCAGTGAGAGAGCGACTGACGACCAATGCGTTATTGCAGGAACGATAGTCACCAAACGCTTGAACATTGTAGCGAAATGCACGAAGAAGTGCACAGAATCGGACGCTTGGTGTGGGTATTGGCAATTGGCCCTCAACATAAACAGATGTAACGTGTTGTACATGAATATATGGAAAGAACCATCATTGCATCATTACACCATTGAGGGCGGCCGGGATGGCCGAGCGGCTCTAGGAGCCACAGTCCTGAACCGCGCGACCACTACGGTCGCAGGTTCGAGTCCTGCCTCGGGCAAGGATGTGTGTGATGCCTTAGGTTAGTTAGGTTTAAGTAGTTCTAAGTTCTAGGGGATTGATGACCTCAGCAGTTAAGTCCCATAGTGCTCAGAGCCATTTGAACCATTTACACGATTGTAGAAGAATCAGTGGAAACAGCCGCATCGATAAAATATGTAGGAGTATGCGCACGAAGTGATTTAAAGTGGAACGACCACAAAGAATCTTCAGGAAATGTAGCCCACCCGTAAAGGAAGTAGCTTACAACACTCTCGTTCGACCGATACTTGAATATTGCTTGTCAGTCTGTGACTCTTACCAGATACGAGATCCGCCCCCAGTAGCTGAGTGGACAGCGCAACAGAATGTCAATCCTAAGGGCCCGGGTTCGATTCCCGGCTGGGTCGGAGATATTCTCCACTCAGGGACTGGGTGTTGTGTTGTCCTAATCATCATCATTTCATCTCCATCGACGCGCAAGTCGCCGAAGTGGCGTCAAATCGAAAGACTTGCACCCGCGAACGGCCTACCCAACAGGAGGCCCTAGTCACACGACATCGATTGACCAGATACGAGAGATGAGGAATAGCGAAATTCCAAAGAAAAGCAGCAAGTTCCATTACCGGTTCATTTAGTAAGCGGGAAAGCGCTAGGCAGATGATCAACCAACTTCAGTGGCAGAAGCTGCAAGAGAGGCGTTCTGCATCACGGTGGGGTTTATTGTTAAAGTTCTAAGAGCATACGTTCCTAGAAGAGTCGACAAATATATTGCTTCTTCCAACGTATATCTCGCGAAAAGACCATGAAGATAAAATTACATTCGAATACATACGCGGAGGCTTACGAGCTATCGATCTTACCACGAATCATTCGCGACTGCAACAGGAAAAGGAGAAATGACAGCGGTGAGCAAAGTACCCTCCGTCACACAACATAATGGGTGGCCTGTGGAGTATAGGTGTAGACGTAAATGCAGAAGGCATATAGGTCACCAAGAAAGTCTGAAGAGAACCATCCACTTTCATGAAATACCAAATGAGAACATTCAAGTCAGATTTGGAAAACTCAGAACAGTTTGGATTTCAGGTGCGCCGCAGGGGAGTGCCGCAGGACCGTTGCAATTCACATTATACATAAATGACCTTGTGGATAACATCGGAAGTTCAATGAGGCTTTTTGCGGATGATGCTGTGGTATATCGAGAGTTTGTAACAATGGAAAATTGTACTGAAATGCAGGAGGATCTGCAGCGAATTGACGCATGGTGCAGGTTGGTTCAAATGGCTCTGAGGACTATGGGACTCAACTGCTGTGTTCATCAGTCCCCTAGAACTTAGAACTACTTAAACCTAACTAACCTAATGACATCACATACACCCATGCCCGAGGCAGGATTCGAACCTGCGACCGTAGCAACAGCGCGGCTCCGGACTGGAGCGCCTAGAACCGCACGGCCACCGCGGCCGGCCATGGTGCAGGGAATGGCAATTGAACCTCAATGTAGACAAGTGTAATGTGCTGCGAATACATAGAAAGGAAGAACCTTTATCATTTAGCTACAATATAGCAGGTCAGCAACTGGAAGCAGTTAATTCCATAAATTATCTGGGAGTAGACATTAGAAGTGATTTAAAACGGAATGATAATATAAAATTAATCGTCAGTAAAGCAGACGGCAGACTGAGATAAATTTGAAGAATCCTAAGGAAATGCAATCCGAAAACAAAGGAAGTAGGTTACAGTTCACTTGTTTGCCCATTGCTTGAATATTGCTCACCAGTGTGGGATCCGTACCAGATAGAGGTGATAGAAGAGAGAGAGAAGATCCAACGGAGAGCAGCGCGCTTCGTTACAGGATCATTTATTAATTGCGAAAGCGTTACGGAGATGATAGATAAACTCCAGTGAAAGACCCTGCAGCAGAGACAATCAGTAGCACGGTACGGGCTTTTATTGAGGTTTCGAGAACATACCTTCACCGAGGAGTCAAGCAGTACATTGCTCCCTCCTACGTGTATCTCGCGAAGAGACCGTGAAGATAAAACCAGAGAGATTAGAGCCCACACAGAGGCATACCGACAATCTTTCTTTCCACGAACAATACGAGACTGGGATAGAAGGGAGAACCGATTGAAGTACTCAAAGTACCCTCCACCACACACCGTCAGGTGGCTTGCGAAATATGGATGTAGATATAGATGTGGAACAGTTGCGATTGAAGCTAAAGAACGTTGTAAACCGCGGTCTTTTTAAATACGTATCAAGTAAAGTAATAAATGACAGCAAAGACCCACCTTGTTTAATGATACCATTCGGAGAATGTTGTGAAACGAAGACTATTGTGGTGTCGCTATAAAAGATAGTGCAGGACATTAAGGGGTCGGTATCTGGTTCCTGGTTCACGCCAGATGAAAACTCGGCGAGAATCACTGTTCAGACTATACCTGGACTCGTCCGTGAACATAACCTGTGGTTACTGTTCCAATGAACATGTACTGTGTTCTTGACACCAGGCTTTACGGGCTCTCCTGTGACCAGGAGTCAGTGGAATGCACCTTGCAGGTCTGTGGGTGAATAAACCGTGTCTGTTCAGTCGTCTGTAGACTGTGTGTCTGGAGACAACTGTTCCAGTGGCTGTGGTAAGGTCTCGAGCAAGGCTACCTGCAGTACTCCGTGGCCGTCTGCGGGCACTGATGGTGAGATATCAGTCTTCTTGTGGTGTTGTACACTGTGGACGTCCCGTACTGTCGCGCCTGGACACGTTTCCTGTCTGCTGGAGTCGTTGCCATAATCTTGAGATCCCACTTTGCGGCACACGGAGGGCCTGTGCTACGACCTGCTGTCTTTGACCAGCCTCCAGTCACCCTAGTATTCTACCCCTCATATCGTCATCTATATGTGTTCTTTGAGCCATTTTAAACACACAGTCACCATTAGCACGTCTGAAAACGTCTGCACACTTACTCGCTGCACTGTGCTCTGACATGCACCAACACACCTCTACATATGTGGACTGCTGCCAGCGCCACCGTGCGACGACCGCAGGTCAAATACACCGCATGGTCATACCCCGAGGTGATTTAAACACGCAAACCGCCCACCAGAGAGTTGGTTCACCATGTATCAGCATTATCCCTATTTTATAAGCTTAAGTGTACTATAACACTCTTAACCTGTTACCCAGCTACTAAAACTACTATAGCCACTACAGAATCTGTTCTCTGTTTCTTCATTTATTTTGGTGCATTTAACTTGTAAATGGTTGTTTCCGCCTCACACTACCCCGGTCAACAGCCACTGTCTGCTGGATTCCTTGGGCGTCGGGCAGCACGTCAGCAGCATTTCTCCTAAAGCAAGCAAGTCCATCCATCACTGTTACCTCCTAAAGTCCACAGTTCCAGGATCACTTGTACCAATGCAGTATAGCTCCTTGGGACACTATTACAATCGGTGATCGCCGACCTGAGCTATCTTCTCTCCATCTGTATAGTGTGTTGTCTAGCCTGGATGGCAGCATGGTGACTTATGGTTGAATGCCTCGTGAAGTCTTCTTTGGCCTTCCTAGATACTGCGGCTGGAGTATTGTCCAAGATGCGTCAGGTCGACTCACTCAATGCTCTTTTGAGATCCAACATCCTTAATACATGACGTCCATGACCTGCCGCATAGAGCGCACAGTCCCACAATGTGTGTTCTGGTGTGATCACACTGCCGCAGGTGCAATACCATTCATCTGTCTTCTGATTTTGTATAGAATCGTAGCATATGGCCCACAGCTAGTCAGGTAATGTATCAATACACCGACACGTTAAGAAAGCTCATTTTCAATCTCTCCCTGATGTTAGGGAGAAATTCGTATGTTCTTCTGCGTGTGCCTGAAGTGTCCCATTCATTTTGCCACAGTTGTAATATGCGACTTTTATTGTCTTTTTAGAACTGATCTCAGTTCCACGCACCCTTAGTACTTGCACTTGATTGCTTTTCTTTAACCAGTAAAAGACTCCCCTCATTCTAATTTCCAAGCCGGCCGGAGTGACCGAGCGGTTCTAGGCGCTACAGTCTGGAACCGGGCGACCGCTACGGTCGCAGGTTCGAATCCTGCCTCGGGCATGGGTGTATGTGATGTCCTTACGTTAGTTAGGTTTAAGTAGTTCTAAGTTCTAGGGGACTGATGACCTCAGAAGTTAAGTCCCATAGTGCTCAGAGCCATTTCATTTTTCTAATTTCCAAGTTCAGTAAGCATATTTCTGGAATTACTAACAATGCGTCACTTGGGGTAATTCAATAGGCGCCCGTTAATCTTAGCAACTTTGCTCGTTGAACTCTTCCCACTAAAGAGGCTGGCTTCACTAGCTGCAATCTACGAACCCAAATGCTCACACCCTATCCTAAGACTGATGCTATTATAGCTTGGTGGTATATTCTGATTGTTTTCAAGGGGAGCTAAATTTGCCTGTTTGCAATGGTTGCGCTCTCTATACGATGTGCAAAGTTACGACGTTCGTCCCGAAATACCCCTAGGTATCTCGTTACTACCCTTCTCCTTATCGTTACATCAATTTTATTTTAGAGTTTTTTACTAGGTTCCCTTTCAACAAAAGGTACATTGTTTTGTAAGGTGCTAATGACAATTTAACACTTCAACACAGCCATCGAGTTCGGCCGGCCGGTGTGGCCGTGCGGTTCTAGGCGCTTCAGTCTGGAACCGCGTGACCGCTACGGTCGCAGGTTCGAATCCTGCCTCGGGCATGGATGTGTGTGATGTCCTTGGGTTAGTTAGGTTTAATTAGTTCTAAGTTCTAGGTGACTGATGTCCTCAGAAATTACGTCGCATAGTGCTCAGAGCCATCGAGTTCGTGGAGGTCCGCATTACGTTTGACTTCTACAGTTCTTCTGGAGTCACCACTTACAACGAATAGCACGTCGTCTGCAAATGCTACCGGTCCGCTTATGTTATGGTTGTCATGCAACATCTGTAGTACGGACTCCAGTGCTACATCCCAAAACTCTGGACCACACACTGATCCCTGCGGACAGCCTTTTGTTATTGTCTTCGTTATTTTCTTTCTGGGCATATTAAAAAAGCATGTCGCCCGTGGCAGTAATCTCTCAGACAGTTGTTCAGCGCTTATGGACACTCCAAATCCCTTAGGCGATCGAAGAAAGACGGCCACCATACTTTATCGAAAGCGCCAGCAGTATCAATCATCATCGCTAGAGTGTACGTAGAATGAGTATCTGTTTGCTAGCGAAATCGCCTCATTGATGGCGTCTTCAGTTCATCAACCTCTTTTAAACCCGTGCTGGTGAGGACTCATCAAATGTGAATGTGTGTGAAATCTTATGGGACTTAACTGCTAAGGTCATCAGTCCCTAAGCTTACACACTACTTAACCTAAAATATCCTATGGACAAACACACAAATCCATGCCCGAGGGAGGACTCGAACCTCCGCCGGGATCAGCCGCACAGTCCATGACTGCAGCGCCCGAGACCGCTCGGCTAATCCCGCGTGGCGAGGACTCATCAATTGTAGCAGTCTATGATATTGTAATCTTTTGCATAACAGTTCTCAGATATCTTGCCGAGGTCTATAGGATTTGAGTATCACTGGATCCTTTATCTTGCCCTTCACTAATTATTACCTCTTCAGCGTTCTCCCGCGGTGCAGGGTTTCTTTCTTGCGACAGACACTCGTGCAGCTCGCGCAAGGAACAGTGTAATTGGTCATATAGGGCTTTTATTACTTCAGCAGGGATCCCATCCGGTCTGAGAGATTTTTTTCCTTTTCAGGCTAAAATTATTTGCCTAATTTCTTCTTGTGTGAAGGGGACACAAGTTTATAGTCTTCTCGTAACATCTTTCGTAACGTACGCTGATCATTTGCCCCGTGTTCTTCTCCATCCTCAGGAAGTAGTGTTTCCATTAGCAAGGCAGCTGACGTTCCAACATTCTGTTACCGTCCCATCATTCCTTTCGAGCGAGGATAAGAATGTTGATGATCGCATTTTCTCGCAGACTATTTTGTATGGTGCACCCCAGGAATAGTTTCGTAAGTTAGCCTCCACGAATTGCATCCATCGTTCCATTTTGCTTTCCACAACTCTTCCTTAAAACGTTGTTTAACGTACCTGTATCTATGCAACCTTCGGACTCTTTCTTCTTCTGTCATGCTGCTCTGCTGTAGCTTCCGAGTTCTTGATTCACATTTTAATTTCTGCAGTGCCTCGATTCAGATGCCAGGTACACCTTTAAAATGACCTTTGCTGACATATATCGATGCCTCCATTGCTCTATGTATAGTCACTATCAGTTCTTGCGCTTTAACATCCACGTTATCACCCAGCGGTGGACGTTCCGGACACTGAAACACCATTCTTAGTTCTTCCCAGTTAGTGCTCTTGATGCTGTATTTGATCATTATCCGCACGTTTTCTGTGACATCTTGGATTTCCCTTCCAGTGATGATGCAGTGTATGATATTGAGATCACTCGATGTGATTCCACACTCAATCTCCCAGCCTTTCACAACGGGCACCGCTGTCGTACTTGATAAAGTGGCGTCAGTATCTGACGTTGATCCGACCCTCCCTTCGTAGGTTGGAGGATTGTGAGGTGCATTCAGTATCTGTAGGTTGAGTTCCATAATGGCTTCCTCTAGTTGTCTTCCACGGCCATCAGTCAGGCGGCTCTGCCACAATACTGACTTCGCATTTGCATCAATGGGGTACATAAGAAGCTTAGTTCGTCCTAGGTGACTAATAGCAGATATTCGTCGACCTCATCACTGAACTGAAAATACACTTATGCTCATAAATTAAGGATAATGCTGATTCATGGTGAAATAACGCTCTGGTGGGTGGTTTGTGGGTTTAAATCACCCTGGGATATGACCATTCGGTGCATTTGACCTGCGGTCGTCGAACGGTGGCGCTGGCAGCAGTCCACATACGCAGAGGTGTGTTGGTGCATGTCAGAGTACGGTGCAGCGAGTAAGTGTGCAGACGTTTTCAGACATGCTAATGGTCACTGTGTGTTTAAAATGGCTCAAAGAACACATATAGATGACGATATGAGGGGTAGAATACTAGGGTGACTGGAGGCTGGTCAAAGACAGCAGGTCGTAGCACGGGCCCTCCTTGTGCCAAAAAGTGTGATCTCAAGATTATGGCAACGATGCCAGCAGACAGGAAACGTGTCCAGGCGCGACAGTACGGAACGTCCACAGTGTACAACACCACAAGAAGACGGATATCTCACCATCAGTGCTCGCAGACGGCCACGGAGTACTACAGGTAGTCTTGCTCGGGACCTTACCGCAGCCACTGGAACAGTTGTCTCCAGACACACAGTCTACAGACGACTGATCAGACATGGTTTATTCGCCAGGAGACGTGCAAGGTCCATTCCACTGACTCCTGGTCACAGGACAGCCCGCAATGCCTGGTGTCAAGAACACAGTATATGATCATTGGAACAGTGATCCTGGGTTATGTTCACGGACGAGTACAGGTATAGTCTGAACAGTGATTCGCGCTGGGTTTTCATCTGGCGTGAACCAGGAACCAGATACCAACCCCTTAATGTCCTTGAAAGGGACCTGTATGGAGGTCGTGGTTTGATGGTGTGGGGTGGGATTATGATTGGCGCACCCCTGCATATCTTTGACAGAGGAACTGTAACAGGTAAGGTGCAACCGTACGTCATTTTGCACCAGTCTGTCCGCCTCTTCAGGGGAGCAGTGGGTCCCACCTTCCTCCTGATGGATGATAACGTACGGCCTCACCGAGCTGCCATCGTGGAGGAGTACCTTGAAGCAGAATATATCAGGCGAATGGAGTGGCCTGCCTGTTCTCCAGACCTAAACCCCATCGAGCTCGTCTGGGATGCTTTCGGTCGACGTATCGCTGCACGTCTTTAAAACCCTAGGACTCTTCAGGAGCTCCGACAGGCACTGGTGCAAGAATGGGAGGCTATACACCAGCAGCTGCTCGACCACCTGATCCAGAGCATGCCAACCCGTAGTGCGGCCTGTGTACGTGTGCATTGTGATCATATCCCATATGATGTCGGGGTACATGCGCAGGAAACTGTGGCGTTGTATAGCACATGTGTTTCGGGACGGTTTTCTCAACTTATCACCAATACCGTGGACTTACAGATCTGTGTCGTGTGTGTTCCCTATGTGTCCTTGCTATTAGCGCCAGTTTTGTGTAGTGCCACGTTGTGTGGCACCAAATTCTGCATTTATCCTTAATTTATGAGCATGAGTGTACATTGAAACTAGGCTGCAACTCTCATAGGAAAATGTGAAATTATTCCGATGACAGTGGGGAGGGACACCGTCTTGCTGGAAAATGACGTTGAGGGCATCTGTGGAACTGCATAATTCGCCAACATTTCGAGATAGGTGCTCTGTCACTGTACACTCCGTTAAATGTTTGTGTAATCCCAAGCACACATTAACCTTCGGTGTGTACCTTTCTTACTCAGTCACGTGTCCAGGAGTCTCATCTCCCCATATACGACAGTTATTTCGGCTAACTATGCCACACACGTAGGAAGTAGATTCATCACTGAACAGCACTGCGCTGAGGTACGCCTTGTTTTCGTCTACACGATATAACATTTTAACAGCAAAATCACATTGTCTGTGATGATCCTCAGGCTTAATGTGTTGCAAAAGTTGGAGTTTATAAGCACGCAAAAGGAGACGTTTGTGCGCAATGTCGTGACCCGTTGAATGCGGTACGGCTAGTTCCCTACTACTTCTCTAATGGATTTACGTGGCATTCTAGAGATTGCTTCGTGCAGAAGTTCCACTGTCTCTTAATTCTCATGCGTTTTAGGATGTTTACCAGCATTTTAAATCAAACTTCCCGTTACAAGTTCGATTTTCTTCTTGCCTGCCGTCATACGACACAGCGCTGTTCATGAAATGATAAAATTACATCTTGGCGAATGTCTATAGTAATTGCGTTTTAATTCAACAACATGAAATGTTGAGTTCTTTCGTTAGAAGTAGGGACATGAAAATTTTGTGAAAGCGATAACGCGAAAAATAACGCTAAACTGGCGGTTTTTACAAGATATCGCGACATTTGAATTTTGCAGGACAAAAATGTTATACGACTGAGGAAGGCAGTTTACTAATATTCGTAACTGATGTTTATCGTGTGTCGAAATTTAATTTTGACATGTAACCTCCTCAAGGCTGAGGCTCGTGTATAATCATAAAATAACTGTTCCTTTCCCGCGTAACAAACATTGATGTAACGACGCAAACAGCACCGAAGTTGGCAAAAAATAACACTGAAGTTGGCAAAAAATAACACCGAATTTGGTAAAAAATAACACCGATTTTGCCAGACATCATCGAATTTGACATAAAAACATAGAATTTGGCGCCGGCCGATGTGGCCGAGCGGTTCTAGGCGCTTCAGTCTGGAACCGCGCGACCGCTACGGTCGCAGGTACGAATCCTGCCTTGGACATGGATGTGTGTGATGTCCTTAGGTTAGTTAGGTTTAAGTAGCTCTAAGTTCTAGGGGACTGATGACCTCAGAAGTTAAGTCCCATAGTGCTGAGACCCATTTGAACCATTTGAACCATAGAATTTGGCAAAAAAGTCGAATTTGGCAAAAATCGTCAAATATGGCAAAAATCGTCGAATATGGCAAAACACCGAATTTGGCAAAACACCGAGTTTGGGAAAATACCGAATGTGGCAAAACACCGAATCTGACCAAAAAAAAAAAATACAGAATTTGGAAAGAAAACAACACTGATTATGAAAAAGCAGAATTTGTCAAAAAAAATTTGGCAACAAAACACCAAATTAAATAACACCAAAATTCGGAAACGAATAACCGCAAATTTGACAGAGAATAACAGTGAATTTGGCAAAAAAATCACACCGAGCCTGGCAAAAAAGTGATATCAAGGTTGGCAAAAATAACAACGAATTTGGCAAAAATAGCAACGGACCTGGTAAAATAACGAGTGTGGCAAAAATGACAATGAGTTTGGCAAAAATAACAATGAATGTGTCAGAATGAACAATGAATTTACCAAAAATAACAAAAAATCTGTTACAAAATAAAGAATTTGAAAAAAGTAAAAACGAATTTGGCAAAAATAAAAACGAATTTGTTAATAAATAAAGTCGAACTGGCACAAAGTATCTCCGATATTGACAAAAAGTAACACCGAATTTGGCAAGAGATAGCATTGTGTTTGGGTATAAAATAAAACGAAGTTTTCCTGTCCCTAGTAAGCATTTGTATGTGTGTACCTCTAGCCCGGGCACCTGTATTACGTTTAGTCGTAGGTGAAAGAAATTCCGTTCTCATTCCATGTTTTGTTCACGATATTGTTATTTATTTTGACCGGAGGCAGTTTTCTCCTCACCCATTCCCACCCACCCCTGTCTGCTACAGTGAATGTCAGAGCAGCGGCGACATTTGACCAAAACAAGGTACAAAACTGCCTCGGCGTAGCGCCCATTCCAGTTCGCAGAGCTCGGCGCTGAGGTTCAGTGCCCTCGCGACTTTCCATCGCGTGCTCCCTTCTCCCCCTAGGACGTTGACCCTGGCTACCGCTGTCAACACGATGACGTCCGCTGACGCAGCCGGCCGCCACCGGCCACCAGACACCGTGGGAACGCCAAGCCGCCCCGTCACCTCAGCTGGGCTGTCGCCCCTCCCCAACCCTTGCTCGCCCTTTGAGGCCGCCAGGTAGCAGGGGTTGCGACCGGCGACAAGTGCACAGCGGGGAAAACAACCCTCCCCTGGCCGCTCACCCCGTTCCAGGTAACCTCGGCCCGTCCACGCCTCGCTGGGGTCGGAAGCTCACCACACTGGCGTTACGCTATTGATACGGCGTAAACACGCGAGCGACTAGGGATGGGCTAAACTGTTGCTTTCCGGTAACTGTGGCGGCTATCAATAGTAATTTTCGGTGACTATTATTTTCTATATCTATATCTACATGATTAGTCTGTAATTCACAGTTAAGTGCGTGACAGAGGGTTCATCGAACCACCGTTAAGGAACTTCTCTACCATTCCACTCTCGAACAGCGTGCAGGTAAAACCAACGCTTAAATCTCTGCATGGGAACCCAGACTTCTCTTATTTTACCCTGAAGCGCCAAAAAAACTGGTATAGGCATGGGTATTCAAATACAGAGATATGTAAACAGGCAGAATACGGCGCTGCGGTCGGCAACGCCTATATAAGACAACAAGTGTCTGGCGCAGTTGTTATGTCGATTACTGCTGCTACAATGGCAGGTTATCAAGATTTAAGTGCGTTTGCACGTGATATATAGTCGGTGCACGAGCGATGGGACACATCATCCCCGAGAAAGCGATGAAATGATTTTCCCGTACGATCATTGCGAGAGTGAATATCAGGGAACCTGTAAAACATCAAATCTCTGACATCGCTGCGACCGGAAAAAGATCCTGCAAGAACGGGGCCAACGGCCACTGAAGAGAATCGTTCAATGTGACAGGAATGCAACCCTTCCGCAAATATCTGCAGATTTCAATGCTGTACCATCAATAAGTGTCAGCGCGCGAACCATTCAACGAAACATAATCGATATGGTCTTTCGGAGCCGGAGAATAACTCGTGTACCGTTGATGACTGCACGACAAATGACTGGAAACATGTTGCATTGTCGGATGAGTCTCGTTTCAAATTGTATCGAGCGGACGGACGTGTACGGGCGTGGAGGCAACTTGATGATTCCATGGACCCTGTATGTCAGCAGGGAACTTTTCAAGCTGATGGGCGCTCTGTAATGGTGTGGGGCTTGTGCAGTTAGAGTGATAGGGACCCCTGATACGTATAGATACGATTCTGACAGGTGACACGTACGTAAACATCTTGTCTGATCACCTGCATCCAATCATGTCCATCGTGCATTTCTATGGACTTGGGCAGCTCCAGCAGGACAAAGCGATATCCCACACGCCCAGAATTGCTCCAAGTGGCTCCAAAAACATTCTTCTGAGTTTAAACACTTACGCTGGCCACCAGACATGAATATTATTGAGCATATCTGGTATGCCTTGCAACGTGCTGTTCAGAAGAGATTTCCACCCCCTCGTACACTTACGGATTTATGGACAGCCCTGCAGGATTCATGCTCGGCCACAGCGGCCTACCCTTCAGACGTTAGTTGAGTCCATCTCACGTAGTGGTGCGGCACTTCTGCGTTCTCGCGGGGGCCATACACGATATTAGGCAAATGTACCAGTTTTTTGGCTCTTCAGTGTATTACGGTGGTCATTTCTCTCTATGTAAGTGGGTGTCAACAAAATATTGTCATACTCTGCAGAGAAAGTTGGTGATTGAAATTTCACGAGAAGGACCTGTAGCAGTGAGAAACGCTTTTGTTTTAATGGTTGCCACCCCATTTCGTGTATCATATCCATGGCACTCTCTCCCCTATTTCCCGATAATACAAAACGAGCTGTCCGTCTTTGAACTTTTTCGGTGTTCTCCGTCAAACCTATCTTTTGCGGATCGCACACCGCACAGCAACGCTTCAGAAGTGGGTTTACAGGCGTAGTGAAAACAGTCTCTTCAGAAGGTCTGTTACATTTTCTAAGTGTTCCGCCAGTCTTTGATTTGCTTTCCCCACAATGTTATTTATGTGATCGTTCCAATTTAAGTTATTCTTAATTGTAATCCCTGAGTGTTTAGCTGAGTTTACAGCCTTTTGATTGGTGTCATTTATCGTGTAACCGAAATTTAGCGGATTCCTTTCAGTACTCATGTGGGTGACTTCACACTTTTCATTATTTAGAGTCAGTTGGCACTTTTTGCACAATACAGGTACTTTGTTTAAATCATTTTGCATTTTTTTCATATTTTACACGAGAGGTTTCGGTAAATGATTCCCATTTTCAAGTGTGTTTTCTGTTTGTACTATGCCATTTTGACGTAATGTTTTCGATGCATGAGGTTCTGCTTTGTTTTGTTGACTTCATACAGAAAACTCGTAATTTCAATTAGTTATCGATTTTTATATGCAATTAGTGGCGAAATTTGGAAGACCTTGTATTCACAGTTTTCATATGGTCCATTAGTGCAGAGTCTCACACCTGTGAAACATATCACACAACTTTCAGTGCACAGTATACATCGAAAATAACTTACATAAACAAGTAATTTGAAGTAGTTCACAGAGATAATGTTACAGGTCTTCCACAGAGTATGATATGCATTTACACAGACGTTATTTATCTTAACAATATGGATTATGATTTCCTTATATATGTTTTCCAGTGTCGCTTATTTTTATGTGCTACTATTTTTATTTAAGTATATTGTCGAAACATCTGAAGAAATTCACCGATTCGCTTTCAAGTTTTTTGTTTAACATCTTTTCTCTCATATTTTCTGTAATGTGAATAAATCTCCAATTCTTCTAAAAAAAATTCGTTTTAAGACCTTTATTTAGTTGGTGGAGTACTTTGACGTTTTGCTCTACTTTTCCTAATGGGTGTCCTATATTATGTATGTGTGCAACTGTTGCTGATGCCGTGTGTCTATTGTGTGTGTAGACTATACTGTGCTCTGTGTACCTGGAGTTGAAATTTCGGCGGGTCTGCCCTAGGTAGAAAATGGAGCATTTCTACCATGTTGCTTTTTATATTCCAGAGTCTGAGTATGGGTCATGATCACACTTCACATTATGTATTAATTTTTGTTGTAGTGTATTTGAAGTAGAAAATCCAACTTTAAGTTTGCGATTTTTGAATATATTTGGAATCTCGTGTGATATATTACCAATGTATTGGATGCTAGATATACAGTTGTTTTTGTCTTTTTCTTCTGTGGTGCACTTTGTATTTAGGTCTTTCTTCACTTTGTCTAGGACTGTGTTGGCCAAGGAAAAAAATTAATGAATTGGTGGGGAAGTATTGCCTCACACACCATACTCCCCCGATATTGCGCCATCGGATTTGCACTTATTCCGATCGCTACAACATTTTGTAAATGGTAAAAAATTTGAAATTGTGGATAATATCCAAAATGCCATCTCCAGGTATTATGCTAAAAAACCAATTGATCTTTATCGATGCAGCATTGAATATATGTCGCAAAGTTATTGCACTGTATGATAAACATGCTCCTCAACGCACTGTCAAGGTAAAGAGAGCTCCCGCTCCGTGGCTCACCACTGCATTACGCCAGTTAATGAATGAACGTGATGCTGCACATAGGGCCTTCAAGCGTAACCCAACTCCTGAGGCGTACGAAGCTTATAGGAAACTCCGAAATAGAACCAAGCAAAGCGTGAGGAATGCCAAAATCAGACATGCCCGCTCTGTCGTATGCGGCATATCAAAACCTGCTGCACTGTGGAAAAAGCTGCGCAGTTTCGGTATAGGGAAGCGAAGATCTGACGCTGTTTATCAAGCGTCTGCAGAAGAATTAAACAATTTCTTCTCAACAGCCGTAAACTGCCACGCAGCGACAAATTACCAGCCCCAAGATATCAATCTCTCGAGAGACAAGTTTTTCCTAAAACATGTCACTACCGGCACAGTACACAAGGCAATTATGAGAATCTCTTCCGAGGCAGTAGGAAATGATGGAGTGAGCATTGGCATGATTAAGAACGTCGTAAACACTATTACTCCAGTTATCACAGACATCTTCAACCTGTCTCTTGTCAGTAGTACGTATCCTACTGAGTGGAAGCAAAGCTTAATTCAACCTATACCCAAGACTGACAACCCTAAGTCGCCAGGTGACTACAGGCCGATCAGCATACTTCCTGCAATATCTAAAGCCCTAGATCACATCGTCCATGAACAGCTGACGGATTACCTCAAAACTCATAACATCCACGACAAATATCAGTCAGGCTTTCGAAAGCACCATAGTACAGCAACTGCATTAATCAAAGTAACTGATGACATTAAACATGCTATGGACAGACGTGAAGCTACCATCCTAACACTGCTTGACTTTAGCAAGGCTTTTGATACTGTTGACTTTGATATATTACTAATTAAAATGAAGCAGCTGAATTTCTCAAACAGCGCAATACACTGGTTCGACAGCTACCTCAAAAACAGAAGTCAACAAGTCATTTGTGGGTCGGAAAAGTCATCATGGAAAAACGTGCGCTCTGGAGTTCCCCAAGGCTTCTCACTGTACATTAATGATATTTCTTCAGTGATTCACTCCTGCAACTACCATCTATATGCCGACGACATCCAACTGTACATAAGTGCAAGCCCCAAGAACATTGCTGACGCAGTAGCGAGTATGAACGCAGATCTTTGCTCTGTTTCTCGATGGGCACAGAACCTAGGTCTGAAACTAAACCCCAAGAAATCCCAGGTCATACTTATATCTCATCCAAAGTTAATCAGTCGGTACTTTCGCGAAACAGTCCCTCAAATACTCCTCAATGGTACCCAACTACCATACCAAAAAACAGTAAAAGACCTTGGAATAATCTTGGATGAACACCTAAACTGGGAAGAACAAACAGTCACAGCTTGCCGGAAATCGCTCTCCTCCCTACATGCAATTCAAAAATTTAGAAAAATATTTCCAACCCATGTTAAACAAAAATTAGTCCAAACACTAGTCTTGCCTAATCTTTACTACTGTGATGTAGTTCAACATGGCACAAATAATGAAAATTCGAGATGCCTCGAGCTAGTGATGAATGCTTGTGTTAGATACGTATTCAACATACGGTTGTATGATCATATCAGTCCTTCATACTCCCAGCTAGGTTGGATACGCCCACATAAGGCACGCGATCTCCACACGATGTGCTTACTTCATCGATTTCTTAGCCACTGGTGCCCCCAATACTTATCTTCTCACATTAAACACCTATCATCATTCCACAACCGCAATACCAGATCGGATACGTCTAGCATCTTGGCTGTACCTTTACATAACACAAAATCTTTCTCCGTGTCATTCTCCATCTCAGCCATACGACTATGGAACGCGCTCCCCTGTGATCTGCGTCTTATCCAAAACCACTCAACATTCAAGAGGGAACTTAAGACTTACATATTAGGGACGGTATAGCCACCATTGTTGTGCCCCCCCTCATCTTTTTCTTTCTCCTCTCCATCATAGCTTCGAATTTTACCATTCTATTTCTCTTCCTCTAACCTATCTACCTCTTCTATACCTCTTTCACCCCATTCCATCGTCTTATGTCTCTGCTTGATGAGAATAACTCACAAGCTGCAAGAATATAACGAGAAAATTCCCAACTAGCAATAGGACTGACACTCATAAAAGAAAAATATGTTTACTTTCATATACATAGTCATTATTATTATTATTATTATTATCATTATTATTATTATTTTTATTATTCTTGATTGTTATAATTATTTTTTGATTGTTATAATTATCATTGTACTACTTTTATAATCTCTATTTTTTTCTTTAACATTAATACTGTATAACATGTTATATGTCCTAATTTTCTGTAGACACTGAAATTTGTTGAATCTGAGTATGCCTGGTTAGGTGTAAGAGAGGGCCTGAAGGCCCTAATCTTGCCAGGTAAAATAAATGCATAAATAAATAAAATAAATATAGCGCATTAGATGGCAAACGATTGTTGGTAAAGGGGGTAAACACGCCACTGATCAAAAATAAAAACTTATTATCAGGTTATCTGCTTGAAATTAATGTAAGAAAACGACATTACTTTCCGGTCCCCCTAATATATCTGCTAACTGGAATATCTGGCCACGTGATCTGTGTCAATACAGTGGAAGTGATAGGTTCCTGCCTGTAAAGGAGATTACTTGTCAAAACCTAGGGTTAACGCTTTCAGGAAGCCAACTGACAAGAAGTTACGTGAGGTAATATTATTAACATTTGCAACTATACTTTCTCAGTTGTTACACGATAAGTAAAAGTTATGGAAGAAATGGGCAAGTTTGCGCGCCGAAAAAAATTTTATCTCAGCAAAACAGTAGTACATATGCTTTATGTTGGTTCTTGCTTTGGTTTTGAATTCTGTAATAACAAAACAAGTGCGAAAGTATTAATAGTGTGAAGAAAATCATAACATACATTGCCACACACTACAATACAAATTCGTGTTAAGAATACGGGTTGTAACCGATTTTTTATCTTGACATTCGTCTGAACCACATCTTCAGTCTCTCGATGCAGAGATAATTCAAAATATCATTGACAGGAGAACTGGAGAACTGCCGCTTCTCCAATGATATATGTGATTTTCCCGGCTCAGTTCCCACTCTGAACACAAACTGTCCTACATATACCTCCACATCTAGGACAGAGCTTTGTGAAGATTCAAGACATGTCTTGAAAAACTCGTAGCTGAAATGAGCCATAACTGGTAACATAAATATAACTGAGTATTTGCACAGTGTGTAATTGTAGTCATTATGGGAGTTGAAAGGTATGATAAATAAATGTGAAATAAACAGTGAATGGTCGGCAGGGTTTTTGGGGACCGCAAAATCTTAAATTTTAGTGTGGTTCCAAAAGGATGAATTAAACAAGACAATGGGAAGTTTTGTATAAATGAAGAAGCATGAGAATAAGTTCGAAATACAAATCATTCATAAAATCTAGTATCCTACCGGCAACTGTCTACAGTATTGTGACACAGATGACAAACGAAAAGCTGGAGTTGGTCACCTTGGGTTAGTCTTTCAAAATAGCGGCAGTGTTTTCAACTCAATCTCTACCATGGGCCTACAGTACATTCGAAGTGTACCTACATCAGCTTGAAAGTCTCTACAAATGCAACAAAACTTTATAATAAAGAAATAAAATGTCAGCATGTGATGGTCTAACAGTTCTCCTATGCAGCAACACCTATAGCGGTATCCCTGAGAAAAGCATTTCGAAATAAAGGAATAAATAATAAATACTCGAAAAATATGCAATGATTGTTGCTTTTGCGGTGTATCTGTTTTATATCTGCACAGTTTTTCTGAATTCTTCTGGAAAGTGTAATCTGTAACACCTGAGGGTATAATCACATAAATCCTCAGGGGGGTACACGCTTACTTTGTGTACCATGTGTGTGGCAACCACAAGGAACCCTAGCTAATATGGTATTTGCTTATACAACTTTACACATCAGTACCTTATTTCTCTAAAACACAGAATTACACAGCTATCTGATTATTTAACTGAGAGAGACAAACATTTATTTTACTACATCAGTGACACATGTTTACGCAATTATACAGTTGGATAACTTCACACTTATGAAACTGTATTTTGTCTGTACTTTGTAAACTGTTCATATTTTTTCGGAATCATTGTGATACTATGAGAGCTTTGAATGATGTATTTGGTATGAGATCATGATTTTTAAAGTACGTTTGAGGCAGCTGACACTTTTGACATGAGCAGAGAATTTTTTTAGGCTTAGAAATTATTGGAGGAAGTTACGACGATTTTGAGATTTGACTGAAGTGTTATGATGTTATTATTACGACGACGATGTGTACTATGCTGTTGAGATATGTTTATAATCAATAAGATGATGCTACCGTATATGAGGAATAAGAAGTATGTTGGAAACCAAGAATCGTACTTTAAGAGTTATGAAATGTGTGTGTAAATGCGTGACTGTATCACAATGCCGGTGAAAATTTTTTTGGACACTTATATTTATAGGATTTTGTTTCTACAGATTTGCAACGCTAATTCTTGACCTGTGAAATATTTTTATGTGAGACTGTCACTGTAGCGGAAACTGCTGTCGTAAATATTTCCGTAAGAAAATGAAGTGACCACCTGCACGTAATGCGTCGTGGGCACCCAGCTGTGTCAGACGCCTGGAGAAAAAGCCATTAGCGCGTGCCTTTCAGAGCACAGGAAGAAAAAAAAAAGGGACGCCATTAACCTCGCTTCTGACATTCCTTTGTAGAAAGCATCGCAAAAACGACACGGTCGAACTTGAAAACATATGATTTTTGTAATGCGTTGTGGGCACACAGCTGTGTCAAACACCTGGAGAACAAGCCATTAGGGTGTGCCTTTCATTGCTAATGCGACACCCTCGTTACTTGAAAACATATGATTACTCGCACTTTGTGCTAATTACTGAAATGCTTATGAATTGATGGGAAATATTCTTACATCTGCAAACCTGATTATGACAAGTGTCTTTCTATGAGAGTTGAGAGAATTTCTACTAACTTATGAAATGTCACATGACTACTGAATGATATTTTTATGCTTTGCTTTTCATAGTTGCTTATTTCATTTGATATCTGGTTTCCAGCTGTGTTGCAGCATTGCTTTTATAAAATGAAATGCATTTGCTAATGTGAACACTTTCTGTCAACAGATCTATTAAATAATTATTTTATGATCCACATTCTTTAAAAAAGGAGCACTTGGAAAGGAAAGAACAATAAGAAGGAACTAGTAACAGTAACACATAATTTTCTTTTCAAGTACATGGTAATATTTCTTTTTACAATCAGTTGTTGTGGTGCACCACTTTAATTACATAGATATTAAGATGTGAATATACATTTCCCTTATCTGCATTGTTGTTTTTACTGTAATATCTTTTTTGCTTGAGCTATGTCATGTTTTGATATAAGTTATTACATTTGCTGCTGCTAGCTTTGCCAATCTGTATTTCTTGTCATTGCTGCTTATATTAATTGTTTTATGTGCTGCTGCATTGCCTCGTCCCTTAGTTTAGCATCTGAGCTCAGTAGATTTAAGTTAGCTTAAGAGGGGGTAGACTATATAAGAAACTGACTATGGAGAATAGGTAAAGAAATGCATTGAGAAAACAGGTTTAGGTAGGATTTTCTTGGAAATAAATGTTGAGGTAAGAAATGTATGAACATATAAATACAGAAAGCATGCTTAGATAGAATTTTTTGGGTGGAAACAAAGGATGAAATAAGAGGAAAGATATATGAAGTTTTGGGTTGGACTGCAGTACCACATGTTACGCTGAAAACGAACCCTGTCCTTTCCCTTTTGTGTTATCCCACTATATGTTTGTGTACCCTTGTGTATTTGTTTTCTTCCTGTCTCTGTGTACAGTTTCATAGAATTTTTTTCTCTTTTAATATTAAGCTACATTCACTATGATGAGGAATACTGTTATCCTCGAATATAATTGGCATTAATAATATGTTATTTACCTTATAAATATGCTTACACATTATTTATTCTGTTTAATGCTCATGTGTGAAGTTGATGTTTCAAAAATTATTGTGATCTTTTATGTATGTACTCATGTCATAATTCCACTGATGTATATGTTAGTTCGATTATTTTGTAAAGCCTGTACTACAGATGTTATCTGTATTATTATGTTTTTAATGATGTATTTTGTACCTTTGTTATTGTATTTTTATGTTATCAAATTGTAATTGTTACCAGTTCTTCCAATTAAGTTACATTTCACTGCACACGTTTCTGTTGGTCATAGTATATGGACAATATGTGAGAAGTAGGGACTGTTAGTGTTTGCACGTGTGTTAATAATTCTGCAAGGGACTGGATAACAGCATTGCTGGTTCTAAGGACAATTCCAAAAACGTTGTGAGTGCACAAGTGGTGGTTTATGGACTTGCTATATTCTCTGCAAGACTCTTTGATGGTGAATGTGCACCTGCACAATCGCAACAGATGGCTGCTGGCCATCTCTACAAGGACTACAGTGGGTCTGCATCTCTGGTGGCCCACCAATACCATTACCTCTACAAGGACTACAGTGGGTCTGCACCTCTGGTGGCCCACCAATACCATTATCTCTGCAAGGACTACAGTGGGTCTGCATCTATGATGACCCACCAACGCCATTATTTCTACAAGGACTGCAGTGGGTCTGCACCTCTGGTGGCCCACCAATACCACAATCTCTACCAGGACTCCAGTGGGTCTGCTCTGTGATGACCTACCTACCAATATTCTTCCAAACTTCGAATGACTCTGCTGTGGGTTTGCTCTGTTGTGGCCCATTACCTGTCTGCATGTCGAGAGTCAGCACTGTCTTTCCGTTGGAAGGTCAACACTACTTCTTCAAGACTGCATGGAAATCCACTACTTCTATGTGCATTTTCTTTTACTGCTTGGACTTTGAGAAAAACTCTGCATTTTTACTGTGATGAACAATGTGGACTGTCTTTATGGACTGTGAGAAATTTTGATCTTTTGACCAACATAATATTAATAAGTGTGTGCCTTTTATATCTTTGTTACTGTAATTGTGAAAAATTTTTGTCAAATCTGTATTGGCCAGTGCCCAACACCATTTGTAAAAATTTTTGTGGGGAGCATGGGGGCTATGTAAGTAGGCTGTTTATGTTTTCTCTATGTAAGTAGGCTGTTTATGTTTTCTCTATGTAAGTAGGCTGTTTATGTTTTCTGTAAGTAGGCTGTTTAGGTTTTTTATTGGTAACGCCACCTCTGTATGACAATCACTGGCTGTGCTGTGTGCAGTCTGTGGCTGCTTTGCATTGTTGTAATACTCGCCATCGTAGTGTTAGGCAGCTGGCTGTGAACAGCGCGTAGCGTTGCGCAGTTGGAGGTGAGCCGCCAGTAGTGGTGGATGTGGGGAGAGATTTGGCGGAGGTTTGCAATTTGTCATGAACTGATATATATATTATGACTTGTGATGATATTAAGGTAAATACATTGTTTGTTCTCTATTAATATCTTTCATTTGCTAACTATCCCTATCAGTAGTTAGTGCCTTTAGTAGTTTGAATCTTTTATTTAGCTGGCAGTAGTGGCGCTTGCTGTATTGCAGTAGTGGGAGAAACGAAGATTATTGTGAGGTAAGTGATTTAGTGATTTGTGAAAGGTATAGTTTAATGTTAGTCAGGCCCATTCTTTTGTAGGGATCTTTGATAGTCAGATTGCGTTGCGCTAACAAAATATTGTGTGTCAGGTTAAACACAGTCATGTATAATTATTCAAAGGGGAGAAACCTCCCCTTTGAACAATTATACATGACTGTGCCTAAACTGACACACAATATTTTTAGCGCAACGCAACCTGACTTTCAAAATTCCCTACAAAAGAATGGCCCTGACTAACATTAAACTATACCTTTCACAAATCACTTACCTCACAAAAATCTTCGCTGCTCAAGCTACTCCAATACAGCGAGCGCCACTACTGCCAGCTAAATAAAAGATTCAAACTATGGAAGGCACTAACTACTGATAGGGATAGTTAGCAAATGAAATATATTAATAGAGAACAAACAATGTATTTACCTTAATATCATCACAAGTCATAATATATATATCAGTTCATGACAAATTACAAAACTCCGCCATCTCTCTCCCCACATCCACCACTAAGAGTTATGACATGTGTGAATCATGTGTGAATGTATCACAATGCCACTGAACATTTTTTGGACACTGTTATATCAATAGCATTTTGTTTCTACAGATTTGTAACGCAAATTCTTGACCTGTGAAATATTTTTATATGAGACTGTCACTGTAGCGGTAAATATTTCCGTAAGAAAATTAAGTGACCACCTGCATGTAATGCGTCGCGGGCACCCAGCTGTGTCAGACGCCTGGAGAAAAAGTCATTAGCGCGTGCCTTTCAGAGCACAGGAAGAAAGAAAAAAAAAAGAAAGGGAAGGCCATTATCCTGGCCATTGTCATTCCTTTAGAGAAAGCATCGCAAAAACGACACGGTCGAACTTGAAAACATATGATTACACTAGCTCTTAATTTACGATATTTACTGAAATGCCTAATGAAATGACGAGAAATATTTTTACATCTGCACACCTGATTATGACAAGCGTCTTTCTATGAGAGTTGAGAGAATTTCTACTAACTTATGAAATGTCACATGACTACTGAATGATATTTTTATGCTTTGCTTTTCATAGTTGCTTATTTCATTTGATATCTGGTTTCCAGCTGTGTTGCAGCATTGCTTTTATAAAATTAAATGCATTTGCTAATGTGAACACTTTCTGTCAACAGATCTATTAAATAATTATTTTATGATCCACATTCTTTAAAAAAGGAGCACTTGGAAAGGAAAGAACAATAAGAAGGAACCAGTAACTGCATCTATAATTTTCTTTTCAAGTACTTGGTAATTTCTTTTGTAGAATAATTTGTGGTGCACCACTTTAATTACATAGACATTAAGATGTGAATATACATTTCCCTTATCTGCATTGTTGTTTAGTGTAATATTTTTTCTGCTTGCGCTATGTCATGTTTAGGTATAAGTTGCTGCTGTTTGCCAGGCATAGTGTTATTGAATTTGACTTTTGCTCATTTATGCTGCTAGCTTTGCCAATTTGCATTTTTTGCATTGCTGTTTGTGTTGATTTGTTATGTGCTGCTGCATTGCCTCGTCCCTTAGTTTAGCATCTGAGCTCAGTAGATTTAAGTTAGCTTAAGAGGGGGTAGACTATATGAGAAACTGACTATGGAGAATAGGTAAAGAATGCATTGCGAAGTTATATAAAAAGGATTTGGGCCCAAATGAGTATTGTACAATCAGAAATAATTATTTTGAAAGAAATATGAACAGAATACAGAAAGCATGCTTGGATAAGATTTTTTTGGTGGAAGCAAAGGTTGAAATAAGACGAAAGATCTATAGAATGAAGTTTTGGGATGGACTGCAGTACCAAATGTTACACTGAAAACGAACCCTGTCCTTTCCTTTTGTGTTATCCCAGTACGTGTTTGTGTACCCTTGTGTATTTGTTTTCTTCCTGTCTCTGTGTAGTTTCATAGAATTTTTTTCTCTTTTAATATTAAGCTACATTCACTATGATGAGGAATACTGTTATCCTCTAATATAATTGGCATTAATAATATGTTATTTACTTTGTAAAGATGTTAGACATTATTCATTCTGTTTAAATGCTCATGTGTGAAGTTGATGTTTCAATAATTATTCTGATCTTCTATGTATGTACTTATGTCATAATTCCTGTAACACTGATGTATATGTCTATTTCTATTCTTTTGTAAAGCCTGTACTACAAATGTTATCTGTATTATTATGTTCTTTAATGATGTATTTTGTACCTTTGTTATTGTATTTTTATGTTACCAAATTTTAATTGTTACCAGTTCTTCAAATTAAGTAACATTTCACTGCACACGTTTCTGTTGGTCGTAGTACATGGACAATATGTGAGAAGTAGGGACTGATAGTGTTTGCACGTGTGTTAATAATTCAGCAAGGGACTGGATAGCAGCATTGCTGGATCTAAGGACAATTCCAGAAACTTTGTGAGTGCACAAGTGGTGGTTTATGGACTTGCTATATTCTCTGCAAGACTCTTCGATGGTGATTGTGCACCTGCACAGTCGCAACAGATGGCTGCTGGTCATTTCTACAAGGACTACAGTGGGTCTACACCTTTGCTGACTCACCTGTACCATTATTTCTACAAGGCCTGCAGTGGGTCTGCACCTCTGGTGGCCCACCAATACCGTAATCTCTACCAGGACTACAGTGGGTCTGCTCTGTGATGACCTACCTACCAATATTCATCAAAACTTCGACTGACTCTGCAGTGGGTTTGCTCTGTTGTGACCCAATACTTGTCTGCATGTCGAGAGTCAGCACTGTCTTTCCGTTGGAAGGACAACACTACTTCTTCAAGACTGCATGGAAATCCACTACTTCTGTGTGCAATTTATTTTACTAATGAGACTTTGTGAAAAAAACCTGTAATTACTGTTATAATGAATGATCAGGAATATCTTTATGGACTGTGAGAAAATTTTTGCTTTTGACCAACATTGTATCAATAAGTGTGTGCATTTGATTTCTTTGTTATTGTAATTATGAAAAATTTTATCAAATCGTTATTGGCCACTGCCCAAAAAAATTTTGTAAAATTTTTTGTGGGGAGCATGGGGGCTATGTAAGTAGGCTGTTTAGGTTTTTTTATTGGTAACGCCACCTCTGTATGAAAATCACTGGCTGTGCTGTGTGCAGTCTGTGGCTGCTTTGCATTGTTGTAATACTTGCCATTGTAGTGTTGGGCAGCGGCAGCTGGATGTGAACAGCGCGTAGCGTTGCGCAGTTGGAGGTGAGCCGCCAGCAGTGGTGGATGTGGGGAGAGAGATGGCGGAGGTTTGTAATTTGTTATGAACTGATATATATATTATGACTTGTGATGATATTAAGGTAAATACATTGTTTGTTCTCTATTAATATCTTTCATTTGCTAACTATCCCTATCAGTAGTTAGTGCCTTCAGTAGTTTGAATCTTTTATTTAGCTGGCAGTAGTGGCGCTCGCTGTATTGCAGTAGCTTGAGCAGCGAAGATTTTTGTGAGGTAAGTGATTTGTGAAAGGTATAGTTTAATGTTAGTCAGGGCCATTCTTTTGTAGGGAATTTTGAAAGTCAGATTGCGTTGCGCTAACAAAATATTGTGTGTCAGTTTAAGGACAGTCATATATAAATTGTTCAAAGGGGACCTTTCAAATAAAGAAATAAAATGTCAGCATGTGATGGTCTAACAGTTCTCCTATGCAGCAACACCTATAGCGGTATCCCTGAGAAAAGCATTTCGAAATAAAGGAATAAATAATAAATACTCGAAAAATATGCAATGCGCATCACAAGCGATAGTATTTTCAATCCGGTCATTGTGATTAAGCGGCGTTCACATGTGACAAGATGCATAGCATCCTTTCCTCAGTACCCCATCTCCTTTGAATCTGCCATTAATACCTTTTACATTTCTGCTCTTCTTGCCACGCCCATCTAAATTAATTTTTTTCTGTTTTGTTGGTAACTTCTTCTAAGCTTTCCCTCGTTCTTTTTTCTTTTTCGGTGTTTTAGCCACAACCAGTAGTTATTAAATATGCAGATCATACAGAAAAAACCCGTCCAATCTCATTTCGGAGTTGAAGCAATTAAACTGCGCTACACGAACTGTTCATCCAGTTCCTTCGTGTTTCACAGTGTTTACGTTACAGTACCTTTATTTAGAATTTAACTGTTTCTGTCCGCTACAATAGATGAAAGTGCTTTGAAAAGTTTTTGTTTTGGGCCCTAAATTGTGGTCGTGTCACGTCGGAAAACACAGCTTGTCGATATCCTATAAGGCCTCTTCTCCTTTATGTTCTACGGAACAGTGAATGCGCAATGAGGATTTATAAACTTCTTGTTCCAATAAATAAACCATTTATATGTGTGTGTCAGTCGCCGTCCTTTGACCTCCCAGTTTGTGCAGCAGTAGCACCAACGATGCCACAGATAATGCAATATTCAGCAGTGCTGATTGCTATAGGTTTCGTGCCGAAATTGTCTCCACTACTGCCATTCCGTCTTTACGGCGGCGTTGCAGATTCCGCCTCCCGGTTGCCAGTAGTCTAGTCGCAACGGTGTGATTTTTTAAGGGTATGATGAACATACACTGCTGAATTAAAGATGCAAATGTAATTTCTGTCACAGAGATGGGGAAAGAAACCAGGGAACTACTACTGCTGTAAGATATCAAATATTAATTTTGTAACAGTGGATAATGTAGCCGCCACACCGGATTAGCCGAGCGGTCTTGGCGCTGCAGACATGGACTGTGCGGCTACTCCCGGCGGAGGTTCGAGTCCTCCCTAGTGCATGGGTGTGTATGTTTGTGCTTAGTATAATTTAGGTTAAGTAGTGTGTAAGCTTAGGGACTGATGACCTTAGCTGTTAAGTCCCATAAGATTTCACACACATTTGAACATTTTTGATAATGTAACCAACATATAAAATGTATGAAACATTAACATTTTTATTTACTTATTTTGTACTTTTTTATTCTTAGGAAAATAGTCCTTATGTTTCTTTATCGAATCAGAAAAAGGCCGAAAATTTCCTAAGCGTAGGGACACATTCCTAAAACGCGTATCCACTTCCCGCGACTTCCGTGCGTAAAGAAGTTCGCTCGCGTCAGAACACTAGGCGTTCACTGCTACTGTGTGTCCCGCGTACTGAGATCGCCTGCTGATACGTCAGTTTGGCACTTTTTTGACAGCATGGGTAATACTCGCACAGCGGCTGCTCCATTCTCATGTATAAAGTAATAGAAAATAGCACGAAAGGTGTTGAATAACTAATGCAAGAATTTCTTTCTCGGCCAATTTCGACCGAAAAAATCTAGACTTTGTTGCGGACATTGTGGAATATTCCTGCTACAGCTTCTAGAGTTTCATGTAGTTCGGACTGGAGTGGGGCTTTGCGGAACGTTTAAAATGATGTCTGTAATGGACGTGCGTTCCAAGCAGAGAGATTTAGTTAGAGTTTGTTTTGGTGTAAAACCAGGGCCTCGTAGATATTCATAGGCGCTTGCAGAATGTCTCCGGAAACCTGGCAGTGAACAAAGGCACGGTGAGTGGTTAGGCGAGGCGTCTGTCCTTGCCGCGAAAAGGTCGCGGCAACCTGTCCGATCTATAGCGTGCCCAGCCGGCTGCACACAGCTGCAACTCCTGCAATGTTGGAACGTGCGGACACTCTCATTCGAGGTGCTCAACGGATCACAATCAAACACATCGCTGCATCACTGGACGTCTTCGTTGGTAGCGCTGACACACTCTTCCATCAGCTGAGGTACTGAAACGAGTGCGCTCAAGGGTTCCACGCCGCCTAACAGAAGACCATAGGGATCAACGAAGTACCATCTGTGCGGAATTGCCTACGCGTAACGACGCTGATAGTCACAATTTTTTGTCGAACATCGTCACGGGCGGTGAAAAGTGGGTTCATCATTTCGTACGAGAAACAGAACGGCAAGCCACGTAGTTACGCTACATCACTTCTTCTCCGAAGAAAAAATTCAACGCTGCACCTTCAGCTGGTAAAGGCATGGCGATACTCTTCTGCGACTCTAAAAGGATTATTCTGCTTGATGTACTTCTCCATTGAGCAACGATCAACCCGGAAATGTATTGTACCACCCTCAGGAAATTGAAGAAACTACACTACTGGCCATTAACATTGCTACACCACCGACAGGAAGAAGATGCTGTGCTATGCAAATGATTAGCTTTTCAGAGCATTCACGCAAGTTTGGCGCCGGTGGCGACACCTACAACGTGCTGACATGAGAAAAATTTCCAACCGATTTCTTATATACAAACAGCAGTTGACCGGCGTTGCCTGGTGAAACGTTGTTGTGATGCCTCGTGTAAGGAGAAGAAATACGTACCATCACGTTTCCGACTTTGATCAAGGTCGGATTGTAGCCTATTGCAATTGCGGTTTATCGTATCGCGACATTGCTGCTCGCGTTGGTCGAGATCCAATGACTGTTAGCAGAATATGGAATCGGTGGGTTCAGGAGGGTAATATCGAACGCCGTGCTGGATCCCAACGGCCTCGTATCACTAGCAGTCGAGATGACAGGCATCTTATCCGCATGGATGTAACGGATCGTGCAGCCACGTCTCGATCCCTGAGTCAACAGGTGGGACGTTTGCAAGACAACAACCATCTGCACGAACAGTTCGACGACGTTTGCAGCAGCATGGAATATCAGCTCGTAGACCATGGCTGCGGTTACCCTTGACGCTGCATCACAGACAGGAGCGCCTGCGATGGTGTACTCATCGACGAACCTAGGTGCACGAATGGCAAAACGTCATTTTTTCGGATGAATCCAGGTTCTGTTTACAGCATCATGATGGTCGCATCCGTGTTTGGCCTCATTGCAGTGAACACACATTCGAAGCGTGTATTCCTCATCGCCATACTGGCGTATCACGCGGCGTGATGGTATGGGGTGCCATTGGTTACACGTCTCGGTCACTTCTTGTTCGCATTTACGGCACTTTGAACAGTAGACGTTACATTTGAGATGTGTTACGACCCGTGGCTCTACCCTTCATTCGATCCCTGCGAAACCCTACGTTTCAGTAGGATAATGCACGACCGCATATTGTAGGTCCTGTACGGGCCTTTCTGGATACAGAAAAGGTCTCACCAATTGAAAACGTCTGGTCAATGGTGGCTGAGCAACTGACTCGTCACAATACGCCAGTCACTACTCTTGATGAACTGTGGTATCGTGTTGAAGCTGCATGGGCAGGTGTACCTGTACACGGCATCCAAGCTCTGTTTGACTCAACGCCCAGGCGTGTCAAGGCCGTTATTACGGCCAGAGGTGGTTGTTCTGGGTACTGATTTCTCAGGATCTATGCACCCAAATTTCGTGAAAATGTAATCACATGTCAGCTCTAGTATAATATATTTGTCCAATGAATAGACTTTTATCATCTGCATTTCTTCTTTGTGTAGCAATTTTAATGGCCAGTAGTGTACTTCAGTGCCTTCGTCGCTACAGAAATTAAACGACCTTCTTCTCCATGACATCACAAGGCTTCGCACAAGTCAGCGCACCGGGGAGGAGCTCACTAAGCTTCACTGGACTGTATTTCCTTATCCTCCCACATCCCACATCCTCGATCTCGCACCTTTCGATCTTCATCTATTTGGTCCTATTAAGAATGCACTCCATCGGAAGATTATTGATGCAGCAAGACATTGTCTCCGACGTCGATCAGTAGAATGGTACCATGAGGGCATACGGGCCCACCGCATAAGATGGCGTAAGGTCGTCGGGGATGATCTTGAAAAATAGAATCTTGCAGCCAGAAAAGTGGGGAAGAATGTAGTGTGTTGGAATCCAGAAAAAAAGCAATCTCCTTCCAGAAAAAAGTGTGTGGCATTATTTATTGAACCCCATCGCAATAAGTTAAAGCGAGAGGTATTTTGCTGGATGAAAGAATTATTTCGGCGACGAATGGAAGGTGGAAACAGTCTAATGCGTGATATGCTATTTGAGACAATAGAAGAGACTATCAGAAACTGTACTCGGAGGTCATTATCTGATTTGTAACTCTTGACTTCAGTGATCGAACCATTCGTAAAGAGAATGGATATCCAATTTCGTTTTGGCATCTGTATTTGTTCGCTATAACTGTACACGTGTTCTCGAGCCTACTGTTATAGTGATACTGAACTTTTTTTGGGTTCTATAGCACTTCTTTGAACGTCTAAAATGTACCAAAGATAAACATTTTTCAACATTCATCTAGCCGTGGAAGAAATACTGTGGCAGTCGTCTCCACTGAACGAACACAGCACAGTGTTATTTCATTGCCGCAGGAACTTTTACTGCCACACTTCGGATCGTCCCACAGCCGCATGATCGCACCAATGTCTGCACGCTAAGTAGTATCAAGTGGGTGCAGGGAAGAACCGAACCTTGGCGCATGCACAGTGGATAAGCAGCTCTCCAGTTGCATTGTACAGAAACATTGTTCGGGTGCTTCGGTTCTTAATGGATTTCAACTAATAGCTAAATAGCGAGTGAAGTGTGATATAACGGTTGAACTGTGATTTGTATCGCTGATATAGGTCTGTACGTATTGAGCTTACTAGAAACACACACACACAATTTACATTTATCTGTGAACTTCGAACAATAATCATGTAGGTGAAGAAGATTCTGTTACCGTTCTTATTTCTTTTGTAGGCTGATCAGTAAAGACGACAGCAACGATTGTGTTAAAAAGTTAATGTTTGTATATTCAGCTAACAGTGTCCAGGGATTAGTGGTTGGCCGGCCGGTGTGGCCGAGCGGTTCTACGCGCTACAGTCTGGAACCGCGCGACCGCTACGGTCGCAGGTTCGAATCCTGCCTCGGGCATGGATGTGTGTGATGTCGTTAGGTTAGGTTTAAGCAGTTCTAAGTTCTAGGGGACTGATGACCTCAGAAGTTAAGTCCCATAGTGCTCAGAGCCATTTGAAACGTTTTTTTGGATTAGTGGTTTAACGTGAAAGGCATTCTCACTCTGACGTGGCGTTCTTTCATTAGCCTGTATTGCGAATTTGCCTTGTTAAATTCTTCTCTTAGTATCGAACCTTCCATCTTATGTTTACGTGCCTCCTGTTCTCTTTCTATTACATTATCTTCAAGGTTGTTTTCTTTGTATAACTTAGAAAATACGTTCTACAGTTTTAATTTTTTTTAAATATTTGTGCTTTCAACTTTGTATACTTTTAACAATAGGGCATTCATTGAAATCTTTTTAATTTAGTTTAGAAGACAGTAATCGGGATTGTGACTACACAGTCATTGGGCTGTGGCAAGCGGATTCTCCGTATACACTACAGTCGCTCTGGTAGCATACGCACAAGGCGTTAGTCTGTAAGCTTCGCGCAAGCATCGTTTTTATGCAGTACCGATGCTTGATGCAGCTGATAATAATCCACATCAGACTGTGGATACTTAATACATAACGGCTCGTATTCTCGTTGTCAAGAGGTGCATGTCGTCTGATTCACTGGTGCTGTTTGCGTCGCAATTATTTCTGAACATGTTCCAATTTCGAACTGTAAAATAAAGTTCTTTCCCAGTAAAATTTATCGCCATAGTAAACATACATTGATAAATCTATTCACTGCATCGAAAGAAACCAGATGCTACTACTAACGCCATTTGAAATAAGAAAACATGGCTAAAGAACTTGTTCATCTTTGCTGCTGTGAAACACATCTCTTCTGCCGAATAAGTGCTCGTAGCTCTTACGGGATGCACACCAGAGCATGTGTTTACTTGACAGTATTTTCTTGTTTTGGTACATAATAACTCCTCCCAAAATACGGAAAGCAGAGAGCTTGCAGTGGAAGAGCTACACTGTCAGGAGGTGTCAGAACGATTTTTTCTTATACCTTTCGACTCGGTCGTTTCCGGACCAGGGCTCTTTACCTCCAACTGATACATTTACCCTACTCTATCATCGGTGAAAGTTCGTATCATTATCACTGTATCACACTGTATAGTGCACGGCGCTGGTTACATCGTACCAATGCCCTCAATTTGGAAACTGTAAATGAATTAATCACTGACTGCAAGGATGATTTTCGATTTCTTCACTGCAGGAACGAATTCGGAACTGTCGGCTCCACCTTGAGATGCACCTTGTATATACACATCTAATCGATGTTAGCGATAATTTCTTCGGGATCAAAGCTAGCCGTCATCACTGATCGACAAGTAAATAGCTGCGTCTGCAGAACCACACAGAAAGTGACAGATGAGCGGTCACGAACAGACTACCAGCTTTCTTTCCCCTTCCATTTCCTTACTGACAAGGGAACCTCCCCATCGCACCCCCCTCAGATTTAGTTATAAGCTGGCACAGTAGATAGGCCTTGAAAAACTGAACACAGATCAATCGAGAAAACAGGAAGACGTTGTGTGGAAGTATGAAAAAAATAAGCAAAATATACAAACTGAGTAGTCTATGCATATCATATGTGACATCAAGGAAAATTTGGGCCCACGAGCGCCGTGGTCCCGTGGTTAGCGTGAGCAGCTGCAGTACGAGAGGTCCTTGGTTCAAGTCTTCCCTCGAGAGAAAATTTTAATTTTTTATTTTCAGACAATTATTATCTGTCCGTCCGTCCGTCCGATGCGATCACTTTTTTGGGAGTGATTATCACATCCACAAGAAAACCTAAATCGTGCAAGGTAGAAGAAACTTTTTACCCATTTGCCAAGTGTACAAGTTAGGTGGGTCGACAACATATGCCGTCACCAGTGTCGTATAGAATATATCAGACGTGTTTTCCTGTAGAGGAATCGGTTGACCTATGACCTTGCGATCAAACTTTTTCGGTTGCCATTGGATAGGCACGTCCTTTCGTCTACTAATCGCACGGTTTAGCGGTGCGGTCGCAAAGCACAGGCACTAAACTTGTTACAGTGAACAGAGACGTCAATGAACGAACGGAGAGATAGTAATTGTCTGAAAATAAAAAATTAAAATTTTCACTAGAGGGAAGACTTGATCCAAGGACCTCTTGCACTGCAGTTGCTCACGCCAACCACGGGACCACAGCGCTCATGAGTTTATATTCTCCAAAATGTTGAATATCATATGCATAGACCACTCAGTTGGTGTATTTTGCTTATTTTTTTCATACTTCCACACAACGTCTTCCTGTTTTCTCGATTGATCTGTGTTCAGTTTTTCAAGGCCTATCCACTGTGCCAACTTATAACTACATCTGAGGGGGGTGCGATGGGGAGGTTCCCTTGTGAGCGAAGGAAAAGTGACTGTGTAGATTGTACGAGCCCCAATCTTTCTTATCCACGCAACATATATAGGGGTTCATAAAAATATAGAAACACCACAAACACAACACACTACCGTGCATAGTGTAAGAAAATCGTTGGCATTCCAAACAGCTTCCATTCATCTTGGAATCGACGAATACGGTCCATTCGGTTTTCAGGGCAATCTTACACTCAGGTGGAAGAAGTAATGGGATAACAATATGCTCATCTACAGATGCAGGTAGTATCGCGCACACAAGGTATAAAAAAACAGTGCACTGGCGGAGCTGTCATTTGTACCCAGATGATTCATGTGAAGAGGTTTCTGACGTGACTGTGGCCGCAAGACGGGAATTTATAGACTCTGAACACGGAATGGTAGTTAGAGGTAGACGCATGGGATATTCCAGGTCGGAAATAATTAGGGAATTAAACATTTCGAGATCCACAATGTCAAGAGCGTGCTAGCAATACCAGATTTCAGGCGTTGCCTCTCACGACGAACAACGCAGTGGTCGACGCCCCTCATGTAACGACCGAGAGCAGCGGTGTTCGCGCACAGTTGTAGTGCTGCGTGAAATAACCGCAAAAATTAATATCGGACGTATGATGAACTCATCCGCTAGGGCTATGGCAGCAGACGATCGGCGCAAGTGCCTATTCTGGCAGCGCGACATCGCCTTCAGCCCTTCTCCTGGACTTGTGACCATATCGGTTGGACTCTAAACGACTGGAAAAACGGTCGCCTGGTCAGATGAGTCCCGATTTCCGTTGGTAAGAGATCATGGTAGTGTTCGAGTATGACTCAGACCCCATGAAGTCATCGACACAAGTTGTCAACAATGTTCCATGTCACCGGGCGACAACTGTTTAAGATGGATATGAAGGACATTATGGAGAATTCGAGCGAATGATTTGGTCACACACGTCGCCCGATATGAGTCCCATCGAACATTTATGGGGCATAATCGAGAGGTCAGTTTTGTGGACAAAATCCGACACCGGCAACACTTTCGCAATTATGGACGGCTATAGAGGTACAATGGGATAGGAATGATGATGGAAATAGGATCACATTTGAGGAAGTGGAGAAAATGGTCAATAGATTGCAGTGGAATAAAGCGGCTGGGGTGGATGAAATGCGGTCGGAACTCATCAAATACTGTGGAATGTCATGTCTTAAATGGCTACACAGGATAATTGAAATGGCGTGGGACAGGTTCCATCAGACTGGACGAAAGCAGCAATCACACCAATCTTTAAACAGGGAAACAGAAAAGATTGTAACAACTACAGAGGTATCTCTTTAATCAGCGCTGTGGGTAAAATCTTCTCAGGTATTGGTGAAAGGAAAGTGCGAGTATTAGTTGAGGACAAATTGGATGAAAATCAGTGTGGGTTTAGGCCTCTTAGAGGTTGTCAGGACCAGATCTTTAGCTTACGGCAAATAATGGAGAAGTGTTACGAGTAGAACAGGGAATTGTATCTATGCTTTATAGATCTAGAAAAGGCATATGACTGGGTTCCTAGGAGGAAGTTATTGTCTGTTCTACGAGATTATGGTAATAGGAGGCAAACTTTTGCAAGCAATTAAAGGTCTTTACATAGATAGTCAGGCAGCAGTTAGAGTTGACGGTAAATTGAGTTCATGGTTCAGAGTAGTTTCAGGGGTAAGACAAGGCTGCAACCTGTCTCCACTGTTGTTCATATTATTTATGGATCATATATTGAACACAATAGACTGGCTAGGTGAGATTAAGATATGTGAACACAAAATAAGCAGTCTCGCATATGCGGATGACTTAGTTGTGATGGCAGATTCGACTGAAAGTTTGCAAAGTAATATTTCCATGCTAGATCAGAAATGTAAGGACTATGGTATGAAGATTAGCATCTCCAAAACGAAAGTAATGTCAGTGGGAAAGAGATATAAACGGATTGAGTGCCAAATAGGAGGAACAAAGTTAGAACAGGTGGACGGTTTCAAGTACTTAGGATGCATATTCTCACAGGATGGCAACATAGTGAAAGAACTGGAAGCGAGGTGTAGCAAAGTTAATGCAGTGAGCGCTCAGCTACGATCTACTCTCTTCTGCAAGAAGGAAGCCAGTACCAATACTAAGTTATCTGTGCACCGTTCAATCTTTCGACCAACTTTGTTGTATGGGAGCGAAAGCTGGGTGGATTCAGGTTACCTTATCAATAAGGTTGAGGTTACGGATATGAAAGTAGCTAGGATGATTGCAGGTACTAGTAGATGGGAACAATGGCAGGAGGGTGTCCACAATGAGGAAATCAAAGAAAAACTGGGAACGAACTCTATAGATGTAGCAGTCAGGGCGAACAGGCTTAGATGGTGGGGTCATGTTACACGCATGGGAGAAGCAAGGTTATCCAAGAGACTCATGGGTTCAGCAATAGAGGGTAGGAGGAGTCGGGGTAGACCAAGGAGAAGGTACCTGGATTCGGTTAAGAATGATTTTGAAGTAATAGGCTTAACATCAGAAGAGGCACCAATGTTAGCACTGAATAGGGGATAATGAAGGAATTTTATAAGAGGGACTATGCCCCAGACTGAACGCTGAAAGGCATAATCAGTTTTAAATGATGATGATGATGATGATAGAGGCAGCTTGGCTCAGTATTTCTGCAGGGGAATTTAACGTGTTGCTGAGTCCATGTCATGTCGAGCTACTGCATTACGTCGGATAAAAGGAGGTCCGACATGACATTAGGTGGTATCCCACGACTTTTCTCACTTCAGTGTATACCGTTCTTCCTGCAATATAATGACTAGTTGAGGTAACGATGATGGAGGTGGGTAGTGATCACGCACTCTTCTCTACATATTAGACCACAAAGGCTCAATTATATTGAGATCTAGCGACTTTGGTGGTCAGGAGAGATGTGTCAGTTCATCTTCGTGCTCACAAACCCATTCCTGGGACGGGGACCCTGTCGTCTTTGAGGACAGCACCTCGATCGGGAAACAAACATTGTACTATGGGATGGACCTGATCAGCCAAAATGGTCACATGATTCTTGGTAGTAATGCTGCCTTCCAGAGCAACCAAGGAGCCCATGGAATACCACGTCATGGCTGCCCAAATCATCAGCGAACACCCGCAATATTTGACTCTCAGGGTGTAAACTCGGCCAGAAGTTTTAAACAGTGTGAAACAAAACTCATCCGATCAACTACCTTTCTCTCATTGCTCCGTAATACAGTTACGATGTCTTCAGCACCACGTTTTCTGCTATGGAAAATTGTATCACTGATCAGTGCATTTGGAATTCCAGCTCGCCTTTCAACTATTATCAGCTTATGGAGCTGATGCTGATGCTGACAGGGTTCGCTAGTGAACTGTGACTTTTGCAGCTGTCGTCATCTTATTTTTCGTCACTGTCCGCTTCAGTGACCTTCCGCCATGATCACTCAACACATACTTTCGTCCGAGTTGTGATTTTCGCTTTCCCTTTATACGGCATCGATCTTCGACACAGTGCCTCTTGAAACACCAAACGCTATGGCTACCTTGTTTACGAGAGAACTCATATTGCGAGCTCCAAAAATGTTCCCACTTTCGAATGCACGTAGCTCCAACGTCATGATTTCACAACTACGACTAACACCTGCAACCGTTTGTGGCTAAATACATAAGTACAACCTGCAGGCTTGGGTAGCATCCGCATTTATGTTCAAGTCTACATTTCTCGCGGTGTTGCAATAGTTTTGTCCAACCACTGTGTGTTGATGGCAGAGAAGTGGTCGCACAGTCTTCTTCGGATAGAGGGTCTCTGAATTTACCCAAAAGGGTTTCGTGAGGATTAAATGCTCTTTCGTCTGAGGATTCCCTTTTAAGTTTTCCGAGAATTTCTGGCACTCTTTTCTACGGACTGTACTGACCTACGATCGCAGTACCGGTCTGTATTCGTTCGAAGTATGTCGTCATTCCTACTGTATGAGGACTCCAAACACTGTAACGGTATTCTAGAACTGGCCGCACTAGCGTTTTGTATGCTACTTCCTTCACAGATTCATCGCACTTTTCCGGAACCCTGCTAACAAATCCAAATCTTCATTCGCCCTTCGTAAAACCAATTTCATGTGATCACGCCAATTCATATAGTTTTTTGTTCTTACCCCTAAATACTTACACCATGTTACGAGCTCATGACACTCACTACTAACATCGTAATCAGATAGTATACCGTTCCTTCTCTTTGTTATTGGCATTACCCTATACTTGCCCTAATTTAAGGAGAGCTGCTATTCAATATACGAAGTGGGAATGTTGTCCAAGTCTTTCTGCCGTTCCTCATGTTTGTCAAATAGTGATACTTTTTTGTATACCAGTGCATTATCAGTGTACAGTCTTACAATACTCTTGGTCCTATATAATAAATCGTTTACACAGGCTGTAACGGGCATATTGCAGATATTTTTGTATTTTGTACCTTAATATGTAAACATATCAATGTGTTGACTGTTTTTTCTCTGCGTAGGACAGTCTTCTCGCAAAAACACGTAATAAGCTTTACTACTTGATGTTTTCTACACCGTCGTAACTGCATCACTAACAAGAAACCGATTGAATGTGAGGTCTCAAGTTCATTTTTTACTAAGCCTCATTTGAAAGTGTCTTGCTAATAATTATGACAGAAAAAATATTAACTCATAATGACTCATCATATCCATCAGGAGGGCGACCAGAATGAGTGATCAAGAGAAGCAGATATCAACCGTTTATGGGATGTATGTATTACACTTCACAAAATGGACATCATCAACATTCAAGAAATGTTCAAAACGAACCATTAACTTGCACCATGAACATCAAGTAAAAAATGGTGCCCATGGTGATCACAAAGTTTCGCACCATGAAGACCGAAGGCGAACTCCTTCTCATAAAAACTGTGCAGGACGTTCAGCTAGGTATCCACTCTTAAGGAATGCATATAGAATCATACTGGTGTGATGGGGTGATGAGAACTGATGGGAGGTGATGACATGCAACCAAATGCGAAACAGTTTGTCGTTGAACTTACTGTGAAACTGGCTACCCTTTAAGGCACAGTTTGAGGTACAACAATCAAATGTTTTACAGGGATGGAAAAAGCAAATATCTAGAGGCTGAATTTGTCCAGTGGTTCCAGATGGTATGACTTGCAATGTCACACTATATTTAGGAGGGATAAATTGTTCTGAAGGAGTGTGTTTTCTACTTGCAGACCAGGAATCAACCAAAAGTAAGTTGTTTTGATCAGCTGTTGGTCAAAAACAGTGCTCATATCATATTAGTTGTTCTCTTACGCTCATTTTCCCACTCTTGCACGCTGTGACGTAATTGTTCCCTAGTGGTCTCCCAAGATCATGCACACAAGAAATAATCGCAGGGGGCAGAGTAACTCCAACTTCTCACAGCACAATAAATAACTTTCTAGCCAATTTACCACCCAGATTAACAGTCAGCATAATTGTATGCGGATGCGTTAAGGCATTGATGTTAATTGATCTTGATACAATTCTCCCGATACCTCTAATTTTCAGGGTTCACTTCATATGCATTTCCTCTGTAGTGGCGACTTCTGCCACCGAATGTATCACGATGACCAAATGTGGAGGAAAGAGGTAGAAGGCACCGAATTCAGACTCGTCTGGACTTTCCACGTGATTTGTTGTTTCCGACTACAGTGCCCTCATACACCTCAGTCTTCGTCACAGGGCCCCACAATGCTGAGGAAGCACCCCAGCGGCCCGTGCAATGCAATGCTGTGTCAAGCTGGCCTTGTACGCCAGCGGAGTTGCGTCATCGTCAGGATGCCGTCTGCTGACTCTCAGCTTCTCCCGTCCTCATTGCCTCCGCTCCGCTCCGAGGAGCCGCCAAGTGGCCCGCTGACAACTGCAAGATGGTCCGCACCGTGACCCTCGCCGGCATGGCTTAGATCGTGGCGACAACGAACGCCCGTGATCTGGAGTCCGAATTCGCGGCCCTCGCCTCAGGATGCCTACGGTGTGTGTTGGAAGCCAGAACGACTGCCTGCAGTAGCAAGCCGTGGAGTGACCCACCGCTGGCTGGCTACGGACCCCACGTCGGCCTCAGAGGGTCGAACCAGCGACCCACGGTAGACTGGAATGCTCGCGCCCCATCTGCTGCTGCGTGTAGCCAGTGGTGTGACATACCCCGCCGTCCAAGAGAGCTGTCACACTTCAATGCATTGTTAGAAAACTGGCACCTATTTATACACGGCTGTGCGTCTCTGTTTTCCTAAAGCGCTGCTCTGAGTCATGTACTCAAAACACATTGGTTGCGCCAGTGGGCTCCTTCTGCCTGTAACTTGCGACATGCAAACCGCTGTGTTTACTCTTTTCAGCCGTTCGACAGCCCTATGGCCTCCATTCTACTTCACCACCGCAGGTCAGCGTAACCTAGTGTCAACAAGTCCGCACCTGGCTGTAATTTGTGTGCTCAGGTATGTTGCACCGAATCTAACTTTCCTATCTTAAACTGTGGTGCTGCTACACCTCTTTAAATCCCGATTGGTCGTAGTTGGAAACAAATTCCTTATTGAACGGTGGGATAAGTTTGTTTATCTCATCTACAAATTTTTGGGCCGATTCCGCTGTTTGCATTGCATCATGAAGTTGACCCTTTGTTTGAAATTTCGTTATCTTACGTCTTCCAGTTGTGTAGCAATATTTGAAGTAATGCAACCATCTACTGCTTCTCTTGAAATCACTGCAATCTACGTCGCGCGCAGTTTGATGTGCATGACGTAGTAGACCACTATCACGCACATCCTGTAAACTGTATCGAGCATCCTCGAAATGTGGAAACGCGTTTTTGTAACAAGTGCGCTTTGTCTTCCCTTGAATATCCGTAGTGCTTCTTTATGCACTAGACGGTCATATCGCTGCGACCATTCGAATTCTGTTCATAATTGTTTTCTTTACTATGCCGCGGATGATCTTCCATGTATGTAAATAGGTTTAGTACCTGGTCCTTCGACGATTATTGACCTTTAATACGTTTCATTGGAGACGAGGTTTGTGGCTCCCTGTTCGACAAGGATGATCGATTACGTGGCTCGACTCCTGTTTCAGTAGCACTTTCACATGTTAAGCACGTATCGTCATTATTGTTCTCCATCTTACAGAAACACTAATATTTCATCTAGCACTAATTTCTCACTCTGTGAAATCTCTTGGATTCCTTTCTGACGAAATTTCAGATTCGACGAATGTTGTTGTAATTATAATACTATTTTTTCTGTTTTTTATCGTTGCCATTGCTCTTCTTTGGATCGACACGACTAGCACTGTTTCACTGTGTGAGTTACTCGTCGACTAAGCAGTTCAACTACGGTCCGAAAGCTCATGCTCTGCCTACTATTGGATACCTGCAGCCGGGCTCCCTGTGGTCACTAGCAGCCAATATTGTGGTTTCATGGTTGTGTTAACCGCTACAACAATTCATTGCATGAGTACTGCTTTAAATACGAGCGTCATTTCAAAAGCCTTGCACTCTGTGAATGCCCGACCATTAAGGTGGAGAGATCAAGATGAAATACATGTCAGTTATGATCGAGACTTTAGACGTGATTGTCATATGTCTGTTTCCCGCTTCGCGTAACCAGCGCTCCTGCATCAAAATCGAATCCCTGCCTGGAAAAAACCCAACGAAAATTTACAGCGCTTTGAGGGGTGTGAGCCGGCCGGAGTGGCCGAGCGGTTCTAGGCGCTTTAGTTTGGATCCGCGCGACCGCTACGGTCGCAGGTTCGAATCCTGCCTCGGGCACGGATGTGTGTGATGTCCTTAGGTTAGTTAGGTTTAAGTAGTTCTGAGTTCTAGGGGACTGATGACCTCAGCTGTTAAGTCCCATGGTGCTCAGAACCATTTGAACAATTTTGAGGGGTGTGTGTGGCACTATTGTAGTGTATCGTAGCACGGTGTCACTGTTGTCTGTTCGTTTCCGTGAAGGTGGGTAAGCACTGAGGACAATCCAAGAAGTGGGAGTCTGTGAACGGCAACAGATTACCCCTCAAGTTATTTTAATGACATTGTGAAGAAATAGCTTGTAAGGCCAGAATGTATATCACTTCAGTCCACAGAATCATGACTGAAAAGAAACTTCCTGGCAGAATAAAACTGTGTGCCCGACCGAGACTCGAACTCGGGACCTATGACTTTCGCGGGCAAGTGCTCTACCATCTGTGCTACCGAAGCACGGTAAGGTCCCGAGTTCGAGTCTCTGTCGGGCACACAGTTTTAATCTGCCAGGAAGTTTCATATCAGCGCACACTCCGCTGCAGAGTGAAAATGTCATTCATGACTGAAAAGGTTAAGATGAGACTCTTTGCTGCCAGATGAATTCCGCATGATCTGAGTAAAGATCAGGAAGCAAATCGCAGAAAAATCTCTGAAGAATTGCTTCAACGTTATCGTGCAGAATAACAGTTTCTGCAAAGGTTTTTTGCTTTATTTAACCTGGATACGAGTTTTGTGCCAGAACTGGAGTCTGAGTTGCCCCAATAGAAAAGTATCGAATCTCTATGCACGAAAAAATATGCTGCCAACAATAAAAGGTGAAACTGATGATGATCTTTGCGTATGACATGAATGGAACCATAGCTGCAAATAGGGTGCCCCGACAGACGTCTGTAACAGGCGCGTATTACAAGCTGTTTCTGCAAAATGTTTTGCAGCAGGTTTCCTCATTTTGCACGACAATAGAAGACCGCATATTGCTCTACCAGTGAGAGAAAATCTCGACAAATATGGATGGGAAATACTTCTCCACCCCCGTACAGTCCTGTTATGAGTCCACCAGACTTTGATTTCTTTTGCAAATTGAAGAAACAACTTAGTGGAAAAATTTTTGATACAATTAATTGATGAAGCTTCCAGTGAGGTGGCCCGAGTAATCAGACAGATCAACATTTATGGTGCCCTATCCGGAATACAAAAATCGCCAAAACTTTGGGAAGCTGTTACAAGCAAGAATGGAGATTATATTGAAGATATTAAAGGTATTTTGTAAAATAAATTGTTTTCTTCAATTCTGTCTCACAGTGAGCAGAACTTTTGAAATGACTCTCGTAGGATCGAGTACGATGCTTTCGAAGCTATATGAAGCGAAATATCTTTCTTTGGATATGCTAGACATAACTTACCGTCGAAGGGGATGTAATAACTGAAAAACATAAGCTGCTTCTTTTACAAAATCATCCAGTTTGCCCTCCACCATACTCGTACTGTACACATATTTTATCAAGTAGCCAAAGTGAAAGATTGCATCTATATTCGTATTTTACATTACATCAATCGTAATTTATTGACACTATCTTCCTTAAATGAGCTTTAAAATATTTGCGTACTTCGCACATGTCACGTCAAACATCAGAAACTATCTGAGACACAGCAGCGAAACAGATACTACCGTAACTGTCTGCAGTTAGTAAGAACCAGAGTATAAGTTAGTTAGCTTCGTGTTCCATGGATCATTTGTATGATAAAACTTAGTGATGTGTAGTGTGTCATTTTACATTGACATAGCAGATTAACCGTAAATATGACTACATGCTGAACATTTATGTTTTTTGTTTTGGTTTTACTATTGAAATTAAATATACAGATAAGAGTCAGAAATTTCTACCAACCATCTATTAGACAAAGTAATAATAGAAATTCTTCTACAGAATAGAAGGAGTTGTCAAGGAGAATCTTTTCGGTTTGTCTTAGATTTTATTTTGCTGTCTGTCAGACGTTTTATATCACTGGATAACTGGTCAACAAATTTTAGTTGCAGTTTTGTGCACCCCTTTTTGTATTAAAGTCAATATTAATATGGAGTAATGAATGTCACTTTTCCTTTTGAATAAATATTCTGTGAACAGTAGTCAGAATGCCCAACTTCTTAAACAGATGTCTACAAGATGATAGTGGGCGAGCACCACATATTATTCTTACAGGACGTTTTTTTAGCAATGAAAACTTTCTTTCTTAAAGATGAGTTACCCCAGGACATTATTCCATATGCCTAATTTGTCTCTTCCCATGATTTGCATGATTTTAAGTGCAAATGTGGCTGAACTAAGTTGTTTTAGGAGTTATAAATTGTGCATTTTAAGTTTGAGTTCTCGTGTACAGAAATGAATATGTTGCGTGTTTAAAATTGAAGGTGAGTCCCTTCACAGAAAGTCAGTCAATGATACTTCTAAGAACATCGTTTACCATTTCTTCTGTTGCTGCCTGAATGATTCGACTGATTAGAATACTAATGTCATCCGCAAAGAGAACTAATTGTGCTTATTGCATATAAGGCAGAAGATCGTTTACATATATGAGGCACAATGGCGGACTTAAGACTGGGCCTTTGTGAACTCCATATGTGATTTTTCCCCAGTCAGAGGAATCTCCCTAATTACATCGGTTGAATTACAAAGTAAAACCTTCCGCATTATTTGGGTTAACTATATCATGTTGACCATACAATCAATTCCACAAAACCTCAGTTTATCTAAGAGTATATTGTGGTTCACACAGTCAAATGCCTGAGACAGATCACGAAACCTACCAACCAGTGCTATTTTGTTAGTTAATTGTTGTAAAATTTGGTGAGTGAACGTTGGCATTCTCTGTCGAGCTAGTATTCCTTCAGCCCACGTTGCTCGTCTGTAGTTAGTTTTCAGTTTCTAAATTTCCTTCAGCTGCAACGACAAGCCGGCAAAAAGCACCAGCAGACATAGGTACAGGCTTTGGGAGTAACGGTAAGCAAGGCTGGAGCCGCAACTCAATAGCAAGTGTACTACGTAGACCAGTTTCACGATAGTGTAAGAACTTAAAAAGCCACATTTTTGTTTTCCTACCTCATTTTGCTTACATCGTCAGAAACAGCGCCTCGTCACGCAAAATAATCCAGCCTGAGAATCGAAGTTTTGTATCGTGTCTATAACTAGTGTTGTATCCAGTGAAACGTGTATGTCAGTTTGCTGCAGAGAGGAATGAACTAAATATTCTTTCTATTGTGGAAAACCACTATACGTAGCTGTAGTTAACGTTGTTTATTACTCATTGTCGATTTCGAAATGCTCAAAGTCACCAGTTAATGTGGAGCAATACTTGACGACGATACATGATAATAAAATAACATACTCTGCTGTTGCACACGAAATCGATGGTCACTATGAGTGCCTGATGATGAAGCCTTGAGCGTTTAGAAATGGATAGCGATTAATAAGCAACATTAAATAAAGTCGTATGAACTGAATTTCATACTAAAAAGAATAATAACTCTGTCCGAACAGGCCGTGGAAGGCCCCACGGTACCGACCGGCCGCCGTGTCATCCTGAGCCCACAGGCGCCACTGGATGCGGATACGGACCGGCATGTGGTAAGCACACCGCTCTCCCGGCCGTTTCATCAGTTTACGAGACCGGAGCCGCTAGTTCTCAGTCAAGTAGCTCCTCAGTTTGCCTCGCCATGGCTGAGTGCACCCCGCTTGCCAACAGCGCTCGGCAGACCGGATGGTCACCCATCCAAGTGCTAGCCCAGCCCGACAGCGCTTAACTTCGGGGATCTGACGGGAACCGTGTTACTACTGCGGCAAGACCGCTGGCGAAAAGAATAAATAAAAGGTAGTCCAATAATGTATACACTATTTGGTTGCCCATAACTTCCAAATTAACTGACGAAAACGTCTCACTGAGGTTCAACGCCAATGTCGAAATGTGTTTGAAGAGCCACCGACACGTACAACAATAATACGAGGGCAGTTCAATATGTAATGCAACACATTTTTTTCTCGGCCAATTTTGGTTGAAAAAACCGGAAATTTCTTGTGGAATATTTTCAAACATTCCCGCTTCGTCTCGTATAGTTTCATTGACTTCCGACAGGTGGCAGCGCTGTACGGAGCTGTTAAAATGGCGTCTGTAACGGATGTGCGTTGCAAACAACGGGCAGTGATCGAGTTTCTTTTGGCGGAAAACCAGGGCATCTCAGATATTCATAGGCGCTTGCAGAATGTCTACGGTGATCTGGCAGTGGACAAAAGCACGGTGAGTCGTTGCGCAAAGCGTGTGTCATCATCGCCGCAAGGTCAAGCAGGACTGTCTGATCTCCCGCGTGCGGGCCGGCCGTGCACAGCTGTGACTCCTGCAATGGCGGAGCGTGCGAACACACTCGTTCGAGATGATCGACGGATCACCATCAAACAACTCAGTGCTCAACTTGACATCTCTGTTGGTAGTGCTGTCACAATCGTTCACCAGTTGGGATATTCAAAGGTTTGTTCCCACTGGGTCCCTCGTTGTCTAACCGAACACCATAAAGAGCAAAGGAGAACCATCTGTGCGGAATTGCTTGCTCGTCATGTGGCTGAGGGTGACAATTTCTTGTCAAAGATTGTTACAGGCGATGAAACATGGGTTCATCGCTTCGAACCTGAAACAAAACGGCTATCAATGCAGTGGCGCCACACCCACTCCCCTACCAAGAAAAAGTTTAAAGCCATACCCTCAGCCAGTAAAGTCATGGTTACAGTCTTCTGGGACGCTGAAGGGGTTATTCTGTTCGATGTCCTTCCCCATGGTCAAACGATCAACTCTGAAGTGTATTGTGCTACTCTTCAGAAATGGAAGAAACGACTTCAGCGTGTTCGTAGGCACAAAAATCTGAACGAACTTCTCCTTCTTCATGACAACGCAAGACCTCACACAAGTCTTCACACCCGAGAGGAGCTCACAAAACTTCAGTGGACTGTTCTTCCTCATGCACCCTACAGCCCCGATCTCGCACCGTCGGATTTCCATATGTCTGGCCCAATGAAGGACGCAATCTGTGGGAGGCACTACGCGGATGATGAAGAAGTTATTGATGCAGTACGACGTTGGCTCCGACATCGACCAGTGGAATGGTACCGTGCAGGCATACAGGCCCTCATTTCAAGGTGGCGTAAGGCCGTAGCATTGAATGGAGATTACGTTTAAAAATAGTGTTGTGTAGCTAACAGATTGGGGAATAACCTGGTGTATTTCAATGCTGAATAAAACAACCCCTGTTTCAGAAAAAATATGTGTTGCATTACTTATTGAACTGCCCTCGTAGCTACCATTGAAGATAAACTTTAAGTCGAAGCCTGTGCTAAAGATGTACACAAAAAACGATCCGGACGACCTGTAACAGAAACAAGTCCAGCGAATTCCCGGACTGTGTTACAGCAATTCGATCGCTCATCATAGAAGTGCGCGAGATAGAGTAACCGTGAAATCAGGGTGAGTCGCTTCAGCGCATTTTAAAGACTGCGAAGTTTAAGTGTTACATAACAACATTGCTGCACGCAGTCCACAAAGTCGACCTAGATCGTAGAATGAAGTAGTACGAGTGTTTTAATGGGATGGTGCGTGACAATGAAGTTTTTGCAGAGATGATTGCGTGGTCAGATGAGCCGCAATTTAACCTCAGTGGTACAGTTGACTGTCACAATTGCGTCCGCTGCGCTGCAGCAGGTCCATATGTGAGCGTGAACGAAGCCGTGAATTCATCGGAAGTGAATGTGCAGTGTCGGTCATCTTAACAGGGTTTGACTGGGCCGTTTTTCTTTGGTGGCATAGTTACCGGTGAGGTGTGCGCAGAGAAGCTTGGAACATCCATTCTACCTGCCATCAGTGAGTTGTATGGGGACGAAAGATTTTACTTTTAACAAGATGGTGACCCATCCCACTGCCATAATTGTCTCAGAGAATACCTCAGCGAAAATCTACCCGCACGATGGACAGGTCGAACAGAGTATCCATCACGTTCTCCAGTCTTACCGATGATCAACTTTCTCGTATCAACAACACTAATGGACGTCATTTATCGACAAAAACCAAGCACACTTGATGAACCTCGAGGATGCATCGATCATTCCTGTGAAGATATCCAACTGGACAAGCTGCAGCCGATAGTTCGACCGGCAGTTCAACGGTCACCACTTCGCACATTTACACTTTTTTCAATAACTTGAACTTCAGGCTGCACTTTCACCGAAAATGAGTTAATTTCGATGTTACGAGCAAAGAAAGAGTGTATACTTATTTTTGGGCCACTCTGTAGTTCATTACTCACCGCTTCAAGTGCGTATCAGCTCACGTCATCTGCTTTTCCCAGCGCGATGCAAAGTTTAAGATGTGTGCCGACTGTCTTCTTGTTCTTTTCTTCTTCTTCACAACAAGTATTAGGCCTCCGTGACCTGTTCCACCTTCATACGATTTATTCCCATCTTTTCTTTGGTCTTCCCGTACTACTGCTTCTGAATTGCTTGTATCTGTTTGTTGCTTTCGGCAGTGTTCCTTCACTTGTACATTCTAGATGGTCTTACTTATTTTTTATATATAATTTTATTTCATCAGTCAGGCTGTACACTCTACGACAAAAAAAAAAAAGAAAAGAAAAAGAGGGCAGACCTCGAAGGAATTGTCCGAATCGGGCTGTAATCGGTAGATGTGATGTAAATGTACTGACAAACAAATGATTATCATTTCAGAAAAACTGGGTGAATTTTTTGAAAGAAATAACTTCACAAATTGATCTGGTAAATAAAGTGTTGGTCCACCTCTGGCCGTTATGCAAGAAGTTATTCGGCTTGGCATTGATGCATAGAGTTGTTGATGTCCCCCTGAGGGGTATCATACCAGATTCTGTTCAACTGGCACGTTAGGTCGTCAAAATCTCGAGCTGGTTGGAGGCCCCTGCGCATAACGCTCCAAATGTTCTCAATTGGTGAGACATCTGGTGACCTTCCGGGCCAAGGTAACGTTTGACAAGCACGAAGACGAGCAGTAGAAACCCTCGCCGTGTGAGAGCGGGCATTATCTTCCTGAAATGTAAATTCCGGATAGCTTGCCGTGACGGGAAGATAACGAGATGTAGAATATCGTCGACGTACTACTGTGCTCCAAGAGCCCCGCGTATGACAGCTGAGCGGGACGTGCTATGAAGCAGGCCGGGGTGGCCGAGCGGTTCTAGGCGCTACTGTCTGGAACCGCGCGACCGCTACGGTCGCAGGTTCGAATCCCGCCTCGGGCATGGATGTGTGTGATGTCCTTAGCTTAGTTAGGTTTAATTAGTTCTAAGTTCTAGGCGACTGATGACCTCAGAAGTTAAGTCCCAGTGCTCAGAGCCATTTCAACCAACCTGATATGAAAAAAAGTGGCACCCCTGACCACGACTCGTAGTTGTCGGGCCGAGTGGCGGGCGACAATCAAGCTGGTACTCTACTGCTGAGTGCAGTGTCTTCAGACAGTCTTCGCTGGTTATTGGGGCTGAGATTGAAATGCGACTGACCACTGCAGACAATTCTGCTCCAATCAATGAGAGATGCCCAAGACAGCAGCGAGATACGAGGCGTGTTTTTTAAGTACGTACCGTTTTGAAACTAAAAAAATACGTGCTACGATATCTCAATAATTTTATTTTTACATGGAAGCCTGTACCTTAATCTACCTTTCTACATAATTTCCGTCAATATTGAGGCACTTCTCATAACGTTGTACCAGTTCTTGAATACCCTCCTCATAGAAGTCTGCCGCCTGACTTGTTAACCACTGCACCACCACTGCTTTGACTTCGTCATCGTCTTGAAGACGTTGACCGCCCAGGTGTTTCTTTAACTGCAGGAACAGATGGCAGTCACTGGGCGCAAGATCGGGGTTGTACGGAGGATGATCTAGAGTTTCCATTGAAAAGATGTGATGAGATCTTTGGTCTGATTCGCCACATGCGGACGGACATTGTCTTGCAGCAAAACGATGCCCTTGCTCAACTTGCCATGTCTTTTGTTCTGGACTGAACACCACAGATTGTGGTGACTACCATCTGTTCGTACACTTGAGCCGGCTGGAGTGGTCGAGCGGTTCTAGGCGCTGCAGTCTGGAACCGCGCGACCGCTACGGTCGCAGGTTCGAATCCTGCCTCAGGCATGGATGTGTGTGATGTCCTTAGGTTTAAGTAGTTCTAAGTTCTACTGGACTGATGACCTCAGAAGTTAAGTCCCATAATGCTCAGAGCCATTTGAAACATTTGAACCTGCACTTGAAGAAACACCTGAGAAGTCAGCGTCTTCAAGACGATGACGAAAGTCAAAACAGTGGTGATGCAATGGTTAACAAGTCAGGAGAGAGACTTCTATGAGGGGGGTATTCAAAAACCAATACAACGTTATGACAAGTGCCTCAATATTGACGGAAATTGTGTAGAAAAGTAGATTAAGGTACAGGCTTCCATGTAAAAATAAAATTATTGAGATATCTTAGCACGTCTTTTTTTAAAATTTCATAACGGTACTTACTTAAAAAAACACGCCTCGTACCAACCTGATTATCGCCCGCCATACGACCCGACAACTAGGAGAGGTGATCTCGGATCCCTTTTTATTTCATAGCAGGATCCTTCACTTTTCAGCTGCGGCGCCCTTACTGCACAGCGATACGTCGACGATATTCTAAGCTCTGATTTTTGTCCTTCACGACAAGCCATCCTGAGCTTGCATTTCAGCAAGACAATGTCCGCCTGTGCACGGAGAGAGATTCTACTGGTAGTCTTCACGCTTACCAAACCAAAACTTGTCTAGGAAGATTGCTGAATCTCTTCGCAACTGAGAACGTTTGGAACACAACTCGGGATTCTGAAGATCTAAAGCACCAACTGGACAGAAATTAGGACGATAAGCTTCACGTGTGCAGGGTGTGCGGACCGCGTTCGGACCAAGGCCCAGCCTGTCACTCGCCTTTGTTCTTCTCGGAAGTACACGGAACAGAGCGACATTTCATTTAGCATTGCGGAGCGGTATATTTCGATCGTCACAACTCTCTGAGTTCGTCAGAATCGTGACGTCAGCGCTGTTTACCTTTCACTTTTGTTCGTGGTGTGAAGGACGTCTACAGGTCCAGTGGCTGTTTGCACAAAAAAGAGGCAGTCTAGCGATCTACCGTCACAATCCTTTAAAATGAACGGGAATGACAGAAGAAAGAGTTGAGAATTCTCAATTTGCGTAAGTGATTGTTGTTGTGTATTTGCTAGGAAACGACATTACAATACCATGCAGAAAGAATTTAAAGATTTAGTTGACAATGAAGGAGCAAAATATTTCAACGAACGACAGACGTGATTCATTGTTCTGTACATCAAAAAGCCCTTAGTGTTAAATTTGCAGGCCTGGAGCACTAGAAGAAATTGGTCGTACGAATAGTTGCGCGCATTATTCCATTGACAATTTCAACAGTTTTCAGTGGAATTGAATGAAGAGTATGAGGACTTCATATATTGCTGGAAAGTCAATGTGCATGCCTGAAATCATTTTTCGATTTAGAACTCGCTGTTGTTGAATTTATGAAGGAAAAAGGAGCGCAGCAACGAAAACTAGAACAGCCGGAATGGAGTGCAGACTTTATTTTTTAAGTGGACTTGACTGCACACTGCCCATAGCAAGACACTGCAAGGTACCTTTTTTCTGATGTGACTTCTGAAATTTTCCCGGCGTATTTCTTCTTCTAATAATTTCTCTGGGCCGAAATATCGTGGCAGAATGTCGACGGGATCCGGCTGCATACCAGGAAATTATTAGAAGAACCTTTTTTATGATTTGATGGAGATGCATTTAAAAACAAAATCGCGTTGTGGAAAGGACACATTCTGATAAACACGATTCAGTTCCCTAAGGTCACTGGCGTTAAAGAAAGCACGAGAGTTGCAGAATTCCTTGCGGCCTTGCAAGAATTACAACGATAGTTTTATAAATGTTTTGAGGACATTGTCAGTCTTACACCTGTTTTCGAGATGTTTTTGAGACCGTTTGCCGTTTCAGTTGAACATGTCCCTATGAATGTGCTGGCGTATGTGACTGACCTGGCAGGTTATTTCTGTTTTAATTACAAATCTTTTTACGTTAAAACTGTCCAGGGCGTCTACATTGCTTTTCACAGGGGTATTTTCAAGTCTCCATAACAATGCTGCAAAAGTGCTAGAATATTTCGATTGACATATATGTGTGAAAGACCTTTTTTCGATTATGAAACTAAATAAACCACGATTACATGGCAACTTGACTGCGAAACTCTGAGATTGTCTTCCTCTGTAATATCATGTCTTCAGTGCGCCAAAAATAATTAATTAATACTGAAAACTTCTTTGGTTTATGACCGGTATTGTTGAGAAATGTGAAGCATAAAACCAAGTCATTGCAGTACGACTGAGGTGCCATTTAAATGCGGCGCGTTCGCTGTTTTCCCTTCTTCCCTCTCCTTGCGCTCAGACAGAGCGGCGGAGCTATGGGAGGAACGTGAAGCGAAGCTGAGCGCTTTGGTGACCCCCGAGCCGAAATCTTGGCCACCCCTGCTGTACGTAGTACTTGGCTGTCTGCAGATGGATTTTATGGTGGCGGAATGTTGATTTAAGTTGAGGTATTCTAACGGGTGCCTATGTTCCTGAACGCACTACACGGTTAGCATTTTAAACGACTTGCCGACGAGATGTAATGTCGCCAAGCTTCCTCTGTGCGCAGGTCGTTTAGAAGGCGAACTGCGTTATGCGTTCAGGAACATGGGCATACATTTGAACACCTCACTTAAATCAAATTTCGCCACTAGAACATATATCTGCACTCACCCAAGTATTATGTACAGTATGTTGAATCCATCCTTAACACTTAGAACCTACCGAGCGAGGTGGCGCAATGGTTAGCACACTGGACTCGTATTCGGGAGGACGACGGTTCAATCCCGTCTCCAGCCATCCTGATTTAGGTTTTCCGTGATTTCCCTAAATCGTTTCAGGCGAATGCCGAGATGGTTCCTTTGAAAGGGCAAGGCCGATTTCCTTCCCAATCCTTCCCTAACCCGAGCTTGCGCTCCGTCTCTAATGACCTCGTTGTCGACGGGACGTTAAACACTAACCACCACCACCACTTAGAACCTTTCTTGCTCCCATTCTAAACTTGATAGAACTGTGATTTACACTGAACGCCAGAAAAACTATACTCGGCGCACGAGCGATGGGACACCACATTTCTGAAGTGGGGATTTTCCTGTACGACCATTTCTGGAATATACTGTGAATATCAGGAATCTGGTAAAACATCAAATCTGCGACACCACTGCGGCCGGAAAAAGATCGTGCAAGAACGGGACCAACAACAACTCAAGAGAATCATTCAAGGTGACAGAAGTGCAGCCCTTTCGCAAATTGCTGCAGATTTCAATGATGGTCTATCAACTAGTGTCAGCGTGCGAACCATTCAACAGATCATTATCGATATGGGCTTTCGGAGCTGACGGCCCACTCGTGTACCCTTGATGACTGCACAACGCAAAGCTTTACGCCTCGCCTGGGCTCGTCAACACCGACACTGACCTATTAATGACTGGAAACATGTTGCCTGATCGGACGAGGCTCGTTTCAAATTGTATCGAGCGGAGAGACATGTACGAGTGTGGAGACAACGTCACGAATCCATCCACCCTGCATGTCAGCAGAGGACTGTTCAAGCTGGTGGAGGCTCTGTAATGGTGTGGGGCGTGTGCAGTTGGAGTGATATGAGACCCCTGAAACGCCTTGCTACAACTTTTTGACAGGTGACACGTACGTGAGCATCCTGTCTGATCACCTGCATCCATTCGTGTCCATTGTGCATTCCGACGGACTTGGGCAATTTCAGCAGGACAATGCGACACCCCATACTTCCAGAATTTCTACAGGGTGGCTCCAAGATCACTCTTCTGAGTTTAGACAGTTTCGATGCCCACCTAACTCCCCCGACATGAACATCATTGAGCATATCTGGGGTGCCTTGCAACGCGCTGTTCAGGAGACATATCCACACCTTCGTACTCTTACGGATTTATGGAAAGCCCTGCAGGATTCGTCGTGTCAGTTCCCTTCAGGGCTACTTCACGTATTAGTGAACTAACGTAATTTCAGGCAGTGTCCTTTCTTCACCTGTTGTCACTGTCCAACACGGTGTGTAGTTTTAACAGTTTAATACATTTACATATTTGATTGTGTATAATCATGCCTGTAACATTTTGTGTTTGAATTCTCGTGTATCGAATGGTGGAAAGCAAGTCGTTTTGTCGGTCGGTCCGTGGCTGTCCCTCGGTTGGGTTCCGACAGATCAAGTGTGGTTGGGCTCACCACCTGTCTCACCTGAACGAGGGCAGACCGACGCCCTGGAGGCTTCTGAGTGCCGTTGTCTTTACTGTCTTTCTCACCTGTGTTTAATTGTCTGTGTATAATCTATCATAGCCAATAATTTAAAAAAAATCTTGTTTTTGCTGTGTTTTATGTAAGTTTGAATTCCGGCAAGTGGATATTTGCTGAAAGGGTATTGCTGTTGTGTTGTCTTCTTTTAGTCCGGTTTCAGCTACTTAAAACTTAAGGCTTATGGTTATATTTTTTTAAATTTTGGAAAATTCATTGTGGGCCTTCAGGCATGGAACCTTATTCTTAAAATTACCTTTCAAGCTTAAACTTTGCGGCCTTCTGCCTTTGAAAGATTATGGTAATTTATTTTAAAATCTTGATAGTTTTATTGTGAGCCTTCAGCCGTTTGTATTGCATCTTGTTTTTGTTAGTCTATCCACTTTTTCCTTGAGGCTATACGCCGAGTTGCCATATATGCATACATATTTTAATTATTTTATTTGCAATTTTAACTCCATGTTTTTAATACTTGAGATTTATCCTGTTGCTTTCAAGATTTCTTGTTTGGAAGGCTTCAGCTGTGAAAGAATTGCTTTTTTGAAACTCGTAGTTGTAAAGGTTCGGCTATGTGCCGTTTTGGTTTAAAGGTGTTATTAAATTACAATTTTGAAGTGAAACTGACCTAACCTTATTTGGCCCTTTCCCCAATCCTAATCACCTGTTCTGCCCACCGGGTTTAGTGGGCGTTTCACTACAGTTAGACTTGCTGATTATTAGTGCAAAAAACAGTGCGCAGCTTTTGTAGGGTTGGCACGCTATGCTTACCCTCTTCCACTGCCACAGTAATATCAGAAATTGAGTCCGCCTTGATGTAAAACACCTTGTTATTCGTTTATTTCTTTATTATCCCAAACTAGTTTCGGCAACAAATATCACCATCATCAGTGGGGTTTTTTAATCTAAAACATGCAGAAAATGGTATGGTTGTACAAACACAGTAAAACATAATTACATTTTTACAAATCGTCTTTTGAAATGTAGTTTTATATTGATACTTTTATACTATCTTATTTATTGTATGTTACAGCATATTTTAAGCAATTATTGGCGCTGTTTGTGACATATTTTCAGTGCTCTTTTTTTTATGTTGCCGTCTTTTTACTTAGCGAACATCATGTCATCTGCAGCCATGTGGGCGGCTGTTAGTAAACAAACACTAAAAGGTGAACTTCGTATGTCAGCAGTAATAATTGGGGTTGTGGTAGTGTTGTGGAAACCAGTTATTTTGGTGTGCATTGAGCTGTTTCTTAGCTATTCGTGTACTCACGTTCGTTGGATGGTATGTGGCTGCTTTTTACACAGACAAACAAAACTTTTGCACTTTGTTTCTGATCTAGAATATTACGCCATCTTGCTGTTCGCGTATGTCGCGAGAGGCGTATCGCATGTGGCGAGAAAGGCTATGAAAAATTGTAACGTGAATTACGACGACTTCTGTTCATAATTTATGTCTGTGTGTGTGGTGGGGAAGTGGTTCTTATGCGTATGTGTGCTTTCTGTTCCGTGTCCTTGGTCAGTTCTCTAAGAGCGGTAAAGAGTGTGTTGTTGTAGTGTTGTTTTCATTTATTACACTTTCCCCTTCGACTATAGCTTTTTGTATGTCGTAACATTCTTCTGTTGTTAGTTGTCGGTATAGACTGATGCTGTTTCTCAGAATGCGTAGATTGTTTTCGATATTAGTGGGGTTATGGTTTTTGTTCATTAGATGTTCTGCAAAAGTTGAATGTGTGCTGTCACTTCTTAGAGCTCTCGTGTGCTCTGTGTACCTCGTTCGGAAATTTCTGCTTGTTTGTCCTATGTAGAGGGCATGACAAGAGTTGCAAGTGATTTGATATATTCCAGCGTTGCTGAATTTGTCTGAGGTTTTTTTGACTGGTCTTAGTCTTTTCTGAACTGTATTGTTTGTTCTGAATGTTATTGGAATCTCTTGCTTTTTTAAGATGTTTCGTATTCTATGTGATATTTTGTTATTATATGTTAGTGTGTACCATCTCTCTCTTTTTTCTGATGTGGTGTGGTCTGCTGTGTTGTCTGTGTGTGCTGCATGTTTCCGTTTTACCTTGTTGTTGAGTTTGTTTATGATGTATGTTTTGTAGTCGTTTTCAACAGCAATTTGTTTGATTATGTTTAGTTCATGTGTGTAGTTTTCTGGTTTAAGAGGTGTTCTGTTTATCTTGTGGAGCATGTGTGTGAAACTGGCATATTTATGCACTGTCGGGTGGTTGGATGAGCTGTGGATAACAGTGCTTGTGGACGTGGGTTTTCTGTAGATGGAGAATTCATGTTGGTGGTTGTTTCTTGCGGTTTTAAGATCCAATAACTTTAATTTCATATTGTTTTCTATTTCCATTGTGAAGTGGATTTGTGGGTGTACTGTGTTGATGTTACTGTGGAGCTCTTCTATCCTGCTATGTGTTCCATCTACAAGACAGATTATGTCATCCACATATCGGTACCAGTAGATTATTTTGTACCCTCCTTATTTTACAATGTTATTGAATATTGTGTTCTCTATATGATCCAATCAGTTTGGATTCCGTAGAAACGTTGGAACACGAGAGGCAATACTGACCCTACGACTTACCTTAGAAGAAAGATTAAGGAAAGGCAAACCTTCGTTTCTAGCATTTGTAGACTTAGAGAAAGCTTTTGACAATGTTGATTGGAATACTCTCTTTCAAATTCTGAAGGTTGCAGGGGGAAAATACAGGGAGCGAAAGGCTATTTACAATTTGTACAGAAATCAGATGGCAGTTATAAGAGCCGAGGGACATGAAAGGGAAGCAGTGGTTGGGAAGGGAGTGAGACAGGGTTGTAGTCTCTCCCCGGTGTTATTCAATCTGTATCTTGAGCCAGGAGTAAAGGAAACAAAAAAAGTTCGGAGTAGGTATTAAAATCCATGGAGAAGAAATAAGAACTTTGAGGTTCGCTGATGACATTGTAATTATGTCAGAGACAGCAGAAGACTTGGAAGAGCAGTTGAACGGAATGGACAGTGTCTTGAAAGGAGGATATAAGATGAACATCAACAAAAGGAAAACGAGAATAATGGAATGTAGTCGATTTAAGTCGGGTGATGCTGAGGGAATTAGATTAGGAAATGAGACACTTGCAGTAGTAAAGGAGTTTTGCTATTTGGGGAGCAAAATAACTGATGATGGTCGAAGTAGAGAGGATATAAAATATAGACTGGCAATGGCAATGAAAGCGTTTCTGAAGAAGAGAAATTTGTTAACATCGAATATAGATTTAATTGTCAGGAAGTCGTTTCTGAAAGTATTTGTATGGAGTGTAGCCACGTATGGAAGTGAAACGTGGACGATAAATAGTTTAGACAAGAAGAGAATAGAAGCTTTCAAAATGTGGTGCTAGAGAAGAATGCTGAAGATTAGATAGGTAGATCACATAACTAATGAGGAGGTATTGAATAGAATTGGGGAGAAGAGGAGCTTGTGGCACAATTTGACTAGAAGAAGGGATCGGTTGGTAGGACATCTTCTGAGACATCGACGGATCACCAATTTAGTATTGGAGGGCAGTGTGGAGGGTAAAAATCGTAGAGGGAGACCAAGAGATGAATACACTAAGCAGATTCAGAAGGATGTAGGCTGCAGTAGGTACTGGGAGATGAAGAAGGTTGCACAGGATAGAGTAGCATGGAGAGCTGCATCAAAGCAGTCTCAGAAGTGAAGGCCACAACAACAACAACATATGGTCCAAGAAAATGTTGGCTAAGATTCCACTGACGAGGACCCCGTGGGAAGCCCCGCTTGTTGCAAGTAGAAGCAGTTGTTGAAAGTGAAGTAGTTTTGTTCTGTGATTAGCCTAAGGATGGATGAGATTTCATTTATATGTACATCGGGGAATTTCTTGCATTTTAGCTGTTGTTCTATTATGTTTATAGTTTCTTCTGTGGATATGTTTGTGTACATGGATGTTATGTCAAAGGATACCAGTTTTGCTGTTGGGGGGGGGGGGGGGGTATGTTGGGTATGTTCACATTCCTGTCACGCTTGTTCACAGGCACAAGCGAAAGCTAGCGAGCACAGGTGAATTGTCAGCGAATGCTCGTTCACCTCTGTCTGCTATTCTCTTCTGTGTAAACGAGTCTTTGGAGGAAGTGTTAAGGCTGTGATAACCTGGGCGTGAACCACACACACAGGAAGCGTTGGTCGGGTTGTGTGTTCCGTCACAAATGTCCTAGCAGGTCGTCTCCGCGTAAAACCGGCTTAGCTCGGCCGCTTCGGTTACGAGCTTGACTGAGCAACTCTGGCCGCCTCGGGCTGTAGCACGATGTCACAGCGGACACAAGAAGAGGGCGGTGGGCACCGAGCAGTGAAGACTCGTCATTATCGCGCGGGGCTGAAAGGAAGCGAAGAACGCGAGGGAAGGCGGTCACCCGCGGGGAGGCGAGGGCCGCTCTGCGAGCCGGCGGGCCGCATACCTGGCCGGCGAGTCCGCGGCCTGCTCGCGATAAACAGCCCCGGCCGTTCACCCCGCGCTCCAAGGCCACGGCGCGGTAGGCGGACACAAAAAGCCCCCGCAAACAAATTAAATCCGCTGCCCTCCGTGACCCGCGGCCGGGCAACGCTATCAACAGGCGGCGAAGCACGTCAAAGGGAGCTGCGCCTCAAAAGAAATCGATGAGCGAACAGCCGGGGTAGGACAAAAGAACGGACAAGTTGGCAATAAATATTAATTTTTCCGTGCTACCGGTGGTGGAGCTCCTACATCTACATACGCATTCTGTACACCACTGTGAAGAGTATATATACAGGGTCGTCCATTGATCGTGACCGGGCCAAATATCTCACGAAATAAACGTCAAACAAAAAAACTACAACGAACGAAACTTGTCTAGCTTGAAGGGGGAAACCAGATGGCGCTATGGTTGGCCCGCTAGATAGCGCTGCTATAGGTCAAACGGATATTAACTGCGTTTTTTTAAATACGAACCCCCATTTTTCTTTACATATTCGTGTAGTTAAGGGCGCTGCAGTCTGGAACCGCAAGACCGCTACGGTCGCAGGTTCGAATCCTGCCTCGGGCATGGATGTTTGTGCTGTCCTTAGGTTAGTTTGGTTTAACTAGTTCTAAGTTCTAGGGGACTAATGACCTCAGCAGTTGAGTCCCATAGTGCTCAGAGCCATTTGAACCATATTCGTGTAGTACTTAAAGAAATATTAATGTTTTAGTTGGACCACTTTTTTCGCTTTGTGATAGATCGCGATGTGATAGTCACAAACATATGGCTCACAATTTTCAAATCAAATGGTTCAAATGGCTCTGAGCACTATGGGACTTAACATCTATGGTCATCAGCCCCCTAGAACTTAGAACTACTTAAACCTAACTAACCTAAGGACATCACACACATCCATGCCCGAGGCAGGGTTCGAAACTGCGACCGTAGCAGTCGCGCGGCTCCGGACTGAGCGCCTAGAACCGCTAGACCACCCCCGTACATTCCTGATATGAGTCCACCAGACTTTGATTTGTTTTGCAAATTGAAGAATCAACTTAGTGGAAAAATTTTTGATACAATTAATTGATGAAGCTTCCAGTGAGGTGGCCCGAGTAATCAGACAGATCAACATTTATGGTGCCCTATCCGGAATACAAAAATTGCCAAAACTTTGGGAAGCTGTTACAAGCAAGAATGGAGATTATATTGAAGATATTAAAGGTATTTTGTAAAATAAATTGTTTTCTTCAATTCTGTCTCACAGTGAGCAGAACTTTTGAAATGTCTCTCGTAGGATCGAGTACTATGCTTTCGAAGCTATATGAAGCGAAGTATCTTTCTTTGGATATGCTAGACATAACTTACCGTCGAAGGGGATGTAATAACTGAGAAACATAAGCTGCTTCTTTTACAAAATCATCCAGTTTGCCCTCCACCATACTCGTACTGTACACATATTTTATCAAGTAGCCAAAGTGAAAGATTGCATCTATACTCGTATTTTACATTACATCAATCGTAATTTATTGACACTATCTTCCTTAAATGAGCTTTAGAATATTTGCGTACTTCGCACATGTCACGGCAAACATCAAAAACTATCTGAGACACAGCAGCGAAACAGATACTACCGTAACTGTCTGCAGTTAGTAAGAACCAGAGTATAAGTTAGTTACCTTCGTGTTCCATGGATCATTTGTATGATAAAACTTAGTGATGTGTAGTGTGTCTTTTTACATTGACATAGCAGATTAACCGTAAATATGACTACATGCTGAACATTTATGTTTTTTGTTTTGGTTTTACTATTGAAATTAAATATACAGATAAGAGTCAGAAATTTCTATCAACCATCTTTTAGACAAAGTAATAATAGAAATTCTTCTATATAATTCTATAATTTCACTTACGAAACATAAGCACATTTTTACGCTACAGACCTTTCTCTTCACAACTTTCATGATCTTTGCCCCACTACTGTGGGCACTGTTATTCTTCTGTCACTAGCTAGCAGAACAATAATGGTGCTTCACAACAGTCAGAGCAAAGAACGTGGAAGTTGTGAAGAAGAAATTTTGTACGGTGAAAATGTGCTTATATTTCGTAAGTGAAGTTACAGCGCGACCTTCAGCGTGACATCAGATGAGAGGAAAGACAGATGCGAGCCAAAATCTCCAATAACTGAAAGAAATCACTTATTTACATAAAAAATAAGACGAACTGTTTTATAGTCTACAAATACCGCATATCAAAACGAAGCTGTATCAGTCTAGATTCCATTGAAGATGCCTTAAAGAAAGGGCGAAACTCGTTTGCAGCAAATAATATTGCAGCAAATAATATTGCAGCAAGAAAGACCGGTTTTTCTTTAAAAACGAGTATTTTTGTGTTTCCTGCGGATGGTGGCCACGAAAACAAACTGGCTCAGCATCAGGTATTAATGTAAACAAATCACTCAAATACTACTTACGTAATAATACTAATTAAGTGAATTATCGCTAATTTGTTGAGTTGCTAGGGGCTTCGTTAGGTCCACGGTATATGCTTCCCAACGTACAAAAGGAAAAAGAAATGGTCTACTTCTCTCCAAAAGACATACTGACATGCAAATTATTTTGGTGATAGTGTGCTGGTAGCTCACTGTATATACGTCATTGGCTGCTGCGGTCCTCGTTTCTGTGCATTTTTTTAGCACTGTTTACTGTCACTTTCCACATAGTATTTAAAGTGAGGGTAAGATATCAAAAGTTAGTAATACACAATAAATCGACGTATATGCCCCTCTTCTGGAAGATTAGTACATTGCCAGTGACCCCCCCCCCTCACGACTTCCATTTTTTTTTAAAGCACAGAACTCGTATGCATATCGGGATGCTGAAAAGTAAAGACTCTTAATTTTTATAAAAATATTAATTTTTTTTAAATAAAACAAACGTTATTAATATTCTACATGTTTATTGTTCATGTCTGCATCGTCATCCTGGTGACGAATACATTTCTACCAACGAAAGACCAGCTTGTTGATACCGTCACTGTAGAATGTCTGAATCTGTTCACAGTGCATCAACGTCACCTCTGCTTGTATCGCTTCATCACTATCCAAGTGAAGTCCTCGAAAGTGTTTTTTAATTTTTGGAAACAGATGAAAGTCGGATGGGACCAAGCCGGGACTGTATGGAGGAGGATCGATGACAGCGGAACTCAAGGCGTCGGATTGTAGCAGATGTTACAGCGCTCATGTGTGTTCTGGCACTGACATGCTGAAGGAGATGGTGCTCCACGTGTAGACTAGCTCTTTGAATTCGAAACTCCATTATAGCAACCTGTTTCTCATGCACCGGCATAGATATGTAATGCACTCCAGCTGACGTTCTACCTAGGATTCCATTTCTAATTACACTACTGGCCATCAAAATTGCTGCACCAAGAAGAAATGCAGATGATAAACGGGTATTCATTGGACAAATATATTATACTAGAACTGACATGTGATTACATTTTCACGCAGTTTGGGTGCATAGATCCTGAGAAATCAGTACCCAGAACAACCACCTCTGGCCGTAATAACGGCCTTCATACGCCTGGGCATTGAGTCAAACAGAGCTTGGATGGCGTGTACAGGTACATCTGCCCATGCAGCTTCAACACAACACCACAGTTCATCAAGAGTAGTGACTGGCGTATTGTGACGAGCCATTTGCTCGGCCACCATTGACCAAACGATTTTAGTTGGTGAGAGATCTGGAGAATGTGCTGGCCAGGGCAGCAGTCGAACATTTTCTGTATCCAGAAAGGCCATTCGTGCACCCAGGTTCGTCGTCGAGTACACCATCGCAGGCGCTCTTGTTTGTGATACAGCGTCAAGGGTAACTGCAGCCAAGGTCTCCGAGCTGATAGTCCATGCTGCTGCAAACGTCGTCGAACTGTTCGTGAGAGATCATTGTTGTCATGTAAACGTCGCCATCTGTTGACTCAGGGATCGAGACGTGGCTGCACGATCCGTTACAGCCATGCGGATAAGATGCCTGTCATCTCGACTGCTACTGATACCAGGCCGTTGGGATCCAGCACGGCGTTCCGTATTACCATCCTGAACCCATCGATTCCCTATTCTGCTAACAGTCATTGGATCTCGACCAACGTGAGCAGCAATGTCGCGATACGATAAACTGCAAACGCGATAGGCTACAATCCGACCTTTATCAAAGTCGGAAACGTGATGGTATGCATTTCTCCTCCTTACACGAGGCATCACAACAACGTTTCACCAGGCAACGCCGGTCAACTGCTGTTTGTGTATGAGAAATGGGTTGGAAACTTCCCTCATGTCAGCACGTTGTAGGTGTCGCCACCGGCGCCAACGTTGTGTGAATGCTCTGAAAAGCTAATCATTTGCATATCACAGCATCTTCTTCGTGTCTGTTAAATTTCGCGTCTGTAGCACGTCATCTTCTTGCTGTAGCAATTTTAATGGTCAGTAGTGTATTTACATACCTATACGAAATTACATTCATACCCGACCGTGTCTTCTGGGGTGCTCCAGGTTTTTTGTCATGCAGTGTATATTAGATCTGATAGCAACAAACAGATCTGATCCCTTAGAGATATCTTCGTTTAAACTGCCACCAGTGATCATGACACTGTTGTAGCAACGATGATTACCGAGGTATAGAGCCAAATAAAAGGAGTAGATAAAGTTTTATGTTCAGTAAACTAGATAAAGAGGCAGTAGTGTCATATAACAGTGAGGAACTAGAAATACTTAGCTCTGCGATGGAGAATGTAGAGGATCTGTGGCTGTGGCTAGAAGACTAGGTGACCAAGCACTGGATAGTTCTACAGGGTGTCCCGCAAGTCTCTAGAGGAACGGAAGGTTCCAAATGATCGGAAAAGAGCAGAGATAGTTCCAGTTTTCAAGAAGGGTCGTCGAGCAGATGCGCGAAACTATAGGCCTATAGCTCTGACATAGATCTGTTGTAGAATTTTAGAACATGTTTTCTGCTCGTCTTTCATGTCATTTCTGGAAACCCAGAATCTACTCTGTAGGTATCAACATGGATTCCGGAAACAGCGATCGTGTGAGACCCAACTCACTTTATTTGTTCATGAGACCCAGAAAATATTAGATACTGGCTCCCAGGTAGATGCCATTTTCCTTGACTTCCGGAAGGCGTTCGATACAGTTCCGCACTGTCGCCTGATAAACAAAGTAAGACAGAGGAGATAGAGAAGATCCAAAGAAGAGCGGCGCGTTTCGTCACAGGGTTATTTGGTAAGCGTGATAGCGTTACGGAGATGTTTAGAAAACTCAAGTGGCAGACTCTGCAAGAGAGGCGCTCTGCATCGCGGTGTAGCTTGCTGTCCACGTTTCGAGAGGGTGCGTTTCTGGATGAGGTATCGAATATATTGCTTCCCCCTACTTATACCTCCCGAGGAGATCACGAATGTAAAATTAGAGAGATTCGAGCGCGCACGGAGGCTGTCCGGCAGTCGTTCTTCCCGCGAACCATACGCGACTGGAACAGGAAAGGGAGGTAATGACAGTGGCACGTAAAGTGCCCTCCGCCACGCGCTGTTGGGTGGCTTGCGGAGTATAAATGTATATGTAGATGTAGAAATGGTCAATATTCAGGTATATAACAGGAACACTCATTTGAAGCAAAGAACTTCGTATGGACATATACCCTTTGCCGAATGTTTTCTGAAGTAGAACACGTTTAATGTGCATCTTATTTTGGCCGTGTGGTGGGGACGTATGTGTCTTACTTACCCACCCTCTTTGACGTTCCATTCTAGCTCAGCCTTTCTCGTTGCTTTCAGCATCTTTCCTCGGGATGTTTTCTGTCATTAATTTACCCTGTTGAACGGGCAGTTGTCCATGATGTGTTGTGAGTGCAGTAGTGCGACTCACTGTCTTTGGCCACGCGCTGGCTAAAACTTCACACATCTACACTAATGGAGAAATGCAGATATGGTGTACGTTTACTTCTACAGCGATGGTACTGCTCCTAATGCTGTCGAAGAATACCGTCGCCGCTTTCAGTCACCTCGAATTTCTGATCGTAGTGTTCACTAGACTTTTGAGCACATGACGTGAAACACATATTTTCCAAATACGTATTTTTCTTTTGAAAGTGAAGTTCATTAACATGTGCAGTATCAGCATCGCATGGTTGAAATTCTGCAGCATAGTCTTACTGTCAGCAAACGGCGACTTTCTGCTTGTATCAGTGACCCACGAACTCATGTATGGCTAACACTACACTCGGAAAAGTTGTACCCATTCCACCTTCAACGTGTCCACAGCCTTCACTTTGGCGACAGTGCCACACGACTTGAGTTTTGTCACTGGTTAAATGACAATTGTCATTTCCTCAGATTAACACTATTCACTGAAGACGCCACGTTTACGCGGAATGAAGACAACACCACACGTAATAAGCATCGATGGTGACAGGAAAAGCCGTCCGCTACAGTGGAAACCTATTTCCAAGTTCGTTTTTCGGTCAGTGTTTGGTGCGGCATGATTTGCAGTCATTTTGGAAGAGCGAATGACGCAACAGAAGTCTTATAATCTTTTGGAAAATTCGTTTATTGAACACCTTGAGGCCGTTTCTTTAGCCACGCGGACTGCAAAGTACTTCGGAAATGACGGAAGCCCCCCACATTTTATCAGACGTTCAAGGGAACATCTGAACCGCACTTACCATAATCGCTGGATTGATCGTGGTAGTACGATTAACCGGCCACGAAGATCGCCGGACCGTACCCCATTAGACATTTCTTTGTGGGGTTTGACGAAGTCTGAGATGTACAAATGAAAAGTGAATAACGGAGATGAACTGCTTGGTCGCATCATGGCTGCTGCTGTCCTAATTAGGGAACGAGCAGAGGAACTCTGGCAACCAACGCAATGTGTTCCCCCAAGAGTACACAAGAGCACTGAAATTCATGGTGGTTCAGGGTGGCGCACGAAATGTGTTATTTTGTTTTTGAATATAAACTTTGTCAATACAATCTGAAAGGAACATATACTACAATGAAGAGCCGTCCATGGAGATGTGTTCTAACTCAGCACGTGCTCAATATGTCCACCATTTCGCTTCCTAACTTTCTTCAAACGAACACTGAAGTTAGTGATTACCCTACGGCACATGTCTTCCGTAATTTCACTGCAAGCTTGAAGAATAAGTCTTCTGAGCTCCATTAAATCACTTGGACCTTTCGGGAAATTTTTTTCCTTTAGGTACCCCCAAAGAAAAAAGTCACATGGATTGAGGTCTGGACTATTGGGGGGGCCAATTTTGTCACTGAAGCGACCTGGAAACCTGAGTGAAATGATCCGCATGCAGAAATGCTCGTGTAAAAACTCCAACACAGTGTTTGCAGTATGTGGCCTTGCTCCATCTTGCATGAATCACTGCGTGTTGAAGGGCAAGGCAGTAGCAAGAAGCTGTGGAATGAAGCTATTGCGAAGCATGCTCAAATAACGCTCGCTGTTCACAGTTTCTTCAAAGAAAAAGGGTCCAATAAGTCCGTGACTGGAAATTGCTGCCCACGCTGTAATCCTCGGAGCATAATGTTGTCGTTCATGAAGCACTTGTGGGTTTTCAGTGGCCCAAAAGCGTACATTTTGTTTGTTAACCACACCGTCTAAATGAAAATGCGCCTCGTCTGAAAACCAAACGTTGTTGAGAGTTTCTTCCCTATCCTCCGCCCACTGAGCAAACAGTAGTCTCTGCTGCTTGTGTTCTTCAGTGAGCTTCTGTGCACAGGTCATCTTGTATGGTTACATATGGAGGTCACTTTTAAGAATGCGTTGAACGGAGCGTCTGGATATTCCTAGTTGCACTGCTGCCTTTCTACACGATTTCCCGGGACTTCTCTGTACAGCAACTCGTACGCTTCAATATTCTCCGACGAACAAACAGGATTAGGCCGACGTCGCTTCTCTTCCAATACTGTTCCTTCCTGTACAAATTTATCGTACAACCTGTGGATGGTCTTCTTACAAGGGACCCATCGTGTGTTAACCTGTTGTCGAAAACGCCTCTGAGCACAACAAGGCTTTTCGTTTCGTGAAATAGTAACACAACTGCCGATCATTGCTGTGTCGTCAGTCTTCCATTGTCAGCCATTGCTGCTTACTAGTCTCGTAGCGGCAGTATCGTGAATTACATGTAATTTCGTAACTCATTTGTTTTTCCAAGCTCTGCTAGTACTGCTGTAGAGATCCCAGCAGGATATCTAATGTGCTTCGTGAATTGTGAAAGAAACAATTGGTAACACATTTCGTGCGCCACCCTGTATATTCGAACATTTATTGTGAAATGTACAACAGCTGTAACGTGACGGGTACTATAATGTTTAAAGGTGAATGTGTTAAAAATTCGTATCTTTCAATTGATACTTTGTAAAACGCATGTTGTAATGTTTATTAACTGCTATACATGTTTGCATGTGTAAACCTGATCACGTATTCAACAATACCGAAAATAAATAACTATGTATATTGAGTGTGTTCTATCTCGGAAACCATTCGGAATGAGGATATGCCCACATGAAGTTTTCTGCTTCAAATTATCGTTTCTTTCATAACCCTGGATACTGACCATTTCTCCAGGGAGATCCTGTGCAGTTAGTAGAACAGTTCACGGCGATAGGAACCTTCCACGGTATATATGGATTTTCTAACGAAATTTCTAAAGAAACAGAGACTGTTGCATAATAGGTGTAAAACAAAACGTAGGGCTATAAACAGAGAGATGTTAAAGGAAATCTGTTTGGCTGTCAAAATGACAATGCGTGAAGCCTTAAATGACTCCGTATCGGTATCTTATTCAAAGACCTCTCGAAAAAACACCAAGATAATGTCCAGAAACACATGGAATTGAAACTAGAGGTAGAAAACCAAAAGCAGAAATGCTGAACCCAGCTTTCAAATGTTCCTTTACAAAGGAGGATCAAGGAGTATCGTCGCAGTTTATTCTAATACCACTGCAAAGGCGACTGAAATAGATATCAATGTCAGTGCCACTGAGTAAGAGCTAAACTCGCTGAAACTGAATAGAGCCCCAGGGGACGATAAAATTTCTGTCCAATTATATACAGAAATTACCGTTGAATTAGCCTCTTTTTTAACCATAATATGTCCGCGTCCGTAGCTGTCTGATCAGCGTGACTGACACCCATGAGGAGGACCTGGTTTCGATTCCCGGTACTGCCAGGGATTTTTCCTTGGTGGGAGGACTGGAACGGGGTACAGCCAACCTCGTGAGGCCAACTGAAAAACTACTCGTCCGGTTAATAGCGGTTTCAAGGTGAAGAAATTTGGAAATTTGTGGTAAGGATTTATGGGACCTAACTACTGAGGTCATCAGACCCTAAACTTACACACACTACTTAACCTAACTTGAAGTAACTTACGCTAAGGACGAAACACACACCCATGCCCGAGGGAGGAGTCGCAGCACCGACGGGGAGAGCCGCGCGGACCGTGACGAGACGCCTAGACCGCGCGGCTACCCCGCGCGGCCAAGGTCAAGAAAATCGGCAATGACTGAGAGACCCGTGTGCTGCCCACATGCAGCTCCATGCGACATGCGATGACAACATTGGCAGAGGATGACGCGGCGGCGGGTCGGACCCATTTGGCCCGTCTAGGACCAGGACGCGGACTTTTATCTTGAAGGTAAGACCGCACAGAGCGGCGCGGCACGACGCGACCAAACATTGTTTGTATGAAATCCTATGAGAGAGAACGCACTACGCGGCCTTGGAACTGCGTGGCGCAGGTCTGCGAGGCAAAGTCGACCAACTGGTCAGCTGCGACGCGCCGTGCGTAGTCGCATATCTCCGTTGTCGCACAGTGCGGTATAGCAAATGTGGCGACCCTGCTCGTCATTCAAAAAATAGCTCTTTTGATGTTCGAAACGAAAGTTTACCAAAATGACACTAGACGAGGACAAGTGAATCGTATGTATAAGTGAATATCCAGAGATATATGACCTTCAAAATGAACATTATATAAATAGTACCAGAAAAAGCAATATTTGGAAAGAAACTGTCAAGGAAATTGGAGTAAACATAACATACAAATACCACTATTGACATTCCTCTGGAACACAATCAGATTTCCCCAAGGTCGACTTCTAACAAATTGCCCATTTTTCTGTAAATATTTTTTGAATAAAACGTCAGTATCAGTTTCACTTTTCTTTTTATTTTAAACCACGACCGGTTTCTGCGCCCAAGCCCATTATCTAATGGTGTACGCCATATGGGAGCACAAATCGGTCGTGGTTCAAAATAGAAAGAAAAGGGAAAATGGTGCTGACATTTTCTTCAAAGCCAGCACTGGAGTTTCGGAGTCTGTGCCAAGAAAATAAACGAATTATTTCGTAAAATATATTATAAATTGCTTGTTATATTTGTGTTTACAAAAGTGTTGTATAGTGGAAAGTGTATATATGTACATAAAATGTTTACTCATACTGTATTTCAAGACCATGCACCCACTACTGTAAAAACGAAGATATTTTTCATTTTGTCTCAGTTTTGAAAATTTATATTCGCAATGCGCCACTTTGTAATACACCAGTATAATCTTCCCAGGACCAGAATTAAACCAAATCTGGAAAAAAGCGATGTAGATTGTCAAGGCACCTGAATATGAGCCATGCTGGTGAAGCACATAGACATCACGGGTGGAGCTGTGCAATTGGGGTGCACGGTCAAGTGCCTAGGCGTCATTTTCGACAGGCGTCCCACTTGGCTCCGACACGTTGATGAAATGCGGTGGAAGGCTTCAGCCAGCTCTACCAGCTGCTGAATACGTCGTCAGGACGGCCACAGGATTTCGGAATTGCTCTGCACAAGACGACACTGCGCCAAATTTTAGAACACGCAGCTGCTGTCTGGGAAAACAGCGGCATACACCCATATCGATCGCCTGTAAAATGGAAATGAGAGTTTGGCGTCATTGGCCTGCAGGCCCCTTGTGGGACAGGTCCGGCTGCCTTGGTGTAGGTCTTATTACATTCGACGCCACATTGGGCGACCTGCGCGCCGGATGGGGATGAAATGATAATGAAGACAACACAACACCCAGTCCCTGGGCGAAGAAAATCCGCGACTCAGCCGGGAATCGAACCCGAGCCCGTAGGACGGCAATCTGTCACGCTGACCACTCAGCTATCGGGGCGGACGATCGCCCGTAGAAGGTGCAAGATCGTGCTATCTGACTCGATTTGCACCTACAGAGTGGTCACAGAATCCCATTACCCCCTATGTATTAGATAGATGTTAATGAATTGTTGTTTATTATCGTTGCAGGTGCTGAAACGCATCTATGAGAGCTATTTGGAAAATAAGGTCTGATGTGGTGCGAAATCGAAACCTCACTGAAAATCCGATGAAGCTTTGTACAGATGTGCTGGGCAGCGTCTCTAGTATGCCCTTTGATCGCGTCATGTCGCTCTTTTTACTTCTGAGTGCACAGTGAGCACGTAAAGGTGCTTAGAACAATAGCATCTCCTGCCAGGTATGAGAACCTGGTGTGAGATTTCGCCTGATGTCATGCAGCCCACTTAACATAGCTGTCATACATTTCCTTCTGCATGACAGTTCTCGGCCGCAGTCTGAAGGGACAATGAAGATGCTCCTGCGTCGTTTTCGATGGGAAGTGTTTGATCACTCACGGCAGGGCCCGTAATTGACTCTCCCTGAGTATCATCTCTCCTCCCATGGACAACTAGCTATGAACACACGTTCTGGCACAGACAATGAGCTGTAGACCAGCGTAGAGAATTGGCAGGAAGCACACGCAGCTTCCTTCTATGACGAGGTTATTGGAAAGTTGGTACAACGCTACGATAAAAACAAAATTGCTCAGGCTTTAGTGGTCGCTTGTTGACAAACTGACCATTGGCTTCTGTCTCGGGTTCTATCATCAGACGGACGTCGGTCGAAGAACCAGAGACAGAAGCCAATAGGCAGTTTGGCTATGACAAATATCTAAATCGGAGCTGCAACTATGTAAATAACTAAATGTTGTAAATAAAACATTTTTGATTTTCACAGTGGTTTCCATTTTGCGACCGATCGGACTTTTCTTTCCGAATAGGTCTCGTAAGTTGTGGCTGATGTTCCACTTACACCACTCAGGGACCGGTCTTAATGAGCACTTAGGCAGACGAACGACCACTTACAGGAAAATCAATGAGAGAGATTCAGCCAGATTTCACTCTAATGTTTCTGAAACCTTCCCCACAATTTTACGGTAGGAGAAAAATCTCTTTGCAACGTGTTGCACAAAAGATAAGCTCCGCTCAGGACCACCATCAACACGCCTGGAAACGTGTTTGGAGGCTACAGCGTCTGTCGGATGTTCGCTCAAAATGTCCATGCGTAAGCTGTCACAGATATTAGGAGTCCCATACTCGACAGTACAAAAAAAAAAAAAAGAAGAATAATTTGTAGCTAAAGTATTTAAAGCTTCGTTTAAGGCTTGTGGGCGAATGCTCGATGTCTTTACAGCTCTTCCTTCAAGAAGATGTGTAATATGCTGCAGTGCAAAACCCAGAAACATTTATTCCTAGACTAAAGAAAACCCATATTTTTATGAAGAAATTGAACACAACTCACCACATATCATGATCTAGGCTGCAATGTCTGGAACGCACTCGGTAGGTCCATATTTCTTGGACGATGATGTGAATCACATTGCGTGACTCACCAAGTTACGTCATTGGTTTATTCCAAGTGTGCAAGATCGGAGAATTCTCAGTCGTGTTTGGTTCCACCATGATGGAGCACCAGCCCATTATCCTATTGCCGTCAGTGAACATTTCACTGAGGCATTTCCTAACGAGTGGTATCCACGTGGTTTTGTCCACTTGCTTGCACCCCGAAGTCCTCATCTTTCATCTTGCAAAAATGCATTATGGTGGTTCATTAAACCAAAGGTCGCCACAGATGTTACGAGACAGTTGACGAACTTAAGGATGCTGTTCGACGTGCATTTACTCGTACTGCCATCACGCCAGAAATGTTGAGAATTTCGCATCGTACAAGGAGGGGAATCATACTCTGATATGAAATCGTTGGTGTACACACGGACACTCTGGATCAAATACGAGGGGCGTTCAATAAGTAATGCAACACATTTTTCTGAAAGCACTCTGTTGACTACAAAACACTATTTTTCAACATAGGCTGCGCTCAATGCGACAGCGTTACGCCATCTTCCTCGGAGGGCCTGTACGCCCGCATGATACCTCTTTACTGGTCGAGGTCAGAGCCATCGTCTTGGTGCATCAGTAACCTCCCCGTCACACAAGTACTACTTCCAGCGTAGTGCATCCTTCATTGGGCCAGACATGTGAAAGTTCTCTGTTCGGCGGCGAGCAACCCAGGGGGCACACAGCTTCGAGTACCACAACCGGCGGACGAGAGTGTCAGCACTACCAACAGAGACTTCCAGTTGAGCAGCGATGCGTTTGATCATGAAACGTCGATCACTTCGAATGAGAGTGTCCGCGCGTACCAACATTGCAGGAGTCACACCTGTGTGCAGCCGGCCAGCAAGCAGGAGATGGGCCTGGTTTACTCGACTTTGTTACGATGCTGACAGACGTCTCACCCAACGAGTCATCGTGCTTTTGTTCACAGCCACGTCTCCGCTGACATTCTGCAAACGGCTAATAATATCTGCGATGCTGTCATTTTCCTTCAAAAGAAAGTCAGTAACGGCTCTGTGTTTTGTAGCGCACCTCCGTTACAGACGCCATTTTGAAGGCAAGGAATAGTGCCACTACCTATCTGAACTTCATGAAACTATAGGGGCTAAGCGGGAATATTCCAAGATGTACCACAACAAATTGCCCATTTCTTCAACTTAAACTGGCTGAGAAAAGAAAATGCGTTACATTACTTATTGAACACTCCTCGTAATGAAGAATGGTCACATACCTCAAACTTGTCCTCTGTCGTGACCCCGCATTAATACAATGCGATCATCTACCAATATGTGGACGTGTAATAGGGATTAATGAGACTTCGTGATAACTCTGTACACCGGGATTTCGCGGTTGCGGAACTCCATCAGATGATCGCAATACCTTATCTCTGGCAGACGTTTAGGCGATCGGTTTGTGGCTTCGACGTTGACGTAATTGGTTCGAATCCCAGTGGTGAAAGAAATTTTCATCGCTGCTATTTGAGTAGCCAAAGTTGCTTCCAGAATAACAATGTATCTCCTACTTTCAGAGCGAAGCAAAGTAGTTGAGAAGAAAAGCCACTGCAGTTGTATTAATGAACATAAAACAGAGGACTAAATTTTGATAGAAAAAAAAAGCGAATCCCAGCTAAGAAGGTGTCGTTGACGGGTCACCATCAATAGTGTCATACGCCCACACTCCGCGAGACACTGTGGAAAGATCTGGAATAAGCCCAGCACGTTTGTGCCTTATATGATGACCCGGAGCTGGAAGCCCCTGACTCCCACCCTCTTGTCGGCTTCCGTCAAATATTAGCGATGAAAATTTCTTTAACCACCGGGATTCGAACCAGTTACATCAGCGTTGAGCGCCACAGCATAAATGTGCGTTACAGGCGCCGATACAGGGTTTGGTTCTGGAGGCGATCAGAATTTGTTGCTTTCTTTCCCCCCTTACCAATACAATTTCCTTTCATCCTCACATTTAGCGTATTCATACCCCGACAGGTTTCGAGACTAATAATAAAAAATAGAGAAAAATTTAGATGGCTGTTTTAATGCTTTCACGTGTTCTATATAATCTTCACTCATTTTAGCGAGGAGCACTGTACGTGAAAATGTCAGAAAACTCGTTCTTTGTGTTGTTCAACTCGCACATCACTTTGGTTTGACTGTCGGTTATGTCGTCAATGCGATATCTTTTAAAATTGTGGTTTAGTTGTAGTTCCTTATTGATAACACTAAGTCTCGTCACCCCTGATGATTTTCCCCACAAAAGAATCGTCCGCATTTTGCATTTCAACCGAGTTGCGGCGGTTGACTACGCGTTGTCGTTTTTGCTGGTAGTCAAGGTTTGTGCGGGACAAAATTTTCACACACTTTTTTCTCTTCCTGAAAGCTGCACTTTAGCTGAGTGGGGGGCACATCTGACTACCATACAGTGAGACCGTGTTCGGTTTCTGGCCGGGTCAGAGATTTTCTCCGCTCGAGGACTGGATGTTGTGTTATCTTCATTTCATCGTCATCGACACGCAAGGCACCCAATGTAACGTCATCTGAAAAAACTGGAAAAATCTTGCAACTCGGCGGTCGATAATCCCCAGGCAATGCCATACGACCATTTCATTTCATCCTTCTTCAAAATATTCTACAGAATGTTATGAAAACTTGATTTAGAGAGAAGCTCAGTAGCTCGGTACGGGCTTTTGTTGAAGTTTCGAGAACACACCTTCACCGAGGAGTCAAGCGGTATATTGCTGCCTCCCACGTATATCTCGCGAAGAGACCATGAGGATGAAATAAGAGAGATTAGAGCCCACACAGAGGCATACCGACAATATTTCTTTACACGAACAATACGAGACTGGAATAGAAGCGAGAACCGACAGAGGTACTGAAAGTACCCTTCGCCACACACCGTCAGGTGACTTGCGGAGTATGGATGTAGATGTAGATGTAGATGTAGAGATCTACTGCGATTTGTGACGCAACAACGTTGATGCACTAAGGCTGCACGTCGCTTCTTAACACTGCCTGTTCACACCTGACATGTCGAAGGCACGTCTGTTGTTTGCTGTTGCCATTTGAAGCTGTCGCCATAGTTACTGCGTTGACGTTGCTTATACAACAGGAGCAAATTCAATCTCGCAACTGTTTGGGCGGACGGAATGTGCCTAGTATTTTAATAATGATGGCAACAAAACTGACAGGACGTGCAAAATGGCTCAGCAGGAATGGCTAGAGGACAGATGTAAGGATTTAGAAACATATGTCATTAGGGGAAAGATAGATACCGCCTACAGGAAAATCAAAGAGGCCTTTGGGGAAAAGAGGAGCAGCTGTATGAATATCAAGAGCTCAGATGGAAAACCAGTCCTAAAAAAAAAGGAAAAGTTGAAAGGTCGAAGGAGTATATAGAGGGTCTGTACAAGGGAAATGAACTTGAAGGCAATATTATAGAAGGGTAAGTGGATGTAGATGAAGAGGACGTGGAAGATATGATATTCAGAGAAGAATTCGACAGAGCTCTGAAAGACCAAAGTCGAAACAAGGCCCCGGGAATAGGCGATATTCTGTCAGAATTACTGATAGCCTTGGCAGAGTCAGCCACGGCAAAACCTTTCCATCTGGTATGCAAGACGTATGAGACAGGTCAAATATCCTCACACTTCAGGAAGAATTTAATAATTCCAGTTCCAAAGAAAGCAGAGGCTGATAGATGTGAAAATTACCATCAGTTTAGTATGTCATGGTTGCAAACTGCTAACACGAATTCTCTACAGACTATGAAAAAATTGGTGGAAGCCGACCTGGGGAAAGGATTGGATTCCGTACAAATGTAGGAACACGCCAGGCAATACTGACCCTACGACTTATCTCAGAAGATGAGTTAAGGAAAGACAAACATACGTTTATAACATTTGTATAGTAAGAGAAAACTTTGGTCAATGTTGACTGGAATACTCTGTTCGGAATTATTAAGGTATCAGAGGTAAAATACTTGGATGAATGGCTATTTACAACTTTTACAGAACCAAGACGGTAGTTACAAGAGTCGAGGGGCATGAAATGGAGGTAGTGGTTGAGAAGGGAGCGCAGCAGGATTGTAGCCTATCCCCAATGTTATTCAATATGCACATTGAACAAGCAGTAAAGAAAACCAAAGAAAAATTTGGAGTAGGGACGAAAACTCAGGGAAAAGAAATGAAAACTCTGAGATTTGCCGATGACATTGTCACTTTGTCAGAGACAGCGAGGGACTTGGAAGAGCAGTTGAACGGAATGGTCATTGTCTAGAAAGGAGAATATGAGATGAACGTCAATAAAAGCAAAAGAAGGATGATTGAAGGTAGTCCAGTTAAATTAGGCAACGCTGAGGGAATTAGATTAGAAAAAGAGGCACTTAAAGTAGTAGATGGGTTTGCCATTTGGGCAGCAAAGTAACTGATGATGGCCGTAGTAGAGAGAATATAAAATGTAGACTGCCTTTGGCAAGCAAGGCATTTCTGATGAAAAGAAATTTCTAACATCGAATATAGATTTAAGCGTTAGAAAGTCTTTTCTGGAAGTATTTGTCTGGAGTGTAGCCATGTACGGTAGGGAAACATAGACGATAAACAGTTTACACAAAAAGAGAAATGAAGTCTTCGAAAAGTGGTGCTACAAAAGAGTGTTGAAGATAATGTGGGTGATTAAGTACCTAATGAGTAGGTACCGGATAGAATTGGGGAGACACGAAATCTGTTACACAACTTGACGGATCACTTGATAGGACACATTCTAAGACATCAAGAGATCACCGGTTTAGCATTGCAGGGAAGTGTGTAGGGTTAAAAATCGTATAGGGAGACCAAGAGATGAGTATAGTAAGCAGATTGAAAAGAATGTGAGTTACAGTAATTATTCGAAGATGAAGAGGCTTGCACAGGATATATTACCGTGGACAGCTGCATCAAACCGGTCCCGAACTGAAGACCACAACAACAACAACAACAACAACAACATCAAAAAACCTAAAATGTTTTAACGTAATAATAATTTGTTCATATCAGTGCGTACCCCCCTCCTCTCCCCCCCCCCACCCCCTCCCCACGAACCATGGATGTTGCGTTGGTGGGAAGCCTTGCGTGCCTCAGCAATACAGATAGCCGTACCATAGGTGCATCGACAACTGAGGGGTATCTGTTGAGAGGCCAGACAAACGTGTGGTTCCTGAAGAGGGCAGCAGCCTTTTCAGTAGTTGCAGGGGCAAAAGTCTGGATGATTGACTGATCTGGCCTTGTAGCACTAACCAAAACGGCCTTGCTGTGCTGGTACTGTGAACGGCTGAAAGCAAGGGGAAACTACACTCGTAATTTTTCCCGAGGGCATGCAGCTTTACTGTATGGTTAAATGATGATGGCGTCCTCTTGGGTAAAGTATTCCGTAGGTAAAATAATCCCCCATTCGGATCTCCGGGTGGGGACTCCTCAGGAGGACGTTGTTATCAGGAGAAAGAAAACTGCCGTCCTACGGATCGGAGCGAGGAATGTCAGTTCCCTTAATCGGGCAGGTAGGTTACAACATTTAAAAAGGAAAATGGATAGGTTAAAGTTAGATATAGTGGGAATTAGTGAAGTTCGGTGGCAGGAAGAACAAGACTTATGGTCAGGTGAATACAGGTTTGTAAATACAAAATCAAATAGAGGTAATACAGGAGTAGGTTTAATAATGAATAGGAAAATAGGAATGGGGGTAAACTACTACATACAACATAGTGAACGCATTATTGTTGCCAAGATAGATACGAAGCCCACGCCTATCACAGTAGTACAAGTTTATATGCCAACTAGCTCCGCAGATAACGAAGAGATTGATGAAATGTGTGATGACCTAAAGTATTCGGATAGTGAAGGGAGACAAAAATTTAATAGTCATGGGTGACTGGAACTCGATAGTAGGAAAAGGAAGAGAAGAAAACGTAGCAGGTGAATATGGAATTGGAGTGAGGAATGAAAGAAGATGCCGCCTGGTAGAATTTTGCACAGAGTCTAACTTAATCATAGGTTTAAGAATCATAAAAGAAGGATGTATAGATGGAAGAAGCCTGAAGATAATGGAAGGTCTCAGATAGATTATATAATGGTAAGACAGAGATTCAGGAACCAGGTTTTACACTGTAAGACACTTGCAGTGGCAGATGTGTATTCTGACCACAATCTATTGGTTATGAACTGTTGATTAAAACTGAAGAAACTGCAAAAAGGTGGGAATTTGAGGAGATGGGACCTGGATAAACTAAAAGAACCAGAGGTTGTACAGAGATTCAGGGAGAGCATAAGGGAGCGATTAACAAGAATGGGGGAAATAAATACAGTAGAAGAAGAATGGGTAGCTTTGAGAGATAAAGTAACGAAGGTAGCAGAGGGTCAAGTAGGTAAAAAGACGAGGGCTAATAGAAATCCTTGGGTAACAGAAGAGATACTGAATTTAATTGATGAAAGGAGAAAATTTAAAAATGCAGTAAATGAAGCAGGCAAAAAGGAATACAAACGTCTCAAAAACGAGGTCGACAGGAAGTGCAAAATGGCTAAGCAAGGATGGCTAGAGGACAAATGTAAGGATGTAGAAGCGCATATCACTAGGCGTAAGATAGATACTGCCTACAGGAAAATTAAAGAGACCTTTGGAGAAAAGAGAACCACTTGTATGAACATCAAGAGCTCAGATGGAAACCCAATTCTAATTAAAGGCCGGCAACAGTGGGCGAGCGGTTATATGCGCTACAGTTTGGAACAGCGCGACCGCTACGGTCGCAGGTTCGAATCCTGCCTCGGGCATGGATGTGTGTGATGTCCTTAGGTTAGTTAGGTTTAAGTAGTTCTAAGTTATTGGGGACTGATGACCTCAGATGTTGAGTCCCATAGTGCTCAGAGCCATTTGAACCATTTCTAATCAAAGAAGGGAAAGCAGAAAGGTGGAAGGAGTATATAGAGGGTCTATACAAGGGCGATGTTCTTGAGGATAATATTATAGAAATGGAAGAGGATGTAGATGAGGATGAAGTGGGAGATATGATACTGCGTGAAAAGTTTGACGGAGCACTGAAAGACTTCAGTCGAAACCAGGCCTCGGGAGAAGACAACATTCCATTATAACTACTGACAGCCTTGGGAGAGCCAGGCCTAACAAAACTCTACCATCTGGTGAGCAAGATGTATGTGACAGACGAAATACCCTCAGACTTCAAGAAGAATATAATAATTCCAATCCCAAAGAAAGCAGGTTTTGACAAATGTGAAAATTACAGAAATATCAGTTTAATAAGGCACGGCTGCAAAATACTAACACGAATTCATTACAGGCGAATGGAAAAAGTGGTAGAAGCCGACTTCGTGGAAGATCAGTTTGGATTCTGTAGAAACGTTGGAACACGTGAGGCAATACTGAATCTACGACTTAGAAAACAGATTAAGGAAAAGCAAACCTACGTTTCTAGCATTTGTAGACTTCGAGAAAGCTTAGCTTTTGGCAACGTTGACTGGAATATTCTCTTTCAAATTCTGAAGGCGGCAGGGGTAAAATATGGGGAGGGAAAGGCTATTTAAAATTTGTACAGAAACCAGATGGCAGTTGTAAGAGTCGAGGGGCATGAAAGGGAAGCAGTGGTTGGGAAGGGAGTGAGACAGGGTTGTAGCCTATCCCCGATGTTATTCAATCGGTATATTGAGCAAGCAGTAAAGGAAACAAGAGAAAAATTCGGAGTAGGAATTAAAATGCATGGAAAGATGTTCGCAGATGAATTTGTAATTCTGTCAGACACAGCAAAGAACTTCGAAGAGCAGCTGAACGGAATGGACAGTGTCTTGAAAGGAGGATATAAGATAAACATCAACAAAAGCAAAACGAGGGTAATGGAATGTAGTCGAATTAAATCGGGCGATACTGTGGGAATTAGATTAGGAAATGAGACGCTTAAAGACGTAAATGGGTTTTGTTATTTGGGGCGCAAGATAACTGATGATGGTCGAAGTAGAGAGGATATAAAATGTAGGCTGGCAATGGCAAGGAAAGCGTTTCTGAAGAAGAGAAATTTGTTAACATCGAGTATAGATTTAAGGGTCGGGAAGTCGTTTCTGAAAGTATTTGTATCGAGTGTAGCCATATATGGAAGTGAAACGTGGACGATAAATAGTTTAGACAAGAAGAGAATAGAAGCTTTCGAAATGTGGTGCTACAGAAGAATGCTGAAGATTAGGTGGATAGTTCACAATACTAATGAGGATGTATTGAATAGAACTGGAGAGAAGAGAAATTTGTGGCACAACTTGACTGGAAGAAGGGATCAGTTGGTAGGACATATTCTGATTCGTCAAGGGATCACCAATGTAGTATTGGAGGGCAGCGTGGAGTGTAAAAATCGTAGAGGAAGACCAAGAGATGAATAAACAGATTCAGAAGGATGTAGGTTGCAGTAGGTACTGGGAGATGAAGAAGCTTGTACAGGATAGAGTAGCATGGAGAGCTGCATCAAACCAGTGTCTGGACTGAAGACCGCAACAACAACATCAGTGCGTAGTACATCGGTTTTGGATAATTTGCGAGAAATTGCCATTTAGAAATGTATATTATTTTTAAAGCAATTAACCAGTTGCTTTGTCATATAATTTATTTCAAACTATAAGAGGGACAAAGTCTCACATACACTCCTGGAAATGGAAAAAAGAACACATTGACACCGGTGTGTCAGACCCACCATACTTGCTCCGGACACTGCGAGAGGGCTGTACAAGCAATGATCACACGCACGGCACAGCGGACACACCGGGAACCGCGGTGATGGCCGTCGAATGGCGCTAGCTGCGCAGCATTTGTGCACCGCCGCCGTCAGTGTCAGCCAGTTTGCCGTTGCATACGGAGCTCCATCGCAGTCTTTAACACTGGTAGCATGCCGCGACAGCGTGGATGTGAACCGTATGTGGAGTTGACGGACTTTGAGCGAGGGTGTATAGTGGGCATGCGGGAGGCCGGATGGACGTACCGCCGAATTGCTCAACACGTGGGGCGTGAGGTCTCCACAGTACATCGATGTTGTCGCCAGTGGTCGGCGGAAGCTGCACGTGCTCGTCGACCTGGGACCGGACCGCAGCGACGCCCGGATGCACGCCAAGACCGTAGGATCCTACGCAGTGCCGTAGGGGACCGCACCGCCACTTCCCAGCAAATTAGGGACACTGTTGCTCCTGGGGTATCGGCGAGGACCATTCGCAACCGTCTCCATGAAGCTGGGCTACGGTCCCGCACACCGTTAGGCCGTCTTCCGCTCACGCCCCAACATCGTGCAGCCCGCCTCCAGTGGTGTCGCGACAGGCGTGAATGGAGGGACGAATGGAGACGTGTCGTCTTCAGCGATGAGAGTCGCTTCTGCCTTGGTGCCAATGATGGTCGTATGCGTGTTTGGCGCCGTGCAGGTGAGCGCCACAATCTGAACTGCATACGACCGAGGCACACAGGGCCAACAACCGGCATCATGGTGTGGGGAGCGATCTCCTATACTGGCCGTACACCACTGGTGATCGTCGAGGGGACACTGAATAGTGCACGGTACATCCAAACCGTCATCAAACCCATCGTTCTACCATTCCTAGACCGGCAAGGGAACTTGCTGTTCCAACAGGACAATGCACGTCCGCATGTATCCCATGCCACCCAACGTGCTCTGGAAGGTGTAAGTCAACTACCCTGGCCAGCAAGATCTCCGGATCTGTCCGCCATTGAGCATGTTTGGGACTAGATGAAGCGTCGTCTCACGCGGTCTGCACGTCCAGCACGAACGCTGGTCCAACTGAGGCGCCAGGTGGAAATGGCATGGCAAGCCGTTCCACAGGACTACATCCAGCATCTCTACGATCGTCTCCATGGGAGAATAGCAGCCTGCATTGCTGCGAAAGGTGGATATACACTGTACTAGTGCCGACATTGTGCATGCTCTGTTGCCTGTGTCTATGTGCCTGTGGTTCTGTCAGTGTGATCATGTGATGTATCTGACCCCAGGAATGTGTCAATAAAGTTTCCCCTTTCTGGGACAATGAATTCACGGCGTTCTTATTTCAATTTCCAGGAGTGTATTTAACGTGACGTAATTTATATGATGTGAAATCGAAGTGTGCACTCTCGTCACCAGTCTTCGTAAAGAGAACTGTGTAGACTGGCTATGCGGGCTTGTAAGTGGAGGTAATGCTGCTTGTCTCAGTCGTTCCCATTTCCGTTCGGCAAGTCGTACTGTCTGATATTATTTTGTTAGTGGAAGGTCCTTCCCATTCAGTTTTACCTTACTCACCCTGCTGTGTTTGCCTGCTCTACCTGTGGACTCACGTATTGTGAAGCATTGGTTGCTGTCAGCAGGTGTGGTCATCTGGTAAACCGGCGCCTTTCTCTGGCTGGAATGTTTTCTGCAACCCTCTCCATCGGTCAGGCTGCAAGCGCATCCTCGTATGCTAGGGTGAAAGCACCAGTGTGCCTTTCCATTTTAGAGACTCTTAGTTTTCTTGCTGCTTTGGTCTCCCTTCATGGATTATTTTATTTCGTTTTACCCTCTGTCTTGGCCATCTAGGTTTGTAGTCAAAAATTTGTTTTTGAAGTCTGTTTCCTTTATTGTTATGTCTATATGTTCCCACCAGCTCTTTCTGTTTAGGTCTTTTTTCTTATGCACTGAATAAACTTGTAATTCTTTTCTAGTGTCTTCATTTCTGAAGCGATCTTCTCTAGGGCAACCTTTAATACTACAGAGAACTCTCATTTCCGCATACTGAGTCCTGCTCTAACTCTTTTGCGTAGGAGAACAGATTTCAGATCCATCGACGATAGTACGTATTGCCACGACGTTGTAGAACTCTATCTGTGTCTATTTAGTGGCATTTTGATGTAGCGTATTTCCAATTACTCCAAAGAATACGTTAAATTTTAGGAACTTGTTATCAAGTTCATTTACGAGATTTCGTCCTACGTCACAGCCGAAATACTGGAAGTTCATTATTTGTTCCAGTATAACACTATTTGCTATAATATAAGGTCTTAAAGGATTTTCTCTTGAAAGCCGTAAACTTTATTACGGAGATGTTCATGTTCTGTTTGGAAAGCAATAAATGAAGGTGATCAACGGCTCTTTGAATGTTACCTTCATTTTCTTGAGTTATTATTAGATCATCTGCGTATAGTATAGTAATAAAGCATTTTTCTCTGTTTTTTTTTTTTTAAATATCGTATGTGATATTTTGTTTTCAAATTATTACTAGGTTATCTGTGCAGATGTTGAATAGTGATAATGAATTAAAGAGCATCTATCTCTTTCCAAGCACGCAGTTATTGTTTTGCTTTAATACACAAACATGTTACACTCACTTGTGGCATCTCCAGTGACTGTTTCCATTTATTATTCCTGAAATACATACATACAGATTTTATTATAGGTTATGAAAAGTGTTCCATCAGATTTTGTTCTTCATTAAATTAAAAATGTACTTCACCTTTCATTTTTGTTGTGTCTACTGTGGCTATCATCCGAACTCGGTGACAATTCTAAATTAAAACACAATGTCATCTCCAAAGACAAGGACGTTGGGGCATCGTGTGAAATGAATTTGCATGCGACGGGTCACATCCTTGTCTAATTCCCTGAGTTTAGACAAGTTATCTCCAGCATCGATTACAATTTTTGACTATTTGTAAACAGTTTTTACAGAGTCAGATGTGTTGGGAAGCTTCTTTTTTCCATAATCTGCCACAATATGTGTCTATTGACATTGCGAAGCGCTATTTCATAACCTACAAATGCTATGCGCCTCTGCAAGTTAAAATCTTTCCTGTTGTTGCCAGCTGTTTTAGACTGAAAATACGACCAGCACAGGATCGTCCTTTTGTACAACTTATTTATTGTTCTAGCGAAATTTTATCAGAGATAGGGCGCAGTGTATCAATTAAGATGGCACTACAGATTTTACAGCCTGTGTTAACGAGGCTAGTTCGAGTCACTTCTTTTGCCTTTCTCGAATATGGAGAAAGTTAGCTGAGAGATATGGAAACTGACATAAATTAAAATTTTATCTCTCGGTAAAATGGTTTTGTTGGGCTTCATGTCATCCGCGACCCCAGCCCCCCCGAATCAGAGCCTGGTGCTTTGGCAACAAGCAACCGCCCCCCCCCCCACCCCCCAAGTCCCTCCCCCACATAGGTCAGTCCTTTGAACACGGTAACTACTATCAGCAGAGTCCGCGAAGGCCGGTCCCCAATTGAACACGTTACGGGCAGCGAGTAACAATACGACGGGCTCAGCGAGCAGCAAATTGTTCTGTTTAGCCGAATAGCCCGGCGGAGTTCGAAAGGGTTCGGATAGTATCTTCAGTCTTTACGGTCCAGTGAAAAAACGCGGCGTGACGATGGCCCGGCCCGATACCCGTATTGCCGGCCCCTGGATCCACATTGTCCGGCCTCCTATGCTCCCCCTCCCCCGGGCAGTTCCACTTGTTGTTGCTGCCGGCAGCGTGTTTACGTTTCCGAGTCGGCGAGCACTGGCCGCGGCCACAGCAGGTAGCAAAGGGTTCCCGCAGTCGCGACCGTGTGGGCGGGAGGAATGTTTGCGGACAACGGCCGCGATTACTGCGAGCCGCCTCCTCGCTCGGCGGCGCCTAGGGCAGGCGCTTTTGCCACAGCAGCTACCGCCTTGCTTAATGGTCAGAATTAAACCGAGCAAAATCTGAATACAACTCAACTGAAGTTCCACAGAGACTGTGCTAAGAAGTTTTGGTCTTATGTTAAACCAGTAAATGGATCGGGGGTATGTGTCCAGACACTATGACCGTGATGGTAGTGAAACAGAGGACGGCACAGAAAAGGCCGCGATACTAAACGGCTTTTCGCAAAACTGTTTCCCAGAAAGAGATCGTACTGTCGTTCATGGTTGGCTCTGAGCATTATGGGACTTAACGTCTGAGGTCATCAGTCCCCTAGACCTTAGAGCTACTTAAACCTAACTAACCTAAGGACATCACACACATCCATGCCCGAGGCAGTATTCGAACGTGCGACCGTAGCGGTCCGGCAATTCAAGAATTAAGCGCCTAGAACCGCTCGGCTACATTGGCCGGCGCACTGTAGTTCATCGTTTAAATCGTCGCACAAAGGACAGAATTGCTGATAACAAGCGATCATGGGAGACAAGAGCAACTAAAATCGCTCAACTGAGGCAAGGCCACTGGACCTGACAGGGCACCTGTACGATTGTACAATGAGGTGAAAAACGTCAAGGGATAGCGATATACACGTACACGGTGTTGCGAAATTCCCCTTACACACTTCTAGCACTTATTGAGAGGAATAGAAACCCCTGTCCCGAAACGTACCGTTTCCTTTCAACCACGGTTAGAGTTCAGAAGTGTAACGCATCCACGTCTTCTGCAAGAAAGAGAAAAATTACAATGAAATTAATACCCTTAATGGAAATGTATTACAATTTAAAGCCTGGTTCCTGAATCTCTGTCTTACCATTATATAATCTATCTGAGACCTTCCAGTATCTCCAGGCTTCTTCCATGTATACAACCTCCTTTGATGATTCATGAACCAAGTGTTAGCTATGATTAAGTTATGCTCTGTGCAAAATTCTACCGGGCGGCTTCCTCTTTCATTCCTTACTCCAATTACATGTTCACCTACTACGTTTCCTTCTCTTCCTTTTCCTACTATCGAGGTCCAGTCACCCATGACTATTAAATTTTTGTCTCCCTTCACTATCCGAATAATTTCTTTTAGGTCATCATACATTTTATCAATCTCTTCGTCATCTGCGGAGCTAGTTGGCATATAGACTTGTGCTACTGTGATAGGCGTGGGCTTCGTGTCTATCTTGGCCACAATAATGCGTTCACTATGCTGTTTGTACTAGCTTACTCGCATTCCTATTTTCCTATTCATTATTAAACCTACTCCTGTATTACCTCTATTTGATTTTGTATTTACAACCCTGTATTCACCTGACCATAAGTCTTGTTCTTCCTGCCACCGAACTTCACTAATTCCCACTACATCTAACTTTAACCTATCCATTTCCCTTTTTAAATTTTCTAAACCACCTGCCCGATTACGGGATCTGACATTCCATGCTGCGATTCGTAGAGCGCTAGTTTTCTTTCTCCTGATAACGACGTCTTCCTGAGTAGTCCCCGCCCGGAGATCCGAATGGGGGATTATTTTACCTCCGGAATACTTTACCCAAGAGGACGCCATCATCATTTAACCATACAGTAAAGCTGCATGCCCTCGGGAAAAATTACGAGTGTAGTTTCCCCTTGCTTTCAGCCGTTCACAGTACCAGCACAGCAAAGCCGTTTTGGTTAGTGTTACAAGGCCAGATCAGTCAATCATATAGAATGTTGCCCCTGCAACTACTGAAAAGGCTGCTGCCCTCTTCAGAAACCACGCGTTTGTCTGTCCTCTCAACAGATACCCCTCCGTTGTGGTTGCACCTACGGTACGGCTATCTGTATTGCTGAGGCACGCAAGCCTCCCCACCAACGACAACGTCCATGGTTCGTGGGGAGGGGCGTACGCACTGGTATGAACCAGTTATTATTGGCTGGTTCAAATGGCTCTGAGCACTATGGGACTTATCATCTATGGTCATCAGTCCCCTAGAACTTAGAACTAGTTAAACCTAACTAACCTAAGGACATCACACAACACCCAGTCAACACGAGGCAGGGAAAATCCCTGACCCCGCCGGGAATCGAACCCGGGAACCCAGGCGCGGGAAGCGAGAACGCTACCGCACGACCACGAGCTGCGGACAACAAATTATTATTACGTTAAAACATTTTAGGTATTTTGTTGTTGTTGTTGTTGCGGTCTTCAGTTCAGAGACTGGTTTGATGCAGCTCTCCACGTTAATCTATCCCGTGCAAGCCTCTTCATCTTCGAATAATTACTGTAACTTACATTCTTCTCAATCTGCTTACTGTACTCATTTCTTGGTCTCCCTATACGATTTTTAACCCTACACACTTCCCTGCAATGCTAAACTGGTGATCTCTTGATGGCTTAGAATGTGTCCTATCAACTGATCCTTAAAGTTGTGTCACAGATTTCGTGCTTCCCAATTATATTCGGTACCTACACATTAGTTACGTAATCTACCCACATTATCTTCAACACTTTTCTGTAGCACCACTTTTCGAAGACTTCTATTCTCTTTTTGTGTAAACTGTTTATCGTCTATGTTTCACTTCCGTACATGGCTACACTCCAGACAAATACTTCCAGAAAAGATTTCCTAACGCTTAAATCTATACTCGATGTTAAAAAATTTGTTTTCTTCAGAAATGCCTTGCTTGCCAATGGCAGTCTACATTTTATATCCTCTCTACTTCGGCCATCATCAGTTATTTTGCTGCCCAAATAGCAAAAGCCATCTACTACTTTAAGTGCCTCGTTTTCTAATTTAATTCCCTCAGCGTTGCCTGATTTAACTGGACTACCTTCCATCATCCTTGTTTTGCTTTTATTGACGTTCATCTTATATTCTCCTTTCAAGACAATGTCCATTCCAGAATGTGGTTCGCAGAAGAGCTTCTGTAAAGTTTGAAAGATAGGAGACGAGATACTGCCAGAAGTAAAGCTGTGCGGACTGGGCGTGAGTCGTGCTTGGGTAGCTCAGATGGTAGAGCACTTGCCCGCGAAAGGCAAAGGTCCCGAGTTCGAGTCTCGCTCCGCCACACAGTTTTAATCTGCCAGGAAGTTTAAAGTCCATTCCGTTCAGCTGGTCTTCCAAGTCCTTTGCTATCTCTGACAAAGTGACAATGTCATCGGCAAATCTCAGAGTTTTTATGTTTTTTCCCTGAACTTACATTCCTACTCCAAATTTTTCTTTGGTTTCCTTTAATGCTTGTCAATGTATATATTGAATAACATCGGGGATATGCTACAATCCTGCCTCACTCCCTTCTCAACCACTGCCTCCATTTCATGCTCCCCGACTCCTGTAACTACTGTCTGGTTTCCGTAAAAGTTGTAAATAGCCATCCCTCCAAGTATTTTACCTCTGCTGCCTTAATAATTTCGAAGAGAGTTTTCCAGTCAACAATGTCAAAAGCTGTCTCTTGTTATAAACGTAGGTTTGTCTTATCTTAACTCATCTTCTGAGATAAGTCGTAGGGTCAGTATTGCCTCGCGTGTTCCTTCATTTCTATCGAATCCAAACTGATCTTTCCCCAGGTCGACTTCTACCAATTTTTCCATTATTCTGTAGAGAATTCGTGTTAGTATTTTGCAACCATTACTTATTAAACTGATGGTCGGTAATTTTCACATCCATCAGCCTCTGCTTTCTTTGAAATTGGAATTATTACGGTCTTCCTGAAGTGTGAGGGTATTTGACCTGTCTCATATGTCTTGCATACCAGATGGAAAGGTTTTGCCGTGGCTGACTCTGCCAAGGCTATCAGTAATTCTGACAGAATATCGCCTACTCCCGGGGCCTTGTTTCGACTTTGGTCTTTCAGAGCTCTGTCGAATTCTTCTCTCAATATCATATCTTCCACGTCCTCTTCATCTACATCCACTTACCCTTCTATAATATTGCCTTCAAGTTCATCTCCCTTGTACAGACCCTGTATATGTTCCTTCGGCCTTTCAAATTTCCCTTTTTTCTTAGGACTGGTTTTCCATCCTAGTTCTTGATATTCATACAGCTGCTCCTCTTTTCCCCAAAGGCCTCTTTGATTTTCCTGTAGGCAGTATCTATCTTTCCCCTAATGACATATGTTTCTAAATCCTTACATCTGTCCTCTAGCCATTCCTGCTTAGCCATTTTGCACATCCTGTCAGTTTTGTTGCCATCATTATTAAAATACTAGGCACATTCCGTACGCCCGAACAGTTGCGAGATTGAATTTACTCCTGTTGTATAAGCGTCGTGAACGCAGTAACTATGGCGACAGCTTCCAATGGCAACAGCAAACAACAGATGTGCCTTCGACAAGTCAGGCGTGAACAGGCAGGGTTAAGAAGTGACGTGCAGCCTTAGTGCATCAACGTTGTTGTGTCACAAATCGCAGTAGATCTCTAAATCAAGTTTTCATAACATTCTGTATAATGTTTTGAAGAAAGATGAAATGAAATGGTCGTATGGCATTCTTGGCCGTGAGTCTCCACCTGGGGATTATCGACCGCCGAGTTGCAAGATTTTTCCAGTTTTTTCGAATCCCGGTGGTTAAAGAAATTTTCATCGCTAATATTTAACCAAAGCCGACAAGAGGTTGGGAGTCAGGGGCTTCAAGCTCAGGTCATCATATAAGATTCAAATGTGCTGGGTTTACTCCAGACCTTTCCACAGTGTCTCGCGGAGAGTGGGCGTATGACACTATTGATGGTGATCCGTCAACGACACCTTCTTAGCTGGGATTCTCTTTTGTTTTCTTCTATCAAAATTTAGTCCTCTGTTTTATTCCAACAGTTGTTCATTAATACAACTGCAGTGGCTTTTCTTCTTGACTACGTCGTTTCGTTCTGAAAGTAAGAGATACATTGTTATTCTGGAAGCAACTGTGGCTACTCAAATAGCAACGATGAAAATTTCTTTCACCACTGGGATTCGAACCAATTACGTCAACGTCGAAGCCACAACCCGATCGCCTAAACGTCTGCCAGAGATAAGGTATTGCGAATGTCTCATGGAGTTCCAGAAACTCGAAATCCCGATGTACAGAGTTATCATGAAGTCCAATTAATCCCTATCGTACGTCCACATATTGGTAGATGATCGCATTGTATCAATGCGGGATCACAACAGAGGACAAGTTTGAGGTATGTGACCATTCTTCATTACGAGGAGCGTTCAATAAGTAATGCAACGCAATTTCTTTTCTCAGCCAGTTTAGGTTGAAGAAATGCGCAATTTGTCGTGATACACTGTGGAATATCCCCGCTTAGCCCCTATAGTTTCATGAAGGTCCGATAGGTGGTGGCACTATTCGTAGCGTTCAAAATGGCGTCTGTAACGGTGGTGCGTTACAAAACACAGAGCAGCTATTGACTTCATTTTGAAGGAAAATGACAGCAACGCGGATATTAGTAGCCGTTTGCAGAACGGAGACGTGGTTGTGAAGAAAAGCACGGTTGTTCGTTGGGTGAGACGTCTGTCATTATCGCAACAAAGTCGAGCAAAACAGACCGATCTCCTGCTCGTCGGCCGGCTGCACACAGGTGTGACTCCTGCAATGTTGGAACGTGCGGACACTCATTCGAGGTGATCGACGTTTCATGATCAAACGCATCGCTGCTCAACTGGAAGTCTCTGTTGGTAGTGCTGACACTCTCGTCCGCCGGTTGTGGTACTCGAAGCTGTGTGCCCCCTGCGTTCTTCGTCGCCGAACAGAGTACTTTCACATGTCTGGCCCAATGAAGGATGCACTACGCTGGAAGTAGTACTTGTGTGACGGGGAGGTTACTGATGACCAAGACGATGGCTCCGATCTCGACCAGTAAAGTGGTATCTTGTGGGCGTACAGGCCCTCCGAGGAAGATGGCGTAATGCTGTCGCAGGCCATGTTGAAAAATAGTGTTTTGTAGCCAACAGAGTGCTTTCAGGAAAATGTGTTGTATTACTTATTGAACGCCCCTCGTATTTAGTCCAGAGTGTCCGTGTGTACACCAACGATTTCATAGCAGAGTATGATTCCCCTTCTTGTACGATGTGAAATTCTCAACATTTCTGGCGTGATGGCAGTACGAGTAAATGCACGTCGAACAGCATCCTTAAGTTCGTCAACTGTCTCGTAACATGTGTGGCGACCTTCTGTTTAATGAACCCCCATACTGCATCTTTGCAAGAAGACAGATGAGGACTTCGGGGTGGTTACTCCGAGGTGCAGGCAAATGGACAAAACTACGTGAATACCACTCGTTAGGAAATACCTCAGTGAGATATTGACTGACGGTAATAGGATAATGGGCTGGTGCTCCATCCTGGTGGAACCAAACACGACTGAGAATTCCCCGATCTTGCAGACCTGGAATAAACCAATGGCGTAAGGTGGTGAGTCACGCAATGTGATTCACATCACCGTCAAAGAAATATGGACCTACCGAGTGCGTTGCAGTCACTGCAGCGTAGATCACGATATGTCGTGAGTTGTGTTCAATTTCTTCTTAAAAATATGGGTTTTCTTTAGTCTAGAAATAAATGTTTCTCGCTTTTGCACTGCAGTAAATTACACACCTTGGAGAAAAACACTTTCCTTTTTGAAGGAAGAGCTGTAAAGACATCGAGCATTCGCCCACAAGCCTTAAATGAAGGTTCAAATACTTTAACTTCAAATTATTCTTCACATGTTTTTGTAATGTCAAGTATGGGACTCCCAGTTCCTGACAGCTTATGCATGGCCTTTTTGGGCGAACATCCGACAGACACTGCAGTCTCCACACACGTTTCCAGTGGTGTTGATGGTGGTCCCGAGCGGGGTTTATCTTTTGTGCAACAAGTTCCAATGAGATTTTCTCCTGCCGTAAAATTGTTGGTTTGTAGGGAAGGTTTCAGAAACATTAGAGTGACATCTGGCTGAATCTCTCTCATTGATTTTCGTGTAAGTGGTCGTTCGTCTGCCTAAGTGCTCATTAAGATCCGTCCCTGAGTGGTGTAAGTGGAACATCAGCCACAACTTACGAGACCTATTCGGAAAGAAAAGTCCGATCGGTCGCGTACATAGTTCAAAAGTGGCTCTGAGCACTATGGGACTCAACTGCTGAGGTCATTAGTCCCCTAGAACTTAGAACTAGTTAAACCTAACTAACCTAAGGACATCACAAACATCCATGCCCGAGGCAGGATTCGAACCTGCGACCGTAGCGGTCTTGCGGTTCCAGACTGCAGCGCCTTTAACCGCACGGCCACTTCGGCCGGCCCGCGTACATAGTTGCCGCACCGATTTAGAAATTTGTCGTAGCCAAATTGCCTATTGGATTTTGTCTCGGGTTATTTGGCCGACGTTTGTCTGATGATAGAACTCGGGGCAGAAGCCAATAGGCAGTTTGTCAATAAGCAGCCACAAAAGCCTTAACAATTTTGTATTTGTGGTAGCGTTGTACCAACTTTCTAAAAACCTCGTCACAAAGGAAGCCCTGTGTGTTTCCTGCCAATTCTCTACGCTGGTCTACAGCTCGTTGTCTGTGCCAGAACGTTGTCTTCATAGCTAGCTGTCCATGTGAGGAGAGATGATACTCAGGGAGAGTCAATTACGGGCCCTACCGTGAGTGATCAAACACTTCCCATCGAAAACGCTGCAGGAGCATCTTCATTGTCCCTTCAGACTGCGGCCGAGAATTGTCATGCAGGACAGCTATGTTATGTGGGCTGCATGACATCAGGCGAAATCTCACTCCAGGTCCTCATACCTGGCGGGAGACACTATTGTTCTAAGCGTCTTTAGGTGCTCACTGTGCACTCAGAACTGAAAAGAGCGACATGACGCGATCAAAGGGCATACTAGAGACGCTGCCCAACACATCTGTGCAAAGCTTCATCGGATTTACACTGTGGTTTCCATTTTGCTTCACATCGGACCTTACTTTCCGAATAGTCCTCATAGATGCGTTTCAGCACCTGCAACGATACTAAACAACAATTCATTAACATCTATGCAATACATAGGGGTTAATGGGATTCTGTGATCACTCTGTAGGTGCAAAGCCAGTCAGATAGGATGATCTTGCACCTTCTACAGGCCATCGATATGGGTGTATGCCGCGTTTTCGCAGACAAAAGCTGTGTATTCCGAAACTGGGCGCAGTATCGTCTTGTACAGAGCAGTTCCGAAATCCTGTGGGCGTGCTGACGACGTATTCAGCAGCTAGTAGAGCTGGCTGAAGCCTTCCGCCGCATTTCATCAGCGTGTCGGAGCCAAGTGAGACGCCTGTCGAAAGTGACGCCTAGATACTTGACGGTGCGCCCCCATTGCACAGCTCCATCCGTGATGTTTATGAGCTTCACCTGAATGATGGCCGGATTTCTCGGTGCGACGAGTGCTTGGGTCTTAGCTGCATCGAACGTCAACGTGCACTTGGCCACCCATCTGATAAGGTTGTCGGAGGCGTGCTGGGACATCCGTTACATGAGCTGGAAGTTCGTGCTGCACGTTTATAGCGCTGAGTCATCCACTTACAGCGTGAGATGAATGTGTGGACATGTTGGTAGATCAACTGTGTACAGAGAACTACAACAGTGGACTGAGAACCGAACCTGTGTCCTGACATGGAAGATTCTGTACTGGAAGTAGAATTTCACGTGTCTGCGATGCTGCAATCTCCTGCATATAGGTTTTGTGAAAGTCAATGGTGATCCGTGCGTCAGATAGCGACGTTATGGTCGGCGATCCCAATTCCATAGATTTAGCCTGTGTGCCGGCACTACGTTTCATTTTTTTCCCTCCTCTTTACTGCCATACGAGTTCGACAAAGGAAAGGTGCCAAAAATGTACAAATATAGAAAACTATTTCAATTTCGCAGCAGAATCTACCTCCAGAGGTCTCCCAGCCAACCATGCGGTACGGCTATTTCTTTATTTATAACTAAGCGTCCTGGTGCGATGTCACAACAACGGACGATGGCGGCTTTGGTCTATTCTGTTGAGGTTAAGGAGAAATTTGACGACTTGGCAGTGAAATGATGTGGCGAATTTGACAGTGTGAGAGGAATTGAGAAATCACTGGCGTACTTAATCGAAAGAAAGCATCTGGCTTAGACTCAGAATTATTGTGATCCATCGGAAAACATATAATGACAAAACCATCCCATCTTGTAAGCATGATTTTTCAGACAAACGTAATGCCCTCAGACACCAAGAAGAACGTAATAATTCCTCTTCCAAAGAAGGCAAATACCTATAGGTATGAATAATACAGAATAGTTCGTTTAAAAAGTTATCTTTGCAAAATAGTGACAGAAATAATTTACCTTAATTTTGTCCATTGCTGTCAGTGTTTCTTCCGCGACTGTATTACTTTAGCAAAATGAAGAACAACTGCTTCCAGTCACAATCGTTATTTATTTCAATGCAAGATGCATTCAGAGCACTGGAGGCTCATATTCAGGTGCCTCGACAATCTTCATCAATATTGTCCAGATCTTGTTTAATTATGGTCCTGGGATAATTATACTGGTGTATTACAAAGTGGCACATTGTGAATATAAATTTTCAAAACTGAGAGAAAATGAGCCGGCCGGAGTGGCCGAGCGGTTCCAGGCGCTACAGTCTGGAATCGCGCGACCGCTACGGCCGCAGGTTCGAATCCTGCCTCGGGCATGGATGTGTGTGATGTCCTTAGGTTAGTTAGGTTTAAGTAGTTCTAAGTTCTAGGGGACTGATGACCTCAGAAGTTAAGTCCCATAGCGCTTAGAGCCATTTGAGAGAAAATGAAAAATAACTTAGTTTTTCCAGTAGTGAATACATGATCTTGAAATACAGTATTAGTAGACATTTTATGTACATATATACTCTGTACACTTTCCACTCTACAACACTTTTGTAAACACATATAAAAACAAGCAATTTGTAATTTATTTTACGAAAGAATTTGTTTATTTTCTTGGGCGTCACATGAAGCATCTTGGTACAGATTCCGAAACTCTAGTGATGGTTTTGAAGAAAATGTCAGCACCATTTTCCCTTTCCTTTCCATTCTAAACCACGAACGGTTTGTGCTCGCATGTTGCATACCCCATTAGGTAATGGCCTTGGGCCCAGAAACCGGTCGTGGTTTAAAATAAAAAGAAAAGAGCAACTGGTTCTGACGTTTTAACCGAAAAATATTTACAGAAGATGGGAAATTTGTTAGAAGTCGACCTTAGGGTAATCAGTTTGTGTTCCAGAGGAAAGCAGGAATACGGGGGTCAATACTGATCCTGTGGATTATCTGAGAAGATAGACTAAAGAAACGCAGATCTGAGGTTATGCATTTATAGATTTAGGGAATGTATTTGGGAGCTTTGACTGGAGTACAGTCTTTGAAATAGTGCACATATCACGGAGCGGAAGGACAGCTTGCACGTAAATCAGATTGCGTGATGCAGAGCATCTCGATGTTATTCAAGCTCTTCATTGAACTAGAAGTATAGAAAACTAAGGACATGTTTTGAAAGCGAATTAATGTTGCGGAGAAGAAATAAAAACTTTCAGATTTGTCGATGACAACTTAATTCTGTCAGAGACAGGCACCGGAAGACTGCTTGAACGGAAAAAAATGGTGTCTTGAGAAGAGATTATGAACTGCATATCAAAGGAAGTAAAAGAAGGATAACGGAAAATGGTCGAATTAAATCGGGCGACGCGGATGTAATTAGATTAGAAAATGAGACACTAAAAGCCGTTGATGAGTTTTGCTATTTGGGCAGAAAAATAACAGACGACGGTCGAAGTGGAGAGGATACAAAATATTGAACTGGTAATAACAAGATTAATATTTCTGAAAAGAATACTTTCTTCACATCGAATACAAATTAAAGTGTTAGGCAGACTTTTCTGGAGGTGTTTGACTGGAGTAGTCATGGTTCGTGTTGATACACCAAATAAACAGGCCCACTTAATTCAGAGTGGGACCATGGGCGTGTTCAAACACAATACCCTGCTTCTATCATTCTCATACGTCTCCTCATCGACTCGCCATATTTCGCTAATTCCACACATCAGAGTGGCACATACACTCCACACTACGTCACTGCCATGATTTATGTCAGCTGTGCTTGGTCACATGTCAGCGTAGTAGCAGTTCTCCACCTTCTACACAGATCCAAAGCGACTGGAGTGATCTTCCGAGGGTGTGATAGTATTATATTTTGTTGGGTAACCTTATTTACAGGAAGACGGCACGTATCTCATACTAATTCGTCAAGTAGCCGCTAGTCACCTGAATCTCACATGGTCAAACGATTCACTCATTAAGTTAATGCGATGGTTTTGCGAGCTGTGGTGTAGTAACAATACGCTCGATGTTCCTGATTTAATTAAGGGCATTCAGTTATGGGTGTACCGTGTTTTCAGGAAATACAGGGTGATTATAATTAAATTTAAACTTTCAAACCGCTGTAGAAATAACACCACTGCTCATAATGACGTCAAATTGCAACGGGTATATTATCGGAGAAGGGGGAAAACATATGGCAGAAGAAAAATAGTTACAAAATGTAGCAATAAATGGCGCTGTTGGCATCATAATTTGATAGTGATCGACTACAAATGACAAATGAATCATACAACAATGCCTAAAGTGTACGTTTGACGTTAAACAAACTGTACTACTCAGTGTGCATGGGTGTATACGTGTGATACTGTTAGTTACGTAAGCCCATCCACCATGGAAAGGTCATATCACATCGGATGGGAAGAACCGGTTTTTAATTGTCCTGAGGCCAAAAACCACATAATAAGCATCAACCACATCGGTTTTTAATTGTCCTGAGGCCAAAAACAGTATAAAAAGCATCAAAATCAAATCGGATTATTAATTTCCGTGTGGCTGGCGCAAAACATGTTCAATACGCTGTCCAACGTTTTCTGCAACACGTTGGAATCGAGGAACAGCATATCCCACAACTGATCGAAGTGTTTCCTGGGTTACGTTCAGAACGTGTTGCGCAATGTTTACCTTCAATGCAGCTAAGTTTACAATCGGAACGCTGAACACAACATCTCTCAGATAGCCCTACAGCCAGAAGTCACAGGGATTCAGATCAGGTGATCGGGACCGCCAGACTGTAGCGAAATGGCGGATAGTAATTCAAGCATTTCCGAAATGGTGCTTCTGCAGCTGTTTAACTGGATTTGCAATGTGCGGAGGTGCGCCATCTTGCATGAAAATGATCCCATCCACACATCCACGCTGTTGGAGAGATGGAATGACCTGTTTGCGCAAAAGGCACTCATAATGCTTACCAGTGACGGTACAGGTAACAGGACCGGAAGCACATGTCTCTTCGAAAAAATATGGCGCTATGATAAATGATGCCGTAAACCCACACCATACACTGACCTCTTCAGGATGAAGTGGTACCGGTTGATTTGTGTGTGGATTTTCCGATGGCCATATTCGACAATTCTGTATACTGACATATCCTGACAGATGGAAGTGAGCTTGTCTGTCCACAAAATCTTCCTCGTCCAATCATTGTCCACTTCCATGCGAGCAAGAAATTCTAAAACAAAGGTCTCTCTTGGTAGTAGGTCAACAGGAAGCAACTCGTGCACATGGGTAATTTTGAATGGATAGCAAAGAAGGATGTTTCGTAGGATTTTTCGCACCCTGCTCACGGGTATGTCCAATGTTCGGGCAATTCTCCGTCCACTACACGTTTGCACACCGCCACTCGTCTCCTCCTGCAATACTGCGGCCACTTCTTCCACTGACGTCGAATCAATTAGTTTCCTCCCTCTGCCAAGTTGCACACCAAAAGAACCCGTCTTTTCGAATTTCCGAATCATTTTCTCCAGACCCACGGCAGTCATCGGACCATCGCCTTTTTTCAAACCCTTCAGCGTCCGGAACTTCTGCAGAGTGACTTGTGCACAGTCACCATTCTTGTAATACAGCTTTACAAGCAGAGCGCGATCCTGTATTGAGATAGTCGCGGCGAACGTCGCAGAGACGAAAAGTGGAAAAGCCGTGTACCCAGCATATTAATACCAAATTCAGTGGGTCATGCGCATGACAGGTGTTTTCATTTACGTATTCTGACACATACAACGCCATCTATTGATCAATTTCACACTATTTTTCTTCTTCTGTCATACGTTTTCCCCGTTCTCCGATAATATTCCGTTGCAATTTTGACGTCATTCCGACCTGTGGTGCTATTTCTACAGCGTTTTGAAAGTTTAACTTTAATTATAATCACCCTGTATTTCCTGAAAACCAGTTAGTCCTTCCCAGGATTTCAATACACCACATTATTCCCTAATATTTTGGCTGCACATCCATATTTTCCAACAAAATCTCCGTTCAATGCGACGGCCTTACGCCACCTTACTGTTTCAAATGGTTCAAATGGCTCTGAGCACTATGGGACTTAACATCAGAGGTCATCAGTCCATTAGAACTTAGAACTACTTAAACCTAACTAACCTAAGGATACGACACACATCCATGTGCGAGGCAGGATTCGAACCTGCGACAGTAGCAGTCGCGCGGTTCCGGACTGAAGCGCCTAGAACCGCTCGGCCACCGCGGCCGGCCACCTTACTGGGACGGCTTGCATGCCCGCATGGTACAATTCTACTGGTCGTCGTCGGTGCCAACGTCTTGGTGCAGCAATAACCTCCCAATCATCTACGTACTTCATTGTAACGCCTCGTAACGCGCAAGCAACTCCGCGCAGATGGTCCTTCTTTACTCTTTACGGTGTTCTGTTACGCGGCGAGGAACCCGTGGGCACACACCTTCGAGTACCACAACTGACAACTAACAGATGAGTGCGCCAGCACTACCAGCAGAGACATCCATCTGACCAGTGTCGTGTTTTTTCGTGATCCTTCGATCACCTCGAATGAGGGTGCCCGCATGTTCCAGCACTGCAGGAGTCACACTAGTGTACGTCCGGCCGGCACGCCGTAGACTGGACAGGTTCGCTCGACAGTTGCGATGATCACAGACGTCTCGTCCAACGATTTCCTGTGCTTTTGTTCACTGCCAGCTCTCCATAGACATTCTGAAAACGCCTTTGAATATCTGCGATGCTTTGGTTTTCCGCCGAAAGAAACTCAATGACAGCCTTCTGCTTGTAACGCACCTCTGTTACAGACGCCATTTTGAAGGCTGCATATGGCTCAGCCACCTTTGGGATCTTCTTGAAACTGAAGGGGTTGAAGCGAGAATATATGACCAAGTCCCACAGCAAATTCTTTCAATATAAATTGGTCAGAAAAAATGTGTTGCGTTACATATTGAACGCCCTCGTATTTCCTAGAGTTATTGATTTTTTGTGTGTCTTATGGAATCGAGCGTGTTAGTGATCGAAACGGGTCCTTGCGGTTTGAACACTTCCATCGGAACGCGGTTCGTTGGTGAAGTAGGCAGGGGTCGGTCGAGTTACAACAGATCGCTGGCTGGGGGCGTTCGCTGACCGCCCCACCCCACTGGGCGGCACATCTGCGCGCACAGTAGCCAGCCAGCACAGGGCAGGGCAGGGCTTGTTTTCGGGTCACCTGATACTCGCCAGCCCGTTGTGCAAGCCGCGGGACCGCGCCGCTGATGGACGGCCCGATAGCGGCGCCTCTAAACTGCCCAGGCCAGCCTGGCTGCTGTCCGGCTCCTCCTGTCTGAGAGTCACGTGTCTGTGTTACTGCTTTACGTGAGACACTAGTTCCGGAAGACGAGAATGGAAGTCCGGAAACCGGTTTTAGAAGTCGTGTTTATAGAATACGTCTGAAGTGATTTTGCTAGTCAGATCTCGGAAGCTCGAAATTTAGTGTGGATGTCAATGCGAGATGCTTCTAATACACTACTGGCCATTAAAATTGCTATACCACGAAGACGACGTGCTACAGACGCGAAATTTAACCGACAGGAAGAAGATGCTGTGATGTTGTTGTTGTGGTCTTCAGTCCTGAGACTGGTTTGATGCAGCTCTCCATGCTACTCTATCCTGTGCAAGCTTCTTCATCTCCCAGTACCTACTGCAACCTACATCCTTCTGAATCAGCTTAGTGTATTGATCTCTTGGTCTCCCTCTACGATTTTTACCCTACACGCTGCCCTCCAATGCTAAATTTGTGATCCCTTGATGCCTCAAAACATGTCCTACCAACCGATCCCTTCTTCTAGTCAAGTTGAGCCACAAACTTCTCTTCTCCCCAATCCTATTCAATACCTCCTCATTAGTTACGTGATCTACCCACCTTATCTTCAGCATTCTTCTGCAGCACCACATTTCGAAAGCTTCTATTCTCTTCTTGTCCAAACTGGTTATCGTCCATGTTTCACTTCCATACATGGCTACACTCCATACAAATACTTTCAGAAACGACTTCCTGACACTTAAATCTATACTCGATGTTAACAAATTACTCTTCTTCAGAAACGATTTCCTTGCCATTGCCAGTCTACATTTTATATCCTCTCTACTTCGACCACCATCAGTTATTTTACTCCCTAAATAGCAAAAATCCTGCTGTGATATGCAAATGATTAGCTTTTCAGAGCATTCGCACAAGGTTGGCGCCGGTGGGGACACCTACAACGTGCTGACATGAGGAAAGTTTCCAACCGATTTCTCATACACAAACAGCAGTTGACCGGCGTTGCCTGGTGAAATGTTGAGATGCCTCGTGTAAGGAGGAGAAATGCGTACCATCACGTTCCCGACTTTGATAAAGGTCGGATTGTAGCCTATCGGGATTGCGGTTTATCGTATCGCGACATTGCTGCTCGCGTTGGTCGAAATCCAATGACTGTTAGCAGAATATGGAATCGGTGGGTTCAGCAGGGTTATACGGAACGCCGTGCTGGATCCCAATGGCCTCCTATCACTAGCAGTCGAGATGACAGCCATCTTATCCGCATGGCTGTAACGGATCGTGCAGCCACGACTCGATCCCTGAGTCAACAAATCGGGACGTCTGCAAGACAACAACCATCTGCACGAACAGTTCCACGACGTTTGCAGCGGCATGGAGTATCAGCTCGGAGACCATGGCTGCGGCTACCCTTGACGCTGCATCACAGACAGGAGCGCCTGCAATGGTGTACTCAACGACGGACCTGGGTCCACGAATGGCAAAAGTCAGCTTTTCGGATGAATGCAGGTTCTGTTTACAGCATCATGATGGTCGTATCCGTGTTTGGCGACATCGCGGTGAACGCACATTGGAAGCGTGTATTCGTCATCGCCATACTGGCGTCTCACCCGGGTTGATGGTACGGATGCCGTTGGTTACACGTCTCGGTCACCTCTTGTTCGCATTGATGGCACTTTGAACAGTGGACGTTACATTTCAGATGTGTTACGGCTCGTGGCTCTACCCTTCATTCGATCCCTGCGAAACCTTACATTTCAGCAGGATAATGCGCGACCGCCTGTTGCAGGTCCTGTACGGGCCTTTCGACTGCTGTCCTGGCCAGCACATTCTCCAGATCTCTCACCAATTGAAAAGTCTGGTCAATGGTGACTCGGCAACTGGCTCGTCACAATACGCCAGTCACAACTCTTGATGAACTGTGGTAACGTGTTGAAGTTGCATGGGCAGCTGTACCCGTACACGCCATCCAAGCTCTGTTTGACTCAATGCCCAGGCGTATCAAGGCCGTTATTACGGCCAGAGGTGGTTGTTCTGGGTACTGATTTCTCAGGATCTATGCACCCAAATTGCGCGAAAATGCAATCACATGTCAGTTCTAGTATAATATATTTGTCCAATGAATAACCGTTTATCATCTACATTTCTTCTTGGTGTAGCAATTTTAATGGCCAGTACTGTAATTTCCACAATGAAACATTGTCTCAAAATATGGTAGAAAACCAAAGACATTCTGGTCGTATGTAAAGTACACCAGTGGCAAAAGACAGTCAATACCGTCACTGCGCGATGGCGATGGAAACGTTACCGATGATGGTGTCACTAAAGCGGAGTTACTAAATGCAGTTTTCCGTAATTCCTTCACGAAAGAAGACGAAGTAAATATTCTAGAATTCGAAACAAGGACAGCTATTAGCATGAGTGACATAAAAGTAGATATCTTAGGTGTTACGAAACAACTCAAATCACTTAAGAAAGGCAAGTCTTCCGGTCCAGATGGCATACCAGTCAGGTTCCTTTCAGAGTATGCAGACATAATAGCGCCTTTCGTAGCAATCATATACAACCGCTCACTTGGCGAAAGGTCTGTTCCTAAAGACTGGAAAGTAGCACAGGTCACACCAGTATTCATGAAAGGAATAGGAGTAACCCATTGAATTACAGACCCCTGTCACTGACAATTTGCAGTAAGATTTTGAAGCATATACTGTGCTCGAACATTATGAGTCACCTTGAAGAAAATGACTTATTGATAAATAACCAACACGGATTCAGAAAATACCGTTCTTGTACAACACAGCTAGCTCATTATTCCCATGAAGTAATGAGTGCTGTCAACAAGGGATCTCATCGATGCCATATTCCTAGATTTCCAGGAGGCTTTTGATACCGTTCCTCACAAGCGGATATTAATCAAATTGCGTGCATATGGAGTATCGTCTCAGTTGTGTGTCTGGATTCGTGATTTCCTCTCAGAGAGGTCGCAGTTTGTAATGAAAGACGGTAGAACGGGAGTGATATCTGGCGTTCGACAAGGTAGTGTCATAGGCCCTCTGCTGTTCCTGATATTCATAAATGATCTAGGTGATAATCTGAGCAGCCCCCTTAGATTGTTTGCAGATGACGCTGTAATTTACCGTGTAGTAAAATCACCAGACGATCAATTCCAATTACAAAATGATCTAGAGAGAATTTCTGTATTGTGCGAAAACTGGCACTAAACAAAGAAAAGTGCGAGGTCATCCACATGGGTACTAAAAGAAATCCGATAAATTTTGGGTATACGATAAATCGCACAAATGTAAGGGCTGTCAATTCGACTAAATACCTAGGAATTACAATTACGAACAACTTAAATTGGAAAGACCACATAGACAATATTGTTGGCAAGGCGAAACAAAGACTGCGCTTTGTTGGCAGAACACTTAGAAGATGCGACAAACCCACTAAAGAGACAGCCTACATTACACTTGTCGGTCCTCAGCTGGAATATTACTGCGCGGTATGGGATCCTTACCAGATAGGTTTGACGGAGGGCATCGAAAAAGTGCAAAGAAGGGCAGCTCGTTTCGTGTTATCACGAAATAGGGGTGAGAGTGTCACTGATATGACACGCGATTTGGGGTGACAGTCACTGAAACAAAGGCTGTTTTCTTTGCGGCGAGATCTATTTACGAAATTTCAATCACCAACTTTCTCTTCCGAATGCAACAATATTTTGTACGCACACACCTACGTAGGGAGAAATGATCATCATAATAAAATAAGACCAATCAGAGCTCTAACGGAAAGATTTACCTGTTCCTTTTTCCTACGCGCCATTCGAGAGTGGAATGGTAGAGAAGTAGTATGAAAATGGTTCGATGAACCCTCTGCCAGGCACTTAAGTGTGAATTGCAGAGTAACCATGTAGATGCAGATGTAGATCATATTTGAGTTGACCGAGCGTCGGTTGTTTTACGCATATGGTGACTGTAATGGAATGTTTCGATTTCCTAAGTGGAGTGAACAGACATTTCTGGCGTAGAGAAGCAAATGAAACTGTTGGAAATATACAGGGTGGTCAGAAACAGTCTGAAAAACTTGTAAGGGTCGTGCAGCGTAGGTCGTGCTGAGAAATAGGTCAATAGATCAAGCGGTTCTGAAGTACCAGGAACCAACCCATATTGAAACACCCATATTAGTACATTGTGTAGCCACCACGGGCGCTAACGCTGGCGCTGAGTCTGGCATCTAGTTGATCGTACACATGGCGAATACTGTCCTGGGATACGTTACCACGACTGCTCAACCTGTTCACATACACTCCTGGAAATTGAAATAAGAACACCGTGAATTCATTGCCCCAGGAAGGGGAAACTTTATTGACACATTCCTGGGGTCAGATCCATCACATGATCACACTGACAGAACCACAGGCACATAGACACAGGCAACAGAGCATGCACAATGTCGGCACTAGTACAGTGTATATCCACCTTTCGCAGCAATGCAGGCTGCTATTCTCCCATGGAGACGATCGTAGAGATGCTGTATGTAGTCCTGTGGAACGGCTTGCCATGCCATTTCCACCTGGCGCCTTAGTCGGACCAGCGTTCGTGCTGGACGTGCAGACCGCGTGAGACGACGCTTCATCCAGTCCCAAACATGCTCAATGGAGGACAGATCCGGAGATCTTGCTGGCCAGGGTAGTTGACTTACACCTTCTAGAGCACGTTGGGTGGCACGGGATACATGCGGACGTGCATTGCCCTGTTGGAACAGCAAGTTCCCTTGCCGGTCTAGGAATGGTAGAACGATGGGTTCGATGACGGTTTGGATGTACCGTGCACTATTCAGTGTCCCCTCGACGATCACCAGTGGTGTACGGCTAGTGTAGGAGATCGCTCCCCACACCATGATGCCGGGTGTTGGCCCTGTGTGCCTCGGTCGTATGCAGTCCTGATTGTGGCGCTCACCTGCACGGCGCCAAACACGCATACGACCATCATTGGCACCAAGGCAGAAGCGACTCTCATCGCTGAAGACGACACGTCTCCATTCGTCCCTCCATTCACGCCTGTCGCGACACCACTGGAGGCGGGCTGCACGATGTTGGGGCGTGAGCGGAAGACGGCCTAACGGTGTGCGGGACCGTAGCCCAGCTTCATGGAGACGGTTGCGAATGGTCCTCGCCGATACCCCAGGAGCAACAGTGTCCCTAATTTGCTGGGAAGTGGCGGTGCGGTCCCCTACGGCACTGCGTAGGATCCTACGGTCTTGGCGTGCATCCGTGCGTCGCTGCGGTCCGGTCCCAGGTCGACGGGCACGTGCACCTTCCGCCGACCACTGGCGACAACATCGATGTACTGTGGAGACCTCACGCCCCACGTGTTGAGCAATTCGGCGGTACGTCCACCCGGCCTCCCGCATGCCCACTATACGCCCTCGCTCAAAGTCCGTCAACTGCACATACGGTTCACGTCCACGCTGTCGCGGCATGCTACCAGTGTTAAAGACTGCGATGGAGCTCCGTATGCCACGGCAAACTGGCTGACACTGACGGCGGCGGTGCACAAATGCTGCGCAGCTAGCGCCATTCGACGGCCAACACCGCGGTTCCTGGTGTGTCCGCTGTGCCGTGCGTGTGATCATTGCTTGTACAGCCCTCTCGCAGTGTCCGGAGCAAGTATGGTGGGTCTGACACACCGGTGTCAATGTGTTCTTTTTTCCATTTCCAGGAGTGTAGTTCTGTAAGAGTTGCTGGTATGGGTCACTTCTTGTCCCATCGTATCCCACACGTGCTCGATTGGAGAGAAGCCCGGAAATGGAGCCGGCGAGAGAAGTTGCTCCAAATCTTGCAGAGCACGTCGAGTTTCACGGGCAAGTGTGTGGGCGAGAATTATCCTGCTGGAACAACACATCACCTTCTTGTTGCAAGACCGACAGAAGAACGAGTCTAACACCACTCTGCACGTACTGAGTGCTGGTTAGCGTCCCCTCCGGAAACACCAAAGGTGGACGACAGTTCTGACTTACCGTACCCCAGACCATAACGTCTGGGGTGAGTATAGTGGGACTTGGATGAACGCACTCTACGAGACAGCATTCACCTGGTCTACATCGTACACGCGCGCCACCATCACTTATGTGCAGGCAGAATCAGCTTTCATCGCTGAATACCACGGCGCGCTATTCCATCTTCCAACTGATCCTCTGACGCCATCAGTCGACCGTGCGCGTCGATGTTGTGGCGTGAGTGGAAGACGGGCTAGAGGTTCGGAACAGTTCGTGTTGACACATCTTGGCTCACAAGTCCTCTTATCTGTTCTGAATGAGCTGTACGATCTGCCACTGCTGCCCTGACAATACGACGATCCTGATGGGCGTCTGTGCTGTGTGGATGTCCAAAACCTCGTCTGTAGGTGTGACCACTGACACCAGCATCGTTGCTCAACTGACGCACCACGTCCACCTTGTGTGGCAGTTCTCCGAAAGGACGATCCCGCCACTAGGAAGGCCACAATTTTTCCCTTTCAAACCCGCTGGTTGGCTGAAATAAGAACGATTGTGCCTCCGTGGCATGGTTGCCTGCTTGATTCACACGTTTACACCACACTCAGCCTTCTGGCTGCGAAAATTCTCTATTAAGAGTAGATGCAGATGGCAGATATGCCACTGTGCTATCATCATCTGTGTAGGTCCGTCTTGATCACACAAATTTTACAATTCACAATCACCGGTTTCGGTTACTGCCATCTACAGGTATGTTACAAATAAAAAAACAGTGTTGGAACTACCTAAGTTCAATTGGCTGAAGCAAAATCTATAACAGGCCGAGTGATGCATAAGAAAAATAAAAGTATTTATGTGATTAACAGCCATGAATACCAGTCACGGTAATTGTGAATTGTAAAACGTATGTGATCGAGACAGACATTGTACTGTGCTTTCCTGCCCTGTCTATTGAGTGAAATTTATAGATTCAACTTTCGTTTAGTACGATGTAATGTTGTACCGTACTTTGATGTTAATGACGGTATTATGGAACAATAATTATACTCCACTCAATTGTAATAAGACTCAGCATGTACACAACAGGGAAATACAAATACTTGAATAAATAATGTGCGCAAGAACACCTGATATACTTCACAGATTCCAGTAGGTAACAGAACAATTTGTAGTTTCTGATATCGATTTAGCTGAGGATTCACAATCTATTATTTCTCGTTATGGTTTCTGTTAGTATTGCACATTCAGAATTCGTTACGCGCATTAATATTTAATAGATCTCTCTCCACAGAATCAAATGTATCCCTGCTACACGAATGGTTTTAAATTCTCAAAAATGACGTCTGCTCGACGAATGATTAATCGAAGTAAAAAGCACGTTAAATTCTACCAGTTATTAATAATAAGTTGCAAGAACTACAACAGTTTTTGTCACTTAAAAATATATGTAAAAACTTTAAGATTAATCTACTTTATTAGTCCATAGTCCTGAACGAGTTCGGATTACCACTGCGTAAGTCATTAATCTCTGTTGTTAATAAACAAAGAAAGAGAAATTACTTTTATATGAACTCTATACCTTGTTAAAACCAATGTCTCCTTGTAGTAAACTGATTACTTTTCGTACTATAATAACATTAAGTAGCACGATGGCTCAGCTTCTTTTTGAATGAAAATTATCTCTTTGCCCTTTGTTTATATCCAGGATGTTAATAGTATATTCCACTACTTCAGTTTATTTAAACTAGTAATATTTAAGGACGCTGAGTACATACTATGAAAAAAATTAAAAACTACAATTTATTTCCTTATTCAGGCTTAATTATTGTAGAAGATCTTGGTTTGATATCTCTTAAGATATCGATTTTCTCCATGCGAATCTGTTAGTTGTAATTAAGAAAGTCTCACAAATTTCTTAGTAGTGTACCATTTAACTACGAACTCACACGAAGTATATCACTGTAAATTCCTCAAAACTTATAAGTTGGAATAAGAATACTGATTTGAGGTTTTTGATTTCTATAAGGTCTTATTTTTTGTAGTTTATTTTGCCAATTAAACTCAGCATTTAACACTAATCAGTTTAATTCCCTCAAGTGGAATCGAAAGAGCAACAAAAATAAAACAAAACCCTAAGTGTAACTGCCACTTTACACTAATCTTAAGATAGTTCATAGACAAATATAATCTACTTCAGGCGTCAACATATCGCGAATCCCATTAATGAACTTGATATTATGAACGGTCGCCCGTCCCTCCATTAGTCACCAAATTACAGCGTAGCATATGCAGTTTCTTAATATGGTTCCAAATTTCAAGAGAAATTTACTGCCACAGCTAGGGTAGATCACCGCTATACCACTATTCGACACTTTCTGCAGTCTTTCCTCACAAAGTTTCTTGATTTACTGATTGCTAGGGACTGTTATATCAAATAAAATAACCACTTACATACCTCGTGACGTCCCTTACTCGAATAATACCAAACCACCAACGACCGTTAAATCAAAAGAAAGCTGACACTCAATTTCCTTTGAGTGGGCCAACAAATGCATTAGCTTTACTTGAAAGAAAAAACAAAACGTATCCTCCGTCCGATCAAATCCACAATACCAATGAAAATTTCAAAGAACACCGAAAATTAATAAGAACTGGAGAAGGTAAACTTTTAGTGTTAATCTTCTTATTTGTATCAACGCTTAAAAAGAGCTTCCTAACTGTAGCATGAGTTATTACGCACCAACATTTTCGATTATAAGTAAAAGGAACCTATTCTCTTGGGATATCAGAGAAAATTTACAGTAGGTGCTAATCGCAACCTTCCTACGCATAGTTAGACTTGCCCCTCTTGAACCTAAGATTCTTGACCCAAATCGTCTCCCGAGGAGTGTAATGGTCAAGAAAGAACTCTCTCTTAATGTTGATTACGTCAGGAACCATACTTTTAGACAAATATCTGTCGATACTGCAATTTTATAATAATCACTTCAATGTACTGGATGGCTGTCTGAGAGTCTTGCAGCGGCCAGATCGCAGTGCCAATAGATGATCTCTGGATTCTGCAGTTGCCTTCTCGCACGCTCTCTGTTCACTGCGTCGGTTTTATAGAAGCAGCCACCCTCGTACTGGATTTATGTAACAGGTTTTAGTACAAATGTATAAACAATTAATCGCATACAAATTTTGAATTTATTTCCTTCGTCATTTACAGTTATTTACGCAACTTTGCAAGCATGTGGAGGCGACAAGAAGATCAAAAACACATGTCAGACATGTTGACACAGTACAACAAATAAAGTGCTACAACATGATTGCGGACTCATTTACAGACTTTATATCTTCAACTGACTACGCTATCTGTTCGTAGACGACGTTGAAACCATTGTCAGTACATCTTCTATTCCACAGGTGAGGTATACATTTAGCGGATTAAAATAGACATCGTCTTTCCAGGTATACTAATTTTTTTTCCCGGAGTGTAGTTAGTTTATACACCGCTATGAAGCACACTACAGTTCAGAGCCCTCTAGCGTCAGATGACTGTAAATACGAGGGTCGTTGAATAAGTAATGAAACTTTTTTGTTTCTAGGTCAATTTAGGTTGTAAAAAGTGGAAGTTGTTGCGGAACGTCTTGGAATATTCCCGCTTCAACCCCCTATAGTGTCATGAGCGCAGTACGCAGCCTTCAAAATGGCGTTTGTAACGGGAGGTGCGTTCCAAGCAGAGTGCTGTCATTGAGCTCCTTTTGGCGGAAAACCAGAGCATCGCAGATAGTCATAGGCGCTTGCAGAAAGTCTGCGGAGACTTGGCAGTGAACAAAAGCAGTGCAAGCCCTTGACGAGGCGTCTGTCATCATGGCAGCGAGATCGCGCAAAACTGTCCGGCCTCGCGCTTGCGGGTCGGTCGATGGCTCTGAGCACTATGAGACTTAACATCTGAGGTCATCACTCCCCTAGGCTTACAACTATTTAAACCTAACTAACCTAAGGACATCTCACGCATCCATGCCCGAGGCAGGATTCGAGCCTGCGACTGTAACAGCAGCGCGCCGGCCGGTCGCACACAGCTTTGACTCCTGCAATGTTGCAATGTTGGTACGTGCGGACACTCTCATTCGAGGTGATAGACGGATCGCAATGAAACACGTCGCAGTTCAGCTTAATGTCTCTCCTGGTAGTGCAGACACAGTTGTGGTGCTCAAAGGTGTCTGCCTGCTGCGTTCCACGCCGCCTAACAGAAGACCATAAAGAGCAACGAAGGACCATCTGTGCAGAGCGGAGGCGCCAGGAAGAACGAACATTGCCAGATTGGATTTGTCATAGTCATACATGCCAGCACGTTGTCAGGTAATATACGAGGCCTGTTCAGAAAGTAAGCTCCGATTGATTGCCAAATTGAAACCACAGTGAACATCAGAAATGTTTTACTTGTAACAATTAGCTACACCTTTCAGCTACTTCTCTACGTAGTCGCCGTTCTGACTTAGACTGTTGTCATAGCGTTGTACCAACTTTTCAATAGCCTCATCATAGAAGGCAGCCGCCAGTGCTTTCCGCCAATTCTCCACGCTGGCCTACACCTCGTTGTCTGTGTCAAAATGTTGTTTTCAAAGACAGCGGTTCATGTGACCAGAGATGAAACTCAGGGGGAGACAATTGCGGACTGTATTGTGGGTAATCTAACATTTCCATTTGAAAACGATGCAGGAGCATCTTCATTGCCCCTGCAGAATGCGGCTGAGAATTGTCGTGAAGACGAAACAGCACGACAGTTATGTAATGTTAGCTGCATAGCTTCAGGCGAAATTTCTCACCAGGCCCTCGTACTTGGCGGCAGACACTATTTTCTAGACATCTTTACGCACTCACTGCGAGCTCAGAAATGAGAAGAGCGACGTGATGCTAACTGGGGTTATACTAGAGACACTACCCAACACATTTGTGCAAAGCTTTATCGGATTTTCATAGTCGTTTCCATTTCGCGACCGATCGGAGCTTACTTTCTGAACGCCCCTCGTAGTACAGAATATGAACCCCTGCGGTTATCTTAGCCGGTAACATGGACTGCAACAGCTGTATTTATTCTATCCTTATCTGCTCCAATACATAGCCAGAGTGTTGTCCAGAGTTCTCATCCACTGAAGACATCTGGTCAAGGGGTCCAGAGAGTCTTCGAAGCCAGCACTCGCCAGCCAGTGCGATGGGTGAACGGAGGCGCAGAGCTGAACCCACACGGAATGACGTCTCCGTGTCTCTCATGCAAGCTGAGTTCTGCTCGATGCCAGACGGTTAAGAACTGTTGTTACTGCCTTAGTTGCCATCTCTGCGTGCTGTATTTGGCTTCCTTTACGCCCAGAATCACCTACAAATGTAATCAAGTGTTCTTCTAGCTGTACTGGAAACGCACAATATATAAAATTTTGTTATTTCTTATTCTTCCTCGTGTTACAGTTTCAACGGCCAGCTGTGATCAGGGGAGGGTCGTGCTGTATCGGCCGGCCCCCAGTGCCGGCCACTGCTGTGGTTTCCCTAACCGCCTCCAAATGGTAGACGAGTACAGTCAGCAGTACAAGATTGTGTATCCACATGCAATGGAGTTGGATATCTTCTTCCTCTCTTCTGTGATTTGTCTGCTCTGAGTGCTTGATGCTGTAGCTCTTAGGACAGGGAAAATATTTTGAAGCGTGTGGTACCAGTTTTTTAGGTCGCTTTAATTCAGTTATCTATGTTATGTAAGGAGTGACATGTGACAAGCATTTCATGATAATTTCTATACAAGAACGTACAGTATGACTGGATCATATAGGATGTTTGTTGCGCAGTACCGGCCAGCCGACTGTCTTATAATGTCGACCAGAAGCAGTTTCAATTTAAAAATTATGTTTGCTTCTTCTTAGGTTTTTTTTTTCAGATTGAAATGGACGAAAATGAGAGAAACGTAGAAGGAAATGGAATGTAGAGTGAATGAAAGTGGCTGTGAGAAAGGTTATGTCTAACAGAATGACCACGAGGGAGGCAACTGAAACGTTTTCAACATTTAGAAAGAGAAAAAGATCACAGTCCAAGAGAAAAGAATAAAAGAAGGAAAAATAAAGTGTGAAAAAGAGCTGAAGGAAGTTGAACTTAAGTCGGGTGTACTAAGGTAACAGACACGCAAAAGGTGGCCATGGAGATTGGGTGCTGTGCCACAAGTGTAGCGGCTGCGAACATGCTGGATTTGTGCAGCAGGAGAATATCTTGTGTTCTATACCGTACTTGCGATCTCTGTGAAACACTGAATTAAACATTGGTAACTAAGCTGAAATACTAACAAGAAGTTGCCATGCTTATGTTTTCTATTATTAGCCAAGAACTGCCAGTGCACTGCATTGTTAACAAGCGATATTATCATAGAGAAGACAGTGACCGATACTGCAAGACACTTTCAACAAACCTGATAATTGTGGCTCTCTTAATTTCGTTGTAATTAAGTACTTTAAATAACAAATAAAAATAATTACAATGTGCTATTCATAGAATATGTCTTTATGTAAGAGGATAGTACATTAATATTCCGGTTAACCACCACAGTTACGCAGTAAAGTCAAAAGTCCTAAGCCGGCCGATACTGCATGACGCTTCAGTAAGCACTACTGTTTGTGAATATTCATACCAAGAAGGAGATAAGTAATTACAATGAAGTTTATTCCGCACATTAGAGACATCATAACGCAAAAATGATCAGAATTGCAGAGCTGTACATGCAGTTTGGCTACGAGAAGTCAGTATTGTGTGAAGCCGCCATGTGCTGCAGTCAGCCTGGATAAACTGCCGACCGATCATAACCCAGAAATGTTCGATGAGGGGCTTGTCAGCCAATCTTGCATATCAGAGAAGCGGTGGTACCCGTCCTTCTTCGAAGAAGGCCTGTGTTTTCCTCGCCACATGTGGTCGAGCATTGTCTTCATGAAATATAACTTTCGGAGCTACCTGCATGAGGAGCAGTGCCTCGGAATCTGACATTTCTGTGAGGTAGCGGTTGCTGTTCAGTTTACCCTCAATACGTAGGAGGCAAAATCGCAATCGCGCACAAGTCATTTGCACAGGGCATTTGTCGTCTAAGGCTCTCAAAAATACACTATCATCGACTGTGTTCAACATGGTAGCGTCTAAGACATACACCTTCATCATTACAGGGCTAAGTGATTCCGGAATCGACCTAAAACTCTACATTTTGCCACTCAAGACGCCAGTTACGGCGTACACTTCCCCGTTGCAGTATGAGGCGTTGTTGGATTCTGGGCAATGGAAGCCGACGTAATACCATGCATGCCACCAGCCCAGCCCTCAGTTGACGCCATCGAACCATCAACGCAGACATCTCCACATGCGTTGTACTGCTCCATCGTCGAGTCAGCACTGCAGTGTGCACAATACGGCGGTCATTCCGCGCAGAGATCACATTGCGTGGTGCAGTGCCCGTTTGTCTCTGTGTACCACCCTCGTCTATTCAGCGGTTCTGCACACGTGTCTCTGTCGCAGCACCGTGTCCTGTAAGAGCCGGAGAGTCGCGGTGCGATAAACCCGTTTCCTCGAAATCGATCATTCTAGCCTGTCGAACTCACTCATATGCTGATACCACCGCTTTGATGTCGGCTGTGCATACCGGCATTTGTTTGGGCATTTGCAATTTGTTTGCTAGTTCTGGATTGACAGAGTGACGTAATAGTGTCTGTCTGGTCGCCGAAAAGAAGGCATTGTCCGGCCTACGTAAATGCCATTTCTAAGCAATTTTAATTATTTTGGTTTAACTGTTCTACTCGTTCTTCGATTTTGGAATACTTCGGACTATTCCTGCTGCGTATTGCAATTTTCACGCACTGTAATGTACGTAAAGGAGAAACTGACTCACTACCAGAAGAACGCTTAGGCTACATTTCTCCTAAGAACATTAAATTTGGAGTAGCAACCGTTATGAAGCCTAGACATTCACTGACAAAACCTTTTTCAAAATTCATCCCCCAAGGTGGTAAGTTGGATGAGAAATGAGTCTTACATATTCCGTTCCACAGCTCACACTGCGGACGAAAGTAATTTAGGTAGTTGAATAACGAAAGCTGATTCTTATGATGTGAAACATGTTGACAATTTAGTTCGTAATTTTATCAGATCATACTAAATGTCGGAGAGTGTCAGAGTCACAGGCATGGTAATTATGGCAAACAGTTTAAGTGCAAACGTACAGTATGAAATTCTTTAATTTCGGCACTTGCGCCTCGTATATGACTATCACAAACACACAATGCTTTTGTCGCCTCTCATTGCTAAATAACAAAAGTCAGTATTACGCCAACAGTCAACTCCAAAGAAACAGGACGATATGCACAGGTATTTCCTTAACGTCCTTTGCGAAGCACGAGTAAACAGCTAGCATTTTAACAACGAGAGAGAACGGTCCACTGTGAACATGTATGTTGGAGGAGAAGGATTGGGAGAAGGAGGAGGAGGAGGAGGAGGAGGAGGAGGAGATGGTTCAAGGAGGGACATAAAAAAATCTTATTCACGCCAATGAATGCATTCGAAACCGTTTTTATACAGCTCCCTTAGATCACACGAGCTATGAATAAAGTGCGAAGTTATCACTAGTGGAACGTTATTCTTGTAAAAACATCTGGAGACTCTGAATCATTAGAAACCTTCCGAATGGGTAAAGACAGCCTCCTATTACTGTCCTCAGAACTATCGACTATTTTGTCAGCGGCCATTGGTCATGTACGAGAGTCTCTCCCAGTAAAAGAGAGTAAGGCAATACAATGAAGAGTTACATGGCAGGTGTTTACTTCTTACTTTTAGTGTGAGCGGTTGTCTATACAGCTGCCATTGTTTCGTCTCTGAAGATTCCCCCGCGGATGAACGTTAGTGAAGAGCTTTATGCATCGACCACAACCTACTAGTCAGAAGTTTAAGCGGAAGTGGCTAAGGCCACTTACAAATAATTAGTCAGTAGTGTAGAATATTAGCTTTTTGCCATTCAATTCTATTTTGATATTCAGCAAATATATCGCCACTTATATATCTCTTTTCATCCAATGAAGATAAAAAGTGCTTCTCTTCCATTAAATAAAGACTATGAATAACTTACTGTTCGGGCTTTACCTTTTCTGCGCACTAAATCACTTCGTTCATATTAACCTACAATATTACAGAACAAGTACGAACCTGGCAGCCCTGTTATGTTATATGGAGCTGACACTGTTGGTGGAAGTTTATATCCGTGCCAACCACATATTTCGAGAGTCGATATTGGACTGTTAACATGACCAGTCAAAGCAATACTGAAAACATGTTTACCGATTACCGGATTTGGGAGCTCCTGTAAACGTAGTGTGTGGGAGTAGTCATAAATATTTATTACCTCGAAAAAATTATGCTGCGTTTATGGAACTTCGTGATATCTACATATTCACCAAGATGTGAGCTAAAGTAGCTGTTTAAGGCTCGTCGCGTTCATAAAGAAACTATTTGGTTTGCGCTCTAGATATAGCCGACATTGCTGCTGGAGAGAGCGAATCAGGATGAAGAGCACGTAATGTGTGATGTCACAGCCCGATTCTTAGCGTGCACCAACCACCTGGGAAATTACGTTTGACGTATTTCACGTTGAGAGACACGTCCCGTGTGAGGACAGTCTTAAGACGTTAAAGCGAATTTAGCAAAGCAAATGGTCGAAGTTGATGATCGCCAATAATTTCTGCCCAAACATGAAACTGAACCGCTTCTGATCCGAAGATTCAACCATTATGCAACGATTTTCTGTAGCCCATCGGATGATGATTGTATAAACTTATAGCACACAACCTGTTTACCAGCAGCTTCATTCACATACTCAAATGTCTAATTCCACACAGAAGCATGTGTGTGTTGTGTGTGTGTGTGTGTGTGTGTGTGTGTGTATGTGTGTGTTGTGTTTGTGTTTGTGTGTGTGTGTGTGTGTGTGTGTGTGTGTGTGTGTGTGTGTGTGTGTGTGTGCACAATTCATCTGTATGTGTAGCAAATATCACCCTGCAGTTTCATCAGACTCCTGAGGATGTGCTCAGTCTCACGATATGGCTGATGTGCTGAACTCCTGAGGATGTGCTCAGTCTCACGATCTGGCTGATGTGCTGAACAACACAAAAAGACAAACTGCTTGATAATTTCAAAGTATTCCAAATCAACTGAATAACGAAGAGAAATATGAACAGGTCATGTCTGAACGTTCTTTACATAATAATCCCCATTCCCACCGAAACTCCTAGGGGTAGTAGGGTTATCTTACACCAGCAGTGTTTATATGGAAATAACGAGCCATGTATACTCCAAATTTGGTTGAAACAGCTCCAGTTACTCCTGTGTTCTGCTTCTGTCTCACCCTCTTCTCACCATTACTTCTACTGGAGGGAGGGAGATGGTTTTTGCCACCACAGTGCTCCTCCTCAGGTAGTTTGTGATCTATCAACCCAGTTTGGTTGAAGTAGATCTGTAACACCTCACCCGTCACTTATCTAGTTTTGGCGTGTGTTCGCCCCAGCTAATTGACTAACAGATCAACAGAGAGTGCAAAACTGCCGCAATATCGGATAACGCAAAAAAGTAATAAGGCCCTGTGACTCCTGATTGAACTGCAGTGGCAGTGTTGACATTAATTAATTCAGAATTGATCACTTTTAATTAAAAAGGGGTGCACATTGATGTTATATTCAGCTATTGAACACCAGATGCAAATGTTGAACATAAAATTAATTAAGGAAGTGACTTGGGATTTCAACTACTTGATTGAAAACAGATGCAGTCGATTAGCACAAATTTATTTTAACTCCCGACCTTCAATCATCACATTACAAAACTCTCCTATCAGGCAGTGGTAATAAATTGCGTTTGCGTGGAGTAAAGCGCGATAACTCAAAAGTAATTTCTATCGACTGACACAGGCGTAATGCAAAGTGCGAGAAGAATTCTACAATACACGGCCCATGAAACCCTCGTGGAAACCTTGCCGACGTGATCCAACAAATTAGTCAATGGCCAGAGTGGGCGCAATATCACTGAATACATCGTGGCGGAGCGGTGTCATTGTGCGGACGTCGGCCAACCTCGTGGTGCTGCAAGGCTGCGCTCGTCTATTCACTCCTAGCTATCTTGTTCAGTACATAGCTGAACCAAAACTTCCTATCTCCAAGCTCAATCGTTCCATTTGCTAAGTCCTAAACTGCAGAGATGCTCACTCTTTCTCAGGCGAGCTGAATAAAGAACACCACGTCCGCACTCTAGGCAAGCTGGGAATGGAATACCACTACGGAGACTTCTCCCAGTCCGCTCTTCGCCTCGGTTTCCCCTCCAGCAAAATCACAACTCGCGTTAATTATGCGTCGCTTCCCACCGCCAACCAATGCCTGCTCTAGGAAGTGAACAAATTCCCACAAAATTTCCCTTCCTCTCAACTTCTGCTATTTAGCTCCTCCCAGGCCACACATCAAGGTTAGTGTCTACACAAAACACCAATTTTTCCGGAATTCTGACTCCCAGGAGAGTACTTCAAATTCCTCAGTCCTGCGTTCCCATCGGAGGCCAGTGTATTTCATTCTGTCGCTCTTCACCTGATTTACTTGAGACTCTGCGGACCGTGAATTCAGCGTGAAGTTGCTATAGTCATGAACACGCATATTTTGGCCTCTGTTGACTGCTCCACCGTAGCTTTGCGCGGCTTTCTCGCATGTTTCATTGAAAACGGGACGACGGACGTTATCAACAGGCGTACAAGTTCTCTGTCTGCTTCCCAGTACACCAGCATGGGGTCAACCACCCACTCGCTGTCACTAATCTTAAGGCAGCTGGAGACCGCACCCCGTTACTGCTTTCTCAGAGCTTGAGCCGCCCTAAGCTGCCTATTGTCGCTTCCCTTCGTTGCTCCCCAGCCGGCCACGGTCAACTTGAATACTTCCTTGGGATAAACTAGCCTCCAGTAAATTGGCGCGTTTCCACAAAGTTTTCATGTCATGTGAATTACTTTAAAACCATCACCCGACATTAATTATTCCAATACGTCCATACTATACCCTCTACCAGATGGATTGTGCCTTGTCAGTCATTTTTGTTCAGCCCTACTGTTCGCTCAACGTGAGTTAGGTGATCTTTAATGACTTCATGTAAGGGGCATAGTTTTTGCCATCTTACAAATCCATTGGTTTAGGAGGAGATGAGTAAAGTATATACACGCAATTATTTTCTAACAACAAGCAATAATTAATGTAGAATAATGAAATTTTGGGATTACATTTATATAGGTAAAATATTTCAGTGACTAACGTTGCAAGATCAAAGGTTAAAGTAAGCTTGGAAAAAGCCATTGCAAGAGTGAAATGCTAGTACATTAATAACTAGTGTAAGGGCCAGAATGTTGACTGCAAGCATGCAAAGATCATATACTATGTCGTACAGGTGCCGGATGTCAGTTTGTGTGATACAGTTCGATGCCTGTTGCACTTGGTCGGTCAATTCAAGGAGGGTTAATGCTGGTTGTGGATGATGCTGGAGTTGTCCGATGATGTCCCATATGTGATATACTGAATCTTTTTGGCTATGGTATATTTTATAAATATGGGTGAACATTATTATGGGATTGTGGAAATTTATGCTTCGGCTAGCGTAAATTACGATGGACGTGAGTTAAGCTTATAGTATATTCATATATTGGCAATATTTCTGTAATTGAATGGCTGTTAAGCAAAATTTCTTCAAACTCTTGTGTCCCAATTAAATTTTCTGTTCTGCTGTTATTAAATACGCATGAGACTAGTTACTTTTAAAATTTAAATACTCACACACAACTATTAGTACGTGGAATAATTAGAGGTATCACTTCATGTCCTTAATTAAAAGTAAATGAATTAGATATTTCACAAACACTAAGCTGATTCAGAAGGATATAGGTTGCAGTACGTACTGGGAGATGAAGAAGCTTGCACAGGATAGAGTATCGTGGAGAGTTGCATCAAACCAGTCTCAGGACTGAAGACCACTACAACAACAACATTTCACAAACACACGCAACTTTTTTTTTGACTGTATAATAAAAATTATTTTTATCATAAAATGCACACAATACTATTGAACGTACAATATTGTCACTTCACTTCTTAATTTATTTTATCTTTTTACGTTTTTTGGTTGAAGCAAAGATCAGTTGGCAATCAGCGTGCTGAAAAACGGTTAATTTGTGTTTTTTGTAATCTCTGGGAAATTCCTAACTGTCTTCTCGCCTCGCGAGAAATTCAGAATAATTTGATTTAATCTAGTGAGTATCGCTTTGGCACCGTAAGAAAAAATGTAGTAAAGAAATATCTATAACAATTATAAGTTGGAAATCTGGGACTGCTGTTACGAAACGAAAGCAGAAATCTTAAATTAAACAATTATTATTTAACGAACTAAATAATTTGTACAGAAATCTAACATTTTGTGAATAATTCTCACAGTTTTGAAGATAACAAAGAACTGTGCCGTATTTCGGCGAAATACTTGGAAATTACAATAATCTTCGCTCAACTCTGGAGCGAAAAATAAAGCATACATAATAATGTGATATTAGTACTCACAACTAGCGATAATCCGTATTTCGGCGAAATATTTGGAAATTACAATAATCTTCGCTCAACTCTGGAGCGAAAAATAAAGCATACATAATAATGTGATATTAGTACTCACAACTAGCGATAATCCGTATTTCGGCGAAATACTTGGAAATTACAGTAATGTTCGCTCAACTCTGGAGCGAAAAATAAAGCATACATAATAATGTGATATTAGTACTCACAACTAGCGATAATAATAGAATGATTAAATAAATTCCCAGCAGGAATACAAGTTTAGTTAATTCGAATAAAATGAAAGAAAACAGGAGTCTGTTAGCGCAAGATGCTGTCGGAAAGGGGCACGATTAAAGAAGAGAAAGAAAAGACGAGCGCGCATTCCTATATAGAACAAAATACAGATGATAATGATTCGCCGCTCTCATTATTCTGGGCGTACATATTCGCTGAGTTGGAGCGCAGTTCATTGACTCAGTGGTTAAATTATATCTTAAAATCTTAATATTCGGATAAAAAAAGAAAATAGTATGTTATTACGTCGCGGACAGGGCACAATATTATAGTGCTTTATTAGAGACAGATCTGGTGACAAGATCTGGTAACAAGTCGACACTCTTTAGAGCATAATGGGTTACGACAGTGGTATATGGGCGAGCGTTATCCTGTTGGAAAACACACCCTCGGAATACTGTACATGAATGGGTCGAATCACCAGACTGCCGAACAAATTTGCAGCCAGGGTGCGCGGGAAAACCACGCAAGTTCTCCTGCTGTCATATAAAATCGAACCCCTGACCATAACTGCAGAGGTAGGTCCAGTTTGTCTAGGTCGCAGGGTGCAGGCGCTCACGTGGACTGCTTCTAACAAACACTTGGCCATCACTGGCACCGAGGCAAAACCAGCTTTCACCGGAAAACACAACGGACTTCCGCTGTGCTTTCCAAAGAGTTCTCGCTTGACACCACTGAAGTCGCAAATGGTTTTGGTTTGGAATTAGTGGAATGCACGCTACAGGGCATCTGTCTCGGAGCTGTCCTTGAAGTAACCGATTTGTAACACTACGTTGCGTCACTGTGACTCCAACTGCTGCTCGAATTCGTGCTGCAGGCACAGTACGATGCGCCAGAGCCATACGCAAAAAAAATGGTTCAAATGGCTCTGAGCACTATGGGACTCAACTGCTGAGGTCATTAGTCCCCTAGAACTTAGAACTAGTTAAACCTAACTAACCTAAGGACATCACAAACATCCATGCCCGAGGCAGGATTCGAACCTGCGACCGTAGCGGTCTTGCGGTTCCAGACTGCAGCGCCTTTAACCGCACGGCCACTTCGGCCGGCAGCCATACGCAGAACACGATCGTCTTCCCTCTCGGTAGTTGCGTCTGGCAGTCCGGAGTCTAGTCTTCTTGCGTCTTAACCTTTTTGTGACCACCGCTGCCAGCAATTGCGCGCAGTGGCTACATTGCTACCAAGTCTTTCAGAAATGTCGCGGAAGGAACAAGCAGCTTCTCGTACCCTATCACACGACCTCGTTCATACTCAGTGAGCTGTCCATAATGTCGTCTCCCTCGTCTTAAAGGCACGCTTGACTAAAATCGACTCACTACATCTACATCTACATTTATAGTCCGCAAGCCATCCAACGGTGTGTGGCGGAGCGCACTTTACGTGCCACTGTCATTACCTCCCTTTCCTGTTCCAGTCGCGTATGGTTCGCGGGAAGAACGACTGCCGGAAAGCCTCCGTGCGCGCTCGAATCTCTCTAATTTTACATTCGTGATCTCCTTTGGAGGAGGTGTAAGTAGGGGGAAGCAATATATTCGATACCTCATCCAGAAACGCACTCTCTCGAAACCTGGCGTGCGAGCTACACCGCGATGCAGAGCGTCTCTCTTGCAGAGTCTGCCACTTCAGTTTGCTAAACATCTCCGTAACGCTATCACGCTTACCAAATAACCCTGTGACGAAACGCGCCGTTCTTCTTTGGATCTTCTCTATCTCCTCTGTCAACCCGACCTAGTACGGATACAACAATGACAAGCAATACTCAAGTATAGGTCGAACGAGCGCTTTGTAAGCCACCTCCCTTGCTGATGGACCACACTTTCCAAGGACTGTCCCAATGAATCTCAACCTGGTACCCGCCTTACAAACAATTAATTTTGTATGATCATTCCACTTCAAATCGTTCCGCACGCATACTCCCAGATATTTTACAGAAGTAACTACTACGAGCGTTTGTTCCGCTATCATATAATCATACAATAAAGGATCCTTCTTTCTATGTATTCGCAATACATTACATTTGCCTATGTTAAGGGTTAGTTGCCATTTCCTGCACCAAGTGCCTATCCGCTGCAGATCTTCCTGCATTTCGCTGCAATTTTCTAATGCTGCAACTTCTCTGTATACTCCAGCATCATCCGCGAAAAGCCGCATGGAACTTCCGACACTATCTACTAGGTCATTTATATATATTGTGTAAAGCAATGGTCCCATAACACTCCCCTGTGGCACGCCAGAGGTTACTTTAACGTCTGTAGACGTCTATCCATTGAGAACAATATACTGTGTTCTGTTTGCTAAAAACTCTTCAATCCAGCCACACAGCTGGTCTGATATTCCGTAGGCTCTTACTTTGTTTATCAGACGACAGTGCGGAACTGTATCGAACGCCTTCCGGAAGTCAAGGAAAATGGCATCTACCTGGGAGCCTGTATCTAATATTATCTGGGTCTCATGAACAAATAAAGCGTGTTGGGTCTGACACGATCGCTGTTTCCGGAATCCACGTTGATTCCTACAGAGTAGCTTCTGGGTTTCCAGAAATGGCATGATATGCGAGCAAAAAACATGTTCTAAAATTCTACAACAGATCGATGTCAGAGATATAGGTCTATAGTTTTGCGCATCTGCTCGACGACCCTTCTTGGTTCAAAATGGTTCAAATGGCTCTGAGCACTATGGGACTTAACTGCTGAGGTCATCAGTCCCCTAGAACTTAGAACTACTTAAACCTAACTAACCTGAGGACATCACACACATCCACGCCCGAGGCAGAATTCGAATCTGCGACCGTAGCGGTCACGCGGTTCCAAACTGTAGCGCCTAGAACCACTCGGCCACCCCGGACGACGACCCTTCTTGAAGACTGGGACTAGGTCCGATCTCAAATGTAACTGACGCCCATGACAGTTACAGCGTGTATTTAGAGCAAACCTGATTTGCGTTGTCATAGTGGAGCTAATAGCGTCACTCTTATGGGACTGCTGTGAAATTTGAACAGACGTCATCTTTCAGATGTATAAACATGCTTATTAACTTTAGTTTATGTCGCACTACCCCATCCTGGTGTCGTGAATTTCGTCCCGTCATTGTAGATAAGTATCACGTAATGAGTAGTGTTAGTAATCTGTAGTAACTGCTTTTATTGCAGACTTACAGTCCGTACTCGGACGTAACTACGTAGGTTTGAAATTTCTTCTTGCTTTTCCTTTCAGGAAACACCTCCTGAAGTTTGTCCCCTCATCTAATAATCACCCTATATATTCCCGAATGGGTCCTAGGCAGCAGCAAGTAGAAGACGGGATGCGAGGCGATAGGAAACGCCACACCGCACCACAGCACTTGACGGTAATCGATATGAGACAGCTCGGCCGGTCGCGCCCTAGGAGTCTCAGTGCGGGTTGCCCCAGGTCGGCGTCGGTATCGATCTCCCCGCCCACACGCGCTGGAAATCGCTCCCGCTGTATTAATAAACAATAAGGCGTAGGGGAATCGCTGGAGGAGGGGATGAGGGGGGGGGGGGGGGTGGCACCTGAGCTGCCGGTGAGTCACGCCCTGGGCGTGGGGCACGTCTGTCCAGGGGCGACAGCGGCTCCGTCTGCAATATAGGGCTGGCCGCGTGCTGGCCGCTGTCTTCTCTCCAAGGGCTAATAGACTTCTGAGTAACACCACGGCATGACGACCTGTATTACTGCTCCTGGTAGCTACTCTTACCAACACCGTCAGTTTCATTTATACCGCTAACCAGGTTCTATCGAGGAATTAACTTTAGGGAGCGTCACCCATGGGCAACTCAGCTTGCCCTTTTATCATATGGCATCCTGCGAACCATAGATGAAGGACGACAGATACATTCCATTTCCATATTCTTAGGTTTCCGTAAAACATTTGACACTTTGCCCCACTGCAGATTGTTAACGAAGGTATGTTATATCCTAGCCAGTAATGCCACCCGAGCCCGCTGCCAAAAGGTTGGCAGCATCGAAGTCCGGACGCCGTCCGCATAAGCAGCGCCAGCGAGACAGGAAATCGCCGCAAGTCTGCGCGCGCCACCGCTGGCTTCTGGGTTCTTAAGCGCTGGAGTCGCGAGCGCTAGGCCAGTTCTGTATTCGCCGCTCAGTTGTATACTTGCCACCGAATTGTGTACTTGCTAGTCAGTTGTGTGTTCATCGCAGCAGAGTTGTTGTTTGTCGTCAGCCGACGCTGACCTAGCCGCTCCGACTCGAACTAGACAGATCTCTGTAGACACGGAGATCACTACTGTGTTTCTGTATCTTCGTTAATAAAGATAAGTACCGACTTTTATTTAATCAGGGTGTTTGGGTTTTCATCTTTCTGTTCACTGTTCCAGCGGACCGGTCGGCCCGCTATTAAAAGTGTGGCGGTGACTTCGTAGGCCGTTTCTACAGCGAATTGTTTGTCCCTACGAACGCCGCCACAAAAAGGTACAACCCAATACGCTGTCCTCGACGGCGAGTGTTCATCAGAGACAAGACTATCGTCAGGAGTGCCCCAGGGAAGTGTGACAGGACCGCTATTCTATTCTATACACTTAAATTATCTGGTGAACAGGGTAAACAGCAATCTGCGGCTGTTTGTTGATGATGCTGTGGTGTACAGGAAGGTATCGTCGTTGAATGACTGTAGAAGAATACAAGATTACTTATACAAACTTTCTAGTACGTGTGATAAGTGGCAGCTATCTCAAAATGTAGAAAAATGTAAGTTAATGTGGATGAGTAGGAAAAACAAACTCGTAATGTTCGGTTACTAGTAGTGTGCTCCTTGACAGAGTTACGTCGATTAAATATCTCGGCGTAACGTTGCAAAGTGATATGAAATGGAATGAGCACGTAATCAGTGAGGTAGGGAAGGTGAATGGTGAACAACCGTTTGTTGGGAGATTTTTAGGAAAGTGTTGTTCATCTGTAAAAGAGACCGCATATAGACCACTATGCGACCCATTCTTGAGTACTACTCAAGTGTTTGGGATCCACATCAGGTCGGACAAAAGGAAGACATCGAAGCAATTCAGAGGCGGGCTGCTAGATTTGTTAGAGTCTGTTTCCATCAACACACGAGTATTACGGAGCTGCTTCGAAAACTCAAATAGGAAACCCCTGGAGGGAAAGCGACGTTCCTTTCGAGGAACACTATTGAGAACATTTAGATAACCAGCATCTGAATGTGACTCCAGGCCGATTCTAGTGCCACTAACGTATGCGTAAGGATCACGAAGATAAGTTAAATTAGGGCTTATAGGTGTATAGACAGTCGTTTTTCTCGCGCTCTGTTTGCGAGTGGAACAGGACAGCAAATGACTAGTAGTGGTACAGGGTATCCTTCGCTATGCCCCATATTGCAATCTGCGATGTAGGTGTAGATGTAGTGTTGGAAAGGGTAAGACACTATCTTACCATTTTGGCTGAAGAACAATTACATCTCAAGCCATACAGTTAAAAAACTATGAAGTAGATAGCAAGGATATTTCCCATTGTACACCGTCTGATCAAAGGTATCCGGACACCTGTTAGTGGACATTAATGTGTTGTGTGCCAATTATTCGCCTCTGACACCTTCAACTCTTCCGCTGAATGTCTGTGGAGGAACGCTATATCATTCTTCCTCAAGAGACGAAACCAGAGGTGGTACTTATGTTGAACGCTGGGATCTGGAGCAGAGTCGATGTTCTAAAGCATCCGAAATATGTTCCATTGGGTTCAGGTCGGGACTCAGAGCAGGCCAGTCCATTTCAGGAATGTTATCGTGCGCAATCCATTGCCTCGCGGTTGCTGTTTTATAACAGGGTGCATTATCACACTAATACAAACAATCATCTCCGACTTGTTCCTCTACTGTACACAACGTTGTAAAATGTATTCCTATCCCCACATTTAGCGTTTTATTAAGCTTCATAGGGGGACCATAGCCCAACCACGAAAAATACCCGTATACTGTAACACTATCTTCTCCGTATTCTTTTTTGGCACTACACCAGACGTCAGACAATCTCTCCAGACATCTGCTACACCCAAACCCTTTCATCCGATTGCCACTGGGTATAGACCTAGTACGAAATCAATCCAGCCACCCACTGTCCAGTGATGTGGCTCTTCACACCACCTCAAGTGTCGCTTAGCACTGTCTAACTGTTTCCTCCTTTGCTGGTGATAATATTTTTTTCGAAAGAGCACTGTCAATACTAAAAACATGATTTATACGAGAGTAATGTGCACTTACGAGGAAAGTAAATCCAAGAGAGATATACGTTAGCGTGTTAAAAGTTATTTTCTCTGCCTCGATCGTTCGCTCGTTAATCAGCATGAAAATGTTTTCCTGTTTTTTACTCAAAACTGAAGGTACTGTCCTCTGTTATAAAAAAGTTGAACTGAAATTACTGCTGCGAACAGCGTGTGTCAGTGCACATATTTACATGAAGACAAAACTAACTGGTGTTCACTGTGCAGGAAATTAAATCCGAACTGTTACTCAAAAAACGCTACAAAAATTAAACTGCGCACTGCCCAAAAAAACTGAAACACACACTGTTCACTGGCCCATTAAAAATCTGAATTACACAGAAAATGCTCAGGATTTGCGCAATGGAATCGTGGGATTAGAAACGAAAGATCTGACAAAGTACGAAAAGAATCTCACCCGAAAAAGTACGGCATAATCAGCAGCAACAGCACAGCATGAAGAAATCGCTCCAGCTGAAATATGCTAATGTAAAACTAAACTAGTGGGAGAAAGATTGGGATGACTGTCCCATACTAAAAAAAAGCTTCTTACTTGAAATGAAAATACTGATCCGTTTATTATAATGAAAATGCTATACTTCAAACACTTATTTCACAATAACGTAAAACTCACAGAAAACCAAAAACTTTCCTTTCCTTACAAATGTCTAACAAGGCAATGCTTTTACTGTTCTGCAAATTGAAATGAATTATATTGAGGTGACCTAAGCTGAGGTGGGGAAGTGGACTGTTCTGTTACAAGAATCGCAAATATTATCAGTACGCCCCCGCAAAAATTATTACCTTAAAAACATATCCACCATGCAAATCCATTCTCTCTGTTTCATATATACTGCGTCTGTAAGTCTTTCCATTAGATTGATAATTCCTAACAATTTTCTCAAGCAAACATCCTCCTCCAATATGCCAATATGCACTACACTTAAAGTTCTGCCAGCTTACTCCATGTCCAACACCCAGTTGAGCCAAAGATACACAAGTTCAGAGATATTACTGTCGCTGTCATAAGTCGATTATTCCACTATCACATGCGACTGCTTTGCTCTCGTAACACGAAATTTCCACTTATTCTGAAACTATCCGCAAATAAACGTCTAGACAACCTATATATGTTCACTTTTCAGTGTAACGTCTTTTTGGTTTTACTATATCTGTAATTGCACATAATTTGTGTTTCAGCGCCTTTCGATAGTTTCGAACGGCTTATGAATCTCTCCCGTCCAGTTTACATGAGTTCAAAAATTCTGAACAATAATGCAGGATAGTTTTATTCAATTTCTTTGCAAATAACATTCTGTGTTACCTAAAACTGATTTCAAAAGCATGCTCTTTTTAGATCTAGTGCGCTATTGTGGTTAAACGGCAGGGTACATACTGAGTGTGTGTCTTACGTTTTCCCTGTTTTCCATGCGTCTAGGTGATAAAAAAATGAGATCTTAATGACTTAAAAGATTATTAAGTGAAGTACCCCTGCAAATTAAAAAATGTCTCTGAAGTAATGCTGATGTGAAGGCCTCATAACGACGAAAACAGTGGTAAATCAAGAGACGCAGCTATATAACCATAACTTCTTAGAACGTGAAATTGACTAGATTCTCTAGTTCAACATGTAAATAGCAACCGAGGTTCTCCACCACTGATGAAACCTTTCTAATACTTCAACCAAAGAGTCAAACTCAGCTTTCTATTTTATTGAGATATGATTTTGAATAAGTGGAACGGAACGGAAACGTGACATGTGTTGACTGCGGTACTAAAGTAAAGCAAAATTCGCAGCATTCCATCGTTCAGACAAACACTTCGTGCAAAATGTGTCCTGATATACATACGACGTATGTGACCAATTGCTGCTTGAACGATTGTTGATCCATTGTCGACGGCTTATTGTACCAACTAATCAGAAAACCCGATGTTATGCAGTGTGAGATTTTTTATCGTGAGACAACGAAAAATCTCAAAAAGTACGCATCAGATTAAAAAACATAAAAGTATTTATTCACTATTTTAAAAAATGCTATCTAGCGATATCAATGTTGAACACCCCCCCCCCCTTTTTCCTATTCCCAGAGAGTGAGGGGGCGAGGCATCTTTGAAATATTAAATAGGAACTACTGTAGATTCCGATCTCAAGTGGAAAAAATACACAATTTTTGTATGTAACACTTTTGTCGTTGCGCGATAGATAGAGCAATTGACAATTGAGTTCCAAAACGGTACTGTCTCGAGAAAAATGCATTGTATCAAAAAATAGGAAACCAGGCGTTTTCAGTAAATGCGAAGAAAGCTTGTTTGAAGTGTGTCGTCTCACGTAAGAATTATTTCAGAGTAAGTGCTCAGAAACTTCGCCGCCCATTTCAATACACTTATTTATGCTCACATGGAATGATTCGACACGACTGAGAAGGGTTTCCGAGTTAATGTGCAGATATGCGTTGGTGATACTCTGAGTCATGTTATCGTCCGTTGCTTGCACTTAGTTATAAACTTAGCGCTTCAAGTAACCCTACTAACAATAGGCAGACGGAAAAGCATTCGAAAGAAGGAAGAGTGGAGCACATGAGTACAATGACGAACTTCATTCGAGGGAGCAGCCATGTTTATCAGCTCCAAAAGAGGAAGATCTGTTGACAATGTTGTCATTTCTTCCACAACACCAGGAGTTTTATAGTAAATGTTGCAATATCTGCTCCCAATAACGACAAGAATGAAGTTGTCTAAGAAACAGAAGCCGTTACTGAGAGATTTCTTGAAAATCTAGTTATGTTATTCTTTTGTAAGAACTTATATGTGAAATGGGTTTTGTTGACTATAGCCCTACAAATTAATGTTTTATCATTGTATTTGTGTACTTGTTTTATCACAAATAAAGTGTAGTACCTCTGTATTAATGACCCTTGGAACGGAAAGTTTGTTAATGACACTTAGAACCAGTCAGTTTCCTGGCATGGCACTTGGAAAGTTCTTAATAAATTATATATTTTTTAATTTGTCCAATTATTTTTTGCCATGATGAGGGAGCCGGTATGATTATGTGGTATCAGAATAACTTCTCAATTTCCTGGATACAAATTAGTTACGCACAGGAAGAAATATATTTTTTTGATTCTCCTGACATTTGTGAGATTTGGCACTTATAAACCACCGGTCTTCAATTAATAATAAGATAAGTACACATGGGGCCCAAGAAACCACCCCACAATATCAGCACTGGCTCTCGAGCAAAAATGTTTGAACACCACTACTATATAGTTTCAGACAGGAAATTTCAAACTCAAACAGGCTCAGCAATTCGAACTCTTTATACGTATGAGCGCTACGATGGGCGCGTGACATCAGGCTGCTGCCCATGGCCGCTTAGAAATACAGGCCTTGGCACTGGAAGCCATTTTGTTTGTGACGTAGGCAGAGTAGATCTGTTGTGCGTAAGCTGTGTGCCTCGTGATGTGTTGCTCTGCATGTTGAACTTTTTATTGACTAGTGGATTAAGTATTAGCTGCTACAATCTCCTGTTACCAAAGAAAAGTTCATGAATTTGCAGTTCTTTGAAAAGTATGCGCTTCATAAATGCTAATATAATTACTTTTAACATAATTACTTAATAAGCAGAGAACACTATGTTTGATTGAGAGGTTATGCCCAAAGCTGCATTGTAAACTAACTAAATGTGCACAAATCTACATTGCAAAAGATATACTGAATTTCTATTTCCAGATACCAATAGTGGAAATACCAAGGTGCTGTAGTGAGGCTGGCTGTAAAAGTAATTACAGATCTCAAAACGAAGCTGTCAGCGCATTTTCTTTACCAAGCGATGAGGGACTAAAGAAACAGTGGCTAAGGAAACTTGCCATCAATTTCTCAAAGCTCAAAAAATCTGTTATATGCATAAAACATTTTACTGAAGAGAGTAAAATCAAGACAGAAAAGTCCGTAGTTGATGGAGAAATAAAGACATTTAAAAGAAGATATCCCAAGCTGAAACCAAAGGCAGTACTTTCAATCTTTCCAAATTTACGAGAATGCTTGACAACAGCTGGGCCCTCATGTAGAAGATTATGTGGTGCAGAACATCACAATCTTGAAAAAGCGCCGGGCTGGATTAGCCTAGCGGTTTAAGACCCTGCAATCATGGACTGTGCGGCTGGTCCCGGCGGAGATTCGAGTCCTCCCTCGGGCATGGATGTGTGTGTTTCTCCTTAGGATAATTTAGGTTAAGTAGTGTGTGAGCTTAGGGACTGATGACCTTAGCAGTTAAGTCCCATAAGATTTCACACATTTGAACATTTTTTTGAGAAAGCAGTGGCAAGAAACAGAAGATAGTGCTGTGTTTTATTGATGTCAGTATTGAATTACCGGTTATTTTAGGTTCTGTAACTATTAATAGTGCTTTAAGTGTCCTACTTTCTGTCAACACATACGAAATTGCCCTGCATAAACTGCCCACTGTCAGTAAAAACCATGTCGTGTCACCGCCAGACACCACACTTCCTAGGTGGTAGCCTTTAAATCGGCCGCGGTCCGTTAGTATACGTCGGACCCGCGTGTCGCCACTATCAGTGATTGCAGACCGAGCGCCGCCACACGGCAGGTCTAGAAAGACTGCCTAGCACTCGCCCCTGTGGTACAACCGACTTTGCTAGCGATGGTTCACTGACAAAATACGCTCTCATTTGCCGAGACGATAGTTTAGCATAGCCTTCAGCTACGTCATTTGCTGCGACCTAGCAAGGCGCCATTATCAGTTACTATTGATATTGAATCATGTACCGTCAAGACCGACGTTCACCATTAATGGATTAAAGTTAAGTATTCCACCAGCTACGTCCTTTTTTCTAAATTCTAATTTCCTTGTCCTGTTCCAGACCTCACGCCAGCCTGCGTGAGCTGAAACGCGTGCCTTTCGGCCTCCTCTAGTAACACGGTGTTGGCTCTCCTGCCAACCAAAGCAAACCAAGCATGTGTTCGATAGAATATTGAAATATGTTGAGTCAATAGTGTCTGAAGGAGACAATTAAACAAGTGTTTGGTGGTTGAAAATATAGGTGATACATCTTCACATCTGCGGCTGCTAATTCAGCAAATTCAGTTCCTAACAAAAAATGACAAAAATCGTAGATATTGTGGGAATACATTATTACTGGCAACTTTCCTGTCTGTTCATTCACCATCAGCATATACAGCTGTAACAACTGTAAGCTGAGTGGCAGAGGACAGTATTTATTGAATCACAAATCGTGATCTGTTTCTATTATATTCACGAATGAAGCGTGCTAAGAATGAATACCTGAGCGACTCCGTGCGACGCTAATTTCATCTGGACGATCTCTACAGAACATTTACGTAGGGGGTTGAACGTGGCTTCTGCGCAAAAAGATGGGAGTTCCTGTTTTCTTGCACGTAATTGATGGATTCTAGTTCTGCCACTTAAGATTTTCAACATTTCTGTTAGACTCTCTCCCTAGTCAAACAGTAGCTAAGTGGTCAGCGCGACAAACTGTCAATCCAAAGGGCCCGGGTTCGATTCCCGGCTGGGTCGGAGATTTTCTCCGTTCAGGGACTGGGTGTTGTGTTGTCCTAATCATCATCATTTCATCCTCATCGACGCACAAGTCGCCAAAGTGGCGTCAAATCGAAAGACTTGCTCCAGGCGAACGGTCTACCCGACGGGAGGCCCTCGTCACACGACATTTCATTTTCACTAGTCAAACAAGGCTGTTTCGATTCGTACCACTTTCCTCCTAGTGCTAATATTTCTAGTATTTCTAAACTATATTCATATGTGACTCATTGTAGGAAGTATTTTTTAAAAATATTTTCAGCTTGGAAAAGGAACGCTCAAGTTTTAGAGAAGCCTTGAGCTCTGTTAGAGTATACGCCACTCATTTCAGATACTCCGAGATAGTCTTGGTCGATAAACTCGCTCACATATATTCCTCTTTGTTCTGTGTGGCCAATTATCGACGGTCGTATCCTAACGCTGATTAATCTTTGACCGTGATAAAGGAAGTATACGTGTCGGATAATTTCGGATGATTTCCAAAACAAAATTTCATTATTTTAACATAGCGAAAGTCTTCTCTAGATCGGTTTTACTAAATTTGCCACTTTTTCTTCCCATTTTATTTTTTTCTCATTTTCTTTCCACATGTACCTTATCACCACTGTGGTCCTACCCTTCTTACGCCACTGACTTACAGCTGTATAATTTCCTTGATTGTACGGTGGTTATTTTCCGCTTATCCTCATAGAGTAAACGACACAAATCGCTTTGTGACGCAGTTCTAAACAATACAGGAGTCCATACAGAAGGCCTCGTCGTTGCTGGGCAACAGTCTGAGGCGAACCGACTAACGGGCAACATGAATATGCCCATCTCTCGTCACCAAGTTCTTGCCTGGCGAAGCGGTGATAAATTTCTACAGAAACCTTCTCCGTGAATCAGTCTATCTGCCGTGAGAACCGCATCAAAATCCTTAAACTAGTTCCTGTGATTAGCCTTCACAAACAGTCGCGGCAGGGGACTTAGATTTAATCATATTAATGTTCACTCTAAAGATACTAGTGCTATGCAATGAAAGCAGAAATTTGTCCTAGTGCAGCCATCTAAATGAAACTGCTTGAATTGCAAAATGTATATGCCTGATGGTGAATAAAAATAAATATTCTAGTAAGAAGAAGGAAGGCACGAGCATACCACCTCGAATAGGGCGATTCCTACTACAGCACTGCTGTCTTCAGATCAACCTTCGTGTTTTAGACAGCTTTACTGATTAACAATGAAAAATATCTGAAGAGTAATCTTTGGAGGAATCCTAAAGAAGTGTAACTTCACGACGAAAGAAGTAGCTTGCAAAAACATTCGTTTGGCCGATTCTCCAGGTAGAATTATAGACGGGATCAAAAGCAGGACAACACGTTTTATGACTGGTTCCTTTAATAACTGTTAAGGAAATGGTCATCAAAATGCTGTCGCAGACGCTGCAAGAGACGAATTGTACATTACGCACATTGTAACAGTTGCAATATTATTGTATTACAGAGCTAATATTAATTATAACGTATGTCATTAATCATAGTTTCTGTGCAGATGATCTTCATCGGAATAGAAGGAGTTGGCCAACAGAAAGTTCTTTCAATGTTAAACTCAACCACATAACCCATTAGGCGTTTGATATTGTCTGGTAGGTCGTAGATTACCTGTGTACCTATGTTTCTGATTTCTTTCAATACTAAAATTAAGTCGTTGACGTCTTTAGTAAATTTGTTCTAGTATTATTTTCATGCTGAGCGGTTTCATCCGCAAATGTCTTACGAGAAAATCTGAAACTAAGTTTGCCTTGTGCGTTCAAATATCTGGCACACCGTCGCACGAATACAGAGTTCATCCAGGTCAAAAAGTCACCATCCAAAAAGTTTTTGACGAGCGTTCTAATAGAACCACCTGAAATTCATTGGGCTGCACTTGATAGCATTCACCACTGATGTCATATTTCCTCCATTATTACTTATATGGACGTCACCGATGCTACGCAGAATAATGAGATATGATGGCTCGCACGCTAGCTCCTTGGTCCTGTATACTGGGAATGAAACTGATGCTTCTGTCATCTTGCATTCGACGATTTTACATTTCCTTGTGGGAACAATGTAAAGCTACCTGAATGTGAACTCGTTAATGGTTTGGGTCTTGTTCCTTGTCGTACCAAGTATACCAAACAACGAGTAAAGATGACGTTCAAGGCAAAAATTTACCGAAACGTTTGTAAGCTTTCTGGGTATTTATTTGGTACCTGTGTGGCTGTCTCATGGCATAGCTTTATGTTCGTTGGTGGCTATGTATAACCACTAGTTATAATTACAAGTATGAGCCTACAGATCTGCCATTCTAGATGTGCTTGCTTTATAACTGTATAAACTTTATATGTACTCTTTATCTTAGGACGTCTAATGCAAAACATTTACACAACCCTTTAAACAGTTCGACATTGAAACTTCCTGGCACATTAAAACTGTGTGCCGGACCGAGACTCGGATTCGGGACCTTTGCCTTTCGCGGGCAAGTGCTCTACCATCTGAGCTACCCAAGCACGACTCACGCCCCGTCTTCTACTTTCCAAACTTTACAGAAGTTCTCCTGAGAACTCTGTAAAGTTTGGGAGGTAGGAGACTAGATACTGGCAAAAGTAAAGCTGTGAGGAGGGGGCGGGAGTCGTGCTTGGGTAGCTCAGATGATTCGGTCAGAAGGGTAGCTACTCTCTGTAATAAAAAAACTGAGTGAACGGATCAACGAAGACCCTGAACGGTTGTTATCGGACGTCCGCCCCGTACAAATTCATCGAACAATATAGAACAAAATGAGATCTACCAAAAATTAAAAAAAAAGATGGTAGAGCACTTGCCCGCGAAAGGCAAAGGTCCCGAGTTCGACTCTCAGTCCGGCACACAGTTTTTATCTGCCAGCAAGTTTCATATCAGCGAACACTCCACTGCAGAGTGAAAATCTCATTCGGTACGACATTGATATGTAAACCAGAATAACATTTCACTGAATATAATTTGAGCCTGTCGAAAAGGAATTAACATCAACTGTGCCCTAAACTGCACTAAGCAATGTCTAAGTCTGGTCCTAATAATGATATGGCTCACTTGTGCAAAAACGGAAACGTAGCTGTTCTATGCAATGTAATTAAATTTTTCTGTCGCAAGATGAGCTGAAAGAAATCACGCTGATTTTTATATTATATAAATTTGAGGATTGTTCAGTATGTAATGAAACACATTTGGTTATACTACTGTATATTGATAATTTTCACTTATGGACCGTCTGACAGCAACTGAATAAAACACAATTTTAGTGCCATACGCGTTTCGCCTTTATTTTCTGCAAGGCATCATCAGTGGCCTGGAATATGTACATATGTTAGCTATTTTATTTACATTTTTGTCATTGTGCCTATAGGTTATAAACAGTTCTGGTGGTTGGTATTTCCTATTAAGTAGTAATGTTTTGAACTGTACATTGCAGAACATTTGGTTATATTCAGGATTCTAGCACACTATATTATTCCCCACTATTTTGGCTACGAAACGGCATTTTTAAACATAAATCTTCTTTCAATGTAACGGCCTTACGCCACCTTACTGGGAAGGCCTGTATGCTGGCATGTTACCACTCTACTGGTCGACGTAGGAGCCAACGTCTTGCTGCATCAATAACCTCGCCACCTGAAACGTCCCCTTAGAAAAATTACTGACACACAATTTTTTTTGGCGCAACGCAATCTGACTTTCAAAAATCCCTACAAAAGAATGGCCCTGACTAAAATTAACCCATACGTTTCACAAATCACTTACCCCACAAAAATCTTGGTTACTCGAACTACTGCAATACAGCGAGCGCCACTACTGCCAGCTAAATGAAATAATCAAACTACGGAAGGCACTAACTACTGATAGGCATAGTTAGCAAATGAAAGATTTTAATAGAGAACAAACAATGTATTTACCTTAATAGTCATCAAAGTCATAATATATACAGCAGTTCATGTCATCCAGTCTTACAAATTTCAAAATTGCGCCATTTCTCTCCCCACATCCACCACTGCTGGTGGCTCACCTCCAACTGCGCAACGCTACGCGCTGTTAACAGCCAACTGCCCAACACTACAATAGCCAACAACAATGCGTACCAGCCACAGACTGCACACAGCACAGCCAGTGATTTTCACACAGAGCGCTACGTGGCGTTACCAATAAGAAGACCTAAACAGCCTACTTACCCACCATCCACGTACTGCTTCCCTCGGAGTGCATCCTTCATTGCGCCAAACAGATGGAAGTCGGCAGGAGTTATAGTGTGGATGAGCAAGAACAGTCCAATGAAGTTTTGTGAGCTCCTCTCGTGTGCGCAAGTTGTTTGAGGCCTTGCGTTGTCATGGAGGAGGGGTAATTCTTTTGCATTTTTGTGACGACGAACACGCTGAAGTCGTTTCTTCAGATTTCTGAGGCTAACACAGCTGTATGCGGCCTGCCGGTACGTAGGAGATTAATGGTGACATATGCCTCGCTCAACGACTCAGTGTTCACTGCCAGTTATCCGTAGGCATTTTGCAAGCGACTATGAATATCTGTTGTGCTCTGGTTTTCCTCCAAAAGAACCTAAAAAAAAAAAAAAAAACAAAAAAAAAAAAAAAAACACCTGGAACGCACTTCCGTTACACACGACATTTTGAAGGCTACGTTTAGCGCTGCCACCTATCGGAACTTCATGAAACTATAGACGCTGAAGCGGGAATATTCCCCGATGTCCCACAAAAAAATCCGCATTTTTTAAAACCGAAACTGACAGAGAAAAAATGTGTTGCATTACTTACTGAACGCCCCTCGCAAATCTTGCCAAGAGTAATGCAGCTATACCAAGCTCCGGCAGATCTCGCGAAGTGCAATGGTCCTCACAATTTTATACTGACCGATATGGTGCAGTGGTTAGCACATTGGACTCGCATTCGGGAGGAGGACGCTTCAAATCCGCGCTCAGTTATCCCGATTTAGGTTTTCCGTGATTTCCCTAAATCGCTGCCGGCAAATGCCGGGATGGTTCCTTTGAAGGGGCACGGCTGACTTCCTTTCCTAATCCGATGATCACCTCCCCCAAAGCAATCAACAATTTTATTTTCGAAACTTTTGAACAGGCTTAATGACATACAATTAGAAATCTATTGTTATTCATTATCCGTAGCGCCGGCACGGTAGCTGAGCGTATTCGGTCAGAGGGTTAGCTGCCCTCTGTAATAAAAAAAAAGAAAAAACTAAGTTAATCGATCAACAAAGAACTTAAACGGATGTCTTGCGACGTCCGCCCCGAGCAGATACAAATAACAAAAGCGAACAAAATGAGATAAAAAAATGAGTAGCGGTAGCGTTACTGCCTACCACGCAGAGGGCCCAGGTTCGATTCCCGGCAGGGGCTGGGTGTTGTGTGTCCTTCATCATCATTTTCATCATCATTGGCTCGCAAGTCGCCGATGTGGCGTCAACTAAAGAGGACTTGCAATACGGCGGCCGAACTCCCCCGCATTTTTTAGTGTATTTACCAACCGAATTAAATGATGTGGTAACGTATACATGACTGTATATTAAACAGAAACCTCATGAAATTAACTGTTTCTCAGTCTGTTTCTTGCATTCTTGAAATTAACTGTTTAGACAAAACTTTCTCTTATATTCGGAACATTAAAAGAAAATGAGTAAAGAGCGATGTGATTGATTCCGTAGTCATGCATGTGAGGTATTACAACGGCACAAACGGAAAAAGCTCCCTAAATGTGGAATTCCATGTCTTCCAATGCCGGCACATGCGAATGCCTAGCCAGAGAATACCTTTTTAAATGCGTTGCAAGCATTCTGAGACCATGCCACCACACCAGCACGGCCAAATCAAAACATCCGATTCAACCAGCTTCCGAAAGAGAAGAATCCGCCAGGGCGAACAGACTACTCGAAAAAGTGTAACTTTCGAATCAAGGGACTCTCCTTTATGCGTGTAATCAGGAAGTGTGCTTTCATTGGCAAATATCGCAAACCAAACTACAACTTTTCAGAATGCAGAAACTTTAGCCGTCTGAACGACATAGTTCACGCGAAACCCTCTTGGAGAAATGTGGAAAACCTGTATTCAACGAGAACTGTGTGACCATACTGCTGTTGCCTCTATCGTAGTTCGCAAGTAGGGATCATGGGAATAAGGTAAGAAAGGTAAGGGTGTGTACATAGCCATACTGACAGTCAATAGTCCCTCGCTCAATATATGAATGGAATATGAAAGAAAATCGATAATTTTACTATGATGTTCCGTCTGTTCCAGTATACTTCCTTGCGGAACGCACATTTTGTACCAGACCACGACATCATTGCACTCGGCGTCTCGTGGCCGTTATAGAAAGACGCGGTGGTGTTACAGTAAACAAGGACAGTGGCGGGCACAGAAAATGCATCGCCTTGTGCATGCTGTCAGGACAGTTGTGGGTATACGAGGGTCTCTCCAAAAGAAATGCACGCTATTTATTTTTAAATTCATCTTTTATTCTACATGTTTAAAAGTTTTACAGTGTGTAGATGCATCCTTTAGGAACAATATTTTCATTTATCCACATAATTTCCATCCCTCTCAACTGCCTTACGCCATCTTGGAACCAGCGCCTGTATACCCGCACGGTAAAATTCTGGACCAACCTGTTGGAGCCACTGTTTGGCAGCGTGCACAAGGGAGTCATCATGTTCAAACCTTGTTCCACGAAGAAAGTCTTTCAGTTTCCCAAGGAGATGATAGTCACATGGAGCCAGGTCAGGACCGTAAGGCGGGTGTTTCAGTGTTGTCCATCCGAGTTTTGTGAATGCTTCCACGGTTTTTTGACTGACATGTGACCGTGCATTGTCGTGCAACAGCAAAACATCCTGCTTTTGCCGATGTGGTCGAACACGACTCAGTCGAGCTTGAAGTTTCTTCAGTGTCGTCACATATGCATCAGAATTTATGGTGGTTCCACTTGGCATGATGTCCACAAGCAAGAGTCCTTCGGAATCGAAAAACACCGTAGCCATAACTTTTTCAGCAGAAGGTGTGGTTTTGATTCTTTTTTTCTTGGGTGAATTTGCATGATGTGACTCCACTGATTGCCTCTTCGTCTCTGTTGAAAAATGATGGAGCCATGTTTCATCACCTGTCACAATTCTTCTAAGAAATTCATCTCCACCATTCTCGTATCGTCCCAAAAGTTCGCTGTGTACCGTTTTTCTTGTTACTTTGTGAGCCACTGTCAACATCCTGGGAACCCACCTGGCACAAACCTTTTTTAACGCCAACACTTTCAGTATTTTGCAAACACTTCCTTCCCCTATCCCAACGTAGCGTGACAATTCGTTCACTGTGATGCGTCTGTCAGCAGTCACCAATTCGTTAACTCTCCGCACATTGTCTGGAGTGTGTGCAGTACGAGGTCTGCCGCTGCGAGGACAATCCTCAATACTGCCGTGTCCGCTTTCATCGCGTAACCTGCATGTCCACCGACTAACTGTACTGCGATCGACAGCAGCATCTCCGTACACCTTTTTCAACCTCTTGTGGCTGTTTCCCACTGTCTCGCTTTCACAGCACAGGAATTCTATGACAGCATGTTGCTTCTGACAAACGTCAAGTGTAGCAGCCATCTTGAAGACATGCTGTGACGGCACAATTCACGGGAACAGGTTGAATTAAGTTTGAAAACAAGCGGGAAGGATGTATTTACACATTGTAAAACTTTCACACACGCAGAATGAAAACCGTATTTTTACAAAAATAGTGTGCATTTCTTTTGGAGTGACCCTCGTACAATGTGACAAAAGACATGGGATAACTCCTAATATCGTGTGGGCCCTCCTTTTGGCCCATGCGGTGCAGCAGCTCAAAATGGCGGGAACTCAACAAGTCGTTCGACCGTCCACAATAGCGGAAGTGTGCAAGATTTTGTGCACGAACCGACCTCTCAATTATGCCTCATAAATAACCAAGGGCATTCGTGTGGGGCGATCCGGATGGCCAAATCATTCACTCGAACTTTCCACAATGTTCTTCAAATGAATCGCATACAATTGTGGCCCTGTGACATGTTGGGAACATGGTTCAAAATGGTTCAAATGGCTCTGAGCACTATGGGACTTAACATCTATGGTCATCAGTCCCCTAGAACTTAGAACTACTTAAACCTAACTAACCTAAGGACGGCACACAACACCCAGCCATCACGAGGCAGAGAAAATCCCAGACCCCGCCGGGAATCGAACCCAGGAACCCGGGCGTGGGAAGCGAGAACGCTACCGCACGACCACGAGATGCGGGCGGTTGGGAACATGAAGTCCATGACTGGCCGCAAATGGTCTCAGTTCGTTCAGTTGGACCAGAGGACGCAGTTCATTCCATATAAACACAGCCCACACCATTATGCAGCCACCATCAACTTGCACAGTGCCATGTTGGTATCTTGGGCCCACGGCTTCGTGCGGTCTCCGCCACACTCGAACCCTACCATCAGCACTTGCCAACTGAAACAGGGCGTGATCTGACCAGGCCACGGTTTTCCAGTCGTCTAGAATCCAAGTGACATGATCACGAGCCCAGGACAGGCGCTGCAGGCGATGTCGTGTTGTTAGCAAATTCACTTGCGTCGGTCTTCTGCTGTTGTAGCTCATTAACACCATATTTCGCTGCACTGTGCTAACGCATAGGTTCGTCGTACGACTCAGTCATGATTTCTGCGGTTATTTCACGCAGTGTTCTTATCTGTTAGCGCTGACAGCTCTACGCATTCGCCGCTGCTCTCGGTCGTTAAGTGAAGGCCGTCAGCCACTTCGTTGCCCGAGGTGTGAGATAATACCTTAAATTTGGTATTCTCGACACACTCTTGAGACTGCGGATCTTAGGATATCGAATTCCCTCACGATTTGCGAAATCGTATGCCCCATGCGTCGAGCTCCAACCACCAATCCGCGTTCAAAGTCTGTCAATTTCAGTCGTGCGGTCATGAGCAGGTCGGAAACCTCTTCACATGAATCACCTAAGCACAAATGACAGCTTTGCCAATGCACTGCCCTTTTATCCTTGTGTACGCGATGCTACCGCAATCTCTATATGTGCTTATCGCTATCCCATGACTCTCAGTGTATTTCGGCCAGCTAATGAATGTAGAAATCACTGGCTCGTATTCTACAACATTCACTAGTGGCGTGCTCTGTCCTTTGTACACTACTGGCCATTAAAATTGCTACACCACGAAGATGACGTGCTACAGACGCGAAATTTATCCGACAGGAAGAAGATGCTGTGATATGCAAATGATTAGCTTTTCAAAGCATTCACACAAGGTTGGCACCGGTGGCGACACCTGCAACGTGCTGACATGAGCAAAGGTTCCAACCGATTTCTCATACACAAACAGGAGTGGACCGGAGTTGCCTGGTGAAACGTTTTTTGATGCCTCGTGTAAGGAGGAGAAATGCGTACCATCACTTTTCCGAATTTGATAAAGGTCGGATTGCAGCCTATCGCGATTGGCGTTTATCGTATCGCGACATTGTTGCTCTCCTTGGTCGAGGTCCAATGACTGTTAGCAGAATATGGAATCGGTGGGTCTAGGAGGATAATACGGAACGCCGTGCTGGATCCCAACGGCCTCGTATCACTAGCAGTCGAGATGACAGGCATCTTATCCGCATGGCTGTAACGGATCGTGCAGCCACGTCTCGATCCCTGAGTCAACAGATGGGGACGTTTGCAAGACAACAATCATCTGCACGAACAGTTCGACGACGTTTGCAGCAGCACGGACTATCAGCTCGGAGACCACGGCTGCGGTTACCCTTGACGCTGCATCACAGACAGGAGCGCCTGCGATGGTGTACTCAACAACGAACCTGGGTGCACAAATGGCAAAACGTCATTTTTGGGATGGATCCAGGTTCTGTTTACAGCATCATGATGGTCGCATCCGTGTTTCGCGACATCGCGGTGAACGCACAATGGTAGCGTGTATTAGTCATCGCCATACTGGCGTATCACCCGGCGTGATGGTATGGGGTGCCGTTGGTTATACGTCTCGGTCACCTCTCGTTCGTATTGACGGCACTTTGAACAGTGGACGTTACATTTCAGATGTGTTACGAACCTGTGGCTCTACCCTTCAATCGTTCCCTGCGAAACCCTACATTTCAGCAGGATATTGTACGGTCGCATGTTGCAGGTCCTGTACAGGCCTTTCTGGATACAGAACATATTCGAATGCTGCCGTGGCCAGCAAAGTCTCCAGATCTCTCACCAATTCAAAACGCCTGGTCAATGGTGGCCGAGCAACTGGCTCGTCACAATACGCCAATCACCACTGTTGATGAACTGTGGTATCGTGTTAAAGCTGCATGGGCAGCTGTACCTGTACACGCCATCCACGCCGTTTGACTCAAGGCCCAGGCGTATCAAGGCCGTTATTACGGCCAGAGGTGGTTGTTCCGGGCACTGATTTCTCAGGACCTATGCACCCAAATTGCGCGAAAGTGTAAACACATATCAGTTCTACATCTACATTTATACTCCGCAAGCCACCCAACTGTGTGTGGGGGAGGGAACTTTACGTGCCACTGTCATTACCTCCGTTTCGTGTTCCAGTCGCGTATGGTTCGCGGAAAGAACAACTGCCGGAAAGCCTCCGTGCGCTCTCGAATCTCTTTAATTTTACATTCGTGATCTCCTCGGGAGGTATAAGTAGGGGGAAGCAATATATTCGATACCTCATCCAGAAACGCACCCTCTCGAAACCTGGACAGCAAGCTACACCGCGATGAAGAGCGCCTCTCTTGAGCTTGCTAAACATCTCCGTAACGCTATCACGCTTACCAAATAACCCTGTGACGAAACGCGCCGCTCTTCTTTGGATCTTCTCTATCTCCTCCGTCAACCAGACCTGGTAAGGATCCCACAGTGATGAGCAATAGTCAAGTATAGGTCGAACGAGTGTTTTGTAAGCCACCTCCTTTGTTGATGGACTACATTTTCTAAGGACTCTCCCAATGAATCTCAACCTGGTACCCGTCTTACCAACAATTAATTTTATATGATCATTCCGCTTCAAATCGTTCCGCACGCATACTCCCAGATATTTTACAGAAGTAACTGCTACCAGTGTTTGTGTAATATATTTGTCCAATGAATACCCGTTTATCATCTGCATTTCTTCTTGGTGTAGCAATTTTAATGGCCAGTAGCGTAACTACTTCGCCTTTAGGTGCACACAGTAGCGACATCTGATGGCACGTTCACTTGCTGCTTGTTTCTATATTTTGGAAATTAAATTGATACTGGAAAGTTCTCGGATTGGACGGTTTCTGTTTTCGATATAAGGTTGACTGGCGAGTTAATCATAAACAAAGTTCGTGCCGCGCTTTTCCTCACTGCCGCCGTAAAGTCCAACGGATACAGACGTCTACACGTCAAAAAGTTACCAACCGAAAAGTTTTTGACGAGCGCCCTCCTCGAGCCGCCCGAAGCTCCCCGGACCGCACTCGACAGCACTCGCCGCTGGGCGGCCTCTCTTCCCCTATTATTACGTGCCCGGATTTCACCGCAGCTGCTTTCGCGCGAGGGGCCTGAGAATCCCCTGGACCCTTTGCGACTCCGTACTGACCATTGAACGAAGGAGTACGGCGAGGAGAGAGGAGGAAGGGGAGCTATAAAAAGTGGGGTGGGGGATCGAGCGGCCGAGCTGTCAGCGGAGAGGCGAGCTGATGAAGACCCGAGATGCGGCCGGCCATTGAGGACGGCCGCCGTCAGTCACGGCCGTAATCGATGGTCGCGGCCGCAGCTGGGCCTGCCTGGGTGGACGCGCGCGCATCTGCCTGCCGCTCCCTGAGCCCCGCTCACGCCATGGCTGGACACGGTAACGCGCCCTCCTGGCCTTGTTAGGAACCATTGTCCACCGCGAGGTCCTCTTTTTACCGGACGCCCGAGACGCCGCGTCCTCGCGGAATCCCCTTTTCACGGATCCGCGCGGCATTATTTGCTACTTGTTTGCGCAAATACGGGCGGCTCTGACCTCCCTGCTTCTCCTTTCATCTCCTCCCTGTCCGGACCCTTACAGGCCGATCCGGCAGTGGAAGATTCTACTTGCCGCAGTTGCATGTCGGGACCACCGCTCACAACGCTGTCGCAGTAGAACCACCAGTGTGCTTGCCCGCAGCTCGTGGTCGTGCGGTAGCGTTCTCGCTTCCCACGCCCGGGTTCCCGGGTTCGATTCCCGGCGGGGTCAGGGATTTTCTCTGCCTCGTGATGGCTGGGTGTTGTGTGATGTCCTTAGGTTAGTTAGGTTTAAGTAGTTCTAAGTTCTAGGGGACTGATGACCATAGATGTTAAGTCCCATAGTGCTGAGAGCCATTTTTTGAACCAGTGTGATTGATACCAGACGACTGAAAATAAATGCCTGTCGTTAACTAACTTCTTCTGTGCTGATTTCAAAACTGTTCCAAGGTTTCTTCCAACATCTACAGTTTTCATATTGGAATAAATTTTACAAGGGTCACTCCAAAAGAAATGCACACTATTTTTGTAAAAACACAGTTTTCATTCTGCATATGTAAAACTTTTACAGTGTGTAGATATATGCTTCCCGCTTCTTTTCAAACTTAGTTCAACCTGTTCCCGTGAATTGTGCCGTCACAGCATGCCTTCAAGATGACTGCTACACTTGATGTTCGTCAGTAGCAACGTGCTGTCATAGAATTGCTGTGCTGTGAAAACGAGTCAGTGGGAAACAGCCACAAGAGGTTGAAAAAGGTGTATGGAGATGCTGGTGTCGATCGCAGTACAGTTAGTCGGTGGGCAAGCAGGTTACGTGTGAAAGCGGGCACGGCAATATTGAGTATTGTCCTCGCAGCGGCAGACCTCGTACTGCACACACTCCAGACAATGTGCAGAGAGTTAACGAATTGGTGACTGCTGACAGACGCATCACAGTGAACAAATTGTCACGCTACGTCGGTATAGGGGAAGGAAGTGTTTGCAAAATACTGAAAGTGTTGGCGTTAAAAAAGGTTTGTGCCAGGTACGTTCCCAGGATGTTGACAGTGGCTCACAAAGAAACAAGAAAAACGGTATGCAGCGAACTTTTGGAACAGTACGAGAATGGGGGAGATGAATTTCTTGGAAGAATTGTGACAAGTGATGAAACATGGCTCCATCATTTTTCACCAGAGACGAAGAGGTAATCAGTGGAATGGCATCATGCAAATTCATTCAAGGAAAAAAAATTCAAAAACACACCTTCTGCTAGAAAAGTTATGGCTACGGTGTTTTTCGATTCCGAAGGACTCTTGCTTGTGGACGTCATGCCAAGTGGAACCACCATCTGATGCATATGTGACGACACTGAAGAAACTTCAAGCTCGACTGAGTCGTGTTCGACCACATCGGCAAAAGTAGGATGTTTTGCTGTTACACGACAATGCACGGCCACATGTCAGTCAAAAAACCATCGAAGCGATCACAAAACTCGGATGACAACACTGAAACACACGCCTTACATTCCTGACCTGGCTCCAAGTGACTACCATCTCTTTGCGAAACTGAAAAACTCTCTTCGTGGAAGAAGATTAGAAGATGATGATTCCCTTGTGCACGCTGCCAAACAGTGGCTCCAACAGGTTGGTCCAGAATTTTACTGTGCGGGTATACAGGCGCTGGTTCCAAGATGGCGTAAGACAGTTGAGAGGGATGAAAATTATGTTGAGAAATGAAAATATTGTTCCTAAAGGATGTATCTACACACTGTAAAACTTTCAAACACGTAGGATAACAGCCGGCCGTGGTGGACGAGCGGTTCTAGGCGCTTCAGTTTGGAACCGCGCGACCGCTACGGTCGCAGGTTCGAATCCTGCCTCGGGAATGGATATGTGTGACGTCCTTAGGTTAGTTATGTTTAAGTAGTTCTAAGTTGTAGGGGACTGATGACCTCAGATGTTAAGTCCCTTGTGCTCAGAGCCATTTGAACCAAGCCATTTTGTAGAATAACAGATGGATTTAAAAAAAAATAGTGTGCATTTCTTTGGAGTGACCCTCGTATTTTATTTATAGAGCTCCGTGCCTCAACCTGTGTAAACGGAATCCTTAGGATCGTTTTGTTGTCCCTGTGTCTGTCCGTCCGACTGTTAAATGGCTCTGAGCACTATGGGACTTAACATCTGTGATCATCAGTCCCCTAGAACTTAGAACTACTTAAACCTAACTAACCTAAGGACATCACACACATCCATGCCCGAGGCGGGATTCGAACCTGCGACCGTAGCGGTCACGCGGTTCCAGACTGAAGCGCCAAGAACCGCACGGCCACACCGGCCGGCCCCGACTGTTAAGAACCCTTCTCTCAGGAACTGGTCGACGTATCAAGTTTAAATTTAACTCACATGTCAAGGTATATGGTCCTTTGGTAGTGAAAAATGTAAGCTCCCAAGCCAATTCAGTCAAAAAACACGATCATTTGTGTGACACATTTTGATATTCGAAAACCCACTCATCAAAACCTGTATGATACTTCCCATTGACCTACACTCACGTTCATAAATTAAGGATAATTGCAGACTGTGGTGCCACGCAATGCGGCACTACACAAAACTGGCGCTAATAGCATAGGCATATAGGGAACACAAATGGCTCTGAGCACTATGGGACTTAATTTCTGAGGTCATCAGTCCCCTAGAACTTAGAACTACTTAAACCTAACTAACCTAAAGACATCACACACATCCATGCCCGAGGCAGGATTCGAACCTGCGACCGTAGCGGTCGCGCGGTTCCAGACTGAAGCGCCTAGAACCGCTCGGCCACCACGGCCGGCCCATAGGGAACACACCAGGCACAGATATTTAAGTCCACGGTATTGGTGATAAGTTGAGAAAATCGCCCCGAAACACATGTGCTACAAAACGCCACTGTTTCCTGCACATGTACCCCGACATTAATATGGGACATGATCACCATGCACACGTACACAGGCCGTACAACGGGTTGGCATACTCTGGATCAGGTGGTCGAGCAGCTGCTGAGGTATAGCAACCGATTCTTGCACCAGTCCCTGTCGGAACTCCTGAAGTGTCGTTGAGGTTTGAAGACGTGCAGCGATAAGTCGACCGAGAGAACCCCGTACGTGCTCCGTGGGATTTAGGTCTGGAAAACAGGCAGGCCGCTCCATTCACCTGATGTCTTCTGTTTCGAGGTACTTCTCCACGATGGCAGCTCGGTGGGGCCGTGCGCTATCATCCATCAGGAGGAAGGTGGGACCCACTGCACCCCTGAAGAGGCGGACATACTGGTGCAAAATGACTTACCGATACACCTGACCTCTTACAGTTCCTCCGTCAAAAACATGCAGGGGTGCACCAATCATAATCCCACCCCACACCGTCAAACCACGACCTCCATACAGGTCCGTTTCAAGGACATTAAGGGGTTGGTATCTGCTTCCTGGTTCACGCCAGATGAAAACCCGGCGAGAATCACTGTTCAGACTATACCAGGAGTCGTCCGTGAACATAACCTGGGACCACTGTTCCAACGACCATGTCCTGTGTTCTTGACACCAGACTTTACTGGCTCTCCTGTGATCAGGCGTCAGTGGAATGCACCTTGCAGGTCTCCGGGCGAATAAACCATGTCTGTTCAGTCGTTTGTAGACCGTGTGTCTGAAGACAACTGTTCGAGTGGCTACGGTAAGGTTCGAGCAAGGCTACCTGCAGTACTCCGTGGCTGTCTGCGGGCACTGATGGTGAGATATTGGACTTCTTGTGGTGTTGTAGACTGTGGACGTCCCGTACTATAGCGCCTGGACACGTTTTCTGTCTGCTGGAATCGTTGCCATAATCTTGAGGTCACACTTTGCGGCACACGGAGGACCCGTGCTACGACCTGTTGTGTATGATCATCCACCAGTCGCCCTAGTATTCTACCCCTCATAACGTCATCAATATGTGTTCTTTGAGCCATTTTCAACACACAGTCACCATCAGCACGTTTGACCATTAGCACGTTTGAAAACGTCTGCACACTTACTTGCTGCACCGTGCTCTGACATGCACCAACACACCTCTGCGTATGTGGACTGCTGCCAGCGACACCGTGTGACGACCGCAGGTGAAATGCACCCCATGGTCATACCCCGAGGTGATTTAAACCCGCAAACCGCCCACCAGAGCGTTGTTTAACCACGTATCATCATTATCCATTTATGAGCATGAGTGTAGAATCATAAAATTTGGCAGGCAGCAATGTTTCACAGTCAAAGTAAAGAAAAGAATCCGAAAATAGTTAATCTGTAATAATAAAAAACGAAAAAAATATATTTTGTCATTTTTCATTTGTTTACCTGTCTGGCTGTTAAGACCGGTTTTTCTCTTGAACAGGTTGGCGTACAATATTAAAATTTATGTCACATATTGAGGTCTATTATCTCTTGGCGGTGTAAAACTTTTAAGCTTGTAAGTCAGTGCAATCAGCAGATACGGCCATTTATGTCTCATAATTTGATATTCGCAAGCTGACTCGTCAAAACCACTGGGGCACTTTTCTTGTATGTAGAATCGTGACATTTGGCAAGAAGCAAGGCTTCACTGTGAAAGTAAAGTAAAAAATCTGAAAACTGCTTAATTGTAACTATATAACATAAATACCTTTTGCTATTAGAACATACATTGCAATCAAAAAAATGGTTCAAATGTCTCTGAGCCCTAAGGGACTTAACATCTGTGGTCATCAGTCCTCTAGAACTTAGAACTACTTAAACCTAACTAACCTAAGGACATCACACACATCCATGCCGGGGCAGTATTCGAACCTGCGACCGTAGCGGTCGCGCGGTTCCAGACTCAAGCGCCTAGAACCGTTCGGCCACTACGGCCGGCCGCTGCATTCATTATTCGTCAAATGCATAATAGACGAACATTCCTGCAAACAGAGAAGATAACTTGTAATCACGTTTTAGTAACTAGATAAAAATATTTTATCAATTTTTTTTATGTCTCCTAAAGTTCCCTGCTCGTTTCATTTTTTATGGCCGGGCAAGTATGAGGAAATACTGTAGAGATTTTTATACGGTCTTCGAATTCCCGAAATTGGTATCTTGCAAGTATCTAAATCGAAAAAAGGCAAAAATCGTTGAGATTCGCGATTCCAGGGATGAATGAACTATGTAGATAGATAGGTAATTAAATCTGCACAGAATCCTCAGTGTAGGAGTCGTATAGCACTCGGACAATTTTTAGTTGTAGGACAGTTGTTGCCAGCTATTTTGAGATCATTACCCCCGAGAACAATCAGATACTGGCTAGTAAATTCCTCTACCCCCCATTCGTCAGCCTCCCCACAGTCATCTACATTAGCGACTAATAAAATAAATAAAAATGTCGTGTGACTAGGGCCTCCCATCGGGTAGACCGTTCACCGCGTGCAAGTCTCGATTTGACGCCACTTCGGCGACTTGCGCGGCGATGGGGATGAAATGATGATGATTAGAACAACACAGCACCCAGTCCCTGAGTGGAGAAAATCTCCGACCCAGCTGGGAATCGAACGGGGCCCCTTAGGATTGACAGTCTGTCGCACTGACCACTCAGCTACCGGGGGCGGACAGCGACTAATTAAACATTGGAATTAAAAACAATGTTCTTTGAACTCTTCTGTTTTTAAAAAATTAAAAATAAACATAATTTCGTTTACGTAGGTGTTTTACAAAAACAACTAATGAGTCCATGCGACAATTGGTTCTGCTTACACTGAGGTGACAAAAGTCGTGGAATACCTCCAAAAATCGAGTCGGACCTCCTTTTTTCCAGGCGTAGGGCAGCAGCTCGACGTGGCATGGACTCAACAAGTCGGACGTCCCCAGCAGAAATTTTGAACCATGCTGCATCTATAGCCCACCATAATTGCGAAAGTGTTGACGGTGCAAGATTTTGTGCACGAACTTACCTATCGATTATGTCGCATAAATATTCGATGAGATTCATGTCGTGCGATCTCGGTGGCCAAATCATTCACCCGAATTGTCCAAAATGTTCCTCAAACCAATCGCGAACAGTGACACGGCGGATTGTCATCCATAAAATTTCCATTGTTGAATGGCTGCAAATGGTCTGCATGTAGCCGAATATAACCATTTCCAGTCAATGATCGAGACAGTTGGACCAGAGGACCCAGTCCATTCCATGTAAACACAGCCCGCACTGTTATGGAACCACCACCATCTTGCAAAGTGTCTTGTTGACCACTTGAGTCCATGTTTGCGTGGAGCCTTCGCGACTCTCGAACCCTACCGTCACCTCTTACTAACTGAAATCGGGGCTTGTGTGTCCAGCTCACGGTTTTCCAGTTGTCTAGGGTGTAACCGATACGGTCACGAGCCAAAGAGAGCTGTTAGCAAAGGCACTCATGTCGGTCGTCTGCTGCCATCGCCAGATTCCGCCCCACGATAGGTTCGTCGTACATCCGACATTGATTTCTGCGGTTATTTCACACAGTGTTGACTGTCTGTTAGTCGCTAAGTTAGAGGCGTCATGTCATGGACTGCGCGGCCCCTCGCGCCGGAGGTTCGAGTCCTCCCTCGGGCAACGGTGTGTGTGTTGTTCTTAGTATAAGTTAGTTTAAGTAGTGTGTAAGCCTAGGGACCGATGACCTAAGCAGTTTGGTCCATTAGGAATTCACACACATTTGATCATTTTGATTGTGTGTTATCACCGAGAACTCTATTCAAACTCCGCTGCTCTCTGTCGTTAAGTGAAAGCCACTGCATTCTCCGTGGTGAGAGGTAGTGCCTGAAATCTGGTATTCTGAGGGCACTCTTGACACTGTGGATCTCTGAATATTGAATTCCATAACGATTTCGAAAATGGAATGCGTCTAGCTCCAACTCCCATTCCGCATTGAAGACTGTTAATTTCCGTCGTGCGGCCATAATCAGGTCTGAATCCATTTCACATGAATCATCCGAGTGCAAACGACAGCTCTTCCAAAGCACTGCCCTTTTATACCTTGTGTACGCGATAACACCGCCATCTATATATGTGAATATCGTTACCCATGACTTTTGTAGCCTCAGTATAGTTTTTCAGCTTTTTCGCTATTTATTTTATATTTTAAATAAAAATATAAACATCGATCAAGAGGGACAATTGCATTGGCTAGTGATAATGACTGAGATCTCGTACAATGATTTTATGCCAATTGTAGAGAGCTTGTTTATTGCTGCTAAGTGAATAACGAAGAATTTCTGGTCAACTGCGCAAGTTACCTACAATTAGAAGAAAGCATTTTCATAAGATAGTAATGCATATCTGATGTATATGTTCCAATTTTAGTATCATAGATGCATGGTGCAAGATACAAACCTACTTGAGTAGTGAGTGGACTATGTAAGAAAGACGTTCATACATTCGTTTCCACCACATTGTGTCAGGTGAAATGGAAAAATGTAATGATTGGTAACTTATGCAGTCAGTATTACAATCTTATGATATAGTGATATAGCAACCATCTTTTAAAAATAATTTAGTTTCGTGACCCAAACACGACTGTATCCTTTTGTTTTTCCTCCTCAGACAGTTTCATTTTACCCCTCAGACGGTAATTACCACCACTTTGGGAGCAACTGTTGTAGGAAGACCAAGAACGGCGTGCTCGGATTAAAAAGGGTCTAAGATAGAGATGGAGTCTCTCGCTCCTACTCTACATATTTCGAGGAAGTAATGGCGAAGATGAAAGGGAGAGAAACTTTCTAATGCCGGGGTGAAAGAAGAAGGTAAGAGAGTCGATATGGAAGACGTAGTGGATCCAGTACCAGTGGCGGATACAGAAAAACCTCAAGGAGGGGGCGCTAAAGATATCTTGAGTTACGTTAGCTTTTACCGCAATAAAAAATTAAGTCACATGCAAAGTCTAAAGAAAGTTTTATTTAAACTGATTATACACACATACAAGACAATGCCATCTTAAGACATAAAAAATTTACAATTGTGGTTCTCTTCCATGAATGATGAATTCTGTGCGCCTATTCTTCCTGGAATATTGGTTAATTACATCGTCAATAGGACAATCAATTTCCGGGTGAGTGTTCAACAGAGCTAAGCCATTAAGTCGATCCTCCTTCATTGTCGACCTCAGTCACGTCTTTGTACGCCGCAATGTTGAAAAACTTCTTTCTACTGTAGCAACAGATGCAGGTAGACAAGCAAATATTTTGTACAGCGTGTGCAAAGTAGGATAGTCAGATCTAGGACAAACAGACAACGCTTCCATAACAGAATCACGATCGTTAAGGGCGTTTATGCTCCTTTGCTTGTACTGAAGAATCTCTCCCATTAGTCTCTTCAAAGAACGGTAGTTGAGTTAAGCACTGACGCAATACCGTCATGTTTCAGTAGTTGTGAGGGCAAAAGTATGTTGAATTTTAAATGATAAATATTTACTTCAGCAAAACGTTCTCTCATGTCAGTTGTAACACGGTCTAGTGCTGGAATAAAAACAGTTCTTTTCCAATAAATATGTCATACCATCATCATTATGATCACAGATTTTCCCTGTGTCTTTTTTGTCTCGTAACAATATATTTACTGAGAAATTACTATGAATTACTATTATTAATACTTCACAATCAACTGATCACTCTCACTCTTGATTAATCTTGTTACAACTAGGACTTTTTACTTATTCATTCTTCAGTCTTAATATTTCTGCTTCTGAATGTAAACTAGCTTCCTATTCGGCAAATAGTCCGTATTTAAAGCGCTACCTATCGAAGGGGAGGGGGGAGGGGCGTAAGGGGGGGGGGGCGGATCGGCGTGGGTGGCAATGCAATCGGCCTAGTACAGAAGTCAGAGTTCAAACAGCTTTGGAATAATTGTGAAAAAATAAGGTGGAATGCATGCATAACATTCATGCCGAATTTATATACTACCACCTGCGTAATACCGTGTAGGGTCCCCGCAAGGACGCAGAAGTGCCGCAACACGCCGTGAAATGGAATCAACTAATGTCTGAAATAGTGCTGGAGGAAATGGACACCATGAATCCTGCAGGACCGTCCATAAATCCGTAAGAGTATGAGGGGCTGTAGATCTCTTCTGAACAGTACGTTGCAAGGCACCCCGGGTATACTCAATACTGTTTATGTCTAGGGAGTTTGGTGGCCAGCGGAAGTGTTTAAACTCGGAAGAGTGTTTGGGGAGCGACTCTGTAGTAATTCTGAACGTGTGGAATGTCGCATTGTCCTGCTGGAATTGCCCAACTCTGTCCGAAAGCACAGTGTACATGAATGGATGCAGGTGACCAGACAGGACGCTTACGTACGTGTCACCTGTCAGAATCGTACCTAGACGTATCAGGGGTCCCATATCATTCCAAATGCACACCCCCAACACCATTATAGAGCCTGCACCAGCTTGAAAAGTCCCCTGCTGAGCGCCAGAGTCCATGCATTCATGAGGCTGTCTCCATACCCGTACACGTCCATCCGCTCGATACAATTTCAAACGAGACTCATCCGACCAGGCGGCATGTTTCCAGGCATCAAAAGTCCAATGACGTTGTTGTCGGGCCCAGGCATGGCGGAAAGCTTTGTGTCTTGCAGTCGTTAAGGGTACACGAGTGGGCCTTCGGCTCCGAAAGCCCATATCGATGATGTTTCGTTGAATGGTTCGCACGCTTACACTTGTTGATGGCCCAGCATTGAAATCTGCAGCAATTTGCGGAAGGGTTGCACTTCTGTCACATTGTATGATTCTCTTCAGTCGTCGTTGGTCCCGTTGTTGCAGGATCTTTTTCCGGCCGCAGCGATGTCGTAAATGTGATGTTCTACAGGATTTCTGATATTCAGTGTAGACGGGAAAATCCCCACTTCATCGCTACCTCGGAGATGCTGTGTCCCATCGCTTGTGTACCGACTAAAACACTACGTTCAGACTCACTTAAATCTTGATAAACTAGCATTGTAGCATCAGTAACTGATCTAACAACTGCGCCAGACACTTGTTTTATAAAGGCGTTGTCGACCGCAGCGCCGTATCCTGCCTGTTTACATATTTCTGTATCTGAATACGCATGCCTATAATATTTTTCTTGACGCTTCAGTGTAAAAGCACTGGGGGAAGTAGCAACCAAACGATTATTGACTTATAACAAAAAGAAACCTCCCGAAAATTTTGGTCAGAACTCGGAGACTGGAACTATCTTCGGTCTGAACATCGTGGAAAATTAAAACTCTCTGCCGTCAGGGTCTCAAACTCGGAGTCTAACCTTTTGGGGGACATGCGCAAATGGCTGAGCTATCCAGGCAAGACTCAAGAGTGTCTTCACTGCCGTGCTCTGATAGGTCAGCCGTCAAACGCGTTTTCCGCGAAAGGCTGCCCTCTGGGTTTGTGTCTCCGTCCAGCACACAGCTTTAATCTGCCAACAAGTCTGAAAAACAACAGGCACTCTGCTGCAGAACGAAATATTCTTTTTGTTATTTTAAATTTGTTTGTCGGACAATGTCGTAATTATTTGTGTGTGTGTGTTCTCGCGCGCTCGCGCGCGCGCGTGTGTGTTTGTGTTTGTGCGTGTGTGTGAGAGTGTGTGTGTGTGAAGAGATAAAACCGTGCCAACATAAGGGTGTTCGGGTTGTCGATGTTGGGTAGCCTCTGTACTACCGCTACGGTCGCAGGTTCGAATCCTGCCTCGGGCATGGATGTGTGTGATGTCCTTAGGTTGGTTAGGTTTAAGTAGTTCTAAGTTCTAGGGGACTGATGACCACAGATGTTAAGTCCCATAGGGCTCAGAGCCATTTGAACCGACTCTGTACTACGTATTTGGCACTCGCGGCTCTCTGAAAGTGGAACGGCGGGTAGCATAGCCCCAAGGCGCCCGTGGTGTTCGTGAACGGCAGAGTTAGTTGTCAGTTTGAAATATCCTTAGCGACGGCAAATACTGGAAATGAGCGCGAGAACTGCCAAGGGACCGAGCGAGGTGGCGCAGTGGTTAGCACACTGGACTCGCATTCGGGAGGACGACGGTTCAATCCCGCGTCCGGCCATCCTGATTTAGGTTTTCCGTGATTTCCCTAAATCGCTCCAGGCAAATGCCGGGATGGTTCCTTTGAAAGGGCGCGGCCGACTTCCTTCCCCGTCCTTCCCTAAACCAATGAGACCGATGACCTCGCAGTTTGGTCTCTTCCCCAAAACAACCCAACCCCAACCCAACTGCCAAGGAACAAGGGATTGGGGAAGCTTCTAGCGCAGCAGTTGTATATGACGAAGTACTGTCAGGAGAAACATGCACAAATATTCGGTCACATCTTGATAAAATTTCAAAGTGGCAGAGACTGACAAGTCACTTTACATGTAAGTGTAAAATCGTGCAGTTCACAAAAAACGAAAGAAAAACATAGTATCCTGTAAGTATGGTACCAGTCAGTCTCAGCTGGAATCGATAAACTCTTACAAATACCTGCGTGTAACAGTAGGGACATGAAATGGAACTACAACATAGGCTCAGTCGTGTGTAAAGCAGGGCATTGGTAGAATACTAGGCAAATGCAATCACTCTTTAAATGAGACTGCATACAAAACATTCCCATCTTAGAATACTGCGCAAGTGTGTGGGAGCCGAACTAGATAGGATTTAATAAGGTATATTGAACGGATGAAAAGAAGGCCGGTACGAATGGTCACAGGCTTGTTTGACCCATGGCTGAGGGTCACGGAGACGCTAAAAGAATTGAATAAGTAGATGCTTGAAGAAACACGCAAACTATCCTCTGAAAACCTACTTCGAGAGTTTCTGGAACCAGCTTTAAGTGAGTAATCTAGAATGTGCTATAGGTCTAACCCCTACGAAATACACCCATAGGAAACGCGAAAACAAAATTAAGTCATTTACGGTGAACACAGATACCTTTAAGCAATCATTCTCCCGCGCTCCGTACGGGAATGGAACGAAAAAAGCCTTAATAACTGGTACAATGCAAAGTACCCTCTGCTATGCACTTCACAGTCGTTTTCAGAGCGAATACGTATATGGATAGCGTCAGAACTTCCATGAGGCTTTTGGCAGATGATGAGGTTGTACACAGGGAAGTAACAATGCTCTAAAATTGTAGCGAAATGCAGAAAGACCTAGAACGGATCGACGTTTGGTGCAGGGGGTGGCAACTGTCCATGTATACACAATAAGGTACATTTATTTGTGTTGACACAAACAAATGTACCTTACTGTGTATACATGGACAGAAAGATCTATTACTGAACGATTAAACGATGGCAAAACAATTACTGGAAGCAGTCATATCCAATAAATATCTAGGAGTATGTATACGGAGCGATTTGAAGTGGAACGACCACATAAAAGTAATCGCAGGTAAGGAGATGTCAAAATGAGATTCATTATCCTCAGGAAGCGTAGTTCATCCACAAAGGAGGCTGATTACAAAAGCCTCGTTCGACGAATACCTTATTATTGCTCGTCCCTCTGGGATCAGTGCCAGATAGGATTCATAGATGAATGTGAGAAGAGTCAAAGGAGAGCAGCGCATGACATTACAGCTTCATTTAGCAAGCGCGAAAGCATCACGGTGCTTCTCACCCAACTTAAGTGCTAGACAAAAGAGGCGTTCTGCATCTGTCTGATGGTCTACTGTTTAAGTTCCGAGAGCATACGTTCCTCGAAGCGTCAGCCAATATATAGCTTGCTCCTATGTATGTATGTATCACACAAGGTGAAATTAGAGAAATTGACGATTGAAACAACAGAAGGAGAAATTAACATCCGTATACAAAGTACCCTCCGACACACACTGTTAGGTGCTTAAAGAGTATAGATGCAGATGCTGATATATATCTTTGTTTGTGCGCTGCAGAGTCTCTACTTATTGTTATTTGTTAAATAAGAAGAACTGAGACACTTTCAAAGAAAATGTTGTAGGTGATGCGCTAACAAATCAGAAAACCGTATATTGTTCTAGATTAGCCTAACTATTCTGTTACAGAAAACTGAAAACATGAACAGTACAAATATTATTATGTTAAGTGGTTGCAGGAACGCCTTATTTAAAATCTCCTATTTAAATTGTTGAATTTGACAATGATTCATATTGCCGGCCGCGGTGGTCTAGCGGTTCAGGCGCTCAGTCCGGAACCGCACGACTGCTACGGTCGCAGGTTCGAATCCTGCCTCGGGCATGGATGTGTGTGATGTCCTTAGGTTAGTTAGGTTTAAGTAGTTTCAAGTTCTAGGGGACTGATGACCACAGATGTTAAGTCCCATAGCGCTCAGAGCCATTTTTTGATTCGTATTACATAGTTGAAAAAATAATGCTCTCGTCATTGTAACATACAAAGAAAATACATTAGCGGGGTTAAGAGCACTGTAAGAAACAAGGATAAAACTAATTCTGTGCACATCGTGGACAGAGTTTACGAAGAAAATGGGTTTAATTTTTTCAGTTTGCTTCCCGACCTATGCTAATCTGATCCAGCTAATTTGGAACATACACTAATGGCCATTAAAATTGCTACACCACGAAGATGACATGCTATAGACGCGAAATTTAACCGACAGGAAGAAGATGCTGTGATATGCAAATGATTAGCTTTTCAGAGCATTGACAGAAGGTTGGCGCCGGTGGCGACACCTACAACGTGCTGACATGAGGAAAGTTTCCAACCAATTTCTCATACACAAACAGCAGTTGACCGGCGTTGCCTGGTGAAACGTTGTTGTGATGCCTCGTGTAAGGAGGAGAAATGCGTACCATCACGTTTCCGACTTTGATAAAGGTCTGAGTGTAGCCTATCGCGCTTGCGGTTTACCGTATCGCGACATTGCTGTCGCGTTGGTCAAGATCCAATGACTGTTAGCAGAATATGGAATCGGTGGGTTCAGGAGGGTAATACGGAACTCCGTGCTGGATCCCAGCGGCCTCGTATCACTAGCAGTCGAGATGACAGGCATCTTATCCGCATGGCTGTAACGGATCGTGCAGCCACGTCTCGATCCCCGGACGTTTGCAAGACAACAACCATCTGCACGAACAGTTCGACAACGTTTGCAGCAGCATGGACTATCAACGCGGAGACCATGGCTGCGGTTACCCTTGACGCTGCATCACAGACAGGAGCGCCTGCGTTGGTGTAGTCAACGACGAACCTGGGTGCACGAATGGCAAAACGTCATTTTTTCGGACGGTTCCAGGTTCTGTTTACAGCATCATGATGGTCGCATCCGTGTTTGGTGACATCGCGGTGAACGCACATTGGGACCGTGTATTCGTCATCGCCATACTGGCGTATCACCCGGCGTGATGGTATGGGGTGCCATTGTTTACATGTCTCGGTCACCTCTTGTTCGCAATGACGGCACTTTGAACAGTGGACGTTGCATTTCAGGTGTGTTACGACCCGTGGCTCTACCCTTCATTCGATCCCGGCGAAACCCTACAATTCAGCAGGATATTGCACGAACACATGTTGCAGGTCCTGTACGGGCCTTTGTGGATACAGAAAATGTTCGACTGTTGCCCGCGCCAGCACATTCTCCAGGTCTCTCAGCAATTGAAAACGTCTGGTCAATGGTGGCCGAGCAACTGGCTCGTCACAATACGCCAGTCACTACTCTTGATGAACTGTGGTATCGTGTTGAAGATGCGTGGGCAGCTGTACCTGTACACGCCATCCAGGCTATGGTTCCTTTGAAAGGGCACGGCCGCTTTTTCTTCCCCATCCTTCCCTAACCCGAGCTTGTGCTCCGTCTCTAATGACCTCGTTGTCGATGGGACGTTAAACACTAATCTCCTCCTCCTCCTGCTCCATCCAGGCTGTGTTTGACTCAATGCCCAGGCGTATCAAGGCCGTTATTACGGCCAGAGGTGGTTGTTCTGGGTACTGATTTCTCAGGATCTATGCACCCAAATTGCGCGAAAATGTAATCACATGTATAATACATTTGTTCAATGTATGCCCGTTTATCATTTGCATTTCTTCTTGGTGTAGCAATTTTAATGGCCAGTAGTGTATAAGGGAAGATTAAAAAGTTCGCTTCCGAAGGCCGTAGAGCTCAGAATCGGTATGCCAATCAGGCAAAACTGCCGTGAGCATTCAGGCAATCACCAACCGACGCACAAGGTTGAAGGTATCGGTTTGGTAAAACACCTTGTCCAGCTGCGTGAAAAAGTCGGTAACTGCATACTGCACTTCCTCGTCCGACAGTAATCGTCGAGCCTTCGAGGCCTTTCTTAAGGGCGGAAGGCGTGATAATCGCTTGGGGAGAAAGCAGGTCTACAAGGCGGGTGCTCGAGTGCCTACCACTTGAGTTGACGTAACTTCTGCTTTACGACATTTTTGATATGGGGACGCACGTTATCATGAAGCACCAGCAGACCTTGGCGCACCATTCGACAACGGTGGTTTTCGACATACATGCTGCTCCATACACATTCTCCGGTGGGTATCTACCGGTCTTTGTCTTTCAGCAGCCAATAAAGAATAATAGCACATTGGTCCTATTTGGACGCATTTGGTAATAATGTCGCCGTAGTTCACGGTTTCAGCATTTACCGCACGCACGTCGGAAGACACGAATGCCGTGCTAACACCTGCCTACGTGTCGGTCCTCATATACCAGCATCGGAACCGCGCTACTTGGCTTATATGGTCCAGCAACGTCCGCAAACTTTAACTTTTTGATCGCCCCTTATGGGGCGCCGTCGCCAGCAAAGCAGCAGTCAACAGAAGCCATCTGGAAATGACATCGAGTCTGTTTGCCGAAATATCATGGAGAGCTTACGATGTGAAACAGATGGACACCCAAAAATTCTAAAAAACGGTCCACGAAACTCAAAATGCAGTAGATGCTGCCGCCCAGGCTGAGGCTGAGTTCCTTGACTCACGGAAGGCGTTCGATGCAGTTCCGCACTGCCGCCAAACGAACAGAATACCAATGTACGGGATATCACGTTTTGTGATTGTGTTGGAGAGCTCCTAGCAAACAGAAACCAGGGCATTACTCTTAATGGATAGAAATCTTCGGACCTAAAAATAGGTTCGGACTACCACAATGGAGTATTGTAGGATAATTATGTTTAAAAATACACAGCGTGTCCAGGAGGTATGACAGGAACGATAATTTGAAGCAAAAAAGTGCTGTAAACATGGGCTCTAAAATGAATACTTTAAGAGCTATGAGCACTTGTTCGGTACCGATACTGTAAGTTACAGATCTTCTAATGCAAGTTCTTTGCTCTTAAGGTATGCACTTTAAGAGCCCTTGTTTACTGCGTCACTTTTGTTTCGAATAATCGTTCATGTCGAATCCCTGAATGCTGACCACTCCTCCTGGGACACACTGTATGTCAATGAGCTATTGGATAACATCAAAAGCTCATTGCGGCCGTTTGTGAATTATGCTGTTGTATACAGGGAAGTCTCCAATTGACATCCGAAAAACCGCTTAAGTGCACGTTAAGGAGAGAAGTTTAACTGAGGTTTTTCTACATGAAAACCAACACTCATATCAACAGTGCAAACATGCGAAACAGCGATTCTTCAACTTGTTGGGAAGACAGAGAGAGCATTACATTTTCACGAAATCGCGCTCTGCAACTTCCCAGGTACTGAGTGGGCTTTTAGCAACTTGGTTAACGCTACAGAAGTGGATGGCATAGAGGCCATTATACTGTATGTGGGCGGATAAGACCATGCTGACTAAACGAAAGACTGAAGCCACCAACTTGGACGTGAAAATGCTGATCAACACCACTAATACAAGCTACTGTGGAACCTACTGGTGGATAAGCTAGTGATGGAACTAAATGCGAAAGACTATTTTCACCAAGGATACGCAGACAATTAGGCATACTAATAGTAATTCGCAAGTACTGTCAACACTGGCACAATGCGCTCTGAACATAGTGCAAAACTGGTGTAGGAAACAGGAGCCAAGGGCCAGTCCTAGGAAAAGTTTTCTAGTATGTTGACAACGCGGAAGCATATCTTGGGCTCTTCGAAGAAATTCGGACAATAGTACCAACAGGTAACCCTGGATACGAAAATAACACAGGCTTCTCACGTGAAGAATATACAATGATCAGCAAAAACATAACGACCACAGCCTATTGCAACGATGGATGCTGCCGGGTGGTGTTGCGGGCACGTGATGCGGTAGCAAAAATATGTAAGCGGGGACATATTACTGATATGACGTGTGTATAAATAGAACATGGACATCTTCTTTCGGCATTAGCATGAAGCAATCATTAACGTACAATGATTGAGCCAACACAAGGAAGAATAAATGCTTTTTAGAGACTCACTCTCTCTCTCTCTCTCTGTATTTAATGTTTTTAATATCTGACGATTCTTATCTCTCAAAACACACGCAGTAGGTGCACAATATTTGGAGTAATTAACAGATTTAATTAAATTTTCGTACAAAAAAATGGCTCTGAGCACTATGGGACTTAACTTCTGAGGTCATCAGTCCCCTAGAAGTTAGAACTACTTAAACCTAACTAACGACATCACACACATCCATGCCCGAGGCAGGATTCGAACCTGCGACCGCAGCGGTCGCGCGGTTCCAGACTGTAGCGCCTAGAACCGCTCGGCCACCCCGGCCGGCATATTTTCGTACATGGTTCAAAAGAGAGTAGAAGCGTCGTACAACGAACAAGCTGATACGCTGACCTTGATTCCATTTATTGCATTTATTGGACTAGAACCTGTCACAACTACTATTGAGGTCATTATTAAACCAATATTCCATCCCTGGATCAGGAGGCAGCATAGAACATTGGAGTAAAACCAAAAACAAAAAGATGGCGAACTAATAATGCCGAAAGCATTTTTAACAGAAATTCTGCAACCTTGGTCTTGAACAGCAGGCAGGTTAAACTCTTGGCAGGTCTAATGACTGGCCATGTGAACTTCAGGATACATCTGCGAACGGAGCTTGTAGAGAAAGAAGCCCCTAAGTGCAGACTATGGGGTACAGGGGTAAAATCGCCCCTCATTTAATCTTCTAATGCGAAGCCCTAGAGGCCAAAAGACACAAAATAATTGGGTCATTAATTCTTGAAGATATTGTGGCTAACATATACGAGGCCTGTTCAGAAAGTAAGCTCCGATTGATTGCCAAATTGAAACCACAGTGAACATCAGAAATGTTTTACTTCTAACAATTAGCTACACCTTTCAGCTACTTCTCTACGTAGTCGCCGTTCTGACTTAGACTTTTGTCATAGCGTTGTACCAACTTTTCAATAGCCTCATCATAGAAGGCAGCCGCCAGTGCTTTCCGCCAATTCTCCACGCTGGCCTACACCTCGTTGTCTGTGTCAAAATGTTGTCTTCAAAGACAGCGGTTCATGTGACCAGAGGTGAAACTCAGCGGGAGACAATTGCGGACTGTATTGTGGGTAATCTAACATTTCCATTTGAAAACGATGCAGGAGCATCTTCATTGCCCCTGCAGAATGCGGCTGAGAATTGTCTTGAAGAAGAAACAGCACGACAGTTATGTAATGTTAGCTGCATAGCTTCAGGCGAAATTTCTCACCAGGCCCTCGTACTTGGCGGCAGACACTATTTTCTAGACATCTTTACGCACTCACTGCGAGCTCAGAAATGAGAAGAGCGACGTGATGCTAACTGGGGTTATACTAGAGACACTACCCAACACATCTGTGCAAAGCTTTATCGGATTTTCATAGTCGTTTCCATTTTGCGACCGATCGGAGCTTACTTTCTGAACGCCCCTCGTAGTTATTAAAGGGCCTCCTGGTACTCTTCAAGGGTAATGATTGGCGTTTTGGAGAACGACAGGGAGAGAGAGCGCACAGTAAGCTCAGTTTCGGTGTGGGCAACAGGGGTTAAGAGCGCTGTTATTTTGACTCCACGGTTAAATCAGTCAAATAAAGGGAGGCCTCATCGATAGGAAACTGTAACTAAATGTCAGAAGACGTGTAGAGGAACGGAAGGTTCCAAATGATTGGAAAAGAGCACAGGAAGTTCCAGTTTTCAAGAAGGGTCGTCGAGCAGATGCGCAAAACTATAGGCCTATATCTCTGACATCGATCTGTTGTAGAGATTTAGAACATGTTTCTTGCTCGCGTATCATGCTATTTCTGGAAACCCAGAATTTACTCTGTAGGAATCAGCATAGATTCCGAAAACAGCGATCGTGTGAGACCCAACTCGCTTTATTTGTTCATGAGGCCCAGAAAATATTAGATACAGGCTCCCAGGTAGATGCCATTTTTCCTTGACTTCCGAAAGGCGTTCGATACAGTTCCATACTGTCGCCTGATAAACAAAGTAAGAGCGTACGGAATATCAGACCAGCTGTGTGGCTGGATTGAAGAGTTTTTAGCAAACAGAACACAGCATTTTGTTCTCAATGGAGAGACGTCTACAGACGTTAAAGTAACCTCTGGCGTGGGAGTGTTATGGGACCATTGCTTTACACAATATATATAAATGACCCAGTACATAGTGTCGGAAGTTCCATGCGGCTTTTCGCGGATGATGATGTAGTATACAGAGAACTTGCAGCATTAGAAAATTGCAGCGAAATGCAGGTAGATCTGCAGCGGATAGGCACTTGGTGCAGGGAGTGGCAGCTGACCCTTAACATAGACAAATGTAATGTATTGCGAATAAACAGAAAGAAGGATCCTTTATTGTATGATTATATGATAGCGGAACAAACACTGGTAGCAGTTACTTCTGTAAAATATCTGGGAGTATGCGTACGGAACGATTTGAAGTGGAATGATCATATTAAATTAATTGTTGGTAAGGCGGGTGCCAGGTTGAGATTCATTGGGAGAGTCCTTAGAAAATGTAGTCCATCAGCAAAGGAGGTGGCTTACAAAACACTCGTTCGACCTATACTTGAGTATTGCTCATCAGTGTGGGATCCGTACCAGGTCGGGTTGACAGAAGAGATAGAGAAGATCCAAAGAAGAACGGCGCGTTTCGTCACAGGGTTATTTGGTAAGCGTGATAGCGTTACGGAGATGTTTAGCAAACTCAAGTGGCAGACTCTGCAAGAGAGGTGCTCTGCATCGCGGTGTAGCTTGCTGTCCAGGTTTCGAGAGGGTGCGTTTCTGGATGAGATATCGAATATATTGCTTCCTCCTACTTATACCTGCCGAGGAGATCACGAATGTAAAATTAGCGAGATTCGAGCGCCCACGGAGGCTTTCCGGCAGTCGTTCTTCCCGCGAACCATACGCGACTGGAACAGGAAAGGGAGGTAATGACAGTGGCACGTGAAGTGCGCTCCGCCACACACCGTTGGGTGGCTTGCGGAGTATAAATGTAGATGTAGATGTAGAGGTAGAAGATCGATGCAGAAGAAACCACTGTTGCATGGTTACGTGATTGCAAAACAATCGCTGGAAGCAATGACATCGATTGAATATCTGAAGTACGTAAAGTTAAACGACCACATAAATCTAATTGCAGGAAACGCAGATTCCAGACTGAGATCCACTGAAAGAATGCTCAGAAAACTCAGTCCACATACGAAGAAGGTAATCTGCAAAAACCTCGTTCGACCAATGCTTGAATAGTGCTCCTCAAATGGGAATGATACAGGAAATAGTGAAGATACAACGAAGAGCAACGCGTTTCGTAACATGTTCGTTTAGTAAGTACGAAAGCGTTACAGAGATGCTCATCCAAACTGGGTCGCAGACGCTACAAGAGAGGCATTGTGCATCACGGTGTGATTTACTATTGAAATTCTGTCAGCTTACCTTGCTAGAATAGTCGACCAATAGACTGCTCCCTCCTACGTATATCTCGTGGAAATATGATTTTCACAACTGGAATAGGAAAGGAGGGATGTGTTAGCAGTACAGAAAGCACTCCCCGCCGCACACCATAAGGCGGCTTGTGCAGTGGAGATGTAGATGCAGAAGCATTCCTTCCTTCTTCCAACAGAATTAGCGTTGCACTTTTACTGTTTTTGATATCAATGGAATCTTAAATTTTACTCTGAAAACTAGAACGCAGGCTCAGCCAAAAATAGTGCAGAAAACACTAATTTGACACTTTTAGCGTTATGTGTGGCTCAGCCTACTTCTAGTTTGAAATAGAGTAAACCACGACCTCACATCCAATCATGTATAAATTCAAAATCAAACTGCAACATATCCATCATACTTTCTAAACATTACTAGTGTTATTTTGAAGTGCATAAGTAATGGCGTAGTTAATCATTTAACCAAAAAGTTAGAAACTAAAATATAATGGGCAGTCGGTTCGAAATAAAAGCGTCGCGTGACATTAAATCAATATTGGTATGAAACAGGAAGTGCCGTAATGTGAATTTATGGAATCATAGAAGAAACGCCGAATATCGGAATTTTTTTAGCGTAAAGCGTCGGAGGTGTGTGTGTGGAATAGAGGGCACTGTTGGAGTAACAAAGTGCGTTGACAGTGCTCTGTCACCCTGTACTGAAACGCGTCTCCCCGAAATAACAGGCGGCGCTTCTGTGGTATGGAATTTCAGTAAGTTAGTTGCAATACTTTGCATTAATAAGCTCGTGAAATAATGACATCCATAATTTTAGTTCATGATACATGATGGATGCCCTCAGGCATGAGTTATCACATACTGTCGAAAAAAAAATGGGTCACAATGGTAAATCAGTCAAAACCTAAAAAAAAGTTAGGGGTCTCGTCTGTGTTTTGCTCAGAGCGGTCACCTTGTTAAATGACCCTGGATTGTCACTCTTGGAGAGTGAAATGAGACATCAGGACGACAGTAAATCTGTTCAGTTAATTTCTTTATTACGTCCCTCGGCTATAGTACATCAGGAATAGCTTGGTGCAGGCATCCAGTTGCCTCTTGGTGTGGGCTGTGATATTGAGATGAGAATGGTTTACGTTATTACTCGAATGGCTGTGTACTTATACACTCCAGACTATGTTCGTTCAGGACTAAAGGCACGTACTCCAAACACTTCCATGGCGGCAAGTGGGGAATCTTCCGTCTTTCTGCTAGCGTATTTCAGTGTCGGCTCTTGCTATGCCGCGCCCAGATGGCTCCGCTTCGCAATGCCAGTCGGTCTTGTTTTGCTTTGCAGTGAAGAGAAATACATCCAGAGAAGACTTCAAAACACTGAAATACAGGCGTTAATAGAAAAAATTTGGAAGACAGATACCATTCCTGCTGATTGTAAAACTGCAACTGTGTGCCCATATTTAAGAAGAATGATCCACTTGTTTGTGATAACTACAGAGGAATTGCCTTACTGGATGTCACCTACAAAATCTTATCGAGCTGCCTATTAAACAGGCTTACACTAGTAACAGAAGAACTTACTGGGGACTACCAATGCGGTTTCCGCAGAAACAGATCCACACTAGATCACCTAGTCACCCTAAGACAAGTAACTGAGAAGGGGTGGGAATTCAGTGTAGATGTCCGCATATTATTCGTAGGTTTTAAAAAGGTCTATGACAGCATACAGCGACAGACACTCCTAAATATAATGAAGGAATCTAAAATACCATCAAAATTAATCAGATTAGTTAAAATGTGTATAGACGAAACTTAATGTCGCATAAAGACACCGGTAGGAGAAATGGTTCAAATGGCTTTGAGCACTATGGGACTCAACTGCTGAGGTCATTAGTCCCCTAGAACTGAGAACTAGTTAAACATAACTAACCTAAGGACATCACAAACATCCATGCCCGAGGCAGGATTCGAACCTGCGACCGTAGCGGTCTTGCGGTTCCAGACTGCAGCGCCTTTAACCGCACGGCCACTTCGGCCGGTCTGGTAGGAGAAACTGAAGATTTCAAGGTGTACGCTGGACTGAGACAAGGGGATGCTATTTCACGTATTTGATTTAACCTTGTCCTAGAAAAGATCGATAGAGAATTTTCTAAAGCCAGTCCACAAGGGATCTAGCTACAGGATGTGAACATTACAAGACTTGCCTATGCAGATGAAGTAGCACTAATAAGTAGTTCCAAAACAGAATTAATCAGAATGATGCAAAATTACTACAAAATTGCTGAGAAAACAGGATTACACGTTAATGAAGAAAAGACAAAATTCTTTCCCATTAGTAAGGAAACCAGAAAAGATGCAAACAAAACACTTTTTAGTTTCATCAACATTCTAAGAAAAAGATCACTTAGCAGTAGCTTCAAAATCCGCTTATATCAATCGACCATTATACCTGTGATGTTGTATGGATGTGAAATATTAATATTTAGAAAGAAAGATGAAGAAAAACGGTTAATATTTGAAAGAAAAGTACTAAGGAAAATTTTTGGACCTCTATACGACGAAAATAGCATGGAATGGAAAATAAGAAGAAATAAAGAATTAAGAGGGCTGTACAAACAGCTCACGAGGAGAAGGTTGAATTGGGCAGGCCATATAGCAAGAATGGCAGAGAATAGACTACCTAGAATGGCATTCAGGAGAACAATAGATGGAACGAGAGGAAGAGGGGGACCCAGAATCAAATGGCGGGATAACATTCGGGAGCACACAACTAGGATGCACAGCAGTAGCAACTGGACAGACAGCGAATTGGACAGAGGTGGAAGAGGCTCATAGAGCAGGAGTATGGTCGATAAGGCCTTAGCCACATGTAAAGTAAAGTAAGTTAATTTTTTTGTTTTATCAAATGCATTTAATGCTATTGACAGCCTTTATTTGGATCATCTTTACTCCTGCTAACAGTTGTTATTTTGCTCCGCAAACTGCAAAAATTGTCTACTAGTTTTAGCGCTTTATTTCTTAGTATAATTCCTTCAGCACCATATCTTCTAGTTTGACTATACGCCACTATCTTTGTTAACTTTTGTTGTTGTTCATCACGTAACGTGTTTCAAAACGCTGTCTGTTCTGTTCAGCCGTCCTTGCAAATCCTTCACCAATTTGGAGATAATTAAAATTTCATGGACTAACCTTAAAGTTTTTAAACAGAATAACATTTCCCACCTGAGCTGTTCTGCAATGTGTTCATTAATCACAGTCGCGATTTCACCCTATTACGACATTTTCGTGTGTGCAGTTGACATGGATTTAAGAGCTGTTACTACGTGAAGTGCCACGTTATTTTGTATAAATGACGAAGACTACTGCTTAATTATACAACGAAATATACAGGTGTAGTGGGTATAAGTACAGATTTTTCAATTGGTGACAGAGGGCGGTGTACTGAACAACATTGCATCAGTATTTACGTCATTTTCAGACTAAGAATTATAGCTATTCCATGTCGTATGTTTTTCCGTTGGTTAGTACTTCCAGGTATGTGTGGCAAGAAGAAACCATTAATGCTAATTTTTGTACTGGGCAGCAGGTCAGTTGTTGAAGTGTGGACGGAAAACAGTTAGTCTATACCAACAGGCGTAGTCCATTTAGTGGTGCAATTACGACCATGCACAAAACAACAGGTTGTAAAGTTTGTGACGTGTTTGTGGAGAGACTCTTCGACGCAGGGAAGAAACAACCAACACACTGCTGTGTGTGCGCGCATTCGGGTACCACGTACACTGAACCGCCAGAGAAACTGATATTGGAATGCGTATTCAAATACAGAGATATGTAAATAGACAGAACACGGCGCTGCGATCGGGAACGCCTATGTAAGAAAGCAAGTGTCTGGCGCAGTTGTTAGTGAAGGCAACCTAGGTCATCATGGAGGAGGCCCCTTGCCCCCTCTCCAAGATGCAGTTGCAGAACATAGTGTCCGTTCATTTGAACACTCTCAGGTCCTACAACGCCCGCCCTCCTCTCACCCCTACCGAGTGGGAAGTTCTCGTCGCCACGATAGAAAAAACCGAGAACGCAAGCAAAGAAGATGGGTCGAGGGCCACTGAAGGTTTGAGGTTGCGATAGACCCTGTAGTGTCACAAGCAGACACATACAAGAAGAAGAAGGACAAGAAGAAGTACCTCGACGCCAGGACATCTTAGAAGACCCTCCTCATCACCGCGCCGGACACCCATCATCACCACCATCAACCATTCGCCCTGACAGTCGTCGACTGCCAGTTTTTGGAGTCAACAGGGCCAGTCTAGTCAAGGCCCCTACTAGACGCATGGTCATCGTCTGATTCAACCAGCGCCTGTCTCTGACCGGCAGTATCAGTATTCCATAACTATGCACATCATCCCAGTAAACCTCAAACGTCCCAGCTTTCAACCCGTCAATGTGGAGTAAATGTCTTACGACAACAAACTTCTCCTTACCTCCTCAAGAAGAGGAAACTTAAGTGTGAAGAGAGAGCGCCGTTGTTAGATAGGTTACTACTGCTACAATGGCACGTTATCAAGATTTAAGTGAATTTTAAAGTGGTGTCATAGTCGGCGCACAAGCGACGGGACACAGCATTTCCGAGGAACGATGAAGTAGGGATTTTCCCGCACGACCAATTCACAAGTGTACCGTGAATATCAGGAATCCGGAAAACATCAAATCTCCGACATCGCTGCGGCCGTAAAAATTCCTGCGCGAAAGGGGCCAAGAACGACTGAAGAGAATCGTTAAAAGTGACAGAAAAGCAACGCTTCCGCAAATTGCTGCAGATTTCAGTGCTGGGCCATCAACAAGTGTCGGCGTGCGAACCATTCAACGAAACATCATCGATATGGGGTTTCGGTGCCGAAGGCCCACTCGTGTACCCTTGATGACTGCTCGACACAAAGTTGTACCCCTCGCCGGGGCCCGTCAACACTGACATTGGACTGTTGCTGACTGGAAACATGTTGCCTGGTTGGGCGAATCTCATTTCAAATTTTATCGAGCGGATGGGCGTGTACGGGTATGGAGACAACCTCATGAATCCATGGATCCTGCGTATCAGCAGGGAACTGTTGCAGCTGGTGAAAGCTCTGTAATGGTATGGGGCGTGTGCGGTTGTAGTGATATGGGGCCCCTGATACGTCTAGATACGACTCAAACAGGTAACACGTACGTAAGCATCCTGCCTGATCACCTGCATCCATTCATGTTTATTGTGCATTCCGACGGACTTCGGCAATTGCAGCAGGACATTGTGACACACCACACGTCCATAACTGCTACAGAGTGGCTCCAGGAACATTCTTCTGAGTTTAAACACTTCCGCCGGCCACTAAACTCCTCAGAAACGAACATTATTGAGCACATCTAGGATGCCTTGCAACGTGCTGTACAGAAGACATCTCCACCCCCACGTACACTTACGAATTTATGGACAGATCTACAGGATTCAATGTGTCAGTTCCCTCCAGCACTACTGCAGACATTAATCGACTCCATGCCATGTCGTGTTGCGGAGCTTCAGCCTATTCGCGGGGGCCTTACTCGATATTAAGCAGGTGTACCAGTTTCTTCGGCTCTTCAGTGTATACAGATACCTGCACTTACAACCGTGACATCCTGTGTAAACATGGTTGACTGTGCTATCACTTGCAAATAGCACAACAGGCGATTGTGGACGATAAATAATTTAATATCAGTCCAGACGGAAAATGTTGTCTTTTCTCAAACAATGCAGGATTCGGGAAGCAAGTACACAGAAAACACTGCTCTATCCATTTTATTGCTTGCTGAGATCCGTGGCTGTGGATGACATCAGTTCAACATATACAGCAACCAGCCACTTTTTATGTATTTTTATTATACCAATATACCAGTCGGAAAACGGGCATGGACTGCGCTGGTTTCGTGCATAAAAGAAACAAGAAGCGTTTGTGTCACGCTTGTTAATGCGAAAAATAGTTGCAGCAACAAGGAGAACAGAAAGGCAGCTGCAGCATCCACTTTCCAGTTAATGAGTTAAACGAAACGCCGTTTGAGATGTAAATGCGTATTGTGCAGGTTGAAGTCTGGCGAAACCCGAAACGATTATTGGTATAAATAGAAATACATAAAAAAGTGGCTGGTTGATATATTTCACCAAGCAAAATAATCTTAATTTTTATTTCTTCTTCCTCAACTGTGTGCCTTGCAAATATTCTCTTGCTTTGTTTTGCTGCTCGATCTCAACGCACATTTTCCCACGACATGGATTTTTTAAAATACACTACTGGCCATTAAAATTGCTACACCACGAAGATGACGTGCTACAGACGCGAAATTTAACCGACAGGAAGAAGATGCTGTGATATGCGAATGATTAGCTTTTCAGAGCATTCACACAAGGTTGGCGCCGGTGGCGACACCTACAACATGCTGACATGAGGAAGGTTTCCAGCCGATTTCTCATATACAAACAGCATTTGACCGGCGTTGCCTGGTGAAAAGTTGTTGCGATATCACGTGTAAGCAGGAGAAATTCGTACCATCACGCTTCCGACTTTGATAAGGGTCGGATTGTAGCCTATCGCGATTGCGGTTTATCGTATCGCGACATTGCTGCTCGCATTGGTCGGGATCCAATGACTGTTAGCAGAATATGGAATCGGTGGGTTCAGGAGGGTAATACGGAACTCCGTGCTGAATCCCAACGGCCTCGTATCTCTAGCAGTCGAGATGACAGGCATCCTATCCGCATGGCTGTAACGGATCGTGCTGCCACGTCTCTATCCCCGAGTCAACAGATGGGGACATATGCAAGACAACAACCATCTGCACGAACAGTTTGATGACATTTGCAGCAGCATGGACTATCAGCTCGGAGACCATGGCTGCGGTTACCCTTGACGCTGCATCACAGACCGGAGATCCTGCAATGGTGTTAACGAAGAACCTGGGTGCACGAATGGCAGAACTTCATTTTTTTGGATGAATACAGGTTCTGTTTACAGCATCACGATGTTCGCATCCGTATTTGGCGACATCGCGGTGAACGCACATTGGAAGCGTGTATTCGTCATCGCCATACAGGCGTATCAGCCGGCGTGATGGATGGGGTGCCATTGGTTACACGTCTCCGTCATCCCTTGCTCGCAATGACGGCACTTTGAACAGTGGACGCTACATTTCAGGTGTGTTACGACCCGTGACTCTACCCTTCATTCGATCCCTGCGAAACTCTACATTTCAGCAGGATAATGCACGACCGTATGTTGCAGGTCCTGTACGGGCCTTTCTGGATACACAAAATGTTAGACTGCTGCCCTGGCCAGCACATTCTCCAGATCTCTCACCAATTGTAAACGTCTGGTCAATGGTGGCCGAGCAACTTGCTCGTCACAATACGCCAGTCACTACCGTTGATGAACTGTGCTATCGTGTTGAAGCTGCATGGGCACTGTACCTGTACACGCCACCCAAGCTCTGTTTGACTTAATGCCCAGGCGTATCAAGGGCGTTATTATGGGTAGAGGTGGTTGTTCTGGGTACTGATTTCTCAGGATCTATCCACCCAAACTGCGTGAATGTGTAATCAGATGTCAGTTCTAGTATGATATATTTGTCCAATGAATACGCGTTTATTATCTGCTTTTTTTCTTGGTGTAGCAATTTTAATGGCCAGTAGAGTAATATTCGCATACCACTACTTGGCTACATAGCTTGTTAAGATTTTCTCTGTTGTGTATCGTCCAGAGCGGCGACCTCAAAGCATTTCGCGAGCAGTGTTATCCGCGGACCTCGACCCTCACCCCTATGTTGCAGATGGCCGAGGACTCAACCGCGGTGGACAAGAATTTGCGTGGGGCAGGGCGCGCGTGGCGTGTCGGGCAGATGCAAATTTTTTCCGCAGTTCCGGAAGGCCGGTCCTTTAGAAAGCCGCCCCCCGCGTTATAACGGGCCCCGCGCTCAATAGAGGCATCAGGCAGGCCGGCAGGCGGGCGGGCAAGCGCCGCTGCGGCTGCAGCTGGCGGGCCGTGTCCGGCGCAGCCAAAAAACTGCCCACCTCGCCACACACGCGCCGCGCCGCGCCGCTGCAGCAAAAAGTCCGGGCGCGTGTTTTTTAAGACCAGCTGGACGACACGCGCTGGCACGCGGCCGACACACGCTGGGGAAGGCGACCGCCCCTCCAAGGACTGCCAGGGGGAGCTCGCACCGGTTTACGTATCACAGCAAAAATTACTACAGTGATGATGGCTCCAAAAGTTAGCTAGCACAAGTACGCTGGGCGGTTAATAAAGCCGCAACTGCACTGCGCACGCAAGTCACTTATTCGCATCCGCAAGTCCTTTTCTCCTGCACCCGCTGACATTCAAATATCGTGAACCAATTTAAGGTTCCTTTCTCCCATTCTCCTCAGTCAACCTATAAAGTAAAATAAGCGCCTTTTTTGTTTTGGGAAAACTAAGGAAGCAATCAACAATGTAAATACACTACAGAAAAAAAAATTAGTACGCCCTTTAAGAGATTTCCAATTCACTCAAGACCGAAATGCGGGAGGATCTGCAACGAATTGACGCATGGTACAAGGAATGGCAATCGAATCTCAATGTAGACAAGTGTAATGTGCTGCGAATACATAGAAAGAAAGATCCTTTATCATTTAGCTACAATATAGCAGGTCAGCAACTGGAAGCAGTTAATTCCGTGAATTATCTGGGAATAGGTATTAGGAGTGATTTGAAATGGAATGACCATATAAAATTAATCGTCGGTAAAGCAGATGCCAGCCGGCCAGAGTGGCCGAGCGGTTCTAGGCGCTACAGTCCGGACCCCGCGACGCTACGGTCGCAGGTTCGATTCCTGCCTCGGGAATGGATGTGTGTGATTTCCTTAGGTTAGTTACGTTTAAGTAGTTCTAAGTTCTAGGGGACTGATGACCTCAGCAGTTAAGTCCCGTAGTGCTCAGAGCCATTTGAAAGCAGATGCCAGACTGAGATTCATTGGAAGAATCCTAAGGAAATGCAGTCCTAAAACAAAGGAAGTAGGTTACACTGCACTTGTTCGCCCACTGCTTGGATACTGCTCACCGGTGTTGGATCCGTACCAAATAGGGTTGACAGAAGAGATACAACGGAGAGCAGCGCGCTTCGTTACCGGATCATTTAGTAATCGCGAAAGCGTTACGGAGATGGTGGATAAACTCCAGTGGAAGTCTCTGCAATAGAGACGGGCTTTTGTTGAAGTTTCGAGAACATACCTTCACCGAGGAGTCAAGCAATATACTGCTCTCTCCTACGTATATGGTTCAAATGGCTCTGAGCACTATGGGACTTAACTTCTGAGGTCATCAGTCCCTTAGACTTAGAACTACTTAAACCTAATTAACCTGAGGACATCACACACATCCATGCCCGAGGCAGGATTCGAACCTGCGACCGTAGCGGTCGCGCGGTTCCAGACTGTAGCGCCTAGAACCGCTCGGCCACTACGGCCGGCCGGAGAACCGATAGAGGTACTCAAGGTACCCTCCGCTACACGCCGTCAGGTGGCCTGTGGAGTATGGATGTAGATGTAGATGTATATCTACTATTGCAACAGTGCATATGGAGTACACGAAATGATAACATTTACAGATCAATAGCACAAGCGGTTCTGATGTATCAAGTATCGACCATGCTGAAACACCCGTATCAGTTCGTGATGTAACCTCCACGGGCGGCAATGTAGCCGCTGCCTCTCGCATCCAGTCGATAGTACAGATGGCGAATACTTTCCTGGGATACGTTATGCCATGCCTGTCCGACCTGTTCACGTAGTTTTTGAACAGTTGCTGGATGACGAGTCGCACGAGCCGCTTCTCGCTCCATCATAACCCACAAGTGCTCGATTGAAGACAAGTCTGGAGATCGTATTGGCCATGGAAGTTTGCTGCACGTCTTGAAGAGCACTTCAAGTTTCACGGGCAGTTTGGAAGTGGGCACTATCCTGTTGAAACAACACGTCACCTTCCTGTTGCAATAACGGCTGAAGAACTCTTGTAAGACGATGAATTCTGAGGGCTGTGTATGGCCACTTATACCCACACGAATGACACATCTTCCTGTAGGTTTTACATATTTCCCATTAGCCAACTTCAGCAGAAATGTTTTGCTGTCGACGAATACGTTTTCTGCAACCGGCGACGGTACTTATCCGAAATGACCGAATATGATGCTCCAGAGTGCACAAGAGCTTGGGCTGGTCGACCATCCATGAGGATATCGACGTAGTTTCCTATCATTTTTGTAGTAATCGACGGCGGAGGAGTTTTCTCTTCGGCGGCCTCACCTCCAAGGAAGGTCGCACCCTTTAGTTTTCCAGGTTGCGGCGGCTAGGTGATCGGCTGCAGCTTCTAAACGGCGATGGAGACCTTGATCGGCGTGTTGGGGAGCGTCCTCTCCAGCGGCTAGCTTGCGGCGATGGTTACCTACGTCGCCCTGCACCCACATCTTCTTGTTCATCTTTGTCGTCCCGGAGTTGGCTTCGGTTAAGATCGGTCTGCTGTCCTCTGGCGCGGACGTCATCAAATATCTGCCACCTTTCTCGACTTTTGGCGACAATATTCTGCACTTACCGAGCGTCCCCTTCAGAATCATTAACGGTTAACGGGGGTTGTAGCTTATCGCATCCCAGGCCTGGGGTGGGGCCAGGTGTGTCTTGGACGATTGTACTCTACGAGACAACGCTCACCAAGCCTACGTGCAAACGACCATCACTTGCGTGGCGCTGAATCTGCTTCATCGCAGAAGACCACGGCGCGCTATTCCACCATCCAAGTGATCCCCTGACGGCACAACTCAAGCCGCGCACGTCGATGCTGTGGTGTGAGTGGGAGTCGGGCTAGAGGTGTGATTATTCGTAGTCCTACTGGTAGTAACTGGTACGCAACAGATCGTGTCGACATAACCGGGCTCACAAGCCTTCTTATCTGTGCTGTGGTAGCTGTACGACATGCCACAGCTGCCCTTATAATACGACGATCCCGGCAGGGGTTTTTGCTGCGCGGAGCTCCAGAAACTCTTCTACGGATGTGAGAATATTCACGTGACCACTGATACCACCATCGTTACTCAACTGTCGTAGCACATCCAACTTGTGTGGCAGTTCTCCGAATGGACCACCCCGCCACTCGGAAGGCTACAATTTGATCCCTTTCAAACTCGCTCAGTTGGCTGTAGGAAGCACGAGTGATTCTCCGTGCCATAGTTGACTGCTTGCTTGACACGTGGGCACGACAATGAGTCTTCTGGCAGTGAGCACTTCCTATTGAAGGGTAGACACAGCTGGCGCTCTGGTAGCTACGCCACTACGCTGTCTCTTGGCTGAGTGTATCTATTGCCCCCACCCCCCTTCCAGGTGGCATATGCTGTCATCGTATCAAAATCGACAGTGTCTTTCCAGTAGTACTACAGAATTGTAGTTTTGCACATTATTTATGGGCAATATTGCCTGATTTTTTAAAGAAATTCATTCATCATTAAGCCCCGAGGAGTTAAAGTTGCCTTGTCAAAAATGAGGTTTGTCCATGACGGAAGTCATATGAAATCAAAAAACACAGTTTTATTAATCTGCAGGGCACTGCGCTCGGAGTAATAACAAAGTTTTTTTTTAATTTGAAAAAAAAAAAAAATAATAAAGTGGCGAAAGTTTCAAACAAAGATAAAGTTTTGTCGTGTGTTTTTGGTCACGTTTTTCTGCAGTAACTAATGAATAAGTTTGGAAAAAAAGGGCCTATCGCCATGTGAGCACATGCCCTAGGAGTAAATCAGCCAAATTTCAGGAAGATATCTTTATCAGTGTGCCCGCAATCCATTCTGTCGACTTGAAGTACACTGTATTTGTTGTCTCACTGTGACGGGGTTTCCGATGCAAAACAGATGCCCATGCTGTTGAGATTACTGTTAATTTTTTAAACTGATATATAAAGAGCAGTGCACTCGCTCGTGTAGCATTTTGTTGTTGAATTCGTAAGTGTGTGGTAGATTAGATTAAGTTCAGTTTTCGTTCCCTAGAACCAAAACTGAGATGATTCTCGTGGGTGCGGAACACATCATAAAATATACCATAAAAATAACAAAACATTTGAATATAGAACTCACTTCCCTGATAATCTGTAAGGGGTTTGTCGGAATATCTGAATATACTGCAGTGAACTGGAAGTGATAATAATTAAAGAATTAATGCAGTGTCAGAAAGAACCATAGTTATGCATTTTAATAAATTTCTCATACGAAAATAACTGTCGTGACCAAGTGCTGTCAAAACTGAAATCTAACAGACATTTTTATTTAAGCTGATCTAACAGTCCTTGTTAAGATATTTATCTACAGAGTGGAAAGAATTGCCTACCAAAAAGTCTTTCAAAATATGTTTGAACTGTGGTTTATCTGAAACCATGTTTTTAATGGTTGCTGGAAATTTATTGAAAATGTGTGTTCCTGAACACTGGATCCGTTTTTGGACGAAGGTAAGTGATTTTAGGTCTATGTAAATTGTTCTTATTCCCAGTATTGATACTATGTATTAAGTTATTGGTTGGCAATAGAGACATTATTTACAACAAATTTCATTAAGGAATAAATATACTGAGAACCAGTGGTTGGAATACCCAGTTCCTTGAACAGGTTTCTCCATGATATTCTTGAAGTTATACGACATTCGAGTCGTATTACACGCTTCTGCACTCTAAAAACTTTTTCTCCGTTTGACAAGTTACCCCAAAGTATGATCCTATATGACATAATACAGCATATCCATGAAGTCTGGGTACATAGGGAATTCTAATAAATAATAATAAAGCACATTTTAGTCTTTAATGTGGATTGCCTTGATACCAGAATCCAAGATTTTGTCTGTTCACTTCACCATTGATATAAGACACAGCTTCATCATTGAATAACGCACCGTTTTTAGTAAAATTGTCACTTTCATCCAATTTATCCGCAAACCATTCAGAAATCTGCATGCGTCTATCGAGGTCATCCTCATTTAAGTGGCGTAATATCTGTAACTTGTAGGGATGAAACCTCCCCTCTGCCAGGATTTTGTAGACTGTTGACCTTGGGATGAAGCAATTTATTTGAGCTAGCATAAATCTTGGCCAAGACAGCCTCTTTCGTTTCATTTGAAATCCTTGGTCGTCTGGAACGGTTTTTGTCCAAAGTACGGCCTGTTTCTTAAACTTGTTGATTAATTTCCTTACGGCAGTGAAACAAATAGGCTGGTGATGAGGGAGTTGAGGTTAAATTCTTCCGCAATTTTGTAATACGACCATCCTTTTCGTCCACTTAAGAGAGTCAACTCCGCCCGTTCTTGTTTAGACAGAGCCATCATTCAGTCTGGAAATAGCAAAATTTATTAGAATTTATTTTATTGTTATTTATTTATTTATTAATATTTGTAGAAAATAGAAAATTTATTAGAATTCCCTATGCATCCAGAGTTTGTGGACAGCCTGTTGAATGAAAGTAAGCAGAGCACGCAAGTTTTCTTTTATTTGTGTCTCCTACATTTGACATCATTCGCATAGCAAATACAGAGTTGTTTAGGAGCTTCAGCAATTCTGTGGTATGCCCTTCCCAACTTAATTTATTAACGAGTAGCAGCCCCAGAAACTCCTGTGAACTTCTTCTATCTGCATTTGTTTTATACGTTGCACACATGCTGGAAGGAAATCTCTCACAGGTTCTATGGTGAATCATTTCAAAGTGTATTGACAGTGAATTAGCTTTAAATCATTTAATAATATCAGTGAAAATTTGTTTAGCAGCTATTTCCAAATTTGTGCTTGACGTGCTACTTATTGTAATGTTTGTATTATCTGCAAACAAAACAAACTAAGCATCTTGCAATGTAACAAACGAGAGGTGATCAATGCACACAAGAAAAAGCAACGGGTCCAAGATGGAACCATGAGGAGCACCACGTGTAATTATTGTATTTTTCCACTCAGATGAAGACTTATCGTTTACTCGATAGGTATTTCACGACGAAATCCTTTGTTTCCTGTAAGTTAAGACTCGAACCATTTTGCGGCACTGCCAGTGACACCATAATATTCTAACTTACTTACGAGAATGCTGTGATTTCACACAGTCAGAGGATTTTGAAGAGTCACAGAAAATGGCACTAGCTTCTAATTTGTTACCTAATGAATTAAGTACATTATCACTGTACGTGTAAATAGCCTTGCGGAGCACTACCAGAACCCGAAGTGAGAAATAAAATATTCGACGGAATATAAGTGAAAATCGGTATTAAATTGAAAATACCAAAATATTGAAAGACGTCATCTCATACAACTCATAAATATGCTGGGAATTATAGAAAAAGTCCGTGGGAAGATCGCATCAAAAACAGTACAAAAGTCCTAAAAACATCCAGTCCTAAGTGAATGCGAGAGCTACGGCATCGTGGAAAAGGAAATGTAAAAACGAAGGTAAAAATGAAATGCAAAAACGCTACGGGTGATTAAGAACATGTTGGGGGATGGTGGAGTGTCTGTATCTACCAGTACTGAGCAGCGAAGGTTCCATGATGGGATGCGAAGCCGTCGTCCTGCCAAGAAACAGAAACTTGCCCCGGTGACCAAAACGACTAGGTTGGGTTAAAAACTACGAAAACTGGACCATGGACGACTGGAATAAATTAGATGAACTATAATATCATCCTACTCCTTCTTTAATGACAGTAAGTCTTCCCAATGTGACATGTGATTTCCTTTCAGGTTTCCTTCGGTGGCGAAACAAGAATCCAAATTCTGCAAGAAAAAACGGAAGTTGTGAGACGCAGGAGCCGTGTAAAATGCCACGAAGATTGCGTCGTTCAACGAGTCAAGCATTCTCTATGAGTAATGGCTTGGTTTCTAATAAGTAGCAAAGGAAATGGACGCATTTGTACTGTGAAATGACCGATGTGTCAAGATCAGTATAGGTCAGTACTGCAAACTCGACTTCCCAGGTGAAGGAATCGTTTCCCGACAACAATTACATCTTTATGCACGAGTCTGCAGCACAGCACAAGACAAAAATCTGTGACTTAATATTTAAATGAGACAGGAATTCATGTTTTGGGTTGGCCAGAGGACTTCCCAATGGAAAATTTATTTCAAGGTCTGAGGACGGAAATTGCAAAATGAGATATACACACACAAACAAGATCAGGCTGCTGGAAAAACTTTTCATAACCTGGCACAGAACACCTGAATTGTTGAATATGTTGAAGAAATACATTAAGAGTGTGCCAAGGAGAAATAAAAATTTGATCGCCGCTAAAGGGGGACATAAATAATGAACACCTCGTGCATCTTCGTGATATACAGTACAGCTTGGGTTTCATATACTGTTTTACTTTGAAATACTTAAGAAAGTTCACTGAAATGTAATATTAGTGGTACAGGAAATGTAAGTTCATAAAAAAATGGCAGAATGATGTTGCATAATAAAACCGCCGTGTCCATTCAGTGATTATAATAATTTGGCACCCTACTGCAGGTCCAACTCCACATGGCTGCATCTGATACCTCGTTTTTGGCTTGTGTGAGTCAGAATACGTCGCCATGTATGCAAGAATAAAAGGAATTTGCATGTGGCTCCAGCGGTCCACGAAACACGTGCCGCAGTTGCTAATAACGACCGCCAATCCCGTGTCGCGTAATCGTTGGCGTCCTGCACGCACCATACGTCACCGCGGTGGAGCGCCGCCATTGGCCAGGCGGTAATGTCCGTGCAGAGCGGCCGCTTTTTCCCCTCTTTGCAGCAGAAGTGGGCGGCCGACCATCGCTGAAGCCCCTGGCGCGGCGTGCTTTGCCCCTGACACGCGAGATTAATACGCGCTCTGCGGCGAATTAGTCGGCTGCGAAAGCTGCGCTTTTGTAGCAGCTCTGCTCTGCCGACAGCCTCTCTCTCTCTCCTCTCCTCTGCCCTGCTCTGTGGATACAAATGGCTCGCCAGCGTCCTCGTATCACATTTCCCTGCCACGGCCAGCGCCGCCGAACAGTGCGGCACCTAGTGGTGAGGGAAAGTACTAGTTTGCATACGTCATTTCCGTTAGCCTCTGTTCATTACTCAGTGATTGTCATGCAGATTTCACGAGCTATTGCTTACTGTTTGGAATAACCCAATATCATTCGATACCAAAATTGACGAATAACATTCCATAGAGAAGGGTATTGTAGCGCCAGCAGCTGTTCCATTACATCGTTTTTTTTTCTTTTTTAATTAGATATTAGAAGAATTGCAGCCAGCTCACTACTGTAATAAATAACATCACGGGACAAAATACAGGGTGAGTCTAAAATATTCATCGCATACATGTATGTCTGAAGGAAGCGTCATGGTAATAGTAACTACTGTAAGGCGTGTATATTTCTATTGTCTATTGTCAAACCACAATTTATGAAAGATGTTTATATTTTATTAATAGGATTAAGTAGGAATAATTAATATTTGTCATGCTGGAAATAATTGTGGCAGCAGGGAATGTCTGCACCAAAGTATTGTTGGCAGGAGAGACCGCACATCGATAAAATTTTAAAAAGGGCGGGAGAGACCACGTGTGGAACATTTTAAGAAAAGAGCGGGAAAGACTGCGCATTGATACATTTTGTAATGGTAGCAGGGATTGTCTGCACCAGAAAGCATTGTTGGCGGGAGAGACAGCACTTTAGCGTTCGTAGGAAGTCAGTAGTAAGCGAGAAGTGAAGCGAGTCGGTAGCAGGTGTGAAGCGAGAGGTTGAGAGGAGCGGTGTGCCTGCCAGCCACTAGCTCTGATTTACAAGAGATTATAATTGGTTGTACAGAAACATCAGCTATTATCATAAGAGGAACTAATATTATTGAATTAATTTTTTAAGAAACTCAGGACTACTGAAGGTATGTTTGCGCATTGCTAGTTGTAAGATTATTGTAAATTGTCCCATTTGAACGTTTGTAAAATCATTTCATTCAGAATATAATTAATTTTTGCCAGCAATATTGCATTAGTGATTATAATCCATCTCAAAAACCATCAACGTAAAACTTCGCAAAATTTTATTGTTGTCAAGAAAAAGTTTAACTATGAATTACGTAACTTCAGTCAAATTAATTGAAGAATAACGTCAGCTTTGCTATTAAAGAATAACTTCAGCTTTGGTAATAAATACAGCCACTTATTATGACAGTCCACCAGCAGGTAATAAAGTATATTAAAACAGAGTAAGTATATTCATGTCGCAGTTCGATGTAGATCAGATGGCGATCCAGTAACAGTAAAAAAGGTAATGAACAGTTTTGGGTTACTGCAGATAACGACTGAGGGCCACGACGACGACACATTCCATGTTTCGTCGAAATAATCTGAAAATCACTTTTAATAAGCAACAATTAAATTTGTATGCGAAGATAGAGAAAGAGAATACATTTCAAAGGGAACATTTCATTTGTTATTATTAAGCAAGAGACAGAAATCCTAAGGGAAGGTTTCATAGGTTATTGTAAAAGGGAAGGTTGCGTAGCAAAAGAGATATAGAGGAGACGGGAAGGTTTCACTACTACTTCCTAGACGTGCAAAATGACGATAATACTAACGTTGAACACGTTTATCCTATTCCATGTGGCGCGAATCCAGGTAAGCTTCGAGCAATAGGGCGTAGACACTGTGGCATATGGAAGTTTCTGTTCGTCCAGGAAGCGTGTACGGATTGCCGAATGGTTAAGGCGACCGTTCGCGATAAGCGGGAAATCCGAGTTCGAGTCCCGGCCTCGCACCAACTTTCATGTGTCACCAATAGGTATGATTTCCTTGCTTAATGCAGCTGATGTCAAAAATATTTGCAACTGCGACAAAATTTCGTAGCATCGCTACAGCTGCAAATCGTCACTAATGTCTGTTCCTTCAGATGTGCATGCTTGTCTAAAGCAACAAACATTGTAACAATAGAAATTAGATATGTGTTAATTAGAATATATTTGATGATTTTTATGTTTATATGGTGCATGTATTCTAATCGAATGTAGAAAAAAATAATGAGAGAAACGAAACGCGAACAAGCAATTACAATGTCGAGCACTGACGTTATTTTTCCGTCTTTATCTGTCTTATGCCTCACGGAAATACTCGAAGGGCATGCACCTTACATGTACCAGTAATGTGCCTGTATGGCAGGCAAGCATTCTACTACAGAGCCGCGCGGCCAACCCAAAAGCGTGTCCACTTTTAGCGAAATTAAAACGCTCGAAAAACTTCACAAATTGATTTTCTCCAAAATTTTTTAGAGTTGCATCGAAATCTTTCGAGAGATAAATATTTGTGCTCTGAGCTTCGCATACAATAAATATAAAAAATTACGAAAATCCGAGTGCTAGTGGTCCCCTTTTGAGGGGATCGTTCTGACGTGATACTCGTTAATTTCAGAACGCGTTGCAGCTTGGTCCGAGTTTACCGCACCTTCAAATGAAATTGACGAAATATTTCAGCGGACCATCTGGGGCCGGCCGTTGTGGCCGAGCGGTTCTAGGCGCTTCAGTCTGGACCGCGCGACCGCTACGGTAGCAAGTTCGAATCCCACATCGGCCATGGATGTGTGTGATGTCTTTAGGTTAGTTAGGTTTAAGTAGTTCTAAGTTCTAGGGGACTGATGACCTCAGATGTTAAGTCCCATAGTGCTCAGAGCCACTTGAACCATTTGGACCATCTGGTTGCCTTCTTCGAGTGATACGCTGCTGCTTGGTCTCGTCGAGCTAATAGTAATAATGAACTAAGTAAATTGATATTACACTCGCCGTAGGAAACGCATTTATTAATAGAGACAATGATTTCAATTTAACGAAGTGTGAAATCCTGCAATAACGTATGACAGTACACAATGCACTTTGAACGATCCGCAAGAAGACTGCGAATTTTTGATTACGATAAATCGTTTATTACCAGCGTTTTCCACGTAGTACTTAATACATCCATAATGGTTGCCATCTTTTTTTTATAGACAGGCAGGATTTTTTAAGGACCTGGTAGTTCTAAACTGAACCAAGTCAGAATAATGTCGAAACTGACATCTCTATAGCTAGTCCCAAAATTCAAATATATACTCTACAATTATTAGTCTGTTATTTTCAGTTTTTAAAATGTTACAGTTACACGGGGATAATACAATATAGTAAACACGTTTGAATTGAGGCAAAGCACTTCCTTTTACCTTATTGATATTGTTGACTGCTTGTTAACTTTCTCTCAAAAACCTTCCCTTCTTCCCCGTCGAGAGCACATCAAAATAGCGGGCACCTAAATGGTGTTCACTGGCAGTCAGGCATATCTTTAGTTTCGCAGTCTAACGATGAAGCCATTCGTAAAAATGGTTCAAGAACTGTATAATGCTCGGTAATAATAACCAATTATTTTGCTCGACTTCTGACGCGCTACTGAATGCAAGTAACTTCAACGTAACGGCTTATGAAATTGTTATTTCGTAGTAAATCTGATTTAATTCAGTACCAGCAAACAATTTCTTTGTTTATATTGCCTGTCTCTCTGCTTCAGGACTAACAAACAGCTAATAATTCCAGGATAGAGGTCGAGGAACAAAAAGGTCATTTTTTTTTCCACGACCATCTTCCGCAGCAGCTGTTTATTTGTTACACTTTTATGTGCTCATCGAACCGTTTCAGTCAACCATTTTCTGGTCACTTTCTTTGATAAGTTCATGTTTCGTTCCTTTCGAATTCTCCAATATATTTTCATTCGTTCTGATCTTTTCCATCCTTCCTCATCTGTAAATACCTTTTTCATAGTGCGTTACTTGTCCGTTTGTCGTTTAAATCTGATTTTCTTGTCTTTTGAGATTTACTTTTTTGTTTTAACACAGGTTTATTTTAAGTTCTTCTAGATCCTCTCTAATTTCGTTGACCCATTCTATTTGTTTCACATTCTAAAGTTTCTCTATAGTACTTCTTATTAATCTGGCTTCTGGTGTCCTCATGACGTCGCCAAAGCCTCTTTTTACGTGTATTATCTGCAATAGGCCCAGTCCCCCGTACACCACTCCATCTGTCGCTATCCTTTATTGTATTTTTCATATTTTTTTTATTTATACGTGTTCTACCTATTCTTTTCTCTACGTTTAGGATTTTATCGATTTTTGTTTCTGTGAGTGGTTTCAAGAAAAACTTCACTTGCGTGTGACCTCTGGCCACCACCGTATTGTAGCGTTTTAATTTTGTTTTGGTTGATAGACATTTTGTGTTGTATGTACGCAATGTCAGGTTTTGAGCTTGTATCATTTAATTGAGTCTTTCGTGGCAAGCAGGTTTCCGTCAAAGTTGTATGTCATTTGCCTAGATATTTAAATACTTCCACTATTTTCACTTTCTGTTGCTTACGCTATGTGATTTATTACTGGCGGGTGTGTTGCCAGCGTCTCAGTCTTTTGTAATAGTTTAGGCTTCGCAGACGATTTGCAGTTCCTGGTTAATAACCTACAAAAAACTAAAAATACATATAGCACAAAAAATAGGACTCCTTATATGGAGTCCTATTTTTTGTACTATATTTGTATGTTTATTATTTGATTTTTAGTTTTTTGTAGGTTATTAACCAGTAACTGCAAATCATCTGCAAATCCTAAACTATTTAATCTTTTTAATCTTTCTTGGTTCCAATCCAAAGCACAGTTGAGAACTAATGTCGATAGCCCTCTTTTAATCGTAAACCGCTCAGATAGATCTCCGTTGAACTTTACTTTAGATCTGGTTTTTGTGAGAGTTAATTTTAATATTTTCATTACTTCGGTATGAAGGCAGAAATCCCTTAAAACGTCAAGCACTGAAGATGTATGAATACCATTATAGACTTTTTTGAGATCTACAAAAGTTATGACCTGTTTTTCACGTCTTCTTTTGTAGTCATCTATTACTAATTTTAAAGTGATAATCTCTTTGGGCAACTTCTACAGGGTCTAAACCCTCCCAGTTTCTCTTCAAGTCAGTCGATTCACAGAATTCCTGACAAGCCTTTATGCCCAATCCAAGAGGGAAATCCCTCTATATTCATCCGGATTTTTTCTCCTTTTTTGTGTAATTGATGAATTACGCCTGTAGTTCAGTATTCTGGTAGTTCTTGTTAGTTCCAGATTTTCACCATGCAATGATGGAATGGTGCCTTCGCTGGTTCTGCGGCATGTTTCCAGAGTTCCGTAAATGTTTGATCTTCTCGACATGCTTTGTAGTTCTTGAGTTCTCTCGAAGCTTTGTAGACCACATGGTTTGTCGGTGGGTTAGTATTTTATGGTGGTGTTCTTGTAGGGGTTTCCCTTGCAATCTGAAGAAGTTCTGGGGCTTCAAACAAGTTTCGGGCTTGCAGCCGGTCGTCGTTCTATACATTCCACCATACTTCAACTGGGCACCTCCCAGTCATCCTCAGGTTAGCCTTCGAGGACTGACGAAGACGTCCTTCGTCGCGCAATATAGAGCGCGCTGTGAGTATTCCGTGCAAGCAAAATCAAGTTGACAGACAGATCACAATGCCCTTCGGCAGCACCCTAGCCGCTGATGAAATCAGGGAACTCATCTGACATCTGCATTATCGCTCGCCGCGGCCGTTGTCTTCGATTAGAGCAAATCGTGGAGACAATAGGTTCAAAGCTTGTCCAAATGATAGCCGCTTTCACTGTTCATCAGATTTTCTGCGAAGGGGTATTTCCACGGATTTCTTAATAATGGAGTCTCAAAAACATGCTGTTGTGGTCAGAATCGTTGTTTTATCGCACTCCATCGAATGTCGGGTGGAAATACAGTGTTCGGTAATAGCAGACTCGCTTTGTTTCAAAAGGCGAGCGCAGCATTGATGTTCAGAGCGCCGTTCATTCACAGTGCGTGTGGTCTGACCTATTTAAACCGTAGCAAGTTGCCAAGGTATTTTGTAAATTCCGGCCTTTCGCAGTAATAAATCATTTTTCACTTATCTCAGAAGGTCTGCAATCCTTGATGGTGGGAGGAAAACCAGTTTCACCTGAAATTTGCGGCAGAATCTTGCTATGTTAAACGAAATGTTGCCCACAAAAGGATGAAAAGTTAAAGATCTTTGTCCACTTCCTGGTTCTTGGTTTTAACTGACAGTGCCCTGTTAATCTGCTGGGTAGAACATCCTTTATTCCTGAACATTGTCTTTAGGTGGACAAGCTCTTCAGGCAAACTACCTAGTTCTGAAACTGTGTGAGCCCTGCGTAAGAGTGTTTTAAGCACGCTCTTAGTTTGCGACAGGTGATAACAAATCGATGCTTGTAAATACGCTTACACATTAGTATGAGTGGGCTTACGAGAAACTGAATGTTCCACAAGGTCATCATTCTTGTATCCAACCAAGGCTTCCAAGGAAGGCAGACAACTATGTTTCTGTATTTCTACAGTGAACCTAATTTTGCTGTGAATGGAGTTGGGGTGATGTAGAAATACCATTAACTTCTTTTCTCCATGAGGTTAGTCACCATGGGAGACAGAGGACTACCCATGGCGACGCCGTCAGTCAGTTCAAAATATAAATAAATAAGTTCAAAATGTTGAAACAAAGCAGTGATGTCCACCTGAAACTTATTACGAAATAGTGTTAAACAATCTACGAGAGGCACTTGTGTAAAAAGGATTAATTTGAGAGTTCCAAGTGAGATTCTTTTGGCTTTTTTTCTTTTTTTTTTTAGCTCTGATATCTTAACAAGGTGTCTTTTTCCCTTGGGTTTACTGACGCAACTTGTTCAGCTGTTTGCTTCAACTGGGGATTTATTACCCATAGATGATATGTTGGTTTTATATTCCTGATTCGTTATTCATATACCTTGTTATTTATTAGTTTGTGATGGCCACAGGTCCTCTTATTTTTAGGGTTTTTTCTTTACCAATTGAACGAATAAAATTATTTTAATCAAGTAATAACATGAACCAGTGTCTGCACCTCTAAGGACTTTCACGTTATAAATCTCCCCGTTGCTGTTCTCCTCCGCGCATACCTGAGACGTCATTCTCCTTTTTCCATTTTGTGTGTTTCCAAGTTCTGAGTTGATTTGGTCTTCTCATGAAGTATGTTAACTTTGAGACCATGTCACCGTTTCTCCCGATTTCCACGAGGGTTATGCTATTCTTGTTCGTTCTTCCTTGTGCTGGCCATTTCCATATAACAGCTCTATATGTCTTTTTCGTTTCTAATCCGGCATTAAAGTCTGCAATTAAAACTATGACATAATTATTGTTATTTGTTGCAGCAGATTTTATAATCAATCATTAATGGTTTTCCCATCTTAAGCTTAAGTACAAATAATTAATGAGTATCCAGAATGAGATTTTCACTCTGCAGCGGAGTGTGCGCTGATATGAAACTTCCTGGCAGGCTAAAACTGTGTGCCGGACCGAGACTCGAAATCGGGACCTTTGCCGTTCGCGGGCAAGTGCTCTACCAACTGAGCCACCCAAGCACGACTCACGCCCCATCCTCACAGACTCGAACTCGGGACCATCGCCTTTCGCGGGCAAGTGCTCTACCAACTGAGCCACCCAAACACGACTCACACCCCCGTCCTCACAGCTGTGAGGACGGGGCTTGAGTCGTGCTTAGGTGGCTCAGTTGGTAGAGCACTTGCCCGCGAAAGGCAAAGGTCCCGAGTTCGAGTCTCGGTCCGGCACACAGTTTTAATCAGCCAGGAAGTTTCAATTAATGAGTATTTTCATGAGACGTTTCACGTGTTCAGCAGCTAGGAAAGTGTTTTTGTTTATTCATTTGTTTTCTGTGTAGGTTGTGACTGTTGCCAACCTGTCACGGCATTCTATCGTTTTCGTGAGCGTTCTCACCCTCCTTCCCCCCCCCCCCCCCCTCCAAACACACACCCGCACACAGACACGACAACGACAAAGAAATGCAGTGACAGATTGGGATCACTTACCATCTATACAGAAAACAAACGAATGAGAGTAAACACTATACTAGTTACTGAAAAGTGAAAGCACAGTAGCACATCCTGTGAAAACTAAATAAATATTCATTATTAATAATAGAACTATCAGGTTCATTTAACCTAGCAGTTGGCTAGATGTAACATAATCACCTAATTACTCGAACTGACAAAATGCTGCAAGAATCTACATTTGCTGTTTCACTCGAACAGCAGTAAACTCTTGATGCTTGCGGCAAACGCTGTTTCTTCTGCCGCCAAAGTAATGCATACTTCAAGACATCAAGGTCGCCAGGTAACACAATTTAGTCAGTATTGTCCTGATTGTCGTGTCGGAAACCTGACTCTCGATCAGAACTCATCAGGATACGTGCAAATCCTGATTACACCAAAACGAATAAATTTCCATATAATATCGTGTGTTCATTATAAGAGTATTCCAATTAAGAGTCAGTCTTGTAAATGTAAATGAAATTAAAAATTCAGCCTTTAGTCCGGAAAGAGTAAGTTGACAAATTCGAGTTCGACAGCCTGTAATATTCTTCATTTTCTGCCTCTATCGTAGTTAGGAATTAGCTCGGTAATTTAGCAGTAAACGTCAGAGAGAATATCAGTGTGTAGATTCAAACTAAGATCACGTAGACCACAGATGATAATTATAATTCATTTGTCCCTTCCGTCTTTCGTCTCTCTATTTCCGAAGGAGGCGATGATGAGCTCACTTCTCATACGTCGTTGAAATACATCGGTCGAATTCGCTTTCTTGTCTGCCATTAGCGGTAATGTGATATATAACAGTTTTAGTCCACAATGACATACATGTCTATAAATACAGCGCCGTACTGATTAATAATATAAAATATTGTTCAAGGTCGAATACCAGTGAACTGGTGAGTGATTAAGACGCAAAATAAACCAAAGGTCAATATCAAATTGTCTTCGATACCTCGTAAATTTTTTTAATCAATTTATGTTCTACTCGGTTATTTTTGGTTTTTCGGTCTTAAGCCTTGTGGGGCAAACTGAGGAGCTACTTGACAGAGAAGTAGCGGCTCCAGTCTCGGAAACTGACATACGGCCGGGAGAGCGGTGTGCTGACCACATACCACTCCATATCCGCATCCAGTGACGCCTTTAGGCTGAGGAGACACGGCGACCGGTCGGTACCATTGGGCCTTCATGGCCTGTGGGGGAGGAGTTTAGTTTTAGTTTTATAAAAGAAGTGGATTAACAATAGCGACATCTTTAAATGTTGGCATAAACGTTAATGTTTGTAATAAGTACTGTTTGCAAAAATCAAAGAGTTTAGTTATATATGATGCAGTCTCTTGTTTTCGAATGCATTTTATTGGTAAAAAAATAAAAAAATATTGTTTGGAACAATCGACGACTAATTAAAAGGCGATCTCTTGGTGACACAGCTTGCAGCATTTTGTGTCCTGCATTCGAATGCGTTATTGTACAATAGACAAGAACTTTTCAAAACTTGCATATAAAATTCTCAAATAGTTTCTAATTTGAGTGAAGTCCTCCGATTTTTGCTTATTCGGTATGTTTTCTTGATAACCTAAATATGTACGCCTCTGTAGACATTTCTTCAGAGATTTTTTCTTTTCTCAATTTTTTTTTTCCTAACGGGTTTTCTTCAACAATATTAATGCAAAAACAATGGCGACTGCTCTGGCTGTTAACCACGGCACTGTAAACTTTCAGTTGCCTATCAGAAGACGTGTCAGCCCCTGGAAGCTGAGGGTCAGCGCGACGGAATCTAAAACCTAACGGCCCAGGTTCGATTCCCGGCTGGGTCGGAGATTTTCTCCGCGCAGGGACTGGGTGTTGTGTTGTCCTTATCATCATCATTTCATCCCCACCGACATGCAAGTCGCCCAAGTGGCGTCAAAAATGGTTCAATTGGCTCTGAGCACTATGGGACTTAACATCTGAGGTCATCAGTCCCCCAGACTTAGAACTACTTAAACCTAAGTAACGTAAGGACATCATCACACACATCCATGCCCGAGGCAGGATTCGAACCTGCGACTGTAGCAGCAGCGCTGTTGCGAACTGAAGCGTCTAGAACCGCTCGGCCACAACGGCCGGCGAAGTGGCGTCAACTCGAAAGACTTGCACCAGGCGAACGGTCTACCCGACGGGAGGCTCTAGCCATACGGCATTTCCATTTCCATCAGAAGTCTAGCGGAAAAACTTCTGCAAATAGTTGCAGTAAGTTTTTGAAATTAACTTGACCAAACGGCTCGCAGTAGTTCACTGCAGAAGGTTTTGTTGTGATGTAAACGACTCGGCAAGCGCTTGCAGACGCTACGGGCGGAAGTTACTTGCTAGTGGACACACGCCTAAAGAGGGTATATGTCGGCTATCAGAACTGTCTTGGTGCCGAACCGTAACAGGAGAACACGCTGGCAGCCCATACTATCGACAGGCTCCTTGGCTTCCGGGCTGTGTCGGCGTCGCATCTGCGGTCTCGTGCTGCCCTGCCCCACTTCCGGGGCGCGGGGACCCCCTTGCAGCATCTGCGGCCAGACCCCCTCCAGCTCCCCCCCCCCCCCCCCCAACACACACAGACCCGCACTGGAACGACCTATTACACGGCCACGTCACAGCCGACGCGCCGCAAAAACACTGCCGAGACAGTGAATTATTATTCGCCGAGGAAGGGCACTGAACAGGCCCAAAACGTGTCTCACTATCTTCATGGAGAACTTCCGGCGCCGCAAATTTACATCACTTGCACTATCACACATCATGGAACTGTATTCCTGTAATGGACACCTCGTACCGATCTAGCTGTTCACGTTACATTCTAAAATTTTCAAAAAAGTTTTGCATCAATGGTATATTTCCGAACATATATGGCCTTGTATTCAAGAAAGAATAAGACGTAAACAGCCGGAAAAAAAAGAAAGAAAGTGGAGCACCCAGAAGGTGAGGAGCGATAAAAATGAAACATTACGGGTTCAGAGGAGCCGCGATGTTATTGCTGTGATTACAAAATAGTGTCAAATTTACAAAGAACTTGGCTACAGTAGGAATCCACTTGCCGATACCACGTTGAAACCCCTCTGGGCTGTATCCATGCACTGGCTCCGTCGGGAAGGGTCTCGTAAAGCAATTGTATCCCCTCCTGAGGCAATCTGGCACACAACTGTTGTGATATCCTGGACACTGGCAGTGGGAGGAAATTTATGTCTGAGCTGATCGTCGCACATGTTCCAGTGGGGGCTGATCTGGAGATCTTGCCGGCCACCAGAGTATCTCAGCAGCATGCAGGCAGTTCATACAATCACGAACCATGTGTGGACGGGCATTGTCTTGTTGAAATATAACACCACAAAACAGTCAGGTGAGAGGTAACACAAGACATCTGAATTAATATTTGTTTAGTCAGTTAACCATCTATATATGTTGAGTTTATGAAAATTAGAAATCACGCATATTCATACTGATGTATCAATAATCTAATAAATGGAAAAATCGACATAGTGACAAGTTCAGTGACCTATTATCTCCCCGACATCTATTTTAGTATTTCTTTAGTACGATTAATTGACCAACTTGTGTGTAAATCAACAATGACATGTCTTTGGTTAAAATAAATTACAGTAACAGTTTTCTGTTTCGAAGGTAAGAAGCTTTTTGCCAAGCAGGATTTATATTTTCCGATGTATCGCAAAACTGATGTACGTGGAAAATACCGATATTTTCATGTACTGGTTGTTTCAAACTGAATATCTGGGTTTTAAGGCTTTGTAGCATTTATTACATTCAACTTCAATTATAAATAACGTACCAAATGAAAGATCAACTTAATCAGTTTTGTCTGTATACCTTTCCGTTAGAAAGCGCTAGTAGCAAAGAACAAAAACCTTTTTGTGTTTTACAGTTCGTAAGGACTGAATCTGTTGTTACAGTGCAAACTGCGTTCCATATTAAGTTCCGTTGTTAGCCTTTAAGTGATACGAACACCTGTGGTTTGAAGACACCGGCTGCCTTTGCAAAAAGGAGAGTGTGGGCTAGTCGTGGATTAGCAATTCCAGTGACGTCTCTGTGGAGACTCAAAGAGACGCTTACAATTGCGTCCCTATCGTTTGCAATTGTTACAAGCTCTAAAGCCTTCAAACTACGATTTACGTGCTAACTTTGCAAACGAAATATTGCTGCATTTTCTGGATCGTGTTGTCGTCAGTGATGAATCGACATTTCACCTAACTGGAAATACAAACGCACGTGATGAACGCATCTGGGGTTCGGCAAATCCCCACCACATTGTACAGCTGCAGCGGGACTGCCCTAAATTGAATGTTTTTTGTGCCATATCTTGGCGGAAAGTTTGTGGGTCTTTATTTTTCGGTGAAGCAGCTGTACGTAGTGTTTTATCTAGATGCGCTAGAACTATGGCACCTCCCTTAATTGAAAGAAGGTGAAACACAGAACTTTTATTTGGCAGCAAGATGGTGAACCACATCACTGGAATAACTCAGTACGCGATCGGTTAAACGAAGTTCATACATTTTTATAGGTACATTCAGCAGTACATATGGATACTATCTAGTAAATGTGATGCGAATAGAGTTAGTAGTAAATAAACAATAAATGTAAACGTCATGACGTCATGCCTGATGCGACAGCGCGAAAATGTAGCACGTGATAAACTTTTTTCCTTTCATCATTTTGTGGAGGTTGTCAGCGAGAGATAGTTTCGTAAAGATTTGAAATTAAGTGTAAAAGTTTGTTGCAAGTCACTAAGTTCTCTCGTTCTCAAATGTAGATTAATAATACAGGTTGCCCATAAAGTTCCTTTACAACTTCAAAATTTTATTACAACGGCAGTTGTTGAAATATTTTAACAACATTTCTTTTATTGTAATCAGTATTTATAAAAGTTTTTGACAGTTTTCATAGACCTCTATATGGGCGCCTTTAGTTGCACGAAGCACATCAAGACGATACTCGATTTCTTGCGATGTTCACTGTAGCACATCAGTGGTGGCAATGACAATTGCGAATCCTTTGCTTCAAGTCAGCAGTGTCCCGTATCTGTGTTTGATACACTTTATCTTTTACATATCCCATAAAAAAGTCCAAGGGAGTGATATCTGGCGAGCGCGGTGGCAACGGAATTGTCCCACCCCTCCCAGTCAATCTGCTTGGAAATGTTTCATTGAGGAACCGACGAACATCCAGTCCCCAATGTGGTGGTGCACCATCTTGCTGGATAATGATAGTTGGTTGTAAGTCAATCAATAGTGGTGCTACATATTCGGTCAGAAGGTCGAGGTAAATATCTGCAGTAATTGCTGACTCGTTGAATAAAAGTGGACCAATTATTCGGTTGTGCGTGATTCCACACCACACATTCACTTTTGAACTACCCCGGTGAGGCATCCTAGTCAGATGGGGGTGTTCAGATCCCCAGATTCTCACATTATGTCTGTTTAATGTCCCAGAAACATGAAAAGTTGCCTCGTCACTGAAACAAAATCGCTTGAGGAATGCTTCATCATCCGAAAGGCGTTCCAGCATGTGGAGTGCAAACTCTGTTCGTTTTGGCTTGTCATTTGGCTCAGTTGTCCGTAACATTTGCACTTTGTAAGCGTACAACCGTAAGTTCTTGTGGAGGATCTTGTGCACAGTTGAACGTGGTAGTTGCAACTGTCTGGCAGCAGTGCGGATGGGCTTCATAGGTGAAAGAGTGAAGACGTTTAAAACGCTATCGATGTATTCCTCGGATGTTCTTGGTTGCCCGCTCCTCCCTTTATCCAACACTGTCCCTGTATCCAAAAATTTTTTGTGCCATGCATGGATTGAAGGGCGCGATGGTGGATCTCTTCCGTCTTCGTTCTCAAGTTTCGTTGAGTCTGAACATCCGATTTTGTCTCAATAAACCAGGACACACATTGTGCCTTCTCTTGAGGAGTGGCCATTTTAAAGAGGTTGAGTTCCTTCCATCAACAGAGTATTTGAAACACAAAATTTTAGTATATATAAAAACTTTAGTAAATTTTGTCAAAATATTTCAACAATTGCCGTTGTAATAACATTTTGAAGTTGTAAAGGGACTTTATAGACACTCTGTGTATGGATATTCATGCGCCGTGGCCTACACTTCTTTCTCACTCCCACCTCCCCCTCTTTGATAGGTTGGTGATTCTTACTCCCATAGCGATTCTTTCCAGGCAGTAAGTGATTCGTGTATAAAGTTTGCTTCAAGTCGGTCCAGTGTTTTCTGAGGTGGTGAGGGACATACAGACATACATAAATACACGCATGTTCAGAAAAAAGAAAAACAGAACACCTTGAAAGACTAGAGATGGGACGTTCATATTCATAGGACACGCACGTTAGTTTGTTCCGTGCGTGATGGTATCCACGCGTGCAAGGCGCGAACGTCGCTCTGTGGTATAGCGATCCACGCTGCATTCACCTGGTTCCAAACTTCATCTGGTGTCGTTGGCATTGGGTTCCAAGATGCTACTCCAGGCGGGTGTAAAAATGAATGTGCGCAACGGAAAATAATAAACGCAAAATGATGATTTGGCCGTGTCTGAATACGCCCTGAAGCAGATCTTAGGATCTCTTAATGCTCTTTTTTTACATATAAATTACAATCTAAACAGTAACGAATGATGAAGGCAACTAATACTACTAAATGATAAACGTTATTGTTCAATATATATTTATTATAGATTGAAATCAACCCTTTAAGTACAATTGTCTAAATTTCCCAACTAAAATTATTAATCAATTGCCCAGCTCTGCACCTTATTATGACTGCGCGAACTAATATCAGCCGGCCGGGGTGGCCGAGCGGTTCTAGGCGTTACAGTCTGGAACCGCGCGACCGCTACGGTCGCAGGTTCGAATCCTGCCTCGGGCATGTATGTGTGTGATGTCCTTAGGTTGGTTAGGTTTAAGTAGTTCTAAGTTCTAGGGGACTGATGACCTCAGATGTTAAGTCCCATAGTGCTCAAAGCCATTTGAACCATTTTTGAACTAATATCAATAAGGCGAAATGAGTGACATCATCTACGTATCAAACACTAGAAGACACTACTTTCAAAAATGATCTACAGTGGTGTGGAACCTCAGTGGAAATAAACTAACGTGATCACAGCTGTTTACCTTTATAGCCCTAATAAGTTGAAGAATTTTACGATATCACCGTATGTACTGCGACCGGTGCGTCGAAGTGATGGTTCTCGTACTCGTCTGCGACGATGGGAAAACTCCAGCCAAAAATAAATTCTTTCAAACACTTGCGCAGCAGAAGGCGGTTCTCTGACTAATATACTCTAATGCTGTCTTCTCTTCTCTGTGTTCTACAGACGAGGAAAGCGAACTCCCCGCCACAAGAACGGAGTTCAGATAACGCCTCAACGTAAGTACAGGCAGAAGAAGTGCTCTCAATTACTGAACGCTGCGTACTCAATGACGACTTCCAACCCGGAGGTGAAGTCCAAAATCGTGTAGGATCGCAACAGTACAGTACCTAACAGTTACAACTATAAACTCATCTGAGAACAAAGACAGTAAGTCCGTCTGTACCAACAAAGCTGATACCGAGCGACCGTCACACACGGGCGCTCACAACGGAAGACCTCGTCTCTCCACCGCTGGCTTCCCACCAAGGCCTGGCTCCCCATCCTCGTAATTCCGAAAACGAATCACATTCCTGAAACCACGGAATATTCTCCCTCTCTACGGATTCTTCCAAACGCTGACCAACCATATTTTAGTCTTTTGTCGTCTTGCGCGGAAATTTTGCGAGGAGAAACCTATACTCGTACAATGGTACACTTCTGAGTAAAAATCCTTGGAAATAACCCAGCCTGCGTTTCCGAGGTGCCGCTTCTTCGTTCCTCTCACCTGCATCCAAGATTTGCAGAGTTCGGAAGTATTATCCGGTTATCCTTCCGTCCCTACTACAACAGCAGTCGATAGTGGCCGGCCGTCCCTGTATTATGTCTTCGCGCTACGGTGTCCAGACTGTCTGTGTTGGCACTTCCTGTGTGGAGCTGGACCACCGCACTTGTGTGGGTCTTGAGGTGCACCTGCCGTTTCATTTCCACTGTCATTTCAACCACTACTAGTATAGGCAATCATTCATTACGTCGTTCTATTAATAAAAACACTCCGTCACCTTTCATGCAATAAGCGTTAAGAGTTATTTACAAGGCGTACATGACAATGTAAGTCTCCTTTATATATTCATATATACGATGTACAACGTATCAAATGGTACCTTGCTATGGTTGTAGTTCACGGCAAAGTATATGGATGAGTGCTTGTAAGGTGCGAAATTATAGCCACATTACAGGGTCACATCGCTGCACCCGTTGTTTCACCATATTACACGAATTTTCGACTGGCGACAAGTCGTGTGATCTGGCGCACCAGCGCAAAAGGCTGACATCCTGTGACACTAAGAGGGCACGTGATCGTGCATCAACATGTGATCGTACATTGTCTTGCTGAAAAATGGCGCCTGCGGTGTTGTGCAGAAAGGGTATGGTTACGGGTCACAGGGTGTCATTCACGTAGGCCACACTGGTCACAGTGCACTGGACACGCACCAACTGTGATTTGAGGTTGTGCCCAGTAGCACCTCACACCATAAAACCTTGTGCTGGTGCTGTATTTCTTGTGCGAATGCAATCACTGTGATGCCGCTGCCCCTGTCCGCGGCGAATCAAAATGTGGCCATCATTTTCTGAACAAACGGAACATTGATTCGTCCGAAAACACTATCTGATGGCATTCCTATCCTCAGTGACGTTCCAGACACCATTGCTGTCTAGCATTTTTGTGCACATTCGTCAAAGTTAGGCAGAGAAGTGGGCGACGAGCAAGTAACCCATGCCGTAATAAATGGTGACGGGCTGTCACCAGTGATAGTGAACGATGTGCTCCGTTGTTCCACTGTTGCACCAGAGCCAATAAGGACGCAGATGTGTCCTGCAATTCCATTCGGATGAGGTGTCGATCTTCTCTTGGTCTGATATGGGTGGTGCGACCTGACCCTTCTCGTCGTGTCCTACAGCCTTCCACGAACCATTCTGCACACAACCTTGCACTGCCGAAACACTTCGTCCTACACGAGCAGCAATTTCCCATATGGGTGCATCACGTTCTCTTATGCCAATAATACGCCCTCTTTCAAACTCACTGATTTGACGGTACGGTACGCACATACGACTGCGAGGCTTCGTGCATGTCTGTTCAAGTAACACTGGTCCATTACCTTGGGTTTATAGCGACAAAGAGAGCTGCAGGCACATTTTAGACGGTGTTGCGCCGCGATGTCGATGTGGACCTTGAACCAGCGGGCCGACATGGTTAAAATTTCTGCAGAACATACTAATGTACGTGTTCTGTGAATATGAAGGTCCTATCTCTAGTCGTTTAAGGTGTTCTTTTTTTTCTGAACATAAGTGCACGTACATACATTCTTATAATATGTATGAATATATAAAATGTAGACTGGCAATGACAAGGAAAACGTTTCTGAAGAAGAGAAATTTGTTAAAATCGAGTATAGATTTAAGTGTCAGGAAGTCGTTTCTGAAAGTATTTGTATTGAGTGTAGCCATGTATGGAAGTCAAACGTGGACGATAAATAGTTTAGACAAGAAGAGAATAGAAGCTTTTAAAATGTGGTGCTACAGAAGAATGCTGAAGATTAGATGGGTAGATCACATTACTAATGAGGAGGTATTGAACAGAATTGGAGAGAAGAGAAATTTGTGGCACAAGTTGACTAGAAGAATGGATCAGTTGGTAGGGCATATTCTGAGGCATCAAGGGGTCACCAATTTAGCATTGGAGGGCAGCGTGGAGGGTAAAAATCGTAGAGGGAGACCAAGAGATGAATACACTAAGCAGATTCAGAAGGATGTAGGTTGCGGTAGGTACTGGGAGATGAAGAACCTTGCACAGGATAGAGTAGCATGGAGAGCTGCATCGAACCAGTCTCTGGACTGAAGACCACAACAACAACATCTTTTTTAGTGATAGCCGGCCGAAGTGGCCGAGCGGTTCTAGGCGCTACAGTCTGGAACCACGCGACCGCTACGGTCGCAGGTTCGAATCCTGCCTCGGGCATGGATGTGTGTGATGTCGTTAGGTTAGTTAGGTTTAAGTAGTTCTAAGTTCTAGGGGACTTATGACCTCAGCAGTGGAGTCCCATAGTGCTCAGAGCCATTTGAACCATTTAGTGATAATTTTGATGAAATATAGCCTATATGGTGCCCCTATGTATGCTGAGTTTACCAGTGAAAACCCCACAAAAAATCCGCCTAGTAGTTTTGGAGGTTAACGTGTTCATAAGGACGAGAAAGTTTTAGTAAAACCTTAAATCACGATATGTTTACTTCCGTGATCCCATTTTTGATGAACTAAAGCCCATATGCTCAAGTTACCTGCGGAAACCACACGAAAACACGTCTAGCTGTTTTTAGAGATTAGCATGTTCAAAGAAGAAGAAGAAAAAAGACACGACGGTTTTACAGGTTTATTGGCTCTGAGCACTATGTGACTATGTACCGACTTGACAGAAAATCCTAGGAAGTTCTGGTCTTACGTTAAATCAGTAAATGGCTCGAAACAGCATATCCAGACACTCCGGGATGATGATGGCATTGAAACAGAGGATGACACGCGTAAAGCTGAAATACTAAACACCTTTTTCCAAAGCTGTTGCACAGAGGAAGACCGCACTACAGTTCCTTCTCTAAATCCTCGCACAAACGAAAAAAATGGCTGACATCGAAATAAGTGTCCAAGGAATAGAAAAACAACTGGAATCACTCAACAGAGGAAAGTCCACTGGACCTGACGGGATACCAATTCGATTCTACACAGAGTACGTGAAAGAACTTGCCCCCCTTCTAACAGCCGTGCACCGCAAGTCTCTAGAGGAACAGAAGGTTCCAAATGATTAGAAAAGCGCACAGGTAGTCCCAGTCTTCAAGAAGGGTCGTCGAGCAGATGCGCAAAACTATAGACCTATATCTCTGACGTCGATCTGTTGTCGAATTTTAGAACATGCTTTTTGCTCGCGTATCATGTCGTTTCTGGAAACCCAGAATCTACCCTCTAGGAATCAACATGGATTCCGGAAACAGCGATCATGTGAGATCCAACTCGCTTTATTTGTTCATGAGACCCAGAAAATATTAGATACAGGCTCCCAGGTAGATGCTATTTTCCTTGACTTCCGGAAGGCGTTCGATACAGTTCCACACTGTCGCCTGATAAACAAAGTAAGAGCCTACGGAATATCAGACCAGCTGTGTGGCTGGATTGAAGAGTTTTTAGAAAACAGAACACAGCATTTTGTTCTAAATGGAGAGACGTCTACAGACGTTAAAGTAACCTCTGGCGTGCCACAGGGGAGTGTTATGGGACCATTGCTTTTCAGAATATATATAAATGACCTAGTAGATAGTGTCGGAAGTTCCCTGCGGCTTTTCGCGGATGATGCTGTAGTATACAGAGAAGTTGCAGCATTAGAAAATTGCAGCGAAATGCAGGTAGATCTGCAGCGGATAGGCACTTGGTGCAGGCAGTGGCAACTGACCCTTAACATAGACAAATGTAATGTATTGCGAATACATAGAAAGAAGGATCCTTCATTGTATGATTATATGATAGCCGAACAAACACAGGTAGCAGTTACTTCTGTAAAATGTCTGGGAGTATGCGTGCGGAACGATTTGAAGTGGAATGATCATATAAAATTAATTGTTGGTAAGGCGGGTACCAGGTTGAGATTCATTGGGAGGGTCCTTAGAAAATGTAGTCCATCAACAAAGGAGGTGGCTTACAAAACACTCGTTCGATCTATACTTGAGTATTGCTCATCAGTGTGGGATCCGTGCCAGATCGGGCTGACGGGAGAGATAGAGAAGATCCAAAGAAGAGCGGCGTGTTTCGTCAGATAGTTATTTGGTAAGCTTGATAGCGTTACGGAGATGTTTAGCAAACTCAAGTGGCAGACTCTGCAAGCGAGGCGCTCTGCATCGCGGTGTAGCTTGCTGTCCAGGTTTCGAGAGGGTGCATTTCTGGATGAGGTATGGAATATATTGCTTCCCCCTACTTATACCTCCCGAGGAGATCACGAATGTAAAATTAGAGAGATTAGAGCGCGCACGGAGGCTTTCCGGCAGTCGTTCTTCCCGCGAACCGTACGCGACTGGAACAGGAAAGGGAGGTAATGACAGTGGCACGTGCCCTCCGCCACACACCGTTGTGTGGCTTGCGGAGTATAAATGTAGAATGTAGATGAACAGCTGAGGTCATCAGTCCCCTAGAACTTAGAACTACTAACCCAACCAACCTAAAGGACATCACACACATCCATGCCCGTGGCAGGATTCGAACCTGCGACCGTAGCGGTTCCAGACTGAAGCGCCTAGAACCGCTCGGCCACTCCGGCAGCCTTACAGATTTATTGTTAGTATAGATAGAGATTGTAAGTTGAATGTAATGAACGCTACAAAAGCCTTAAAATCCCGATATTCATTTTGAAACACCCGGTATGATGTTATATCGCTCATAGGCTGTTTTGAAAAGTCGATATATGGGTGGTTGAGAAAATTTCGCCGTCTCTAGCCTGGGAGGGCGCAGCTGCTCGGAGATCGCGTGCCGCAGATAACTGCCGCTTCCGCCTCGACAATGAGCCGCGTTTGCCGCGGCAGTGGCGGTGCGCAGCCGCGCAGCTTTTTACGGGAGAGTAAAGAGGGCCGGCCGTCGCGGAGTTAAGGACCGGTTACGCTGGGCCGGCCCCCTGCGCCGCTGCGGCGGAGGCGGCGATGATCCGCCCCGCGGGTGGGCGTGGTCGCCTTTGTGCCGCAATTGGCGCAACCCTTGAGCCCGGCGCGGCTTTTTCACGTAAAAAGGGGAAAACGCTCCCCGCGGGGCGGAACGGGGCCGCCCGGGACAGCGCCGGGAGCACCCTTTCTGTTTCCTTCAACAGAGCGCGCGCGCGAGCGAGTGTGTGTGAGAGAACGGGCGCGTGTGTTTATTGTTTGGCGTCCTGTCCCCGGCCAACTCTTCAGTCAGGCAGTCGTTCTTTTCACCAGCGACGGTTTTAGTCTGGCTGGGGTAATTTACGTAACACGAAACCGCCGTATCGGAACGACGCCGTGACTCGACTTACTACCAATTGCGAATCAATCGTCAGAGCTGATTAATCGATAATTATATAGCTGCACGTCCTACAAAGACACTTCACTGCGTGGTAATAACGGTGAAGTCACTGATGGCAGTGCCACAAAAGAAAAGTCATTGAACACGGTTTTCCGAAAATCCTTCACCAAAGAAAACGAAGTAAATATTCCTGAATTTCAGTCAAAGACAACTGCCAAGACGAGAAAAACAGAGGTAGATATCCTCGGTGTAGCAAAGCAGCTTAAGTCACATAAGAAAGGGAAGGCCTCCGGTTCAGACTGTATACCAGTCAGGTTCCTTTCACAGTATGCTGATACAATAGCTCCATATTTAGCAATTATAGGCAACCTCTGGCTCATAGAAACATTCGTAACTAAAGACTGGAAAATTGCTCAAGTCACACCAATACCCAAAAAGCCAAAAAGGGAAATAAGAGTAATCCGCTGAATTACAGGTCCATATCAATAAAGTTGATTTGCAGTAGGGTTCTGGAACATATACTGCATTCGAACAGCTGCTCGGGATTAGCCGAGCGGTCTAAGGCATTGCAATCATGGACTGTGCGGCTGATCCCGGCGGAGTTTCGAGTCCTCCCTCGGGCATGGGTGTGTGTGTTTGTCCTTAGGATAATTTAGGTTAAGCAGTGTGTAAGCTTAGGGACTGATGACCTTAGCAGTTAAGTCCCATAAGATTTCGCACACATTTTTTAGTAGCCATCGTGGTGTGTTAGAGATTAGTAGTGCGCCCCGTGAAGACAGAGTCAGTGTGTTAAAAGTGGTTAATTTTCTTGTCAGGATTTACTGATCCATCGTGATCGACAAAGCTCTATTTCAATAGAGAAAGACTACAAGAATGGGAAGTATGTTCGTCTGTGAGGGTGTGGAATTCTCTTTAGTCCTTTTCTGTTTTTCTAAGCGAATGTTGCGGTATGGTGAGAGGAAGCGTGCTCAGTAGGAAGATGCATCTTATCAGAGCTTGGAGCCATTAGCTAGCAGGAGGATGTGTTTAATGAAGGAGATGTAAATGGCCAGGTTTAATTGAAATTAATAAATTCCGTTTGCTTCTACAGAAACTTGATGTATGGTGTTTTTGTGTGACTCTTTGTCCCTGTTGACTTTAAACTGTTATCCTGTGTTATGTTTGTAAAAATCACCGACAGAAGCTTTTTAGGAGCCGGTTGGGAGCCGTTGGTAAACTGTTGATGGCGAATGGCGAAGACTTTTCAGTCCAGGGGATGGTCTTGAAATCTTTCAGAAAGTAGGTAGATTGCTGCAGAGCATTCATTATTCATTTTGAAACAGCGACAGTTTTAACCTTGAATAATTTTTTCTCTCTGCAGTAGCGTGTGCGGCTGATATGAAACTTCCTGTCAGATTAAAAGTGTGTGCTGGGCCGAAACTGAATTCGGGACTCCTGCCTGTTCGCGGGAAAATGCTCTCTGTAGAGTTATCCAAGCACGACTCATGACCGGTCCTCACAGCTTTACTTCCGCCGGTACCTCAAGTCCTACCTTACAGGCAAAGGTCCCAAGTTCGAGTCTCGGTCCAGCATACAAAAAGTTTCAGTTTTAACCCTATCTCGTGGGTCAAAGCAATGCTGACCGTCTTTATTTAGATTTGTTTAATAGTGTGGGAGTGCACAGAATTCATCTGGGTCCTCCAACAACCGTTAATCAGTAAACCTCGTAAGGGGTCTGCTCTCTTGAGAAATCCTCATATGGAGAAACTATGCCTGATAATAGTCCCGGTAATGACCCATATAGTTCATTAATGAAGGCAATCTGACTGACTAAGTAACTGAAAGTTATTCGATCTGAACACGAAAATGAATCACGCAACGTAAAACAGCAAAAATTGAATACCAATGAACACAAAGAATCATTTTTAACATCCTAGGAAGTCTGATTATCCATATTTCATTACGATGTGCTAGAAAACAGTGCGATAAGTACTCTGTTAGTGATTGGTTGTGCAGCAATGGGTAGATATGTATCTGTAAAAACATTTACAACGACTCTCGGGGCAGCACCTGCTTCGAAACTTACCTTATTGGCTGTAATATCTATGTAAAGAACGGTAATATGTAATATTTGGAATGGGATATGCTATCTGTGTTGGCTAGGCCTATAAAATCAAAGTTATGGTCATGCAGTAAATACCGAATCATAAGCCAAGGAAGTTCAAATGAAAGAAAGTATGTAATTTCCAAGCCGTATAATTAAATCTAAAGAACGTAGACAAGATAGCAAATAGCCTATTAGCAACACGTAGACACGTAGCACGTACAGCAAATGCACCTAAGTTCATACGTGGTACTGAACATTAAATAAAGTAAATGGAATAGGAGAGTGATTGAGTTAACTGAAATACTCTTTAGACTGAATGGGTCAAGTCGGATTGTGTAGCACAGGTCACAGCTACAGAACGGCATGCCGAACATGCTTTCTCTCGTGGCAAACAAAACTTCGCCACAAAATTCAGTTAAAATCTGAGCGTGTAATATATGCCTCTCATAAACCTAATGAAATCACTTTGGGAATAGGCACTGCCTGCAGATAACACAATAATCTAAACTGTTACACCAAAATCCCAACCTCTGACGTCACGTTGAAAATGTCGCCGAGAACAAGGAACACATCGACACAGTTCAGAACCAGGAAGATGTGTCTAGCTTCAAAAGGTCCGACACCACGTGCTAGGATGTTTGCTAAAACACTTGGAAGCGTCTGAGGTGAGCATGCTTCCGCCTAAACTTGGAATACTTCAAAGTATGGTCATGGTGCAGAAGCAACTTTGCGAAGTTTTTACTTCTACATCTGCATACATAATCCGCAATCCACCATACAGTGCGTGGCGGAGGGTATCTCGTACCACAACTAGCATCTTCTCTCCCTGTTCCACTCCCAAACAGAACGAGGGAAAAATGACTGTCTATATGCCTCTGTACGAGCCCTAATCTCTCGTATCTTATCTTTGTGGTCTTTCCGCGAAATGTAAGTTGGCGGCAGTAAAATTATACTGCAGTCAACCTCAAATGCTGGTTCTCTAAATTTCCTCAGTAGCGATTCACGAAAAGAACGCCTCATTTCGTTTAGAGACTCCCACCCGAGTTCCTGAAGCATTTCCGTAACACTCGCGTGATGATCAATCCTACCAGTAACAAATCTAGCAGCTCGCCTCTGAATTGATTCTATGTCCTCCCTCAATCCGACCTGATAGGGATCCTAAACGCTCGAGCAGTACTCAAGAATAGGTCGTATTAGTGTTTTATAAGCGGTCTCCTTTACAGATGAACCACATCTTCCCAAAATTCTACCAATGAACCGAAGACGACTATACGCCTTCCACACAACTGCCATTACATGCTTGTCCCACTTCATATCGCTCTGCAATCAAACATTACGGGATTCTTTTTCCTATTCATGTGCATTAATTTACATTTATCTATATTTAGAGTTAGCTGCCATTCTTTACACCAATCAAAAATCCTGTCCAAGTCATCTTGTATCCTCCTACAGTCACTCAACGACGACACCTTCCCGTACACCACAGCATCATCAGCAAACAGCCGCACATTGCTATCCACTCTATCCAAAAGATCATTTATGTAGATAGAAAACAACAGCGGCCCTACCACACTTCCTTGGGGCACTCCAGATGATACCCTCACCTCCGATGAACACTCACCATTGAGGAAAACGTACTGGGTGCTATTACTTAACAACTCTTCGAGCCACTCACATATTTGGGAACCAATCCCATATGCTCGTACCTTATTTAGGAGTCTGCAGTGGGGCACCGAGTCAAACGCTTTCCGGAAGTCAAGGAATATGGCATCCGCCTGATACCCTTCATCCAGTCGCCTACAATCAGTTATCCTTGTTTTACTTTTGTTTATGTTCATCTTATAGCTCTTTTTCAGGACACTATCCATTCCACACAACTTCCAAGTCCTCTGCCATCTCTGACAGAATTACAATGTCATCGCCAAAATCTCAACGTTTTTATATCTCCTACTTGAACTTTAATCCGCTTTCCGGATTTCTCCTCGGTTTCCTTTGTTGCTTGGTCACAGTTCAAACTAAATATTGTAACATCGGGGATAAGCTACAACCCTGTCTAATTCCTTTCTCAACTAACGCTTCCCTTTCACGTCGTTCAGTTCCTATAACTGCAGTCTGCTTTCTGTACAAGTTATAGTGCTAATTAGCCACGAACGTTCTCTGGGCAACAAACACGGCTTTAAAGTGATAGGTAGCACTCTTCTGCAGACGTGAAGACTGAAGTCCAGAGGCCGAGTTATTTACACGAGCGACGGCTGTTTTGCTTCCTGAGCGCCTCGGCTGAGTCGCCTCCTGGGAAATCACGGCCGCGGCCTCTCGCGGACCGTGTCCAGCTTGAGTGGCCCGGCCGATGGTCCTCCGGGCTGACAGCAGAGCATCTCGGCCGGTAACCCGACGCCGTCCGCGCTACTGTGTCAGCAAACATGACGCGGCCGCTGCCACAGTTCTCGCCTAGCGCCACTTCTGCCGTCGCGGGCGATCGCAAAGACAAACACGGAACCACCCCAGGTAGCTCAGCCCACAGCAGAAGGCCTGCTTTCTTCTGCGCACTCATAGTACCCATGCCTTCTTTAAATAATTGCAATCAAAGACTTTTGCCAGCATGAGTAATTTGGAAGAAGATGCCTTCGGAATAGGGAAACAGCTCAACTTGCGTACTACAGATGAAAAATTGGCGTAGGAAAATAATCCTTGGCGGGCTGTATGAAACGAGTAAACGACTGCAGGGTTGGGGGGGGGGGGGGGGGGGGGAGACGACCGCGCACTTGGTGCCATATCATGGGGATAGCACAAACCTCCCACACCTGACTACACAATGTCGTTACCGATAAAGCCGTTATCACGTGGGACGAGGCAGCCAATGTTGACGTGGACGCGAACGGGAAACGCAAGATCATGAGACACGGCGCCACCGGCGCACCGGACGAGTTTGTTAACGTGATTTAGTGTTCTTCAGCAACAATCGTCTTTTTCGGATGTGAGATCCGCCAGTTAAGCAAAACACCGTTTTCCTCAGTACCCAAACATGTTTGGGCGCCACTGTCCCATCATCAGTGTGTTTTGGTTTTTTTACTTATTCTGCAATGTGAACATTTTACAAATGATTTTAAAATTATGTGCACTTTTACTTCAAACAACAGATCATTTCTTTTTGTAAATACCTTTACATTTGGCGTGCATGGACTTTCTGGATCACTTGTATGTTAATTACTACAGGTAGCTTGTCATCTTCAACCAAACGATGTTGATGAGAAAGTTTTTTGCTGGGAGTTAACCTATCTTCTAGAATGTAATTTAGTTTTTCGCGATGTTTTCGCGCCTATTTTCGTATTTACTTACGTTTTCGTGTAGCAAGCACTTCCATTCTCCACATCATGCTGAGATCTTGTGATACATACGTAACTATAACAATATTATCAACAAATAACGTAGTAAAATACTTTTTCACTACACCAGAACGAAGTGTGATTGAACAAAGTGTGATAACTGGCGGACCTCATATCAAAAAATTTTTAACTGCAAACACGGCCAATACAAGGAACTGCATATCAAAAGATGGACAATCGTCTTTAGTTGGTTCAAACCCATGCAGTGTGTTTACAAAAAGGACAGGCTTAAAATTTCTACTTTAACTCTGTTAAAACGCACATTTCTTCCCTTCTCCATAGATAGTCAAGTTGTTCACACAAATAAAAACTTCAGTATCCATTAACATTGTAACGTCCCTTAGAAAAATTAATTAAATGTTATGTGGCCAAAAGAAAAGTTCCATGTCTAGTCAGTAAGAACACCAGCTAAAGTTCACAAAATCGAAAAACTCGCTCCAGACAGAGTGCATTTATACTTCTATAAAATCAAACATTATAGAAATTATTTCCATTAATTTAATAAGTAAGTCGCACAATACTTTGGAAAACTCGAAGATGAAAAAAAAAAAAAATGTCTGGGTACAGGAGGACGCGAAGCCTCTACCCATTCGTAACACCGTGGCACCCTTACCAACTTGTGCTACACTGAAGTTCCGCGAACAAGCAAACTCGTATTTTATGTTACGATCTTATGAAGACTTTAATCGCCGGTATGTTGTTGACATATAAATGTAGGAAATCTTACCAAGAATGGCACCTTTTTTATGAGTCTTCAATGTATCATCGCATTAAAACGGCGTGCTTTCATAACACGTGAGTTATAACACGAAAATAACTAAATACTTTAGCCACCAATATGACGTTTCCCGTCATCTTACTACAACAAATCGTACCAATAATGACACGTTCTCGAGAGATTTAATGTACAGGTAGCTTAGAAACAGTGTATGTTGATAGAGTGTAAAGCCGGCCGCTATGGAAGACCTGTTCTAAGCGCTTCAGTCCGGAACCGCCCTGCTGCTAAGTTCGCAGGATCGAATCCTGCCTCGGGCATGGATTTGTGTGATGTCCTTAAGTTAGTTAGGTTTAAGTAGTTCTAAGTCTAGGTGACTGATGACCTCAGATGTTAAGTCCCATAGTACTTAGAGCCATTTTTTTAAAATATAGAGTGTAAGTTATAACACGAAAACCACCGAATATGGGCTTCAGCTGAATACGACAAATAAAAAATGACGTCTCGCAAGTACTGCATGTGACGTAGAGGGCGCTCTTGCTTCTTATTGGTTCTACTTTACGTGGCACGTTACCGAAATATCATAGAACTTACTTTGTGTTTCGCGTGACGAATTGGGTCCTCAACGTGAAATAACACAACGTTAACTACTCGTCCCGCGTGAAGTCAGTTTAGGTAGGAACTTGCGAACACGGAGCTATTAGGAGGTGTGTCCACAAGCAAGTAACTTCCGCAAGTAACATCTGCAAGTATCTGAGTTGTACATATTACAAGAAAAATTGCCCAAGTTTTGGCAAATTTCAGGAGCTTCCTGCAAGAACTTCCAGGAGTGTTTCTAGTGTTTCATCGTGAGATAGGCAAGTGGAAGTCTACAGTGTCGTGATTAAAAACCAGGGCAGCCACCATCGTTGTTGCATTATTATTATTACTGAAAAAAATTCGTTAAGAAAAACAAAAAGTAGAGAAAAAATGGATGTGTGAAGAAGTGGGTACAAAGGCCTACGTACATAAGTTATTCACTTATCAAGAAAAAGTACTAAATGAACAAAAATCAGAGGACTTCACTGGGTTTAAAAACTTTCTGAGAATTTCGTATGCTAGTTTCGAACATATCTTGCCTATTGCACAATAAAATATTCAAAAACAGGGCACAAAAATGCTGAAAACTATGTCAGCGAAAGATCGCATTTTAATTACTCTTCGATTTTTGCAAACAATATTTATTACCTTTATTATATCTGCGATGCTCTGGTTTCCGCCAAAAGAAACTCAATTATAGCTCTCTGCTTGAAAGGCAACTTAGTTACAGACGACATTTTGAAGGCTAGATATAGCGCTGCCACCTATCGGAGCTTCATGATACTATAGGGCCTGAAGCTGGAATATTCCATGATGTTCCACAACAAATTCCGCATTTTTTCAACCGAAACTGGTCGAGAAAGAAAGTGTTGCATTACTTACTGAACGCCCCTCATATATACTCTTAGATTTTTGCAAACCGTACCTACCAGAAACGTTTACGTTCACGTTAAAATTTAAAGACGTATGTCTACTTTCCTTCCTCTTGAAACAAATTCATTTCGCACTTTTTTGGCTGACGGTGGCTAATTATATTTTATGATTAGGGGCTCCAGTGGTACACTTGCTTCCGTTCATTCTTTTTGCGCCCTTCTTGTTTTTGACACTGAGATTTTCGTATCGGCATTCAAGACACAAAACTTTTGCAAGTTTGAGAAAATTTCCATCAACTGGCGAGTGTGGCAAGTACATGCAGTAAGATGCAAGAAAGTATTTCCACTAACTTGCGGAAGTTACTTCTGCCACTTGGCGGAACTTGCGGAAGTCGACTTGCTGGGGATGTTTCCACATCGAAGAACATGCATAAGTAGTTCCTGCAAAGGGCTTGCAGAATTTTACTTGATAGTCGACACACGCCTTTAAACGTGTAAAATACGATACCATCAGATAGCAGACGTCACCTCTTGAAGTGGTCTCTCGGGTAAAATTCGGCTGCATTTGCTTGTGTGAGTCCACATACCTTCGGTCCGGCACTGTACTGCAGCTGACCTGACAGATAGGCAAACAAAAAAGTGAGTCGAGTAGAGATACGGAAAGGGGCACGGAGGAGAGGACAAAGCACTCGTGGCCGTCTCTGGAGAAGGCTGGCTGTCATAGCGGCGGAGCCTCCTAATGGTTGGTAGCTACTTGTGGGCCATTAGTCACGACGGCAGGTCAGGTAGCGAGCGCTGCGCACAAAAAGTGGATCGGCCGAGGCGGGACGGCGCTGTTTACCGGCTGCTGCGGCCGGGGTCGACGACCCCTAGGCCGTCCACCCCCAACCCTCTGGCGGGCCAAATTACCCCTGCCCGCCGACCGCCACCCTCTGAACCCGACCCGCCGTTTCCTTCTGCCCCGAGGCCCTGTAACTTTCCTGTCCTTCACCGCTCCAAGATCGATGAGGTCTGATGGAAAAACATACCAGCAAGTTCTAGAAAACAAAAATACACAGGATGGCGGCTGGCCTGCGTTCACAACATTCTTCGACTACCAAAGAATGTGTTGTGAGGCGCGAAATCATGTTACAAGTCGAGCTGGGGTTTGTTCGATGTATTCTGCACAAATGTTTCGCAATGATAGTCACTTCCTTAATCGCAGAGCATCCAGTAGAATGTGCGAGTCCAGCGTTGCAGACCGGACTAGATTCTTGACTACATCATCAGTGCCTGCTCAAGACCAGCGGATGAGATAAGCAGCGTAGATTGTTTGTGTGAATAACTCTGACTGATTTGGTTCTGGCGAGCAAGTCATAGGAGAGGGCGAAACAAGATAACAAGTACTGCCACATAGCCTGCTCCTCTAAAAAATTCAAGCAGGCAGGTGCGGATTCAGGCATCCTTTCGGGGCGGAAGGGGGACGAGGTGCTGGTTGGGTCACTGTCACTGTTTCTTCTCTCTCCCTCCCTCATTCACAAAAATGTAACCAGTCGTCATCCGCGAATTTTAACAAAATGTTTTAATACGATAATAATTGTTTGCATCAGCACTTAGTACATTGATTTAGCATAACGTTCAACAAACTGCAATTCAACGAAAAGTAGCACTTTGAAATCACTCATCTGATAATTTGAGATGTACACGGGTCGTATATATATATATATATATATATATATATATATATATATATATATATATATATATATATAAGGTGATTCCGTGACGATGTTACAAACTTTCGTGGAAGATGGAGAAGAGTAAATGTCTCAATCTGAGGTCAGGATCCCTGGTCCGGAAACGACGGAGTCAAAAGTCATAAGCGAAATTCGTTCTGGTTTCAATGACAATGAAACTCTTCTACTGCAAGCTCTTTGCTTTCCGTATTTTGGGAAGAAGTAGTAACAGTCAAAACAAGATATAACGCATTCAAATGGGTCAAATGGCTCTGAGCACTATGGGACTCAACTGCTGAGGTCATTAGTCCCCTAGAACTTAGAACTAGTTAAACCTAACTAACCGAAGGACATCACAAACATCCATGCCCGAGGCAGGATTCGAACCTGCGACCGTAGCGGTCTTGCCGTTCCAGACTGCAGCGCCTTTAACCGCACGGCCACTTCGGCCGGCTATAACGCATTAATAAACCACGATCACGCACGCACACACAAACACACACACACACACACACACACACACACACACACACACACACACAAATCAGACATATGAAATCACGCAAACAACACAAACAAAAGATTAACACTACACACTGTACACATATACATGTTGATCACACAGCGAAAAGTACAGGTGGTGGTAGTAATAAATATGGGTGTAAAAGCGCCGGAAATCGGACAGCTGGAGTATGGGGACCGAATAAACATGTCTTCAGGACAACACACATGGACTAGGAACATTGGAAATCGTAAGAAACACCAAACGACAATTTAACTTCACAAAACTTCCAAATAACTTCCGGAATTCAGCCAGGTAACACTTGCAGCGACCGCCGATATTTCGGCGGGAGAACACCCCGCCATTTTCAAGGCAAACTGCAATGGACAGGCGGCGTACATGCAAATTTAAAACCTCGGTTCTCGGACTGAAGCAGGAAAGATAACACACACACTGAACACTAGTGCCACCAAAGATGACCAGAGTCAGAGCTATCGACACATGTCGTTCCTGACGCTGAGACTTTAATACCTGAGCTGTCCCATCTTGAAGTTACATTTCGTCAAAATGGTTATAGTGATAGACAGATTGAACGTGCGTTGCGCTATCAACCAACTGTGCATCGGGTGATTGATGATAATTCTGAGTCGACACCTAGGTCTACTGCCTTTTTGCCTTACGTAGGAAACACTTTCAAGATAGGTCGTATTTTACGGAAATACGATGTGAAATGTGTTTTCCGACCTCCATCTAAAATTAGAGCGCTTTTGAGTTCTGTTAAGGATGATCTTGGTCTGCGTAAGGCGGGTGTATATCGTATTCCTTGTAGCTGCGGCATGCCATATATTAATCAAACTATCAGGACCGTGGAGGACCGATGTACTGAGCATAAACGGCACACACGATTACAGCAGCCAAGTAGATCTGCTATTGCCGAACATTGATTGGATACTGGTTACCCCATGTTATATAATAACACCGAGATATTGGCATGCACGTCCAGCTATTGGGGCAGTGTTATTAAGGAGGCAGTTGAGATTAAATTAGCGGGCAACTTCGTTAACAGGGATGGAGGTTTTTGTTTAAACTCTGTTTGGAATCCGGCTCTCTCCCTCGTCAAAAAACAGAGGGACAGAGTCAATGCTACCTCACCTGCGAATTCGTAGTTTCACTACCGATAGCTCTGACTGTGGTCGTCTTTGGTGGCACTAGTGGTCAGTGTGTGTGTTATCTTTCCTGCTTCAGAACAATGGATGGCATACAATGCAGCCATTTAAGTAAGCCTAGATGAGTGCCAGCAATTTGAAATAAAATATTACAATTTTTTCCTTTATTTTATATTGAGAAGCTTCTTTGATAGCTTAATCGCCACACGCAGTTTGGCTCTGGTTCTATTCGAACAGACAACGGCACTTTCAAATATGCCTAAACGCGATGAGATTGTTTTGTTATCAGTCTATGTGCTCACTTTCGTGAACATTGTACTGAAGTTTGATTTTAATGTAAGTACGATACTGATTGAAATATCGGTATAGTGGAATATTTAGATGCATACTTATGTTAGTACATATGAGCCGTGGTAAAAATTGCTGTTTTGAAGAGCGCGCCGCAGCGCGTAATGTGAAGCAGCGGCCCTCCGTTTCTGGCGGAGGCGCCGCTGTGGCAATCGCAGCTTTGGTGTCTCCCTCTGGTAGGAAAGGGGAAAGGTTGCCTCTTCACGTGCATTTAAGGGCGCCATGAGCTCGCCAGTCGGTCAGTCTGGGTCAGTCTCTCGCCCCCAGCTTGCTAGCCTGTCTCTCGTCCGCATTTGTTAGGCAGTTAGTGTCTGTCTGTCATTCGGAGTGCTAGCTAGTGGTCGCCCGGTCGAGGCTTAGTTCCTGCATCTGAGTGCGCGTTAGGCCGCCAGTCTGCTCGAGTTTGCTCAGGCAATGGCCATTGGCGGTTGGGTCGCTCGGTTGGTCGGTCGCGCACTGAGACACAAGATGGCTTGTCCGTCTTGAGCGTTGGCGCATGTGAGGTCGCCACGTGAGTCCAGTGGGCCGCGGCGTATAGCGAGAGGTAGTGACTTAGGGGTCAACACGAGAGCAACAGGAGTCAACCCACGACATCATCTGACCGGTGCGGGCTGCGACGCCGTGAGGCGGGAGATCGGCGCGCCTTCCTGCGTCCGTTGAAGAGGCTGGCAGCGGACGGTTCGAGAGAGCGATTTGGGGGTGCTACGCCAGGTCTTCTGAGAAATCGTAGTTTATTAGAAGTTAAGTGATTGGTGATATATTGTTTGATTTATTCTTCCTACCTCCATGAACAATGGACCTTGCCGTTGGTGGGGAGGCTTGCGTGCCTCAGTGATGCAACCACAACGGAGGGGTATCTGTTGAGAGGCCAGACAAACGTATGATTCCTGAAGAGGGGCAGAAGCCTTTTCAGTAGTTGCAGGGGCAACAGTCTGGATGATTGACTGATCTGGCCTTGCAACACTAACCAAAACGGCATTGCTGTACTGGTACTGCGAACGGCTTAAAGCAAGGGGAAACTACAGCCGTAATTTTTCCCAAGGGCATGCAGCCTTACTGTATGGTTAAATGATGATGGCGTCCTCTTGGGTAAAATATTACGGAGGTAAAATGGTCCCCCAGTCGGATCTCCGGGTGGGGACTACTAAGGAGGACGTCGTTATCAGGAGAAAGAAAACTGGCGTTCTCCGGATCGGAGCGTGGAATGTCAGATCCCTTAATCGGGCAGGTAGGTTAGAAAATTTAAAAAGGGAAATGGATAGGTTGAAGTTAGATATAATGGGAATTAGTGAAGTTCGGTGGCAGGAGGAACAAGACTTTTGGTCAGGTGAATACAGGGTTATAAATACAAAATCAAATAGGGGTAATGCAGGAGTAGGTTTAATAATGAATAAAAAAATAGGAGTCCGGGTAAACTACTACCAACAGCATAGTGAACGCATTATTGTGGCCAAGATAGACACGAAGCCCATGCCCACTACAGTAGTACAGGTTTATATGCCAACTAGCTCTGCAGATGATGAAGAAATTGATGAAATGTATGATGAGATAAAAGAAATTATGCAGGTAGTGAAGCGAGACGAAAATTTAATAGTCATGGGTGACTGGAATTCGAGAGTAGGAAAAGGGAGAGAAGGAAACATAGTGGGTGAATATGGATTGGGGGAGAGAAATGAAAGAGGAAGCCGTCTGGTAGAATTTTGCACAGAACATAACTTAATCATAGCTAACACTTGGTTCAAGAATCATAAAAGAAGGTTGTATACATGGAAAAATCCTGGAGATACTAGACGGTATCAGATAGATTATATAATGGTAAGACAGAGATTCAGGAACCAGGTTTTAAATTGTAAGACATTTCCAGGGGCAGATGTGGACCCTGACTGCAATCTATTGGTTATGAACTGTAGATTAAAACTGAAGAAAATGCAAAAAGGTGGGAATTTAAGGAGATGGGACCTAGATAAACTGACTAAACCAGAGGTTGTACATATTTTCAGGGAGAGCATAAGGGAACAAACGACAGGAATGGGGAAAAGAAATACAGTAGAGGAAGAATGGGTAGCTCTGAGGGATGAAGTAGTGAAGGCAGCAGAGGATCAAGTAGGTAAAAAGACGAGGGCTAGTAGAAATCCTTGGGTAACAGAAGAAATATTGAATTTAATTGATGAAAGGAGAAAATATAAAAAAGCAGTAAATGAAGCAGGCAAAAAGGAATACAAACGTCTCAAAAATGAGATCGACAGGAAGTGCAAAATGGCTAAGCAGGGATGGCTAGACGACAAATGTCGGGTGTAGAGGCTTATCTCTCTAGGGGTAAGATAGATACTACCTACAGGAAAATTAAAGAGACATTTGGAGAAAAGAGAGCCACTTGCATGAATATCAAGAGCTCAGATGGAAACCCAGTTCTAAGCAAAGAAGGGAAAGCAGAAAGGTGGAAGGAGTATATAGAGGTTCTATACAAGGGCAATGTACGTGAGGACAATATTATGGAAATGGAAGAGGATGTAGATGAAGATGAAATGGGAGAAACGATACTGCGTGAAGAGTTTGACTGAGCACTGAAAGACCAGAGTCGAAACAAGGCCCCAGGAGTAGGACAACATTCCATTGGAACTACTGACGGCCTTGGGAGAGCCAGTCCTGACAAAACTCTACCATCTGGTGAGCAAGATGTATGAGACAGGCGAAATACCCTCAGACTTCAAGAAGAATATAATAACTCCAATCCCAAACAAAGCAGGTGTTGACAGATGTGAAAATTACCGAACTATCAGTTTAATAAGTCACAGCTGCAAAATACTAACGCGAATTCTTTACAGACGAATGGAAAAACTGGTAGAAGCCGACCTTGGCGAAGATCAGTTTGGATTCCGCAGAAATATTGGAACACGTGAGGCAATACTGACCCTACGACTTATCTTGGAAAATAGATTAAGGAAAGGCAAACCTACATTTCTAGCATTTGTAGACTTAGAGAAAGCTTTTGACAATGTTGACTGGAATACTCTCTTTCAAATTCTAAAGGTGGCAGGGGTAAAATACAGGGAGCGAAAGGCTATTTACAGTTTGTACAGAAACCAGATGGCAGTTATAAGAGTCGAGGGGCATGAAAGGGAAGCAGTGGTTGGGAAGGGAGTGAGACAGGGTTGTAGCCTGTCCCCGATGTTATTCAATCTGTACATTGAGCAAGCAGTAAAGGAAACAAAAGAAAAGTTTGGAGTAGGTATTAAAATCCAGGGAGAAGAAATAAAACTTTGAGGTTTGCAGATGATATTGTAATTCTGTCAGAGACAGCAAAGAACTTGGAAGAGCAGTTGAACGGAATGGACAGTGTCTTGAAAGGAGGATATAAGATGAACATCAACAAAAGCAACACAACGATAATGGAATGTAGTCGAATTAAGTCATGCGATGCTGAGGGAATTAGATTAGGAAATGAGACACTTAAAGTAGTAAATGAGTTTTGCTATTTGGGGAGCAAAATAACTGATGATAGTCGAAGTAGAGAGGATATAAAATGTAGACTGGCAATGGCAAGGAAAGCATTTCTGAAGAAGAGAAATTTGTTAACATCGAGTATAGATTTAAGTGTCAGGAAGTCGTTTCTGAAAGTATTCGTATGGAGTGTAGCCATGTATGGAAGTGAAACATGGACGATAAATAGTTTGGACAAGAAGAGAATAGAAGCTTTCGAAATGTGGTGCTACAGAATAATGCTGAATATTAGATGGGCAGATCACATAACTAATGAGGAGGTATTGAATAGAATTGGGGAGAAGAGGAGTTGTGGCACAACTTGACGAGAAGAAGGGACCGGTTGGTAGGACATGTTCTGAGGCATCAAGGGATCACAAATTTAGCATTGGAGGGCAGTGTGAAGGGTAAAAATCGTAGAGGGAGACCAAGAGATGAATACACTAAGCAAGTTCAGAAGGATGTAGGTTGCAGTAAGTACTGGGAGATGAAGAAGCTTGCACAGGATAGTGTAGCATGGAGAGCTCATCAAACCAGTCTCAGGACTGAAGAGAACAACAATATTCTTTTTAAATTCTACTTGTTTCCTTGGGGAGGTCACCAGCCGTTTTGCCTTGGGGTCGTCCCACCATTCTTCTCCGTTTGCCCATCCGCGGGAAGGTGGTTGTTTATAAATCGGGTGGTCCGTTTTTCCCTTGTGGAGTAGGGGCGGGTTAGAGCAACCTGCGGTTCGGGTTGTTCGGTTATCTCCCTATCAATCTAACGTACGTTAGTAGCAGCCTCTGTCATGTTTGTCGGGTTTGGTGTGTTAACGAATTTATTGCTTGGAGTGTAACGGCCTACTACCTGAAATATGTTTTGATCTTTGGAAACTATGATATTATTGCCTATGATCTTGAGAGGCAGTATCTGTGTACTGTAGAGCACCTTAACTATTGTTTGGCCAACCTTGTAGAATTTTATATAGGATTGCATTTCATGGGCTTTTATTTAAATGATCATTTTAGTATATAAAGTTGCCACCCTTTCACCGTAAGACTTTTCTTAGTATTTAAAATCAAGTTGCATCTTCGGTGGCAAGGTTAATATTTTAATTGTTAGTTCAAAATGGTTCAAATGGCTCTGAGCACTATGGGACTCAACTGCTGTGGTCATTAGTCCCCTAGAACTTAGAACTACTTAAACCTAACTAACCTAAGGACAGCACACACATCCATGCCCGAGGCAGGATTCGAACCTGCGACCGTAGCAGTCGCACGGTTCCGGACTGCGCGCCTAGAACCGCGAGACCACCGCGGCCGGCTTAATTGTTAGTGTTTTGTGGTTCATGGTGTGGGTTCCTGTAGTCATGTCCTAGTTCATGAACCACGGGAAACGTATGAGTGGCCAAGTAAGTGGTCCCGACAGTCGGGATACCAGTTACTTTGGAATAAGGCTGGGCATCTCGGACATATTCTGAGTCGTGGTCAACTTTGTGCTCATACGGCAAAGACTACCAAATCCACCGGTTAGTCCCTCAACCGTTAGGGGTAAAACCCAATGGGACTCGGGGCAAGTAAGGCTAGAAACCTGCTTCCCCGGTACTTTAAATATGATGCTGGCAACAATCAGAGCAAAAGGCCTCGGACCTTTGGAGGTGACGGAGTCCCACCTCTAACTGACAAACCAGGGACTCCTAAGATACGACTTGGCAAACAAATGGTAATTGAGCTGGGGAGCTATTAATATCAATGGGGGCTACTCTGGGAAGAAGGTAGAGCTGGCAGGGGCTGCAAGTAAGATGGGGCTGGATGTTCTAGCTGTTAGTGACATTCGGGTAAGGGGTGAGAAAGAAGAGGAAGTGGGAGAATACAAGGTCTACCTGTCAGGAGTCAAAGCAGGAATAGCACAATGGGCTGTAGGGCTTTACATCAGGAAAGAAATGGAACCCAGCGTAGTTGCAATAAGGTATGTAAACGAACGACTGATGTGGATAAATTTGACAGTGTCTAACAAGAAAATTAGGATTGTGTCAGTATATTCGCATTGTGAAGGGACAGATCAAGATAAGATGGATAGTTTTTATGAGGCACTCAGTGATGTAGTTGTTAGAGTAAAGGACAAGGACAGTGTTCTGCTCCTGGGTGATTTTAATGCCAGGATTGGAAATCGAACAGAAGGGTATGAAAAGGTTATGGGTAAATTAGGAGAGGATATGGAGGCCAACAGGAACAGGAAACAACTATTGGATTTCTGTGCCAGTATGGGCTTAGTAATCACAAACTCTTTTTTTAAACATAAGAACATTCACCGGTATACTTGCGAAGGCAGGGGAACCAGAACTGTCATTGATTATATAATAACAGATCAGGAATTCAGGAAGACTGTCAGGGATTCACGTGTATTCAGGGGATTCTTTGATGACACTGTAAGTAGGCTGTTTAGTTTTTCCTATTGGTAACGCCACGTAGCGCTCTGTATGAAAATCACTGGCTGTGCTGTGTGCAGTCTGTGGCTAGTTCTCATTGTTGTCTCTGCCATTGTAGTATTGGGCAGCTGGATGTTAACTGCGCGTAGCGTTGCGCAGTTGGAGGTGAGCCGCCAGCAGTGGTGGATGTGGATAGCGAGATGGCGGAGTTGTGAGAGCGGATGATCTGGACAGAGACAGTAAATTTGTAAGACTGGATGTCATGAACTGATATATATAATATGGCTTTTGAACAATATTAAGGTAAATACATTGTTTGTTCTCTATCAAAGTCTTTCATTTGCTAACTATGCCTATCAGTAGTTAGTGCCTTCAGTAGTTTGAATCTTTTATTTAGCTGGCAGTAGTAGCGCTCACTGTATTGCAGTAGTTCGAGTAACGAAGATTTTTGTGAGGTAAGTGATTTGTGAAACGTATAGGTTAATGTTAGTCAGGGCCATTCTTTTGTAGGGATTTTTGAAAGTCAGATTGCGTTGCGCTAAAAATATTGTGTGTCAGTTTAAGCACAGTCTTGTACAATTTTTCTGAGGGGACGTTTCATATGTCGACCCTCAGCCGAGGATACCTCACTGGAATCTTCTGATTTTTTTCTTGTAGTTTGTGTAATTAGTGTAGCTTTTGTTTATTGCTAGCGCGAATTGTAGAGAGAATCTCCTTTGTAGTTGCAGTCTTTCATTGTTGTACAGTAAAACAGTTGTGGCATGCATGAAGATTTGCACCTAGTATTTCGCAGTTTCGCTTGCAATTAACTAGATATTATTTTCAGTGCTATGTTAATGTGTTCTCTTATTTTTGCTCTTCAAATTGTGCTTTTCTGTGTTATCGTGTGAAATATTGTGATAATAATGGCGTGTGAAATACGTAACACTAGGCTCCAAAGTAAACTGAGAAATAATAGTGACGACGAGCGTAGCTTACTAGCACCACTGTGTAATGAATTAACAGACATTCAAAGTAGTAATTTGGTAACTGTGCACAGGGAAATGGTGCGGGCGGCAAATAATGGTGTAGACAGTGAAACAAGTAGTGAACAGGGAAGCATTATCGATCGATCGGTCGGCAACAGCTCGCCTCAGGGATCCGAAATGACAGGACACAATCTCGCAAATACTGTAGATTCAGGTTTTGGGTTCTCACCGTTTTCTCAAATGAGTCAAGACACATTTTCTGCTTGTCAAAATGTGAATGTTGCCGGTGAAAATGCACTGCCAAAAAGCATAGAGAACCAGATTCCAGACACTAATACATTATTATTGCAATTAATGCAGCAAATGGAACAAAATCAGAGACAAACACAGAAAAAGCTTCAAAAGTTAGACACAATGGAACAAAATCAGAGACAAACACAGCAAAAGCTTCAAAAGTTAGACACAATGGAACAAAATCTTTGGAAGTTAGACACCACGCTTGAACAAACACGTGACGATTTAACTACGGAGTTACATAACACTGAATCGAAATGTCAAAAAGTCTGTAATGACGTAAAAACACAAATTTGTGAGCATTTTCAACCTATTTTCTCGTGGCATGAAAAAGCATTACAGAATCACGAAGCAGCCATAAAAGAACTGCAAAGTATTGTTCATGAAAATCATGAGACCTTGAAAGCTAAAATTGACTCAGCTGCATCTACCGATTCGGCTACGCAACTTGCAAAAACTCAGGAAAACTTAAAGGACACAGTAACTACTCTGAAAATTGGTTCAGAAAGACACATGGAGGAAATTAGTTCATTATCACAGAAAGTAGTTGAACTTTCGGATCAGCTAAACAATTTATCTATGAAGGTAGATGATAATCTGAATGACACAAAACCGGTAGTCTTTAATGACACAGAAGAGTGCGAACAAATTAGGAAATTCAAACAAAATCAGAATCAAATACGCAACACCAAAGAGAAATCCGGGAAGTACAGTATCAGCTGACACAGGTAATACAAGAATTACGTATTTCAGAGGACACTCGCGCTCCAATACGGGAAGAGGGACATAGAAATATGGAACAGCCACAAAATAATAACACGGGATACTTCGGAAATTATGAAAGAAATTGGCGAGGTACACCGAATTTTGAGATGGAACCGCCGAAACGAAGTAACAATGACCGATATGCGACTCGCCGACATGATGATTTTGACTATAAGCTGTTTATTACTACACGTAAATTCAAAACATTTAAGAATTCCGGCAACGACATTCATCCACAAGCGTGGCTTCATCAATTCTCTCATTGTTTTCCTCCCAACTGGTCATTAGAGCACAGATTAGAATTTATGTGTGGCTATTTAGAGAATGAACCAGCTGTAAGAATGCGATCGGTCATTCACGATTGCCACAGTGAAGGAGAATTTTATCATGCCTTTCTCTCAGCATATTGGTCTCAAGCTACACAAGACCGAGTAAAACATAGCATCATAATGATGAAACATTTCGAACAATCTGAACTTTCCAGTCTTGTGAAATATTTTGAAGACATGTTGCACAAGGATGAGTACCTGTCAAACCCATACAGCCCCTCAGAACTCATCTGCATTTGCTTAATCAAATTACCTGAACATTTACGACATATTATTTTGGCAGGATGTTGCAAAGAAGACATTGAAGCTTTTCAGGGACTGTTACAAGAATTGGAAATTGACACTGACAATCGCGGGACGCGAAAACAGGAACACAACAATTACAGGCCACATCCGTCACACCGAGCGAGGTGGCTCAGTGGTTAGCACACTTGACTCGCATTCGGGATGACGACGGTTCAATCCCGTCTCCGGCCATCCTGATTTAGGTTTTCCGTGATTTCCCTAAATCGTTTCAGGCAAATGCCAGGATGGTTCCTTTGAAAAGGCCACGGCCGATTTCCTTCCCAAACCTTCTCTAACTCGAGCTTGCGCTCCGTCTCTAATGACCTCGTTGTCGACGGGACGTTAAACACTAACCACCACCACCACCATCCGTCACAATTCTGCGATGAAAGAAATAATAACTGGACATGACGAGGCTATTCTTACAACGCAAATCGTGACCAAAACAGACACCTCCCATATGACAACCACTGGCATAGTAATAGTTACAGAGAAAGATCGCATTTTCGTAGTAATGAATATGAAAATCATAGAAACAGACAATATGGCAACCAGAACTATTATTATCATAGGAGACAGAATAGCTTCAGACGCAACGGTCCACCGTGCAGTGATAATTCAGGGAGAAATTCTCCACCACTTAACCGACAAGAAAGAAACTACAGGAACTACCGACATGACAGACGACATAATCATAACGACAGACCTGAATTTCATCGGAACTGGCGAGATGCAAACAGGGCAGGGCCTACTCGTCAAGGTGAATTTGTAGAAGTTAGGTCTCCTAATCCCAATAACGACGCGCGCCAACAAAGAGACAGACAATGACTCGCACAGCAGGCAGCCACGTGCGCCAGCTGGCTCAGAGAAAAATAACACAGACGCTAACCTTGAGAAGAATTCCAGTATTCTCTACCGACGTATAATACCGCATGATAATTGCGTTTAAGTTGAAACTCTGAGTACTATGAAGAGTAAAGGATTGCACCACATTTCACATGTAAAACCGTTTATTGAGAGATAATCTGCTGTTTAACTTAGTCTTTGCCATAAAATTTTTCACTTCACGTTACTAGTACTCTTTGTCACACTTAGAAACTGTTAACATGCAACTATGTTTTAAATTTAACTATCCAGTCTAGAACCTAGGGAACATATTTAGACAGTAATTACGAATGCATTGTTATAGTGAACAGATGACACAGTGTTATTGCGCATGTACATTCTTGCTTGTTAGTTGTATGATAACGTAAAGAGTATAAGGCTTACATACTTAGAACGTATACTGCCAATGAGATTTTAATGCAACATTTTGGTTTACTTGAAAAGATAATCTTTATTTGAAGTACATTTGGTGAGATTAAAGATGACTTAGCATTAGGTTTCTTTGATAGCTACACGATTATATCACGACGCTACTAATATGTGACACAATTTACATTGTTGCTTTTGCGGTGTATCTGTTTTATATCTGCACAGTTTTTCAGTATTATTCTGGAAAGTAAAACATGTTTTAGTAGTAACTTTTGTGGTATAGCTACAATGAGACAGCCTTTTCCGTAGCACAACAATACGTTACATTGTAGTACTTTCTTGATCACGGTAAGGTACGTAATAGCTACGATATCTATACGCAAAGCATTTCACTTTCGTTTATGATGAGGTAAGTACATTGACTTCAGCAGAACTTTGCTTACAGAGGACGATAACTACGACACTTCCACAGAATTATCTTACAGCAAGACGCACATTTAGCGCTACAGGACACGCATTTGAGAGATTAATTTTGTACTTAAACCATTTATTTTTCAAGATTTTTGAATTACAAAGAAAGTTTTCCGTGATAAATTTCATTCCATTGCTGTAATCTGTAACACCTGAGGGTATAATTACATTAATCCTCAGGGGGTACACGCCTACATTGTGTACTATGTGTCTGGCAAGTACAAGGAGCCTTAGCTAATATGGTATTTGCTTATACAACTTTCCATATCGGTACCATATTCCTCTAAAACATAATTACACAGGTATCTGATTATCTGACAGAGAAACAAACATCTTTTTACTGCATCAGTGACAGATGTTTACGCAATTACACAGTTGGATAACTTCACACTTATGAAACTATATTTTGTCTGTACTTTGTGAACTGTTCATATTTTTTCGGAACCATTGTGATACTATGAGAGCTTTGAATGATGTATTTGGTATGGGATCATGATTTTTAAAGTACGTTTGAGGTAGATGACACTATTGAAATGAGCAGAGAATTCTTTTTAGGTTTTGAAATTATTGCAGAAAGCTACGACGATTTTGAGATTTGACTGAAGTGTTATGATGTTATTATTATGATGACTATGTGTATTATGCTGTTGAGGTATGTTTATGATCAATAAGCTGATGCTATATGAGGACTTTGAATATGCTATGTATATACACTCCTGGAAATGGAAAAAAGAACACATTGACACCGGTGTGTCAGACCCACCATACTTGCTCCGGACACTGCGAGAGGGCTGTACAAGCAATGATCACACGCACGGCACAGCGGACACACCAGGAACCGCGGTGTTGGCCGTCGAATGGCGCTAGCTGCGCAGCATTTGTGCACCGCCGCCGTCAGTGTCAGCCAGTTTGCCGTGGCATACGGAGCTCCATCGCAGTCTTTTACACTGGTAGCATGCCGCGACAGCGTGGACGTGAACCGTATGTGCAGTTGACGGACTTTGAGTGAGGGCGTATAGTGGGCATGCGGGAGGCCGGGTGGACGTACCGCCGAATTGCTCAACACGTGGGGCGTGAGGTCTCCACAGTACATCGATGTTGTCGACAGTGGTCGGCGGAAGGTTCACGTGCCCGTCGACCTGGGACCGGACCGCAGCGACGCACGGATGCACGCCAAGACCGTAGGATCCTATGCAGTGCTGTAGGGGACCGCACCGCCACTTCCCAGCAAATTAGGGACACTGTTGCTCCTGGGGTATCGGCGAGGACCATTCGCAACCGTCTCCATGAAGCTGGACTACGGTCCCGCACACCGTTAGGCCGTCTTCCGCTCACGCTCCAACATCGTGCAGCCCGCCTCCAGTGGTGTCGCGACAGGCGTGAATGGAGGGACGAATGGAGACGTGTCGTCTTCAGCGATGAGAGTCGCTTCTGCCTTGGTGCCAATGATGGTCGTATGCGTGTTTGGCGCCGTGCAGGTGAGCGCCACAATCAGGACTGCATACGACTGAGGCACACAGGGCCAACACCCGGCATCATGGTGTGGGGAGCGATCTACTACACTGGCCGTACACCACTGGTGATTGTCGAGGGGACACTGAATAGTGCACGGTACATCCAAACCGTCATCGAACCCATCGTTCTACCATTCCTAGACCGGCAAGGGAACTTGCTGTTCCAACAGGACAATGCACGTCCGCATGTATCCCGTGCCACCCAACGTGCTCTAGAAGGTGTAAGTCAACTACCCTGGCCAGCAAGATCTCCAGATCTGTCCCCCATTGAGCATGTTTGGGACTGGATGAAGCGTTGTCTCACGCGGTCTGCACGTCCAGCACGAACGCTGGTCCAACTGAGGCGCCAGGTGGAAATGGCATGGCAAGCCGTTCCACAGGACTACATCCAGCATCTCTACGATCGTCTCCATGGGAGAATAGCAGCCTGCATTGCTGCGAAAGGTGGATATACACTGTAGTAGTGCCGACATTGTGCATGCTCTGTTGCCTGTGTCTATGTGCCTGTGGTTCTGTCAGTGTGATCATGTGATGTATCTGACCCCAGGAATGTGTCAATAAAGTTTCCCCTTCCTGGGACAATGAATTCACGGTGTTCTTATTTCAATTTCCAGGAGTGTATTATGATGAAATATTGAAGAAGTGTCTACAAATATGTATATGTGTAATAAAGTAAGGAATAATGAGTAGTGGTTAGGGACTCTGGTTGTGAAAAAGGATGTTGGAAACCGAGAATCATACTTTAGGAGTTATGAAATGTGTGTATATGCGTGAATGTATCACTATGCTGGCGACAATATTTTGGACACTGTTATATTTACAGGATTTTGTTTCTACAGATTTGCAATGCAAATTCTAGACCCGTGAAATTTTTATATAAGACTGTCACTGTAGTGCAAACTGGTGTCGTAAATATTTCGGTAAGAAAGTTAAGTGACCACCTTCACGTAATGCGTCGTGGGCACCCAGCTGCGCGGCAGTTGCCTGGAAAAAAGCATTAGTGTGTGCCTTTCAGAGGCACAGGTGGAAAAAAAAGAGGCCATTATCCTCGTTATTGACATTCCTTTGTAGAAAGCATTGCAAATACGACACGCTCAAACTTGAAACATATGATTACACAGTGGAGCTCTTAATTTATAATATTTACTAAAATGCCTAATGAAATGATGAGAAACATTTTACATCTATTGTCTTTTTAGTTGAGAGATTGCTCATTTTGTTTAATATCTGGTTTCCAGCTGTGTTGCAGCATCGGTTTTATAAAATAAAATTAAGTGCATTTCCTAATGTGAACACTTTCTGCCAACAGATCTATTAAATAATAATTTTATGATCCACATTCTTCGAAAAAGGAGCACTTGGAATCGAAAGAACAATAAGAAGGGATTAATGACAGTAACTGCATACATAATTTTCTTTTCAACTACTTGGTAATTTTTTTGGTAGAGTAAGTTATCGTGATGCATCACTCTAGTGTTAAGATGTGACATAGGTATTAAACATAGCCATTTTTACTGTAATATTTTTCTGGTTGAGCTTTGTCATGTTTAGGTATAAGTTATTGCATTTGCTGCTGCTGTTGCTTGCCAGGCATAGTGCTATTAAATTTCACTTTGTATTTCTCTGTTAAGCCAGTTTTTCAACTGATTTATTTTCTTTTTGCTGCACATTGGCTCATATTAGTGATAATGTTGCATTTGCTTTGCTAACCTATATATATATATATATATATATATATATATATATATATATATATATATATATATATATATATATATATATATTGCTGCTTGCTTTGCCAATTTCCATTTTTTTGGCATTGCTGTTTGTGTTAATTTGTTATGTGCTGCTGCATTGCCTTGTCCCTTGGTATATACACTCCTGGAAATTGAAATAAGAACACCGTGAATTCATTGTCCCAGGAAGGGGAAACTTTATTGACACATTCCTGGGGTCAGATACATCACATGATCACACTGACAGAACCACAGGCACATAGACACAGGCAACAGAGCATGCACAATGTCGGCACTACTACAGTGTATATCCACCTTTCGCAGCAATGCAGGCTGCTATTCTCCCATGGAGACGATCGTAGTGATGCTGGATGTAGTCCTGTGGAACGGCTTGCCATGCCATTTCCACCTGGCGCCTCAGTTGGACCAGCGTTCGTGCTGGACGTGCAGACCGCGTGAGACAACGCTTCATCCAGTCCCAAACATGCTCAATGGGGGACAGATCTGGAGATCTTGCTGGCCAGGGTAGTTGACTTACACCTTCTAGAGCACATTGGGTGGCACGGGATACATGCGGACGTGCATTGTCCTGTTGGAACAGCAAGTTCCCTTGCCGGTCTAGGAATGGTAGAACGATGGGTTCGATGACGGTTTGGATGTACCGTGCACTATTCAGTGTCCCCTCGACGATCACCAGTGGTGTACGGCCAGTGTAGTAGATCGCTCCCCACACCATGATGCCGGGTGTTGGCCCTGTGTGCCTCGGTGGTATGCAGTCCTGATTGTGGCGCTCACCTGCACGGCGCCAAACACGCATACGACCATCATTGGCACCAAGGCAGAAGCGACTCTCATCGCTGAAGACGACACGTCTCCATTCGTCTCTCCATTCACGCCTGTCGCGACACCACTGGAGGCGGGCTGCACGATGTTGGGGCGTGAGCGGAAGACGGCCTAACGGTGTGCGGGACCGTAGCCCAGCTTCATGGAGACGGTTGCGAATGGTCCTCGCCGATACCCCAGGAGCAACAGTGTCCCTAATTTGCTGGGAAGTGGCGGTGCGGTCCCCTACGGCACTGCGTAGGATCCTACGGTCTTGGCGTGCATCCGTGCGTCGCTGCGGTCCGGTCCCAGGTCGACGGGCACGTGCACCTTCCGCCGACCACTGTCGACAACATTGATGTACTGTGGAGACCTCACGCCCCACGTGTTGAGCAATTCGGCGGTACGTCCACCCGGCCTCCCGCATGCCCACTATACGCCCTCGCTCAAAGTCCGTCAACTGCACATACGGTTCACGTCCACGCTGTCGCGGCATGCTACCAGTGTTAAAGACTGCGATGGAGCTCCGTATGCCACGGCAAACTGGCTGACACTGACGGCGGCGGTGCACAAATGCTGCGCAGCTAGCGCCATTCGACGGCCAACACCGCGGTTCCTGGTGTGTCCGCTGTGCCGTGCGTGTGATCATTGCTTGTACAGCCCTTTCGCAGTGTCCGGAGCAAGTATGGTGGGTCTGACACACCGGTGTCAATGTGTTCTTTTTTCCATTTCCAGGAGTGTATATCTGAGCTCAGTAGATTTAAGTATGTTTGTGTACCCTTGTGTATTTGTGTTTTTCCTGTCTTTATGTGTTTAGCTGATAAGAGCTGTGTTGTAGAATTTTTCTAATACTATGTTATTTACTTTGTAAAGATATTTAGACATTATTTCTTCTGTTTTGTTTTAATGCTCATGTGTGAAGTTGATGTTTCGAAAGTTATTCTGATCTTTTATGTATCTACTTACGTCATAATTCCTGTAACACAGATGTATATGTTATTTCGATTCTTTTGTAAAGCCTGTACTACAAATGTTATCTGTATTGTTATGTTCTTTAATAATGTATTTTGTACCTTTGTAATTTTATCCTTATATTGTAAATTAAAGTTCTTCGAATTAAGTATCATTTCACTGCACACGTTTCTGTTGGTCATAATATATGCACAGTATGTGAGCAGTTGGGACTGTTAGTGTTTGGACGTGTGTTAATAATTTAGCAAGGGACTGGTTAACAGCATTGCTGGTTCTAAGGACAATTAGATAAAAACTTTGTGAGTGCACAAGTGGTGGTTTATGGACTTGCTATATTCTCCGCAAGACTCTTCGATGGTGATTGTGCACCTGCACAGTCGCAACGGATGGCTGCTAGCCATCTCTACAAGGACTACAGTGGGGCTCCATCTATGATGGCCCACCAATACCATTATTTCTACAAGGACTACAGTGGGTCTGCATCTTTGATGGCCCACCAATACCATTATTTCTACAAGGACTGCAGTAGGTCTGCACCTCTGGTGGCCCACCAATACCATAATCTCTACTAGGACTAAAGTGGGTCTGCTCTGTGATGACCTACCAACCAATATTCTTCAAAGCTTCGACTGACTCTGTGGTGGGTTTGCTCTGTTGTGGACCATTACCTGTCTGCATGTCAAGAGTCAGCACTGTCTTTCCGTTGGAAGGACAACACTACTTCTACAAGACTGCATGGAAATCCACTACTTCCGTGTGCATTTTCTTTTACTGCTCAGACTTTGAGAAAAAAAAAACACTGCAATTATAGTGTGATGAATGATCAGGACTGTATTTATAGACTGTGAGAAAATTTTAGATTTTGACCAACATTGTATCAATAAGTGTGTGCATTTGATTTCTTTGTTATTGTAATTATGAAAAATTTTTTCAAATCTGTATTGGCCAGTGCCCAAAACAATTTGTAAAATTTTTTGTGGGGAGAATGGGGGCTATGTAAGTAGGCTGTTTAGGTTTTCTTATTGGTAACGCCACATAGCGCTCTGTATGAAAATCACTGGCTGTGCTATGTGCAGTCTGTGGCTAGTTTGCATTGTTGTCTGCCATTGTAGTATTGGGCAGCTGGATGTTAACAGCGCGTAGCGTTGCGCAGTTGGAGGTGAGCCACCAGCAGTGGTGGATGTGGGGAGTGAGATGGCGGAGTTGTGAGAGCGGATGATCTGGACAGAGACAGTAAATTTGTAAGACTGGATGTCATAAACTGATATATATAATATGACTTTTGAACAATATTAAGGTAAATACATTGTTTGTTCTCCATCAAAATCTTTCTTTTGCTAAATGTGCCTATCAGTAGTTAGTGCCTTCAGTAGTTTGAACCTTTTATTTAGCTGGCAGTAGTAGCGCTCGTTGTATTGCAGTAGTTCGAGTAACGAAGATTTTTGTGAGATAAGTGATTTGTGAAACGTATAGGTTAATGTTAGTCAGGGCCATTCTTTTGTAGGGATTTTTGAAAGTCAGATTGCGTTGCGCTAAAAATATTGTGTGTCAGTTTAAGCACAGTCATTTGTATAATTTTTCTAAGGGGACGTTTCAACACTGATCATTATTTAATCTGCAGTGAAATTGGGAGGATAAGAGTGGAGAAACTTCAGGATAAGGAAATCAGGCACAATTACATAACAGCGATCTCAGAAAGGTACCAGTTAGTTGAATGTAGTCAATTACAGTCATTGAAAAAGTAATGGACAAGGTACAGGGACATAGTACTAGAAGTGGCTAAAGAATGTCTTGGAACAATAGTGTGTAAAAGTAGGACGAAGCAAACAGCTTGGTGGAATGACACAGTCAAGGCAGCCTGTAAAAGGAAAAAGAAGGCGTATCAAAAATGGCTACATACCAGAACTCAGGTAGACAGAGAAAGTTATGTTGAAGAAAGAAATAAAGCCAAACAAATAATTGCAGCATCCAAGAACAAATCTTGGGAAGACTTTGGAAACAGGTTGGAGACTTTGGGGCAAGCTGCTGGAAAACCATTCTGGAGTGTGATTAGCAGTCTTCGAAAGGGAGGTAAGAAGGAAATGACAAGTATTTTGGACAGGTCAGGAGAACTGCTGGTGAATCCTGTGGATGCCTTGGGCAGATGGAGGGAATATTTTGAAGAGTTGCTCAATGTAGGTGAAAATGCGATCAGTAATGTTTCAGATTTCGAGGTAGAATGGGATAGGAATGATGATGGAAATAGTATCACATTTGAGGAAGTGGAGAAAATGGTCAATAGATTGCAGTGCAATAAAGCAGCTGGGGTGGATGAAATTAAGTCGGAACTCATCAAATACAGTGGAATGTCAGGTTTTAAATGGCTACACAGGATAATTGAAAAGGCCTGGGAGTCGGGACAAGTTCGATCAGACTGGACAAAAGCAGTAATCACACCAATCTTTAAATATGGAAACAGAAAAGATTGTAACAACTACAGAGTTATCTCTTTAATCAGCGTTGTGGGTAAAATCTTCTCAGGTATTGTTGAAAGGAAAGTGCGAGTATTAGTTGAGGACCAATTGGATGAAAATCAGTGTGGGTTTAGGCCTCTTAGAGGTTGTCAAGACCAGATCTTTAGCTTACGGCAAATAATGGAGAAGTGTTATGAGTGGAACAGGGAATTGTATCGATGCTTTATAGATCTCGAAAAGGCGTATGACCGGGTTCCTAGGAGAAAGTTATTGTCTGTTCTACAAGATTATGGAATAGGAGGCAAACTTTTGCAAGCAATTAAAGGTCTTTACATGGATAGTCAGGCAGCAGTTAGAGTTGACGGTAAATTGAGTTCATGGTTCAGAGTAGTTTCAGGGGTAAGACAAGGTTGCAACCTGTCTCCACTGTTGTTCATATTATTTATGGATCATATGTTGAAAACAATAGACTGGCTGGGTGAGATTAAGATATGTGAACACAAAATAAGCAGTCATGCATATGCGGATGACTTAGTTGTGATGGCAGATTCGATTGAAAGTTTGCAAAGTAATATTTCAGAGCTAGATCAGAAATGTAAGGACTATGGTATGAAAATTAGCATCTCCAAAACGAAAGTAATGTCAGTGGGAAAGAGATATAAACGGACTGAGTGCCAAATAGGACAGGTGAACGGTTTCAAGTACTTAGGATGCATATTGTCACAGGATGGCAACATAGTGAAAGAACTGGAAGCGAGGTGTAGCAAAACTAATGCAGTCAGCGCTCAGCTACGATCTACTCTCTTCTGCAATAAGGAAGTCAGTAGCAAGACTATGTTATCTGTGCACCGTTCAATCTTTCGACCAACTTCGTTGTATGGGAGCGAAAGCTGGGTGGATTCAGGTTACCTTATAAATAACGTTGAGGTTACGGATATGAAAGTAGCTAGGATGATTGCAGGTACCAGTAGATCAGAACAATGGCAGGAGGGTGTCCACAATGAGGAAATCAAAGAAAAACTGGGAATGAACTCCATAGATGTAGCAGTCAGGGCGTACAGGCTTAGATGGTGGGGTCATGTTACACGCATGGGAGAAGCAAGGTTACCCAAGAGACTCATGGGTTCAGCAGTAGAGGGTAGGAGGAGTCAGGGAAGACCAAGGAGAAGGTACCTGGATTCGGTTAAGAATGATTTTGAAGTAATAGGTTTAACATCAGAAGAGGCACCAATGTTAGCACTGAATAGGGGATCGTGGAGGAATTTTATAAGGGGGCTATGCTCCAGACTGAACGCTGAAAGGCATAATCAGTCTTAAATGATGATGATGATGATGATGATGATTTGTACCATCTCCATCCCTCCTTGGGGGGTGCATAGTTCGTGTGCTTGTGTAAGTTGTTAAAACCCTTTGTTTAAAGTTATCTGGTGTGT